>NC_064627.1:1020372351-1021678184 GCF_023864275.1 Schistocerca cancellata
AGCATTGGGGCGGACATAGATGGTGGTGCAGGTAACGGTAAGGCCGGGGAAGAAGAGACTAAGGATCAGGTGTTCAGTGGGGTCAGGAAGGAGAGGTTGGAGCCGAACGGGGATCTGGCGGTGGTGCCTAATGGAAACTCCGCCACGCGCAATCGGGAGGGGATTATCGGAGCGGTGGAGGAGGTAGGGTGAAGTGTGGACGGTGTGGTGGGGTTGCAGGAAGGTTTCATTGAGGAGGAAGGCATCCACGCGGTGGGTGGCAAGGGTGTGCAGGAAGAGGTTCTTGTTGGCTGGAAGGGAGCGTATGTTGTTGAAAAGGATATGGTGCTGTCGCGCCATGATAGGGATTTAAACGAGGGTGTCAAGACGGGAGAAGGTGAAATGGGACTGGTTGTTGGAGTAGGTGGCGTACATTTTGAGTTGGAAAACGGAACGGGCGGCGAGGGAGATCTGTTGGAGGGTGTGCGGGCGCTGAAAAGGATGGACATTCTGAAGGACAATGGTGAGGAATCTGATGATGTCCTCAGCGGTAGGGGGTGGGCGAAGGGAGTTGCCGGGAGGGGTGGTGGCGTCCAGAGGGTGGACGGGAACAGTGAGTTCGAGAGTGGTAGGAGGGGGTCAGGCCTTACACTTCTGAGAGTAGGTGGGATGAGGGAGGTTACAGGTACTACAGGAGAGGGGGGGGGACTGGAGATTGGGGCACTGCCGTAAAAAGTGCGCTTGTCGACAGTGTGGGCAGGTGGGGGCCTCGTGGCACTCAGATGTTGGGAGCGCATTATACTGCAAGCACCTTTGGCAGCGGAGGGATTGAGGAGGGGAATGGGAGGGATCGACTTTGTAACGTTGGTTAAAAAGGAGGGCACCCTCCTTCAGGAGACGGTCGATGGAGGGGGCGTACTCAGAAAAAACCCGCATAAGGTGGGTGGGGCCAGCAGCGTTGTGGATGCGACGAACCACACGTACCTCCAGATGGGGATGAGCCTGAAGCTCCGCCAACACCTCCTCCTCCGTGATATTCTTAGATATAAAAAATTTATTACACAGACAAGGTATTGGGCCGAGAGGACTGTAAAATGTAGGTATTAAAGAGGTTATGATACTACCAGTGATTTAGTAGTGTATTCTAGATGGAAAAAGACTTGGTGGCACACGACGGCATTGTCAGACTGCGTTCTGCGTACATGAAGAAACGGTTTTTTATTCTGAATGCTGTGGTTATCTCCACCCAATACATACTAGTTGCAAGTCATAAGTATTAGGAATCGTAAATACATTAGGATGCAGTGTAAAGTTATACTTATATATCGCATCTTGACATTGCCATATAACGATGAGAGGTCTACTGGTAGAGGATAAAAGAGTCTAGATTAGCGGATACTACTACTGGTCATCGTTCGTCTAATTTTTAAAAGCCAGCTGTCCTAAACTCAACCCTTTTTTCGATTGTATTGCCGACAGTATCTGTTACGGGGAATTTATTGCTTTTGATAAACAGTTGAGTGTTTGCATGTAGGGAATAGACGTACGAATTTATCCACATACACAATGAAATAGTGTAGTGGATTCCAAGTCTAATCACGTTTACGCGGTATGATCAGAAAATTTCGTGACTGGAAGTGTTATCATTGTGACCGTTTGCTACCAGAATTAATAATCGTCATTAGTGAACACATTTCAGTGTTTTTCCTACAGTTCCACACGTACAAAAACAGACTGACGTGGGGCTTAACCGGTATCTCCCAGAGAATCGATGTAAATACTGGTGACTTGTGTGTCAGTGAACTGATAACTGGTTATAAAGCTAAGCTCTTTATGTCTAAAGTTTTAATTAGTTGACTTGGAAATCGTTTACATGAGCTACCAAGTAGCCGTGCTGACAGTTCTACTGTAAAATATGAGTGGATGGATGTCTATTCCTTGTAAGCAAATCATTATGGGTTACAATACCTTCAAAGGGATATTTTTTCTAATGCTACGAATGTGGAAAATACTAGTGACAGTAAATGTGGAAATGCATGAACAACTGTACCTCTCTAGAGGATCTGATTGTGTTGCTGGCAAATATACAGAACGATTTTCAAATACAAAGTCAGTCTCTGTTTCAGGAATTTATTTTAAAACTGATTCGTTTCGCACTAGTGGCGGATCTTCAGAATTTCATAGACAGCGTAAACCTCAGTAGCTAAAAAGTAATCATTGAATGGAGGGTAACTGCAATCATCACTTACTAAACAGGATCACAAATCATGGAGAAAACCGGTGTATGGATAGGCTTGCGGTGAAGGGACATACTGCACAGTAGTAAACAATGTCTGCGCTATGCAGCGTGTTGACTGCGGCAGTAAGCCACGTACTGATATAAACTGAATGAACAGCTGATTGTAAGTGTCAATCAATGGTGTTAGTTGTGCCTGGCGTGTGGCCATCGTTTCCATATTGAAGGATAATTAAAAACAATGGTACAAGATTGTGCCAGAAATACATAGTTAAGATAAATTAATAGTTACACTACTCGTCATTAATACTGCTACACCAAGAAGATATGCAGATGATAAACGGGTATTCATTGGACAGATATATTATACTAGAACTGACATGTGATTACATTTTCACGCAATTTGGGTGCATAGATCCTAAGAAATCAGTACCCATAACAACAACCACTGGCCCTTGATACACTTGGGCATTGAGTCAAACAGAGCTTAGACGGCGTGTACAGGTACAGCTGCCCATGCAGTTTCAACACGATACCACAGTTCATCAGCAGTAGTGAGTGGCGAATTGTGACGAGCCAGTTGTTCGGTCACCATTGACCAGACGCTTTCAGTTGGTGAGACATCTGGAGAATGTGCTGGCCAGGGCAGCAGTCGAACATTTTCTGTATCCAGAAAGGGCCGTACAGGACCTGCAACATGCGGTCGTGCATTATCTAGCTGAAATATAGGGTTTCGCAGGGATCAAATGAAGGGTAGAGCCACGGTCGTAACACATCTGAAATGTAACGTCTACTGTTTAAAGTGCCGTCAATGCGAAAAAGAGCTGACCAAGACGTGTAACCAATGGCACCCAATACCATCACGCCGAGTGATACGCCAGTATGGCGATTACGAATACACGCTTCCAATGTGCGTTCGCCGCGATGTCGCCAAACACGGATGTGACCATCATGATGCAGTAAACAGAACGTAGATTCATCCGAAAAAATGACGTTTTGCCATTCGTGCACGCAGGTTCGTCGTTGAGTACACCATCGCAGGCGCTCCTGTCTGCGATGCAGCGTCAAGGGTAACCGCAGCCATGGTATCCGAGCTGATAGTCCATGCTGCTGCAAACGTCGTCGAACTGTTCGTGCAGATGGTTGTTGCCTTGCAAACGTCCCCATCTGTTGACTCAGGGATCGAGACGTGGCTGCACGATCCGTTACAGGAACGCGGATAAGATGCCTGTCATCTCGACTGCTAGTGATACGACGCCGTTGGGATCCAGCACGGCGTTCCGTTTTACCCTCCTGAGCCCACCGATTCCATATTCTGCTATCAGTCATTGGATCTCGACCAACGCGAGCAGCAATGTCGCGATACGATAAACCGCAATCGCGATAGGCTACAATCCGACCTTTACCAAAGTCGGAAACGTGATGGTACGCATTTCTCCTCCTTACACGAGGCATCACAACAACGTTTCACCAGGCAACGCTGGTCAACTGCTGTTTGTGTATGAGAAATTGGTTGGAAACTTTGCTCATGTCGCCGGCCGTTGTGGCCGAGCGGTTCTAGGCGCTTCAGTCCGGAACCGTGCTGCTGCTACGGTCGTAGGCTCGAATCCTGCCTCGGGCAAGGATATGTGTGATGTCCTTAGGTTAGTTAGGTTTAAGTAGGTCTAGGTTATAGGGGAATCATGACCTCCGATGTTAAGTTCAAATGTTCAAATGTGTGTGAAATCATATGGGATTTAACTGCTAAGGTAATCAGTCCCTAATCTTACACACTACTTAACCTAAATTATCTTAAGGACAAACACACACACCCATGCCCGAGGGAGGACTCGAACCTCCGACGGGACCAGCCGCAGAGTCAATGACTGCAGCGCCTTAGACCGCTCGGCTAATCCCGCGTGTCAGAAGTTAAGTCTCATAGTGCTCAGAGCCATTTGAACCATTTTTGTATGAGAAATCGATTGGAAACTTTCCTCATGTCAGCAAGTTGTAGGTGTCGCCACCGGCGCCAACCTTGTGTGAATGCTCAGAAAAGCTAATCACTTGCATATCACAGCATCTTCCTCCTGTCAGTTAAATTTCGCGTCTGTAGCACGTCATCTTCGTGGTGTAGCAATTTCAATGTTCAGTAGTGTATTATACAATGCCTTAAAAGGAATTAAAACCAATACCAAGATGAAAATCAAAGTAAACTCAACGTCATAGTGGCGAGTGGCTAACAGCAATACTGCTGGTGGCTATTTAGTCATTGAGGAACCGGCCAGTGAAATTTTTGTAAACCTTTCGTCATAGTATCACAAAAAAAAATTTTTTTTTTAATGTTGATAGGAAGAGAAGTTTTGTAGAGTTGTTGGTCATTAAAAAGGAGAGGATTGATACCTCTATAAATGGGGTATGAACCCATTAGCTTGTTTAGCTTACCCTTTTACATTAAGGTGTATGATGCACGTTAGTTTTTGATACTAAAGGAGGTAGTTTAATTCTGTCTTATGTAATTTTTAATGAAGGTAATTTTTATTTACTTGATTTACCCTATCAAAGTAACGCTTTAATCAGGCACTTCATTTTTATTAAATATATAAATTAAAATTTTTTTTGAAAATTTGTTTATGTATTATTTTGGTTATTTCTAATTAATTTATCTTGGTTCAGATAATTTGGGTATATATTATATATTATATACAATAAATAATTTATATTAATATATTTTATTTAATTAAATTTAAATACTTATAATGTTATTTTATTATTATTAAGTGATTATTTTAATACATTTATTTACCTAGGATTATAGATACTTATGTTTTTATCTTAAAATAGGTTACTATATATATTATAAATTATATAATAAAATGTAAATTAATATTAAATATTATTATAATCGGATATAATAAATATAAGTTATATTATTAAATATAAAATATTATATTAATATAAATAATTATATTAATTATAATAGTATAATTAGATATATTTCCTATAATTAAATTATTTAATTAATTAATATTTAAGTTAACTTAATATAAAGTTAATTTTATATTAATAACATATTACATTAATTTACATAATTGTATAAAATATATTTATTATATTATTTAATCTTTCTTTATTATTAGTGAAAAGAAAGATTAAATAAGAAAGAATATAATATATTTATTGGTATACATGTTCCATATTAATCTTTATTTATATATAATAGAGAAGTTGTTGTGGTCATTCGAGGGCGTGTTTCTTTTTTTTTGTCACTATTTGTGTTTTTTTTTCTTTAAATATTTGAATCTTTTATTTTTTCTTAATTTTATAAATTTTTGAATTTCTTATTTTGTTTCCAAAAGTTTTATTCTTGCTTATTTATTCACTTTTTCTTTGTATTATATGTAAGTTTTGTTAAACTAAATGTTCTATTTTGCAGTAATTTGATTTAATTATCAAGTGATTTTGGATTTAGCAATTGATTTAGTATCGGCATAATTCGTGCCAGCAGCTGCGGTTATACGATTGATACAAGTGAATATTATTGGTTAAAACAGTTGTTTATATTTTTAGGGTTAAAATATAAATTTGTAAGGTGAAATGTTAAAATTTATTTGTAGCTCTTTTTATGAATCTGTGAAATTTAAATAATAAACTAGGATTAGATACCCTATTATTTTAAATGTTAATTATATTTACCAGGGTACTATTAGTTAAGGTCTTTAAACCCAAAGAATTTGGCGGTAACTCATTCCATTCAGAGGAACCTACCCCGTGATTGATAATACATGATTTACTCTACTTAATTTATTTGTTTGTATATCTCCGTTATTAGAGAATCTTTTTAGAGTTATAATTCTCAAGATTTATAATTATAAAATATTTCAGGTCAAGGTGCAGCTTATAGTTAAGAGGAGGTGGGTTACAATAGATTTTTGTTTATAACAGATTTGATGGTGAAATACTATTAATGAAGGTGGATTTGATAGTAATTTAATTTATTTAATTTAACTGATATTGGCTCTGAGGTGTGTACACATCGCCCGTCGCTCTCATTATTGATTATTCTATTTTATTGTTTTAATTTAGCTTCAATTTAGATGAGATAAGTCGTAACATAGTAGATGTACTGGGAAGTGTATCTAGTAAGAGTTTCAAGATATAACTTATTAGTAAAGTGTTTCACATCAGGATATCTTGATTATTTATTTTATTATATTTATTTTTTATTTATTTAATTATTTAATAAAAATAATTTTGTCGAATTTTGTCTTAGTATATTTTGTAGAATTGATTTTTTAGATTATAGTTTATTGGTAATGTAATTGTTTTATGAAATATTATTTTAAATTTTTAAAAGTAGATTTTATTTATAGTACCTTTTGTATCAGGGTTTATCAAAATTTTAGTATTTATTTTACTTGTCTTGATTTGGGTTGATTTATAAATAATTTATAGTTAATGTATCATAATTATTATTAAATTATTTATAGAAATGAGATGTTAATTGTTTCCCAAGATATCTAGTTTCTTAAGAAAAAATTTAATTTTTTGAAGTTGATTGTTTTTATTTAATTTTTTAAGTATAAATATTAACTTATTTATTCTTTAAGAGATAAGCTTTGAAGTTAATAACCTATAATTTGTTTTATAAAATATAATAGTAAGCTTTAAACCAGTTATCTCTAAGATTACGTTTTAGTTCATTATTTTTTATTTTGATTTTATAATTATTTTAGGTTTTTTATTAAGATTATTTATTTAATTTTAAAATGTTTGTAATAATGATAGGATTAGTATATTTATTTGTATATAATTTTTACCTTGTGAATTTATTATAAGGAACTAGGCAAAATTGATTTCCGCCTGTTTATCAAAAACATGTCCTCTTGAAAATACTTTGAGGTCTGGCCTGCTCACTGAGCAGATTTTTAAAGAGCCGCGGTATTTTGACCGTGCAAAGGTAGCATAATCATTAGTCTCTTAATTAGTGGCTGGAATGAATGGCTTGACGAGAAATCAACTGTCTCTTAATAAATTTTTGAATTTAACTTTTGAGTCGAAAGGCTTAAATTTTTTTTAGGACGAGAAGACCCTATAGAGCTTAACATTTTATTTTTATATAGTGTTTTGTTTGTCTTTCTATATTTAATGATGATGGTTTGTTGGGGTGACATGAAGCATAAATAAACTCTTTATTATTATATCATTTATTTATGTTTGTTGTTTTGATCCATAATTTATGATCATAAGATTAAGTTACCTTAGGGATAACAGCGTAATTGTTTTTGAGAGCTCCTATCGACAAAGCAGATTGCGACCTCGATGTTGGATTAAGAAAAATTTTGGGTGCAGTAGCCCAGTGATTAGGTCTGTTCGACCTTTAAATTCTTACATGATCTGAGTTCAGACCGGCGTGAGCCAGGTCGGTTTCTATCCTAAGATTATTGATTCATATTAGTACGAAAGGACCATATGGTTGAAATATTTTTTATTTTATACTAATTACTATTTTGACAGATTAATGTGTTGAATTTAGAATTCGTTGATGTAGATTTTTTCTACAAATAGTATTGGTACTTTATGATTTATTTATGTTTATTTTGAATTTTCTTTTATTAGTTATTTGTGTTTTAATTAGTGTTGCTTTTTTAACTTTATTAGAGCGTAAGGTTTTAGGTTACATCCAAATTCGAAAGGGCCCAAATAAAGTAGGTTTTGTAGGAATTCCTCAGCCCTTTAGTGATGCTATTAAATTAATTTGTAAGGAGCAGCCAATTCCTATTATATCTAATTATTTACTTTATTATGTTTTTAATTTAATAATTTCCTTGGCTGTTTGAGTAATTTTCCCTTACTTGACTTATATGTGTTCTTTTTCTTATGGATTTTTGCTTTTTTATGTTGTACTAGATTAGGTGTTTATACTGTTATAATTGCTGGTTGGTCTTCTAATTCAAATTATTCTTTATTAGGTTCTCTTCGTTCTGTTGCTCAAACAATTTCATATGAAGTTAGTTTGGCTTCAATTTTATTATCTTTAATTATTTTAATTGGTAGTTTTAACATATTTGATTTTATAAATTATCAGCTTTATTGTTGATTTATTATTATTTCTTTTCCTTTAGCTTTAGCTTGTTTTGCTTCTTGTTTAGCTGAAACTAACCATACTCCTTTTGACTTTGCCGAAGGTGAATGTGAGTTAGTTTCAGGTTTTAATATTGAATATGGTGCAGGTGGATTTACTTTAATTTTTTTAGCTGAGTGTACAAGAATTGTTTTTATAAGAATATTATTAGCTTTAATTTTTTTAGGTGGTGATTTTTATTCTTTTATATTTTTTATTAAGCTTGCTGTTATGTCCTTTGGGTTTATTTGAGTTCGGGGGACATTACCACGTTTTCGTTATGATAAGTTAATGTACTTAGCTTGAAAAAGTTTTTTGCCTTTATCTTTAAATTTTTTTATTTTCTTTGTCGGTTTAAAGATATTATTGATTTCATTTATTTAGTGAAATTTTTTAAGAAAAGTTAATAGAAGAGTTAAACTTCTAGTTTTATGTTTTCAAAACATACACTTTTCCTAAGCTAATTAACTTATTATTCCTTAATTAGTTTATCTCATGCATTTGCAATATGTACATTAATTAAGAAGTATGTAAAGTAGATAATTGTTAAGATTTGTCCTGTTATAATGTAAGGTTCTTCAACAGGTCGTTTACCAATTCATGTTAATAAGCATACAACAACTACTATAATTCAGAATAAAATCTGATTAATAGGATAGAATTGAATACCTCGAAATGGTGTTTTATTATAAAATGGTAAAATTATTAAGATTCTAATTGATAAGAATAATGCAATAACACCTCCTAGCTTATTAGGGATTGGTCGTAGAATTGCGTATGCAAATAAGAAATATCATTCTGGTTGAATATGAACGGGAGTTACTAACGGGTTAGCAGGTACAAAATTATCTGGACCCCCTAGGAGGTAAGGATTAATCAATCATAATATAATTAATAATGATGTTATTAATACAAATGTAATAGAGTCCTTGAAAGTAAAGTATGGATGAAATGGGATTTTTTCAATATCTCCATTTAGGCCTAAGGGGTTATTAGACCCTGTTTGGTGAAGGAAAAATAAATGAATTGCTGCCATTGCAGCAATAATAAACGGTAGTACAAAATGAAATGTAAAGAATCGGTTTAATGTTGCATTATCAACAGCAAACCCTCCTCATACCCATTGAACTAAATCTGTTCCTAAATATGGAATTGCTGATAATAAATTAGTAATTACTGTCGCACCTCAGAATGATATTTGACCTCAAGGTAAAACGTATCCTATAAATGCGGTTGCTATAACTAAGAATAGAATTACTGTACCAATTATTCAGGTGTGTATGTATATGTAAGATCCGTAGTAAATTCCTCGTCCTACATGTAAATAAATACAAATAAAAAGTATAGAAGCTCCAATTGCGTGTAAGGTTCGAATAATTCAACCATTATTTACGTCTCGGCAGATGTGAACTACACTACTAAACGCTATTTCAATATTTGATGTATAATGTATAGCTAAAAATAGTCTGGTTACAATTTGAATTACTAAACATAATCCTAGTAGGGACCCAAAATTTCATCAAAATGAAATATTTGTTGGTGCAGGTAAATCAACTAAAGAGTTATTAATGATTTTAATTAAAGGATGTCTTAATCGTAAGGGTTTATTCATTAGTAAATTATCTTATTTTACGAATAAGCCCCTGGTTAATATTGGTGATTTTTACAAGTATACTATATATATACTTAATAGTTAATGCTTTTTGTTTTCATGTAGTATATTTTCCCATTTACGCGGTACCAACGGGCAAAATACGTTCATAAAGTTTTGCAGATTCATACAACAACTTTACGATGCTATCCGATGTTAACTGTAAAAGTAGTCTTAAGTGCTTTGCAATGTGCATGCGTAATAGTGTTAATTTATAGCCAAGTTTTTCGTGTTGCGATTTCTGTGTATCTTGTAGATAAGGCTGGAGTGATGAAACAGCCCAGTACTCGCGTAGGCGAGCATGGAGGAACAGAGTGTAAAAAAACACTCGGCTGATCCTTGCGGAAAGGGACTGAAGCGACTGGGATCGAACCGAGACGGCTCTCGCCTTCTCACGTCTGGCGCACATGGAGCAGACACACTTTTAAAATACCCCAGTTCAGTTACATTATAACACAGTAAGCCAGGTTCTAATGAACTGTGAGCGTGCTCGCTCGATGTTGCTATGAGCACAAAAGTATTTCAGTTAACTGGCATAGGGGAAGGTTGCAATTTTGCATCATTGGGTTTTTATGTACTTTTGATTGGTTTCATAGCCGGCCGTTGTTCCCGAGCGGTTCTAGGTGCTTCAGTCTTGAACCGCGCAGCCGCTGCGGTGGCAGGTTCGAATCCTGCCTCGGATATGGACGTATGTGATGTCCTTAGGTTAATTATGTTTAAGTTGTTCTAAGTCTAGGGGACTGATGACTTCAGATGTTAAGTCCCGTAGTGCTCAGAGCCATTTTAACCGATTTCATAAAACACAAAACGCATAGGTGTGTGTTGATTTTTAATGAAAGCACGAATAAATATTTAGATTCATTTCAGTTACGAGGGAAGTCTTAAAATTGCAAGAAAACCATAGTTTCAGATGGAGGTACTGCAATGCTCTGTTCAACGGCTTCTATAACCTTTGTGAATATGAAAATTATGCCGCAAAATGCACGTTTCTGTTGTTGACGCCGCCCCGCCTGTCAGACAACTGAATTTTTTGAATGTCATTTGCCTTCTATTCATTCAGCTGTATAAAAACTGACTTCATTGACTTTCAAATTCCCTACTGTGAACTAGTATTACGTTTGAACATGGGCATCTCTCTAATGCGCTTTGACATATCCTTTTCACTTTGGTGTGTGATTTATACCTGCTGATCGGTAGGACGCGAGCGCATGCTGGTGTTGTCAGCACTAAAACGCAAGCGAGGGAACATTCTTCCTTTGATATTCCCGCTTCTCGCGATACACCAGCTTATCGTCTATAGCAGGGGTGGGCACAAGAAGTGTCCGCATGGTATCCCGCGGGCACCACGTGCCGCGAGGGCAACGCTGAGCGGCTGTGAGGTCACGTAGTGCGGGTAGCAGAGCTATGCTATGTGTCTGGCCGCTGGGGAATGCACCCTGCTCGGGGGGAACCGTGCCGCTGTGAGAGCGCTTCGCAGACACAGCTGAGTATGGACTAGCTAACATACGAGGTGCGGCTAGAAAAAAAACCGGACTGATGCTGGAAAAAACATTTATTTACAATTATTTACAATTTCATGTTATCTTCTTCAATGTACTCTCCTCCTCGGTCTCTACACCGCTCCATACGAATTTTCCAGTGTTCATAGCAATGCTGCAGATCATTTTCGGTAAGTCCATACATTACTTCCGCCGCTTTTTTTTTTTACTGCTTCAACAGTCTCAAATCTAGTTCCTTTCAAAGCTGACTTGACTTTAGGGAAAAGAAAAAAGTCACAGGGGGCCAAATCAGGTGAGTAGGGTGGATGATCTAAGATGGGAATGTTGTGTTTTGCCAAAAACGTCTTCACTGACAACGCACTGTGAGCTGGGGCATTGTCTTGGTGAAGGATCCATGACTTTTTTCTCCACAAATCGTTCCGTTTTCTCCGTACTCGCTCACGTAGGGTAGCCAGGACGCTAATGTAGTAATGCTGATTCACTGTTTGTCCCTCTGGTACCCAATCAATGTGCACAATCCCTTTGATGTCAAAAAAAAAAAAAAGAAAACAATCATCATTGCCTTGAATTTCGATTTTGACATTCGTGCTTTTTTTTGTCGTGGAGAACCAGGAGTTTTCCAATGCATCGATTGGCGTTTAGTTTCGGGATCGTAAGTAAAAAACCACGATTCATCGCAAGTAATAACATTTTGTAAGAAGGTGGGATCACTTTCAATGTTTTCCAGGATGTCAGAACAAATCATTCTTCGGCGTTCCTTCTGTTCAATTGTGAGACACTTTGGAACCATTTTTGAACACTTTGTTCATGTTGAAACTTTCATGAAGAATCTGCCTAACACTTTCCTTGTCAACTCCTGTTAACTCAGACACTGCTCTGAATGTTAAACGGCGATCTTGTCGAACAATTTTACCGATTTTTTCAATGTTTGCATCAGTTTTTGCTGACAATGGTCTGCCAGTGCCAGTGTCATCACTGGTGTCTTCGCGGCCATCTTTAAATCGTTTAAACCACTCAAACACTTGTGTTCGCGATAAACAATCATCGCCGTACACTTGTTGTAACATTACAAACGTTTCACTTGCAGATTTTCCTAGTTTGAAACAAAATTTGATGTTAACACGCTGTTCTTTCTGTACACTCAACATTTTCCGACGCACAGACAAAACGTCAACTACTTAAAACAGACGCCACGGGCAGACTAAGTGCAGGAGGCAGATGAAACTCGAGCAGTAGGCGGAGCGAGAGTCACGTGACAGGCCACGCGACTTTCAGCCTTATTGCATTCGTTTTATTGTTTCACCAGTACTAGTCCGGTTTTCTTCTAGCCACACCTCGTACGTAGTGCAGGTGGAACACACATGTGTAAGAGGTCGTTTCACGTGTACGTGGCGTCTGTGAACTCAGCATCTGTGCACGGTTATCGGGAAGCCACTCATATGTGTCACAACTTGCGTGGGACGAAAGTGTAGAACGTGCTTATACGAAGTTTGTGTATCCTGTGCCATTCAACGGTCGGCCATGTACGGATGAAATACAGTTTCGAACTATTGTGAAACGTCCTACTTTCATGGCAACAAATAGGATAACTTCAGAGGAGGGGTATTACGTAAGAATACGATAGAGACATTAATTTACACCATCCTGGATGTTTTTACTATGATTTTCAACTAGCATCTCGATATTTGATGTGAAATTACTGGTCATTAGGCTCACTGCACCAGTCAGATTAACATCAGTAAGCTTCGATTTTGTCCCTTTCATTATGGTTCAAATGGCTCTGAGCACTATGGGACTTAACAGCTGAGGTCATCAGTCCCCTAGAACTTAGAACTACTTTAACTTAACTAACCTAAGGGCATCACACACATCCATGCCCCAGGCAGGATTTGAAGCTGCGACTGTAGCGCCTAGAACCGCTCGGCCATTCCGGCCGACCTAGCTTCATTATGGACACTTTTGCACTGGTATGTTGCTCCAAAAAACTATACATACGAACAGCCATTTTAAATAACAATGGAAACTGTTCACGTGGGAAATATTTGTAGACTTTTTCCAATTTTTCTGAAGTGTGAAGCGTCTCATTCAGCACACGCGTGCACTGAAAGTCATGGGTTTCAACTGAATTTCAGAAGGCACATTTTCAACGTAACCGCAAAAGGTTTGCAAAAAGGTTGACATCGCACTCCAGTCGATTTAAGTCCTCAAAAGTACTATCAAAAATGCATTCTAGAGAGTGTAGCACAGCTACAAACCCATCGAAATGTTCTTTAAGCCTCTCCTGTTCAAAATTGTTTTCACTCCAAACTAATGCAACGCTCGGAAAGTGTACATATGACGTTTCTGACAGTTTCTTTGTCCACATGAACAGTTTTCTGTTGAATGCCAAAATAGTGTCAAGCACTTCACTAATTACCTTATTTATACCTTGCAAAGCTACTAAGCTATTCAAATGCTTGGTTACATCACTTGAAAACGCGAGGTCTAGAATTCACTGTGAGTCATCCAATTCTTTCACCGGTTTTCCTTTCGGATCCATGAATAACGCTTCATCTGTACGTAAATTAAAAAATCGTTCTAATACAACACTTCGACTCAACCAGCGTACTTCACAAAAATATGGAACATCGCCATATTCACTCTCGAGATCTGCAAGGAACGATTTGAATGGTCTGTGTTAAAAACCGTGCCATCTGAGAATGATAATTGTTTTTATAGCCACGTCCTTGACGTCAACTAGTTTGGCACATTTTGATAGCAAATTAACACGGTGAAGAACGCAGTGTATTACTGGTAGTTCCTGCTGGACACCGACGGCTTTCAACGTTTTTCGAATCAAAGCAATGTTACCAGACTTATGACCAATTATTACAGGATTCCCGTCTATTGCAATCGATGAAAGTTTTTCCCAACATAGCTCGTATTTCTTTACTATATGTTCTACGCATGAAAATATATTGTCGGCCGTTGTTGTGTAATGCATTGGCACTAAATCGAGAAGTTCCTCAATCACATTAAAGTTAGCATCAACTCCTCGCAAAAAGACTGCAAGTTGAGCGACATCATATACATCAGTGCTTTCGTCCAATGATAATGAAAAGAAAACCAAATCTTTGATCCTATTTCTCAAAAATGGTTCAAATGGCTCTGAGCACTATGGGACTTAACATCTTAGGTCATCAGTCCCCTAGAACTTAGAACTAATTAAACCTAACTAACCGAAGGACATCACACACATCCATGCCCGAGGCAGGATTCGAACCTGCGACCGTAGCAGTCCCGCGGTTCCAGACTGCAGCGCCAGAACCGCACGGCCACCACGGCCGGCTCCTATTTCTCAATTGAGCTTCCACATCGTGTGCCATTTCTTCAGTGCGCCTGCAAACAGTTCTCCGTGAAACAGGAACCGTTTCAAAAACAGGAAGACTGGCTGGGCACAAAATTGTTGCGGCAGCAACGAAACATTCTTTCACAAATTCTCCATCACCGAAGGGCCGTGCTGTTTTAGCTATTTTGAGAGCTATATGATAGCGTACTGTCATCAGTGCATTGTTGTGAATGATGAGGTTTCCGTCCTATAAATAAGTACAGGAGAACGTAAAATAGACGGAAAATGTATATAACATATTATTAAGAGCATAATGTGAATCAATGTCATAATTATCTACATGTCGTCTCCTTTTTCTTTCTTCATTATTCTCACCGACTACATCCTTTTCGTGAAGCAGTTGATAATATCGCTTCACATTGTACTTCTTTCGTGAAGACAATGTTGCATTGCAAATCAAACACTGACGTCCGGTTTGAGTTGCATCAAAAAAAGTATTCTTCTTTCCACTGTGGATTAACGAGTATGGCTTTAAAGGACTTTCGTTTCAACAATTTTAAATCCTCCTCAGCCATTTCCACCCACTAGCTCTGTTTTATCACAAACACCGAACGCAATGTCTACACAGACAGTAGAAACGACGGGAATTAAACGAACCGAGTGGTTCCGCTCTTTGCAGTGACGTGCGTGGCTAGGCGACTAGATGGTGGGGGTACTGCTGGTTGGGAAAGTGGGGGAGAGCCGAGGGCAGGCCTTCCGCGCACATGCGAGCGCCCGCGCTCACGAAACGGTATTCGCCCAGCCTAGGTGTATAGTATATGTGGGTCTCCGAGAAATAATCCGATTTGCCCCAAATGTTCGGGGATTTTCGAAGATTCGTCTGGTGTCGGCAGTTTAAGTGATGGCACGCCTACCCCAGTGATACTTGAAGTTAGTTGTGTGTTAATGGCATCTGGAACGACTTAATGCACAACAATATGCCAATCATTTAGAAATGTTGGAAAGAAAAGTTACTCCATTCAGTACAAATTATATGAACGTTTATAATGCTTATTTTAACTCTGGCATACGCCATGACATTATGATTTAATTTACGCTCTGCCGATATAACGTAGCAATGCTTTAGTTCAACTAACGAAAGTACTGCAGGCTGGTGTCACGCAGAAGAACGAATGGACAGCTGGATAGCTCTGTCAGCTAAAACACTATAGAGTGGATCAACCGACGACAGTGCTGCTAAAACAGAGTTACTAAAAATAGCCGGCCGGCGTGGCCGAGCGGTTGTAGGCGCTTCAGTCTGGCACCGCGCGACCGCTACGGTCGCAGCTTCGAATCCTGCCTCGGGTATGGATGTGTGTGATGTCCTTAGGTTAGTTAGGTTTAGGTAGTTCTAAGTTCTAAGGGGCTGATGACCTCAGATGTTAAGTCCCATAGTGCTCAGAACCATTTTTACTAAACATAGTCTTCCGAAATTTCCTTACCAGAGAAGACGAAGTAAATATTCCAGAATTCGAATCGATAACAGCTGCCACCATAAGTAACTTAGAAGTAGATACCCTCTAAGCAGTGAAGCCACTTACATCGCTTAAGAAAAGCAAGTCTTTCGATCCAGACTGTGTACCAAATAGCTTCCTTTCAGAGTATGCTGATACAATAGCTTCATACTTAAGACTCATATACAACCGCTCAATAGATGAAAGATCAATACCCAAAGACTGTAAAGTTGCACAGGTCACACAAATATTGAAGAAAGGTAGTAGGAGTAATCCGCGAAATTACAGGCCCATACCACTAACGTCAATCTGCAGTAGGGCCTTGGAACACATATATTGTTCGAAAATTATGAATTACCTCGAAGAGAAAGGTGTATCGATACAGTCTAAACGGATTTAAGAAAAATCGTTCTTCTGAAACACAATTAGCTCTATACTCACACGAAGTGTTCAGTGCCGTTAACAAGGGATTTCAAATTGATTCCGTATTTCTAGGTTTCCAGAATTCTTTTGACACTGTACCACACAGGCGGCTTGTACTCAAATTGGGTGCCCACGGAATACCGTCTCAATTATATGACTCGACTCGTGACTTCCTGTCAGAGGGGTCACAGTTCGTAGTAACTGATGGAAAGTCATCGACTAAAACAGGCATGGTTTCTGGAATTCCACAAGGTTGTGTTGCAGGCCCTCTGCTGCTCCTTATCTATATAACGATTTAGGAGACAATCTGAGCAGCCGTCTTAGGTTGTTTACAGATGATGCTGTTGTCTAGTAAGTGCGTCGGACCAAAAGAATTGCAAAACTATTTAGAAAATACACTCCTGGAAATGGAAAAAAGAACACATTGACACCGGTGTGTCAGACCCACCATACTTGCTCCGGACACTGCGAGAGGGCTGTACAAGCAATGATCACACGCACGGCACAGCGGACACACCAGGAACCGCGGTGTTGGCCGTCGAATGGCGCTAGCTGCGCAGCATTTGTGCACCGCCGCCGTCAGTGTCAGCCAGTTTCCCGTGGCATACGGAGCTCCATCGCAGTCTTTAACACTGGTAGCATGCCGCGACAGCGTGGACGTGAACCGTATGTGCAGTTGACGGACTTTGAGCGAGGGCGTATAGTGGGCATGCGGGAGGCCGGGTGGACGTACCGCCGAATTGCTCAACACATGGGGCGTGAGGTCTCCACAGTACATCGATGTTGTCGCCAGTGGTCGGCGGAAGGTGCACGTGCCCGTCGACCTGGGACCGGACCGCAGCGACGCACGGATGCACGCCAAGACCGTAGGATCCTACGCAGTGCCTTAGGGGACCGCACCGCCACTTCCCAGCAAATTAGGGACACTGTTGCTCCTGGGGTATCGGCGAGGACCATTCGCAACCGTCTCCATGAAGCTGGGCTACGGTCCCGCACACCGTTAGGCCGTCTTTCGCTCACGCCCCAACATCGTGCAGCCCGCCTCCAGTGGTGTCGCGACAGGCGTGAATGGAGGGACGAATGGAGACGTGTCGTCTTCAGCGATGAGAGTCGCTTCTGCCTTGGTGCCAATGATGGTCGTATGCGTGTTTGGCGCCGTGCAGGTGAGCGCCACAATCAGGACTGCATACGACCGAGGCACACAGGACCAACACCCGGCATCATGGTGTGGGGAGCGATCTCCTACACTGGCCGTACACCACTGGTGATCGTCGAGGGGACACTGAATAGTGCACGGTACATCCAAACCGTCATCGAACCCATCGTTCTACCATTCCTAGACCGGCAAGGGAACTTGCTGTTCCAACAGGACAATGCACGTCCGCATGTATCCCGTGCCACCCAACGTGCTCTAGAAGGTGTAAGTCAACTACCCTGGCCAGCAAGATCTCCGGATCTGTCCCCCATTGAGCATGTTTGGGACTGGATGAAGCGTCGTCTCACGCGGTCTGCACGTCCAGCACGAACGCTGGTCCAACTGAGGCGCCAGGTGGAAATGGCATGGCAAGCCGTTCCACAGGACTACATCCAGCATCTCTACGATCGTCTCCATGGGAGAATAGCAGCCTGCATTGCTGCGAAAGGTGGATATACACTGTACTAGTGCCGACATTGTGCATGCTCTGTTGCCTGTGTCTATGTGCCTGTGGTTCTGTCAGTGTGATCATGTGATGTATCTGACCCCAGGAATGTGTCAATAAAGTTTCCCCTTCCTGGGACAATGAATTCACAGTGTTCTTATTTCAATTTCCAGGAGTGTATATTTGTATGGTGCAAAAGTTGGCAATTGATACTAAATAACGTAAAGTGTGAGATCGTCCACATGAGTGCTAAAAGGAATCCGTTAATCTTCAGTTACACGATACCTGAATCAAATTCAACTAAATGCCCAGGAATTACAATTACGAACAACTTGAATTTGAAAGAAAAGATGGAAAATGTTGTGGAGAAGTCAAATCAAGGACTACGTTTCATTGGCAGAATACTTATAAAATGTAACAGATCTACGAAAGAGACTGCCTACACTTCACTTGTCCGTCCTCTTTTGGAGTACTGCTGCGCGGTCTGGGATCTTAACCAGATACGATCAACGGAGTACACCGAGGAAGTTCAAAGAAGAGCACCACGTTTGGATTATCCCGAAGTAGTGGAGAGAGTGTCATGGACATGATACGGGATTTGGGGTGTACATCATTAAAACAAGTCGTTCTACGTTGCGGCGGAATCTTCTCACGAAATTTTAATCACCAACTTTCTCCTCCGAATGCGAAAACACTTTTGTTGAAGCTTACCTATATAGGGAGAAACGATCGTCATAATAAAATAAGGGAAATCGGAGCTCGCGTGTAAAGACACAGATGTTAGTTTTCTCTGAGCTCTGTTCGAGGTTGAAATAATAGAGAATTATTGATAAGGTGGTTCAATGAACCATCTGCCAGACACTTAACTGTCGTTTGCAGAGTATCTATGTAGATGTAGAACCTACAGAAAAACTAATGGCTGTTTTCACTTGAAACGGAAGAATGAATAATTCTGTCAATATGCAAAGCTATGGTGTCGCAATTTTTCAATCGGTTGCTCCCACAGACTGCTTTATTTATTAAAAAAAACAAGAATGATTGCAATCGACTCATTCACTCGTTTTCATTCGATTGCTCCCACAGAATAGTTCAACCGATACGTAGAACTACAACTGAATGAATCAGTTGTGTGGTGTCACCGCCAGACACCACACTTGCTAGGTGATAGCTTTAAATCGGCCGCGGTCCATTAGTACATGTCGGACCCGCGTGTCGCCACTGTCAGTGATCGCAGACCGAGCGCCACCACACTACAGGTCTTGAGAGACTTACTAGCACTCGCCCAGTTGTACGGACGACTTTGCTAGCGACTACACTGAAGAAGCCTTTCTCTCATTTGCCGAGAGATAGTTAGAATAGCCTTCAGCTAAGTCCATGGCTACGACCTAGCAAGGCGCCATTAACCATTTCTAGAGAGAGTCTCATTTGTATCATCAAGAACGCTGTATACAAATGATGGATTAAAGTTAAGTATTCCAGCAGCTACGTACTTTTCTTTGTAGCATTCATTACGTATCCTGTTTCAGACCTAACGCCAGTCTGCGTGAGTTGACGCGTGCATTTCGGCCTCCTCTCTAAATTAGTGTGCGTTGTGTTGGCTAATCTGCCGACACAACAAAATGTTTCTACTTGGTTGTTCCCATCAATATGCTGGTGGCTTTTGCTGATCAGTAACCGACTGATAAACAGCACCTGCGATAGTGAAGCTCACACGGGGCAGCCTGGTGTATGGGAGATGACGGTGTTTGGATTTTATCTCCTGGATTGGCGGCCATTGAACATTTTTGGGTCGTATCAATCTGAGGACTTTCGTTTCAAGTGTGCGTTGTACTGGGACACAGAAATGACTTGTATGTCTTCTCCTGTCGCCAACTGCAGTACAATATGAGAAATCCTGCCAACAGCACTTGAAAAATTGTGCAAGCATTCCATCTGGCCTCCCACCAAAGCCTAGCCCCAGCCTCTAAATAGTGGCCAATATAACTCAGTTTCTGGAGCTCATTAACGGTTACCGAACTGAGCCATTTGGTGATGTTTCCTATGAACGGTGATTTTCCACCTGTAGGGGTGGATTGTAGCTTAGTTGTACGTATCTGTTCCCAGGTGTCAGTGAATAGTCTGCATCAAACGTGCTCTTGTTGCTGGTGAGCTAGTTGTTGACGCAAGCCTGGTTGGCAGCCGTTGTGCTGCACATGGGCCTTTATGGGCAGCCGGCAGGTGATTGCAAGTACGTAAAACTCCTCCCCGCAGAACAGTTGACAGTGTATTTACTGGGACAGCTCCAAAGAGCACAAAATTACATACCAATCTGAGACGGTACGATGATTCCGAATAAGAAGAGCACGTCCGCAAATCCTGTGGCTCTAGGTCCTAATGGTTCATTCCGTGGTGAAATGGGGCAGACTCAAAGAGTGCTGTGTATTCATTGATATTTCTGTCACAATTTTAGAAAGCATTCTGTAAGTGGAGCAAAGCATCGATAGGTATAAAATGCTAAAAATCAAATGAAAACCGTCTCGATCGTGTGTTCATTTGAATTTTAGATATTTCTGTTGTCTGTCAGCCTGTCGCTAATTGATTGCACCATGACCTGTTGTGAAATTTGCTGCACTTTTAACCAGTGAAGCGTGTTTATAGCAGAGTGTTTCGAGCCAAGCACCTTGTAAGAGAGAGCGTTTTTGTTGATTGTTGGTAGTTAAATACACAAGCTTTTTGCAGAAACGCCCATTCACAGGGGGAGGGGGGCATGTTGATAAAAAGGTGTGTGAAATCTTATGGGACTTAACTGCTAAGGTCATCAGTCCCTAAGCTTACACACTACTTAACCTAAATTATCCTAAGGATAAACACACACCCATACCCGAGGGAGGACTCGAACCTCCGCCGGGACCAGCCACGCAGTCCATGACTGCAGCGTCGTAGACCGCGGCGGACATATTGAGTTCTAAATTTATATGTGCTGTTGGTTGTTATTTAGAAGGGAGGAGATTCTGTGAGTCACTTATTGTCTTGTTAAACAGCGGAGAATTACGTTATGTATGTGTCGCACATTTTAGTGCCCTATACTTTGTCAGTAAATGGCTATTTGTGTAATTTATTGTGGGCCATTGGTATTTTTTGTCCACTTTTCTTCACGCAAGCGTTATTCTCGTGTGGTTGACAGTGTACTGTTTGTTCTTAAAACTGTGGTGTTAACTGTTAGCTGCATTAAATGCATGTTAACGTTTGACATGCACCTGGAAGGCTATTGATATCGCGACTGAAGCACTTGGGGCTTGGAACTGTAGCTTGCTTAGATTGAGCGTCTTGGATGGATAGTTTGTTTAATCATTGAAAGACATAGTGGAACTTGAGCATCCTGGATCTGTCAGACCTGTGTTATGAATTTGTCAATTTGTAAGGCGAATTTCCTATTTTCATATCTGAGCTTTGCACTATAGTTTAATTCCGTTCAGAGGGTGTTTTAAAATGTGTGCTTAAAATTGGGAACTGGATATACGCAATGTTGGAGTGGGGATTCGAAATAGTCAGAAGAAATAAATGGTTTTGATGTGTTTATACGTGTCTCAACCGAGGACTACCTCTTCCCAAATCCAAAATCTCACCACACTTTGGTAGCAGAGCACGGTTCTGGATTGGTGGGAAGCGTGTCAATGCAGTTGATGAAAATATTCAGTTCAGAACATTTTGGAACTGTGAGTTCTGGGGTTTAGTAGTTTTATGGTGTGATTCAGCTAGTAATAGCAAATACTCTGTTCAAGAATCACAAGAGGAGGAGGTATACTTCGAAAAGACCGGGTGATACGGGAAGATTTCAGTTAGATTACATCATGATCAGACAGAAACCACGGGTAACAGAAGAAATACTTCAATTGATCGACGAAAGGAGGAAGTACAAAAATTATCCGTGAAACTCAGGAATACAGAAATACAAGCCGCTGAGGAATGAAATAAATAGGAAGTTCAGATAAGCTAAGACGAAATGGCTGCAGGGAATATGTGAAGACGTCGAAAAAGAAATCATTGTCCGAAGGGCAGACTCAGCATACAGGAAAGTCAAAACAACCTTCGGTGACGTTAAAAGCAAGGGTGAACATTAAGAGTGCAACGGGAATTCCACTGTTAAATGCAAACTAGAGAGCCGGTAGGTGCCAAGAGTACATCGAAAGCCTCTATGAGGAGGGCAGGTTTGTCTGATGTGATAGAAGAAGAAACAGGAGGCGATTTAGAAAAGATAGGGAATCCAGTATTAGAATTTAAAACAGCTTTGGAAGACTTAAGATCAAATAAGGCAGAAGGAATAAATGACATTCCATCGGAGTTTCTAAAATCATTGGGGGAAATGGCAACGAAACGACTATTCACGTTGGTGTGTAGAATGAATGAGTCTGGCTACATACCATCTGACTTTCGAAAAAGCATCATCCACACAATTCCGAAGACGGCGAGAGCTGACAAGTGCGAGACGTATCGCACAATCAGCTTAACAGCTCCTACATACAAGTTGCTGAAAATAATAATATACAGAAGAATGGAAAAGAAAGTTGAGGATGCTCTAGACGACGATCAGTTAGGAATTAAGAAAGGTACAGGCACGAGAGAGGCAATTCTGACGCTTCTGTTAATAATGGAAGAAGTACTACAGAAAAATTAAGACAACTTCATAGGATTTGTTGACCTGGAGAAAGCCTTCGACCGTGTAAAATGGTGTAAAATGTTCGAAATTCTGAGAAAAGTAGGGGTAAGCTATATGGAGAGACGTGTCATATACAATATGTACAAAAGCCAAGAGGGAATAATAAAAGTGGACAACCAAGAACGAAGTGCTCACATTAAAAAGGGTGTAAGACAAGGATGTAGTCTTTCGCCCCTACTGTTCAGTCTGTACATCGAGGGAGCAATGATGGAAGTAAAAGAAAGGTGAAAGGATTTCAATGATACGATTCGCTGATGACATTGCTGCACCCAGTGAAAGTGAAGAAAAATAACATGATCTGCTGAACGGAATCAAGAGTCTAATGAGTACAGAGTATATACTGAGAGTAAATCGAAGAAAGACGAAGGTAATGATAAGTAGTAGAAATGAGAACAGCGACAAACTAAACTTCAGGATTGATGGTCACGAAGTAGATGAATTTAAGGAATTCTGCTACCCAGTAAGTAAAATAACCAATGACGGACAGAGCAAGGAGGACATCAAAAGCAGACTACCAATGGAAAAAGAGGCATTCCTGGCCAAGAGAAGTCTACTAGTATCAAATATCAGCCTTAATTTGAGGAAGAAACTTCTGAGAACGTACGTCTGGAGTACAGCATTGTATGATAGAAACAATCCACTTAATTACAAGCCCATGTCATTAACGTCGACATGCAGCAGGATTCTGGAACATATACTGTTCCCGAACATTATGAATTACCTCGAAGAAAACGGTATATTGAGACACAGTGAACGTGAATTTAGAAAACATCGTTCTTGTGAAACGCAACTAGCTGTTTATTCGCATGAAGTGTTGAGTGCTATTGACAAGGGATTTCAGAGCGATTAAGTGTTTCTGGATTTCCAGAAGGCTTTTAACGCTGTACCACCCAAGCGGCTTATAGTGAAATTGCACGCTTATGGAATATTGTCTCGGATATGTGACTGGATTTGTGACTTCCTGTCAAAGAGGTCACAGTTCGTAGTAATTGACGGAAAGTCATCGAGTAAAACAGAAGTGATTTCTGGCGTTCGCCAAGGTAGTGTTATAGGCCCTTTGCCGTTCCTTATCTATATAAACGATTTGGGACACAATCTGAGCAGCCTTCTTAGGTTCTTTGCAGATGGCGCTATAGTTTATCGACTAATAAAGTCATCAGAAGATCAAAAAAATTGCAAAACAATTTAGAAAAGATATGAGAATGGCGCGAAAATTGGCTGTTGACCATAAATAGCGGAAAGTGTGGGGTCATCCACATCGTGCTAAAAGGAATCCATTAAACTTCGATAACATGATAAAACAAAAATAAAGGCCGTAAATTCAACTAAATACCTAGTAAATACTATTACGAACAACATAAACTGTAAGGAACGTATAGAAAATGTTGTGGGGAAGGCTAACCAAAGACTGCGTTTTATTAGCAGGACACTTACAGAATGTAATAGATCTACTAAGAAGACTGCCTACACTACGCTTGTCCGTCCTCTTTTAGAATACTGCTGCGCGTCGTGGGATCCTTACCAAACAGGACTGACGGAATACATCGGAAAAGTTCAAAGAAGAGCAGCACGTTTTGCATTATCGCGAAATAGGGGAGAGAGTTTCACTGAAATGATCCAGTATTTGGGATGGACATAACTAAAAAAAGGCGTTTTTCGTTGCGACTGAATCTTCTCACGAAATTCCAATCACAATCTTTCTCCTCCGAATGCGAAAATATTTTCTTGATACCGACCTACATAGGCAGAAACGATCACCACGATAAAATAAGTGTAATCAGAGCTCGTACGGAAAGATATAGGTGTTCGTTCTTTCCGCGCGCTGTAAGAGAGTGGAATAATAGATAATAGTGAAGGTTGTTCGATGAAACCTCAGCCAGGCACTTAAATGTGATTTGCAGAGTATCGATGTAGATGTAAATGTAGATGGTAGTGAAACACGGTCTTTGGGAAAACCAGAACAGAAGAGAATCTATGCATTTGAGATGTGGTGCTACAGACGAATGTTGGAAATTAGGTGGACTAATAAGGTAAAGTGTGGTGTCACCGCCAGACACCACACTTGCTAGGTGGTAGCTTTTAAATCGGCCGCGGTTCGCTAGTATACGTCGGACCCGCGTGTCGCCACTGTCAGTAATTGCAGACCGAGCGCCGCCACACGGCAGATCTAGAGACAGATCCTAGCACTCGCCCCAGTTGTAGAGGCGACGTTGCTAGCCATGGTTCCCTGAGAATTACGCTCTCATTTGCCGAGACGATAGTTAGCATAGCCTTCAGCTACATTTGCTACGACCTAGCAAGGCGCCATTACCAGTATAGATATTGAGATTCTATTAATGTATCATCAAGAGCGATGTTCTACAAATGTGGAATAAAGTTAAGTATTCCAGAAGCTACGTACTTTTCTTTATAGCATTCATTACGTATCCTGTTTCAAACCTCACGCCAGCCTGCGTGAGTTTAAGCGCGTGCCTTTCGGCTTCCCCTCATTGTGTCTAGGCTGTCTTGTCTAGACACAACATAAAGAATGAGAAGATTCTGCATAGAAACGGAGAAGAAAGGAGTATATGGAAAACACTGATAGGGAGAAGGAACAGGATGATAGTACATCTGTTAAGACATGAGGGAATGACTTCCATGGTATTAGAAGGAGCTGTGGAATGCAAAAACTGTAGAGGAAGACAGAGATTGGAATACATCCAGCAAATAATTTAGGACCTAGGTTGCAAGTGCTACTCTCAGATGAAGAGGTTAGCACAGGAGAGGAACACGTGGCGGGCAGCATCAAACCAGTCAGAAGACTGATGAAAAAAAAAAGCTGTTGTGTAATTATGCGTGTAGGCTATACTTGTATTCCCTTGTGCTGTAAGATGGCAACGAGAGAAGTGCCTGGCGTCACACAATTGAGGAAAGAGGAAATGCTTTGTGAACTCGCGGTTACAGTATGCGATGCGTCTTGGAGTGTGGGTGAAACGGCACTGTGGCTGCAAGAGGCAGCAGACTGTGCAGTGGTCCCGCCGAACCTCAGCATGGACGAGGTGAGTAACTCCGCCTTTAGCATTACGAGCTTATCTTGATGTCGTCTTCTTAAAGGAACTGAAACTTTTTGCGCTCAGATGAATGGAATTTTGACACGTACAGTACATTATGTGTATAGAGATCCAGAATTGCATATTGTTAATGTGTCTGAGGCAGACTGCGAATCGTTACAGGAACAGGCAGATGAGCTGATGGTCAGGGTACATGTACTGAATGCCAAGGTGGTGGAATAACGCTGTAGGCAGTGGCAGAAATAATTCAACAAGTTGTTAAGGCTGGTGCTGGAGATGAGTAACGTTACGTGTGGGAACGATACTGCGGGAATACCCTTGCCCTCTCACCCAAGAACAGGTGAACTAGAGAAATGTCACCGGAGATTCAACGGAAAGGTTAACTGAAATATTCCTTAAAATACCGAACCTGCTGACCACACTGCTTCAATAAGGTGAGTGTTGTCAGTTACATATGTGGAAGAGAAAGAGTGAACATTGGATTTTGTTTTGGAACTATAAGATATGAGTGATGAATTCAAGTTGTCAACAGATTATCAGCTGTTGATCCCTATGGTTTCTGGTAGGCTAGAGCAATTTATGAGCAAACTGCGCGTGAAAGAGTTTCATTTTATGTTTTCGACATCTGGTCAGTAAGAAGTTTCTCTTAACGCTGACTCGCCATCTGTGGCATCCAGTTAGAAGAGGACGTGTAGAGGATACGGGACTGAGTGGCTAACATCTTCAATTGTATGTGCCCCAATGATAGCTCCACTATTACATTCTGTGAGAGACAGGCTAATTATGAGCAATTAGAGAAGTAGTTAGGTCTGCTGGCATGACTTGAACGGAGACTAGGGCGAGTGGTAGGGAAAGCCACAAGAAAAAGGACCTGGACATTAGAGCGGGCTGGACGGATATCAGATGTTACACCTGTCAGTACAAAGGTCATCTAGCGAAGAAATGCTCCCAACCTCGAAGAAGGAGTGTTGTCTAATCGGGAAAGCTTCCTACCAAACTGACTATGTGGTTTTTAAACTTCCCGAACATGGGGGGTAATAAGACGCAAGAGAAAGTGGCTAATTCGGAGAAAAATGCAGTTGCTTAGAGATACACTCCTGGAAATGGAAAAAAGAACACATTGACACCGGTGTGTCAGACCCACCATACTTGCTCCGGACACTGCGAGAGGACTGTACAAGCAATGATCACACGCACGGCACAGCGGACACACCAGGAACCGCGGTGTTGGCCGTCGAATGGCGCTAGCTGCGCAGCATTTGTGCACCGCCGCCGTCAGTGTCAGCCAGTTTGCCGTGGCATACGGAGCTCCATCGCAGTCTTTAACACTGGTAGCATGCCGCGACAGCGTGGACGTGAACCGTATGTGCAGTTGACGGACTTTGAGCGAGGACGTATAGTGGGCATGCGGGAGGCCGGGTGGACGTACCGCCGAATTGCTCAACACGTGGGGCGTGAGGTCTCCACAGTACATCGATGTTGTCGCCAGTGGTCGGCGGAAGGTGCACGTGCCCGTCGACCTGGGACCGCACCGCAGCGACGCACGGATGCACGCCAAGACCGTAGGATCCTACGCAGTGCCGTAGGGGACCGCACCGCCACTTCCCAGCAATTTAGGGACACTGTTGCTCCTGGGGTATCGGCGAGGACCATTCGCAACCGTCTCCATGAAGCTGGGCTACGGTCCCGCACACCGTTAGGCCGTCTTCCGCTCACGCCCCAACATCGTGCAGCCCGCCTCCAGTGGTGTCGCGACAGGCGTGAATGGAGGGACGAATGGAGACGTGTCGTCTTCAGCGATGAGAGTCGCTTCTGCCTTGGTGCCAATGATGGTCGTATGCGTGTTTGGCGCCGTGCAGGTGAGCGCCACAATCAGGACTGCATACGACCGAGGCACACAGGGCCAACACCCGGCATCATGGTGTGGGGAGCGATCTCCTTCACTGGCCGTACACCACTGGTGATTTTCGAGGGGACACTGAATAGTGCACGGTACATCCAAACCGTCATCGAACCCATCGTTCTACCATTCCTAGACCGGCAAGGGAACTTGCTGTTCCAACAGGACAATGCACGTCCGCATGTATCCCGTGCCACCCAACGTGCTCTAGAAGGTGTAAGTCAACTACCCTGGCCAGCAAGATCTCCGGATATGTCCCCCATTGAGCATGTTTGGGACTGGATGAAGCGTCGTCTCACGCGGTCTGCACGTCCAGCACGAACGCTGGTCCAACTGAGGCGCCAGGTGGAAATGGCATGGCAAGCCGTTCCACAGGACTACATCCAGCATCTCTACGATCGTCTCCATGGGAGAATAGCAGCCTGCATTGCTGCGAAAGGTGGATATACACTGTACTAGTGCCGACATTGTGCATGCTCTGTTGCCTGTGTCTATGTGCCTGTGGTTCTGTCAGTGTGATCATGTGATGTATCTGACCCCAGGAATGTGTCAATAAAGTTTCCCCTTCCTGGGACAATGAATTCACGGTGTTCTTATTTCAATTTCCAGGAGTGTATTTGGATCAAGACCCACGCACAAATTTTCACGTGAAAAATTAAAATTAGAGGAGCGCAAAATATTTCTGGGGAGGCTGTTGATATACTTTCCGGGATGTGAGGTCGTGGTCCAAGAAGTTTTCTGCTCCTTACGTTGCGTCCAGTACTGCGCTGGACTTCCTCAGAGGCGCTGCTCCGCTGAGTCTTGCCGACTGACTGGTCGGGTGTCTGAGAGCGACTTATATATTGTGAGAAAGGGGGGCGTGGTTCAGGTGACACGTGATGAGCAGTGATAATCCATAGCAAAGATAAGGTTGGCTATCGATTACCACCTTGTCAAAGATAAAAATTGTTAGCAATTTTGTAGAGCCACTGTCCATATATCGCTAAGTTTCATAGCCTCCTCTTTCCTATTAAAATTATCGTTATGTTTATAAATTTCGATAGCTTCTCTATAAAGCCGTGGATAGTAATTTAACATTGTAGATAAAACTTCGGTATCCGAAAACTTCACTTGGTGGTTGCCTGGTTGAAGAGCATGTTCCGCTACAGCTGACTTTTCTATTTTTCCAAGTCGACAAAGGCTTTTATGCTCTTTCAGTCGCGTGTTTACGCTTCTTTTGGTAGTACCAATGTAAACTTTACCACAGGTACATGGAATTTTATACACACCACATGTCGACAGGGGAGGGCGTTTATTCTTCACAGATCGTAGTACTTGACTTATTTTCTTAGTTGGTTTAAAGATCGGTTTGATGTCGTGTTTTCGTAAAATCTTACCGATCCGATCTGTTACTTTTTTAATAAAAGGAAGAAGTACTGTATTTTTCTGTTGTTGTGGTTCATTCTTATCTTTTGGGTTTCTGTTCCTTGGACGCAAAATTCTATCTATCTCTTTTCTTGAGTAGCCGTTTTTTTCAAAAGCCTGCTTCAGATGTTTCACTTCAGCATCCAAATGTTCAGGTGTACATATCCGTTCCGCTCGATCGACGAGACTTTTTATGACACCTCTTTTTTGTTGAGGATGATGATTAGAATTTTTATGTAAATATCTGTCCGTATGTGTTGAATTCCGAAAAACTTTATATTCCAAGCTTCTATCGGGCCGCCTCATAACTAAGACATCCAAGAAAGATATTCTGTTTTCCGTTTCTATTTCCATGGTAAACTGTATTCTTGGGTGAATTTTATTTCTGGGGACTTAGTTGGGGCGATTTCATTCACCACGTGGGGATAATTCCTGACTGTAGGCTGGTCAGATTTTGTTTTGGATTTCATGTGGGGCGCCACATCTATTTGTCAACACCTATTGGAAGAAGAGAAAGTATATCAAGGGGTAGAGGAAGATTCCGTCAAGAGGGTCTCTTAAGCATCCGAACAACTGCAGCCACAACAACCTCTGTGTCTTGGAGAATTATCTAGCGAGTTTGGTGACGTGAGACAGACTGGGGAAAGAGCGGAATGAGGAATACTAAAATGAACTGAGAGACGATATTCTGGTAAGAGTTCCTCCATACCAGCTTAAAATCGCAGTTGAAGAAATTTTCGCCGTAGGCTACATCAGGTTATCAAAATAGCCACAAGCATCACTCATTTTCGTGGCGCAGAAATGACAGGACAGACTTCGTCTGTAGTGAACTAAATTAAAAGGTAGAGCCGCAATCGTTTTCCCAACCCAATTTTCATTTCAGCTTTGGTACGTTTCAGAAGGTGAGGGGGTTTACCGCCCTCGCCGCTAACCAACTGTACTAAAAATATCTTTAACCAAGGTCTCGAAGTCGGTTTTTCGACTGCTTCAACTAATGCCCCGTGGTCTGGGGGTAGCGTCTTGGGGTAGTACGCAAATAGTCCTCAGCACCGTGGTCGACACACACCACTGTTTAAATTTTGGGTGAAAATCATTAGCAATGGAGGCCGAAGACTGACGGCATAAGAAGTCACCCTCACTCTGCCAAGGGCCTTGTTAAAGAGACTGGAGGAATGGACCGAGGTTCAGGGCACTCTCATGCACATGAGGTGGGCACCTCCTCTAAAATGAAATGATGATTAAATCTAGAATCCAGTAAGTTGTCGACAGGCGTTGATATACATCAACGGGGACAGTTGAAAATATATGCCCCGACCGGGACTCGAATCCGCGATCTCCTGCTTGCATAGGAGAGGCTCGATTCATCTGAGCCACGGAGAGCACAGAGGATAGTGCGAATGCAGGGATTTATCTCTTGCATGCTCCTCTGAGTCCCACATTCCCAACTTAATGTCCACACACTACATTCGTAGGCCTCTGCCCATTACACTCATTACTCGCAGCAGACAATCTTACCGAGTCTCGTAAGAGTTCGGGCAATGCTTGTGCATCCTGCACAGAAGAAGAAGGTCAATGGCCGGTTAGCCTTAACTATATGAAGATGGTATCTGTTCTTTCGGACACAGCTTCTTCTATGGAACTGACGGAATCCAGTAACTTGACGGGGAAACATATAGAAGACGCGACTACATCTGTGTTAGCAAAAAGTCTCAATTTTGCTCCTACAACTGTTTCACCACCACTACTGGACTTCGCCAGTTCCATCGAAGAAGCTGTGCGCCGTCTTGCTACAGATAAAGCTGAGGAAGTGCGCCGGAGTCTTGTCGTGTGTTGTCAAGAGCTACACCGCCGAAGAATTACATCTCGCCTATGGACAGGGCAGCCCTCCGGAACTTGCGAGCAGACCCGCATACAGTGATACTTTAAATCGGACAAATGTTGTGCTACTGTTTTAATACTGTGGATGGACTATATTAATAAGATCACTGTATTATTAAGTGACTCAGTATATCGCAAAATAGATAAGGATCGTACTCCCCGAGTGGTGCGGGAAACACCGCAACTTCTGACTAACAGTCCCTTACCAAAGGAGGTAGTTGTATTACTGAAACCTAACAGTTCAGTTCCACCTAGGCTATATGGACTGCCAAAGATCCACAAGGTAAATGTGCCTTTACTGCCAATGTGATTAATACTGGAGCACCCACCTACGACTTAGCAAAGTACTTGGCGTCTTTGCTCAAACCAATGGTAGGAAAGTGTCCACATCACATAAAGAATTCTAGTTATTTCATCAGCAGAGTTAAGTTATCGCAGCTGTAAAGTTATGACTTGTTGGCCAGTTTTGATGTAGTTTCACGTTTTACAAATGTACTTCTTGTGGCTTCACTATATATCATTGGCAATAGTTCTGGATCTGACATTACAGCCATGTTTGAGCACACACTCTCCTCTAGATATTTTTTACTTAACAACGAGTTTAATGAGCAATCGGTCTCGCTATGGGAAATCCTTTGTCTCCCCTACTTGCCAATCTTTTTAGGAAGATTTTGAGGAGCGAGCAGCTCCCTAAGCCACTTTTAAACCAACAGTATTTTGGCGATATGTTGATTATACTTTTACAGTTTAGCCTCATGGTTTCAATCGCCTGCGAGATTTCCTATATCTGAGCTTCATACACGAAAACATAACGTTTTCTATGGAGTTGGAGGAGGAGGAGGAGGAGGAGGGTTGCCGGCCGCTTTTAGACGTCTTGGTACGTCGTAATAGCGATGGCACACTTGGTCATTCAGTATATAGAAAGCCCACTCACACAGACCTCTACATGCAAGCCGCTAGTTGCCATCATCCGACACAAACGGGTGTTTTGAAGACAGTGATTCACCGAGCCCACGTCATCTCTGACACCTATAGTTTGCAAACGGAACTGGAGTAACTGCAGACTGTATTTCTGGAGAATTGGTACTCGTTCCAGCAAGTGGAGAGAGCGCTGCAGACCTGTAAACGATGGAGGAAAGGACTGTTCATTTACCATATATTGGTAACATTTCAGCGCATATAGGAAGTACACTAAGAAAATATTAAGTCTAAGCAATCTTTCGCCCTACTGTAAAAATTTCGTCGCTGTTGGGATCTGCCAAAGACGATCTAGAGCATTCCGTGTGAATGCGGCAAATCTTAAATGGGGCAAACGACGTCTACTGTGCGGGATCGCATTGTAGAACATCAGCGGGATACTCGCCTTCTTCAGTCTGGAAAGTCTGTCATCGCTGAACACTGTTTTTCCATTGATAATGTCATGAATTACAGTGAGACACAAATTGTGGCCCATACGTCTAACTTTTGGAGTTCTGTTATTAATTAATCCGTGGAAATACGACCGTCTGACAGTGAGTCTCTCATTAATCGAGGCGGCGGTTTTCAGTTGAAATCGGCATGGAATCCAATCGCTGAAAAACTTCGTGTCCTCCGTAGCTGGCGTAGTTCTCTGTTAGAACCGCGGGAAGACAATCGAATTGATATCGATGCGGCTAGTTTTCACCACAGAGGGCGCGCGGCGCAGCAGAATCGAACGCGCTCAAGTAGTGCACCAGCAACGCCAAGTGAATCCACCATGCATGTGCCAGAGGGGCCTTAAATACCAGGGCTCAGTGCGTTCTCGCCAGTATCGCCTGAAGATGGTGTGGTGTCTTTTATATCATGTTGCGAATGCGTAAATTTAGCAGCGTCGAACATAAATATTGAAATATGTCCACAGTTTTAAATTGTCCTTCAATTACTGTATTACCCGGCTAGAACATGAAATGAGAATGAATGGGAATTAAATTAAAACACACAACCGTTTTCATATGTTGTTTGTAAAGAAGTGTATCTGTTTGAAATTATTCAGTTAGATTCGTTGACTACTTTCATACAAACTTAATTCACTCTTGAATATCACTTCACTTTTATAACATGGAGACAAACAACACTGGAATCGTCGAATTTTACTGAAAAGATTTGTGAGCGTTAGCTGAGAAAGTTTTATGCTCCGACGCCAGCAAAGAATTTTAGAAGTTAAAATAGTTTCTCATGGTACAGATTTTGATATACCTTTTACGTGAATTCTTTTTACAATGGCAAATATATATGTCTGAATTATTCGGCAATTTCAACTCGCCGCGTAAAGCTTTCATGAAATGGTGGCTGATAAATGAACATCGGTGTATCACAGAATCGATGTGTTCCTATTACATGAAAATAACTGACTGAATTCGATTTGAAAAAACATTGTTTGTTGTTGTTGTCTTCAGTCCTGAGACTGATTTGATGCAGCTCTCCATGCTACTCTATCCTGTGCAAGCTTCTTCATCTCCCAGTACCTACTGCAACCTACATCCTTCTGAATCTGCTTAGTGCATCCATCTATTGCTCTCCCACTACGATTTTTACCCTCCACGCAGACCTCCAGTACTAAATTGGTGGTCCCTTGATGCCTTAGAACATGTCGCACCAACCGATCCCTTCTTCTCGTCAAGTTGTGCCACAAACTCCTCTTCTTCCCAATTCTATAATACCTCCTAATTAGTTATGTGATCTACCCATGCAATTTTCAACATTCTTCTGTAGCACCACATTTCGAAAGCTTCTATTCTCTTCTTGTCCAAACTATTTATCATCCATGTTTCACATTAATCAGCATTAAATAATTGTTCTCAGCATTTTCAATCTGAAATAAAACTATTACTCTTGCCAATAAAGTCATATAAATATATTACCGCTAATGGCGGCGTTGCAGCTCGTCCGCAGTGAAGCAAAGATAGACTGCAGAGGGTCAAGATTATTCATATTCTTAGAGAATATATGAGATAAACTTGAATAACATTATTCTCTATTCTTTTCCATAGATTTCGTATTTGTTTTTAATACAGTCAGAGAGAGTCCCTTTAGTCAACCATAGTGCCAGTAGTGCTAGTGTTTGTTTTCAATACAGTCCAGAGACAGGTAGTGCTATTTTCATTGTTTTCTACAAGAAGTGTCTAGCAGCCACAGTTTAGTCAACAATCAGCCGCCTTTAGCGAATTAGCAGTTTAGTTAAAAGTTGATTAACTCTATACAGTAAATTGATTTCTTAGGATGGATAGGATGTATGACTGCTGTGTACGGACGCAAGAGGAGCTGGCCACTGTTCGCGAGCAGCTGAACGTGTTGATGGACGCGGTCAGTCGTCTTCAGGCTGCTGCCTCAGAGTGTAGCGGCAGTGGGGTGTCTGGTGCGTCGCGTGGTACACCCCAGGTGTTACATGCTTCACCCACTGTCCCTGCTGTCGAGACATCTTCGCGGGTACCGGTCGCGGTTGGGCCACCCTCTCCAAGGGGAGTGGCGGGTTCAGAGGCGTTCGCGGCGCACGAGGCGGAGGGTCAATGTGGAGGCTGGCCGTGTGGCATCGCCCGCTCTGCCTATGAGTGGACATGCGGCCGCTCCTTCAGCAAGGTCCGAGCAGGCACACGGGGGGAAGGGTTTATTAGTTATTTGGAGCTCCAACGTTAGGTGGGTAATGGAGCCCCTTAGGGAAATAGCGGAAAGGTCGGGGAAGAAGGCCAGTGGTCAATCTGTCTGCTTGCTGGGGGGTCTCATCCGAGATGTAGAGGAGGCCCTGCCGGCGGCGATAGAGAGCACTGGGTGCACCTGGCTGTAAATTGTTGCTCATATCGGCCCCAATGACTCCTGCCGTCCGGGTTCAGAGGTCATCCTCAGTTCGTACAGGCGGTTGGCGGAATTGGTGAAGGCGGAAAGCCTCGCTCGCGGGGTGGAATCTGAGCTAACTATTTGTAGTATCGTTCCCAGAACCGGTCGCGGTCCTCTGGTTTGGAACCGAGTAGAAGGCTTAAACCAGAGGCTCAGACGATTCTGCGGAGATCTGGGGTGCAAATTTCTCGACATCCGCTATCGGGTGGAGAAATGTAGGGTCCCCCTGAATAGGTCAGGCGTGCACTACACGCCGGAAGCGGCTACAAGGGTAGCGGAGTACGTGTGGAGTGCACATGTGGGTTTTTTAGGTTAGAGAATTGCCTCCCTAGACCCGACAAGACGCCTCCTGAGACGCGGCAAGGTAGGAGTAGGCAAAATGCAACAGGGAATAACAATATTAATGTGCTAATAGTTAACTGCAGGAGCGTCTATAGAAAGGTCCCAGAACTGCTCTCATTAATAAACGGTCACAATGGCCATATAGCACTAGGGACAGAAAGTTGGCTGAAACCAGACGTAAGCAGTAATGAAATCCTAAACTCAGATTGGAATGTATACCGCAGAGACAGGCTGGACAGTGAAGGGGGAGGCGCGTTTATATCGACAAGAAGTGCAATAGTATCGAAGGAAATTGACGGAGATCCTAAATGTGAAATGATTTGGGTGAAGGTCACGGTTAAAGCAGGTTCAGACATGGTAACTGGATGTCTCCATAGGCCCCCTGGCTCAGCAGCTGTTGTGGCTGAGCACCTGAAGGATAATTTGGAAAATATTTCGAGTAGATTTCCCCACCATGTTATAGTTCTGGGTGGAGATTTTAATTTGCCGTATATGGACTGGGAGACTCAAACGATCATAACGGGTGGCAGGGACAAAGAATCCAGTGAAATTTTTTTTAGTGCTTTATCTGAAAACTACCTCGAGCAATTAAACAGAGAACCGACTCGTGGCGATAATATATTAGACCTTCCGGTGACAAACAGACCCGAACTATTTGAAACAGTTAACGCAGAACAGGGAATCAGCGATCATAAAGCAAACATAAACATAACCAAAACCTAGCAGACAAACAAAAATTACGCGAAGCGAAATGTAGTGTGAGGAGGGCTATGCGAGAGGCGTTCAACGAATTCGAAAGTAAAGTTCTATGTACTGACTTGGCACAAAATCCTAAGAAATTTTGGACTTATGTCAAAGCGGAATGTGGATCAAAACAAAATGTCCAGACACTCTGTGACCAAAATGGTACTGAAACAGAGGATGATAGACTAAAGGCCGAAATACTAAATGTCTTTTTCCAAAGCTGTTTCACAGAGGAAGACTGCACTGTAGTTGCTTCTCTAGATTGTCGCACAGATGACAGAATGGTAGATATCGAAATAGACGACAGAGGGATGCAGAAACAATTAAAATCGCTCAAAAGAGGAAAGGCCGCTGGACATGATGGGATACCAGTTCGATTTTACACAGAGTACGCGAAGGAACTGGCCCCCCTTCTTGCAGCGGTGTACCGTAGGTCTCTAGAAGAGCGTAGCGTTCCAAATGATTGGAAAAGGGCACAGGTCATCCCCGTTTTCAAAAAGGGACGTCGAACAGATGTGCAGAGCTATAGACCTATATCTCTAACGTCGATCAGTTGTAGAATTTTGGAACACGTATTATGTTCGAGTATAATTACTTTTCTGGAGACTAGAAATCTACTATGTAGGAATCAGCATAGGTTTCGAAAAAAACGATGGTGTGAAACCCAGCTCGTGCTATTCGTCCACGAGACTCAGAGGGCCATAGACACGGGTTCACAGGTAGATGCCGTGTTTCTTGACTTCCGCAAAGCATTCGATACAGTTCCCCACAGTCGGTTGATGAACAAAGTAAGAGCATATGGACTATCAGACCAATTGTATGATTGGATTGAAGAGTTCCTAGATAACAGAACGCAGCATATCATTCTCAATGGAGAGAAGTCTTCCGAAGTAAGAGTGATTTCAGTTGTGCCGCAGGGGAGTGTCATAAGACCGTTGCTATCCACAATATACGTAAATGACCTTGTGGATCACATCGAAAGTTCACTGAGGCTTCTTGCAGATGATGCAGTAGTGTATCGAGAGGTTGTAACAATGGAAAATTGTTCTGAAATGCAGGAGGATCTGCAGCGAATTGACGCATGGTGCAGGGAATGGCAGTTGAATCTCAATGTAGACAAGTGTAATGTGCTGCGAATACATAGAAAGATAGATCCCTTATCATTTAGCTAAAAACAGCAGGTCAGCAACTGGAAGCAGTTAATTCCATAAGTTATCTGGGAGTACGCATTAGGAGTGGTTTAATATGGAATGATCATATAAAGTTGATCGTCGGTAAAGCAGATGCCAGACTGAGATTCGTTGGAAGGATCCTAAGGAAATGCAATCCGAAAACAAAGCAAGTAGGTTACGCTTCGCACGCCCGGGTTCCCGGTTTCGATTCCCGGCGGGGTCAGGGATCTTCTCTGCCTCGTGATGACTGGGTGTTGTGTGATGTCCTTAGGTTAGTTAGGTTTAATTAGTTCTAAGTTCTAGGGGACTGATGACCATAGATGTTAAGTCCCATAGTGCTGAGAGCCATTTGAACCATTTTTGAAGTAGGTTACAGTACGCTTGTTCGCCCACTGCTTGCATACTGCTCAGCAGTGTGGGATCCGTACCAGATAGGGTTGATAGAAGAGATAGAGAAGATCCAACGGAGAGGAGCGCGCTTCGTTACAGGGTCATTTAGTAATCGCGAAAGCGTTACGGAGATGATAGATAAACTACAGTGGAAGACTCTGCAGGAGAGACGCTCAGTAGCTCGGTACGGACTTTTGTTAAAGTTTCGAGAACATACCTTCACCGAAGAGTCAAGCAGTATATTGCTCCCTCCTACGTATAGCTCGCGAAGAGACCGTGAGGATAAAATCAGAAAGATTAGAGCTCACACAGAAGCATACCGACAATCCTTCTTTCCACGAACAATACGAGACTGGAATAGAAGGGAGAACGGATAGAGGTACTCAAGGTACCCTCCGCCACACACCGTCAGGTGGCTTGCGGAGTATGGATGTAGATGTAGATGTAGATTATTTACAATAGGTAATTTACATAATAGTAATAATACCAGAAATTATCATAGGCGGCAGATAAAAGTGCGTTTTGCCAGCATCATGGATACTTGAACAAGAAGAAAGGATCCAACAATATGTCATTGATAATAATAATCCTTCCTATAATTAAAAGATATCATTGGTCCATCATATTTCGGGCTTGCAGCCGGATCACGTTGACATCTTGGCACGATATTTCGGCTAACAAACATGCAGCCATCTTCAGGTGAGTACGAGACTGAAGATTACTGGTGCGCGTCGTTCAATATATACCGAAAATTGGCGCGGCGGCGCCTGCGCAGTGGAGAAGGCTAATACCGCGCCCCCTATCTAATTTGGCGCGCTCTGCAGCACAAGCGGGCTGCGCATGCGTAGTGGTGTACCTACATTTGCGCTATCTGTCGTAAAGCGCCTTCGGTATTAGCCTTCTCCACTGCGCAGGCGCCGCCGCGCCAATTTTCGGTATATATAGAACGACGCGCACCAGTAATCTTCAGTCTCGTACTCACCTGAAGATGGCTGCATGTTTGTTAGCCGAAATATCGTGCCAAGATGTCAACGTGATCCGGCTGCAAGCCCGAAATATGATGGACCAATCAATACGCCGGGAAAACTTCAAGATACACAAAAGATATCATTGTTTTCATTCTATTTTCTGCGGCTTATGAAGATACTGTTCACTGTCTCTGCACTAGCAAAATCAAGCTGTTTCTCTGACAACACACTTGTCTCTCAAGATATCACATACTTAGAAAAATAACAAAAAATATTTTTATCGACTATAAAATGGGGGGATAGATGCTATAACGGCCAGAAGACTCTGCGCCGAAATATTGTGGCAGTAAGTTATAAACATCCAGCAGTTCTCCCGAAATTTTGTGGAACAAGCGTGGTATCAACAGCAGCAGAAAATAGCATCAAAATAGCATCAAAATTAACAGCAAACCAATACCGGCAACAATAGTTTAGGTATAAATGCCGACGTCGCAATGAGAATATGAAGACAAAGTAAATGGGGATACTGAATGGTTAATTCAGTACGTAAAAGAAAATCTGAATCTAATAGCACGAAGGATTATAATGTGACTGTCAAATACACTAAAGTTCCAAACAAACTATTATACGCATGCGTATGCAAATAGAGAGATCGTAAACAGTCAGAATACGGCGCTGCTGTTGGCAACGCTTACGTAAGACAAGAACAGTCTGGCGCTGTTGTTAAATCGGCTACTGCTGCTACAATGGCAGGTTATCAGGATTTAAGTGTCTGATCATTGTGCTTAAGTCGGTACACGAGTGATGGGACGCAGCAACTCCGAGGTAGCGATGAAGTGGGGATTTTCCCGTACGACCTTTTCACGAATGTACCGTGAATATAAGGAATCCGGTAAAACATCAGGTCACCGACATCGCTGCGGCCGGAAAAATATCCTGCAAGAAACGGACCAACGACGACTGAAAACAATCATTCAGCGTGACAGAAGTGCAACCCTTCTGCAAATTGCAACAGATTTCAATGCTGGGTCATCAACAAATGTCAGCGTGCGAGCCAATCAACGAAACATCATCGATATGGGCTTTCGGAACCGAAGGCATACTCGTATACAATTGATGACTGCACGACACAAAGCTTTACGGCTCACCAGGGCCCGCCATCACCGACATTGGACTGTTGATTACTGGAAACATGTTACTTGGTCCGGGAGCCTCGTTCCAAATTGTATCAAGCGGATGGACGGAGAAAAACCAATTGAGTTTTATAATAAATTTCAGATAGTAATAGTGATTACCCTGTTCAGAAATCACAAGAGGAGAAGGTACACCTGGAAAAGGCCAGCAGATAAGTGGATACTTCAGTTAGATGACATAATGAATAGCTCATTAGGCAGTTTAGCTGAAGAGGAATGACATCTCTAAATAGAGGAATCACAGATGTTGGAGATAAAACGTGGGTACAAGGAAGGTAACTGCGAAGAAACCATGGGTAACAGAAGGAGTACTTCAGCTGATCGACGAAAGAAGGAAGCACAATATTTCTGGAATACAGAAATAAAAGTCACTCAGGAACAAAAGGAATAGGAAGTGCATGGAAAGCGAAACGGCTGACTGAAAAACGTGAAGAAATCGAAAAAGTAATGAATGTCGGAAGGACTGACTCAGAAGGACTGACTCAACATAGAGAAAAGTCGAAATAAATTAAAAGCAAAGGCGAAAATATTAGGACTGCAACAGGGATCTCACTGTCAAATGCAGAGGAGAGAGTAGATGGGTGAAAGGATACATTGAGGGCCTCTATGAGGGAGAGAACTTACTTGGTGACGTGATAAAAGAAGAGAAGGAGTCTATAGGGAAGAGATAGGAGATCCAGTTTCAGAATCAGTACTTAGAAGAGCTCAGGAAGTTTCAATATCAAAGAAAGAAGAAGGAACAGCTAACATTCCATCGGAATTTCTTAAATACAACGATTATTCAGGTTGGTGTGTAGAATGTATGAGACTGGCGGTATGCCATCAGACTTTCGGAAAACCCACACAATTTGTGAGATTGCAAGAACCGACAGTGCGAGAATTGTCCCTGAGTCAGCTTAACAGCTCATGCATCCATTTTGCTGACAAGAATAGTGATAAGGCCTTAACAAGGACGTTAATTAATGAGAGGACACAATCAGTTGGTCGTAATAGTTGGACTGAATAACGATTCGAGCATTTTTTGTCTCTTTAAAACAGTATTTTCACAAATTTACTACACAGTAAAGCAAACCGATGTGTAACAAATTTTCATAAGTTCCTTTCTCTTGACAATAAACATTTACTTGCTGCAAGAATTTGTTTTTCTTCTCCTATTAAGGCAGTGCAGCATGAGAAAAGGGTAACTCACAGTGAGAATCCAAATTTTGCGGTACGTTCCAAACGTATAACAAGAAGCAGTTTACCAATTTCAGACACTAATTTTTTTCTATCTGGATCAATGAAAGTCTACAACTATGCCCACACACGTTAAGAAACCAGATTCGTATTATGTTACAGAAGTTTTACAGTAAGTAGTTTACTAATTATAGCCTTAAATCTTTTCCTACAAAAGCAGTGCAACTCTACAGCAAGGTTCACTTACATTAAGAAACCAAATCTGAATTATCTTACAAAGCTTTGCAAAAGCAGTTTACTCACTACAGGCATTATTTCTTTTCTTATTACACGGAGCAATATACTCTTTATCCTTCCAAAATTTCGAGCAAAACAATTAACTCAGATGCTCTTTAGATCACAATAAATTATGAGAGTGCTCGCGGACGGCACGTTAACACTCCAAGATAGACCTCGGGCACCCGATACGTGACAACAATGTGTGTAGTTATCACTGGTTCAAAATGGTTCAAATGGCTCTGAGCTCTGTGGGACTTAACAGCTATGGTCATCAGTCCCCTAGACCTTAGAACTACTTAAACCTAACTAACCTAAGGACAGCACACAACACCCAATCATCACGAGGCAGAGAAAATCCCTGACCCCGCCGGAATCTAACCCAGGAACCCGGGAGTTATCACTGGTTTAACTAAAAACTTCCATTAATAAATGAGGGAAAAAACAGTAGCTCATTGGCCCATGTCATAAAACACTGTGCTAAAGGTTAGATCAGAAGCCAGCTCGTGAAATTTAACAGCATCAAGAACTTTGATCTTCAAAAAAATTTCATATCAAAATTGACCTAGCGTGCTAGGTCTCTTATCAGAGTTAAACACGTCCACTACCGATTACCTCAACGTGAAAAAATGCTTGGCTAGAGAATTTGATTAAAACATGCCAATAAGTAACAAGGTTTTCGATACTCTGAAGGGTGACTAATGCAGCTGTTAACTGAAACTTGGCAAGAATTACAAATCACTAATGCTTCCGCAGAACGATTCTTACTACTACAAGAGGGAACTCCGTTCTTGATAAACAAAAGCTGGGCAAAATCAATTAATACATACAGGTCGCAAGACCCTTAATAAAAATAGACACCAATAACACTAAGACTTAACCTAAACGATCTCCCCACGGTATTGGACTTTTTTTTAGTTTAAGAAGAATTAACCACAACAAATCTACTAGTTTGGATGCGAAGGAGAGGGATCAGCACTTCTGACGAAAGTTCAGAAACAGAGATTACCAAAGAAGGGCTGTAAAACGGACGACGAAGGGTTCCACACCAAGCAGCACATGCAGATAAGAAGCCCCGGCCAAAACGAGAGTCACAGAAATGCCAAAGAAAGATCATCGTCAAAAAAAGGAAGTGGCAGATGCCAAGCTCTTCTCTCTGTCTCTCTCTCTCTCTTTTTTTTTTTTTTGAGTCCCTCAGTGTTCTGACTTACAGGGTGTTTCAAAAATGACCGGTGTATTTGAAACGGCAATAAAAACTAAACGAGCAGCGATAGAAATACACCGTTTGTTGCAATATGCTTGGGACAACAGTACATTTTCAGGCGGACAAACTTTCGAAATTACAGTACTTACAATTTTCAACAACAGATGGCGCTGCAAGTGATGTGAAAGATATAGAAGACAACGCAGTCTGTGGGTGCGCCATTCTGTACGTCGTCTTTCTACTGTAAGCGTGTGCTGTTCACAACGTGCAAGTGTGCTGTAGACAACATGGTTTATTCCTTAGAACAGAGGATTTTTCTGGTGTTGGAATTCCACCGCCTAGAACACAGTGTTGTTACAGCAAGACGAAGTTTTCAACGGAGGTTTAATGTAACTAAAGGACCGAAAAGCTATACAATAAAGGATCTGTTTGAAAAATTTCAACGGACTGGGAACGTGACAGATGAACGTGCTGGAAAGGTAGGGCGACTGCTTACGGCAACCACAGAGGGCAACGCGCAGCTAGTGCAGCAGGTGATCCAACAGCGGCCTCGGGTTTCCGTTCGCCGTGTTGCAGCTGCGGTCCAAATGACACCAACGTCCACATATCGTCTCATGCGCCAGAGTTTACACTTCTATCCATACAAAATTCAAACGCGGCAACCCCTCAGCGCCGTTACCATTGCTGCACGAGAGACATTCACTAACGATATAGTGCACAGGATTGGTGATGGCGATATGCATGTGGGCAGCATTTGGTTTACTGATGAAGCTTATTTTTACCTGGACGGCTTCGTCAATAAACAGAACTGGCGCATATGGGGAACCGAAAAGCCCCATGTTGCAGTCCCATCGTCCCTGCATCCTCAAAAAGTACTGGTCTGGGCCGCCATTTCTTCCAAAGGAATCATTGGCCCATTTTTCAGATCCGAAACGATTACTGCATCACGCTATCTGGACATTGTTCGTGAATTTGTGGCGGTACAAACTGCCTTAGACGACACTGCGAACACCTCGTGGTTTATGCAAGATGGTGCCCGGCCACATCGCACGGCCGACGTCTTTAATTTCCTGAATGAATATTTCGATGATCGTGTGATTGCTTTGGGCTATCCGAAACATACAGGAGGCGGCGTGGATTGGCCTCCCTATTCGCCAGACATAAACCCCTGTGACTTCTTTCTGTGAGGACACTTGAAAGACCAGGTGTACCGCCAGAATCCAGAAACAATTGAACAGCTAAAGCAGTACATCTCATCTGCATGTAAAGCCATTCCGCCAGACACGTTGTCAAAGGTTTCGGGTAATTTCATTCAGAGACTACGCCATATTATTGCTACGCATGGTGGATATGTGGAAAATGTCGTACTATAGAGTTTCCCAGACCGCAGCGCCATCTGTTGTTGAAAATTGTAACTACTGTAATTTCTAAAGTTTGTCTGCCTGAAAATGTACTGTTGTCCCAAGCATATTGCAACAAACGGCGTATTTCTATCGCTGCTCGTTTAGTTTTTATTGCCGTTTCAAATATACCGGTCATTTTTGAAACACCCAGATACACAAAGATGGTGCTCAAGTTCGCCGGTTACGAGATATCGACCTCACCATATGGCTCGGATAGCATGTAGCGGAATGTAAAAGAAAATTAACGATCTCTTAGATGATGATCAGTTTTGCTGTACGAAAGGTAAAGGCATCAGAGAGGCAGTTCTGACGCGGTTGATAATGAAAGCAAGCTAGAAGAAAAAAAAGACGTTAATAGGATTGTTCAACTTGGAAAAATCGTTCGACAATATTAAATTTTGCAAGATATTCAAAATCCTTAAAAATGTACGGGTAAGCTATAGGAAAACACGGGTAGTATACAATATGCTAGAACTCAAAGCGAAAAATGAGAGTGCAACACAAAGAACAAATTGTCGGATTAAAAAGGGTTTAAGAAAGGGATGTGGTCTCTCGCCCCTACTGTTGAATTTACTCGAAGAAGCCGTGATGAATATAAAAGAAAGGTTCAAGAGTGTGATTCGCTGATGACATCGCTCTCCTTAGTGAAAGTGAAGAAGAATTACAGGACCTGCTGAATGGAGTGAACAGTTTAATGAGTGTTATACACTCCTGGAAATTGAAAAAAGAACACATTGACACCGGTGTGTCAGACCCACCATACTTGCTCTGGACACTGCGAGAGGGCTGTACAAGCAATGATCACACGCACGGCACAGCGGACACACCAGGAACCGCGGTGTTGGCCGTCGAATGGCGCTAGCTGCGCAGCATTTGTGCACCGCCGCCGTCAGTGTCAGCCAGTTTGCCGTGGCATACGAAGCTCCATCGCAGTCTTTAACACTGGTAGCATGCCGCGACAGCGTGGACGTGAACCGTATGTGCAGTTGACGGACATTGAGCGAGGGCGTGTAGTGGGCATGCGGGAAGCCGGGTGGACGTACCGCCGAATTGCTCAACACGTGGGGCGTGAGGTCTCCACAGTACATCGATGTTGTCGCCAGTGGTCGGCGGAAGGTGCACGTGCCCGTCGACCTGGGACCGGACCGCAGCGACGCACGGATGCACGCCAAGACCGTAGGATCCTACGCAGTGCCGTAGGGGACCGCACCGCCAATTCCCAGCAAATTAGGGACACTGTTGCTCCTGGGGTATCGGCGAGGACCATTCGCAACCGTCTCCATGAAGCTGGGCTACGGTCCCGCACACCGTTAGGCCGTCTTCCGCTCACGCCCCAACATCGTGCAGCCCGCCTCCAGTGGCGTCGCGACAGGCGTGAATGGAGGGACGAATGGAGACGTGTCGTCTTCAGCGATGAGAGTCGCTTCTGCCTTGGTGCCAATGATGGTCGTATGCGTGTTTGGCGCCGTGCAGGTGAGCGCCACAATCAGGACTGCTTACGACCGAGGCACACAGGGCCAACACCCGGCATCATGGTGTGGGGAGCGATCTCCTACACTGGCCGTACACCACTGGTGATCGTCGAGGGGACACTGAATAGTGCACGGTACATCCAAACCGTCATCGAACCCATCGTTCTACCATTCCTAGACCGGCAAGGGAACTTGCTGTTCCAACAGGACAATGCACGTCCGCATGTATCCCGTGCCACCCAACGTGCTCTAGAAGGTGTAAGTCAACTACCCTGGCCAGCAAGATCTCCGGATCTGTCCCCCATTGAGCATGTTTGGGACTGGATGAAGCGTCGTCTCACGCGGTCTGCACGTCCAGCACGAACGCTGTTCCAACTGAGGCGCCAGGTGGAAATGACATGGCAAGCCGTTCCACAGGACTACATCCAGCATCTCTACGATCGTCTCCATGGGAGAATAGCAGCCTGCATTGCTGCGAAAGGTGGATATACACTGTACTAGTGCCGACATTGTGCATGCTCTGTTGCCTGTGTCTATGTGCCTGTGGTTCTGTCAGTGTGATCATGTGATGTATCTGACCCCAGGAATGTGTCAATAAAGTTTCCCCTTCCTAGGACAATGAATTCACGGTGTTCTTATTTCAGTTTCCAGGAGTGTATATGGATTAAGAGTGAATCGAAGAAGGATTAAAGTAATGAGAAGCAGTAGAAATGAGATAAGCGAGAAACTTGCGATCATAATTGATGATGACGAAGTAATTAAAATTGAGTAATTCTGCTACTTAGGCATCAAAATAACACATGAAGGACGGAGAATGGACATAAACAGCGGGTCATCAATGAGCGAAATAGCATCCCTGGCCAAGAGACGTCTGCTAGTACTAAACGTAAGTCTAATTTTGAATAAGAAACTTTCAGAACGCACGTTTGGACTCCATTATTGTGTGATAGTGAGATACGGACTGCGGGAAAACCGGAACAGAAGAGAACAGAAGCATTTGAGAGGTGGTGCCATAGAAGAATGTATAAAATTAGGGGGACTGATGAGGTACCAAGTGAGGAGGTTCTTCGTAGAACCAGCGAGGAAAGGAATTAATGGATAAAGCTAACGAGAAGAAGGAGATGTAGATGCTAAAAACAACAGAGGAAGACAGAGAGTAGAATAGATCTATTTATTTATTTACACGCAAAGTTCCGTAGAACCAAATTGAGGAGCAAATCTCCAACGTCATGGGACATGTCAGTAAATGAAATTACAACATAAAAGTAACAACATATAAACATTATTGAAGGAACTCATCGACAGAATAGGAGTGACTCATGAGGGAACTCTTCAGTTTCCAATTAAAACCGCGTGGGTTGCTGGTAAGCTTATTGAAAATGGATGCAGCAGTACACTGCACAACTTTCTGCACAAGAATTAAGGAAGACCGACACAAATGCAGGTTTGATTTCTGCCGAGTATTAACTTAGTGGAAGCTGATTATTCTTGGGAATAAGCTAATACTGTTAGCAAGAAGTAACAGTAAGGAATATATATATTGAGAGGCTACTGTCAAAATACCCAGACTAGTGAACTGGGGTCGACAAGAGGTTCGTGATCGTAAACCACTTATTGTACGAATTTAATGGATAAAGATGATGAGAAGAAGGAGATGTAGGTGTTAAAAGCAATAGAGGAAGACAGAGAGTAGTATAAATTTTTTTTACACTACTTTCTAAAGTACCCATTGTCATTCCACAGGGTTCAAGCTGTCTCAATACTAATTTACGTGGAAAATGATACAGTTTTAGTCGTGAAAACGTAACAGAATTACCTTCCCACGTATTACGGTATATTATAGTACGGAAGCCATGAACTTAGGCCATGAACTGCACAATTAGAAACTGGGCCAATGTTGCACACAACATCCTTTATTATCAAGCTAGTCTCATTAGCAAAGAGAAATATTTTAGAGTTACCCGTAATAGTAGAGGACATATCATTTATATAAATAAGGAACAGGAATAATTGAGGACGTAGTTTGAAAGCGCTACATTGAGAACGAAAGGTTCGCACAGCAGAGGAGTTCGAGGGGGGGCCGCATCAAACCAGTCAGAAGACCAATCAGTCACAGAGTGATACTAAGACGCTTCTAAAAGACGGCTCTCACACTACATTACACAAGCACTATTTGTTGTTGCATACACGGAACAGTTACTGCTGAGACACCCGACGCCTAGTCTGGCCAAATGGCGTCAGCTGGAGAGGCTTAAGCACGTCGAGAACCATACGATCAGCAAGATAAGCAGATATGTGTGGGGAAACAACGACTCCTCAGAGAAACTGGAGAAGTTTTTGTTCACTCATGCAGTCTACAGAATCGCTGGCAATATTTAGCGAGGCAGCTGCGGACGATTATTTCCTGAGCAGTGTTGGCAAGCGGTGCCTAGAGGCGATCAAGCGCACGGCGTTTTCCTCGTCACAGGGCTTGGCACCAGACCAGTGGAACGTCTCCAGCTGCTTGTCGTAGCCAGCGGCTATTAATTCCACCATATTTCCCACAGAAGAAAAAAAGAGAGCTCGAGAAAGCCATAGGACAGGATAGCTGATCTTCTCTTTGGCTGCACTGTAGTAAAGGGTAGCCATCACTTAAAGACCGACAGCAGCGGCGTTTGCATAGAGTTGTCAGTGCTGACAGGCAATTACCATTGCGAGAAATAACCGCAGAAATCAATGTGGGATGCACCACGAACGTATCCGTTAGGACAGAGCGGCGAAATTTGGCATTCATGGGCTATGACAGCAGACGACCGACACGAGTTACTTTGCTGACAACACGACATAGCCTGCAGTGCCTCTCGTGGGCTCGTGACCATATCGTTTGGACCCTAGACGACTGGAAAACCATGCCCTGGTCAGATGAGCCTCTATTTTAATTGACAAAGGCTGATGTTAGGGTGCGAGTGTGACGCAGACCCAACGAAGCCGTGGATCCAATTTGTCTACAAAGCATTGCGCAAGGTGGCTTCGTAATGGCGTGGGCTGTGTTTAAATGGAATTGACTTGGTCCTCTGGTCCAACTGAACCGATCAGTGACTGTAAATGGTTATATTCGTCTATCTGGAGACCTTCCACAGCCAAAGAACAATGGAATGTTTATGGATGACAGTGCACTGGGCTACATTCCTTTGCGACTGGTTTGAAGAACATTCTGGACAATTCGAGCGACTGATCTTGCCACTAGGTCACCCGATATAAATATAATTTATGGGAAATAATGGAGAGGTCAGTTCGTGCACAAAATCGTGCATTGGCAACACTTTTGCCATTATGGATGGCTATACAGGCAGTGTGGCTCAATGGTTTTGCTTGGGACTGCCACGACTTGAGTCCATACCACGTCGAGATGGTGCATTATGCCAGGCAAACGGAGGTCCTCCATCATATTAAGTGATATCGCACGTCTTTCGTCACGTCAGTGTAGGTAGATAGTTCTCCGTGATATCCAGTAGTATGGAAGTAGGAATAACAATGATGGACGCTGACACATGTAGACATAATAGTAGTAATATCGACAGCGATGTGGGTTGCATTAGGGATAGTGGTGATTGCAATAGTAACTTGTTGTGTGTTTTTACTATTGCGTCATTATTTAACTGCAAGTAAATGAATAAATACAATAACAAATAGTAAGAACTGTTACGGAATACTGAATAATGGGCAGTAATACAAATATTCTCGTAAACCAGTATTAGGCTCACGTAGTCGTTACCAGGTAACTGTCAATGGCCAAGGATACAGCATGTTGGTAAAAACATAGGGGACAATATTACGTGAAAAGGAAATTAATTAATTTCGGTGATCTTGAAAAATTCAGTAATGATAATAAAGCATAAAATTTCAATACTGAAAAGTGAATACTCTTAAATAAACCCATAGAAAATAAATGCAAAATACATTTATTTAAAAAGCAAATAGATTCGCTTGACACTCCTTCCGATGTGGTGTGAATTCAGAAAAAGGGTATCTACGGAAATTGAGATATAGGCCTATACAACAAAAATGTAGGTGAGAGATGGTACTAATCACCCATGGTACACAACACGGCTCAGTGGACTGTTGCAGAATGCTATATTTAAAAGAAATCACAACCCCGAAGATTGACGAAGTTTCACACAAGCTCGGAATCTACCGCGAACTTCAATGTGAGATGCTTTCAATAGTTCACACAACGAAATTCTCTCTAGAAATATGGCAGAAAACAGAGAGAGATTCTAGTCATAAATGAATGTAAAGTACACCAGCGACAAAACGCAATCATTACCTTCTCTGCACGATTACACTGGTGTTGTCACTGATGACAGTTGGACTAAAGCTTACTAAACACGGTTTTCGGGTACTCCTTCACCAAAGAAGACGAACTAGTCTTCCAGAATTCGAATCTAGAATAACTACCAACATAAGTAATTTAGAAGTAGATGTACTCGCTGTAGCGAAGAAGCTCAAATCACTTAATAAAGTCGAACCCTCCGGTGCAGATTGTATACCAATCAGGTTCCTTTCAGAATATGCTGCTGCAATACCTTCTAACTTAGCAATCACATACAACCGCTCGGTCGTCGAATGATCCGTACCTAAAGACTGGAAACTTCTACGAGTCACAGCAATAATGAAGAAATGAAATAGGAGTCAGTCAATGAATTACAGACCCATACCACTAACGTCGATTTGCAATAATATTTTGGAACATACTGTGTTCGAAAATTATGAATCACGTAGAAGAAAACGATTTATTGGCATATAGTCAACAAGAAATATTGTTCTTGAGAAGCATAATTAGCTCTTTATTCTCAAGAAATAATGAGTGCTATCGACAGGGGATATCAAATTGATACCATATTTTAGATTTCCAGAAGGCTTTTGACACCATTCCTCACAAGCGACTTCTAATGAAATTGCATGTGTATGGAGTATCGCATCAGTTATGGGACTGGATTCGGGAGTTCCTGATGGAATGGTCACAGTTGGTAGTAATTGATGGGAAGTCATTGAGTGAAGCAGAAATAATATCTGGAGTTCCCGAAGGAAGTGTTACAGGTCCAATGCTTTTAGTGATCCGCATTAGCGACATAGGAGAGCATATTAGATTGTCCGCAGATAATGTTGTCATTTAATACCTTCTTAGGTCTTCAGCCATCATCATCATCATCATCATCATCATCATCATTTAAGACTGATTATGCCTTTCAGCGTTCAGTCTGGAGCATAGCCCCCCTTATATAGTTCCTCCATGATCCCCTATTCAGTGCTAACATTAGTGCCTCTTCTGATGTTAAACCTTAAAACCAAATTGCAGAATGATTTAGAGACGATATCTGTATGGTGTTGTAAGTGGCAACTGACTCCAAATAATGAGTCGTAAAGAGAATCGGCTAAATCTCGGTTACACGATAAATCACAGAAATTTAAAGGCCGTGAATTCAACTAAGTACTGAGGACTTATAATTACGAATAATTTAATTTGTAACGATCACATAGATAATAAAAAAGAAAGCAATTACAGATATTGGCTGCAAGCGGGCATTGATTGAATTCAGTGGGGCAAGCCGAAAATTTGTGACGGACCAGGATTCGAACTAGAGTCTACGTTTTACTAGGCAGGTACTCGGTCAACTTTTTTTTTATATATAAAAGCTGAATTATCTCGGCCGTCGTCGAGTCAAGATGCGATATATATGCCACGTGCCGTCGCTATCGTGGTAGTCGATAGTTCCATATGTATATAACTGTGTCACAAGAGAGATTCGTATGTGGGTAAGTGTTTTCGAGATGTGAGTCACTGCTACCGGTGTCAGACGAGAAGATGGAACCAGTTCATCTATCAAGGTCCCCGTCAGAATTGTCTGGTGTCGTGTCCACATCTTGATCATCGCGCATACGTAGATAGCGACTGCTCAGTCGCGGGCGTGGACTAGCTCAAGACCTCAAGGACTACTAGAGAGGGTAAGGGTTTCATATCCGACATTAAAAAGCAGACCTGTGCTCACAAAATATCCTAATGCTCCGAGGATTCGGCGCGACAACGCCACCGGCATTGGAAAAACTTGGACTAGGTGGGGAATCTAGATAACTGTTGACAAAGGTGACCCGTTGTATCATGTCTAGAGCACTTTAGCTGTGATTTCGAAAGCTCGTACGAATTGTTTTGCACATGATGTCTGTAGCTGAGTGCCGCCGTGCGCCGAAGGTCTGTAGTGAAGATAATTCCCAAGCATCTCATCTTGTCTATCAGCTGCAATGGTGCTACTTTTCCCATTGGGAGCCCTCTCCCGATGTTCATCGCTCCTGACTTTGCCATGTTCATACGACTTTCCGTAGTCAAACCACACAAATTAACCCACTGTAAAGCCTTTCTTTTCTCGTTCCCCGCCCGTGCTAGAAACACCAGATCATCTGCGTATGTTCTGCATATAGCCGGCCGCGGTGGCGAGCGGTTCTAGGCGCTCCAGTCCGGAGCCCCGCTGCTGCTACGGTCGCAGGTTCGAATCCTGCCTCGGGCATGGATGTGCGTGATGTCCTTAGGTTGGTTAGGTTTAAGTAGTTCTAAGTTCTAGGGGACTGATGACCACAGCAATTAAGTCCCATAGTGCTCAGAGCCATTTTTCTGCATATAAACTTGTGGTGCCTTATCGTCATTCCTTGGTTCCGGAGCCCGCAGACCAGCGGCTCGACAGCGATGGTATAAAGTATCGTCGACAGCGTACACTCTTGTCTGACCGATCGTGAGATGGAGATGGGCCCCACCATGCGTCCATTGATAAGTAGACCGGATGAAGCGCCGTGGAGTAGTCGCATCACGACAGTGAAAAAACGCTGTGGAAACTTTCACAAGACAGGCGTGGCTCACCCCGTCAAGAGACGCGATCGAAATCGATCGATACCACTTCACACCGAAGACAACATTGTTGCCAGTGCGATCACATCGCAGTAGTCGCTGACTGCTATTTGTATATTGCTATCCCTTCTAGCCGGGTTTAGTCAAGTGATATCACTTGGAGCAGTACGCGTTTGAAACGTACAGCACGTATCCTGATGTAGATCCTGTAGTCGCAATTAAAAAGGGACAGTGGCCAGTGGGACTGTATCCCTGTGCCCACAAAGGAGGGCGGAAGAGGCACGTTGGGAGACATGAATTCGCGGTACATGGCGGTCCTTCGCGCATCTTGAGATCTTTAAATGTCCGATAAAACACTAACGGAAACCCGTCGGGCCCCCTTACTCTCGCTCAGCCGTCGCGACGAAGCACGCGTATAGCGTTCGTGGGACATCATGGAAGGCTGCTTCATTAAGGTGACCATACTGTTCCACAAAGGCACTGACAGTCGGCAGTAGGCAGTACGACCGCCTGTATTAAGGCTCTGCGGTTACGTTGTTTTATCTCTGACAACGTGATACATCGACGGCGACTCTCCCCGGACTCGTTCAGAGGCCCTTGCGCGGATTGCAATCACCTCCAAACGGCGTCGCGTTATGGAAATTATTTTGGCCTGCGCTCGTGTCATAGCAGCACTCCGATCGCGTGAAGGCCCTTACACAGAAAGTTCGCGGAGCATCGCGAAGTAAAATTCCGTCGTACGGCACCTCCACATCATACGCTCCCTTCCGTATGCAATCAAAGCTCGGCGCAATGCAGGCTTAACGCTTTCCAGCCACCACTGCAACGTCGTCAGATATGTCGGGAGGCGTCGTTCACGTATGTGTCAAGTGTTTCGATTAAGCGTCTGCACTCAGTTTCTCTGAGGTGTGCTGCATTCAGTTTCCAAACACCTCGACTCCTCCACACTCTTTGATGACTTTGGAAACCGTGCATTTGTATGCCATGTGATCTGAGAAGACGATAGGCCGTAATTCCGCATTGAGGATCGCAGATTCGAGACGACGTGTTCAATTAATTCGATCGAGGCGACTTGGAGAATGACTACCGACATATGCATAGCAGCGTCTGTTGCCCTGTATCGTCTCACATGTATCGATTAAATTCATGACCTGTATCGGTTGTGGCCGAGCGGTTCTAGGCGCTTCAGTCCGGAACAGCGCGACCGCTGCGGTCTCAGGTTCGAATCCTGCCTCGGGCATGGATATGTGTGATGTCCTTACGTTAGTTAGATTTAAGTAGTTCTAAGTTCTAGGGGACTGATGACCTCAGATGTTAAGTTCCATAGCGCTCAGAGCCATTTGAACCATTTCTGTATCAGTTGCAGCAGCTTCTGGCATGGATTATAGCGTGGGTGCTGATACTTTAGTGCCAGCACACAGTTGAAGTCGCCTCCAAGCAAATGTTCATACCTGTAGGAATAGTGACGCAGTCCTCTCTGCGTAAAATCGGGATCGACAACGCCTTCTGTAGGACCCCGACGGTGCGTAGATATTAACGATCCATACTCCTAGCACTGTGAGCGCCAGTCATTGCGCTGACAGCTGGTACTCCACAACCTCGGCTACTATGCCTTCACGTAGGAGTATCGCTGTTCCGCTGCCGCAGTCTGTAGTGGCTGTAATGTATGTATCGTACTCATAGTGGTCGGGGAAGCTCTCGATACATACTTCCAGCAGAAGGACGATGTCGACGTCTGACGGATGCAGCATGTCTCGTAATAATTGCAATTTGACCGGTGTTCTCACTGTATTAATGTTAATAGAGGCCACTGTTCCTCAGTGCGTAAAGCGCGCGTGAACGCTTGTGTTGACTCGTGTGTTGCTTCTCGGCGACATGGTGTTTGTGCGACCGTCTGCAGCTTTTGCGTGGCTAACATCCGATGGACGCTGCACCCGCCATTGTGGCTGCATCGTCGATCTGTGGACCAGTGCCGGGATTCATCGCCCCAATTCCTGTGCTGAAGGTCCGTCTCCCGTCGTGATTCTCCTACAGCGCCGAGTGAAGGAAATGGTGTTGCTGCGGTGGCTACAGGAACTCCTACAAGCGGATCTCTGTCTGGTGGGTCTCGTGTGATTCGCGTCGTACTGCTGTGAGGGAGGAAGAACCTCTCGTTTAGCATTCTGACTCACCGTGTCGTCGTTACACGCAACTCCGTCTGCCGTGGAGTGCATTAATCAGGCGTCCGATCTCGCTGGCCATCGTTTCTTGTTGCGCTTCGACGATCGTCGTTTGCACATGTCTGAGTACGGAAGTGACTCCTGGCGCTCATCGATAAAAGCATCTGTAGGTACAAAAAAAAAAAAAAAAAAAAAAAAGTTCAAATTGCTCTGAGCACTATGGGACTTAACAGCTGAGATCATGAGTCCCCTAGAACTTAGAACTACTTAAACCTAACCAACCTAAGGACATCACACACATCCATGCTCCATGCCCGAGGCAAGATTCGAGCCTGCGACCGTAGCAGTCGCGCGGTTCCGGACTGAAGCGCCTATAACCGCTCGGTCACTTCGGGCGGCCTAGGCATAACCGTAGGGTCAATTTACATCACTCCTCCCGATGCTGGCACCAGAGTGGCCGGAGAGTATGTCATTTCTTCACGGGTGGTGGTCTCTGCAGCAGGCGGTTGCGTAAAGTGTCGGGATGGTGGAGCTGGTCATTCTTAGGGATGGCATCTGTTCGAAACGCGTCCACGTATGTTTGTGTCAGCGGTGCCAGAGTGCATGTAGGAGGGGGTTCGCCAGTTGGAGCTCGCACAAACCTCCGCTGCACGCATTCGGAATGGAAGTGGCCTTCTTTCACGCACCCAGAGCATGTCTTTGGCTGTCCATGGTAGATGACTATTACTCTGCATCCGCCGATGAACAAGTATGAGGGTACATTTCGTGTCAGTTCTGTTCTGATCTGTCGCACCCCACTGAGAACGGGGTAGGTCGCGAAGTTGGACCAATTTTCCTCCACGTGTCTAAGCACTCTTCCATCTGGGCGTAGGGCAATAATGACCGAGTCAGACGGCTCGTCGAAGGGAAGTACGAAAGTGCGTATGCTTCGTAATCCCAGTCCTGCATGGTCAATAGTTACCTCTCTGACATGTCCATCGGAGTGAACAAATGTGAGTCCACTTATAGTATCTCGAATGATTTTGATACAATCTGCCTCATTAATCAGTTTGACGTAGACGACACTGCTCACTATGGAGAGGTGTACTCCGGTTTCATTACAATCAAGTACAAAATAGTCTAGTAGGGTCCTTTCGATTTTCATAGGCTTTCGGTCGCGCATATTCATTCGAAAAACAAATCTTAGGGGTGACTTACGGTATGCATGTACCATTCTACACCGGTGGTTTCAAATCCTTCGATTGCGCCGGATAGGTAAACAACAGCGCGCACGCGCTCGAACTTGTGCGGCAGGAACGTAAACAGACGTCCAAGTCGCAGCACCGCCGAAGGCAGACATCCACTGAGACGTCCGGACACAGTGGTCATTACAGTTGTTTGCACTAGTCTAGCATGCCTCCAGTGAGACCAAAGTTCTCACCTTAACCCCACACTAGTAAAGTGCCGATTGCCCATTCTTGTGGCATTTCGCCGATTCCCGTAAGAGTTCAAGAATGGTTGAACAGTCTCGAGATTTGGCGAGTATAGTGGCCAGATGAGTTGTGACAGTTCACCCTTGTGCTCAAAAAACTAGCCCTTGACAAAGAGAGACGAGCAGTCTAAGGCGCTGCAGTCATGGAGGTCCCGGCGGAGGTTCGAGTCCTCCCTCGGGCATGGATGTGTGTGTTTGTCCTTAGGGTAATTTAGGTTAAGTAATGTGTAAGCTTAGGGACTGATGGCCTTAGCATGAGATTTCACACACATTTTTGAACAAAGTGAGATGTTTCATCAGGAGACCTGTTAGCTTGGGACACAGTATCACCATTTTAGAACAAACATTGTACCGTGAGATGCACCTAATCAGCAAAATGTTCACATAATTCTTGCAGCAATCTGATCTTCCAGATTAACTATGAGGCCAATGGAATACCACGATATTGCTGCCCAGATCATTCTCGAACAAGCGCTTTCTGTCATTCTTGGGACATAAACTTGGCAGAAGTTCGAAACAATATGAAACACAGTCATCCGATCAACTGACTTTCCTCCATTGCTCCACGGTCCTGGTTACATGGCTTTGGTAGCACGTTTTCCTGTTATGGGCATTCAAATAACTGATAAGTCGTTTTAGAATTCAAGCTTGGCCTCCAATTCTCAGCTTACGGAGCTCCTTTTGTGTTGCTTTCATACTGACAGGATTCTTAAGCGCAGCATTCAGTTCAGCAGTGACTTTTTCAGCTGTCTCCTCTCAGTTTTCGTCATAATGCTCTTAACTGATTGTCCATCACAATCACTCAACACACACTGTCGTCCGCATTACGATGTTGCGGACGATGTACTTCCGCTCGCCCGGTATGTAGTGTAAAGCTTCTTGGAACACCTTCGTTACGGAAGCATCTAATGTACCAGCACCAGCAGTTTGTGGTACCACACATCGATACCAACCCACGGCGTAACAAGTCTGGTAACAAAAAGCAGGTTTCCCGTACGCCGACAGTGGTCGTGAGGGATGTAGCGGTCCAATGGAACGTGCTCTCTGAGTTGCACCTCCAGTGATTCTGAACTATGAACGCCTGCTGCCACCGCAGTATAGGATAGCTGGCGGCTGCTTCTCAGCTCATTTGCGTTATGAGTCACATCGCAGTGGGACGCAATGCAGAAGCCACCTAGTCACAGCTCCGACTCCATCGCTGTTTCTGATGTAAAAACGGACTCTCTTTCTTGCTGCGGCAATAATTACGAGGTAAGTAAATGTTCTGTTCATTGTTTTAACTTACACTAATCACCTCTCCTCAGTCCAGCTTTCTCATGACGACAGTTGCGGCGTAACTACGTAGTCCACCTTCCCTTACAATTGTGTACAAAGTCGTATGCAACACAATTTGCGCTGATTCGAATTTACTTAGCTCCGTCATACAGCACTTACATCGGAACAAAACGCTCCCTTTTGATCCATTCTGACATGGCACAGCGGCTGGTCAAATATACACATCAAAAAAGTTTTGCATCACATTGGTTTCGAGAGTTGCGGAACCTGTACAGAAATCGGAATAGAGTTCAACATAAACATCATTTCTGCCCCTCTTATTGCTCATGAAAACCACATATTGCATGCTGAACCACCATACAGCGAGACCTTCAGAGGAGGTGGTCCATACTGCTGTACACACCAGTAGCCCTAATACCAAGTAGCACGTCCTCAGGCATTGATGCATGCCTGTATTCGTCGTGGCATACTATCCACAAGTTCATCAAGGCACTGTTGGTCCAGATTGACCCACTCCTCAACGGTGATTCGGCGTAGATCCCTCAGAGTGGTTGGTGGGTAACGTCGTCCATAAAAATCCCTATTCAATATGTCCCAGGCATGTTCAATATGGTTCACGTCTGGAGTACATGCTGACCACTCTAGACTATTGATGTCGTTATCCTCATGGAAGTCATTCACAAGATGTGTATGATGGAGGCGAGCATTGTCGTCCGTGAGGACGAATGCCTCGCCAATATGCTCCCGATATGGTTCCACTATCGGTCGGAGGATGGCATTCACGTATCGTACAGCTGTCACGGCGCATTCCACGACCTCCAGCGGCGTACGTTGGACCCTCATAAAGCCACCCCAAAACATCAGGGAACCTACACGTTGCTTCACTCGCTGGTCAGTGAGTCTAAGGCATTCAGTCAACCCGACCGGGTTGTCACCAAACACGTCTCCGACGTTTGTCTGATTGAAGTCATATGCGACACTCATAGTTGAAGTGAACGTGATGCCAATCCTGAGCGGTCCATACGGAATGTTGTTGGCCCATCTGTGCCGCACTGCTTGGTGCCATGTTTGTAAACATGGACCTCGCCATGGACGTCGGGAGTGAAGTTACGCATCAAAAAGTCTATTTCGCACAGTTTGAGTCGTAGTAAGACGTCCTACAGCTGCACGAAAAGCATTATTCAACATGATGGCGTGCTGTCAGGGTTCCTCCGAGCCATAATCCGTAGGTGGCGGTCATCCACTGCAGTAGTAGTCCTTGGGCGGTCTGAGCGAGGCATGTCATCGACAGTTCTTGTCTCTCTGTTTCTCCTCCATGTCCGAACAAGATCGCTTTGGTTCCCTCCGAGACGCCTGGACACTTCCCTGTTGAGAGCCCTTCCTGGCAAAGAATAACAATGCGGACGCTATCGAACTGCGGTATTGACTGTCAAGGCACAGTTGAACTACAGACAACACGAGGCGTGCACCTCCTTCCTGGTGGAATGACTGGAAGTGATCGGCTGTTGGACCCCCTCCGTCTAATAGGCGCTGATCATGCATGGTTGTTTACAACTTTAGGCGGGTTCAGTGACATCTCTGAACAGTTAAAGCGACTGTGTCTGTGATACAATATCCACAGTCTATGTCTGTCTTCAGGAGTTCTGGGAACCGGGGTGATGCAAAACTTTTTTTAATATGTGTATTTAACAATGAAATTCAGGAAAGAACCTATCAATTGAGAAGTTATTTTATTTTATTCACGCTACCAGTTTCAGCAATCCATTACTGGATCTTCAGGCCCCATATGCACCTCTCAATAATAATCGATACTGGCGTAATTGGGCCATATGTTTCTGAATGTCGTGAAGTCGAGTCTTCGAAGGAAGTGCTTGAAGTACGAATTCACGACATCCAGAGACATGCGACTCCAATATACCAAAATCGATTATTTTTCAGAGTTATATATGAGGCCTGAAGTTGCCACAATTAATTGCCGAAACTGACAGCGAAAATAAAATAAAATAACTTCTCTACTGCAAGGCTGTTTGTCGAATTTCATTATTGAATAAATTGACAAAACACTGTTATACCGTAACTGACACTTGCAATGTACCGACGACCTTGCACAGATGCCACCAATAGTAAAATACAGCAGCGCATTCTTCAGTCTTGGCTAACACCTGAACTTAAGTTGAAGCAAGCACTTCACGGAGCGTTTCCGTATTTCTGTGCAAATCTGAATAAATTACATGAATGCGTGGTTCCTATTCTCTTAGAAATGCCGAAATCAATACACAGTTTGTAGTTCCGGCAATCGCCACACAAGCGTTGTATTGCATTCGTTTGTTTTGTCAGATGACAGTCACCAGATAGTCAGTGATTTTTTTCTTAGTTGCACCTAGTCAATCGAGTAAACATGGCTGGCGCGAGGCTTACATTCGATAAAAGGAAGTCAATTTTGAAGTGGTATTTTAAGTACGAAAACATTAATGTGGTTCAACGGCAATGGCGAAATTAGTATCAAACAGAGCCACCGACACCGACACGTGTAACGATTCGTCGCATTCGAGACAAATTTGAAGCCGAAGGCTGTGTTAAAGATGTACAGAAACAACGATCTGGCCTACCTGTAACAGTAACAAGTCCAGCTAACTCCCGTCGTGTGTTACAACAATTCACTCGCTCACAACAGAAGTCTGTGGGACAGTGTGCCCGTGAAACTGGAGTGAGTCGCTCAAGTGTTCGGCAATTTTGAAGACAGCGAAGTGGAAGTGCTACATCGCACGATTGCTACACGCAATGAACGAGGACGACCCAGATCGTAGAATGGAGTACTGCGAGTGGTTTACTAACATGGTGCGCAACGATGAAGCCTTTGCAGAGATGATTGTGTGGTCTGATGAGGCACAGGTGAAACTCAATGTTACAGTAAATCGCCACAATTGCATCTACTGGGCCGCCGAAAATCTGAACGTCCATGTGGACAAAGCCGTGAATTTGCCAGGAGTAAATGTGTGGTGTGGTTTGTCTTACCGGGGCTTGATTGGGCCATTCTTCTCTGATGGTATAATTACCGGTGAGGTGTACCTTCAGAAGTTTCAGACATCCATTTTACCTGCCGTCCGAGGCTTGTATGGAGACGGAAGAGTTTAATTTCAACAAGATGGTGCCCCAGCCCACTACCAAAATCGTGTTAGGGCGTATCTCGATGAAAATCTACCAGGAAGATGGATAGGCCGTAGAGCTGCTGTAGAGTATCCACCACGTTCCTCAGACTTAACTCCTCTGGACTTTTACCTGTGGGGAACACTAAAGGACGTCGTTTATCGACAAAAGCCACGCACATTGAATGAACTTCGTTCATCGTACATTCATGTGCAAATATCGAACTGAACACGTTGCAGGCAGTAGTTCGTGCTGCAGTTCGGCGGCATCGTTTGTGTGTGGATGTTAATGGTGACCATTTCGAACACCTACAATGATATCTGTAAGTTGGACTTTAAGCTACACTTTCACCAAAAATGAGACAACTCTGTCAATTAGTTTGCAAGTTATGGACTTTTAAACAGTGGATACATTTTTTGGACTCTTCTGTATACCATGTGGAATCCGTAGCTGTAATACATATCATGTAAATTGAAGGTGGAGGGGAGGGGAGGGGAGGAAGGAAAGACAAAGGGAAGGAATTCGGGAAAGGGAAGGAACTCATTATGTCACCTGCATGTGCAGTCAGCGGTAATGAGTGAAAATGTTTGCTCGCTCGGGATTTGAACCTGGTACCTCCTGCTTACTGGTTAGTCACGTTAAGAGCCGCAGTACCCAGACAAAGAGTTTAATGCAATTGCCTGGACTATCTCGGTGCGCCCCTCGGCCGACCCACACTCCCACGCAGTGCTGCCTATCCGCGGTCCCCGTCCATGTCCGCCTTACTCGCTACTTTCAGATTCACGCAGGAGGTCGAACGTGACTGTGCATTTGCACTGAAGATGACAGATTCATAGCCCACGATGGCAAATCAGCTATATGAAACCATGGCATCTGTTTTTCAGTCATTTTCGATAGGACAGAATCCACGCGGAATCCGCAGCTGTGCCCCATACACCGATGGAAAAAAATTGCCAACTACAGGAAGGAGTTGTGTGACATGAACGAATGTTTGTAGGCTCGTTCCTACGTCTGAAAGATGATGGCTGTTCAGATTTCGTGCCAGTCACGTTAGAGCGATACTATTAGTGTGGCAAATCAGGTTTCTTTTAAACACACGCTTTAACAGTCGTGAGCATCAGTTACCTGTGAGACTGGACATGGCGAGTTAACGTTGGTGAAGCCTTCAAGACGACAAAGACCCCGCTGTCGACACCTCATTGAGTTTGAATAATGCCTTCTGAGCACAAGAAGCTGGATCCAGAATGAGATTTTTCACTCTGCAGCGGAGTGTGCGCTGATATGAAACTTCCTGGCAGATTAAAACTGTGTGCCGGACCGAGACTCGAACTCGAGACCATTGCCTTCCGCGGGCAAGAAGCTGGATGTTCCTTCTGCGATACTGCTGAAAGACTTGGCAGGATTGTAGCCACTGTACATGATTGCTGACAGCGATGTACGGTCACAAGAAGACCAGCTCCGGACGGCCACGCAGCACTACCGAGGGGGAAGATTGTCGCGTTCGGTGTATGGCTCTGGTGAATCCTGCAACAGCAAGCAGCAATTGGCACCACAGGGACACAATGAACGGTTACAAAGAGTTACTTCCAGGACAGCTCCCAGATGCATTTCACTTACACCAAACCACTGCTATTTGTGACTTCAGTGGTGTAAAGCGAGAGCATTTTCTTTTCTAATGAAAGCCGGTTCTGCATCGCTGCTAGTTATGGCCATCTGTTGCTTAAAAGGAGTTCAGGTGAGCACATGCAGCAAACTAGTCTACGACTTGGACACACTGGATCCCCATCTTGAGTTATGGTGTGGGGTGCGATTTCATGTGACAGCAGGAGCCCTCTAGTGGTTATCCCACGCACCCTGACTGCAAATTTGTAGGTCAATCTGGGAATTAGATCTCCTCTGCTGACATTCATGAACAGCACTCCTGGGGCTGTTTGCCAGCCGATATGATCTAAAGGCTGTCGACATATTGCCTTCGACTTCTCGATCACCAAATCTGTCTTCAGCGGAGCACATATGGGGCTTCATCGGACATCACCTCCAGTGTCATCCACAACCAGGACTGACCGACCCTGGCCGAGCGATTCTAGGCGCTGCAGTCTGAAACCGTGCGACCGCTACGGTCGCAGGTTCGAATCCTGCCTCGGGCATGGATGTGTGTGATGTCCTTAGGTTAGTTAGGTTTAAGTAGTTCTAAGTTCTAGGGGACTGATGACCTCAGAAGTTAAGTCCTGTAGTGCTCAGAGCCAACTGACCGTCCGTGTATTGATCGACTAAGTGCAGCAGCCATGGAACTCCATCCCACAAACTGACATCCGGCTCCTACACAACACAATGCATGCACGTTTGTATGGTTACATTCAACTTTAAGGGGGTTTCACCTATTATTACCGTGCCAGGATTTCATATTTTCAATGGCTTACCTCACTCTGACACTAATCTAGGATCTTGCAATGTTAATCACTTAAATATATTACCTAGCCAAATGTATTCCCGAAATTCCATTAATCTACAATAATAAAATTATAGTGTTGCAGTTTTTTTCTCTCAGTGAATTATATAAACTGAAGTTGGAGTGAATTTTTTTTTGGGGGGGGGGGGAGGGGGGCGAATGGAAAGTAAAGAAATTGATGATATCATCTGCATGCAAAGTCAGTGATGATGAGTGAAAATGTGTGCCAGACAGGGATTCGAACCTGGAATCTCCTGATTACTAGGCAGTTCCATTAATCATTGCGCCACCCGTAACAGTGCTAACTGCACTTGGTCAGACTGTCTCCGTACATCCCTTGGCCGACTCACGTTCCCAACTTCTGCCACCTATCTGCAATACCTATTCACGTACCCCTAGCTCGCTACTTTGAGGATGCCGTAAGAGGTCCACCTTATTTTGCCTTCCCACTGAAGGTGGTGCATTCATAGTCCATCAAGGCGAAATAATTATATGAATGTGTGAGGTCTGTTGTTTCTGTCTTACCCGATGGAACAGACACCACATGGAATCTTCAGCTGCGATACATATTATGTAAATGGAAGATGGAGTGGCGTGAGGAAAGAGAGGATGGGGAAGGAATTCATAATGTCAGCTGCAGTGGGACTACATGCGGAGTCAGTAGCGACGAGTGAAGATGTGAGTTCAAAATGGTTCAAATGGCTCTGAGCACTATGGGACTTAACATCTGAGGTCATCAGTCCCATAGAACGTAGCACTACTTAAACCTAACTAACCTAAGGACATCACGCACATCCATGCTCGAGGCAGGATTCGAACCTGCAACCGTAGCGGTCGCGTGGTTCCAGACTGAAGCGCCTAGAACCGCTCGGCCACACCGGCCGGCAGATGTGAATGAGACCGGAATTCAGTTCTGGGATCTCCTGCTTAATAGGCTGTAGTGTTATCCACTGCGCCACCCACGCACAGTATTTATCACAGTTACGTGGACAGTCGTGGTATTTCCGATACAACAGACACAGCGTATTCATATAAATGATTGGCCTCGATGGGTTATGAATCCATCACCTTTAGTGCGAATGCACAATAACGTTCGACATGCAGCGGGAAGCCAAAAGTAATAGTGAGCAATGGGGCCATGGATGGGGACTACGGCTAGGTGACAGTAGATGGGAAAGTGCATCGGCAAGGGGGTTGCTGAGATAATCTGCGCAGCTGCGGTAAACACTATGTCTAGGTGGCACAGTTGTTAGTGCAAGTGTCTAGTGAGCCGTCTTCGAATCTAGAACTGGCACGTATTCTCACTCGTTGCCGCTGACTCTGTATAAAGTCCCAACGCATCTACATCTACATCTACATCTACATCCATACTCCGCAAGCCACCTGACGGTGTGTGGCAGAGGGTACCTTGAGTACCTCTATCGGTTCTCCCTTCTATTCCAGTCTCGTATTGTTCGTGGAAAGAAGGATTGTCGGTATGCCTCTGCGTGGGCTCTAATCTCTCTGATTTTATCCTCGTGGTCTCTTCGCGAGATATACGTAGGAGGGAGCAATATACTGCTTGACTCTTCGGTGAAGGTATGTTCTCGAAACTTTGACAAAAGCCCGTACCGAGCTACTGAGCGTCTCTCCTGCAGAGTCTTCCACTGGAGTTTATCTATCATCTCCGTAACGCTTTCGCGATTACTAAATGATCCTGTAACGAAGCGCGCTGCTCTCCGTTGGATCTTCTCTATGTCTTGTATCAACCCTATCTGGTACGGATCCCGCACTGCTGAGCAGTATTCAAGCAGTGGGCGAACAAGCGTACTGTAACCTACTTCCTTTGTTTTCGGATTGCATTTCCTTAGGATTCTTCCAATGAATCTCAGTCTGGCATCTGCTTTACCGACGATCAACATTATATGATCATTCCATTTTAAATCACTCCTAATGCGTACTCCCAGATAATTTATGGTATTAACTGCTTCCAGTTGCTGACCTGCTATTTTGTAGCTAAATGATAAAGGATCTATCTTTCTGTGTATTCGCAGCACATTACACTTGTCTACATTGAGATTCAATTGCCATTCCCTGCACCATGCGTCAATTCGCTGCAGATCCTCCTGCATTGCAGTACAATTTTCCATTGTTACAACCTCTCGATACACCACAGCATCATCTGCAAAAAGCCTCAGTGAACTTCCGATGTCATCCACCAGGTCATTTATGTATATTGTGAATAGCAACGGTCCTATGACACTCCCCTGCGGCACACCTGAACTCACTCTTACTTCGGAGGACTTCTCTCCATTGAGAATGACATGCTGCGTCCTGTTAGCTAGGAACTCCTCAATCCAATTGTTGTCCACCATTGAAAAACTTCTAATGAACAGTTGCAACACGTAGCTTAATATTATCGACATCACGAGATAGTGTCTAGAACGAAGCTAGGGTCCACTTCAATATCAATATGTCGATATTTGTGTTACTTACTGACAGCACAGGCCAAGACAGAAAACTTCTACTCGATGTTGTCTGCCCTTTCGTGTTAAATGTTTTTGTAATGATATTTCCTCGCTGATTATATCTCGACATATGTTTCAACATTACATAACTTAAGCAAGTTAACACGATAACTGTGACAGGTTGTGTTTCCTGAAAAATTTGTTTATTATTTCGTTAAACAATAGCCTACCAGTAACAGCCGGTACTGCTTTAGTCTGTCGAAGATTGCTTTAATGTCTGTTAAATTGAGTAATGGATAAATTATAAATAACCTACTGTGCTTTTGCGTGTTGTGACGTGCAAAACTTTACTTTTCTGAAGATTTAAAGCAAGATCCTATTCTTTGCGCCACACTGAAACCTTATCGAGATCTGACTGATTATCTGTGCAGATTTTTCGACGACTGAACAGTAAGAGATCTAATTTTGCTCCCTGGGGCACGCGCGAAGTTACTTCTACATGCCGAATGTGGAAATACACACGAAAAAAGCGCAGCATGTATGCACAGTCCGTATTTGCTGCTTTATCTTCGGCGCTTAAGCGTAGAACATAGTATTTGAAAATTTTTCATTGCGTATAAAGTTCTTAGTATCGCTGAAAATACCTGTAACGAAAAGAATTATGTCGTTACATTCCCTGTAATGCAAACGCTCGGCTTTCAGCGCAGCGTGTGAGAAGGCAACGCAGTTCGCCAAGATAAACGGCAGGGCACAGGGAGGCACTATTTTTGCTAAATCTTTCGGTTCCGGCGGCTAACGCTGACGAATTGCCGTTTTTAATTCGCGCGAAGACATGAATTTTATTACCTCTCTTTCCCATCTCCCACCGCCCCTCAGCCTGTAGTTTACATAATACTTATCACAGCGGCGGATTCCACGTGGTGTCTCTTCTTTTTGATATGTCCGAAAGAATGACACATGCATTCATACAGCTGATTCACCTAGATGAACTATGCATCCGCCATCTTCAGCGGAAATACACAATCACGGTCGACCTCGTGAGGGAATCTCAAAGTACAGGGTTATTACAAATGATTGAAGCGATTTCACAGCTCTACGATAACTTTATTATTTGAGATATTTTCACAACGCTTTGCACACACATACAAAAACTCTAAAAGTTTTTTTAGGCATTCACAAATGTTCGATATGTGCCCCTTTAGTGATTCGGCAGACATCAAGCCGATAATCAAGTTCCTCCCACACTCGGCGCAGCATGTCCCCATCAATGAGTTCGAAAGCATCGTTGATGTGAGCTCGCAGTTCTGGCACGTTTCTTGGTAGAGGAGGTTTAAACACTGAATCTTTCACATAACCCCACAGAAAGAAATCGCATGGGGTTAAGTCGGGAGAGCGTGGAGGCCATGACATGAATTGCTGATCATGATCTCCACCACGACCGATCCATCGGTTTTCCAATCTCCTGTTTAAGAAATGCCGAACATCATGATGGAAGTGCGGTGGAGCACTATCCTGTTGAATGATGAAGTCGGCGCTGTCGGTCTCCAGTTCTGGCATGAGCCAATTTTCCGCGGGCTACGCGTGAAACTTGACCGCACGCGTTCAACCGTTTCTTCGCTCACTGCAGGCCGACCCGTTGATTTCCCCTTACAGAGGCATCCAGAAGCTTTAAACTGCGCATACCATCGCCGAATGGAGTTAGCAGTTGGAGGATCTTTGTTGAACTTCGTCCTGAAGTGTCGTTGGACTGTTATGACTGACTGATGTGAGTGCATTTCAAGCACGACATACGCTTTCTCGGTTCCTGTCGCCATTTTGTCTCATTGCGCTCTCGAGCGCTCTGGCGGCAGAAACCTGAAGTGCGGCTTCGGCCGAACAAAACTTTATGAGTTTTTCTACGTATCTGTAGTGTGTCGTGACCATATGTCAATGAATGGAGCTACAGTGAATTTATGAAATAGCTTCAATCATTTGTAATAGCCCTGTACAGAGCAAGGGGGATATGATAGGGGACTGCGGGTAGGTGGTGATAGGTGTGAATGTGCGTCGGCCGAGGTGTGTACCGAGCTAGTCCACGCAGCTGCGATAAGCACTGTGTCTGGGCGGAGCAGTGGCTAACGCAACGGCCTAGTAAACACGAGATCCCAGTTTCGGATCCCAGCTCGTCACAATGACATCATGTACTCCTCCTCTTTCCTTACTCCCCCCCCCCCCCCCCCACCCCACTTTCAGTTTACATAACCTGTGTAAATCGTGTTACGGGAACGGGCATGTATTGTGCACATGCAGGTTCTTTCACAGCAGATGAGGACCAAAATAGCCGTTAGCAATTGAAAAGTACCCTTCACGAAATATTTTAGAGCAACAAAATAACGTTTGCATATAGAAATGATTCTTTAACTCGTCAACCAAACTCACAACAGCGTCATTTCGTTTCAATGACAGGCTATGTAATAAAGTTAAGAACATGCTGGAGATCCTAACATTTTCGGAAATACGCCAATAATTTGCAATCGACATAAAATAATTTATGCCTAATTTCGTTACAAAAATTATTACCTAAAACTAAATTTCTATTTCATAGAAATGAAAGAAAGTGCCAACTGGCGTTAACACCTTGATTTTAAAGCATGTCAGGGGATTAAAACGATAGTTTCCAGAATAAGATTTTCAGTCTGCAGCGGAGTGTGCGCTGATATGAAACTTCCTGGCAGATTAAAACTGTGTGCCGGACCGAGACTCGAACTCTAGGCAAAGGTCCAGAGTGCGAGTCTCGATCCGGCACACAGTTGTAATCTGCCAGGAAGTTTAAAAACGACAGTTGTTTGCACAGCAGATTGACCTGAACTATACTGTACAGAATGGCCAGACACAGCCTGAAAAGATTGCAAGGTTATTGCAGGCTAGCTTCTTCCGAGAAACAACTGCTCAGTAAAAAAGTTAGATACGTTGCGCCGTTCCCGAGTTAATTAGCATTGAAGTTACCGAATCACACTGTTTTCATTTGAAGTGATTTGTGAGTGTTACACCTGATGACATTGTACAGCGCTCAGTTACACTGTCATGTTCCACTACACTACTCTTGTAAGTCCCTGCCGTTTCTATGCGGATGCACGCATAAGCTACAAGTAGCTATGCGGGTGCCAGCATCGGCTCTGCGTGTTAACCGAGCAGTTATTCTTAGCTTCTGATGAAAAAGGCCTGAGGGAAGCAGGGGAAGACAGGCGGATGTGACTGGCGGACATCTTGCCGGCCAGTTTAATTACGAAGTTTGGACGGGGTTGCAGAACGCTCTAGGCAGATGACTGGCTGATCCTCAGTGTGCTCAGTTTTTCCTACAAGTAATCTTTCCACAACTCTGCCCCAATAGGCATTACAGTTAGCTGGTGTAACGGAACATATTAAAGGCTTTACTGTACCGAAGTATGCGATACCCTCCAAATTCAACCAGTTTAACGAGTATTTATGAGTATAGAAAAGTTATTGTGTATGTTAACAATGATTGCATAACATGTCTCCATAAACAGTCAACCCATTAAATTATACTGAATAACTGACCCACAGAAAAGTTTATATCACTTGATCACTGATACAGCAAATGTCATCATGTAAAAACACTAAGTTCATCTTAAATAATTAATATGAAGTACGAAAAATAGTGGCCAACTTAGGTATTTTAGTTCTCCTTAAATAAAAATCACCCAGTGAAACCTATTTGTTCACTAGGAGCGGTTTCAATCAGTATTCACGAAATCAATCCTATTTTAGACGAAAACCAATGTAATTCTTAATAATTCATGTTATTTACTTATTTACGCAAATTAGAGAAGTCAATTGACAAACTTCTAAAAAACGGTCTTTTTGTAACAAAGAATTATTCTGTCAAGTCAACAAATCTGTCTGTCATTTTAATAACATGTTAAATTATGTCACTCGATGCAAATTAATAACTTTTCTGCACAAATTATGATAACAGATGTACATGGGACTTATAAACTATATCTCTTTTTAGTAGTTCTTTGACAATGTTATAAATACAAGCAAGAAGGGTCGGGGCGCAGTCGGAATGTCACTTTGGTAAAGTGTGTTTGTGTGTTATTGTTTGAGGTGGATAAACAATGCAAAGAACATGTAAAGGAAGTACTACTTTGTGTTGTGTCATGGTCTTTGGTGGACAGTGGAATTAAGATGGCCACCAGAGTAATAAATATTTGAAGTTTACATATTTGTTGGTTTCGCCTGTTCTTTATCATCAAAAGCACATAAAAAACACGGGACCTCATGTTTTTAACCCTAGACAACCAGATTTAGAGCCAGCATCAGCATCGAGACACAGCAGCGATCCAGCAAGTAGCAGCGATTACCACAACACAATGCATTTTAATGGCGCCAACCTAACATGAAGTGCTAACAAGCTCCGTAAATGGGAGTGAAATAGTGCGATTATAGCAATTAGCAATATCTACGACCAGGCGACCATTACACTGGGTAACACATATTTGTTAGTAATTCGTCTGTAACCAAACGTGACAGTTATGTGGAATACTATCTCTTTTTTTCTGACTCTTCAGTTTTCTGACTTCTTTGACACAGGGCGAAAGGAATTATTCTCCTTCGCTAAGATCTTTATCACAGTAGCATTTTTACCTATGTCACAATTATTTGTTGTCTGCATTGCAATCTCTCTTTGCCCTTATAGTTTTTACCCTCCACACCTCCTTCTGGTACCATGTAAGTTATTCCCCAGTGTCTTAATATACACTGATGATTCAAAACATTAAGGCCACTTGGTCATAGCTTGTTTTTCCGTCTTTGGAACGAAAGACATCAGTGATTCTGCTTTTCAGGGATCCGACAGTTCGTTCGTAGGTATGTCCACGCACAGGTCACGTAATTCTCGTAAACAGCGGCCCGCTGATTTGTGTACACGGTGATGATGCCCCATAGTGACCCAGATAGGTCCCACAGGATTTACATCAGGTGAATACGGCCACTGAGACATCAACGTGAGTTCACTATAATGCTCGTCAAACCAGTGTAGCACGCTTGTGGCTTCAACACACGGACAGTTGTACTACTGAAAGATGACATCGCCGTCGGGGAAGACATCAAGTATGAAGGGATGCAGGTGCTTCACAGATGTCAGCGTGTCGACTATTACAACCAGAGGTTACGTGTAAGCACAGGAAAATGTCTCCCATAGCGTAATTCTGCTTCCACCAAACTGCATCCGTGGCGCGCTGCACGTTTCGAGCCGCTGATCTCCTCGATTACGGCGTTTGTGGAGACGAGCGTAATCCTAGTGCAGCAGATATGTGATTCAGCCGAAGAGCCGAAAAGTTTCCTGATCGATTGTCGGATCCCGTTGGTTCCGTGCCCACTGCGATCGTAGTTGACGATGTCCTTAGTCAATATGTGAACAAATACGGGTGGTCTGCTGCGGAGATCCATTAACAACTATGTTCTACGAACAGTATGCTTCGAAACACTTGTGCGTGCACCATCATTGAACTCTTTTAGTAGAGATGCCACAGATCACCGTCTATCGTACTTTACAGAACAGACAAACCTCCTAACCCCATATTCTGTGAAGTGTTATGGGCGTCTAACCATTTAGTGCCTAGTGGTGGTTTCACTGTCCTTGCACATCTTTCGGTGAATGATCACAAAAGTAGCATGTGAAAATTCGACCAGCTTCACCCTTTTCGAGATATATGTTCACAGACTCTGCTTAATAACGATCTTCCCTTTTTGAAAGTCACTTATCGCAATGGATTTCCCCAATTGCTGCCCATATTTTTGATAGGGTGATCCTCCGCCACGTCTGCTCCTATTATATACTTTTGCTACCGTGTCACGTGCCCGCAACGAGACCAGGCAGAATCCAACGTCGCGGTGGGCAGTCGTCATAACTTTTTGGTTGTTGAGTCTATGCCCTGTCATTGTATCCCTTCTTCTCGTCAGTGGTTTTCATATATACCCTCCTTCGCCGATTCTGCGAAGAATCAGTTCACCTAATTTTCAACATTCATCTGTATCACCACATCTGAAACCCATCGATGTTCCAGCTTTCCCACTGTCTATGATTCAGTACTGTACAATACTGTGCTGCAAACGTACATTCTTAGAAACTTCTGCTTATTAATGGAACACTTATATAAAAGTGTTCTGCGATGGTTAACTCTTTTATTCGATGCTTTATGCTTTGCCAAGAAATCATCATCATCGTCGTCGTCGTCGTCTTGCGCTTACTGAGCAGTATTATTTGTGGAACCCATTTGATAATTATTAGCAACTTCTCATACAATGAAAGTATAAGCTACCCAGCTTAAAGTAGTTTCGGCATTTAGATATCAGGGGTTGTACCAATGTTTTCCACTACAGCCCGACTATTCCACAACAGCCAGACAACAAAGCCTACTGGTCATTGCTTTAACGATGTATGCCGTGTCTGCTTCTGTTTCTTGTAATTTTTCTTCTGTATCCTTACATTCATAAGGTTAAACTCCTTTTGTAATAATTAAATCTAATTGTCACTTTCAAAATATTTTGCTGTTTCTCTAAATTGTTCTGTTGTAAGATTGGAGCCCGCATCTCGTGGTCGTGCGGTAGCGTTCTCGCTTCCCACGCCTGGGTTCCCGGGTTCGATTCCCGGCGGGGTCAGGGATTTTCTCTGCCTCGTGATGGCTGGGTGTTGTGTCCTGTCCTTAGGTTAGTTAGGTTTAAGTAGTTCTAAGTTCTAGGGGACTGATGACCATAGAAGTTAAGTCCCATAGTGCTCAGAGCCATTTGAACCATTTTTTGTAAGATTGGAAGATAATCTATCAATGCTTGAAGCCATAGATTTAAATGTATCTAAAATTTTAATATTAATCCATCTGCAACATGTTTACTAAAACAAATGTACTTTTGTTTTTCATTTGGAATTGCATCATTATCTTTATTATCAATTGCTAATTCTTTAATAAACAAATGATCATTGTAATTTTTTAAATTAGGAATATAAACGGGAATAAAAGTACGATTTTTTTGTGATTAAGATTACAAACCTTCATGTGCAACTCCTCTATAGTTTCCTGTTAAATGGCAATGATCTCTTACTTGCTTTTCACCAAAAGTAGATTCTTTTTCACAAAAATGACAAGTTTCTGAATTTTTAATATTGATTAAATATTTTTCAGTCATTCTCATTGGTATGTTTCATTCATATATTCTAGCAATTTCTTTACATTCTTCATTTAACATTTCAACGATATTTTACTGCATTTTCACCTGTATAAGTAACTGGATTTTTATAATTTCCATTAGAGTATTTAACACAATAACTCAATGAAATTGGTAAAGGTTTTGATATTTGTTAATGTCTGATTTTTTAGGATTTAGTTAACAAGTTTCAATATCTTTTAATAAACACTCGAAACCTGCATGAATTACAAAATGAACACATTATGATTTATTATACTTTTTCTAAATTCAGTTTTTTGATTTGTTGCATGCATATCTATTTTTCCTTCTTTATGTTCTTTACACTCTTATTCATGAATCTTTAATTTTTCTTGTCAATACAAGCATCTTAAACATCGATCACAAAGATAAATTTTCCTTATGTGTTTCGTTGCTTGTATTTAATGACTCTAGGTATATCTTTTATCCAAAAATAATGTGAATTATTTTATTCTCGAATTAAAAGAAGATTAGTATGTTTTTCTCGACTATCTTGCATGTGGTAAAGAGGATGTACCATAAATTTCCTTCCTCATTGTTTTCATAAGCATAAACATTAATTGAAATATTTGATTTCTCTCCAAATTATGGAATGTCTGTTAACTGAACAGGAAAATTATTTTTCTCTTCTTCAAAAATTCATCTAACTATAACCCAATACTTTCATATCTACCAACACTTTCTGCATCGTGTTCTACAGGCTATAACACTGATTTTATTCAATAAAGAAAATATTTCTGATCTGTTTCCAGGGCTGTCATGTGTCCAGCGGGATACAATCATTGAAGTCCCGCGATATTTTGGTGAATAACCTTGCAGCCATCGTCAGGTGGTTCTGGTTGAATGATCTGTCTGCTATCTCTCTCTCTCTCTCCTCTCTCTGTCTCTCTCTCTCTCTCTCTCTCTCTCTCTCTCTATCTCTGTCTCTCACCTTTTACTTTCCCCTCCTTGGTGAGGAAGTGTATGGAGGAGATTAACGCTGTTGGCTTTTACTCCACAATGTATAATGTGTGTGTGTGCACGTTTTGTTGGATGTTTTAACTGTCTCTGTGTCGTGATGGTTTTCTGGTGATGTCTTGTACTTGCCTCAGGTTAGCGATATTTGAGGTATTTTTGAGGATTAAGGATTGGTATTAGGACTTGGCGATTTTGGGATTTTCCTCTTTGGATTAATCATTGAAGATCGACATAGGGCGTTTGTTCTTATCATGGGACATGTCATATCGACCTAGGGAATGGATGAGATTATTTCCAGATTTGGAAGAGCTCTCATAGAACGCCCTTGCCAGGTCTTGGAATCTTTCTGTGAGAACGGGTATTTCAGCAGCGGTGCGCAGATCGTGGGTGGGGAATCACGTGGCTAGATGCAGCGCACTCCTGAGGGCGCGGCTCTGCAGCCTCTGGACTTTGCCCAGGTGCTGCTTCACTGTGTATTCGCAGACACGGCATGCGTACTCTATTAGTGTTGGTATGAGTGCCTGATAGACATTTACTACTACAGAGCAGGGAAGGGAGTTGGTTGTGTTGAGAACTGGGTATAGGATGGACATTCCGGCACAGACCTTCCCATGGACCCAGTCTATGTGGGGTTTCCACGTCAGTCTCTAGTCCAAGCTTACGCCGAGGTACTTGGCGGATCTGCGCCAGGGGAGTCGGGATCCAGGTAGGTGCAGGTGAAGGGGGTGGGCATTGAGAGGGTCTGTGACTCCTGAGTCTCTGGCTGATTAGCATAGCCTGTGTCTTTTCAGGGCTGATGGTGATGTGCCAGCGATGGGCCCAGATATCTATGTTATCTAAGACCCTTTGTAGCCTACAAATGACCAGGTCCTTATTCACGTCATGAGTGTAAAAGGCTGTGTCATCGGCAACTGTGCAGTGTGCACCAGGGGGGCTGTAGGAGTGTCCTCAGTGTACAAACTGTACAAAACGTGCCCCAATACCGATCCCTGTGGCACCCCAGCACGAATAGGCCTTTTTATGCAGGTGCTTGTTTCTACCTTGACAGAGAAAGTTCTGTTATTGAGATAGCTTTGGATTAGTCTGACTACACTCCTGGGGACCCCCTGTGTGTATAATTTTTATAATAGCCCTTCATGCCATACTGAGTCGAAGGCTTTGGCTACATCAAGTAGCACTATCCCACAGTAGCCTCTGTGGTTGAAGCCCTCTGTGGTTGTTACCACCAGTCTCATGATCTGGTGTGGGGCAGAGTGCCTCTGTCAGAATCAGAATTGAAAATTCCACAGAAGTTGCTTGTTGATGATGTGACCTCGTATGGGTATTAGCAGCAGGCGCTTATAGATCATGCTGAGAGTTGGCAAGAGGCTAATCGGTCTTTAGTGCTGCGGGAATAAAGGGTCTTTCTCTGGTTTGTATATCGTGACCACTTCCATGCTTTTCCAGAAAGCTGGGAACTCGCGGGTACGAGTAATCTCGTTGAAGACGTTCGCGAGGTGTTCGATAGCCGAGGGTGGAAGGTTTTTAACTAGCTGGTTGGTGAAACTGTTGTATCCTGGCGCCTTTTTTTGTAGAGAAGGACCTAATTACTTTTGCCACATCTTCTGGGGCGAAAAGTGGGTGTTCGTCCTCTGGGTCGTCCTGAACATTGAGGAAGACAGTCAGTTGACGACGGACTACCTCTTCATGTCCTTCATACTGGGGTTCTGCCGCTTGAAATTGCTTCTAAAAGATGTCGGCGAGGGCGTTGGCCTTTTCAGCATGGCTGTAAGCCAGACTCAACTCGCCATGCAGAGACGGCATCCCAACGCATCTTTCGGTGAATTGCTTGGTTGCTTTCCATAGGGTGTGATCGTCTACTTTGAGGTCTGTGAGCGGTTTTGCCATTGCTGGTTTCTGTGCTCACTGAGCACTGCCTTCAGCTTTCTTTGTAGACGATTGAGCAGCCTCCTGGTGGCCAGATTTCTGGTGATCTTCCACTCTTTTGACACTTGTTCTTGTGATGGATTTGGGCTAGCAAATGTTCCGGTAGTTGTACTTGCAGGGGCAGGCCATCCCTTTGTGGGGGAGTAGCATCTTCCGCTGCCTGCAAGACGGTTCCTGTTAGGTCTTGTAGTGTTTCTTCTGCTGTTTTGGTAGTAGATGGTGGTGCACGAGCGATATCAGAGGCGACAGTTTCTAGGTATTGTTCCCAGCCTGTACATTTGTGGGATTTCTGGTGCACATCGAGCTGTAGAATCACTGGGTTGTGGCCATTCTTTTGATTGTCCTTGGGGCCACAAATCCCGCGACCCTCTAGTGAGGGCTGTATCTAACATGGTGGGCCTACCTCCACTTTTTGGAAAATGTGTGGCTTCAACCAGGCCCCATGTTTCGAAGTGGTGGTCAGGTGTTAGTCATTGCAGTTTGGAGTCTGCTCTGGAGGTTACTTTAGAGTTCCAATTGGGGTGTTCGGCATTGAAGTCGACTCCTATTATGAGTTTGCCTACAATTTGCCCTAGAGCAGCTAAGTCTCCCTCGTCTATTTCGTCTTGTGGGGTTGGTAGATTGCAACAGTTGTTAGGGGTCCAGTGGCAGTGGTTACTTCCACCGCCACTGCTTCGATTTTATTAGTAGATAGTATGAATACCTGGTGGTGGGGTATCCCTCATTTTATGTATATGGCTACTCCTCTGCCTTGAGTTGGCCTGTCTTTACAGTAGCTAATGTAGTTGGCAACTGTCACTTTTATTCCTGGTTTTACGTCCCCATCATGAATATGTCGATGGAGGACTCCTTCATGAGATCTCGACCTCTTGATTAGCAATGCCATCTGCATTAAAGACGCACATTGCCAGGCCTTGGATATTTCGTCGTATATTCATGATGGGGTTTTGAAACTACTGAGGAAGTTGCAGAGGGGAGCGACTGCTGGACTGCTGCCTGAAGGGGAACGAGGACCTGGTGTTCTGCTTCTGGGTCTCCCTGAACTCCTTCATTATTTCCATGATGAGGTTCATGGCCTGGACCATAATGCATAACAATTGATCTGAGGGGGTGGACTGAGTGTGGGGTTCCCTAGAGCTTCCTCCATCTTGGTGGAACTGGTCATTGTGTTTTTCCAGGTGTTATTCTTGTGTGTGTGTCTGGTGTTGTGGTGACAGGGCTTGCATCGATTTCTCAGCGTTTCTGTGGCTCTTTGGTGAAGAGACCACTTCTGCATATGTTGCCCTTGATGTGTCAGGCCTTGGTTTAACGAAGTTTTGTCTGTGTGTGTTGTCTTGTTTTGTCTCTCTGTGTGGTTTGATGGGGTGGTGGTGTCTTGTTTTTTGTGTGGGGTGCGGCCTTCTCACCCTTTGCCTACTCTGTGTGTTTTTTGCGGACCTCGCAACCTTGGTACCCAGCCATGTGGTTTTTCCCACACAGCACGCACCTTATCTGCAGATCCATGTGTTTTATTGTGAAAGTCCTGGTGTCGTGGGGTTCGGCGCATTTTCTGCAGCGCACAGGCATCTGGCAGTGGGCAGCTATGTGATCCAGTCCCTGACATCTGAAGCATTGCGCCGCCTTGTTCTTGCGGCAGAACTGCTCCTTGGTGACGGAGACTGCCAGAACAGCTTCGATCTTGCGCCTGTTCTGGTGTATGTACGGCAGATTGACTTGAAATAATGAACACTTTGTGCCAGAAACCCACGAATATACTATTTTTGCCACAATGCTTTGCAATTTTTCGTAGATATAAATTGAACTTTCATGACGTGAATAGCGCTGCCCTCATAAAATAATTCCAAGGCGACATTGGCAGTGTTACACAGGGTGAATTCAAGAGGCACATATTAAAAACGAAACTGATGTTAATTATTTGCCATTTCTTAACACATTCTGTATTTGTTTGGGTGACTTCCTAAAAGCTGTGTCTTTGTAAGCAAGAAAAATTGGACTCATGTTTTATGGAATGTTTTATTCTAGTTAGTCTATACTAGCACTTTCCGAGTATTTAATATTAGCAGAAACAACAGGTACTGCTTAGCTATTTATTGATAGCTGTGTGTCAACGCGTCTGACCATGTGCGTCAGTTTATGACGTCTTATATCGTGAACTATGTGTCGTACAATGATACAATTTTGTAGGTACATCCAGCATGTTATGCAAAATGTGTTGCGAATAGAGTTCGTAGTAACAAAGTAATAAATTGAAACGTCATACACCAAGGCAGGTTGTGGAATTTGAACACTGATCTCACTGTTTATGACATCATACCTCCTGAATTATGTTCCGTACAAAGATATAACTTTGCAGTTGCATTCAGCGGCATGTGTACATACTGTCTGCAAAATGGATCACGAATACAGTTATTAGTAAAGAAGTAATAAATTACAATGTCGTGTCTCATGTGATACTTACACTGTAAGAACAGCGGAAATCTAGGGAGCCATATACATTTTTCCTTTCATCATTTTGGAGGAGTCTTCAGCGAGGAAAAATTTCATAAGTGTTTTAAAGCATGTATAAGTATTGTTGCACTTCGCTAAGTGTTCTCCTTCTCAAATACTGAATGAACAAAGCCTGGGAAATTCAAGAGTCGTGAGTTACGCTTCTTTTCTTACCTCCAACCCTACCCCCTTGATAAGTAAGTGGTTCGTATTTCCAAAGCGACTTTTACCTGACAGTAAGCTATATTTGTACCATGTTTGGTTGAAATCAGTCCAGTATTTTAGGAGAGTATGTGAAACATACATACTCACACGCTTACATGTGCAAATAATTCGCTGTCTATCAATGTCAGTCCCCGATAGGTAATACAGTAATGGAGATAGAAGTAAATGCAAATATTCAATAACAAAAGGCATTATACTTGAAAATTATGAACTACATCTTTTATGTATTTAAACAATTGTGTGTATGGATTGTCTGTATCAAGAATTGTTTTAAATGTCACTGTTATTTCCATGTGACAGGTTCCATTGCCTCTGTTCTCTATAAGATGTTGTAGTGCAGTATCAAAACCTATAACAAAGATGCCAGCGTAAGTTGGTACAGCTCCTGTAGGAGACTTGGTAGCCGGCCACAGTGGCCGAGTGGTTCTAGGCGCTACAGTCTGGAACCGCGCGATCGCTACAGTCGCAGGTTCGAATCCTGCCTCGGGCATAGATGTGGGTGATGTCCTTAGGTTAGTTAGGTTTAAGTAGTTCTAAGTTCTAGGGGACCGACGACCACAGCAGTCAAGTCCCATAGTGTTCAAAGCCATTTGAACCATTTGAGACATGGTACTTCCCAGATATGACACACCTACCCATTTATTTTAAAACAATATAGAGCACTGCCATGAATATATATCGATTTAAACTGAACTGAACCAAACTGACTGTTAAATTATCTAATATTTTCCAGGCAGTCCTTAGTATAGCCCTTATTTGTTCTATAAAGTTCTGAAGCTCTGCACAATCTCTAAAGTGCTGCAAGTTAACGTCTCCCTTGTGGCATCACACGGTGGCTGAATTGTTACTGAACTCCGCCTCAAACAACCTTGCAGAACCATATACGCAAATTTGCTCCACATTACCAACACCGTATATTTGTACTTCGGTTCCTTTAGGAAAAAGATGATCAGAGCAACATGTTTGTAGTAGTTTATGTCGTTGTCTTCTTGCAGTGATTTTGTGACGGAAGTGAAGCAGTTAAGTTGCTGATAGAACAGTTTGTCTAGCACTGATTATTACCATTGAACATTGAATTGGTGTTATCTGCGATTGAGCTCAGCTTCTCCACCTTGCTGAAGTCAAAGCTGTCTTCGTTCGTCACTATGTCTGGCATCTCTTCTTCTGCATTCCATTGTTGGTTGGAGGCATCTTTCACGGCCCCAATGTCGTGTGTAGTGGCATCGTGGAGACCTGAAATGCAAATGAAACTTTTTAGCAGATATCTGTCAGTTATTTGTAATTATTCATTTATTACTAAAATTAATTAATTGACGAAAGGAGAAAATATAAAAATGCAGTAAATGAAGCAGGCAAAAAGGAATACAAACGACTAAAAAATGAGATCGACAGGAAGTGCAAAATGGCTAAGCAGGGATGGCTAGAGGACAAACGTAAGGATGTAAGGGCTTATCTCACTAGAGGTAAGATAGATACTGCCTACAGGAAAATTAAAGAGACCTTTGGAGAAAAGAGAATCACTTGTATGAATATCAAGAGCTCAGATGGAAACCCAGTTCTAAGCAAAGAAGGGAAAGCAGAAAGGTGGAAGGAGTATATAGAGGGTCTATACAAGGGCGATGTACTTGAGTACAATATTATGGAAATGGAAGAGGATGTAGATGAAGATGAAATGGGAGATATGATACTGCGTGAATAGTTTGACGTAGCACTGAAAGACCTGAGTCGAAACAAGGCCCCCGGAGTAGACAACATTCCATTAGAACCACTGACAGCCTTGGGAGAGCTAGTACTGACAAAACTCTACCATCTGGTGAGCAAAATGCATGAGACAGGCGAAATACCCTCAGACTTCAAGAAGAATATAATAATTCCAATCCCAAAGAAAGCAGGCGTTGACAGATGTGAATATTACCGAGCTATCAGTCATGGCTGCAAAATACTAACGCGAATTCTATACAGACGAATGGAAAAACTGGTAGCAGCTGACCTCGGGGAAGATCAGTTTGGATTCCGTAGAAATATGGGAACACGTGAGGCAATACTGACCCTACGACTTATTTTAGAAGCTAGATTAAGAAAAGGCAAACCTACGTTTCTAGCATTTGTAGAGTTAGAGGCAGCTTTTGACAATGTTGACTGGAATACTCCCTTTCAATTTCTGAAGGTGGCAGGGGTAAAGTACAGGGAGCGAAAGGCTATTTACATTTTGTACAGAAACCAGATGGCAGTTATAAAAGTCGGGGGCATGAAAAGGAAGCAGTGGTTGGGAAGGGAGTGAGACAGGGTTGTAGCCTCTCCCCGATGTTTTCCAATCTGTATATTGAGCAAGCAGTAAAGGAAACAAAAGAAAAATTCGGAGTAGGTATTAAAATCCATGGAGAAGAAATAAAAACTTTAACGTTCGCCGATGACATTGTAATTCTGTCAGAGACAGCAAAGGACTTGGAAGAGCAGTTGAACGGAATGGACAGTGTCTTGAAAGGAGGATATAAGATGAACATCAACAAAAGCAAAGCGAGGATTATGGAATGTAGTCGAATTAAGTCGGGTGATGCTGAGGGAATTATATTAGGAAATGAGACACTTAAAGTAGTAAAGGCGTTTTGCTATTTGGGGAGCAAAATAACTGATGATGGTCGAAATAGAGAGGATATAAAATGTAGACTGGCAATGGCAAGGAAAACGTTTCTGAAGAAGAGAAGTTTGTTAACATCGAGTATAGATTTAAGTGTCAGCAAGTCGTTTCTGAAAGTATTTGTATGGAGTGTAGCCATGTATGGAAGTGAAACATGGACGATAACTAGTTTGGACAAGAAGAGAATAGAAGCTTTCGAAATGTGATGCTACAGAAGAATGCTGAAGATTAGATGGGTAGATCACATAACTAATGAGGAGGTACTGAGTGGAATTGGGGAGAAGAGGAGTTTGTGGCACAACTTGACTAGAAGAAGGGATCGGTTGTTAGGACATGATCTGAGGCATCAAGGGATCACCAATTTAGTATTGGAGGGCATCGTGGAGGGTAAAAATCGTAGAGAAAGACCAAGAGATGGATACACGAAGCAGATTCAGAAGGATGTAGACTGCAGTAGGTACTGGGAGATGTAGAAGCTTGCACAGGATAGAGTAGCGTGGAGAGCTGCATCAAACCAGTCTCAGGACTGAAGGCCACAACAACAATAAATACGAAAAATTAATAACAAATTAATATTCCTGCCAGTAAATGTTCGTTTTACCTTTTCTGATGCTGCAGAGTAGCAGTGTTGAGGGTAGAAGTGTAACGTAATGTTTCAAACACTGTAAACTAATGACGAATTAAAAGTTATAGAAGTTATAAATAAAATTATACAGGCTGAACATGAATTAAACCGAAAAACTGCATGGACGGATTCCTGACTGGAAATAGAGGAGAAAAGGTCCTATGAACATATGTCCGGAAATGCGTCGTTGTCACGGTGGGTGGTGCTGACAAATGAAAGTTTCTCGGACCGCATGCTGTATGTTCCTTGAGTGCTGCAGGTTGTGTGACAGACGCAGCGTACTGTAAGCAGCAGAATGGTCTGATATTCACGTCAGAAACAAACCGAGATGGTGTTTGTGTATGGGTGTATGGCTAAGAAGATGGAAGCGGCCGAAGGCAGCGCGTCACCACAACAAGCATGCTCACAGACACTGACCATGCCGCACATTTCAAACCCCTTTTGGGCGTTTGTCTGATTAGGGCACCTTCGCTGATTTTTTCTTCCATATCCCGTCAGCAATCCGTCACTGCAGTTTTTCGGTTTTATTAATGTTACCCTGTATAAGAAAACGCTACTGAACTGTGATGATGATGTAATTCAGTCTATTAGCGCAGTACAGAATGCTTGCTCAAAAAAAATTATCTACTCCACCCGCTGTTGTGCAAAGTTGTAAAATTAGATTATCAATAGATGGCGCCTGTTAAATTCTTTACATAGAGGTGTATGGCCGAAACAGATTGACGGACTACGCTTGCGTCAGGAATCTAAAGAACTGCAACATCTATCGTGCATGTTAGTTAAACAGACCGTCAGTACATGCCATCTTCTACAAATACCAGAAGAAGTTTTGCATCACCTCGGTTCCGAGAGTCCCTGAACATGTACAGAAAATTGGAATATAGATCAACATAAACATCATTTCTGCCCATTTTAATGCTCATGAAAACCACACATTGCATGTTGTACCACAATTCAGCTGTACCTTCAGATGTGGTGGTCCAGATTGCCGTACACACCGGTACCTCTACTACCCAGGAGCACGTCCTCTGGCATTGACGCATGCCTGTATTCATTGTGACATACTATCCACAAGTTCATCACGGCACTGTTGGTCCTGATTATACCACTCCTCAACGGTGATTCGGCGTAGATCCCCCAGAGTTGTTGGTGGGTCATGTCGTCGATAAACAGCCCTTTTCAGTCTATCCCAGGCATGTTCGATAAGCTTCATGTCTGCAGAACATGCTCGCCACTCTAGTCGACCGATGGCGTTATCCTAAAGGAAGTCATTCACCAAGTGTGCAAGATGTGGGCACGAACTGTCGTCCATGAAGACGAATGCCTTGCCCATATGCTGCCGATATTGTGGCACTATCAGTCGGAGGATGGCATTCACATATTGTACAGCAGTTACGGCACCTTCCAAGATCGTCCGCCGCGCGTGGTCTCGCGGTAGCGTTCTCGCTTCCCGAGCACGGGGTCCCGGGTTCGATTCCCGGCGGGGTCAGGGATTTTCACCTGCCTCGAGATGACTGGGTGTTTGTGTTGTCCTCATCATTTCATCATCATCCAGGAAAGTGGCGAAATTGGACTGAGCAAAGGTTGGGAAATTGTACGGGCGCTGATAACGACGCAGTTGAGCGCCCCACAAACAAAAAAAATCATCATCATCACCTTCCAAGACCACCAGCGGCGTACGTCGGCCCCACATAATGCCACCCCAAAACAGCAGGTTACCTCCACCTTGCTGCGCTTGCTAGACAGTGTGTCTAAGGAGTTCAGCCTGACCCGGTTGCCTCCAAACACGTCTCCGACGATTGTCTGGTTGAAGGCATATGCGATACTCATCGGTGAAGACAATGTGATGCCAATCCTGAGTCGCCCATTCGGCTTGTTGTTGGGCCCATCTCTACCGCACTGCATAGTGTCGTGGTTGCAATGATGGACCTCTCCATGGAATTCGGAAGTGAAATTGGCATCATGTAGCCTGTTGCGCACAGTTTGAGTTGTAACACGACGTTCTGTGGCTGCACGAAAAGCATTGTTCAACATGGTGCCATTGCTGTCAGTGTTCCTCCAAGCGATACTACCGCAGTAGTAACCCTTGGGCGGCCTGAGCGTGGCATGTCCTCCACGTCCGAAGAAAATCGCTTTGGTTCACTCCGAGATGACTGGACACTTCTCTTGTTGTGAGGCGTTCCTGGTACAAAGTAACAATACGGACGCGATCGAACCGCGGTACTGACCGTCTAGGCATGGTTGTACTACAGGCAACACGAGCCGTGTACCTCCTTCCTGATTGGAACTGATCGGCTGTCGGACCACCTCCTTCTAATAAGCACTGCTCATGCATGCTTGTTTACATCTTTGGGCGGGTTTAGTGACGTCCCTGAACAGTCAAAGTGACTGTGTCTGTGATACATTACCCACAGTCAATGTCTATCTTCAGGAGTTCTGGGAACTGGGGTGATGCAAAATTATTTTTGATGTGTGTACATTGGCGTTATAAAAATTGTTTCAAAGTTACTTAACGGAAGCAATTACTTTAACCTATTTCTCTATTTTTCGTCAGTAGTGGTGAACGAAGTCTTGCAGATGATGTCTCAGTCATTAATTTGGTAATACGGGAGAAACGGCCTGGCGACAAAGATAGACCGTTGAGAAATACACTCCTGGAAATGGAAAAAAGAACACATTGACACCGGTGTGTCAGACCCACCATACTTGCTCCGGACACTGCGAGAGGGCTGTACAAGCAATGATCACACGCACGGCACAGCGGACACACCAGGAACCGCGGTGTTGGCCGTCGAATGGCGCTAGCTGCACAGCATTTGTGCACCGCCGCCGTCAGTGTCAGCCAGTTTGCCGTGGCATACGGAGCTCTATCGCAGTCTTTAACACTGGTAGCATGCCGCGACAGCGTGGACGTGAACCGTATGTGCAGTTGACGGACTTTGAGCGAGGGCGTATAGTGGGCATGCGGGAGGCCGGGTGGACGTACCGCCGAATTGCTCAACACGTGGGGCGTGAGGTCTCCACAGTACATCGATGTTGTCGCCAGTGGTCGGCGGAAGGTGCACGTGCCCGTCGACCTGGGACCGGACCGCAGCGACGCACGGATGCACGCCAAGACCGTAGGATCCTACGCAGTGCCGTAGGGGACCGCACCGCCACTTCCCAGCAAATTAGGGACACTGTTGCTCCTGGGGTATCGGCGAGGACCATTCGCAACCGTCTCCATGAAGCTGGGCTACGGTCCCGCACACCGTTAGGCCGTCTTCCGCTCACGCCCCAACATCGTGCAGCCCGCCTCCAGTGGTGTCGCGACAGGCGTCAATGGAGGGACGAATGGAGACGTGTCGTCTTCAGCGATGAGAGTCGCTTCTGCCTTGGTGCCAATGATGGTCGTATGCGTGTTTGGCGCCGTGCAGGTGAGCGCCACAATCAGGACTGCATACGACCGAGGCACACAGGGACAACACCCGGCATCATGGTGTGGGGAGCGATCTCCTACACTGGCCGTACACCACTGGTGATCGTCGAGGGGACACTGAATAGTGCACGGTACATCCAAACCGTCATCGAACCCATCGTTCTACCATTCCTAGACCAGCAAGGGAACTTGCTGTTCCAACAGGACAATGCACGTCCGCATGTATCCCGTGCCACCCAACGTACTCTAGAAGGTGTAAGTCAACTACCCTGGCCAGCAAGATCTCCGGATCTGTCCCCCATTGAGCATGTTTGGGACTGGATGAAGCGTCGTCTCACGCGGTCTGCACGTCCAGCACGAACGCTGGTCCAACTGAGGCGCCAGGTGGAAATGGCATGGCAAGCCGTTCCACAGGACTACATCCAGCATCTCTACGATCGTCTCCATGGGAGAATAGCAGCCTGCATTGCTACGAAAGGTGGATATACACTGTACTAGTGCCGACATTGTGCATGCTCTGTTGCCTGTGTCTATGTGCCTGTGGTTCTGTCAGTGTGATCATGTGATGTATCTGACCCCAGGAATGTGTCAATAAAGTTTCCTCTTCCTGGGACAATGAATTCACGGTGTTCTTATTTCAATTTCCAGGAGTGTAATATATATGATTTCTCCTGAAACGAGGTGTAGTTCTTTTTATGGATAGCAAAATAAAAAACTGAAGGTTTGTTTTGGGGAACAGTTGTTTCATTTCAAGTGCTAGGAGACCGGTGTTCCATCAGCTGTGTTTGGGCGTTGCAGCTGTTTGGTGGAGCTAGCTACTCGAGGTTCCTCAGACGGATTTCAGCAATAAGCGTCCACTCCCTCCTCCCTCCCGCCTTTTATCTCTGTACTGGAGCCTTCGGCTGGCTCGTGTACCGCAGCTGGCGAGGCCCTGGGTTCCCTTTTATCGGAGTCGATACCCGGTGCGAGCAGACCAGAGCACTCCGCAGGACCGCAGGCGCTGAGCTGTTATTAAACCCGGGCAACAGATGGGCCCGCGCCGGATATTGCGGAGGTCCCTGCTAACGCGGCGCCTGCTGTTGCCTCATTGGCTGCGTGGCCCGTATACACTGTACGTGCTCTGCTGTTTGCTTACCTGCCTTCTCGCTCTGAGAACGAGCTGTTGCAGCTGTAAGTGTCTTCGAGACTGTGTCCGTCGGACATAAAAATTTTTTGAAGCATGTTTTTTCATTTCAGAATACCGACTGGCGAAGCATGTTACCATTAGCTTGTACCGCGAGGCGACATATCCTTTATCGTTATTTTCGATTATAAAAGACACAATTGGTTAAGTGGCAGCTGGTGAACGATTAGACTGTGAGCCACATAAAGACGATCCTTGTGTCTGAGCTCTGTGACACGCTCCATGTCGAACCCCAGATGGTTTGGCGAAGGAGCGTACTACATGGCCTTCTGTTGGTGTACATCAGTATTCCGCAAGCCACTTGATGATGTCTTGCTGAGGGTGTTTTTGAGAGCGCTGACTCCCCTGTCACTATTCCATTCCATTCCCATGGCACATGGGAAGAAACACCGCGAGCAAGTCCTTGTTTTTCTTCCGCTGCTGCTTTTACGGCCTCATTGGGCCACTTCAGTCAATCATTTTCTGGTGACCTTCTTCATTAGGCTTTCCTTCCGAATTTTTTTCGTTCCTCATCAGTAAATACTCTTTTTACTGTTCGTCGTTTGTTTTGTTTTAAATAATATTTTTATGTGTTTCAGTTTCTTTAGTTTTCTGTTTTGTTTAGTAAATCGCCAGAGTTAATTCTAGCTCTTTCATATCCTTCCCTATTCTCTTTATCGTTCCCACTTATTGCTTCATGTCCCAAAGTTTCTCTATAGTTTTAATTGATGACCTGGTCTCTGTTGTCGTCGTAAAATGACCAAGAAAAAAGAGAAAAACCTTTTTTTTTCTTATAGTATCTGTAATGGGCTCCTGTTCGCTGGACACCAATACATTTGACACTATCATCCATTGTTCATCTTTTTGATATTTCTTATTTATGCATTTTCTACCTATCCTCCTGTCTGCTTTTCTGTTCCTCCGGTTGTCTTTGACAAGCGTTTCCCCTCCGTATGTCACCTCTGGTTGAACCACCGACTTATATTGTTTTAATTTAGTTTCAAATTGACAGGCATTTATATTATATGTAGACCATGTTCAAATAACTTACGGGAATGCAGCTAAGTGACGTCGTCGACAATCGTTGATAATTCGACAGCAGCACAACCTACCATTTTCATGGAAAAACTTCAGGAAGTTTGCACACTGTGCAATCGAATTTAAAACGTCGGTTGTTAGAGCAACTCCCTGAAGATCACACACACACACACACACACACACACACACACACACACACACACACACACACACACTGTAAATACACATCAAAACCTGTCAACACAAACCAAAGATGCCCGACGACGGAAATTGTTGACAGTGAAACTAATAAACAACAGGCGAGGTAGAATAAATACTGGCCCTCTGTTTTTTGACAGATGAAAGAGCAGGATTCCACGCAGAATTTAAACAAAAGCACCATTTCTATTTATAACATTACTTGCTAATTTAATTTCAACAGATTCCTTAATAACACTGTTCCAATAGTTGGAATTCCACAAGCTGGCCGGTGTCAAGATGATGTTCTGTTATGGCAGATTTGCTCCGCTGTTGTAAGCTTGTGTGTCGCTTATGCTGAGTACACGGACCTTCACAGACCTCATAGTCTGACCAATATATGACATGGCACAGTTGCAAGGAATACGGTAGACAACCGCCTAAGCGATCCGGGATCATCCTTTACGCATCTTAAAAGTATCCTGACCTTAGATAGTGATCGAAAAGCACAATACACATCATAATTCTGCAAAATACGACAAAATACGACCAAGCCGGTTTGAAATTCTCCCTGTGTAAATCAGAAAGGCCACAGACTTTGCTGCTACCTCGCTATTATCGTCACTCACCCGGTGAACAGTTGGTCGACAGCGCCATGTACCCTTATCTGTCTTTCACTATAACCATTCCGATGAAACATGACTTCGAGAAAGGCTAATTCAGATGAAAAACTCTCAGGGGCCGAGATGACAGGGGCCATGTGAGCCAAGGAACGATGTACCCCTTCATGTTGGGACGGATGGTGACAACTATCAGCCTGCAGATATAAGTCAATGTGAACAGACTTCCTGTAAACGGCATGTACCAACGTACCATCCACCTTCCTCCTGACCAACACATCAAGGAAGGCAACACAGCCATCCTTTTGCACTTCTGTCGTGAAACGAATATTCTAGTGGATAGAGTTCAGGTGTCCTAAAAAGTCGCTCAAATTCCCACTACCATGAGGCCAAGCAACAAAAGCGTCGTCTACATATGTGAAAATAAGAGCAGGTTTCAAAGCCGCCGATTCCGAGGTACCTTCTTCGAACAAACAAATTGGAAATAACAGTTAACAACGGGCTTTCCATCACAATTCCATCCTCCTCGTAGTACTGGTCACTGAATAAAAAGTAAGTGGAAGTTGTAACTCCCCCCTTCCTAATCGGCCTAGTGGATTGCGACATAACTGAGCGTGATCGCGTATGCCTAATGGAATGAATAAGGCTATCGTTACCGAAGGAAAATAACACTGGTTAGTTGGAGGAAAGCGTACAACAGACTATTCAGAAGGAAGAATCTATTCTAAGTTTAGATGGTAATTTTGAAATCGGTGGAATATAGTGCAATCGCTCACGAACCGCACTGGGGGAAAAGGTACCACGTAATATTTACTACAAAAATAACTGCTTCATGGTTCATGGTGTGGCTTCCCGTAGTCATGTCCTAGTTCATGAACCACGGGCAACGTATGAGTGGCCAAGTAAGTGGTCCCGACAGTCGGGATACCAGTTACTTTGGAATAAGGCTGGGCATCTCGGACATATTCTGAGTCGTGGTCACCTTTGTGCTCATACGGCAAAGACTACCAAATCCACAGGTTAGTCCCTCAGCCGTTAGGGGTAAAACCCAATGGGACTCGGGGCAAGTAAGCTAGCAACCTGCTTCCCTGGTACTTTAAATATGATGCTGGCAACAATCAGAGCAAAATGCCTCGGACCTTTGGAGGTGACGGAGTCCCACCTCTAACTGACAAACCAGGGACTCCTAAGATACGACTTCTCAAACAAATGGTAATGAGATGGGGAGCTATTAATATCAATGGGGGCTACTCTGGGAAGAAGGTAGAGCTGGCAGAGGCTGCAAGTAAGATGGGGCTGGACGTTTTAGCTGTTAGTGACATTCGGGTAAGGGGTGAGAAAGAAGAGGAAGTAGGAGAATACAAGGTCTACCTGTCAGGAGTCAAAGCAGGAATAGCACAATGGGGTGTAGGGCTTTACATCAGGAAAGAAATGGAACCCAGCGTAGTTGCAATAAGGTATGTAAACGAACGACTGATGTGGATAGATTTGACAGTGTCTACCAAGAAAATTAGGATTGTGTCAGTATATTCGCATTGTGAAGGGACAGATCAAGATAAGATGGATAATTTTTATGAGGCACTCAGTGATGTAGTTGTTAGAGTAAAGGACAAGGACAGTGTTGTGCTCATGGGTGATTTTAACGCCAGGATTGGAAATCGAACAGAAGGGTGTGAAAAGGTTATGGGTAAATTTGGAGAGGATATGGAGGCCAACAGGAACGGGAAAAAACTCTTGTATTTCTGTGCCAGTATGGGCTTAGTAATCACAAACTCCTTTTTTAAACATAAGAACATTCACCGGTATATTTGGGAAGGCAGGGGAACCAGATCTGTCATTGACTATGTAATAACAGATCAGGAATTCAGGAAGGCTATGAGGGACACACGTGTATTCAGGGGATTCTTTGATGACACTGATCATTATGTAATCTGCAGTGAAATTGGGATTGTGAGGCCGAAAGTGCAGGAGGTCAGGTCCATGTGTAGGAGGATAAGAGTGGAGAAACTTCAGGATAAGGAAATCAGGCACAAGTACATAACAGCGATCTCAGAAAGGTACCAGTTAGTTGAATGTAGTCAATTACAGTCATTGGAAAAGGAATGGACAAGGTACAGGGACACAGTACTAGAAGGGGCTAAAGAATGTCTTGGAACAGTAGTGAGTAAAAGTAGGATGAAGCAAACAGCTTGGTGGAATGATACAGTCAAGGCAGCCTGTAAAAGGAAAAAGAAGGCGTATCAAAAATGGCTACATACCAGAACCCAGGTAGAAAGAGAAAATTATGTTGAAGAAAGAAACAAAGCCAAACAGATAATTGCAGCATCCAAGAAGAAATCGTGGGAAGACTTTGGAAACAGGTTGGAGACTATGGGTCAAGCTGCTGGAAAACCATTCTGGAGTGTAATTAGCAGTCTTCGAAAGGGAGGTAAGAAGGAAATGACAAGTATTTTGGACAGGTCAGGAAAACTTCTGGTGAATCCTGTGGATGCCTTGGGCAGATGGAGGGAATATTTTGAAGAGTTGCTGAATGTAGGTGAAAATGCGATCAGTAATGTTTCAGATTTCGAGGTAGAATGGGATAGGAATAATGATGGAAATAGGATCACATTTGAGGAAGTGGAAAAAATGGTCAATAGATTGCAGTGCAATAAAGCGGCTGGGGTGGATGAAATTAAGTGGGAACTCACCAAATACAGTGGAATGTCAGGTCTTAAATGGCTACATAGGATAATTGAAATGGCCTGGGAGTCGGGACAGGTTCCATCAGACTGGACAAAGGCAGTAATCACACCAATCTTTAAACATGGAAACAGAAAAGATTGTAACAACTACAGAGGTATCTCTTTAATCAGCGTTGCGGGTAAAATCTTCTCAGGTATTTTTGAAAGGAAAGTGCGAGTATTAGTTGAGGACCAAATGGATGAAAATCAGTGTGGGTTTAGGCCTCTTAGAGGTTGTCAGGACCAAATCTTTAGCTTACGGCAAATAATGGAGAAGTGTTATGAGTGGAACAGGGAATTGTATCTATGCTTTATAGATCTAGAAAAGGCATATGACCGGGTTCCTAGGAGGAAGTTATTGTCTGTTCTACAAGATTATGGAATAGGAGGCAAACTTTTGCAAGCAATTAAAGGTCTTTACATGGATAGTCAGGCAGCAGTTAGAGTTGACGGTAAATTGAGTTCATGGTTCAGAGTAGTTTCAGGGGTAAGACAAGGCTGCAACCTGTCTCCACTGTTGTTCGTATTATTTATGGATCCTATGTTGAAAACAATAGACTGGCTGGGTGAGATTAAGATATGTGAACACTAAATAAGCAGTCTTGCATATGCGGATGACTTAAGTTGTGATGGCAGATTCGATTGAAAGTTTGCAAAGTAATATTTCAGAGCTAGATCAGAAATGTAAGGACTATGGTATGAAGATTAGCATCTCCAAAACGAAAGTAATGTCAGTGGGAAAGAAATATAAACGGATTGAGTACCAAATAGGAGGAACAAAGTTAGAACTGGTGGACGGTTTCAAGTACTTAGGATGCATATTCTCACAGGATGGCAACATAGTGAAAGAACTGGAAGCGAGGTGTAGCAAAGCTAATGCAGTGAGCGCTCAGCTACGATCTACTCTCTTCTGCAAGAAGGAAGTCAGTACCAAGACTAAGTTATCTGTGCACCGTTGAATCTTTCGACCAACTTTGTTGTATGGGAGGGAAAGCTGGGTGGACTCAGGTTACCTTATCAACAAGGTTGAGGTTACGGATATGAAAGTAGCTACGATGATTGCAGGTACTAGTAGATGGGAACAATGGCAGGAGGGTGTCCACAATGAGGAAATCAAAGAAAAACTGGGAATGAACTCTATAGATGTAGCAGTCAGGGCGAACAGGCTTAGATGGTGGGGTCATGTTACACGCATGGGAGAAGTAAGGTTACCCAAGAGACTCATGGATTCAGCAGTAGAGGGTAGGAGGAGTCGGGACAGACCGAGGAGAAGGTACCTGGATTCGGTTAAGAATGATTTTGAAGTAATAGGTTTAACATCAGAAGAGGCACCAATGTTAGCACTGAATAGGGGATCATGGAGGAACTGTATAAGGGGGGCTATGCTCCAGACTGAAAGCTGAAAGGCATAATCAGTCTTAAATGATGATGATGATGATGATGATGATGATAACTGCTAACACAAAGAAAACACAAATTATCTAAAAAAGGGATACTTAAACGGCCGCCAGCCTGCTAGAGTAGCGAATCTCCAGAATCTTAAGAAAGGTAATGGAAAAGAAATTTAAGCAAATAATCACTGGCGTGGGAACAGAAGGTTGTCACGCTTTTCCACCGCACGACAGTTTGCGTGAAAATAAATGAATCAGAAAGAACTGAATTAGACGTTACTTATTCTGAAATTCTAAAATTTGAAAGTAGCGTTAAATAAAATTACTGGTTAAATAAATGACTGGCTTAACTTAAACTTCGTTACGTAAAAAGATACCTTTTAGTAACCTCAGTATAACGTAATGCAAAATTTAGAAAACTCAAGAAATTTACTTCTGGTTATTGAAAGATTGAGCTGAATTTACTTTACGCAAATGTTCAACTGATTTCACTTTTAAAATAATAACAATAAAATACATACCAAGTCAGCAGAAGTCAGCCGCTAAGCTAAATACAGAATAAATGAAATTGCGCACCCTTAGTTGGCGCTGTACCTTTAGATATTAGTTTTGCCAGTGAAATTTTACTTTACTTTACGTAGCCTCTTTCATGCAATACAGTTACTGAGGCATTAAATTTAGACTGAAGCTGGATTTTAAACACACTAACTGGCAGTAAACAGTCAGTCTTTTTCTTACGACGCTCGCTGATTGGATGGAAAGGAAAGGGACCCTGCTTGGTAATAACGTCTGAGGACAATGACAACACATGTGTCCTACAAGTTTTAACTACTGCAAGCTATTACTCAAGTTATTCATACTTTGTGAAAGGAATGTTGCTGGGCAAAGCCTCTACATTACTATATTTGTCGGTTAACCGTCTTACGATGTTGTAGCTGTGTGGAAGACGAAGAATGTAATCGATGACAAATGTTGAGCTGCCGTTGTTCCTGATACTGCTGTTCGACGAGAACCCCGAGTCATCTCCAGAGTCACGGTTGATTACGGGAAAAGCAGTAGTTGAAATTGCAGCTTCCTCCGGCTGTCCACTCCCATCGTGCTCTTAATACATGCGGATGAACGTATCAGCCGCGTCTACACTGGCGCGAGCATAGCTGCACACGGCGGCGGCGGGAACGCCCAACAAACACTTCCGCACTACTCTTTCATGGCTCAAGCTGCCCCCCCTCCCCCCCCCCCCCCGCCTCACTCCGCCGAAGTGCGACAGAGACTCTCCATACCCAAAGATAAACAAACAACACAGCTACCACCATTTTTTCGTTGCTATCGATACATTTCAAAAATGTTTCCTTGGCTATTACACAACAATTTACAATATCTTCATTATAATTACAATCAATTATATACAGTCGAAATTAAATACCCTAGTAGTCCAATTACCTAGTCAATATAGTTTCTGTAATACAGTTTACAGCTTCAGAATCAAAAGTTCAGTGCAAGTTATCAACGAATATTAAATGGCGAAAATTCTGGATGTTGCAGTAGGTATTTTATCTGAATTTGCCGTGTTACAAAGTCAACACATGCCGTAATACGTTCGTTAATTCAGCACCAAACCTAACCTAAATCAACCGGAACTAATTAGACAGAGTTTATGCTATCTCACCCGTTGATTATTAATACTCCTATCGATAGCTTCTGACGTCGGTGATCTTTGATTTGTGATGGTGCTAGTATTTGCAGTGTGTGTGTGTGTGTGTGTGTGTGTGTGTGTGTTTCTATCTTTACGGACTTTCTCCGAAAACCGGCTTTTTAAATTGGCTTGCACAGCGCTTTCTTGCCCCAGTTTCGCATTCAAAATGGGAAGATGTACTTCTGTAGAATTATCGGCGGTTGTCGACGACATCATCTTGTTGCATTCTCCTAAGTTATTTGAACATTGTATACGCCGGAGACAGTAAGGTCTCATATTTAGACCACCTTAATTTTTCAGCTTTTATCATTTTGTTAGTTCTTCTTTGCCATTCATATTTCTCTTCCAAGTTTTACCTTGAAATTTCTCCTTTACTTAAACTGTTTCTATATTTTTCCTTTCTTGGTATTTACTGTTACGTGATTGATTACTACTGGATCTGTTACTACTATCTCAGCATCTTCGACTGATAGCTGGAGTCCTATTTCGATTGCTATGTTTTGTAGGCTTGTTATTTGATTTCTGGCTTCTTGAATGTGATTAGCTAGTAACGCTAAGACATCTGCGAATATTTCTTGGTTCCAATTCTTAGGTTTTAAGGATTTTCCCTGTACTAATCCTTCATTACGTACTCGAGTGGCCGGCCGCGGTGGCCGAGCGGTTCTAGGCGCTTCAGTCTGGAACCGCGCAACTGCTGCGTTCGCAGGTTCGAATTCTGCCTTGGGCATGGATGTGTGTGATGTCCTTAGATTAGTTAGCTTTAAGTAGTTCTAAGTTCTAGGGGACTTATGACCTCAGATGTTAAGTCCCATAGTGCTGAGAGCCATTTGAACCATTTTTCGTACTCCAGTGCACAGTTGAAAAGTAACGGCGATGACCACCTCCCTGTCTTAGTTCTGTTTTAATCACAAATGGCTCACATATTCCTCCTCTGACGTTTACTTTAGATTTGGTATTTTTTAGCGTTATGTTTTTCGTTTTTATTAATTTGGACCTCTCCGCCTGTTACGACTGCGTAGTAGGATCGTGGAGTAAATCTATCATCCCTAATTTCTAGAATTTTCTCGTTGTGGATCTTTCAGGAGTCATATGTCGGAGGGAAGAAAATGCCATCCATCTCTTCCGGAATGTACTCTCAGAATTTCAATACTAAATTTCTCTATGATACATAAACGCCACTCTTTTAGCGTCATCAATGGACTTCGTTGAGCATATCTGTAATGCTCTTGCACCGACTAAACGATCCCATGGCGAAAAGCGCGACGCTTCTTTGGATCTTCTCTATCTCTTCTATTAATCCCACGTGGTAAGGCTCCCGGAGTGATGAGCAGTATTCACATTGTAAGAAAACAAGAACTATGCCCCTTACATGAAGTCATTAAAGATCACCTAACTCACGTTGAGCGAACAGTAAGGCTGAACAAAAATGACTGACAAGGCACAATGCATCTTCTAGAGGGTATTGTATGGACGTATTGAAATAATTAATGTCAGGTGATGGTTTTAAAGTAATTCACACGACATGAAAACTTTGTGGAAACGCGTTGTTTTACTGGAGGCTAGTTTACCCCAGGGATGTATTCGAGTTGACCACGGCCCGCGGCTGGGGAGTGGCGAAGGGAAGCGACAATAGGCAGCTTAGGGTGGGTCAAACTCTTGAGAAAGCGGTAACGGGGCGCAGCCCCCAGCTGCCGTCGATGAGTGACAGAGAGGCATGGTTGACCCCATGCTGGTGTACCGGGAAGCAGATGGAGAACTTGCACGCCTGTTGATAAATGTCCGTCGTCCCGTTTTCAGTGAAACATGCGAGAAAGCCGCGCAAAACTACGGTGGAGCGGTCAACAGAGGTCAAAATATGTGTGTTTGTGACTATAGCAACTTCACGCTGAATTCATGGTCCACAGAGTCTGATGTAAATCAGGTGAAGAGCGACAGAATGAAATACGCTGGCCTCCGATGGGAACGTAGGACCAAGGAATTTGAAGTATTTTCCTGGGAGTCAGAATTCCGGAAAACTTGGTGTTTGTGCAGACGCTAACCTTGGGTGCCTGGGAGGAGCTAAATAGCAGAAGTTGAGAGGAAGGGAAATTTTGTGGGAATTTGTTCACTTCCCAGAGTAGGCATTGGTTGGCACTGGGAAGCGACGCATAATTAACGCGACTTGCGCTGCAATTGGCGTAAGTGATTTTGCTGGAGGGGAAACCGAGGCGAAGAGCGGACTGGGAGAAGTCTCCGTAGTGGTCTTCTGTTCCGAGCTTGCCTAGAGTGCGGACGTGGCGTTCTTTGCTCATCTTCCCTGAGAAAGAGTGAGCATCTCTGCAGTTTAGGACTTAGCAAATCGAACGATTGAGCTTGGAGATAGGAAGTTTTGGTTCAGCTATGTACTGAGCAAGATATCTAGGAGTGAATAGATGAGTGCAGCCATGCAGCACCACGAGGTCGGCTGACGTCTGCACAACGACCCGCTCCGCCACACTGTATTCGGTGGTATTGCGCCCTCTCCGGCTACTGATTGATTTGTTGGATCACGTCGGCAAAGTTTCCACGAGTGTTTCATGGGCCGTGTATTGTAGAATTCTTCTCGCACTTCGCATTACGCCTGGGTCAGTCGATACGAATTACTTTTGATTCATCGCGCTTTACTCCACTCAAACGCAATTTATTACCACTGCCTTTTAGGAGAGTCATATAATGTGATGATAGAAGGTCATGAGTTAAAATAAATCTGTGCTAATCGACTGCATCTGTTTTCAATCAAGTAGTTGAAATCCCAAGTCACTTTCTTAATTAATTTTATGTTCAACATTTGCATCTGGTGTTCAATAGCTGAATATAACATCAATGTGCACCCCTTTTAATTAAAAGGGATCAATTCTGAATCAGTTAATGTCAACACTGCCACTGCAGTTCAATCAGGAGTCACAGGGCCTTATTACTTTCTTTGCATTATCCGACATGGCGGCAGTTTTGCACTCTCTGTTGATCTGTTAGTCAATTACCTGGGAAGAACACACACCAAAACCAGATAAGTGATGGGTAGGGTGTTACAATACCAATCCTATCTGATAAGGATTCTAGAGTGATGAGCAATATTCAAGAATCTGTTGAACAAGTATTTTGTAAATCACTTCTTTCATGGTTAAGTTACAATTCCTTAAGAATCGTTCTATGAATCTCAATCGGACATCAGCTTTCCCTACTATTTGTTTTATGTGATCATTCCACTTAGTCTCTCCAATTCGTTATTCCTACATATTTTGCGGTGAATACTTTTTCTAGCAGTTTGTCGTCAATGTTACAGTTGTACAGTAGTGGATTTTTCCCCTACTTAATGGGCAATATATCACATGTGTTTACGTTCATGGTCTACAGTCAATCCCTACATCTTTCATCAGGTATCTGCAGATTCTTTTGCAAATAACTACAGTCTTCTGGTGTCGCTATCTTTTTACAGACAACCGCAATATCTGCGAACAGCTTTATGGAGTGTCAGACATTTTTCACTAGTAGATTTAAATATATCGGAAATATTAATAGCAATATCACGCTTCTTTTGCGTACTCCTGAATTTACCATGACATTTGTCGATTTTGTTCCTTTAATAGTGACATGTTAATTGCTCTCTGGGAGGAAGTCTTAAATTCAGTCGCAGATTTGTTCTAATATTCGGAAATCCCGTATTTTTTCCACTAAACAGCTATGCGGTACAGTCTCAAATGCTTTTCTAAAGTCGAAGGACGCGGCGTCAACCTCAGCGCCGATGTCTACAGCACTGTGAATCTCGCGGAGGAACACAACGACCTGAGTTTCACAAGATCTCTGTTTGCGGAACCCATACTGATTTTTGTTCTCCAAAAAGTCATACACGTGAGCATGAAACACTTTGGAAAGAACGAATTCAGTATTTCGGCATTCTCTTTGTCAACCTCCGTTTCGATGCCCATACGAGCACTGAGTAACTGGGCAGCTGATTTCAATCCGCTTACTGGTTCCACGTAAGACCAAATTCCCTTATGGGTTTTACTCAGATCGGCTGGCAAAACTTTACTTTCAGAGTCATTGAAAGCCTCTTTCATAGCCCTTAAGCTTATTTCCGATTCGTTCAGCTTTTTATTGTCTAGATTTTGATTTCTCCTGAATCTGTGATGAAGCTCTCTTTGTTTACGTCAGTTTCCTAATACAGCCGGCCGGAGTGGCCGAGCGGTTCTACGCGCTACAGTCTGGAACCGCGCTACCACTACGGTCGCAGGTTCGAATCCTGCCTCGGGCATGGATGTGTATGATGTCCTTAAGGTTAGTTGGGTTTAAGTAGTTCTAAGTTCTTGGGAACTGATGACCTCAGAAGTTAGGTCCCATAGCGCTCAGAGCCATTTCAACCATTATTTTCTAATACAGGTGGTGGGTTATTCTCATCCCCTAATACGTTGCTCGGAACATACACTATGTGATCAAAAGTATCCGGACATCTCCAAAAACGTACGTTCAGCAATGCAGGAGCAAAATTGAGACACTTAGCTAACACGTTTTTCATATTAGGTGCATTGTGCTACCACATACTGCCACGTACTCCATATAAGCGACCTCAATAGTCATTAGACATCGTGAGAGAGGCGAATGACTTTACAAGATGGTAATGGTAGCATCATCTGGAAGCAATCTAAGAGTGCTGCTCATTTGTCTCCTAAACCATGTGTGTGATGGAACAGCAGAGGTCCTACAACACTTCTTTGGGGAAAGCCAGATATTACTTTCCGTCAGTTATTACGAACCGTGACCTATCTGACAAGAATCACGTACCCAGTCGCACAACTGAGACGTTATGCCATAAGTACCCAATTTGATTAGAAGTCGCTTGTGAGGAACAGTGCCACATTCTTCTGGAATACTAAAAATATGGAATCAATTTAACGTCCTCTGTCGATGGCACTCATTACTTCGTGATAATAAAAAGCTAGTTGTGTTCTACGCTTGGTGTAAGGAGCGTAAATGTGGGACGACTGAAAAGTGGAAAAACGTTGTGTGGAGTGACGAATCACGGTACACAATATGACGATCCGATGGCAGGGTGTGGTTATGGCGAATGTCCGGTGAACGTCATCTGTCAGCCTGTGTAGTGCCAACAGTAAAATTCGGAGGCGGTGGTGTTACGGTGTGGTAGTGTTGTTCATGGAGGGGGCTTGCACCCCTTGTTCTTTTGCGTGGCACTATCACAGCAAAGGCCTACACTGATTTTTTAAGCACCTTGTTGCTTACCACTGTTGACACTGATGAAGAGCAATTCGGGGATTTCGATGCCATCTTTCAGCACGATCGAGCACCTGTTCATAATGCACGCCTGCGGCGGAGTGGTTACACGACAATAATATACCTGTAATGGACTGGTCTACGCAAGGTCCTGACCTGAATCCTATAGAACACCTTTGGGATGTTTTGGAACGCCGACTTCGTGCCAGGCCTCCCGACCGAAATCGATACCTCTCCTCAGTACAGCATCGCGTGAGGGATGGGCTGCCATTTCCCTAGAAACCTTTCAGCACCTGATTGAAGGTGTGGCTGCGAGAGTGGAAGCTGTCATCTGGCTAAGTGTGAGCCAACAGCGTATTGAATTCCAGCATTACCGATGGAGGGCACCACGAGCTTGTACGTTACTTTCAGCTGGGTGACCGTATACTTCTGATCACATCGTGTATTTGTCTGAGACTTTCTGAGCGATGCTTTTTGCGTTTTTTGCTCCATGTTTTCTTCCTCGCCATTTACGTAGAAGGAACATATTTTTCAAACAACTTACACGAATTCAGCAAGGTAATATTTTCAGCGACTGCAGGTATTTCGGCGGGAGTACACCCCGCCATTTTCAAGGCACAAACTGCAACGGACAGGCGATGTATAAGCAATTTTAAAACCTCGGTTCTTAGAGTAACACAGGGAAGATAACATACACAAGATGACCAGAGTCAGAGGTATCGATAGTGGAAGACTACGAACTAGCATGAGAGGTAGCATTGACTCTGTCTCTATGTTCTTTGACAAGGGAGAGAGCAGGATTCCTAGCAGAATTTAAACAAAAACCTCCATCCCTGTTTACAAGGTTGCTTGCTATTTAATCTCAACAGCTTTCTTAATAACACTGTCCCAATAGCTGGACGTGGATGACAATATCTCGGTATGGTTATATAACATAGGGTGACCAGCATCCAAACATTTTTCGCCAATAGCAGATCTACTTCGCTGCTGTAGTCATGTGTGCCGTTAATGCTCAGTGCATAGGTCCTCCACTATACTGATAGTCTGACCAATGTATGCCATGCCACAGCTACAAGGAATGCGATATACACCCACCTTACGCAAACCAAGATCATCCTTAACAGAACCCAAAAGCACTCTAATTTTTAATGGCGGCTGGAAATCACATATCACATCGTATTTCCGTAAAATACGACCCAGTTTGTTGGGAGTGCTTTCTGTGTAAGGCAAAAAGGCAGTAGACGTAGGTGTCGACTCAGTATTATCATCTGTCACCCGGTGCACAGTTGGTCGACAGCCTTTGGTGGCACTAGAATTCAGTGTGTGTGTGTGTGTGTGTGTATGTGTTATCTTTCTTAAATTACTTTAAGAGCCAAGGTTTTAAATTTGCTTGTACATCGCCTGTTCGTTGCAGTTTGTGCCTTGAAAATATCGGGGTGTACTCCCGCCGAAATATCGGCGTTCTCTGTAAATATTACCTGGCTGAAGTTGTTTGAAAATTGTTTACGCTAGGAGGAACTCAGGTCTCAGAAGGAACACAGGTCGGCAAGGGCTGGTGAATGAAAATACTGAGGCTGCCCTTGAAATAAAACGGAAGACGAGCTAGATATTATAGTTTCATTAGTAATACACCGTGCTGGCTGCGTCGGCTCTTGCAACACGACGTTTGTCATTAGCTGTTCTGGAACACATGCTTAGCGCTGTGCGCTGTGGGTGTAGTGGACCAAGCTGTTGTCGACGAATCTTCAGTGTATTTGTTCGATACTAAATGAACTATCAGTCGAGAAATGTATGAGTATAAACGCAGTTCATTCAATAACTTCGTGAACTGAAGTGGTATGTTCTATTTTGTTTCGTATCCATGTCCAAGCTAATAGTAGGACTTTAAATTTGGCTCCTCCCTCCTGTCAAGTGCTTGAAATGAGTGTGTCGAAACATGTATGTAAGAAGATTTCACTGCAATCTTGGGACTGGGCTGTGGCCAGTGAAGTGTCTTGGCGGGTAACTGGGTACGGCTTTTATAAGTTGTGTTTGGGAAATTCTTTGGTCACGCGTTCGGATACAAGCATTTGCTTTGAACTATAATGGTGGCCGGGGTTTGGTTCCCAAGTGACATCAGTTCCTTGTGCAAGTATTGGCATAGACCAAAGGTGGTCAGATGGTCTCCACACCGGATCAACTACAGTTTTCCGCAACTTATCACATTTAAGTTTAAGGTTATCGTGTCTATCACATGTCCATGAGCTATTCATGTTAAAAAGTAATAAAAAGAAACTCCCATTCAGTTTGTGCTGCGTCCATCACATCTGACCGCAATAAGCATATGCTAGGACGTCGATTCGTACGACGCTACTTGTAGTCGGTCTGCGCCATATGCTAGTTGTACTTTGGCCACGAGTAACTGACTGTTTTCGTTCTGCTTATGGGTGATCTTGCTCGTAACTGTGTTTACCTCACTACTACTTTGGCTCGATGCTAATGGCATCTCTTTTGCACATAAGCAAAATAATCGACTTTTGCGTACTAATTGCCAACAGGAATAATGTATTGCGTTTGATAGTGAAGATGCATCGTCTGTAAATTAAGTGCTGTAAGCTGCGAATGAGGATATATACATACTCGTATGAAAAGCAACAATAATATCAAGGAGCGAAGGCAGCTATTTTCATTACATCGAGATCAGATAATTACTACTTGTATTCTACATCTTCATGATTACTTTGCAATTCATAGTACAGTGCCTGGTAAAAGGTTCATCGAACCATCTTCAAGCTACTTTTCTACTGTTCCACTCTCGAAGAGAATTTCATGAGAAGGCTATGGCTCAGTAAAAAGCGTTTGTCGTAATGACTCACAACCCAGTTCGTGTACCATAAGCATGGCGCTCTGTCACTCGTTTTGCGTTAGTATAAAACCAACTGCACTTCATTCATCTTTCTCGATGTCCTCGACTGATCCTATCTGATACGTATCCCACATCGCACAGCAGTACTCCAGAAGGGGGTAAACAAGCGTAGCGTAAGCAGCCTCTTTAGTAGTCCTGTTACATTTTCTAAGTGTTCTGTCAATAAATCAAAGTCTTTGGTTTTCTTTCTCCACAACATCATCTATGTGATCATTCCAAATTAAATTATTCATAACTGTAATCCCTAAAGAATTTACAGCCATTAGATTTAGCGGATTTCTGTTAGTGCTCATGTGGATGACTTTACACTTTTCGTTATTTAGAATCAGTTGCCACTTTTGTCAGCATACAAATATCTTGTTTCTATCATCAGATGACTTTACAATACGGTAATGACAGCATCAATTGAAAACAACCTAAGAGTGTTGCTCAGATTGTCTCCTAAACCATTTGTGTGGTGGAATAGCAGAGGTCTACATCTACATCTACATTTATACTCCGCAAGCCACCCAACGGTGTGTGGCGGAGGGCACTTTACGTGCCACTGTCATTATCTCCCTTTCCTATTCCAGTCGCGTATGGTTCGCGGGAAGAACGACTGTCTGAAAGCCTCTGTGCGCGCTCTAATCTCTCTAATTTTACATTCGTGATCTCCTCGGGAGGTATAAGTAGGGGGAAGCAATATATTCGATACCTCATCCAGAAACGCACCCTCTCGAAACCTGGCGAGCAAGCTACACCGCGATGCAGAGCGCCTCTCTTGCAGAGTCTGCCACTTGAGTTTGTTAAACATCTCAGTAACGCTATCACGGTTACCAAATAACCCTGTGACGAAACGCGCCGCTCTTCTTTGGATCTTCTCTATCTCCTCCGTCAACCCGATCTGGTACGGATCCCACACTGATGAGCAATACTCAAGTATAGGTCGAACGAGTGTTTTGTAAGCCACCTCCTTTGTTGATGGACTACATTTTCTAAGGACTCTCCCAATGAATCTCAACCTGGTACCCGCCTTACCAACAATTAATTTTATATGATCATTCCACTTCAAATCGTTCCGCACGCATACTCCCAGATATTTTACAGAAGTAACTGCTACCAGTGTTTGTTCCGCTATCATATAATCATACAATAAAGGATCCTTCTTTCTATGTATTCGCAATACATTACATTTGTCTATGTCCCGCAACACTTCCTTGGGGAACGCCAGATATTACTTCGGTTTTACTTGATGACTATCCGTCAGTTATTACGAACCGTGACCTTTCTGACAAAAAATTACGAATCCAGTGGCACAACTGAGACAATATGCCATAGGCACCAAATTTGATTAGAAGTCGCATGTGAGGAACAGTGTCATCAGCCTCCTGGAAGTCTAAAAATATGGAATCAATTTAACGTCCTCTGTCGTTAGTACTCGGAACTTAATGATAATAAAAAGCTAGTTTTGTACCACAAGAACGATTTTCTCTGGATCCGTGTTGTCTGCTTGTCAATAAATCGTTTTCTTCAAGGTAATTCATAATGTTCGAGCACAGTATACGTTCCAAATTCCTATTCGAATCGACGTTAGTGATATGGACCTATAATTCAGCTGGTTACTCCCATTTTTTCTTGGGTATTGCTGTGACTTGTGTAACTTACCAGTATTTGGATACGGATCTTTCTATGAGCGATCGGTTGTCTATGATTGCTAAGTACGGAACTATTGTATCAGCATACTCTGAAAGGAACCTGGCTGGTGTACAATATAGATCCCAGGTCTTATCTCCCGTAAGTGTTTTAAGCTGCTTCGCTATACCTAGGATATCTACTTCTAAGTTACACATGTTAGCAGTTGTTCTCGATTCGAATTCTCGAATATTTACTTTGCCTTCTTCTGTGTAATAACTTTGGTTTAGTGACTGTCATCAACAACATCACCATTTTTATCGTGCATTGAAGGTACTGTTGCACTGATGCGTCTTGCCTCTGGTGTTCTATACATATGACCGGAATCTCTTTGGAATATTCTGCCAAATTTCGAGAAAGAGTTTCGCTAAGTAATCTGTTAGAAGAATCTCGTATTGTAGTTCGTGCTAAATTTCGAGCTTCTGTAAAACTTCTACGACCTTGTAGATTTTGCGTTCTTTTAAATTTGGTATGCTTTTTTCGTAGCTTCTGTAACAGTATTCTGGCCTCTTTAATAATGTACCTGCTGTGTATCTCTCAAATGCCGTCGATACTATTTCTAAGAATTTGGACCACATTTGGACTACGCTTACATAGTCAGACTCGAAGGAGTGGAGACTGTCTCTTAGGAACGTGTCTAGAGAATTTTTATCTGCTTTTTTAAAATCGCTGAATTTTGGATTTGGATGTTACGGTATTCACTCTCACTACATCAACCTTGTGGTCGCTAATCCCAGTATCTGTCATGATGGTCCCTAGTTGGTCAGAATTATTTGTTGTTAAGAGGTCAAGAATGTTTTCACAACCATTTACACTTCGCGTGGGCTCCTGAACTAAATGTTCAAAATAATTTTCTGATAAGGCATTCAGTACGATTTCGGACGATGTTTTATACCTACCGTCGACTTTAAACATGTATTTTCGCCAACATTCCGACGGTAGGTTGGAGTCACCACCAACTGTAATTGTATGAGTGGGGTACCCATGTCAAAGAAACTCAAGTTTTCTTTGAACTGTTGTACAACTGAATCATCCGAGTCGGGGGGCGGTAAAAGGAACCAGTTATTAATTTGAAACTTCCTGGCTGATTAAAACTGTGCACCGGACCGAGACTCGAACTGCCAGAATGGAAGCTCTAAGGACGGGTTGTGAATCGTGCTTGGGTAGCTCAGTTGGCCAGTCGGTTCTCAGTCGTGTTGCCAAGCCGACGTGGAGCGGGGGTCTGCGGCGCTTCGCAAGGGTGCCGTTGTTTACTCGCGCGTATAGTGGTATTGCAGTGTAAACATATCACCTCGAACGACGATGTCACTTTCTCATAGAAAGGCCACGTTTAAATTAACGTTGCATGCTCAGTGCGGACGACCTAAGCCATACGCAGTAGAGCGTTTCCTGCGTGAAGTAATGTACGGCGATCCACAGGAACTTCTCAGTATACATCTTTCTATCGTATCCAGCCCAGATTACCTGAAATTAGTTGATGAAGCAGCGTGCGAACGGATTATACGCCGTTCCACCGATGGCTATCGTTTCCTCTACTCCGACGGCAACATGGGTAGAGTGGCCGTCGACTACGCAGGACTCGGCGTTCGGAACATACGAATCTTCGAGCTGCCGTTTGAAGTTCCGGCCACGGTCGTCGTGAACGCGCTGCGGCCTTACGAGCAATTACTAAGTCACGTGGAAGAAAAGTGGTATACGTTCGAGACGTATCCTGTTCTGAATGGAGTGCGTCAGATGAGAATCGAAAATCCCGTCGTACGTGACCGCTGGTGGCTGTTGAGCGATCTTCATTTATGACGGTCAATCTCCCTTCTTCAGGGTGCACGCAGGAAAGGCATGTACGTTCTGAATCCCTGCAGAGACGCCTCGCCCAGATACCACGTGCAGACTCGACGCCTACATCGCAACCGACAACGCTAGCTATTACATACGTCGAGGCAGCGAGGAACATGGTGGACGCGGACGTTGTTCCAGTTACTGAACCCCGCGGGATCGGTCACTCAAGCCAAGACGACGCAGCCTCCATCGGAATCTTCGCCGTGCTCGACAGCAGTGAACATATCTGCACTCCAACCGTGTGAGGAAGGAGAGCACCAGAAGATCGATTCGAGCTCGGATACGAAGGTACGGGGGTGCCTGCTGTTTGTCGTGATCCAAAGGACGCGGACACGCGTTCCGGAAAGCAGAAGTCGCCCAAGCGACGAAAGAAGAGGAGACTGTCTGTAGGAATGTTGAGTGTTTATGGAAAAAGTTCAAGGCAATCGTAAAATGCGTTTTAGACAGGTACGTGCCGAGTAAAACTGTGAGGGACGGGAAAAACCCACCGTGGTACAACAACAAAGTTAGGAAACTACTGCGAAAGCAAAGAGAGTTCACTCCAAGTTTAAACGCAGCCAAAACCTCTCAGACAAACAGAAGCTAAACGATGTCAAAGTTAGCGTAAGGAGGGCTAGGCGTAAAGCGTTCAGTGAATTCGAAAGTAAAATACTAGGTACCGAGTTGACAGAAAATCCTAGGAAGTTCTGGTCTTACGTTAAATCAGTAAGTGGCTCGAAACAGCATGTCCAGACACTCCGGGATGATGAAGGCATTGAAACAGAGGATGACAAGCGTAAAGCTGAAATACTAAACACCTTTTTCCAAAGCTGTTTCACAGAGGAAGACCGCACTGCAGTTCCTTCTCTAAATCCTCGCACAAACGAAAAAGTGGGTGACATCGAAATAAGTGTCTAAGGAATAGAAAAGCAACTGGAATCACTCAACAGAGGAAAGTCCACTGGACCTGACGGGATACCAATTCGATTCTACACAGAGTACGCGAAAGAACTTGCCCCCTTCTAACAGCCGTGTACCGCAAGTCTCTAGAGGAACGGAAGGTTCCAAATGATTGGAAAAGAGCACAGGTAGTCCCAGTCTTCAAGAAGGGTCGTCGAGCAGATGCGCAAAACTATAGACCTATATCTCTGACGTCGATCTGTTGTAGAATTTTAGAACATGTTTTTTGCTCGAGTATCATGTCGTTTTTGGAAACCCAGAATCTACTATGTAGGAATCAACATGGATTCCGGAAACAGCGATCGTGTGAGACCCAACTCGCTTTATTTGTTCATGAGACCCAGAAAATATTAGATACCGGCTCCCAGGTAGATGCTAATTTTCTTGACTTCCGGAAGGCGTTCGATACAGTTCCGCACTGTCGCCTGATAAACAAAGTAAGAGCCTACGGAATATCAGACCAGCTGTGTGGCTGGATTGAAGAGTTTTTAGCAAACAGCACACAGCATGTTGTTATCAACGGAGAGACGTCTACAGACGTTAAAGTAACCTCTGGCGTGCCACAGGGGAGTGTTATGGGACCATTACTTTTCACTATATAAATGACCTAGTAGATAGTGTCGGAAGTTCCATGCGGCTTTTCGCGGATGATGCTGTAGTATACAGAGAAGTTGCAGTATTTGAAAATTGTAGCGAAATGCAGGAAGATCTGCAGCGGATATGCACTTGGTGCAGGGAGTGGCAACTGACCCTTAACATAGACAAATGTAATGTATTGCGAATACATAGAAAGAAGGATCCTTTATTGTATGATTATATGATAGCGGAACAAACACTGGTAGCAGTTACTTCTGTAAAATATCTGGGAGTATGCGTGCGGAACGATTTGAAGTGGAATGATCATATAAAATTAATTGTTGGTAAGGCGGGTACCAGGTTGAGATTCCTTGGGAGAGTCCTTAGAAAATGTAGTCCATTAACAAAGGAGGTGACTTACAAAACACTCGTTCGACCTATACTTGAGTATTGCTCATCAGTGTGGGATCCGTACCAGATCGGGTTGACGGAGGAGATAGAGAAGATCCAAAGAAGAGCGGCGCGTTTCGTGACAGCGTTATTTGGTAACCGTGATAGCGTTATGGAGATGTTTAACAAACTCAAGTGGCAGAATCTGCAAGAGAGGCGCTCTGCATCGCGGTGTAGCTTGCTCGCCAGATTTCGAGAGGGTTCGTTTCTGGATGAGGTATCGAATATATTGCTTCCCCCTACTTATACCTCCCGAGGAGATCACGAATGTAAAATTAGAGAGATTAGAGCGCGCACAGAGGCTTTCAGACAGTCGTTCTTCCCGCGAACCATACGCGGCTGGAACAGGAAAGGGAGGTAATGACATTGGCACGTAAAGTGCCCTCCGCCACACACCGTTGGGTGGCTTGCGGAGTATAAATGTAGATGTAGATGTAGATGTAGGAAATGCTTCGCGAATTGGTGACACGTTGCAGGGAGATGATGAAAATCCATCTGAGGCCCGGGCTGCGCACCCCACTCCGACGGTTCCTGATTCGCTGCTGGCAACGTCCGCCCAGGGACAAAGCCACATTGACGATGCTCAACACACCGACGAGCCTCCTGGCGATTTTGCGGCTAAGACACAAAATGAATGTTACGCGTCACCTAACGTGCCAACCTCCAGCTTGGCGGTTGGGCGTCCGAGATGGAGATGGAAAGAATGATATCAGACTCGAGTGACAACCTGATCCCCGCGGCCAGCGGACCATCGGACGGACATCTTGTCTCTGTCGATCAGTAATACTTACGGCGCGGGTGGCAGGGACGGCCGGCCGGTGTGGCCGAGCTGTTTTAGGCGCTTCAGTCTGGAATCGTGCGACCCCCTACGGTCGCAGGTTCCAATCCTGCCTCTGCCGTGAATGTGTGTGATGTCCTTAGGTTGGTTAGGTTTAAGTAGTTCTAGGGGACTGATGACCTCAGATGTTAAATCCCATAATGCTCAGAGCCATTTGAACCATCTGAACGGTCGGACGGGCGACGGGGCGACGTGTCGCTTACTGGCTTAAACGACTACGGGATACGTCATCGTACCCGCCAGTGACCCAGGTGCATCGGGTAGGTACAGTCAGTGTCAACGACATTAGCTACGCGATCAAAACTCAGCTGATTCGAGCGGCGGACATTGATATCGTGTTTCTTGAAGAGGTACCGCCCGATATGCGCCTGGATGTGCATGGACACGCGTCTTACGTCAACCCAACTTTCGACGTGATGGTGGTACGGCCATACTACTACACGATGGCATCGAACCAACGGATATTCAGTATTGCCATCAGAGAGAGGCATTGCACTCGCCATCGGCGTAGTCCGACTTGTGAATCTGTATGCCCCGTCTGGTACTGCGAAGCGTCGAGAGCGAACACTCTGTTCCTCCACTGAGTAAGCTGTTCGCCCGCATTATTCGTGCTCGTCTCCTCGCTACTGTCAAAGATACCATTCATGCCGACCAATCATGTCTGGGCAGTGATACACCCACGGCGTTAAGCTCTTATAGAGATGTTGCGCCTCTTATGTCGGCATGCCGCTTGGAAGGCGCCTTCGTGGCAGTTGACCTAGCCCAAGCGTTGGACCTAGTTGAGCGCCATTTCTCGCAGGCTGTCTTAGAGAAGATGGGACTGTCCCCAATATCGGCAGGTGTGGTTCTCCGTCTCATCCACGGAGTCCTTCCGCAGTCCTGGTCAGTGGCTACCGCTCGCCACCGTTCACTATTGAGCACTCAGTGTGACAAGGATGCCGTCTGTCAGCCTTTTTTTCGCCGTCGCCCTCGATCCTGGACTTCATGGTCTACGACAGCGTTTGAAGGGGATTCGCCTCCGCAATGTGCGTTTTAAATGCTGTGCCTATTCGGACGATGTAGTTATCTCTGCGAGGTCGGCAGAAGATATAAGTACGGCGATCGCGTGGCTTCAGCGATACGGCGAGGTGGCCAGGAGCCGTATCAACCTGCGAAAGTCGAACTACATGGATGTGGAAAGAGGACTGAATATGAGTGCGCCAGTGCCCATTACCATGGTCCCGACGATGTAATGTCTGGAAGTGACCTTCTATGGGAACGTGCAGCGTACAGCAGCAGATACGCATCGCAGACTACTTAATGTGATCCACAAGCAAGCTCGTCTCCATAACTTTCAAGCACTTGACTTCATCATGCGGAAAAACTTAGGTTGTGCATTGTCTTTCAAAGTAACATGTGCTACAAAAGTTATTAGCTTTTCCCATTCCCTCTGAAAATAGATCAGGAAATTCTTTAATAAAGCTAGAATCACTGTCTTTTGGATCACAAGCCAATATGGAAAGTGCGTTGTCTTGGATGCTAGAGCCAAACAAATCAAAGGCATATAAACCGAATATGATCTCAGTGTTTCTTGATTTCAACACAGTAAAATTCACCATCCTAGTGTGAGATTTGTAAGTGGCAGGCAAACTGCACTGTCCAAGCACTGGAATTTCCGGTCCATTGTAAGCAGTGAGGTGATTGCTAAATGTAGAAATGCGTGGTGAGCCTAACTGTTTGTACGTGGTGCAATTAAGCAAAGTTTCTGAGGTGCCTGTGTCTTAACTGAAAGTTCACACGATGGCCAGCAATTCGTCGTTGCACAGCCTTTGGGTGAGAAGGAGGCACAAACTTAATTTTACTTGTGTAAAAACCTGTTGTAGGTTTGGAAAACACAATGTTCATTGCATGTGCACGAGCCTGTTTTCTCTGGAAGAGAGCAAAATTGGCATTTTTGTGCCACTGCAAACAAACTGCTTGGACATGGCCTTTTTTCCCCACAAGTATAACATGATTCATTATGTGATGGGCAATGCTGTCTTTTATGGCAAGCAAAACATCTAGGGAAAGACTTCACTAAGTTCACAGGCCTGTTTACCTGTCTACACCCCTGCCCACGCAGCTGTGTACACACTCATTGTTGTGGCTGTTTGATGTGGTCACGACAAAGTGGTAACTCAACCCAACAAATCGGGGCCTGGTCAAACTTATCTGCTGCTATAGCACCCGAACTATGTTGTTGTTATTGTTGTTGTCGTTGTTGTGGTCTTCAGTCCTGAGACTGGTTTGATGCAGCTCTCCATGCTACTCTATCCTGTGTGAGCTTCGTCATCTTCTAGTACTTACTGCAACCAACATCCTTCTGAAACTGCTTAGTGTATTCATCTCTTGGTCTCCTTCTATGATTTTTATCCTCCACGCTGCCCTCCAATGCTAAATTTGCGATCTCTTGATGCCTCAGAACATGTCCTACCAACCGGTCCCTTCTTCTTGTCTAGTTGTGCCACAAACTCCTCTTCTCCCCAATTCTATTCAATACCTCCTCATTAGTTATGTGATCTACCCATCTAATCTTCAGCATTCTTCTGTAGCACCACATTTCGAAAGCTTCTATTCTCTTCTTGTCCAAACTATTTATCATCCATGTTTCACTTCCATACATGGCTACACTCGATACAAATACTTTCAGAAACGACTTCCTGACACTTAAATCAATACTCGATGTTAACAAAATTATTTTCTTCAGAAATGACTTCCTTGCCATTGCCAGTCTGCATTTTATGTCATCTCTAGTTAGACCGTCATGAGTTATTTTGCTCCCCAAATAGCAAAACTCCTTTACTACTTTAAGCGTCTCATTTCCTAATCTAATTCTCTACCTCGCTCAGAAACTTAATCGTTACACACACGTTCTCCAAATGGCCGCTACGGTAGCTGCCAAGTTCCAGACGGCTTTAGGTCATTTCGTCAGCGAGGATAGGGTGTTCAACAACCGCTAACGTTGCCCTCACATGCAAGTGGCATTGGAATGATGAACGTATACAACAGGGCGCGCGCTCTCTTTCTGCTGACGATGCATAACCTACGAACTTCACACAAGAACACACTCCCTGGTAAACTGATTGAGGAGGTGGTTCCTCAATCCCTCCGTCCGCCGATTCCTGTTGGACATATCACGCCAGCACTGAGCCACATTCGCACCTATCTGGTCGGCATGAGTTATCCGTTGGATGTGTTACCGACCCCGAAGGATCCTAGAACCAAGGACCTACTGCTACATTCAGCGGACACTGGCTGCTAATGTGGTTGAACGCCGACATCCGGCGGTTGGCTGGAGGTGGGTGTAGAGTAACACACACTCGCCTTTCCTTCCTACCGCGGTCAGGGTGCTGTGGTATGTGATAACAACTGAAAAATTCCGCACCCGACAACGTTTACACTTGGTAAGTCTTGCCGAGGAACCTCTCTACCCCAGATGCGCCGCTGTCGACGCCGACACTCACCGTTTCATTTGTGGTACGGCTACCGACTGCTGGCTCCTCACACGGCGCTCGCCTCAGCCCGTAGAGCCCACTGAACTGATCCATCTCGACGTCACCTACTACCCCGCTACTCGTCATCACGGCACGGCATGGGGTAAGGCATTGCCATACTTGTTTAGTGACAGCGTTGCAGGGTTGTTAGACTTTTGGCATTCTGTAACGAGCAACTACACTGTTTTACGGCGCAAGACGTCTTATGGTTCGCTCTTTGCGAATTATTTGAGGTCGTTGTTTACACGCCCTCCAGACCACTGAGGTGTACCGGGTGTCAGAAGAGACTGAGATATAGCACATAATGGACTGATGAGAGGTATCAACGGTAATTATAGAGTGTTTCGCCCTCGCCGAACGAGAAGACTGTCTGGACATCCCGCCGTCTGGCTGCTGTGGACACCCCCGAAAGAAGATAGAAAAAAGATACAAAAAATTACAAATAAAAACAGAGCAACAACAAAAATGATAAATAAATAAAATATAATACAAGTGTTGTACCCCTTCCTTTATCTTTTTCTTTTTTTAACGAAACATTCAGAGGTGTTTTTAATCTTTGTTCGTGGGCGAAGCCTAAAGTGGCGGCACACAACCGTCCTAGTTAACTTTTAGGGTGAAAGTGGTGGTGGCACTAGTCTTGTTTTTGTTTTTAGGTTACATAGGTTTTTCTGGGGTAGTATGAGTGATACGGGCCAGCGCCTGAAGTGTAAGAGCCCCCCCCCCCCCAAAAAAAAAAAATGGTAGCGCACTTGCCCACGAAATGCAGAGGTCGCGAGTTCGAGTCTCCGAACTTCAGTCCCTCACACAGTTTTAATCTGCCAGGAAGTTTCATATCAGCGCACACTCCGCTGCGGAGTGAAAATCTCATTCTAATTATTAATTTATCCCCGTTGTCAATATAGCCTCTACCCACACTAACTCGCAGGAACTGTTCACTTCAGTTTCACTACAGGGTAAACTCCATGTGGTAGCAGTGAACCCTCCGCCACTAACTGTATTTTATCTGTCCTTCCTCAATACGGCTCAGTACTTTGTAAAATTTTCGGTTGAACTTACTTCCAGCTTCAGCCAGCTTTCCGTTCCTACAACGATTTCAGCTCCAGTGCTCTCTATTAGCGTTACCCTGAGCGTATTAATGGAAACCGCTGAGGCAGGCTGTGCGATTTATGTATTAATATTTTGTTATGCCCTGAAGTTATCAGATATTGGTTTCCAGAATTTGCAATATGAAGATAACAAATTTTGACCTGTTATTCTGCACATTAATCACTCAGTTTATGGCTCCCACTAACCTACTGCTGGAACATAATTATGAGCGCTGTTGTAAATTTAATCCTTTTCATTATTATTAATTCCCAGCCAGTTGGCTGATGCATTTGATAATTTCGATCTGATCTATTCTGTTCTTGTCGATCAGAACACACTCTTTCTTTAATAAGTCGCTAATCATGTAGCAATGTAAAGTGGAATTCCCACGTAGAGCAAATAGTAGGAAAAGCGGATGCCATACCGAGACACTTTCGACATTGTTCCTCACAGTCGTATTCTAACCAAACTGCGTGCGTATGGAATATCGCTTCAGTTGTGCTACTGGATTCGTGATTTCCTGTCAGAAAGGTTACAGTTCGTAGTAATAGCCGGAAGTCATCGAGTAAAACAGGAAGAATATCGGCGTTCCCCAAGGAAGTGTTATAGGCCCTCTGTTGTTCCTGATCTACATTAACGATGTAGGAGACAACCTGAGTAGCCCTCTTCGATTGTTTGCAGATGATGCTGTCATTTACCATCTTGTAAAAATCATCAGATGGCCAAAAGGAATTGCAAAATGATTTAGATAAGTTGTCTGTCTGGTGCGAAAAGTTGCAGTTGTCCCTGAATAAAGAAAAGTGTGAAGTTATTCACACGAGTACTAAGAGAAACCCATTAAATCTTGACTACGCAATTACTCACACAAATCTGAGGGCTGTAAATTCAGCTAAATACTTAGGGATTACAATTACAAGCAACCTAGACTGGAACGATCACACGGATAATGGTATGGGTAGAGCAGACCAAAGACTGCGATTCATTGGCAGAACACTGAGAAAGTGCAACAGGCCTACCAAAGAGATTGCTTACACCACGCTTGTCCGCCTTATTCTGGAGAACTGCTGTGCGGTGGGGGATCCGCATCAGGTGGGACAGACGGACGACATCGAAAAAGTTAAAAGAATGACAACTCGTTTTGTATTATCGCGAAACAGGGGGATAGTGCCACAGAGTGAACTGGAGTGGCACTCACTAAAAGGAAAAGGCGTTCTTCGTTCCTTTTTTTTAAAAAAAAAAAAACAGATAATTAACATGAGTCCGCAGGCGCCTAAGTTACGAGCTCAGTTTAAAGTGCATAAAAAAAGACCATTCGATCCGCCCAGTTTCCAACAGTATGAACAGCGCTTATCAAGACTTAGCCAAATTCTTGCAAGATATATTGAAAAAATTCCACAGCAATTACTCTCTTTCCAATAGTCAAGATTTAGTTAATAAAATTAAAGACCTTCACTATGATAGATATACGAAATTAATTTCCTTTGTCATTAAAAATCTTTACACAAATGTGCCGGTACTTCAAGCCTTAGACATAGTAGAAAAAAATTTTCGTTCTTTCAAAAAAGATATATCTGGTGAGCAAATCACCGATTTTATGAATTTACTTCGTATTGTAGTGAAATACAATTGTTTTGAGTTTAATGGAAAACTATGTCAGTAACTAGATGGTCTTGCAATGGGGAACCCTTTACCAGGTATTCTTGCAGATGTGTTAATTAATTCCTCAGAAGTAAAATTTTTCAATAATTTCTCAGCGTCAGCTGTAGGCATCCTTTCATACGCTAGATACGTCGATGACATTTTGATCATTTGCAGAGGGCCTAACGGACGGTATTGATAGACTTTTTAATATGTTCAACGAGTTTCATGAAAATATTTCTTTCATCTGTGAAGGCGAAAATGAGTTCTGGCTGTTAAACATACTAGATCTCACTCTTACGATAGTAGATGACAAAGTTAGCTTCAATATCTTCCGTAAAGAAACTAGTTCTTGCACTTCAGTGCACCCGCATTCTCATAATATGGCCTTTTTCATTCAACTATTCATAGAGCCATCTCCAATCCCTTTTCTTCTGAGAATCTCAATCCTGTCGTTAATCTCATTGAAACAATTGCTGTCAATAATGGCTATGATCCTTCTATTGCAGATAGTATTTTCATTAAGAAAACCAATAAGAGAATCACCACCCTAGGACTTTCTACTAATGACCATAATGAAAAGAAAAAAAAATTCTCTATACCATTTCTGGGTCAAATTTCTTACAGGCTGCAGCGTATGCTTCAAAATAAATATAACTGTAGAGTAGCCATCTCCACCTTCTCCTCTAATAACTCTTTAAAAAGTAACATCATAGATGACTTGAAACCTACAATTTCCCCTTTGCAGATTTCTGGTGTTTATAAAATTATTTGTGGCAACTGTCCCGCCTATTATATAAGCCAAACAGGCAGAACTATTTCGACAAGATTCAAGGAACACCTTCTAGACAAAAGAGGCACCAATGTTCACAATTCAACATTCGCTGACCATTTGTTAATCACAGGACATAATCCTAAAGACGTAAAAGACGTCCAGATCTAGCACTCGGAGAAAAAAGGCTTTAGGCTTAAAATCTTATAAGAGCAAGAGATTTTTAAACACCTATCTCTGAAGGACGGTTTCATGCTTAACGGACAGTTGCAACTACACAATAAGAACTTTTTCCAAGCTATAAAACAGGTCTCAATGGCGATACTCTCCTCAGTGTAGACTCTTAAACATCGTATCCCCTTTCAGTCTCGTGTTTTCTTTGTACATTATTTGAATTGTATTTCATTTATGAAATAAGACCGTTACGGTTTGTTGTAACTTTCATGCACTGGTTCCTGTTGTTACCTGCAATGCTTAACATTGTCTTTGCATTGCCGCATTTGCTCGTCTGTAATTCGATAACTTCGTGCTAGATGGCGCGAATCTGTTTACGTGTCCAACTCGTGGCTGCCCTGGCCTGTTAGCCGTCTAGCGACGGCACGGTAGCTCATCGTATTCGGTCAGAGAGTTAGCTGTCCTCTGTAACAGAAATGAGTCAACTGCTCAACATTGAACTTGAACGGGCGTCATGGGACGTCCGCACTGAACAAATGCAACGAACAGTATCGGAAAAAAAGGGAAAAGCGTGACGGTAGCGGCTGTTTGATGCAGTTCTTAGACCTAAGCGACCTCGCGGCTACCATTGTATTTCAATGGAATATTTTATTCCAGTTGATAAATATGTTACATTTTTATACTTCAGTTTTTATTCTTGTGACACTTTTTATTTGACTAGAGCATTTTTGCTCAGATGTTTTCCACCCATGGTGTGATTATATGTAAGTACACTGTACTTTTTATGGAAGTAATCCTATTAAGTATATTGTGTTTCAAGCAATGTGATTATATTTTATAGGTAATCCTATGTAATTTTATTCTGCTGAAGACCGCCTTAGAGCTGTCGAAACCATGGTGATTTTGACAATAATTTTGTGCAACCCCAAGCGGCTATATATCTTGTAATTAAAATATGACCTGTTCTATCTTATATCCAGTATTCGATAGTCTATGAGTGAAAGCAGTAGATGATACGTACGTTATGTAAAAATCTGACGGTTTAAATGCGTTTCTAAATTATAGAACATATTAGTTACTCAATATAGATGAGCATCAGATTAGTAAAAGAGAGACAAAAATGGAATACTCAGACCTCAATTTATTTACGAATTTGTTGTATCAGGTAATACTGCGGGTCTTCAAACCGTCTCTCACATCTTAACCAGACATACTGAGTACATGCAGTCGGCATTAAAATATGTCTATTAAAATGGGCTGTGATTAATAATAATACCCAGTATAATTATTATATGAAAGACATGTTTCGCTTTTGTCATTATTGGATTTATTGATTCCACAATCGAGAGTAAATAAGTAAATCAATAACAGACAATACGGAACAAGAAGCTTGAAATAGTGTTGTGTTACAGATCCAAGTGAGCACAAAATAAGAATTATTATAATAACTACAGTCTTATTAAGATTTTCTTAAATATACTTCTTACACAATAACGTTAACAACGTTGCAATGGAAGGGGGGTAAAGACGGGAATCCATCACAATGGAACACACAGAACCGAAACTAAAGAAGTTGACTAGCCCAAGCTGGAGAGAAGAAAAAGTGGGTAAAATTAACAGATTAAATTAAAGAAACAAAAAAAGCAGAAATTGACAGGGATGAGGAGAGTCTGGATTATAATGACAATGTGAAAGAAATGCTGTACCAATTTTGAATAGATTAATAACAGCTGAGGTATGCCGAGAACGACAACAATAACAAATTTTAACCTTCTCTCTAAGGCACCGTGGCTTAGGATCGATCTGAATTTACTGGGAAATTAGTGCTAGAGTCGCAGCACTATTGACTTAAAAAGAAAAACATTGTAATAATCAATATATCCTCGGTTGGCGGTTTACATCTGAGAAACTAGCCACTAGTCTGCGATACCTTCCGTTCTTCCGTGTCTGACACACATACCATTCTGTAAGTGAGAAACGGAATTAGGTAATGCCTTCCGTTCACTGATCCAATATCTACATACCACGAGTTTCTACGTACAGCCGCCATCGTCTTTCAAAGGACGGACTCCGGCCGCTAGCCCCTTCTCGTCGATTCTCGCTACTTTTATCAGACGCCAGTAGATAAGCCCGTAATTGGGTTTCCGAACAGCTTCCTTTATGCCGCAGTGCCAGTAACGAGTTTTTGTCGTAATACGAAACTTTAGAGTCTACAGAATAGTTTACCCGAAGCTTCTAGCCAGCGATCAGATGCTCCACACTGTAATCAACTTTTTAAACTATGAGTTACTTAATGCGAACTGCACCGGAATTTTCTCAGAAGATCTTCTTCCACCCCGAGTGCCGTTAATCCATGCTAAACGGCCAAAGCCTTTAAAGAAAAGTTACAATTACAGTACTTTTACTGGTAACTTCAGATATACCGTAGCGCGTTGTAAATTAAGTAAAAAAATAACTTTATACTTCATTTTTACTTTATACTTCATTTGAGCTCAATACATTTTACACGTTCTGCAAATGTGCTAACTTAAATGCAGTTTTGGCCGCGTGGTTTAAGGTGTCATGTCATGGACTGCGCTGTCCCTCCCGCCGGAGGTTCGAGTCCTCCCTCGGGCATGGGTGTGTGTGTGTGTTGTTCTTAGCATAGGTTAGTTTAAGTTAGTGTGGAAGTCCAGGTTCAAATGGTTCAAATGGCTCTGAGCACTATGGGACTTAACTGCTGAGGTCATCAGTCCCCTAGAACTTAGAACTACTTAAACCTAACTAACCTAAGGACATCACACACATCCACGGCCGAGGCAGGATTCGAACCTGCGACCGTAGCAGTCGCGCGGTTCCAGACTGTAGCGCCTAGAACCGCTCGGCCACACCGGCCGGCGTGGAAGTCTAGGGACGGATGACCTAAGTAGTTTGGTCCCCTAGGAATTCACACACATTTGAACATTTTAAATGCAGTTTTTGGTAGTTATTATCGAATGTGAATTTAAAATTTAGTTTATATTTTCCGCTGAAATAAGAAAAAATTGAGACAAGTAGCGATTTCCGAAAAAAAGCAAATATTTTCTTCTTTCACTGTTGCATTTAACTAAGAGAAAAGATAATCCCATTGATTAAACGTATATTACATTGTTGTTTTATCAAAATGTCACAGTAGAAATATTCACATTATCAAGACTGAAATTTATCAGTCAAGTAATTCTTTGTCGGCATCAATTTATTTACATTCCAAGCGAAAATATTATGACAATATTAGTGAAATTGCATGAAATGACTTGTTATAGTGATTACGTAAATACACATTAAAAATTGGAGATTCCATACATGTCTTACTTTCATTACTCTTAGCTATATGCTGTGAAGTTTTCTTTCATCATAGATTTGTCTCATTTAGAGGTTGTCGAACAATATCGTTTGATTTGTGATGAAATTTTCTGTAACGTTAATTTCGATATTAATCCATTTTCCACATGATGGAGAAAGTATTTTGAAAATTCTGGAGGCTTCTCTAAATACTGTAGATTGTTTTTCTTTTGTATAGTCAGGAATATAAAAGTGTTCAGTAACATTCGCAATGGCATTCGTTGGTCGGTAAACAACTAGCCTCTGTTCAGCTTCGAAATTACTGTGTCAAATGCGTACTTCTCAGTAGATGGTAAAGTGTGGTGAGAAATGATGTTAATCTTTGTCACATGACACTTGCAGGAAAAGAAAGATACCCTGTCTTGGGGCAATGCGTGTGCACACAAACTCACAAAGCTTATAACAAGTGTAACGTGGGTTCCTCATGTGTACCTTTGTAATGCTCTCACCTGATAGTGTGACAAAAATTGTAAGCTAGGTTTTGGAAATGTTTGACACCAAACGGACGTTTATGTGTTATGAATCATAAACTGGTTCTTGCTAGAAAAAACTGAACTATAAATCAGAACAGTAAGTCCTTAAGGAGAAAATACAGTAACATATGTCAACGCAGTGAGGAACATAGTGAACAGTAACCCTTGATTTGTTACGGAATACCGTTTCTATTCATAACACGACCAAGGTAATGAAGTGAAAGAATAATGAAAAACACAATTACTAATTATCCTCTAATTGTGACTAGGGGACAACACACCGTTCTAGTTCGAAGTTCGACACTTCAGTACCGTAACATAGCAGAATATTTTACTACAAATATAAATACCGAAACTGCCTGTGAACCTAGGTACAAAGGTGTCAGCTGCAATGACAGTATGTATTGTAAAAGATATATCTCACGTAGAAAAGTGTTGTGAATTGGTAGATGAGACATAAGGTTTCAGAGGTAGCGAAGTAAACTGTCACAATTTTTACTGTTAGTAGCACCTCTGGTTGAAGTAATCTGTGTAACCGTTTATTATGGAAAGAAAGTGTATAGTGTTTTCTTCAGAATAACGAAGAAGGAGGATATCAGGAATGAACTAGAACAGCCAAATAGAATATGACTCGCTAAAATAAGTGTACTGGCAGCAGAAATTTGAACGTGGTAGCGAAGCAAGTAAATCTGAAAAGGGCAGTGCTAAGGCTCGGTCTAGGTATACTGCAGGTCAGTGAAGTGAAATGGAAAGAAGACAAGTATTTCTGGTCAGATGAGTATGGGTATTATTAATAACAGCAGATTACAATATAATGGCGGTAGTATTCGTTATGAATACGGAGACAGGGCAGAGAGTGAGTTACTGCCAACAGTTCTGTGATAGAGTTGTTCACATCAGAATCGACAGCAAACCAGCACCGACAACAATAGTTCAGGTACACATGCCAACGTGGCAAGCCGAAAAGTATATAAGGATACTGAAGGGGTAATTCACTACGTAAACGGAGATGAAAATTTGATAGTCAAGGGGGAGGGGAATGCGGTTGCAGGGATAGGAGTAGAAGTAAGAGTTACAGGAGATTATGGGCTTTGTTGTAGGAATAGAGACTCTTGGAGAAAAGAGAATCACTTGTACGAATATCAAGACATCAGCTGGAAAACCCGTTCTAAGCAAGAAGTGGAAGCAGAAAGGTGGAAGGACTATATAAAGGGTCTATACAAGATCGATGTTCTTGAGGGCAATATTATGGAAATGGAAGAGGACGTAGGTGAAGATGAAATGGGAGATATGATACTGCGTGAAGAATTTGACTGGGTCGAAACATGGACCCGGGCGTAGATAACATTCCAATAGAACTACTGTTAGCCTTGGGAGATCCAGACTTCTAGTGAGCAAGATGTGTGTGACAGGCGAAATACCCTCAGACATCGAGAAGAATATAATAATTCCAATCCCAAAGACAGCAGGTGTTGACAGTGGTTGACCGAATTATCAGTTTAATAAATCATGAATTCCTTACAGAAGAAATTAAAATCTGGTAGAAGTCCACCTTGGGGAAGATCAGTTAGGGTTCCGTAGAAATGTTGGAACACGTGAGGCAATACTGACCCTACGACTTATCATAGCAGATAGATTAAGGAAAGGCACACCTACGTGTCTAGTATTCGTAGACTTAGAGAAAGATTTAGAAAATGTTGAATGAGTTTTGCTATTTGCGTACCAAAATAACTGATGGTGGTCGAAGTAGGGAGGATATAAAATGCAGACTGGCAATGGCAAGGAAAGCGTTTCTGAAGAAGAGAAATGTGTTAGCATCAAGTATAGATTTAAGTGAAAGTAAGTCTTTTCTCAAAGTATTTATATGGAGTGTAGCCATGCACGGATGTGAAACGTGAACGACAATTAGTTTAGACAAGGAGAGAATAAAAGCTTTCGAAATTTGGCGCTACAGAAAAATGTTGAAGATTAGATGGGTAGTTCATTTAACTAATCAGGAGGTACTGAATAGAATTGGAGAGAAGAGGAATTTCTGGCACAACTTGTCTAGGAGATACGATCGGTTGGTAGTACATGTTCTGAGGCATCAAGGGATCACCAATGTAGTATTGGAGGGCAGCGTGGGGGTTAAAACCCATAGAGGAAGGCCAAAAGCTGAATGCACTTAGCAGATTCAGAAGGATGTAGTGTGTTACTTGGAAATGAAGAGGCTTGCACAGGATAGAGTAGCATGGAGAGCTGCATCAAACCAGTCTCTGGACTGAAGACGACAAGAACAGCTGGGAATAAGAGAGGAAAGAGACTAGTTAGTTTTTTAATACATTTCAACTAATATAAGCAAATATACTGTTCAAGAATCGCAAGAGGAGATGATATACTTGGGGAATACCAGGATACACAGGAAGATTTCAGTTAGATTACATCATTGTCAGAGAGAGATTTCGAAATTAGGTATTTAATTGTAAGGAGTACCCAGGAGAAGATATAGACTCAGATCACAATTTAATACTGATGAATAGTAGGCTGAAGTGAAAGAGATTAGTCAGGAAGAATCACTGTGCTAGTATTTGGGATACAGAAGTACTAAGGAGTAAAAAGATATGCTTGAAGTGCTCCGAGACTATAGATATTATATAGGAATACTGCAATACAAGTCACTTAGGAATGTAATATATGAGAAGTGCAGGGAAGCTAAGGCGAAATGGCTACATGAAAAAGTGAAGAAGTCTAAAGAGAAATGACTGTCGGTCAGATTGACTCAGCGACCGCTACGGTCGCAGGTTCGAATCCTGCCTCTGGCATGGATGTGTGTGATGTCCTTAGGTTAGTTAGGTTTAAGTAGTTCTATGTTCTAGGGGACTGATGACCTCAGAAGTCCCATAGTGCTCAGAGCCATTTGAACCATTTAGACTGACTCAAAATATGGGAAATTCTAAACAACTTTGGTGACATTAAAAGCAAAGGCGGTAACATTAAGAGTGCAATGGGAAGTCCATTATTAAAGTCAGAGGAGAGTGCGGATAGATGGAAAGAGTACAATGAATTCCTTTATGTGGGGAGAATAATGGAAGAAGGCAAAGGATTCATCAGGAAGGAGTTGGGGGATGAAGTATCAGAATGTAAATGATCTTTTAACGACTTAAGATCAAATGGGGCAGAGGGTATAGATAATGTTCCATCGGAATTTCTAAAATGTATGTTGAGGGTGGGGGTATGGTAACAAAACGACTATTTACGTTATTGTGTAGAATGTATGAGACTGGCGATATTATCATCAGACTTTCGAGAAAAGTTCATCCACACAATTGCGAAGACAGAAAGAGCCGATAAGTCGAGAATTATCTCACAGTCACCTTAACGTCTGATGCATCCGAGCTGCTGGCACGAAAAGTATACGAAAGAATGGAAAAGAAAATTGAGAATGTCTTAGATAACGCTCACTTCGTGTTTGGGAAAGGTAAAGGTGCCAGAGAGGTAGTTCCGACGTTGTGGTTGATAATGGAAGGAAGACTGAAGAAAAATCAAGACACTCTCATGGGAATTGTCCGTCTGGAAAAGGCTTTCGACAACGTACAACGGAGCAAGATGTTCGAAATTCAGAGGAAAGTAGGGATACGCTATAGGAGAAGACGGATAATATACAGGGTTATTACAAATGATTGAAGCGATTTCACAGCTCTACAATAACTTTATTATTTGAGATATTTTCACAATGCTTTGCACACACATACAGAAACTCAAAAAGTTTTTTTAGGCATTCACAAATGTTCGATATGTGCCCCTTTAGTGATTCGGCAGACATCAAGCCGATATTCAAGTTCCTCCCACACTCGGCGCAGCATGTCCCCATCAATGAGTTCCAAAGCATCGTCGATGCGAGCTCGCAGTTCTGGCACGTTTCTTGGTAGAGGAGGTTTAAACACTGAATCTTTCACATAACCCCACAGAAAGGAATCGCATGGGGTTAAGTCTGGAGAGCGTGGAGGCCATGACATGAATTGCTGATCATGATCTCCACCATGACCGATCCATCGGTTTTCCAATCTCCTGTTTAAGAAATGCCGAACATCATGATGGAAGTGCGATGGAGCACAATCCTGTTGAAAGGTGAAGTCGGCGCTGTCGGTCTCCAGTTGTGGCATGAGCCAATTTTCCGCGGGCTACGCGTGAAACTTGCCCCCACGCGTTCAACCGTTTCTTCGCTCACTGCAGGCCGACCCGTTGATTTCCCCTTACAGAGGCATCCAGAAGCTTTAAACTGCGCTTCCATCGCCGAATGGAGTTGGCAGTTGGTGGATCTTTGTTGAACTTCGTCCTGAAGTGTCGTTGCACTGTTATGACTGACTGATGTGAGTGCATTTCAAGCACGACATACGCTTTCTCGGCTTCTGTCGCCATTTTGTCTCACTGCGCTCTCGAGCGCTGTGGTGGCAGAAACCCGAAGTGCGGCTTCAGCCGAACAAAACTTTATGAGTTTTTCTACGTATCTGTAGTGTGTCGTGACCATATGTCAATGAATGGAGCTACAGTGAATTTATGAAATCGCTTCAGTCATTTGTAATAGCCCTGTACAATGTGTACTAGTACGAAAAGGGAATAATAAGTGAGGACGAAGAAGTAAGAAGTGCTCGGCCTAAAGTGGGTGTAAGACAGGGATATACTCTCTCGACCATAGCGTCCAGTCTATTCGAGAAAAGCAGGCTACGTGCCGTCACAGGATTTCACTCTGTTTCTCTTTTAATGCAAAAGAACGGAAAAAGTCAGAGAAAGATTGTTCACCAGGAAATTCTGAATACAATACCAGAAGTAAAAAATTCATACGTTAGAACAACTTGCTGAGAATAATATATTTTTATTTGCTAATTTACGGTTTCATGGGTATATATAAGGACAAAATTCTTTCGGGCTTATAGCCACAAGTGGCTTAGAAAATACGAACTATCAACCGAGTCCTCCTCGGCCATTGTCAAGATGTTATGTAAACTGCAATTCGGTGTCCACTTTCCAGAGTACGTTCTTTACCGCTCATGTCTCAGGAAACCATAGGTGGAAGCACGTATCATGTTGTATATGGCAGTGTTGTAATTGTGCACGCAGTCTGCCCAACATAAAACTGTGCACATGCACTTGAAATTATCTACATTCCTCACTGGTTTCATGAGCTGCAGAATTTTTGTCGATGGCCTGAATCTCTTTTACGCCTCTTTATGGCCCGGCAAATTTTTCCTTTCACTGAGCCACAGAACGTTAAAACTCGCGCCGCTTCGTTTCTTCCTTGGAGTGCTTCAGCTTACTAATCTTTGGGCAAATAGCTTGCAAAATTTACTGGATGTTGTAGCCGTTTTCTTTGGAAACTTGCTGTAAGTTGGCTCAGTCTTTTCGATAGGTTTTCAATGTCAAATAGATTCCACTCGGTTGTCGAAGATCCAGAGAGCGGAATTGTTTCAGTAGTGGCTGGTGGCAGGTGGTAGCTTGCAAATACCGGTCCGTGTGAGTGTGTTTTCAGTAAATACTGTTGATGAGACACCCACTTGCTTTTCGGTGGCCAAGGACATCTAGGAATGGAAAGGAACCGTCCGTCTTTACCTCCATCGCGAACCTGATGTGGTATTACATATATAGATGACGTGGCACAAGAACTCCTCCAATTGTTAACAACCATGACGTCGGACAACGACAATGTCATCGACGCAATGATAAAAGCAATTAGGCTTTGCAGTAGATGCGTCCAGGGAGATGTCTTCAAAGTACGCCATAAATAGGTTGGCTGTAACTAGAATGACGCCCTCCACCCCACAAAAGACGACGTCAGAGTGTGCTTAGGTAAGTCCAGAACAGTGTCGTGAAACAACAGGGTGAGCAGGTCTATGGAGCCTTAAAAGGAAATGAATGTGAATTATGGGATTACGTCAAAGCTGACCGTCATATCTCTTTCTCCAAGTCACAGGCATTAAATATGATTAATGAAGACAATCTTATCTTGATAGGTTGCACATACTGAACAATGCGCGGAATAAGGAAGCTGGCCAATTTTCTACTTGTCTGTTAGCGATCCATTGGAGATAAAGGGATGTGTTCTTTTTATGAAATTTTGGTAGGGCATAAAACGTTGCTAATCGAGGGAAGAGATTTTTAAAGACTCTTTCGGTGAACAGTGCTTGAGAAGCTCCTACGTTTTTCTAATTATTCTGGATGTTTAATCCCATGGCCTTTGTGAGGTTCACAACGATCCTCTAGCTGTAGTCCTCTCAACTGACAAGTGCAATGCAGCTGTCATAACGAACGAAGCCAACTCAAATACAAAGATTTGGAGGAGGAGGAGGAGATACTCCAAATTGTCAACAGTAGTGGGGCATGCTAAGGAAAACAGACAGTGAACTGCATTCGACGAAATATCTATTACATAGGCCGACGAAAAAATTTTTTTCATAAACTTTTTTTACTTTGATAGCTGACTTTTATAGATTTGTATGAGCTGAATCCAAATGTAGCCTTAGTTTTTTGCATCACCCATAGTTTTTAATTGATGAAAGGAGAAAATATAAAAATGCAGTAAGTGAAGCAGGCAAAAAGGAATACAAACGTCTCAAAAATGAGATCTACAGGAAGTGCAAAATGGCTAAGCAGGCATGGCTAGAGGACAAATGTAAGGATGTGGAGGCTTATCTCACTAGGGGTAAGATAGATACTGCCTACAGGAAAATTAAAGAGACCTTTGGAGATAAGAGAACCACTTGTATGAACATCAAGAGCTCAGATGGAAACCCAGTTCTAAGCAAAGAAGGGAAAGCAGAAAGGTGGAAGGAGTATATAGAGGGTCTATACAAGGGCGATGCGCTTGAGGACAATATTATGGAAATGGAAGAGGATGTAGATGAAGATGAAATGGGAGATACGATACTGCGTGAAGAGTTTGACAGAGTACTGAAAGACCTGAGTCGAAACAAGGCCCCCGGAGTAGACAACATTCCATTGGAACTACTGACAGCCTTGGGAGAGCCAGTCCTGACAAAACTCTACCATCTGGTGAGCAAGATGTATGAAACAGGCGAAATACCCTCAGACTTCAAGAAGAATATAATAATTCCAATCCCAAAGAAAGCAGGTGTGGACAGATGTGAAAATTACCGAACAATCAGTTTAATAAGCCACAGCTGCAAAATACTAACACGAATTCTTTACAGACGAATGGAAAAACTAGTAGAAGCCGACCTCGGGGAAGATCAGTTTGGATTCCGTAGAAATACTGGAACACGTGAGGCGATACTGACCTTACGACTTATCTTAGAAGAAAGATTAAGGAAAGGCAAACCTACGTTCCTAGCATTTGTAGACTTAGAGAAAGCTTTTGACAATGTTGACTGGAATACTCTCTTTCAAATTCTAAAGGTGGCAGGGGTAAAATACAGGGAGCGAAAGGCTATTTACAATTTGTATAGAAACCAGATGGCAGTTATAAGAGTCGAGGGGCATGAAAGGGAAGCAGTGGTTGGGAAGGGAGTAAGACAGGGTTGTAGCCTCTCCCCGATGCTATTCAATCTGTATATTGAGCAAGCAGTAAAGGAAACAAAAGAAAAATTTGGAGTAGGTATTAAAATCCATGGAGAAAAAATAAAAACGTTGAGGTTTGCCGATGACATTGTAATTCTGTCAGAGACAGCAAAGGACTTGGAAGAGCAGTTGAACGGAATGGATAGTGTCTTGAAGGGAGGATATAAGATGAACATCAACAAAAGCAAAACGAGGATAATGGAATGTAGTCGAATTAAGTCGGGTGATGTTAAGGGTATTAGATTAGGAAATGAGACACTTAAAGTAGTAAAGGAGTTTTGCTATTTGGGGAGCAAAATAACTGATGATGGTCGAAGTAGAGAGGATATAAAATGTAGACTGGCAATGGCAAGGAAAGCGTTTCTGAAGAAGAGAAATTTGTTAACATCGAGTATAGATTTAAGTGTCAGGAAGTCATTTCTGAAAGTATTTGTATGGAGTGTAGCCATGTATGGAAGCGAAACATGGACGGTAAATAGTTTGGACAAGAAGAGAATAGAAGCTTTTGAAATGTGGTGCTACAGAAGAATGCTGAAGATTAGATGGGTAGATCACATAAGTAATGAGGAAGTATTGAATAGGATTGGGGAGAAGAGTAGTTTGTGGCACAACTTGACCAGAAGAAGGGATCGGTTGGTAGGACATGTTCTGAGGCATCAAGGGATCACCAATTTAGTATTGGAGGGCAGCGTGGAGGGTAAAAATCGTAGGGGGAGACCAAGAGATGAATACACTAAGCAGATTCAGAAAGATGTAGGTTGCAGTAGGTACTGGGACATGAAGAAGCTTGCACAGGATAGAGTAGCATGGAGAGCTGCATCTAACCAGTCTCAGGACTGAAGACCACAACAACAACAACATAGTTTTCGAGCAAATATGCCTTTTATTATATTGTATAAAAATCCTGTGCTATGCGATAAACGGGGAAATTAATGAAAAGCTTTGTTACAACATAAGTATGGTCTGTATTTACAGTAAGCTACTTGAAACAATGACATGTGTTAATAGAGGCTTCACTTGTCAGCTGGAATTGGTTTGTATTTTCTTTCTCGTTTTTCTTTGAAGCTTCTTGTGTAGCTTTTCCTACGTTGAGTTGCTTGCTGAACTTCTCGGTGAAATGACCCATCATTTTGGTTTTCCAGCGCCCTTGGTAGCTTTTTCCATCAGTGGTTTTGGATGAATCAACAAACAGCCTCCAGTCTTCCTTTTTGTATTCGATACCAAACTCATTCATCAAACCGGGAATGTCTGAGAAGTACACTAAATCACCTTCTTGTTGAAAAAACTTGGAAAATTGCTGCTCTCTCTTTGTATACATGTATTTGCTGGTTCCAACTGCCAATAAGTTCTTTTCTTTTAATCTAGAGCCAAGCAATTCAGCTTTTTCTTTCGTTAAGCCCAGATCCGTAGCCAAACCATTAAGCTCGGTCTGAGTAAACTATTTCGGCTTTAGACTTTCTGTATTGCAATGGAATTCATCATCATCTGGTTCATCTAAATCAGATTGTACATCAGAAAATACTTCTGTTGTAATAGAATTTAAATCATCTGGTGGTTCGGGAACTGGCAAATCTACACCTGGCACCTGGTCGGATGGGAGACGGAAGGTTAGGGTAGTTTATTATCTTCTTGTTTTTCGAATTAGGACCAGTAGTATGAACACTGCAAAAGTAGCATTCATCGGAATCAGTTCTTGGCTCCATGCATATCATAGGAACAGCAAATCTAAAGGCTTTTTCTTCGTTTTGGACCACTTTTCAGATCTTCAATACACACATAACATACCTCATGCGGCGCCGAAGATTTATCTTATCACCAAGTTTATATGATAAACAAACCTTTTTCACAAAGTCTGTAATATTTATTTGGTGTTTTTTAATCACAAAGTCACCACAAATATAACAAAAACTGTCAGCAGAGTTTTTTAAACCATGATTAGACATTGTCCTGAGCACATGTACAGGATACAGGAAAGTGAGATTAGGTTGACAGTAAACAAAACACCATGTGTTAACAAACAAATAGAATCGACCTTTTTTGTCAGCAAATATTTTTCTGCAATGCTACCAAAATCATCTACATTCATTACACTTCCTTTTTAAATTATTTTAACTATATAAACGCTGTTAAATTTTTAAAAAATGGCCTAATTTAATAAATTTAACTGTAAAATGTGAAGAAATGGTGGGTGATACTTAAAAAACTATATCATTCTTGGATTTCCCACCCTAAGAAACATAAGAATAAGGTAGTGTCAGCAAAAAAAGGTTTTCCATCGTTGGCCTGTGTTATTGAACGGACAAATAGTTTCGGGACAGCATCATATAAGAAGCGATACAGATAAAAATTTCTGAAAAAAGCCCTCAATGCGGCGGCAGTCTGCAGTTAAGCACAACATGTTATCGGAGCCGTCGTGAGACTGAAGGTGGCGCAGCGGCTTTACAGCCGAAACATTACCTTATATGGCCCTGGACTGGGAACCAATGAGTCACAGGCGGTAACGTCGCTATATATAGACGGCAGCAGCAACAACACGACATCAAGCACTTGACTGTGGCTGAGGAACAGTCTGTGAAAGCTTGTAAGTTTTATAACACTTGACACGGCTAGAAGCCCTATGGAATTTTATCAATAGTACGATTCTTATTAACATACAGCAGAAGAAAACAACCAGAATAAGGAATTGACGAGTATATGACTGGACAAAATATTAAATTGGTATATTTTATCAAACGTTTGTACAAAGGAAACAACAATGCAGTCGTTTTCGCATGGTTACTGTCCTTGTATTGATAGTGTATTCTGCCTACAGAGTCATACTCATCTGGCGTGTATTGCCTATTCATTGCTCACTTCATTCCTTAGCATTTAACATTTACCTTGTGTTTCACTTAGTTACAATAATGCTCTAATTCAGTCGTCGTACATCATCTCAGCTCTGTTAGGAGCGAGGTGCCACGGTAGCTGGTTGTACCAGACTGACCTTACACGGTAGGACTGCAATTGGAAATGTACAATATCAGGCACACCTCATGATGTTTCTTGAAATCACGTCTTTTAAAGATAATGATGTGCTATTGGGTGAAGAAGATGACGATATGTCGTAACTTAATTGATGAAATGACGCCTCTAGTTAAGATTATGGGAAAGTGAGGATCTAATTTGCAGTGAAGACAACTTCAGCATTGTTTAAGGGATACTTTATTTTCATTTCATGCTATAAGTCTTGCTGCAGAACAATTAACACATCAAATGATTAGGACAAATGACTAGACAAGCTGTCACTCATATAACTGGGTAACGCACAAATCCCGTCCCGATTAAAAATCTCTTTCATAAATAATCTGAGCCGTGAACCAAGTTATGTACATCCCGGCTCATTCGATTAATAAAACTCTAGACTCGCGACCGCAGTTGTCTTTAGCTTTCATAGTGGAGGCTGCTACCGCATTCTTATAATGGTATATTTCCTAACAATGGAAGAGCTGACGTTGAAGAGTAAGTGCCAGACTGGTCTAAATTCCAGTTGTACATGGAGAACAATCTGTGTTCCATTGCCAAGTGCCTGGATAGAGATCTGAGTGAACTGCGTCTGCTTTCAGTACCCATTGATGCTGTTCGATGGCACCTGATGCAGCTCCAGTGTTTCTAGGCTGAATAAGGATGCGTATGCAGTTTTGCACTCCATGTGAGGGGATTCACCGTTTTGCGATCGTTGCGTGTTAAGCTGTATTCGCTAGTTATTTATTCGCAATGGAATTGTGCAGGGGTATGTTGTCCAATAACATCCCGATATAGAAAACATGGCATATTAAAGTCATGACGAGGTAAGTTTTAGTCCGTTCTTTGTGAGTGTTCAAACATCAGCGAACATAACCTACTCAGTGTTTACGCAACAACCTCTTATTACTATTGTTGATTCCGCTTTGATCGTTGTTTCCAGACATGCTGCAAATGCCACTAAGGATGCCAATCATTGAACATGTGTTCCATCCAGACGCTGTATCAGCCCCCTTCTCTCATTTATGAAGGGAAGTCCACGGCAAGTATTTCATCAGCCTTATTCATTTGATGAGCACTGTGAAAGAGGCCATGGAAGCTACGAAGATCCAGCGGACGGTGGAAGACACCATTCCAGCACGTCGACAAAGTACGGTTCTGTGGTAATACGAATACCTCCTTACCAGAGTTTGGAACGTCGGGAAACTAATTCTCTTGGACGATGTGAAGAAAGGGGATATTGTGTTCAGGATTCCCAACGCACATCCGCCGCATCACGCAAGGAAAAATATTATGCCTCTTACACAGGTGTTATTATAGAGCAAACGTGATCATTCCCAACATAAGTCAGTCAGTACTCCAGGTAGTAGTCTGTAAACTAATACGTTAGGCCTATTTAAATATTAATCTGCTTTATCATGCATCCAGGGAAAAATTTCTTCGGAAACATAAGGATGGTCGATTTTCCAACCTCCATTTTATACGGATAACAGCTACCTGATACCTACCGCTGCTGCGATGAACTGACCTGTGAAACAAGCATCAGCACTTTTGCCTTGAGACGCTCTGTGAGTGCTAAAAAAGAACTTCACCACAGGAAAGCTTCAATACTTTCTTAGCGTACATGTTGTCTAGTATGCATCCTTCAAGCTTTACGACTGTGGCTACTGATGTGCAACAGTTTACGATCACGCGCACCTTGTCACACAGTAACATGTTCTAAATGCACCAACAGTAGAATTTATATGGGATATCCTTTCATGTGTATGTGGTACTAAGTAATTGGATGACGTGAAGGCAACGCATGCCTTTAAGGTTTCTTTACACTCCGTTCACACCTAATTACCAGCTGGAAGTTTGGTGCTACAACTTCACAGGACAGAATAGGGATAGGACCGTGGTGCACTTTCTAACATATCTAGTGTTAGAGGCTATTAAAATTCCACTAAGCTGAAGTCTCTGGACGTGCGTGTACGACTTGTCATTAAGACTTTCTCGTTATTGAGAAACGAAAACTTGTTTACAAGGTCATGGTGCCTGAAGAAATTAATACTGTTGTGAGACCGCCACTGTTCTAAAATCCATTTCGGGGGCAGACAATGGAAAAAAAAATCTTGCTCTCTCCTGTGGATCTGATGTGTTTACAGATAATCATCGTAGATCACTAACAAAATGTGGATAAAATATTAGTGACAAATTTATCACAAATTAAAAACATAACCCTTTAATGAACTGAAAAGTTGTAAGATATTGCTCTTTTCACGAATGGAAAATAGATACATACACTTACACGCCTGCAACAATGGCACCAGACCCTAAACATATCAAGAGCACTACAAGGAAATCTTTTCTTCCTATTTTCATAATTTTGTGCATAAAATGCCTTATCAAAATGTTTGATAACGCTATTTGGGATAATAGTTCAGAAAGATCCATACCTAAATACTGGAAAATTGCTAAAGTCGCACCAATACACAAAAAGAAAAATATGAATAATCTGCTGAATTACAGGCCCGTATCACTAACGTCGATATGCACTAGCATGGAATCAGAAAAGTATATCGTTCTTGTGAAACACAACTAGCTCTTCATACTCATGAAGTAATGAGTGCTACCGACGGGGGATGTCAGATTGATTCCATATTTTTTAGATTTCCAGAAGGCATTCGACACCGTTCCTCTCAAGCGTCTTCTAACCAAGCTGCATGCGTATGGAATATCGCCTCAGTAGTGTGACGGGATTCGTGACTTCCTGTCAGAAAGGTCACAGTTCGTAGTAATAGAAGGAAAGTCATCGAGTAAAACATAAATAATATCCGGCGTTCCCCAAGGAAATGTTATAGGCCCTTTATTGATCCTGATCTATATTAACGACATAGGAGACAGTCTGAGTAGCCCTCTTAGGCTGTTTGCAGACGCTGATCGTCTGGTGATCAGATGACCAAAAAGTATATGTATAGTGCAAAACGTGGCAATTGACTCTGAATAAAGAAAAGTGTGAAGTTATTCACATGAGTGCTAAAAGAAATCTGCTAAATTTCAATTACGTGGTAAGTCACACAAATCAGAAGGCTGTAAATTCAACTACATTCTTAGGGATTACAATTACGAGTAACTTAAACGGGAACGATTGCATAGATAATGTTGTGGGTAGAGCAAACCAAAGACTGCGATTCACTGACGGAACACTTCGAAGGTGCAACATGGCTGCTAAAGAGACTGCTTCACCATTCGTATCCGCCCTGTTCTGGAGTATCTGTTCAAAAATGGGACTTAACTTCTGAGGTCATCAGTCCCCTAGAGCTTAGAACTACTTAAACCTAACCAACCTAAGGACATCACACACATCCATGACCGAGGCAGTATTCGAACCTGCGACCGTAGCAGTCGCGCGGTTTTGGGACTGAATCGCCTAGAGCCGCTCGGGCACCGCGGCCGGCGGGGTATCTGTGCTGTGTGGGATCCGCATCAGGTAGAACTCACGGAAGACATCGAAAAAGTTCAAAGAAGGGCAGCTTGTTATGTATTATCTCAAAATAGGGGAGATAGTGCCACAGTCATAATACGTGCATTGGAGTGGCACCAATTAAAAAAAAGGCGATTTTCGTTGCGACGAGACCTTCTCATGAAATTTCCATCACCAGTTTCTCCCCCGATTGCAAAAACATTCTGTTCGCACCCACGTACATAGGGAGAAATGGTCATCACTATAAAATAAGAGAAATCCAGGCTCGCACAGAAAAAATGAAGTGCTCGTTTTTCCCGCGCGCCTTTCGAGAGTGGAACGGTAGAGAGACGGCTTCAAGGTGGTTCATTGAACCCTCTGCCAGGCACTTTATTGAAAACAGCAGAGTAATCACGTAGATGCAGATGAACACGAAACAACAGTAAGTGTACATAAAAATTACACAAATAAATCAAAGCATTTCTGAGATTCTAGCTACGTATTTTCTTTCTTCTGAAAATTTTAGTTTTTGACATTTGCATCCTTCTCCATGTCAACTCTTGATATTGTCTACAGACCCCACGTCACTGTTCACGTCTATCGTCCCCCAAATCTAATAAAGCGCCCTCGCGATGCGATTAACACTTTGAATGAAATAATTAACAGATTTCACGACCTTCTTCACAATGGCCTCAGGTGCACAATATCTAGACTCTTAACAAGCAATGCCACAGGAGTTTCTGCCTCAAACATTTCGGCCAATCAGTGTCCAGGATTATTTTCACTACTGTATAAGGTTTGCTTCCCTCGCCCAATAGAAAGGGAATAAGCTGTCTATAGATAGATTCGGACGCAGTAACCTCCCACTAGGAAGCCTCTACTTCGTAAATGGCTTCCCAAAAGGTCTTACTGCACTCTGCGCAATGTTACAATTTAACGGATACTTATTTCCCATAAATGCCGTAGCACAACATATGGTATGTGCTCTTACAAAACGTTCTCAATTTGACCACAGAGTTGCCGTGATTAACAATATCATTGCTGAAAAACGTAGTTTGTTTCGAAGTAGTTTAGTAAGTACGTTCTCACATCACTGACATAATCAATTTAGTGTTGGTTAGATTCCGACAAAAAGTAACGTATGATACAACAGTAGAAAGAAGTTAAAAGGGACGTAGCGCGCCTTACTGTACTTAGCTGTGAGATGGCAGTTGCTAAGTTCCCGAATGTGAATGAGAATACCCCGCCTCTATAACCATTACCACTGGGAGCGCTTATAACTTCGTGCTATGCATCAAACGTGCCAATATAACTTCTACGCAGCTAACTGCGTCTGGAGCATACTCAAGAGGACTAATACTAAGCAAAAGCTACTTACTCATTCGAGTTTTACTTCGGTAGGACTGTTTCCTAATCCAGGCATACGGCGAATTTAACTCTTTCTTTTTTTAGTAAATAATGAACATTACTGCAGCCGTTTAACAACGAATTACAAGGCCGTCATGGGATATGTTGCCAGTACTTAATATGAGTAGAACTGCGTTTGTATCTTTCACCTCGCTGGAAGCACTCGTAATTTCTCAGGACTATGTGAGCATTCTTAGTTCCATTTACGAAAAAAGTACCAAGATCACTATTTCTTCACATTCTCACTAGTCATCAGATCATACCCTCAAGGCTTCTATGAACTCGTTTTACTATATTCTCAGTTTAAACCACAGCAAACATTTATCGCAGTTCTGAAAGCAGTTGTTCACCATGCCATTTTTTTGTTATTTTTTTTTCAAATCTGTCCATCAAGTGAGTCACCATTTGCGAATACATGATTCGTAAATTTAAGAATGATCAGCAAAAGAGCGATTACTGACGTAATCATCCAAAGTACGATGATGACATCCACAACTTTTTTTCATCAGCATTTCGACTAGTCGGTGTTCCCTTTCATACCGAGCTTTTTTGTGCTAATTTTTATTCCATGTATTCTTGCTGTACACAACAACCTCTATTATTCTTGTATATGTTTTGTGGCTTCTTCAACTTGATCCTTCTACTGCTTTTCCCACCTGAGGCTTAATTATCTCGTACTTATCTCGTTTAACTTAACAACTGTGCCATTTACCTGTCTCCTTCAGACCACTGTTTAATTTTCAATTTTGAACCTCCTTGCGTAGCAGGGGATTGCGTTGCTAAACAGTCGTATTCTCAGTCCCTCATGGCTAATCGGTGAAGTGTGCAAAGACACAATAAATATCAGCAGAAAAGTGTAAAGAGTTCGAAAATTTCTGATAATATGCTTCTCCGAAAATGGTACGTTATAACTACAGGACATCATAAAAATCAAGCCGTCAAACATTTTTCAAACAACGTAAAGTGCTTAATTCAAATTAATGGCTATTCTGATACTGTAATGTAAACTATGTTATTACTACTCATAGATCAAAATTTTAAAGAGTCCCATTGCTGTCAAACATCTCTAAATATTACCTTTGTGATCCAGAAACGGCACAAAGAAGTCGATTCTCAAACTTTCGTCTGTGACTTACACCGAACACGATTACTGAACGGGAGCATAAACGCTATGGAAGCCAAGACTTGCTAGTCAGCTGTCTGTTCTGTCTACATCTACATGGATACTCTGAAAACCACATTTATGTGCATGGCTGAGGGTTCATCGAACCACCTACACAGTAATTCTCTATTATTTCAGTCTCGTACAGCACACGGAAAAAACGAACACCTATACTTTCCGTGTGAGCTCTGATTTCCCTCATTTTATTATGATGATCGTTACACCCTAAGTAGGTCGGCGTCAACAAAATATTCTGGCATTCAGAGGAGAAATTTGGTGATTGAAATTTTGTGAGAAGATTCCGACGCAACGAAAAACGCCTTTGTTTTAAAGGTGTGGTGTGCGTACTGTAAGACCTTCAGTACACACACCATCAGATTGTTTGACTTGTCGCTCTAACGAAATAGGCGAGTGTCAGCAGTATGTCTCGTGGTCTTATCGTGGCGTGTTTATCTTCTGCCGTTAGGTCAGACGATAGAAATGCCACTTGCACGCTTAGAGTAGCAGACTGAGGGTGACCAACTTTAAACAGAACTTGATTAATTTTCACACCCATTTATTAAAATAATAACAAGCATAAAAATTACTTAACTTGGTTCTGGAAGCTATTTACAATTGACAATCTGAAGTTCCTTTGGTATTGGTACGTTAATCTTATTCTCACATATATCTCTGATTCTTGACAAAAGTGTCTATACATTTATCTTCATGGCTATGTACAGGAATATGGTAATATCATTAGGCAGAGACTGAAACTTGACTATAGACTGGTACAGACAAATGTAGAACTCGTACAGACCGGTACAGACTAATGCAGACTGGTACAGACTGGTGCAGACTGACTAATCGGAGGTCTGTACACTCGTTATAATACCTCACGCGTTCATATATCTTCACGCGAGTGTGATCCGCGACGAGAAAAGGTTCTATGTTAGCAGCAATCTCATTGGCTGCGTTACATATTAATACGCCGATCGGCGGAAGCAGAATTTGGTCCATGCCTATGGCAGCGCCATTTCGTAGTGCGGAGCTGGACGAGCGCTGCGCCTGCGCTGTTGTGCTTAGCGGGGCGCGCTCTAGCGGGAAAGTTGTGTACGCGCTGACTACGCGGAGCTATGTACACAACAAATGGTGTCCACCGCAAATCCTGTATCATTTCCATAACACTCTCTCCCCTACATACTCCCTATGTAAATCAGCGTCAAAAAAATGTTTTCACATTCGAAGGAGAATGTTGGTGACTGAAATTTCGTGAGAAGATCCTGCTGCAAAGAGAAACGCATTTATTTTAATGCTGTCTACTCAAAATCCTGTATCATGTCCGTGACATTCTCTCCCGTGTCTAGGGATACTATAAGACTTTCTGTCCTTATTTGAACGTTCTCGATGTACTCTGTTAATCCTATCTGGTAAGATCCCCACACTGCGCAGCAGTATTCTTAAAGAGGACGGACAAGCGTAGTATTGGTAGTCTCTTTAGCAGATCTGTTACATTTTCTAAGCGTCCTGCCAATAAAATGCAGTCTTGGGCTGTCCCTCCCCACAACATTTTCTTTGCGTCCTTCCAATTTAAGTTGTTCGTAATTGTAATTCCTAGGTATTTAGTTGAATTTATGGCCTTTAGATTTGATTGATTTATCATGTAATCGAAGTTTAACGGATTCAGTTTAGCACCAACGTGGATGACCTCACACTTGTTGTTTAGAGTCAATTGCCGATTTTTGCACCATACATTGAACTAATATACGTACCTGGACAGTTAAGACAGTCAGACATGATGTATTTATGGTTTACATTTGCAATGTATTTCATGAAGAAAGAGCATTAATTGAAGCCAAGAAATATGACAGTGTTATAACGGCATACCTTGAAAAACGTTCCATCGCTAGTATTTGGACATTAATGGGACAACACATGACAGTATACAATTTTTGACCATCAGACACTGTCTATGACTGCATTCAGAAACCACTGCGTGAGAAAGAATGTTCATACAAGTTCTCGATGGTCTTTCTTTTTGCCTCTGAATTTTCTGATTTTTATCTATATGCATTTTATCTGTGAGTGGCTGATTGATGAGATATTTTCAATTTCCAAATTGTTTTCTTAATTGAATATTTCAATTATTTTTGACTTCTTGTCCACAAGTTATGCATGAGCACTAAATAGAACAGTATTCCACGCCAATGTTGGAAGGACGGAATGATGGATGGATGGACAGATGATCGGATTTTCCACTCCGATCTATTTGCTGTTCATCCTGGATCATTCGCGAAATTACAAATATTTTCGACGAAGTAGTCTTCCAGTGGCATTACCATGTCCGCGCTTTTAGGATTCTAGTATTGTTCTTCTGTATAGTGCTGTAATTAGTCATTGTTATTAATTTTAATAACAGTATTTGTTTAATAGCCTCTGAAATTTGGCGCCATTCAGTTAGTAGACTGTTCTGTCTGGCGCCACTGGCTCAGCTATAGTATCAACTATCCCTCCTGCCAATATCTATGAGGAAGAGTTGGTATCTGTGGGTTGTGTTCTTAGAAAGTCTTTGCATACCGATATATATATGGGGTTCGCTGTCTCGAGGGAGCCCTACTGCCCTCTCCTTCATGATGACCATCCCTTTCCTGATAACCTTAGTAAGGCCAACCATTCTGCTTCCTACCTTTCCGATATCTTTACCATCCCTGATGATCCCCAGTTCGATTACTCCCTCTTGCCTGATGTCCATGATCAAACTGGCACCTCTGCCCCTCTACTCACTCCTGGCTTCCAGTACTTGGACACACTGAACTCAACATCCCAATCACCAGTCAAGATATCACAGCTACACTGCGCATAGAACGCAACATCACTCCCAGTCACGACCGTGTTACATACCGTCGCCTCCGTGAAGCTCCCACCTCCTTCCTCTCCACCCTGGCCAACTATATAAGGTGGTATCGTCCACTGTCTTCTACCCTGACCTGTGGCAAACCTCCTGATGTTCCAAGAAACCGCCATCCACAGTCTACTCCTACCATCCCATCAGCCTTATGTCACTCTTCAGCAAGGTCTTGGAATCCATCCTCACCCAACACATCCACCAGCACCTCCACCAGCACCACCTCCTTTCCTCTACCCAATGTGGCTTTCGGCCGTCCTTGTCTACCGATGACCTTCTCCTTCACCTCATTCACCTCCGAAACCGAACAGTTAAATTCCCGTCGCTCCACCACCTTCCTCTCTCTCGACCTTCAGCGCGCCTACGACCATGTATGGCATTCCAGTCTCCTCTTCAAGTTCCCAAACTTCGCCCTTTCTATTAACTACGTCCGTCTGATCGCCTCCTTCCTTTCTCACTGTCTTTCCTAAGTCACCATCCATAACACAGATCCCTAAACCTTCCACCCCTCCGCTGGTGTGCCCCAAGGTCCCGTCCTCTACCCTCTTCTCTAACTCCTTTTCACAGTGGACATGCCACCACCTTCACTTCCCTTACACCTTCTCCAATATGCCAATGACACCACCTTCCTTGCCCTTGCTCCCACCCTGCAACGCTCCCAGCACCTTGTTCAATCCCCATCTTGACTGGTTCACTATTTGGTGTAACCAGTGGCTACTCAAGGTCCATCCTTCGAAGTAACAGGCGATAATTGTAGGTGAAACCACCCCTTCCTTCTGCCTCCTTGGTCTCACCACCTATGGCCGTCCTATTAACCTCATCCCCAACCTCAAGTACCTTGGTAAAACCCTTGACCATCACCTATCCTGGACCTCCCCCCCACCTCCGGGCGATCCAAGCCATGGTACACTCCCGACTCTGCCTCCTCAAGCTCCTTTCCGGCTGCACATGGGGTCTTGACCCCTCCACAATCCTCCACACCTATAAATCCCTTATCTGCCCCATCCTCTGTTATGCGCAGCCTGCCTGGATCTTCGCCCTCCTACCTTCTACAAGTACCTTCAACTCCTGGAACACCAAGTGCTCTGCCTCAATCGCATCCTCCTCCCTTCCCCCAAGTGGATCATCTATGACTTAATTCCTTTCCCACACCCCCCCCCCTTTCCTTGAATGGAATGGATCCTTTATACCTCCCGTAAACGTGATCCCCCTCACCTGCCTAGCTCTCCCATCTTTTCCTACACCTGTCTGTTGCCACACCTGTACACCTGCATCCCAACTGCTCTCCATCTTACCACACTCCATACCTTTGCCCAAGGTGGCTCCCGCCAACTCCCCATCCCTGATTATGCCCTGTCCCCTCCATCTACCCCTCTTATCAGTTTTGATACTCCCCTTTCCCCTCCTGTGTTTTTTCTCCAGTGAACCCTCTTTCCCTTCTCTCCCTACACACTTCCTGCCCCCTCCTCCCTCCCTCCCTTCCCCCCTCCCCAGGCTTCCACACCCCCCCTACCCTCTCCCTTCTCCCTCCCTTCTTCTCTCCCACTTGCATCTTCCCCCCTCCCTCCTACCCACACCTCTTCCCACTGGCAAGCCCCAGCTTTTTCGTGTGCACAGTACGTTTTTAGTGCGCTGGAGATCGTCGCTACTGTGCTAATTTTTGTCTTCCCCTCAGTTACGCAGTGTCTCTCCTTCAGTGCTCTTCCGTTCACGTGTGAAACTCTGTCTCTGTTGTGTACAGTGCTGAACGTTTTTATACAAACAGTGCGTCTATGAACGCCTTCATTTATTTTAATATCTATGTCTCCTGTTTTTATCCTCCATGTACCGTATGTTTGTTTATATTGAAACGTCCCCTTTGAACATTTATACAAGACTGTGCTTAAACTGACACACAATATGTTTTAGCGCAACGCAATCTGACTTTCAGAAATCCCTTCAAAGGAATGGCCCTGACTAACATTAACCTGTACCTTTCACAAATCACTTACCTCACCAAAAATCTTCGTTACCCGAACTACTGCAATACAGCGAGCGCCACTACATCTACATCTTCATCTATACTCCGCGAGCCACCTTACGGTGTGTGGCGGAGGGTACTTATTGTACCACTATCTGATCCCCCCTTCCCTGTTCCATTCACGAATTGTGCGTGGGAAGAACGACTGCTTGTAAGTCTCCGTATTTGCTCTAATTTCTTGGATCTTTTCGTTGTGATCATTACGCGAGATATATGTGGGCGGTAGTAATATGTTGCCCATCTCTTCCCGGAATGTGCTCTCTCGTAATTTCGATAATAAACCTCTCCGTATTGCGTAACGCCTTTCTTGAAGTGTCCGCCACTGGAGCTTGTTCAGCATCTCCGTAACGCTCTCGCGCTGACTAAATGTCCCCATGACGAATCGCGCTGCTTTTCGCTGGATCATGTCTATCTCTTCTATCAATCCAACCTGGTAAGGGTCCCATACTGATGAGCAATACTCAAGAATCGGACGAACAAGCGTTTTGTAAGCTACTTCTTTCGTCGATGAGTCACATTTTCTTAGAATTCTTCCTATGAATCTCAACCTGGCGCCTGCTTTTCCCACTATTTGTTTTATGTGATCATTCCACTTCAGATCGCTCCGGATAGTAACTCCTAAGTATTTTACGGTCGTTACCGCTTCCAATGATTTACCACCTATGGCATAATCGTACTGGAATGGATTTCTGCCCCTATGTATGCGCATTATATTACATTTATCTACGTTTAGGGAAAGCTGCCAGCTGTCGCACCATGCATTAATCCTCTGCAGGTCTTCCTGGAGTACGTACGAGTCTTCTGATGTTGCTACTTTCTTGTAGACAACCGTGTCATCTGCAAATAGCCTCACGGAGCTACCGATGTTGTCAACTAAGTCATTTATGTATATTGTAAACAATAAAGGTCCTATCACGCTTCCTTGCGGTACTCCCGAAATTACCTCTACATCTGCAGATTTTGAACCGTTAAGAATGACATGCTGTGTTCTTTCTTCTAGGAAATCCTGAATCCAATCACAAACCTGGTCCGATATTCCGTAAGCTCGTATTTTTTTCATTAAACGTAAGTGCGGAACCGTATCAAATGCCTTCCTGAAGTCCAGGAATACGGCATCAATCTGCTCGCCAGTGTCTACGGCACTGTGAATTTCTTGGGCAAATAGGGCGAGCTGAGTTTCACATGATCTCTGTTTGCGGAATCCATGTTGGTTATGATGAAGGAGATTTGTATTATCTAAGAACGTCATAATACGAGAACACAAAACATGTTCCATTATTCTACAACAGATTGACGTAAGCGAAATAGGCCTATAATTATTCGCATCTGATTTATGACCCTTCTTGAAAATGGGAACGACCTGCGCTTTCTTCCAGTCGCTAGGTACTTTACGTTCTTCCAGCGATCTACGATAAATTGCTGATAGAAAGGGGGCAAGTTCTTTAGCATAATCACTGTAGAATCTTAAGGGTATCTCGTCTGGTCCGGATGCTTTTCAATTCCGATATCGTTTATTTCAATATTTTCCATTTTGGCGTCCGTGCGACGGCAGAAGTCAGGGACCGTGTTACGATTTTCCGCCGTGAAACAGTTTCGGAACACTGAATTCAGTATTTCTGCCTTTCTTCGGTCGTCCTCTGTTTCGGTGCCATCGTGGTCAGCGAGTGACTGAATAGGGGATTTAGATCCGCTTACCGATTTTACATATGACCAAAACTTTTTAGGGTTCTTGTTTAGATTGTTTGCCAATGTTTTATGTTCGAATTCGTTGAATGCTTCTCTCATTGCTCTCTTTACGCTCTTTTTCGCTTCGTTCAGCTTTTCCTTATCAGCTATGATTCGACTACTCTTAAACCTATGATGAAGCTTTCTTTGTTTCCGTAGTACCTTTCGTACATGATTGTTATACCACGGTGGATCTTTCCCCTCGCTTTGGACCTTAGTCGGTACGAACTTATCTAAGGCGTACTGGACGATGTTTCTGAATTTTTTCCATTTTTGTTCCACATCCTCTTCCTCAGAAATGAACGTTTGATGGTGGTCACTCAGATATTCTGCGATTTGTGCCCTATCACTCTTGTTAAGCAAATATATTTTCCTTCCTTTCTTGGCATTTCTTATTACACTTGTAGTCATTGATGCAACCACTGACTTATGATCACTGATACCCTCTTCTACATTCACGGAGTCGAAAAGTTCCGGTCTATTTGTTGCTATGATGTCTAAAACGTTAGCTTCACGAGTTGGTTCTCTAACTATCTGCTCGAAGTAATTCTCGGACAAGGCAGTCAGGATAATGTCACAAGAGTCTCTGTCCCTGGCTCCAGTTCTGATTGTGTGACTATCCCATTCTATAACTGGTAGATTGAAGTCTCCCCCTATTACAATAGTATGATCACGAAACTTCTTCACGACGTTCTGCAGGTTCTCTCTGAGGCGCTCAACTACTACGGTTGCTGATGCAGGTGGTCTATAGAAGCATCCGACTATCATATCTGACCCACCTTTGATACTTAGCTTAACCCAGATTATTTCACATTCGCATTCGCTAATAACTTCACTGGATATTATTGAATTCTTTACTGCTATAAATACTCCTGCCACCTAAATAAAAGATTCAAACTACTGAAGGCACTAACTACTGATAGGCATAGTTAGCAAATGAAAGATTTTAATAGAGAACAAACAATGTATTTACCTTAATAGTGTTGAAAAAGCATAATATACATAGCAGTTCATAATATCCATTCTCTACTCAAAAATCCGCCATCTCATTTCCCACATCCACCACTGCTGGCGGCTCACCTCCAACTGCGCAACGCTATGCGCTGTTAACATCCAGCTGCCCAACACTACAATGGCAGACAACAATGCAAACTAGCCACAGACTGCACACAGCACAGCCAGTGATTTTCATATAGAGCGCTACGTAACGTTGCCAATAAGAAAACATAAACAGCCTACTTACATAGCCCCCACGCTCCCCACAAAAAATTTTACAAATTTTTTTGGGGAGTGGCCAATACAGATTTGAAAAATTTTTTCATAATTACAGTAAGAAAGATATCAAATGCACACACTTATTAATACAATGTTGGTCAAAAGCTAAAATTTTCTCACAGTCCATAAAGATAGTCCTGATCATTCATCATAATAGTAATTACAGTTTTTTTTTTCACAAAGTCTCATTAGTAAAAAAATTGCACACAGAAGTAGTGGATTTCCATGCAATCTTGAAGAAGTAGTGTTGTCCTTCCAACGGAAAGACAGTGCTGACTCTTGACATGCAGACAGGCAATGGGCCACAATAGAGCAAACCCACAGCAGAGTCATTCGACGTTTTGAAGAAGATTGGTAGGTAGGTCATCACAGAGTAGACCCACTGTAGTCCTGGTAGAGATTACGACAACAATGCAAACTAGCCACAGACTGCACACAGCACAGCAAGTGATTTTCATATAGAGCGCTACGTAACGTTGACAATAAGAAAACATAAACAGCCTACTTAGAATATGTCTTCCTGTTTTATGTATGTTTCTTCTGTGGCTGAAGAGAGGCATAGATAGGTCGCTGCCGGTCTGCCTTTCTGTAAACGTTTTAAAATTACAATAAAGGAAAAGAAGAGAGAGAGGCACGAAATTTGGGTATTGGCGGTAGCGTCGCGACAAGAGGTGGTCATGAAGTCAGGGGTGGGGGGGGGGGGGGGCGGGGGCTGAAGCCATGAGCTGGCGCTCTTCAAGGAGGGCCTGCACAGAGCGAAGACACCGGAGCACTTCACCCGGGGAAGCCTCGACTACAAGCAGCAGGCCGACATCCCGTCGGTTGGTTGGGACCATTCGTGTCGGACGACCGCTCGTCGCCTGGCTGCCCTCTTCTACCTGGCTTTCATCGGCACAACTCAGTAACCGCTGCGACGCACCGTGGATCCGTGGAACTGCGTGTTGATAAAGGGGAGTAACGTTCTGTAATCCTTGTGGTGATTTGTGTCGTTGCCTACTTATTATTTCCTGGTTTGTACACGACCCTCAGAATTTTACTCGGTCGGGTCTTTGGTCGTAAATATAGGCCGTAGTATTGTACTAAGACACTAGTTGTCGTTTGAAAATTTGCCCTGCTATTATATTGCCTTTCCTTTCCGATCATTAACGCTGTAATGAATCACCTCCTGGTCGTAAATACAGCTGGAACAATTGTACTAAGGCACAGGTTTCCGTTAAACAAAAGAGAAACCTTGTTGTTAGATTTAGATGTTAAGCGGTTAAATTCTTTGATTGTAATTGCATTTCTCAGTACTTAGTTATAATCTGAAGAACCTGGTGCGCTAAGGTGTTCATTGGTGTGTTTGAAAGACCGGGTCATTACTAGTGTATTTTGGCTGGATCTTATGGTTCCGCCGCGTGAGTTCTCCTCTAATAAGTGTTCACAAGTAATTTTCGAATACGTTCCATCAGAGCGGTCTTAATAACTGGCGTTCAGTTTAACTTTGAAAATATTAACAGCCAACTCTTACCAGGGCTTCAGTCAAAATAAAATTGTCAAAATGGACTAGTTGGGATCCAGTCACACATTGGATGCCGATTGAAATTAAGAGGTCGGTTGATTTTAAGAAAACCTTACCATTTTCATATTGTTCCTTAATCTGTTTAACCTTGAAGCACAGGTGCATATCTTAACCCCGAACCTGTCGCCATACAGCTTTCGAATTTAAAGTTACGTCCTCTGTTTTGAGTAACTGAATCACTCTTTTGGAGCTTATGTAGTTTTCATGGGTTGCAGAAGGGCATTTAATAAGAAAGACTATGTCCTGCGCGGTTGTATACACCTGATAACGGCACACTGAAGGTTCGGCCGTCTTGTAATTATTGTCACATTGTTTGCTGTTTTTGCAATACTGCACTTCAGATTTCTTTTGTAAAAGCTTATTCAACTTAAGGTTTAAGGTGAAAAGAATTTTGCAATTCTTTTCATTTTGTTAAAAAACATTTTAGGTTATATACTGTTAAATAAACAGGTTGTGTGAAGAGAAAGTTATATTGATGGGTCCTCCCATCCCCTTTTTCCTTAATTCAGACTCCACTTTTAAAGATCCAGTTTCCTCTCCATTTCCTCTGTCCACAACTATTCAACCATACTAACACTTCTTTGAGTGTTGCAGTGTTCAGTTCCGCATGGGAACATTAAGGACCGCTTGTAGTAACCGAGACGGTTTCAGTCTTGTGATGATATATGAAAAACTGTTTTGTCATGACCTCCTTCAGACAATGTTACACATTACGAATTTGAACTGATCCCTGCACCCATGATGGAGTTCGGAAGACTGAGGTGTCATGTTGTTTCAGATGTCATTCTACCTAGATTGAAAGGCAAGCATGTCCTGTTCATCAACAAAATTGCCAATTAAGGAAAATGAAAGTAAAACTAGCGATAGCAACAACAAATGTTTAAGGCTAATATTCCAGTCCACACATTTATTGTTAAAATATTAAGGTTTTCTAATCTGAAGTAGAAATAAGTATTAATTGATGTTATCACTGATGAGATGAAACATGTTTGGGGAAGGAAATTGACAAAAAAGGATGTTTTCAAAAATCAGATGGTATCATTCCCATAATTTTCTTGCTAACACGTCAATTTCAGGGCATCACAAACCATTCGATGATAATACGTTTCATTCTTCTGTTAAATTTATGTTACATTTAAACTATTTCAAAATTATTTCCTCTATAATAATTTCAACTGACGTCTTGATACATAATAAATATTAATTAATAATAATAATTAATAATAAACAATACGTTTATTTTCCATAATGATACGAATTACCGATACTTAACGGATATCTGGAACCGATAGACCCACACTTTAATGAATACAAAGGGAATCATTTGGAGATTTTGTAGACTGTATTCTTCAAATTAAATACACAGGGTGCTTCACAATTCTTGTCATAATGGCTGGCTCTGAGCATTATGGGACTCAACATCTTAGGTCATAAGTCCCCTAGAACTTAGAACTACTTAAACCTAACTAACCTAAGGACATCACACACACCCATGCCCGAGGCAGGATTCGAACCTGCGACCGTAGCAGTCCCGTGGGTCCGGACTGCAGCGCCAGAACCGCTAGACCACCGCGGCCGGCTCTTGTCATAAGTTGTAGGTATTGGAGAAGGGATGAAGTTCTGGTAAGGAATCTATGTCCGCAAATATACCATTTGCCTGGAAAAAAATGTGTGGAAATCACATCTCGTTCACGTCTCTCTCTTCACGGTACGCACAGAGACGAGACAACGAGATATGGCACGTTTTCTCTGTAAGAACGCGTAGCATGGGCAGTATTTCGAGTACTCGTCGTCATCTTTCCTTCTAAGAGACGAAAGACGTCCTTTGAAAAGTCATGAGTGTGGAGCGTCCGTGCGGTACCAAAATCAAACCTTGTATTTGCGAACGCAATAGTTTCTCGTAGCCGTTTTTGTAATCGGACAAAAATGGTATGTGATGTCCTATGTACAACAGAGACTGACGACTGTGCCCTCTTCTCAATTTGTGTACGCACCGTAAAGAGGTACATTCGAAAGTAATCCGATATTCAAACTTATTTTGTATCCGAATGGAACATTTCCGGAAGCGGGTTCATTACCAAATGATTATCTATTAAGTCCTCTCTATGGCTTCTGGAAGCGTGTAATATGACTGTGAAACACACTGTACAGTTTTTCAGAATTTTGTCAGCGATCCAACAGTCAAAAAGAGTCTCTACAGAGTGATGAAACGTCGGAGTGTACGAGGTGGTCCATTGATCGTGAACGGGCCACATATCTCACGAAATAAGCGTCAAACGAAAAAACTACAAAGAATGAAACTTGTCTAGCTTGAAGGGGGAAATCAGATGGAGCTATGGTTGGCCCGCTAGATGGCGCTGCCATAGGTCAATTGGATATCAACAGCGTTTTTTTTAAGTAGGAACCCCCATTTTTGTTACATATTCGTGTAGTACGTAAAGAAATATGAATGTTTTAGTTGGACCACTTTTCTTACACCATTCGTGGCTTATATAACCACAGCTAACACTTGGTTCAAGAATCATAAAAGAAGGTTGTATACATGGAAGAGGCCTGGAGACACTGGAGGGTTTCAGATAGAATACATAACTCTAAAACAAAGATTTAGGAACCAGGTTTTAAATTGAAAGACATTTCCAGGGGCAGATGTGGCCTCTGACCACAATCTATTGTTTATGAACTGTCGATTAAAACTGAAGAAACTGCAAAAATGTGGGAATTTGAGGAGATGGGACCTGGATAAAGCGAAAGAACCAGAGGTTGAAGAGAGTTTCAGAGAAGGAATTATGGAAGTGCTGACAAGAACGGGGAAAAGAAATTCAGTAGAAGAAGAATGGGTAGCTTTGAGAGATGAAATAGTGAAGGCAGCAGAGGATCAAGTAGGTAAAAAGACGAGGGTTAGTAAAAATCCTTGGGTAACAGAAGATATACTGAATTTAGTTGTTGAAAGGAGAAAATATAAAGGTGCAGTAAATGAAGTAGGCAAAAAGGAATACAAATGTTTCAAAAATGAGATCGACAGGAAGTGCAAAATGGCTAAGGAGGGATGGCTAGAGGACAAATGTAAAGATGTAGAGGCATAGATGGAAGGAGTATACAGAGTGTTACAAAAGGTACGGCCAAACTGTCAGGAAACATTCCTCACACAGAAATAAAGAAAAGATGTTATGTGGACATGTGTCCGGAAAGGCTTAATTTCCATGTTAGAGCTCATTTTAGTTTCGTCAGTATGTACTGTACTTCCTCGATTCACTGCCAGTTGGCCCAATTTAAGGAAGGTAATGTTGACTTCGGTGCTTGTGGTGACATGCGGCTCATTGCTCTACAGTACTAGCATCAAGCAATCAGTACGTAGCATCAACAGGTTAGTGTTCATCACGAACGTGGTTTTGCAGTCAGTGCAATGTTTACAAATGCGGAGTTGGCAGATGCCCATTTGATTTATGGATTAGAACGGGGCAATAGCCGTGGCGCGGTACGTTTGTATCGAGACATATTTCCAGAACGAAGGTGTCCCAACAGGAAGACGTTCGAAGGAATCGATCGGCGTCTTAGGGAGCACGGAATATTCCAGCCTATGACTCGCGACTGGGGAAGACCTAGAACGACGAGGACACCTGCAATGGACGAGGCAATTCTTCGTGCAGCTGGCGACAGCCCTAATGTCAGCGTTAGAGAAGTTGCTGCTGTACAAGGTAACGTTGACCACGTCACTGTATGGAGAGTGCTACGGGAGAACCAGTTTTTCCGTACCATGTACAGCGTGTGCAGCCACTATCAGCAGCTGATTGGCCTCCACGGGTACACTTCTGCAAATGGTTCATCCAACAATGTGTCAATCCTCATTGCAGTGCAAATGTTCTCTTTACGGATGGGGATTCATTCCAACGTGATCAGATTGTAAATTTTCACAATCAGCATGCGTGGGCTGACGAGAATCCGCACGCAAATGAGCAATCACGTCATCAACACAGATTTTCTGTGAACGTTTGGGCAGGCATTGTTGGTGATGTCTTGATTGGGCCCCATGTTCTTCCACCTACGCTCAATGGAGCACGTTAACATGATTTCATACGGGATACTCTACCTGTGCTGCTAGAACATGTGCCTTTACAAGTAGGACACAACATGTGTTTCATGCACGATGCAGCTCCTGCACATCTCAATCGAAGTATTCGTATGCTTCTCAACAACAGATTCGGTGACCGATGGATTGGTAGAGGCGGACCAATTCCATGGTCTCCACGCTCTCGTGACCTCAACCCTCTTGACTTTCATTTATGGGGGCATTTGGAAGCTCTTGTCTACGCAACCCCGCCACCAAATGCAGAGACTCTTCGTGCTCGTAATGTGGACGGCTGTGATACAGTACGCCATTCTCCAGCGCTGCATCGGCGCATCAGGGATTCCATGCGACGGAGGGTGGATGCATGTATCCTCGCACCGTTTTGTTGCTGTGTGTTTCCATTCCATGATTAATGTGATTTGAAGAGAAGTAATAAAATGAGCTCTAACATGGAAAGTAAGCGTTTCCGAACACATGTCCACATAACATATTTTCTTTCTATGTGTATGAGGAATGTTTCCTGAAAGTTTGGCCGTACCTTTTTGTATCACCCTGTATAGAGGGGCTATACAAAGGCGATGTAATTGTGGAAAATATTACGAAAATACTTTGGATTCCGTAGAAATGTTGGAACACATGAGGCAATACTGACCCTACGACTTACCTGAGAAGATACATTAAGGAAAGGCAAACCTACGTTTCTTGCATTTGTAAACTTAGAGAAAGCTTTTGACAATGTTGACTGATATACTCTCTTTAAAATTCTGAAGGTGTAAGGGGTCAAAACCAGGGAGCGAAAGGCTGTTTACAGTTTGTACAGAAACCAGAAGGCAGTTATAAGAGTCGACGGGTGTGATAGGAGTAGGAATTAAAATCCACGGAGAATAAATAAAAACTTTGAGGATTGCCGATGACATTGTAATTCTTTCAGAGACAGCAAAGGATCTGGAAGAGCAGTTTAACGGAATGCACAGTGTCTTGAAAGAAGGATATAAGATGAACATCAATAAAAGCAAAACGAGGATAATGGAATGTGGCCAATTAAATCGGGTGATGATGAGGGAATTAGATTAGGAAGTGAGACACTTAAAGTAGTAAAGGAGTTTTGCTATTTTGGGAGCAAAATAACTGATGATGGTCGAAGTACAGAGGATATAAAATGTAGACTGGTAATGGCAAAGAAAGCGTTCCTAAAGAAGAGAAGTTTGTTAACATCGAGTATAGATTTAAGTGTCAGTAAGTCGTTTCTGAAAGTATTTGTATGGAGTGTAGCCATGTATGGATGTGAAACGTTGACGATAAATAGTTTGGACAAGAAGAGAATAAAAGCTTTCGAAATTTGATGCTACAGAAGAATGTTGGAGATTAGATGAGTAGGTCATTAACTAATGAGGAGGTACTGAATAGAATTGGAAAGGAGAGAAATTTGTGGCACAATTTGACTAGAAGGAGGGATCGGTTGGTAGGACGTTTTCTGAGGCATCAAGGTTTCATCAATTTGGTACTGGAGGACAGCGTGGAGGGTAAAAATGGTAGAGGAAGACCAAGAATGAATACACTAAGCAGATTCAGAAGGATGTAGGCTGCAGTATGTACTGGGAGATGAAGAGGCTTGCGCAGGATAGAGTAGCTTTGAGAGCTGCATCATACCAGTCTCTGGTCTGAAGACCACACCAATAACACTTGGTGACTAAATACCCTTCCTAACACTTTTCATCAGATTATATGAGGCGTCTAATACTTTCAGAAGCTAACGCTACCGGGAGAACGCTCTGTTTTCACCACGTATGTGATGCTGAAAGGGTGAGTCTCAACAAGAATCGTACATCAGATAAAACTTTGGACGATCAACACACATTTGTAACCACGTTCACATATAAAGGTGTAAAACGTCACTATACAACACCTGAATCGTCGTAGGATCGACAGGCCGGTCAGCGGTCCCTACTAGAACATCTTTGCTTCAGAAGGCGTTGTTCGCGCGGAGATCGAAGACGAGGCGAATGACGACAACACGGGGCAGGTGAAACAGTTCGCTCGGGGTTAGATACGTCTAGATACGACTCCGACAGGTGACACGTAGTAAGCATCTTGTCTGATCACCTGGATCCATTCATGTCCATTGTACATTCTGACGGGCTTAGACAATTGAAGCAGCACAAAGCGACACCCCACACTTTCAGAATTGCTACAGAGCAAACTTCCCAGACATGGACTCTATTGAACATATCTGGGATGCTTTGCAATGTGCTGTTCAGAAGAGATTTCCAACCCCTCGTACTCTTACGGATTTATGGACAGCCCTGCAGGATTCATGGTATCAGTTGCCTCCAGCACTACTTCAGACATTAGTCGAGTCCATGCTCAGTCACGTTGCGGCACTTCTGCGTGCTTCCGAGCGCCCTACACGATATTAAGGCAGGTGTACCAGGTTCATTGGCTCTTCAATGTATGTCACGTGGTTTACTTTCATGTGCTACGTCCGGCGTGTACTCTTACTGGAGCGCACAATCTCGCGTATTTTCTTATTGGGGGTTTATACTACCTAGTTCAATAGTGTTTTAACATCATTTGTAAAGGTGGCCTCCTAATCCTAATAATTAAGTCTCTCTCAGTGAGGACTTTATTTTTTGTTTGTTACTACTATCTTATACGTATATGTAATGTTATTCACAAGATTATGTTCTGTTTACTGTTGGTCATAGGGTTCCTTAACGAACGGATCACATTAGATAGGGGTTTAGTGCTCAGCTTAATGTGCCCGTTACTTGTTTACCCCTCACCCATGTGGGCCGAGTTTGGTAGAATTTGTGGTTGGCAGTCGAAGTGCCTGCTCCGTAATTGGATTAGGAACTGTGTTTACATTTTGGCAGCCTTACATATTGTATTTATTTGACTCTGTTAACTCAGAGAAAAATTATTTACTTGTCTCTGGAATTTTGACTGTTGTGCAGCGGCGTTCGGTCTATAGTAGAGGTCTGGCCCAATTCCTGTACTAAATTCTGTATTAATCTGTTAATTAGGCTGGCATTTGTGTATCGTTTGGTGGGCTTGTGTGAAATCAGCCTGGTTAATAGAGCAGGTGCAACATCCGAATGCGGTGCCAAGTCCGCACTCGACCGAACGGCCAGCTGGGTGCAGGTGCTTCTGCAACACTTAACCAATCCGACACTTTGCCAAGACAGGCTTGTACAGGACGGCGATTTATTTTTTTTATCTCAATCGTACTCCTTGTATGCACTGTTGGTTTCTTAACTGGCAAAACACTAGGAGATTAAAGGTCTGTTAATTTCCTGAAGGTTCTGACTGAGTATTTATACCATTAAGGACACATTATTTAATATCAGGCTTGTCTATTTATTTCTCTTGCTTGCCTTGCGCATCTCCGCAATTTCCTCAGATCGTGCTTATTCATGGGATATACGTCTATTTTGGATTTTAAATGTTAATCTTTCTTTCGAGAAAAAAAAATAGCTGTTTTGTTTTACGCTACAGTTTTTATTGTTCTATTCAATCTGTTTGCTAGTAATCAACCTGTTACCGTTTTATGATTGTAAATTACTCGGTTTATTAGTAGTCAATGCCGCGGGCCGTGTTTTTCCAGTAGATGAATAATAAGTCTTAGTATGTTCTGTCAAAATAAAGTTCACAACGTGACTGACGTTCAGTCTCTTTTTGGCCCAGGCCTTCCTGCCAGACACAGCCCGACATGGATACTGCATTACATTCTGGTACCAGAGCGTGGATTGTCTTTGTGATGAACAAATGAAATCTATTCAGCGTTGTTCATGTTACTGCATTTAGCTTCAGTTTAATACTCTATTATGTACCTTTCGTGTTTAGACACAATTGCTGTTGCTCTGAAATCTGGGTTCTAGGTGCGTTCTGTTCCACAGGGAGTCTAGGGTCATGGTCAGAGTGGGCTGTCTAAGGAAGGAACAGCAAAAGTCTGAGTGCCACATCCATCGATTAACCATAGATGAAGAGGTCCCTGAACTACGAGGTGCATTCAAGTTCTAAGGCCTCCCATGTTTTTTCTAACTAACTACTCACCTGCAATCGATGAAACTGGCGTTACTTCTCGATGTAATCGCCCTGCAAAGGTAGACATTTTTCACAACGCTGACGCCATGATTCCATGGCAGCGGCGAAGGCTTCTTTAGGAGTCTGTTTTGACCACTGGAAAATCGCTGAGGCAATTGCAGCACGGCTGGTGAATGTGCGGCCACGGAGAGTGTCTTTCATCGTTGGAAAAAGCCAAAAGTCACTAGGAGCCAGGTCAGGTGAGTAGGGAGCATGAGGAATCACTTCAAAGTTGTTATCACAAAGAAACTGTTGCGTAACGTTAGCTCGATGTGCGGGTGCGTTGTCTTGGTGAAACAGCACACGCGCAGCCCTTCCCGGACGTTTTTGTTGCAGTGCAGGAAGGAATTTGTTCTTCAAAACATTTTCGTAGGATGCATCTATTACCGTAGTGCCCTTTGGAACGCAACGGGTAAGGATTACGCCCTCGTTTTCCCAGAACATGGACACCATCATTTTTTCAGCACTGGCGGTTACCCGAATTTTTTTTTTGGTGGCGGTGAATCTGTGTGGTTCCATCGAGCTGACTGGCGCTTTGTTTCTGGATTGAAAAATGGCAGCCACGTCTCATCTATTGTCACAACCGACGAAAAGAAAGTCCCATTCATGCTGTCGTTGCGCGTCAACATTGCTTGGCAACATGCCACACGGGCAGCCATGTGGTCGTCCGTCAGCATTCGTGGCACCGACCTGGATGACACTTTTCGCATTTTCTGGTCGTCATGCAGGATTGTGTGCACAGAACCGTCAGAAATGCCAACTCTGGAGGCGATCTGTTCAACAGCCATTCGGCGATCCCCCAAAACAGTTCTCTCCACTTTCTCGATCATGTCGTCAGACCGGCTTGTGCGAGCCCGAGGTTGTTTCGGTTTGTCTTCACACAATGTTCTGCCTTTATTAAACTGTCACACCCTCGAACCCACTTTCGACACATCCATAAATCCATCACCACATGTCTCCTTCAACTGTCGATGAATTTCAATTGGTTTCACACCATGCAAATTCAGAAAACGAATGATTGCACACTGTTCAAGTAAGGAAAACGCCGCCATTTTAAGTATTTAAAACAGTTCTCATTCTCGCCGCTGGCGGTAAAATTCCATCTGCCGTACGGTGCTGCCATCTCTGGGACGTATTGACAATGATCGCGGCCTCATTTTAAAACAGTGCACATGTTTCTATCTCTTTCCAGTCCGGAGAAAAAAAATCGGAGGCCTTAGAACTTCAATGCACCTCAAATCAGTACGACTTCGCCCAGCTGTTAGGGCTCCATTACAAAATGGTTCAAATGGCTCTGAGCACTATGGGACTCAACTGCTGAGGTCATTAGTCCTCTAGAACTTAGAACTAGTTAAACCTAACTAACCTAAGGACATCACAAACATCCATGCCCGAGGCAGGATTCGAACCTGCGACCATAGCGGGCTCCATTACAGGTGACGACGAAGCACATAGAACAGAAGAGCATCGGCCTTCCATATTCTGCCGCTTCCCTCTCTGAACTTCAACAGACCCTTCAGTTCCTAAATACCACTGTTCCGTCCTGTGCCCAACTGTATCAGATGCAGGCTCAAATTGTGCACTGGTTAATACGGATGGAAGATTTAGTGGTGGTGGTCCTGATCTTCAGCTCAAACCTGCGTTTGACTGGTCATATAACAGGGTGGACAACTTGCAGGTTGGTTTGAGCACCTTAGAGTGCGAGGACGATCAAGGGTTAGTGATTGCAGGAAAACTGAAGTTACCAAACGTCAGGAATTCTTCCTGTCATACAGAAACCTCCCGTCGGATTTCCTAAATTGTCCAGTCCTTTTCTAAGAGCGTTATGTGGCATAAAACGCCTCGCTGTTGACACACAGCAGGAGTTAGTTTTCTTGTGATTTTTCGTTAAACTAGACGAGCAAGTCAAGGTTTTCAAGATCTCATGCAAAACCGTTTTCCAGTCGATCTTTCTTTGATGTCAGGGGTCCTTGGCTGAAATGGTCAGGACAGTGTTAGATAGAAGTGGGTCCTTAAAAGAATTGCATGTGTAGGTTCTGAGGGAGCATTTGTCTGAGGGTAAAGAGCAAGCACTCCGTCTTCAGTCCACAAGTGGCCCATCGGGACCATCGGACCTCCGTGTCATCCTTAGTTGAGGATGCGGATAGGAGAGGCACATGTTCAGCACACAGCTCTCCCGGTCGTTATGATGGTTTTCTGTGACCGGAGGCGCTACTATTCGGTCGAGTAGCTCCTCAACTGGCATCACAAGGATGAGTGCACCACGAAAAATGGCAACAATGCATGGCGGCCAGGATGGTCACCCATCCAAGTGCCGTCCACGCCCGACAGCGCTTACCTTCGGTGATCTAACGGGAACCGGTGTATCCACTGCGGCAAGGCCGTTGCCACAAAGAGCGACCTAGTCAATTATAATTTTTTTCTGGTTCAGAATTGGGATGAGGAAGAAGTTTACTATGTTAATGAAATACGTATCGCAGCCATAGCTTTTGACCTACAGCTGTATGAGTTTCAGGTTGTTGACACTGTCTTGCAAGGTATTAAGCCAGAGGATCATTCGAGGACTGAGAGACCCGTGACCTCTCGCAACTTGGATAGTTTGGTTACGCTTGTGGTGGGAGTTCAGCAAGACAACCAAAGGAGAGTCTGCGAGAGGGCGTCGTCTCAAGCTTTTGCCAATTTCACTAGAGAAGAGGGTTCCGCTAGTAAGACGCCGACCGTTAAAGGTCGTTACTATCGTTGTGGTCGGCAGAGACATTTTGCCTACCTATGCGAGTGTGGTGACAAACATCCTAACAGCTAACTCCAGAAGTGGGCCCAGCTTGGTACCCATTCACTGCTGCCATGCTAGTGTAACAAGCCTAAAGCGGTGACCAACAGTTCTCTTCCTTTTGTTTGTTATGTTAACCACGAGCACTTGCGTGCTTTGTTGGACTCGGGTACTACTTGTTCACTAACGAGTCATAGGTGGTTTTCCAGATGACAACACATTTTTAGGCTCCCTAATTTAGAACCAGTAGGCATATCTTGCAGGACATTACTGTTCAAGCTCTTCTCCTCATTGGCGGTGTATGCATTTACTATCGGATTTGCGCGTTTTCTTGGCCTATCGAAGTTTTGGTGGCGGAATGTCTCAGGGCTGACCTTTTACTGGGATGTGATTTAGTTATTGGAATTGAGCTCGTGTTAGATTACGTATGAGGCCGATTTTATTTTGGACTTCGCTCCGGATTAAAGTCCTAAGGGATTGAGTCTGTGTAATGGAAATGGAAATGAGCGTTTTGCGTCATTGGGCGGGATGCCCCTGAGGGGCAGGTCCGGCCGCCTAGGTGCCGGTCTTATTACATTCGATGCCACATTGGACGACCTGCGCATCTGATGGGGATGTAATGATGATGAAGACAACACAACACCCAGTCCCTGAGTGGAGAAAAATCCCCGACCCAGCCGGGAATCTAACCCGGTCCCTTTAGGACGGCAGTCCGTCACCCTGACCATTCAGCTATCTGGGCGAACAGTCTATGTAATAACCATATTTCTTGGGTGGACTTCGATTTGGTACACCTATCTCCCAGTCAAGCGCAGGTCTTGCTAGACATGTTGCGTAGTTTTCCCAAGGTACTGACTGACTGATTAGGTGTTATCAACCGTATTGGACATCGTATTCTTTTCGTGTAATCAGATTCCGGTCAGACAGTCAACGTGTCGGATGGCTTCACCTAAAATGAAACTGCTGCACGAGTTGTTAACAATGCCTCGCAAATACTTTCAGTAGCGAAGAGTAATGGAGGAAGATTCCGACCGGTTGTGGACTGTCACATTCTTAATTGAAATGTAATCTTGGAGTCCGTTCTCCTTCCCGATTTGCACGGCTGTCTTTCTTTTGTCAAGACAAAAGAGTTCAAGTCTACTACCCAATTAATTTGGCTGAAAAGTCCCAGACGGCCACAGGTTTCTGTACCGACTGGAACTTTAACTGGGTTTCATTTGGCCTGTCTACTAGCGCAGCGGTTCTTTTCATGTTGCTTGCTTCCGTGCTTGATGATCTCAAGTTTAAATATGTATGTAATTGCCTTAATTGTATCGTCATTTAAAGTATCTCTTTTGACGATTATTTGGAGCATTTGAGTCTTACTGGTCGTAGGTTGGGTTCCAAAAATGAACAGCATAGTGACAGAAGTGATGACACTTTCTGAAGTACCCGACCATCATTTTGCAGGACAATGCTCAACCACGTACGGTGCAAGCTGTTACTGATTCTTTTGACTGATGGGGCTGCTTAGTGCTATACCACCTGCTGCACTCCCCTGACTTAAACCATTGTAAGTTCAACTGAGTTTCTAAACTGAAGGAAACTCTTCACGGCATTCGCTTCAGAACTGATACAAATTCGTCGGGCAATAGACCGCGCTGCTCGAACTGTCAACACAACTGCCACTGGTAAGAGTATCCAACGACTTCCACATTGCTGGCAACGGGCTATACAAAATGCTGGTGGAACACGTATCTATTTTGTACGAGCTGTAAATAAATAGTTGCCACTATTAAAGTTCCAACGCTCGTATTTATTTGTTTTTCTGGTAGCTACAATATTAACAGTCGTACGGCGACGTTTGGTCTATGGTAGAGGCCTAGCCCGATTCCTGTTCTAAATTTTGTATTTGTCTGTTAATTAGGCTGCCATTTGTGTTTCTTTTGGTGGGACTTGGGTGAAATCTGCCTGGTTAATAGAGCATGTGCACCGTCCGAAAGCGGAGCCAAGTCCGCATTCGACCGAACGGCAAGCCTGGTACAGGTGCTCCCGCACCATGTAAGCCTTCCGAGCCCTTTACACCTTGCCAAGCCAGGGTTGCATAAGACGCCGATGCGTTTCTTTGTCTCAATCATTGCGCTCCTCTGCTTTCAGTTTTTTTTCCAGCTCCTGTAATTTGTTCAAGTTTTAACTGTCTAATTTGTCAATTGAGTGATTACTAGATTTATTTATTTAAATGTGTTGATGCAAGTGCGGCTCGGTCAACTGAATTGTTATTAATCTTACTCCTTGTACGTACTGTTGATTTTTAAACTGGCCAGTTTTAAGATCTGTTAATTTCATGAAGGTACTCACTGACTATTAGTTTTACTCAGGACGCAATATTTAACATCAATTTTGTCTATTTCTCTAGCTTGTCTTGTGCACCTCCGCTACCCGGTGGTATAGTAATTATCTTATATGGTTCTTATTCGCGGAATACGCTTCTGTTTTGGATTGTAATTGTTAGTTTCTTTGAGAAAAAAGTTCTAGCTTTTTTTATTGTAGTGCTACAGTTTTTATTATAGCATTTAATGTGTTTGCTGTCACTGAATCTGATACAGTTTTATGATTGTAAATTATTGTGCTTCTTAGTAGTCAATACTACTGGAAGTGTTTTTCCAAGAGGTGAATAATAAACCTGGCTTTGTGGTTGTAAGTGGGCTACTTCTGTGTTGGCAGCGCTGTGTAGCCCTTTGCATTGGATCTCTGACTTCCTTTTGTAAGAGACTCTGTGGCTGGTTGGACTCGTTGTTGGAAGTTAATCGGCAGTGTGTCGGGCAGTTGGAAGTTAGTCGCCAGCAGTGGTGGAAGTACAGTTGGGCAGTTGGAGGTGAACAGCCGGCAGTGATGGATGTTAGATGTGATAAGTTAGCATTGATGGAGGGTAGACGTCTGAAGTGTTAGCGTAGGCTAACGATCTGTAAATGTTCGACTTGGAGATTGAATATTATTCATGATTACATATCTTTGTACTGGATGTCAATGACAATTTACATTCGTGTCTCAACTGGATGTCACATTATTAAGGTAAAAAAATACATTATTTTGTTTGCAACAGAGTCTTTCCTTTGCTAACCAAATGCCTATTACTAGTTAGTGGCTTTAGTGGTTAGAATCTTTTATTTAGCTGGCAGTATTGACGGTCGCTGTATTGCAGTAGTTCGCGTAACGAAGATTTTTGTGAGGTAAGCGCTTAATGAAATTTATAGGTTATTGTTAAGATTTCTTTTTAGTCAGCGCTATTCTTTTGAATTAATTATTTGAAGTCAGGTTGTAATATTTTTGAGCAGTCGGATTGCGTGGTGCTAGAATATCGTGGGTCAGTGTTGACGTGGTAAGAAAAAGTAAGGAGAAAGTAGGCTCAGTACGTTCAGTTTTACTGAACTATTTCAGAATCAAATAACGTAGAAGTTTCATCTTCTCAGTCATTCTGCTATTTATGTACAGACACATTCATTTAAATAAAAGAGTTTCATCGTTTCTGTTAAAATAAAGAGAAAGTTCATACCACTAACGATGTTCGTTCTTCCTTTGGCTCTGTCCTTCGCATGTTGCGTTCCAACACCCTTAAAACAATCAGCAGAGAGAGAGAGAGAGAAAGAGAGAGAATGTATAACCCATGGATTGCTACATAATCAAGCAATACCGGCAGAATACCAGCAGTACCAGATAACAGGTACACTGGTCGTGGGCCACCTTGTGTGCTAAGATGTTGCATCACACTCAGACAACACTGACATTGTTCTGTGTTCGTAGATGGTTGCACATTACCCACTACACAAAGTCCGTAATTAATTTGTGGCATCTGCTGTCTAAATGTTCCCACAGAATTTCAGTCCTGGTCTATAGACACGCTATAGCACCTATTATCACCATAAAATTCCTTCTGTAAGCCCATAGCGAACGCTCGTCAAAAGAACGAAGCAAAGGAGCTCCTAGTAACAACTACGGTGGAAAAGAATCCAACGACATGTCACTCACAATTTCTCCCACAAGAGCGTGCTTGCAGAATACGTCCACCAACTATGGCGACGATGTTAACTAAAACAATAACTGTAAGAATATGAAATGCCTCCAGCCGTCCTTATGATCTTAGTTATTGCGTAGCTACCACTTTTGGAGCTTAACTGCCTCATCTTCAGGCCTTAGTTGATGCTGAAGGTGTTATTACTATCTATATATATGCATTATCAGTGGCCAATGTAACTAGTTTACGCAGCATCAGTGGTCAACATAATTGGTTTACGAAGATTGTCTGCAACTGTGATGTCAGTACTCCAACCATTAACTGCCAACTGGCTGTGGAAACATTCAATGCTTCCCTCACCACTGCGCTATTCTGGGCAGGTGTGCGACGGTGGCAGCTATATGCTGAGAGCCACACACGCGGAAAACTTAGGAAGACGTGTTTCAAATGCAGTGCAGCTACTTCTGTGAGACGAATATTGCAATACACTTTCACAAGTAGACGTTTACCACATGTATCTATTTTCAAATTGTTATCTTCCTGCCAATACAGTTGCTTTTATTACTTGATTAAATAAATACATTTTGCAGTGCTAATACTGTGAGCGGAAGTGAGAAAAGCATACAGGCGTTTAACGTTACTTCGTGACGTTTATAAACTTGTAGACGTTTCTGTTTTAGAATATGTAAAAATTCTGGAACTATGGTTCGCGATTATAATCTGTTAAACCCGACCATTGGCGGGACTTCATCAATTTCGTAAGTCAAGTAATTACGTTCACACGTGCTGTTGAAACGTAGTGAAAAAGACCAATAAAAAGGTGTTAGCATGTGGACGTAATGTGCTGTTCCAGTCTCTTCTGTACCTAAGGTCCATCACCGTTCCCTTAGGATCCCTACGTAATTCGGTGCTCTCCGATACACACAATCGAACAGCGGAGGAGTGGTACTCAAGCGTCAACTTTAGATTACAATATCTCCGGATGTAATTAACATTTCTCAATGCAACAAACGGCACTGATTACGTATTTCTTTATATGTTCAGATGTGACAACAAATCTAACGTGGTTTCATTTAAAAAAACATAGGTTTGTGTTAAAGAACATACTTCCGTGAATTTTTTTATGGTTTGTATTAACCAATTACACTAGCCCCTCTCCTCACGTTCGGTCTGTGGAATCGGTTCGTCAGTATTTGATGTGGTTTACGAAATATATCCAGCGGTAACGTTAGGTGACTCACCCTGTATGTGTACATGAATCGAATTTCTAGGAATCGCAGAAACACGATTTTTATATACATGGCTTCCAGTAAAGTATTCGTTCATCTTTTTGAACTTACCAAAAGTAATCGGTCTATGAACCTCTGTAACATCACAAGACTAAATACAAGCGCACGCTCGAGTTTCTACACCAATTCAACTCGTTAAAGATAGCTATTTAAATGTGCAATTACTAATATCACCCGATTTAAATGTCTTAAACGTGAGTATCAATTGTCATTGCAAATAACAGTACCGGTCTCGCCAAATTTCCACCTGCAATTACCTCCTGTGAATAGCTTCCCACTCATGGCTTTCACGTCCAGAAGAAAAATGTGATTTCAGCCTCAGTCGACCCCATGGTCAACTCCATCACCTCATGCCTGATTGGCTGGAACAGAGCACTTCGCCGCAAAGAGATAAAAGAGTTTACGTGATCTTTCGATTCCGGTTATACGATATCTTTGCGAAAATCAGAAAGAGCTGTTTAACACCCATCTTTCAAGTTATTGTTACTAAGACTGCTGAATGATGAGGTAAACAAAGTTTGTCAGCAGTAGTCAGGCATAATTTACTTTATCGCTGTGACTGCTAAAAATGGCCTGATGCAATTAGTGTCGTCACTGTTTTGAACGTTACCCGCTACTTTTGCAGCCGACGCACCTTCCATTTACTTCAGTAAAACATGTCGGAGAGTCGCTCATCTCGATTCATAGCCGTGGCGTCGTAGCCTCTCTATTTCGTTTTCCATCTGTTTGCTGGCGCTCCGGAGGGGTCGTCGCGATGGAGCGCATATTTCACACCGCCGTCGCCTCCTCTCGCAATACGACTCCAGAGTTTTACGAGCACCCGGAGTCGTCACTCGTCTGCGACATCCGCGCCGTCTTCCTTGAAATTCACCCTCAGTTCGTCATTTATCTTCCTGGCTCTTCCACCATCTATACTTCTGTATGCTCTACTTGAAGTCCTCGTTTGTGACGGACTCACCAATAATTAGCTGAGCACATTGATTATGTTGTTGGTTGCTCTGTGAGGTAAGTACCGTTATTACATATTTGTAAAAATCATATAACGGGTGCTTAAAATTAATTTGCAGGTACTCACGGAGGTGGGCTGTAATTATCGTATGGCAGCGAAACTCAGTAGATATGCTAATAAGTTAATGCAGAATCGATTGACGCTGGGAAAAAATTAATTCCATTGTTGGTCACCAGGTGCAAATCTGGCGCTGTACAGCATCTCATAGACGTCTCCGGTGCTCATATTGAACAAATTGTGTAAGCCGCGGGTTAATAATTAAATCAGCATTATACCTTTCCCACTTGTTTGACACTTTGTGACGATGTCGTTTTCCCATTCCATTACATACGGAAACATTTCTTTACGTCTTTCTTACATTCACAGCACCAAATTTGCACCTGGTGGACAAAATTGTAACTAATTTTTGTCGTATTAACACACTATATTATCGAGCAAGTTTCGCTGCCATAAGATAATTACCGCCCACATTGGACCTCTGTGTGCAGCTCCACTTTACTTTCAAGCACCTGGTTTGTATGTATGTATGTATCTTCATGTGTTCCACATGTCCTAATCCACTGGATAGGTTACAAAGTATTTGGTACGCATATCACTTACAGTCTGGAAAGAAGCACTATGGGCGTTAGAACGATAGTGGTAGGAGTGACATGTGGTTGACATATATCCATTACTCAGGAACGTCAGGAGGAGTTTCTACCTAATCTTTTTACATACAATACTGATTATTTGTAAACTTATACAACAAATGTTCAAAAATAATGTAAGGGTAACATACTAGGGGTAACAGCGGAGGTGAGAAGCTGCGACAGGTAAAAATAAGAAATAGCGAGATATATTAATACTGAAAGCAAGGTTTTCGTTGTCGCTAACCTATTGATGACTGTTTCAATGATGTTTCTGCTCGAGAACTGTGGCGGTGGCCACGAGTGCGATGCCAAAATGGTTAAAATGGCTCTGAGCACTACGGGACTTGCCGGCCGGAGTGGCCGAGCGGTTCGAGGCGCTACAGTCAGGAACCGCGCGACCGCTATGATCGCAGGTTCGAATCCTGCCTAGGGCATGGGTGTGTGTGATGTCCTTACGTTAGTTAGGTTTAAGTAGTTATAAGTTCTAGGGGACTGATGACCTCAAAAGTTAAGTCCCATATTGCTCAGAGCCCTTTGAACCATTTTTTGAACTACGGGACTTAACTGAGGTCATCAGTCCGCTAGAACTTATAACTACTTAAATCTAACTAACCTAAGGACATCACACACATCCATGCCCGAAGCAGGATTCTAGCCTGCGACCGTAACGGCCGTGCGGTTCCCGATTAAGCACCTAGAACCTCTCGGCCACAAAGGCCTGCGGTGCGAAGACAGTCTCTCTAACATATAAAGAAATTTTTATCAAACTTTGCGAATGTATCTGGAAAAGAAAACTGTGACAGTAACACGCTGAGATGGAAAGGTGTGGCGTAGAAGCATACCCCTGTAGCAGGTTCAACTAAAATTAGTGTATAAATGACTTATTACGTACATAAAAATTACTGTATGCGTAAGGCACCGAAGGGCTGGGGGCGACTTGGGATTAACATATGCAAAACTCAGGGGCGCGAGTGAGGATGAGAAGGGGTGGCATCTCAAAAATTTCGAAAACGGCCTGTTGGTATTTCTTTTCTGTTTTTAGTTGGAATACTTTAAAAAGTGGGAAGCGCCATCTGCCTCTCATTGTGTGGCTTAGTGCATCAACCAGGTTGCAAGAACGAGCATCGCAGCGAGACAATAACTTTGTAAGTTTGTTTAAGGTCGATATATACTGCCTGATGTCACGATACCACATATACATTTACTTTCCTCTCTGTAGTCAATTGGTGTAAGACAGCGGAGAATCAGACGTTCTATAGCCCTTTTCCCCCAAGGACAAACAGTTCTGATTGTCTCTATGCCTCAAACGAAACGAAGGTGCATCTATCACATGTGGCATATACGGCCGAGGCCACGCGCATAAACCTAGTACGTAATACAAATTGCGAGGTAAATGATCAGATGTGCGAGGTACTTCGACGCAATTTAATGTTTATACTGCGTTCTGGCACCAGTTGTTGGGCAGCGAAAGTGTATGGCTCTGAGCACTATGGGACTTAACAACTGATGTCATCAGTCCCCTAGAACTTAGAACTACTTAAACGTAACTAAGGACATCACACACATCCATGCCCGAGGCTGGATTCGAACCTGCGACCGTAGCGGTCGCACGGTTCCAGACTGAAGCGCTTAGAACCGCTCGGCCACGAAAGTGTATGTATGGATAAATTTGCAGTGGGGAATATTGTGCAGGTGCAGGGTGCGCCTAGTCAGGGCAGATAACGTGTGGACGTCTCTGGAGAGCGTTCAAAACGAGCAATTAATTTATCCTGGATCACAATGATCACCCAAAACATTATGACCACTACCCACAGCTACTTTGGATGCTACCTGGCGGGGATGCGGGCACGTGACGCGGTAAAGAAAGTATGTAAGCGGAGCAGACACGGACGGTGGATGACCCTGGCGGCGATATGGGCTGCAGATGGGGAAATCCATTGAGACAACTGACTTTAACAATGGGCAGATTATTATGTCGCAGACGCTGTGAACGAGTACCTTGAAAACAGCGATGCTGGTCGAACGTTCACGTGCTGCAGACGTCAGCATCTGAAGAAAGAGGTAGAAGGACAGTGAAACTACCACTAGACGCTAAATGGTTGCACGTCAACAACTCTTCAGAGAACTTGGCGTCCGAAGAATTATCTGGTCTGTAAAGTAGGGTAGATGGTGAACTGTGGCTTCCGTTGACATCTTTTCCGAAATAGCACAATGCTGGTGCAGGCACAAGTGTCTAGAAACATACCGTTCAGGAGCTCAAAAGCAGACCACCACTACATGTTCACATGTTGACTCAACGACGTCGGCAATTACTATTGCAGTGCGGATGGGACAATAGGTCTTCGGCTGTCGATCAATAGCAACGTGTCGGCTCTTCGGGTGCAACAAACTTTTGCTTCATTATTTCGATGCTCATCTCCACAAACGCCATCATCTAGGTGAAATGCGGCTCGAAACGTGCAGCGCGCCACGGACGAGGCTGGTGGGAGCAACATTATGCTATTGAAGACATTATCCTGAGCTTGTGTGGGACCTGTGATTGTAATCGAAGACACGCTGACAGCTGCGAACTACCTGCATCCCTTCATACTTGATTTCTTCGCTGTTACGCAGTTGGTAACATGTTTTGGTTCATCAGTTGTACAGTTTATAGTTGGACGCACACCACAATGGTTGGACGCAGCACAATGGTTCGAAAATCCGCAAGACAGTCTTGATGTTGATGGTAAGTAAAATGTAAATTTACAGTACCGCAGCGCCTGTGTTGTTAATAAGAAGAAAGGCATATTGCTTCGGAAAATCTTGCGTTACCTTGTATGGCAACTACATAATGTGAGTACTAGTACAGGATGTGACATATGAACCAAGACAAATAGTTGTTGCGTCTGGCCGTGAGTCATTCATTCACTGATAGTCAGAGCGTTACGGCGACCGCTCGCGTAAAACAGGAAATCAGGGTTCGAGTCCGAGTGCGGCACAAATGTTTATTGTCATCATTCCCTTATACAGTCGATGGCTGTTCGTATTTGCAACTGCGTTTATATTCATGTGAATGTTAATTTAGGAATTTAGGACCTAGATCCTAAAATGAGTAGGGAAGGAAGCACAACCTAACTTCCTAGGTGTCGGTGCTAGAAAGCGTTCTGTTTGGGTAGGCACTCTTTGCCAGCAGTAAACAGCATATTTCTCTTGTTGGATAAACACAGCCAGTGAATGAGTGATGGTGGGGGGGGGGGGGGGTGAGGTAGCATACTGCCAATAGTTCAACTGAACAAACAGTATGCTGACGCCACATGTTGATTCAAACGCAACTCATAACGAATTATAACTCATCTCTAGAGGAAATATTTGTAAAGAATAAGCTGGATGATTGGGCGGTATGTACATTGTGTGGTCTTTGCAAACTATGATGATTGATAAAAACAAAATCCTTCCAATAACAAGTACTTTCTGGTACAAGTGCTTATTTTCCACAAAATTATCTTTTGAAACGCTTACAATTATGTGTTTTATTTTGGAACTTAGGTGACTTAAGACAACCTCAAAAGAAGTTTTTGGATTCCTTTCTGTAGCGTGTATTGGAAAGGTATGTTTAAATATGTACACATAATTTTTATTGAGGACAGCTGGGTTCCAAATTGTGTACCAAAACTGACACTTTTTATGGAACCAGACAGCTTGTCATTGTACGGCCATTTGTTTGCATTTGTCAGAAGCTACTTTTGAAGAAAATGTTTATTTATGTATCTGTGGACAAACTGAAGCATTCCTCATTCGGAATATTTCCATTAGATCAACAGGTAGATATAATTAAACTTTGTTTATTTAAACAAGTAAACTACGGAAAGAAACACTCTGATGTTTCTGATACATTACAACGAAACAAAACAAATGTTCTCCAGAAACATTTCCATTAGATCACCAGGTAGATATAATTAAACTTTATTTATTTAAAGAAGTGAACTTCGGAAAGAAACACTCTGATGTTTCTGATACATTACAACGAAACAAAACAAATGTTCTCCAGAAACTCCGCTTAGTAAAGTGAAGGAAAAGGTCGTCACAAATAGCTGTTCTGCAAACGAAAGGAAAACAGATTCTTGAAAGCGTAGACTATGTCCTCTTGGCCAATGAAAAGTCTGTCTTAAAAGCAAAGCGTGTGCTCAAAATCCTACCTTCAGAGCCGCATGACTCGTCCACGGCCCAGAACCAAGGCTCAGAGCAGCGGACGCAGAAGCGCAGCCGTCAGGAAGGCGAAGGCGACGTCCGATCTGAGGCGGTGTCCAAACGGTGATAGCACAGTAGCCGCTCGCTGACGAAGATGGAACTAGCTCTAGAGGGCTCCGCGCGGACAGGTACTCGCTCGGCGGAAGGTTACAGTTTTCCTATTGGCTATCGAAGACACAGCGGATGCGGCAAGAGGTGAATGTCTGCAGAGACCCTTATTGCTAACTTCTGCGCCCTCTGATTGGTTACCGGGAGGCCCGCTGGAGGTTGAACCGGAAACCGCAGAGACCAGCCTGAACGCAAGGATTTGGGTTGACGATAACCCACGAACAAGGGAATTTCCCCATCGCGTCCTCCTCAGATTTAGTGGTAAAATGGCCCAGTTGATAGCCAGTCAAAAACTGAACACAGATCAAGCATGAAAATAGGAAGTAGGTGTACTGAACAGTGAAGAAAGGAAGTAAAATAGAAACAGTGATCCGTCCAAGTTCAAGATGTCCAACATCTTTGTTGTTTACGGTGTTAAACTGCAAGAGAAGAGATCGGTGTTCAAATTTACCTTGTCCCCCACTTTTCTTCACAAAATTACTTACCTTCCAGCTGGTCACTGACGTCCCTGTTCTTGTTCTGTAGTCTTTGAAATTGCTATACTATACATTGGTGCCGGCCATGCTGTCGAGCGGTTCTAGGCGCTACAGTCTGGAACCGCGCGACCGCGACGCTCGCAGGTTCGAATCCAGCCTCGGGCATGGATGTGTGTGATGCCTTTAGGTTAGTTATGTTTAAGTAGTTCTAAGTTCTAGGGGACTCATGACCTCAGAAGTTAAGTCCCATAGTGCTCAGAGCCATTTGAACCTTTTTTTTACATTTTTCATAGGATATGAGTCATGTGGTAAGAATATACAACCGCCGGAAGTAAACGTGATGAACAGTGAGACCAGGAGAGATGCCGCGTAGACGTCTCAGAGAGATGAAAACAACAAGTAAACGGTTATGACCTACGTTACAACAAAGGAATTCAAGAGCAAAAACTTCCAAAACAGAAAGCAAGAATCATAACATGCGGTACTTGTTGTTGCGGTCTTCAGTCCAGAGACTGTTTTGATGCAGCTCTCCATGCTACTTTGTCTTTATTCACACCCCAGTACCTATTGAAACCTACATCCTTCTGAATCTGCTTAGTGTATTCATATCTTGGTCTCCCTCTACGATTTTTACCCTCCACGCTGCTCTCCAATACTAAATTGGTGATCCCTTGATGCCTCAGAACATGTCCTATCAACCGATCCCTTCTTCTAGTCAAGTTGTGCTACAAATTTCCCTTTCCCCAATTCTATTCAATACCTCCTCATTAGTTATGTGATCTACCCATATAATATTCAGCATTCTTTTGTAGCACCGCATTTCGAATGCTTCTGTTCTCTTGCTGTCGAAATTATTTATCGTCTATGTTTCACTTCCATACATGACTACGCTCCATACAAATTCTTTCAGAAAACGACTTCCTGACTCTTAAATCTATACTCGATGTTAACAGATTTCTCTTCTTCAGAAACGCTTTCCCTTCCTATTGCCAGTCTACATTTTATATCCTCTCTACTTCGACCATCATCAGTTATTTGGCTCATTTCATAATCTAATTCCCTCAGCATCACCCGATTGATTTCGACTACATTCCATTATCCTCGTTTTGCTTTTGTTGATGTTCATCATATATCCTCCTTTCAAGCAATGTCCATTCCGTTCAATTGCTCTTCCATGTACTTTGCTGTCTCTGACAGAATTACAACGTCATCGGCAAACCTCGAAGTTTTTATTTCTTCTCCAGGGATTTTAATTCCTACTCCAAATTTTCTTTTGTTTCCTTTACTGCTTGCTCAATATGCAGATTGAATAACATCGGGGAGAGGCTACAACGCTGGCTCACTCCCTTCCCAACCACTGCTTCCCTTTCATGCCCCTCGACTCTTATAACTGCCATCTGGTTTCTGTACAAATTGTGAATAGCCTTTCGCTCCCTGTATTTTACCACTGCCACCTTAACAATTTGGTACTTATGCAGAGGAAACAGAAGATAAGTACGTCTACAACTCCATTTCTTACACCTCGCTGTCGCAAATGGACGTTACACCACTATATTGACAAAAATTTAAAGACAACAACCAGTAACACCAATGACCGGACGAACAGTTCATAATTTTGTGCAAAAAATGGGACATGAGGGAGATTTGGACTCGGATCTCCCCCTTCGCAATCCAACGCCATGTCCAGGTAACCACGCTATTAAAATTCGATCGATGTTGCACATCTTGAGCTCGGACCGTTCACTGTTTCGATTTTGCTTCTTTTCTCACAATTCGGTATACTTTCTTCAGGATCTGTGTTCAGTTTTTGACGGGCCGTCTTACCACTAAATCTGACGGGGGTGCGGTGGGGAGTTTCCTTTGTACGTACAGATGCGTTGTGTGTTGGCTGCATCGAAGGCGAAGCGAAGAGAGACGCCACGGACTACTGTTGAATATGGTTTTAAGTTTTGTATTATATGATTGTTATTTTGTTTTTGTTTTTTTTTGCTGTGTCATTAATATTAGCCAAAATGGATCTACCAAATTCGGTACACTGTCGTTAGGTCATAATGTTTACCGAGAGCCTTGGGTGCGCTCTTATATCGTTTCTGGTACTCCTTCAATTTATTTGGTTGCACTGCTAAGTTACGGCTTCTCGGGCATCCCCGGTGGCGGTGCTTTCACAGCGTCGGACGACAGTGTAAATGGGTGCACAGCTGCGGCTTCAGAAGCCCGTTGGCAGATGGACAGCGGCGCGTCAGCCGTTGGACGGAACTGTGTCTGAAATCGTGGTATGTGCAGTGGTGACGTGGTGGGCTGTCTTCCGATTGCTGGTGTTTTCTTGGTATATGGCACCTTTGCCTACTGAAGAGATGAGACCTTAGCCTGTCTGCGAGGTGACGAGGCCACTCGGAGTATATCGTTTTGATAAGTTCCCTGCTGCCTTGGTTGGTGGACGCGGAAGCCTTCACCTCCCATGGTTGATTTACGCCTAGTACAGGAACCATGTTGAACTCCATATTTGGCGGACGTTAGTGGCGGTTCACGAGGCAAATTTCTACCGGCTCACCATTAACTGTCGTTTGTTGTTCTCACCTTATCATTCTAATGGCCGTCGTTTGAACAATTCATTAAAGATAGATCAACCTTCTGAACGTAAGATTTTAATTTTCGCTCTGTAGCGCTGACGTGTGTATTTGTAGGTTACAACCCTTTATATTCCTAAAATCCTCCTCTTAAGTTTAACACTTGTGCTCTGTTTACCTGGCGTCGGGGAAGCGTGTGCGGTCTTTGACTTGCTTGCTGCCGGTGAAAAACAGATCTGCAACTTGTTTTATGACAGAAATAAATGGTTGTAGCTCCGTATCATCATAGGTTGCATTGAGCAGTTGCTGTTCATTGCTGTGGTGTTTAGTCTGGCTTGATACAGCTCTCAGTGCTACTCCGTCCTGTGCAAGGCTCTTCATTTCCGAGTAACTTCAGCAAACTACATCCCTCTGAAACAGCTTACTGTTTTCATATCTTGGTCTCCCTCTACAATTTTTACCCCATACGCTTCCCTCCAGTACTAAATTGGTAATCCCTTGATGTCTCCCAATGTGTCCCACCAACCGTTCCTTTCTTTTGGTCAAGTTATATCACAAATTTACCTTCTACTAATTTCTATTCAGTACCTCCTCATTAGTTACGTGATCAACCCATCTAATCTTCAGCATTCTTCTGTAGTACCACATTTCAAAAGCTTCTATTCTTCTCTTGTTTAAACTGTTTACCGTCTTCACTTCCATACACGGCTACACTCCATACAATTACTTTCAGAAAGTACTTCCTGACACTTAAATCTATACTCGACGTTAATAAATTTCTCTTCTTCAGTCTGCATTATACTTCGACCGTCCAAATTACTAATTTAAGTGTCTCATTTCCTAATCTAATTCCCCAGCATCGCCTTATTTAATTCGACTTCTTTCTATTATCCTCGCTTTTGTTTTGTTGATCTTCATCTTATACCCTCCTTTCAAGATACTGTCCATTACGTTTAACTGCTCTTCCAAGGCCTTTGCTGTCTCTGCCAACATTGCAATGCCATCGGCGAACCTCAAAATTTTTATTTCTTGTCCCTCTACTTTTAATTCCTACTCCAAATTTTTCTTTCATTTCCTTTACTGCTTGCTTAATATACAGAATTCCTAACCTCAGGAATCTGCTACACACCCGTCTCAATCCGTTCTCAACCACTGCTTTGCTTTCGTGCCCTCGACTCTTACAACTGCCCTCTGGTTTCTGTACAAATTGTAAATAGCCTTTTGCTCCCTGTATTTTATCCCAGCCACCTTTAGAATTTGAAAGAGAGTATTCCTGTCAACATTGTCAAAAGCTTTCTCTAATTCTACAAAGCTGGAAACGTAGGTTTGCCTTTCCTTAAACTTTCTTCTATGAGAAGTCGTAGGGTCGGTATTGCCTCGTGCGTTCCTACATTTCTCCGGAATCATAACTAATTTTACCCAAGGTAGACTTCTATAAGTTTTTCCATTCTTCTGTAAACGAGTCGTGTTAGTATTTTGCAGCTGTGACCTTTTAAATTGATAGTTCGTTAATCTTCACACCTGTCAGCACCTGCTTTCTTTGGAACTCTGATTATTATATTGTTCTTGGAGTTTGAGGGAATTTCGTCTGTCTCGTACATCCTGCTCACCAGATGGGAAAGTTTTGTCGTGGCTGGCTCTCCCAAGACTATCAGTAGCTTCAAAGGAATGTTGTCTACTGCAAGGGCCTTGTTTCAACTTACGTCTTTCTGTGCTTTGTCAAACTCCTCACGTAGTATCATATCTCCCTTCTCATCTTCCTCTACGCCCTCTTCCATTCCAATAATATTGCTCTCAAGTACATCTTGTATAGAACCTCTATATACTCCTTCCACCTTTCTGCTTTCCCTTCTTTGTTTACGACTGGGTTTCCATCTCAGCTCCTGATATTCATCGACTAAATTAAATATCTCTTGTGTCAGCCAAGGATTCCTACTTGCCCTCATCTTTTTACCTACTTCATCCTCTGCTGCCTTCACTATTTCATCTCTCAAAGCTACACATTTTTCTTTTACATTCTTTTCCATTGTTCTTGTCATTCGTTCCCTAATGCTTCCCCTGATAACCTCTAAAACCTCAAGTTCTTTCAGTTCATCCCGGGCCCATCTCCTTAAGTTCCTGCCTGTTTGCAGTTTCTTTAGTTTTAATCTGCAGTTCATTACCAACAAATTGTGGTCAGATACCACATCTGCCGATGGAAATGTCTTACAATTTAAAATCTGGTTCCTCAATCTCTGTCTAACCATTATATAATCAATCCGAAAACTTCCTGTGCCTTCAGGTCTATTCCTAGTATGCAGACTTCTAAAACCAAGTGTTAGGTATGATTGAATTATGCTCTGTGCAAAATTCTGCCAGACGGTTTCCTCTTTCACCCCTTTCCTCAAGTCCATATTCACCTGCTACGTTTCCTTCTCTTTCTTTTCCTACTATCGAATTCCAATCACCCATGACTATTAAATTTTCGTCTCTCTTCACTATCTGAATAATTTCTTTTATCTAATCATACATTACATCCATCTCTTCGTCATCTGCGGAGCTAGTTGGCATATAAACTTGTGCTACTGTGGTAGGCGTGGGCTGCGTATGTCTTGGCCAGAATAATGCGTTCGCCATGCTGTTTGTAGTAGCTTACCCACATTCCTATTTTTTATTCATTATTAAACCTACTCCAGCATTACCCCCACTTGATTTTGTGCTTATAACCCTGTATTCACCTGACCAGAAGTCTTGTTCCTGCTGCCATCGAACTTCACTAATTCCCACTATATCTAACATAAACCTATCCATTTCCCTTTTTAAATTTTCTAACATACCTGCCCGATTAAGGGATCTGACATTCCACGCTCCGATCCGTAGAATGCCAGGTTTGTTTCTCCTGATAACGACTTCCTCCTGAGTAGTCCCCGCTCGGAGATCCGAATAGTGGACCATTTTACCTCCGGAATAGTTTACCCAAGAGGACGCCATCATCAATTAACCATCCAGTAAAGCTGCATGTATGATCCGTAGAATGCCAGGTTTGTTTCTCCTGATAACGACTTCCTCCTGAGTAGTCCCCGCTCGGAGATCCGAATAGTGGACCATTTTACCTCCGGAATATTTTACCCAAGAGGACGCCATCATCAATTAACCATCCAGTAAAGCTGCATGTATAACTTGTTGTTTTTCTTAAATTTTACACATTAATATTTACATTCTTGTGCTTTTATAAGTTTTGAACTTACCGTTGGGTCTCTTTCATAAACATTTGCAGTTTGTCGCCTTTAAATTATTTTACATTTATGGTTTCACTGTCTGCCTCACAAACGCGAATAGCACCTTTAGGGTGATCTGTCTATTACTGTTTATTACAGGAAATGTCGCTATAAATCTGGGTTAAATTCTTCTACAGTTACTAGAATCTAAAGATTTGTTTTCAGTTTGCTGATAATTGTAGTCAGAAATTTGTCTGCTATGGTGTCTCAGTTTTACTTGTCTTGATAGTTGTAAGATATGCCACTGTGATAAATAAATAATTATTTCCTTTAAATTATTTTATTTGTGTTCAGTGCCTTACTACTCCCAGATCCTAGCTTCCTACCAGTTAAGTATGGTGATTCATTTGTACCGTCGTAACTGCCGTCTGCTTCACGTCTGCTGTGCAGCGAGCTACCTTAATTTAAGTATTAACTGTATTTTTCTTACTTGTCACTTCTTCTTCCGTGTGTATTTGCTTTTAGGAAGCTTTAATTTTCGAGTGTTCTTAATAGTGTTCCATAGATTTCGTGTTTGTTTTGAATACAGTCAGAGAGAGTCCCTTTAGTCAGCCATAGTCAGTGTCAGTGTCGTCGTAACTGCCGTCTGCTTCACGTCTGCTGTGCAGCGAGCTACCTTAATTTAAGTATTAACTGTATTTTTCTTACTTGTCACTTCTTCTTCCGTGTGTATTTGCTTTTAGGAAGCTTTATTTTTCGAGTGCTCTTAATAGTGTTCCATAGATTTCGTGTTTGTTTTGAATACAGTAAGAGAGAGTCCCTGTAGTCAACCATAGTGCCAGTAGTGCTAGAGTTTGTTTTCAATACAGTCCAGAGACAGGTAGTGCTATTTTCATTGTTTTCTACAAGAAGTGGCTAGCAACCACAGTTTAGTGAATAAGCAGCCGCCTTTAGTGAATTAGCAGTCTAGTTAAAGGTTGATTAACTCTCTTCAGTAAATTGTTTCCTTAGGATGGATAGGATATGTGACTGCTGTGTAAGGACGCAGGAGGAGCTGGCCACTGTTCGCGAACAGCTGAGCGTGTTGATGGCCGCGGTCAGCCGTCTTCAGGCTGCTGCCTCGGAGTGTAGCGACAGTGGGGAGTCTGGTGCGTCGCAAGGTACACCCCAGGTGTTACATGCTTCACCCACTGTCCCTGCTGTCGAGACATCTTCGCGGGTACCGGGCGCGGTTGGGCCACCCTCTCCCCAAGGGGAGTGGCGGGTTCAGCGGCGTTCGCGGCGCACGAGGCGGAAGGTCAATGTGGAGGCTGGCCGTGTGGCATCGCCCGCTCTGCCTGTGAGGGGACATGTGGCTGCTCCTTCAGCAAGGTCCGAGCAGGCACACGGGGGGAGGGGTTTATTAGTTATTGGGAGCTCCAACGTTAGGCGGGTGATGGAGCCCCTTAGGGAAATAGCGAGAAGGTCGGGGAAGAAGGCCAGTGTTCACTCTGTCTGCTTGCCGGGGGGTCTCATCCGAGATGTGGAGGCGGCCCTACCGGCGGCGATAGAGAGCACTGGGTGCACCCGACTGCGAATTGTTGCTCATGTCGGCACCAGTGACTCCTGCCGTCTGGGTTCAGAGGTCATCCTCAGTTCGTACAGGCGGTTGGCGGAATTGGTGAAGGCGGAAAGCCTCGCTCGCGGGGTGGAATCAGAGCTAACTATTTGTAGTATCGTTCCCAGAGCCGATCGCGGTCCTCTGGTTTGGAGCCGAGTGGAAGGCTTAAACCAGAGGCTCAGACGATTCTGCGGAGATCTGGGGTGCAAATTTCTCGACCTCCGCTATCGGGTGGAGAAATGTAGGGTCCCCCTGAATAGGTCAGGCGTGCACTACACGCCGGAAGCGGCTACAAGGGTAGCGGAGTACGTGTGGAGTGCACATGGGGGTTTTTTAGGTTAGAGAATCCCCTCCCTAGGCCCGACAAGACGCCTCCTGAGACGCGGCAAGATAGGAGTAGGCAAAATGCAACAGGGAATAACAATATTAATGTGGTAATAGTAAACTGCAGGAGCGTCTATAGAAAGGTCCCAGAACTGCTCTCATTAATAAACGATCACAACGCCCATATAGTACTAGGGACAGAAAGTTGGCTGAAACCAGACGTAAACAGTAACGAAATCCTAAACTCAGATTGGAATGTATACCGCAGAGACAGGCTGAACAGTGAAGGGGGAGGCGTGTTTATAGCGGTAAGAAGTGCAATAGTATCGAAGGAAATTGACGGAGATCCGAAATGTGAAATGATTTGGGTGAAGGTCGCGGTTAAAGCAGGCTCAGACATGGTAATTGGATGTCTCTATAGGCCCCCTGGCTCAGCAGCTGTTGTGGCTGAGCACCTGAAGGATAATTTCGAAAATATTTCGAGTAGATTTCCCCACCATGTTATAGTTCTGGGTGGAGATTTTAATTTGCCGGATATAGACTGGGAGACTCAGACGTTCATAACGGGTGGCAGGAACAAAGAATCCAGTGAAATTTTTTTAAGTGCTTTATCTGAAAACTACCTTGAGCAGTTAAACAGAGAACCGACTCGTGGCGATAACATATTAGACCTTCTGGTGACAAACAGACCCGAACTATTTGAAAAAGTTAACGCAGAACAGGGAATCAGTGATCATAAAGCGGTTACGGCATCGATGATTTCAGCCGTAAATAGGAATATTAAAAAGGGTAGGAAGATTTTTCTGTTTAGAAAAAGTGACAAAAAGCAGATTTCAGAGTACCTGTTGGCTCAACACAAAAGTTTTGTCTCAAGTACTGACAGTGTTGAGGATCAATGGACAAAGTTCAAAACCATCGTACAATATGCGTTAGATGAGTATGTGCCAAGCAAGATCGTAAGAGATGGAAAAGAGCCACCGTGGTTCAACAACCGAGTTAGAAAACTGCTGCGGAAGCAAAGGGAACTTCACAGCAAACATAAACATAGCCAAAGCCTTGCAGACAAACAAAAATTACGCGAAGCGAAATGTAGTGTGAAGAGAGCTATGCGAGAGGCGTTCAATGAATTCGAAAGTAAAGTTCTATGTACTGACTTGGCAGAAAATCCTAAGAAATTTTGGTCTTATGTCAAAGCGGTAGGTGGATCAAAACAAAATGCCCAGACACTCTGTGACCAAAATGGTACTGAAACAGAGGATGACAGACTAAAGGCCGAAATACGAAATGTCTTTTTCCAAAGTTGTTTCACAGAGGAAGATTGCACTGTAGTTCCTTCTCTAGATTGTCGCACAGATGACAAAATGGTAGATATCGAAATAGACGACAGAGGGATAGAGAAACAATTAAAATCGCTCAAAAGAGGAAAGGCCTCTGGACCTGATGGGATACCAGTTCAATTTTACACACAGTACGCGAAGGAACTTGCCCCCTTCTTGCAGCGGTGTACCGTAGGTCTCTAGAAGAGATTGGAAAAGGGCACAGGTCATCCCCGTTTTCAAGAAGGGACGTCGAACAGATGTGCAGAACTATAGACCTATATCTCTAACGTCGATCAGTTGGAGACTTTTGGAACACGTATTATGTTCGAGTATAATTACTTTCCTGGAGACTAGAAATCTACTCTGTAGGAATCAGCATGGGTTTCGAAAAAGACGGTCATGTGAAACCCAGCTCGCGCTATTCGTCCACGAGACTCAGAGGGCCATAGACACGGGTTCACAGGTAGATGCCGTGTTTCTTGACTTCCGCAAGGCGTTCGATACAGTTCCCCACAGTCGTTTATTGAACAAAGTAAGAGCATATGGACTATCAGACCAATTGTGTGATTGGATTGAGGAGTTCCTAGATAACAGGACGCAGCATGTTATTCTCAATGGAGAGAAGTCTTCCGAAGTAAAAGTAATTTCAGGTGTGCCGCAGGGGAGTGTCATAGGACCGTTGCTATTCACAATATACATAAATGACCTGGTGGATGACACCGGAAGTTCACTGAGGCTTTTTGCAGATGATGCTGTGGTGTATCGAGAGATTGTAACAATGGAAAATTGTACTGAATGGCAGGAGGATCTGCAGCGAATTGACGCATGGTGCAGGGAATGGCAACTGAATCTCAATGTAGACTAGTGTAATGTGCTGCGAATACACAGAAAGATAGATCCTTTATCATTTAGCTACAAAATAGCAGGTCAGCAACTGGAAGCAGTTAATACCATAAATTATCTGGGAGTACGCATTAGGAGTGATTTAAAATGGAATGATCATATAATGTTGATTGTCGGTAAAGCAGATGCCAGACTGAGATTCATTGGAAGAATCCTAAGGAAATGCAATCCGAAAACAAAGGAAGTAGGTTACAGTACGCTTGTTCGCCCACTGCTTGAATACTGCTCAGCAGTGTGGGATCCGTACCAGATAGGGTTGATACAAGACATAGAGAAGATCCAACGGAGAGCAGCGCGCTTCGTTACAGGATCATTTAGTAATCGCGATAGCGTTACGGAGATGATAGATAAACTCCAGTGGAAGACTCTGCAGGAGAGACGCTCAGTAGCTCGGTACGGGCTTTTGTCAAAGTTTCGAGAACATACCTTCACCGAAGAGTCAAGCAGTATATTGCTCCCTCCTACGTATATCTCGCGAAGAGACCATGAGGATAAAATCAGAGAGATTAGAGCCCACACAGAGGCATACCGACAATCCTTCTTTCCACGAACAATACGAGACTGGAATAGAAGGGAGAACCGATAGAGGTACTGAAGGTACCCTCCGCCACACACCGTCAGGTGGCTTGCGGAGTATGGATGTAGATGTAGATTTAGATGTACCTCTAATTCATATGCACCTACGAGCACTCAGAAGACGATTGCGCAAAAACTACAAGGTATAACGGAAATAGACACACATCGTACATCGGTGGGCAGAGAATCGCTTCAAGTTTCGAACTCGCTTTGCAGATGCTCAAAATGGGCGCCGTTTATGACGCAGCAAAGGTCAGTACGTGCGTGCAGTTCATTAAACACGCTGACAAAAAAATGGTTCAAATGGTTCTGGGCACTGTTGTTGTTGTTGTGGTCATCAGTCCTGAGACTGGTTTGATGCAGCTCTCCATGCTACTCTATCCTGTGCAAGCTTCTTCATCTCCCAGTACCTACTGCAACCTACATCCTTCTGAATCTGCTTAGTGTATTGATCTCTTGGTCTCCCCCTACGATTTTTACCCTCCACGCTGCCCTCCAATACTAAATTGGTGATCCCTTGATGCCTCAGAACATGTCCTACCAACCGATCCCTTCTTCTGGTCAAGTTGTGCCACAAACTTCTCTTCTCGCCAATTCTATTCAATACTTCCTCATTAGTTATGTGATCTACCCATCTATTCTTCAGCATTCTTGTGTAGCACCACATTTCGAAAGCTTCTATTCTCTTCTTGTCCAAATTATTTACCGTCCATGTTTCACTTCCATACATGGCTACACTCCATACAAATACTTTCAGAAATGACTTCCTGACACTTAAATCTATACTCGACGTTAACAAATATCTCTTCTTCAGAAATGCTTTCCTTGCCATTGCCAGTCTACATTTTATATCCTCTCTACTTCGACCATCATCAGTTATTTTGCTCCCCAAATAGCAAAACTCCTTTACTACTTTAAGTGTCTCATTTCCTAATCTAGTACCCTCAACATCACCCGACTTAATTCGATTACATTCCATTATCCTCGTTTTGTTTTTGTTGATGTTCATCTTATATCCTCCCTTCAAGACACTATCCATTCCGTTCAACTGCTCTTCCAAGTCCTTTGCTGTCTCTGACAGAATTACAATGTCATCGGTGAACCTCAAAGTTTTTATTTCTTCTCTATGGATTTTAATACCTACTCCGAATTTTTCTTTTGTTTCCTTTCCTGCTTGCCCAATATACAGATTGAATAACATTGGGGACCGGCTACAACCCTGTCTCACTCCCTTTCCAACCACTGCTTCCCTTCCTTGTCCCTCAACTCTTATAACTTCCATCTGGTTTCTGTACAAATTGTAAACAGCCTTTCGCTCCCTGTATTTTATCCCTGCCACCTTTAGAATTTGAAAGAGATTATTCCAGTCAACAGTGTCAAAAGCTTTCTCTAAGTCTAAAAATGCTAGAAACGTAGGTTGCCTTTCCTTAATCTTTCTTCTAAGATAAGTCGTAAGGTCAGTATTGCCTCACGTGTTCCAGTATTTCTACGGAATCCAAACTGATCTTCCCCAAGGTCGGCTTCTACTAGTTTTTCCATTCGTCTGTAAAGATTTAGTGTTAGTATTTTGCAGCTGTGGCTTATTGAACTGATAGTTCGGTAATTTTCACATCTGTCAACACCTGCTTTCTTTGGGATTGGAATTATTATATTCTTCTTGAAGTCTGAGGGTATTTCGCCTGTTTCATACATCTTGCTCACCAGATGGTAGAGTTTTGTCAGGACTGGCTCTCCCAAGGCCGTCAGTAGTTCCAATGGAATGTTGTCTACTCTGGGGGCCTTGTTTCGACTCAGGTCTTTCAGTGCTCTGTCAAACTCTTCACGCAGTATCGTATCTCCCATTTCATCTTGATCTACATCCTCTTCCATTTCCATAATATTGTCCTCAAGTGCATCGCCCTTGTATAGGCCCTCTATATACTCCTTCCACCTTTCTGCTTTCCCTTCTGCTTTCCCTTTCTGCTTTCTTCTGGGCACTATGGGGCTTAATTTCTCAGGTCATCAGTTCCCTAGAACTTTAAGCACTACTTAAACCTAACTAACCTAAGGACATGACACACATCCATGCATGTGGCAGGATTCGAACCAGCGACCGTAGCGGTCGCGCGGCTCCAGACTGTAGCGCCTAGAACCGCTCGGCCACTTCAGCTGCCAAACACGCTGACACAAACTGTCAAGGAAGACGACAGCAGACCACTTTGTATATCTGTTCATTGAGCTTCCTGTCTATAGGCGCGAATACGGAACAATACGGAATGGATGAATGCTTGACATGTTCCGATACACATGCTCCCTAGTGCAACTATGATCTTGATGATGATGATGTTTGGTTTGTGGGGCGCTCAACTGCGTAGCCATCAGCGCCCATACAGAGTCCCAGTGATTATACAGTCCATTTTCTTTTCATAATCGAATCTAGTCACTTTCACAAATGATGATGACGAAGTGATGAAGACAACACAAACACCCAGTCCTCGGGCAGAGAAAATCCCCAACCCGGCCGGGAATCGAACCCGGGACCCCGTGATCCAGAGGCATCAACGCTAGCCCCTAGACCACGAGCTGCGGACCTAGTGCAACTACATCATGGCGATTATTACGAATGGCAAGATGGAGAGATACTATTTGCACTGATATATGCCATTTGTGTGGGTGTCATATAGATTTCGCGCAGTCTAGGTAGAATCTCATAATTACTTATGACCAACCCTGTATATTTGTAGAATTGCAGCTTCCATGTAAGTTCCTGTCGGAGAATGGTACTAAGCTACGTAAAAACTCGAATCCAGTTATCATCTTTTAATTGTCGCAACAAGTAAACTTGGTGTAGCAGAAAGAAACTGACTGATGTCAAGTAATATATTGTATTACACCTGGATTACAGGCACTGACTTTGTTCAACGCGAGAGAGCATTTATTCACGTGTGAGGCGGTCGAGAACCGTTTTGGTATCCCTACATGAACTTTAGCTATGAAATTAGTGGTAGTAACACTAGAAAACAGTAAAGAATGTGTTATGAACGGAGTTCTGCTTTTATTTAAATTACCTAACGGCAATTTGTGTGACCTTCTTCAACAGTTAAACACTTGCATCCTGATCCAATGCAGCACATAGACAACTCGACATTAACATGTACCACATTAATAGTAACATCCGACTTCGTGGAGGAAATGTAAAGTGGAATTAACTCGTGACAGGAACGATCGAATACAGTCAGGTATCATATACTGTAGAACAACTTTGTATCAGCGTACATTGGTTAACTTGGAATACAGAAGTATCATCCTGCACCAACAGTCGCGTAGGGGGGAATTGTGTCCACCTTGGTCCACCCTGGTAACCCAATAAAAACGGAAAAGCAATCGATATTTATGTAAATATGGAAAGTAAGAGACAATGTTCCACAAAACGAGCAGGAAAAATCTTATATTACATAATGAAAAGATTTAGAATTTTCAGTTGCTAGTTTCCTGTCTGTCACTCCACATATTAAGTACATCTCCCATCACTGATTTTGCAGCATGGGATTTCCGTTTACGTTGTTGCATTCATGCTCCGTAACTGTGCACTCTTACAGCAGACTCGGACCTGATATCACGCCACTCGGACATAAATATACAAATATAGAACAAAAAAACGACGCACCACGAAATAGTTACCCGAACGGGGCGATAATCAGTAGATGAGATGTACTGTACGGACACACCAATTCTTACACTTTCATGAACATTGCATGATTTATTCAGGAGGAAGAGCCTCTCAAACTGAGGAAGATAATAACGCGTTGTTCTGCTTCCACGATGCAAGCAATTATTCGGTTTAGCATTGATTGATAGAGTTGTTTGTATCCTCCTGAAAAGTATCATGCATTATTTTGTCCAAGTGCGGCGTTAGATCCTCAAAATCCTGAGCAGGCTTGGGGACCCTACCCATTGTACTAGTGGAGAGATAATGTGTCTTTGCTGGCCAAGGAAGGGTTTGGCAAACACGAAGACAAGCGGCAGAAGCCCCTTAGCTGAAATGTAAAAGCCCAGAATGGCATGCCATGAAGGGCAACAAAACGAGGCGTAGAATATTATCGACGTACCACTGTGCAACAAGAGCGCTGTGGATGACAACCAAAGGTGTCCTGCCATGAAATGGAATGGCACTCTCGAACCACATGCCGGGAAACACTCAGGTTGGTTTCCCACCGCTGTCTGAGGCGTCTCCAGACTCGTCTTCGCTCCGGAGCCTGGGAGATGAGTCCCGCTTCTAAATAAGCCCCGACGACCATCAAAGACGTGTCCGTAGACGCCACAGACAGCAATGGGATACCAACCTGAGTGTCGCCCGGCATACGGCCCAACAGCGAGGAGCGATGGCCTACTTTTCCATTTCATTTCATAGCAGGACCTCTTTGGTTGTCATTCGCGGCACCCTTGCAGCGTAATGGCATGTCGACTATATTCTAGCCCCATTTTGTTCCCCTACATTGCAAGTAAATCCGGGCTTACATTCCAGCAAGATAATGCCCACCCACACAAGCTGAGAGTTTCTACTGCTCGTCTCCGTTCTTGCAAAGCCTTACCTTGGCCAGTAAGGTCGCCCGGTCTCTCCCCAGCTGAAAGCGTTTGGAACATTGTGGGCAGGGCCTCCAACCAGCTGAGGGTTTTGATGATCCAACCCGCCAATTGGACAGAATTTGGCACGACATCCCTCAGGAAAACATCCAACAACTCTGTCAATCAATGATATGCGGAATAACTGCTTACTTAAGGGCCAGAGGTGGATCAGCGATTTATTCACGTGCTCATTTTTTTAAAGTTCTTTCTCTTGAATATATCAACCACTTTTAAAAAACTGTAACCAATTATTTGTCTGTATATGTACTTCTCATCTACCGATTTCCGTCCCATTCAGATAATTTCTCCGTGGTGCGTCGTTCTTTTCTTTTTTCTTTTTTTTGTCTTAGAGTGTGGATCGAAAAGGGGAAAGTAACTTTACACACTAGAATCCACCAAGAGCAGTGACGAAGCGTTGTTTTTTGAGAAACTGTATACTTTTATAATGGCAATCTAAATCTGTTTTTGGCAGAAGTACTTAGGCAGAGTTTTGTAAAGTAGAAGTACAAAGGCAGATGGTGGGAATCTGACTGTTCTCTACTGAAGATGTATACACTTTTGAATAGGACTCACTCAGGTGCTGAAAACGTAGCATTGCGTCCACTGCTGACTAACGTTAATGGAAATGCTGAACTTACAGGTGGGGGCGGATGCCATGCGTATCGCTCTATTATTCCAATCGTAGCTACAGCTGTGGAATATTAGCAATAACGGGCGTGGCGCGCACCGATTGTTAGATGTTGTCATCGTCATTTCGTCCTGGGCTGGTAGGGCAGTAACGCTCTGTGTGGGCACTGACATGGACCTGGTGGCGAAGTTCTGCATTGCTGACGTGGGCAGTTTCTTCATAGAACTGTCAAGCCGACTTACTGAAGCGCTCGTGCAGGAACGGCATCCCAGCCATTTCGTGAAGCGTCTCGGCAAGATACCAAGAAGATACTTTCAGTAAATGTACTGCCTGTAGCATCTGCAGTCCCCGCTCTGCTGTATTTCCCCATACAACAGCAGCACGAGCGGGTATTGGCAACACCATGTGAACCGTAGGTGTCAAGGAAGAGAAGATATGAAGTTAAGAGAGGTTAAAATTCTCTTAGACCTCTGACGTGGTAAACTTGTGGGCGCCACGTCATCCTCCGATCCAACGAGACGACAAGATACTTGGCTGTAGGGCACCGTTCGACGGGTTCGCCCTGCCCAGTTACGAGGGGTGTTCAATAAGTAACGCAAACAGTTGCTTTTCTCGTCCAATTTCGGTTGAAAAAATTTGGAGTTTGTTTTAAGACATTGCGGAATATTCTCGCTTTAGCTCCTATAGTTTCATAAGTTTCGTTAGGTGGCGACGCTACACCTAGTCCTCAAAATGGAGTCTGTAACGGAGGTGCGTTCCAAGCAGTTTCTTTCAGAGGGAAACCACAGTAGCCCGCAGCTCGTGGTCGTGCGGTAGCGTTCTCGCTTCCCGCGCCCGGTTTCCCGTGTTCGATTCCCGGCGGGGTCAGAGATTTTCTCTGTCTCGTGATGGCTGGGTGTTGTGTGATGTCCTTAGGTTAGTTAGGTTTAAGTAGTTCTAAGTTCTAGGGGACTGATGACCATAGATGTTAAGTCCCATAGTGCTCAGAGCCATTTGAACCATTTGAAACCACAGTATCACAGATATTCATAGTCGCTTGCGAAATGTCTACTGGCATGGGAAGTGAACAAAAACACGCAAACCTTGGGCAAGGCGTCTCTCATGATCGCAACAAGGTCACGCAAAGCTGACCGATCTCACTCAAGCCGGCCGGGCGCACGTAGCTGTGATTCCTGCACTGTTGGAGCGAGCGCATAGTCTCATTTTAGGTCATCGACCGACCACATACACCTCGGTGCTCAAATGGACGTCACTGCTGGTAGTGCTGAAGCACTTGTGTACTCAAAGGTGTGTTCCCACTGTTCCTCGCGGCCTGACAGATGACCATAAAGAACATCGAAGGACCATCTGCGCGGAACTGATTTGCGCATTACGAGGCTGACCGTAACGACTTTGGTGAACATTGACGCAAGTGATGCACTCATCTCTTGATGGACTCATCTCTTCGTACTGGAGATAAAACGGCAATCCATGGAGAGCCACTACATCACACTGTAACGCCGGAAATGCATATCTTCCCATTTCCATCTATTGCACTATAATTTTTTTCCTTATTTTTGTTACCTGAATATATGACATTTCTGTGTCTTTACATATTGTAATTGCTTTACTATTTGTATATATATATATATATATATATATATATATATATATATATATATATATATATATATATATATATATATATATATTTATTTATTTATTTATTTATTTATGTCGATATATAATTGGTTCGTTTCGTAAATATTATTTGTATTTTTACGCTGGGTCTTGCCTAGGGAAAACTGCTATCGAACGAACACATCGATAGGTCGTGTGAAGAATCAAAGTGTGTAGGATCTTTGGTAATGTCAACTCTGCCGCGTGGAGCGCGGGCAGAGAGAGAGAGAGAGTCTGGCTGGAGTAGCGAGTGGAGCAGGTGTGTTGTGTGAAGCTCCCGCGAGTTGCAGCGCTTTCGGGGTTTGGAAACATGTAATTGCGCTCGACTTGCGATGATAGTTTCTGACATGGTGTCGCGGACGGGAAGCATTAGCTGGCGCACATCAACAGCCCGTTTCGTCTGGTGACCATGTCGAGAAGAAGGCGCGCCAACATCCAGCTTCTGCAACAGCGACGGCCCACAATGAGTGACTGTCGCCACATCCTCGATCGACGGATTCAAACCTTCAATCAACCAACAAGGAAGACTGGAAGCACGTAAAGTTTTAGAACTGTATGGCAGACTTCAGCTTTTCAAACTTTTAAAATTGTTGCATCTCAAAATTACAGCTACTTAGCATGAACCTTTGTTGCTCATTGTCCCAATTGCATTACCAAGCAGGGTCCCTTCCTTTTCCGGAATGAACCTGAGTGTCGTTGAAATTCAAACGCCAGCATTAAAGTAATATTATAGCGTTTCACTGCTTTAATTTCAAAGCTCAGTTAAAGCATTCACATCTGGCTACAATAGTTAGATTACACAAGCACGAATTAAGAGTGCGAGTTTTGTTACCGTATATTAGCTTACCTGTGATTGCAGCTCAGCTTAGTACGTACTAAATTTTACTATTGTTAATTGTTCAGAATCATTTAATTCAAGTTCAAAGTTAAATCTCTTATTTCTAAATTGTGTAGATTCAAGTAGCTTTTGAAATGATTGTTGAGGTAGTCCAAGACTAACCGTATTTTACTGAATTTCGATGTGCTTCAGAAAGAAAGCCCACTATTAACTTCAGTCACTAAATTAACTTTCGATTTTCCGGTTTTATTAATTCTTTTGCTAAATTAAGTCAGAGTGTAGCGAAATTTATTACTTCTGACAAACTTTCAGTTTTCACACTACACTTGTCAACCTTCAGTTGCCACGCTTCTAGTGCTAATTATATGTGTAATAATCTTTCTTTTTCAGTTACTATAGTAATTGTCCTTAGGAATGGCGACCGTAATTTCCCCCAAACCTCAAATATCTAATTACCGCTAGTTGATTGTTAACGTAACAGCCGCACATTTACTTTCTTTATTAACTTTACCCCTTTTTCAAAATTAATTTCTACCAGAATTTTTCCTTTCATTTAGATGTAACCCTTTCCTCCCTCTTTACCGACAAATTAACCTCGGTGACGATTGCTTTTCCCAAATTTCCATTAGGTACACGCGGTTTAATTTTTCACTGCCATTAAGGTCGGTAAGTGAGCGGGAGGTTACATCACTCTCCACTGAAGAAAAAGTTCAAACCTGCATTCTCAGCCGGTAAGTCAGGGCGACTGTCTTCTAGGACTCTGAAGGAGTTATTCTGTTTTATGTCCTGCCTCACGGTGCAACGATAAGTGTTTTTTGCTACCTTGAAGAAATTGAAGAAACGACATCAGTGTGTTCGTCGGCACAAAAAGGCAAGCAAACTTTTTCTTTTCCACGATAGCGCAAAGCCTCACATAATTTTGCACATCCGAAAGAAGCTCACAGTACTTTACTGGATTATTCTTCCTTATCCAGCCTACAGCCCGGATCTCGCACCTTCAAAATTCCATCTGTCTGGTTTAATGGAGGGTGCACTCCACGGGAAGCATTACGTGGATGATAGGGAAGTTATTGATACAAGACGTTAGCTCCGACGTTGTCTAGTAGAGCAGTACCATGCGGGCTTACAGGCCCTCGAAGGTATCGTAAGGTCGTAGCAATGAAAGGAGGTAGTGTTCAAAAATAGGGTTTTGTAGCAAAAAGAGTAGGGAAGGATATAGCGTATTGGAATTCCGAATAAAATCACCCTGCTTACAGAAAAAAATATGCTGCTTTACTTATTGAACGCCGTTCGTACTTATGGCTTCGAGCAACACCATTTGACTAACTTGATATTCCGTTTTTTATAGGCATTATGTGACAGTCACCACTTTCTTTCCCACAAGGCGAATTTTTTGGTTACCTCCTGCTTCGGCCCATCATGTCGGCGTAGATGCTGCACGTGAACCCAGCATATCAGGCAAGATGCGCCCGCTCCGTCAGAGGTAGGTCCGCCGTGTAGAGCGTGTACAGCTGTGGGCCAAGAACAGATCCCTGGGGAACACTCTGTGGATGAGACTACCAGTGCAGATGCCGCCGTCTGGCCTTACTTGGAAATTTCTCCCTTGCAGGTAATTACGTAGTAACCTGACGCGTGACACGGGTACCCTTGGACAAGTAATTTACCTAAGAGTACCTCGTGCTACGTAGAATCAAAATCTCATGAAACATCAAGGAAGATAGCGCCGAAACATCCCTGACGTCCCGCGCAGGAGCTGATACACTGCAACATGGCCACATCGGAAACCACACGGGGAGGAACTCTTCCACGTCAATGTTCCTGTGGACACCTATTCGGTAAAGGCTCTGAAACAGTTTTACCAGCGCAAGGGGGAGGCTTATTGGACGGCAACTCTTTGCAGATCGAGCATCCTGCAAGACTTCGAAACTGCAACGATATCGGTGTGATGTACTGCCTCTCCGCTTGTGACAGATAGCATCCAGAGTTGAAAATCTCTTCAAGTTTTAGCCGGGTTCTGAAACATGATTCAATATTTCGGCGATACAAGTGTCCACTATCTTCAGGAGTGCGCTGTTGCTGCTGAGTCTCGCTGGAAATTGCTGCTAAGACTTCAAACCGTCTCTCTACACAGGGCTCCGTACCGTACACGGCGCATCCGTCACCGATTATAGTTCCTGCCCTCCATAAGTGGGCGGGTGGCGACGCACTCAGTAGAATATGGGCGGCAACTATGTATCACTCACTCTCTCCATTGGCCAAACTGTCTACCAACCTAATTCCAGTTGCCTCTTTCTAAACACTGTTCCAAAAACCGGAAGCGTCGGCAACTATCACAGTTTCGTCGAATTTCATCCTGTGTCCCTCGTTTAAATAATGTTCCGGAGGAGAAGGAGGAGCATATTAGGGTTTAACGCCCGTCGACTACGGGGTCATTAGAGACGGAGTAGAAGGTCGGATCAGGTAAGGAATAGGGAAGAAAATCGGACGTGCCCTTTGAAAAGAACCATCCCGGCATTTGCCCGAAGAGATTTAGGGAAAACCCGGAAAGCCCATATCAGGATACCCGAAGGCGTGTTTGAACAGCCGCGTCGTCCTCCCGAATGCGAATCCTGTGTGTTAATCACCGAGGCATCTCGCTCGGTCACTGTTCTGCTACCGCCGAGTTTTCTGGCTATTGTAGCCTCGTATGACGCCGATTCCACGTACCTGTCTCCAACTGTGTGAGTCGAACGGCGGATGTAAGTTTTCCCACATTCCAGATGGACACAGAATTTTATATATGCTCGGATTCCTAAGCCCCAAATCGTCTTGCACAGACGGGAGAGGGAAGGAGGACAGAAGACCATCTTAAAACCCCTTAAAATTCCTCCAGTTTTAAACGATGTGCACCCAGCAAAAAGATTAAATGCCACATATCTACGCTTCTCTTAATGCTCTTCCATGGCCGGTCCGACGCGGATAGCTTAACCCTAGATCTTGCACATGGATTCTCTGAGAAGCAAATACGTCAGGCTATCAGGTTTGGGTCATCCTTTGAGTTGCATGAAGAGGAGCGCAGATCTGTGACCATTATTCCTTATGCCGGAAGCATATCGCTTGAGACTTACAAGGAGTTTTAACATTAGGCGTGTGTTCCGTCCACCTTCCAACATTAGGACACTACTCGTCTCTATGAAAGATGATTATGGGCTTAGGAAGCCTGACATACATAAAATTTCGTCTCAGTGTGGGAAGGCGTTCGATTCGCACAGTTCAGGATAAGTACGTGGAACTGGCGTCATACGGGGTTACAAGAGCCGGAAAAATCAGCGGTAGCAGAATATTGCTTAAACGATGGACTTAGGATGAAATTCGACGAGACTGTGATAGTTGTCAGACTTCCGGTTTATGGAAAGGTATTGGCAGAGAGACAATTGAAATTAGGTTGGCATTCAGTATCATTAACAGAGCCAATGGTTTTTCTCTTAGCAGGACGTGGGCTCCTGCACTATCCCGTATCAAAACACGACGCTCTTCGATGCGCCAGCTCGAGTATCTGAAAATAGTGTTACGAGTGCGATGTATCATTGCCGCCTTTGTTCTACTAAGGGCGGCACATCAGCCCAGTCTTAGAGGGCAGCAACTGCAATGAGCGGCTCATGCACCGTGTACGGTTTGAAGGCCTGTATAGGCGACCATTTAGTGCCTTGGCGTCAGTTTCCAGCGGTACTCAGAAGCAGAAGTGTTCTCCTGAAGAAGGCGGTCATCTGGATCGCCGATACTGAATCTCGTTAATTTCGGGATCCGCCAGCAAAGCCGAAGAGACGTTCAAGACTTACTACGTTGGGAAAGCCTACGAAGTTAGTAACCAGTACTATTTCTGTGGTCCAAAACACTGATTGTATACAATTTTTCAGAGTCGTCTGGCCTACCTTACTATTACAATCTCCATCCCATGATGCTTCAGCATGTCGTATCAACTGATCTTAATTTTTTGTCAAGTTGTGTTACAGAGAATGAATGAGCCGTGCTTTCCACAGACGAAATTACGCTTGTGCACCGTCCTCAATACCACCACAGTATCTGCTGTTGTGGTATTGAACCCGAGGACTGATTTGATAAAGCTCTCCACGGTAGTCTATCCTGTGCAGACATCTTCACTTCCGTCTTGTTATTGCAACCCACATCCACTTGAAATTGCTTGCCTTCGTGAAGCCGTGGTATCGCCTTACAGTTTTTGTTCCCTACTCTTTAACCTACCACCAAACTGACACTTCCTTTATGATCCATTCTGTGTTTTACAACCGATTCCTTCTTTTGGTCAAGTTGGCCTGTACTTTTTATTTCTCCCAATTTAATGCTATAACTCTGCAATCTTTCAGTACACATTCGACGAGTGCAGAAATCTTGTATTCTCTCGCAGTGGTTATTAACAAGAAGCTTTTTTTTCGCGAAAGCAATGGAATTGCAAGAATGCCAAAAAGCCTTGTTTACTATTTCAACTGCGCACACCACGCCTGTGGATCAATAACAGTGAAAATACTTGTGGAGATGAAAAATTGAACTAGATTTCACTAGATAATTTCGATATTGTTCATCTTAAAATGAATTTGGGATGCTTTTAACTAATCTGTTGTACCTTACATCTTGGATGATGGTTAAAACCCGAAAGCGCTAAATGACTAACGGATGATGCGTAAAATGCATTTTGTAAATTATATATTACTTTAAATAAATAAGTCACTCGACAAAGTGGACAAAAAGAAGGAAACCGTTGCGTAACATACAGAATGAAGAAAGTACACTGCGCATTCTTAGTTCGCTGTAATCATCGCAAAGCTTTATCTTGTTCAAAGCTGGTTAATGCCTCACGGATAAGCTATTCACCGAACCAAAGCAACCATCAATGCCAAAGTCTCACTGTTCTCCAATACTAGGAAACTGAGTGATTAAGTCATTTTTCAAAATAATGTATAACATTTTATTTCTTAAAATTATCCATTAGAAGGAAATTTATTTCCTGTCGGACATCGCCGCAGGTATTTTAGTGAAAACATTAGTGGTGTATAGCACACGGTGTTCCACATACAACCGGTGCACCTGACGCCTGATATTCAAGATCAACTAGCTAACAAAGAACAGATGACAGTAATGTAAAAAAAAGTATGCAGTTAACTATTTATAACAGAGACCTCCCCCCATGAACCATGGACCTTGCCGTTGGTGGGGAGGCTTGCGTGCCCCAACGATAGAGATAGCCGTACCGTAGGTGCAACCACAACGGAGGGGTATCTGTTGAGAGGCCAGACAAACGTGTGGTTCCTGAAGAGGGGCAGCAGCCTTTTCAGTAGTTGCAGGGGCAACAGTCTGGATGACTGACTGATCTGGCGTTGTAACACTAACCAAAACAGACTTGCTGTGCTGGTACTGCGAACGGCTGAAAGCAAGGGGAAACTACAGCCGTAATTTTTGCCGAGGGCATGCAGCTTTACTGTGTGGTTAAGTGATGATGGCGTCCTCTTGGGTAAAATATTCCGGAGGTAAAATAGTCCCCCACTCGGAGCTCCGGGCGGGGACTACACAAGAGGACGTCGTTATCAGGAGAAAGAAAACTGGCATTCTACGGATCGGAGCATGGAATGTCAGATCCCTTAATCGGGCAGGTAGGTTAGAAAATTTAAAAAGGGAAATGGATAGGTTAAAGTTAGATATAGTGGGAATTAGTGAAGTTCGGTGGCAGGAGAAACAAGACTTCTGGTCAGGTGAATACAGGGTTATAAATACAAAATCAAATAGGGGTAATGCAGGAGTAGGTTTAATAATGAATAAAAAAATAGGAGTGCGGGTAAGCTACTACAAACAGCATAGTAAACGCATTATAGTGGCCAAGATAGACACTAAGCCCGTGCCTACTACAGTAGTACAAGTTTATATGCCAACTAAATCTGCAGATGACGAAGAAATTGAAGAAACGTATGATGAGATATAACAAATTATCCAGGTAGTGAAGGGAGACGAAAATTTAATAGTCATGGGTGACTGGAATTCGACAGTAGGAAAAGGGAGAGAAGGAAGCATAGTAGGTGAATATGGCTTGGGGCTATGAAATGAAAGAGGAAGCCGTCTGGTAGAATTTTGCACAGAGCATAACTTCATCATAGCTAGCACTTGGTTCAAGAATCACAAAAGAAGGTTGTATACATGGAAGAAACCTGGAGACACTAAAAGGTATCAGATAGATTATATAATGGTAAGACAGAGATTTAGGAACCAGGTTTTAAATTGTAGGACATTTCCAGGGGCAGATGTGGACTCCGACCACAATCTATTGGTTATGAACTGTAGATTAAAACTGAAGAAATTGCAAAAAGGTGGGAATTTAAGGAGATGGGACCTGGATAAACTGACTAAACCAGAGCTTGTACAGAGTTTCAGGGACAGCATTAGGGAACAATTGAAAGGAATGGGGGAAAGAAATACAGTAGAAGAAGAATGGGTAGCTCTGAGGGATGAAGTAGTGAAGGCAGCAGAGGATGAAGTAGGTAAAATGCAAGGGCTAGTAGAAATCCTTGGGTAACAGAAGAAATATTGAATTATATTGATGAAAGGAGAAAATATAAAAATGCAGTAAATGAAGCAGGCAAAAAGGAATACAAACGTCTCAAAAACGAGATCGGCAGGAAGTGCAAAATGGCTAAGCAGGCATGGCTAGAGGACAAATGTAAGGATGTAGAGGCTTATCTCACTAGGGGTAAGATAGATACAGCCTTTGGAGAAAAGAGAACTACTTGTATGAATATCAAGAGCTCAGATGGAAACCCAGTTCTAAGCAAAGAGGGGAAAGCGGAAAGGTGGAAGGAGTATATAGAGGGTCTATACAAGGGCGATGTACTTGAGGACAATATTATGGAAATGGAAGAGGATGTAGATGAAGATGAATTGGGAGATACGATACTGCGTGAAGAGTTTGACAGAGCACTGAAAGACCTGAGTAGAAACAAGGCCCCGGTAGTAGACAACATTCCATTGGAACTACTGATAGCCTTGGGAGAGCCAACCCTGACAAAACTCTACCATCTGGTGAGCAAGATGTATGAGACAGGCGAAATACCGTCAGACTTCAAGAAGAATATAATAATTCCAATCCCAAAGAAATCAGGTGTTGACAGATGTGAAAATTACCAAACTATCAGCTTAATAAGCCACAGCTGCAAAATACTAACGCGAATTATTTACAGACGAACGGAAAAACTGGTAGAAGATCAGTTTGGATTCCGTAGAAATACTGGAACACGTGAGGCAATACTGACCTTACGACTTAACTTAGAAGAAAGGTTAAGGAAAGGCAAACCTACGTTTCTAGCATTTGTAAAGGCGCTTCAGTCTGGAACCGCGTGACCGCTACGGTCGCAGGTTCGAATCCTGCCTCGGGCATGGATGTGTGTGATGTCCTTAGGTTAGTTAGGTTTAATTAGTTCTAAGTTCTAGGCGACTGATGACCTCAGAAGTTAAGTCGCATAGTGCTCAGAGCCATTTGAGCCATTTAGCATTTGTAGACTTAGAGAAAGCTTTTGACAATGATGACTGGAATACTCTCTTTCAAATTGTAAAGGTGGCAGGGGTAAAATACAGGGAGCGAAAGGCTATTTAAAATTTGTACAGAAACCAGATGGCAGTTATAAGAGTCGAGGGGCATGAAAGGGAAGCAGTGGTTGGGAAGGGAGTGAGACAGGGTTGTAGCCTCTCTCCGATGTTATTCAATCTGTATATTGAGCAAGCAGTAAAGGAAACAAAAGAAAAATTCGGAGTAGGTATTAAAATCCAGGGAGAAGAAATAAAAACTTTGAGGTTCGCCGATGACATTGTAATTGTGTCAGAGACAGCAAAGGACTTGGAAGAGCAGTTGAACGGAATGGACAGTGTCTTGAAAGGAGGATATAAGATGAACATCAACAAAAGTAAAACGAGGCTAATGGAATGTGGTCGAATTAAATCGGGTGATTCTGCGGGAATTAGATTAGGAAATGAGACGCTTAAAGGAGTTTTGCTATTTGGGGAGCAAAATAACTGATGATGGTCGAAGTAGAGAGGATATAAAATGTAGACTGGCAATGGCAAGGAAAGCGTTTCTGAAGAAGAGAAATTTGTTAACATCGAGTATAGATTTATGTGTCAGGAAGTCGTTTCTGAAAGTATTTGTATGGAGTGTAGCCATGCATGGAAGTGAAACATGGACTGTAAATAGTTTGGACAAGAAGAGAATAGAAGTTTTCGAAATGTGGTGCTACAGAAGAATGTTGAAGATTAGGTGGGTAGATCACGTAACTAATGAGGAGGTGTTGAATAGGGTTGGGGAGAAGAGAAGTTTGTGGCCCAACTTGACTAGAAGAAGGGATCGGTTGGTAGGACATGTCCTCAGGCATCAAGGAATCACAAATTTAGCATTGGGGGGCAGCGTGAGGGCAAAAATCGTAGAGGGAGACCAAGAGATGAATACACTAAACGGATTCAGAAGGATGTAGGTTGCAGTAGGTACTGGGAGATAAAGGAGCTTGCACAGGATGGATTAGCATGGAGATCTGCATCAAACCAGTCTCAGGACTGAAGACAACAACAACAACAACAACAACAACAGAGGCTGGAAGTGGTGGCCACGGGCATCCCAGACATTGTTGGCTTTGTGTGGCGATGTTACCAGCAACACGCTGTAATTCTGCAAGTATGATGTTGTTAATTTCTCTAGCAGTTTTCCATATAATTCCTTGTATTGTGGGAGGATTGTCAGCACACACTTTGATTTATAGTGCGTATTACGTTTAGGGACCTGGGAGGCCAGAGTCCTCTACTGACAAATCCGTCTTCAGGTTTGGTGATATGGGCCATACGTTGGTTGGATGTGTGAGCGCTTGCTCCATCTTTTAGGAATACAGCAGTCAGCTTCTGTGCATCTGTTAACGGTGCATAGAAAGTATCTCTTGAGACCTGGTAATGTTTAATGAGTAACAGAAAAATACGGGTCCAATAATGCGCATGCTTCACAGTTCACTGCAAACATCTATATTCTCTGAGCGGAGAGGTTCTTCATGCAGAACATATTGGTTGTCCTGCGACCAGAATCTGCAATTCCGGGAGTTTACAGGGACTGACAAATGAAACCAGAACTCCTACACTAATCTGTCGCGATAACCTCCTTACCCACTTGGGGGACTTTTCGTAATGTCTGTGCGAATTCTGTCTAAAGTCTCAGGGGTCCTCACTGTCGGTCTGCACATTATGAACGGCTCTTGCAGCCCTTCATTGCTTGTTCATATCTTAAATTGTCCTGGTCATCGGGAGTTTCCTACCAGGATACTTCGCTTAAAACATTTCTTTACATTCCTTGATGGAGCCTTGCCGCAGTGTGAACACCGGTTCCATAAAAACACTGAAGGGCTATCAGGCCTGGCTAGCTTTCGTATGGGTGACCGTCCGGCATGCCGAGCGTTGTTGGCAAGCGGGGTGCACTCAGCCCTCTTGACGTAAATTGAGGAGCTACTTGACTGGGAAGTAGTGGCTCCAGTCACGAAAACTAAAAACTACCCAGAAAGCGGTTGCTGACCACACATTGCACCATATCTGCATCCGGCGATGCCTAAAGACTAATGATGACACAGCGGTCGGTCAGAACCGTTAAGGTATTCCGAGAGCTGTTCGTTCCGAATTTAGTTTAGTTTTTAGTTGGAGTCTGTCTTTATGTAACACTCCACAATATCAGTTCACTGTTCTAAAGCAAACTACCCCGTTTCTGTAACAAGTCAATACGAGTTTCTCGCAACAACTGACACTCGAGAATACAGCTGCACTCAGCTTCCCGATAAAATGCAGTATAGCCAACTTTCGATAGAGTGTTAGCATATCAGAAGCAATTCAGCTAGAGATGATCAATCGGTTTCTGAGGCTACCGGTTTTATATGGGACGCCCCGTATATTGGAATTAAAATTTAAGTTAGTTCTGTTCCCCAATACAATCAAAGACCCTGTTCAGTAAATTGTTTTTATCTTCCAGCAAGTCCCAAAACAGTGTACACCCTACGCAGAGAACGATTCATTCTGGAAACAATCCACTAGGCTGTAGCAAAGCCATTTCCAGCAGTATCCTTTCTACCAGGAGTTTTAGTTCAGCAGAGTATAGGAAAATTTTGTGAAGTTTGATACATAATGGAAATAATCGTAGAAGGAAGTATCGAATGGGAGATTGCAAGTCATCAGTTGACAGATCTGTCGGTGAGAGCATTGTCACGAAACGCAAGGTTCCCGTTTCATCGGCCAGGATGTTTCTAACCAGCTCACGCTCATGTTGCTGGATGTAAGACTCATTTTTTACACGATTTCATTTGCAGCATATACCCTGCCTACAGAAAGATAATCCATTCTTAATTACACTGTCTGTAAAGAAAGTTATGAGCCCTGAAGGTGAGGAAAAAACGAACTGAAGCTTCACGAGTTGAGAGGAAGATTGGAGGTTAATTTGCCAATTACAAAACTGAGTAACATTTATATAGAACTTAAGTCACTTATCAGTATGACGTTGCACTCCCTCTGGTCTTGATAATGTATGCACTGATTCCACTGGGAAGGGTATCATAAACACATTGTATCTCCGCGTGAGGTTAGCTGGCCTACAATTGTTGTAACTGGCGCTTGATACTCTAGATATTGGCACTGGGACAAAGTTGACGTCCGAGCTGATTTCACATCTGTTCCATCGGCGACAGGTTTGGGGATCGAACTAACCATGGGCGTACCTTAACATCACGCAAACACTTCAAAGACATGTTCCCCGAGAGGAACATCATTGTCCTGTTGGGAAGTGGCACTATGTTACTATCACACGATAGCTAGAACGTAAGATGTCCGTGACGCACCCTTGTGTCAATTTGCCTCAAACGCTGCCAGCTGTAATCTGAAGTCGTACACAATGGCTCCCCAAAACAGTGATTCCCGGAGCGGTGTGCCTCACCAAAACATTGGAAGAGTGCGGCCTCTCCATCTTCATTAGCAGTCCATGCATGGCACCAGTCCAAACGCAGACACTTGTGTTGTGATATTAACGCCAGTGTACGCACGAGACGGTAATTCCCTGTTTCTGGTGCTAGTAGTTTCAGACCAATGATCTGGGATTATACAGAAGGTTGCAGGGATTTCATTATTTTTTCTTTGATGGCTGGCCCAGATGTGATGGGGTTACGAGTGCTAAGTGCGCAGTACAGCGACTTCCCCTGTGTTGGTCAGAATCGGAACATTGGCGACGAGTGTGCTTGGCGTCACGATCCCATGGAGTCCTACATCTGTCCACTGCCACATCCGGATGCTCCATAAATCCTAATATTGCACGAAGAGACCAGCCAGCCAAATGGAAATTCATAACGTGGGTCTTTCAGACACTGCCAAGAGCTCATAACTATGTCACTAGTGCATACACGGTGATCATCCAACATCTGACGTTGCTCACGCGCCATATATGCTCTACCAGGCCTGGTAACAACACTAAAATCGACCAACACACTTGTGGCCGTATTAACTGTCACAGAGAAGTGCGACTGTGAATCATTTACAATCCCGCCGATGGTGAGTACTCGAGCCAAGTTACATTGAAATTCCGCCATGTCTTCTGGGAGCTTCAGTTCTTTTGTCAGAAAGGGTATATGTTCCTTTACGTACTAATATCCTTCCTTAATGACTGATTTTTCTAGTTCAGTGGTTGCAAACCTTTCATAGACCCGGAATGCTATTAGACACTAGCTAGTACGCCCGCCCTTCCCCGTCCCCTGCTATCTGTTGCCTCCCCCCATCCCCCTTCATTACCACCAACTTTACCACCTTACGAAAGCGTAGAATGAAAGACATCTCTTGGAACATGTGGAGCATATTTATTTTCAAAATTATGAAAGATGAATGATATTTAACATTACTCCGCTCCATTGTGGCACTTGACTGCACACGGCAATTCCATTTAAAAGCAAACAACTTCAGATGTGTGCACTATACTTACTGTTTGTAAATCACTTAATTGCTGCACTCCTTACTTCTGAACTGACAGAAATTGGAAAGAAATCGGGTTGTTAATGCTTTGTGTCAGGTCGCAGCCACTAATAGTAACAGCAATAACAATAATACTGAGTACAGCACTATAGTAGACCTTGCGCAGTTACTGCAGCGTCGTGCTCTCAATTAATTCATTTATAGGTTTCGAAGCTAGTAATGAAGCAATTTCTGGACTGTTTCTGGTATTATCTACAACTTGGAGAACACATTTTCCTGAGATTCTTAGTATTTGTCATGTATATGAGTTACTTTTATCATCAGCGATGTACAGGACATAGAACAGCACACGCTTGTAGTGGGTGGATTATGTTCAAACGTGTAATCTTAGTGCCACATGACGATAACAAGTGCCTGTTACACTCTTCGTAGCAAAATGAAACCAAAACAAACAACTAGCTATATCTATCCGGTACATATGTAACCAGATATCGCTGTTTTCCACCTGAAGGTGAGAATATAATCCCTCGACACGTGTCGTGGGAGAAAATAAAAAGTGTCTGACACATAAAATGTTTTATGTACCAGTTCTACGAGTATTAATCTCCTGTCTCTAGTTCAAAAGGTTCAAATGGCTCTGAGCACTATGCGACTTAACATCAGAGGTCATCAGTCCCCTAGAACTTAGAACTACTTAAACCTAACCAACCTAAGGACATCACACACATCTATGCCCGAGACAGGATTCGAACTTGCGACCGTAGCGGTCGCGCTGTTCCAGACTGAAGCGCCTACAACCGCTCGGCCACTCAAGCCGGCCCTGTCTCTAGTCGTTGAAGGTGTTCTGCCTTTTTTGAACATGAGTCTAACTTTTATAAAAAGACCCAGACCAGAAAAGTACTCCTGGTCTCTTATCCAGGAGTGATTTTACAACTAGAGCTGACATGTAGAGCACATTTATGGACGAGACGAAGCAGTGAAGCAGTTGTGAAATATGCAGAAGACATGTACCACTAATGTTCCACCAACATCCTGATTTATATCGTCGGTGGTTTCAGAAAATAATGCAGTTTTTTAGTATGAACGGTGAAGCAACTCTTGGTTGAACCATTCCTAACTGATCCTTTGTCAAGTATTTATTCCACCTGCAATGACACTGACGTTGGTCTAACTTCAAACCACGCTTTCCATGTAAAACTTCCTCCCACTGTACTTTCAGAGTGTATCACTGTTTGGGAACATAATTTGGACGGACATAGGTGTCCTCGAAAACCTTTTAAACCAGACCAGTGGTTCCTAGCCTCGGAGTAATTACCTCCTTAGGGGTAAAGTGAAATTTTATGAGGGGTAAACACTAAAACATTCACTGTCACGAAACTAAATTATATTCTGAAGCTCATTAGTATTACCACAATTTTGTAAGACGCTAAAACTGATTACGTAAGTTATCAGTAATATTTACTTTTTCTCAGTTAGGAGCATTAATTCGATGAATGTTACAGGTGACTCACATAGTCCACCCACTACAAGCGAATGTTGTTCTGTCCCATACATCGCTGATGATAAAAGTAAGTCATACACATGACAAATACTAAGTATCTCAAGAAAATTTGTTCTCCAAGTTGTAGATAATACCTGCGATAGTCCAGAAATTGCTTCATTACTCGCTTCGAAGCATATAAATTAATTAATTGACAGTACAGTACAGCACTAACTACATAAGTGCTACTATAGTGCTGTACACGTTTTATTATTAATATTATGATTATCATTGTAGTGATTAGACACAGACCATTAACAACCAGAATTCGTCCAACTTCTGCCAGTTCAGAAATAAGGAGTGCAGCAATGAAGTAATTTACGAACACTAAGTATAGTGTACACATCTGAATTTGTGTGGTATTTAACGGGGTTTCAGCGTAAAGATCAAGGAAATGGCGCAATGGAGAGGAGTAATGCAGGAAAGCATATTTTGTAACAACTCTGTACGCTCACTGTAGATAGTAAGCTACCTTTTTTGAGAAGGAGTTGTGGGTAGCACTTGCGATGCTCCACAAATTCGTTTGTCATCCGTTCTAAAACACACGCACACACATACACACACACACACACACACACACACGCGCGCGAGCGCGCGCGCGCGCACGCGAGCGCATAGAAACTAAATATAATTCAACTTTCACCATTTTAAAAATAAAAGTCTTCCCTGAAAAGCCATTCATTCTACAGTGCAAGTGCTTCAGTTGGTGATAATGTGGGGGAGGGGAGGGTAAAGGATGGCTGGGGAGGGGAGGGGTCGGGGTATAGTCGGATATACTAGCCAATGTCCGATTGCACTCAGGATAATGGTCTAACAAAGGTTAGAAACCATTGTGCTACCTTGGGCTCATCACATGACGCTTAGGAAAACTATTACAATGTGAGCAGGTTACTAGTTTTTTGTGGGAAAAAGTACAGTTTTTTGTGGAAGTCCATCTTTATTGCGGTCGCAGGACAGCGGCTGATGATGTAAGTAAAGAAAACGCACCACCTCATCCACACTACCAACAGAATTCATTTCAAACGACTAGTTCCGGAACAACACGTATTTCATCTTCAAGTCCACTATAAACCAGAAGACTAGTTTCATAGACCGACCGGTGTGGCCGTGCGGTTCTAGGCACTTCAGTCTGGAACCACGTACCGCTACGGTCTTAGGTTCGAATCCTGCCTCGGTCATGGATGTGTGTGATGTCCTTAGACTAGTTAGGTTTAATTAGTTCTAAGTTCTAGGGGACTGATGACCACAGATGTTAAGTCCCATAGTGCTCGGAGCCACTAGTTTCATACCTTGTCACATGTATCATACAACCCATAACAGTTGTCGTGGACTGCATACACAGGAATGTATATTCTGCAACGCGTTATCACGACATTACCAGATGGACATAATCTCTATAATTTCGTCCGGAAGTTTCCATTAAAGCCATTCCCATTGCTCCTTAACTATCAAAGACGAAACAAAAACGTCTGTCGTTCATTCTTCATAATGACGAAGATTTTATACAGAATGTCTGACGATATGTCACTCACAAAATAAATTCTATTATTAACGGCACATAGTTTTACATTTTCCTTATGAGTGTGCTCGGATTGTTTACCATCGACTGCAAGGCAAATGTGGAACAACCATTCGAGAGATAGATGAACAGATGGAAATACATTGGATGATACTGGCGCTGCATGCTTTAGCGATTCGACGGCCCACATCATCTGGCCTAGTTGGGGCTTGATGATCGTCGGCATTGTACAGTGCTCCCCACAGAAGAAATCAAGAGAAGTCAAATCAGTGGCTCTCGCCGGCCGTTGTAATGCAGAATTCCGTCGTATCCAAAGAACAGAAAACTTTTCCTTCAGCATTTGCGTAGCAACACAGGAAGAGTGAGGTGGCCAGTCGCCGTGTTAGAAGAACATAAACTGTCCGTAGTTTTCTAATAATTTTTGCTAACTTGTCTTTGTCCTAAAGCTTTTCAACAAGATTACCGGTTTCGACTATGTAAGGACCATCTTCAGAATTTCTCATTCTGCTGCACTGCAGCAGGTCATAAAAACCTAAAATTAACACGAGTGCTTTTTATATTTAAAGGACGTGTTGCAGAGCAGTAAAATGAGAGGTTCTGAAGATAACTATCGCAGCAGCGAAACGGGTAATCTTGTTCAACAGCTTTTCGATCAAGACAACTGAATAAAATATCATGTAAAAAAATACAATCGCTCTACAGATAGTCATTTTACGCCGTATTTAACATATACTGTCGCTTATTCAGTGGTACCTCTTCTAGAAGAACAGGTAGAATGTTCGTGTGTGCGTACCTGTCTCTTATACAGTGGTACCTCTTGCAGATGGACAGGTAGAATATTCGTAAGAAAGCGTAAGTGCGTGCTTCTATTTAATACCCATGGCTCGAAGAAAGCTCCCACAATGGAATTTCTTATGAGGCCTCCTCATATATTGTACATTTATGCCCCGAACTTTGGTATTGTGCCTGACGAATCCAGAGTGGATATTCAGCTGCCTAGTAGTGCATGTTATGTAAATTTACATTGCCATGGTTTGTACATGTTGCTTCGACGTTAAAGAATAAAGTATGGAAAAACGCAGTGTCGTCTCCCGAGCACTGCAGAGCATACATACAGATTTCTATAACACGTTCAAAATCACGTTCTCCGAGTGGTGTACTGACAGCTGACAAGGGTTGAATTTATGTTGATGCAACATATGAATGACACTTGTCTGGCTGATTACAAATTCTTTGGCAATACGTCTCGTGGCAGCATGCGGATTGCTAAGTGTCGCAACCCAAACAGCTTCTTCATGTGCTTTGTCACTTGCTATCTCTGTCCTCGTCTTCTGACGTTGAACATGCCTGATCACTTGTTATCTAATAATTCGTGCAAGTGCCGGATGTGACGGACATAGTCGATCGGTATAGAAACCACCGTACCGCCGCACCGTTTCAGCATCATTTCTTTGACTTCCGTCCTGAAAAAGTAGCACGGAATGATGAATCAGAAATGACCTGCCAGTAGACGACACAGTTAGTGCCAGTTCTGCGGTGCAGACAAAAGAACAGTCAACAGTACAACAACGGAGTACATCGAGAAAGTTCAAATAAGACCAGCACGTTTTGTGGGCGAGTGTCACTGACATGGTACAGGATTTGTGGTGGACATCATTAAGACAAAGACGTTTTTCGTTGCGGTGGAATGTTCTCACGCGATCTGAATCACCAGCGTTCTCCTCCGAATGCGGAAATATCTTGTTGATGCAGATCTACATGGGGAGAAACGATCATCATAATAAAGTAATGGAAATCAGAGCTTGCACGGGAAGATACAGGTGTTCGTTTTCTACGCGTGCTGTTCAAGATAAGTGATACAGAATTATTGTGCAGGTAGTTCGATGAACCCTCTGCCAGGCACCTACGTGTGATTTGCAGAATATCGAGTCAGATGCAGATGTAGAGGTAGAAAGGCTTGATACAACGATGTGGCATAGCATGAGCGTGTTTACAACGCAGAGCCGTTTCCAGCCGACTTGCATTTTAATTTTAATTTCGCGGGTTCTTCCGCGAAGAGTTATAACGGCAGAATCAACTGTCATTATACCAAATACTCGTTTCTGCAAGCCCTTTAGGATGCCGTTAAAGGGAGTACAGTGACTCGTTCCATTTACAAAAATAATGCACGCTTCATTATCTTGATCGATACAAGAATTAAGGCCCTTTATCACATAACAGAAGTAAGAGCCCTTAGTGTATTCTCACTTGCCGAAAACCTCGTTTCGATATCTGGAATCATTGAAGAAAGAGAAGGGGTGTTTCATGTTAGGTGACTCACGTTGTTTAACCACAGTCACAGCCAGTGTCACCAAATGAGTTGGCTATCTCCACGCCCATCAAGATTCATCTTGTGGAATAAGTGAGTGATTTTGGAGTGTGTTAGTCTATACTATTACCTACAGGTGTAGATATCTGTTTCTGGAAGAAACTAATGTTTATCCTGGAAGGAATTAAAGTTGCAGTTACAATCGAAAAACGATAATTTTGGGAGGTAGTATGTGTGTTATTTCCTTGCTACAAATTTCTTTTTGATGTGAAGCGCTTGGTTATCTATCCTTTTCGATTGTATTTGCAATGGTTGTTCAGGAGGATGGGTGACTGGAGCTGTGTACCATATAAGGAATAATTACGCAACCTACATCCTCAATTTTCTGCTAGATGTATTCCAGTCTCTCTATAGTTTTACCCTCTGCAGCTCCCTCAGGTACCATGGAAGTTATTATCTGAAGTCTTAAAAGACGTCCTATCATCCTGTCTCTTCTTCTAGTCAGTGTTTTCCATCTATTCCTTTCCTAGCCGATTCTCCGGGGAACATAGTCATTCCTTACGTTATCAGCCCACCTAATTTTCAACATTCTTCTGTAGCATTACATCTCAAGTACTTCGATTCTACTCTTTCTGATTTTCCTACAGCCTAAGCTTCACTATCATGCAAAACTGTGCTCCACACACATTTTCAGAAATGTCTTCCTCAAATTGAGCCCTAAGTTTGATAATACTAGACATCTCTCGGCCACGAATGCACTCTTTTCCAGTGCTAGTCTGCTTTTTGTGTCCTTCTTGCTCCGCCCATCATGGGTTACTTTGCTGCCTAGGTAGCAGAATTCCTTATCACGAATTATGATGTAAATTTTCTAGCTGTCCTCATTCCTGCTATTTACAATTACATTCGTCTTTCTTAGGTTTACTCCCACTCCATATTCTGTACTCATTAGAGTGTTCATTCCATTCAGCAGATCCTGTAATTGTTATTTTTTTCACTGAGGGTAGCAGTGTCATCAGCGACTCATACCACTGATATTGAAACGTCCCCTTAGAAAAATTAATGAATTATTGTGCTGATAAACCTCTTACATTATTTGCTTTTCAAACAGCTGAGCAAAACTGAACGTACTCAGACATTACTCTCTTTACTTATTCTGATCAACACTAAACTGACACACAATATTTTTAGCGCAACGCAATCTGACTTTTAATAATCCCTACAAAAGAATGGCCCTGACTAACAATAAACTATACCTTTCATGAATCACTTACCTCACAAAAATCTTCGTTACTCAAACTACTGCAATACAGCGAGCGCCAATACTGCCAGCTAAATAAAAGATTCGAACTACTGAAGTCACTAAGTACTGATAGGCATAGTTAGCAAATGAAAGATTTTGATAAAGAACAGACAATGTATTTACCTTAACAGTGTTCAAAAGTCATAATATATATGTGAGTTCATGACATACAGTCTTACAAATTTACTGTCTCTGATGGACACAAGTCCAGATCATCCACTCTCAAAATTCTCCAATCTCTCTCCCCACATCCACCACTGCTGGCGGCTCACCACCAACTGCGAAGCGCTACGCGCTGTTCACATCCAACTGCCCAACACTACAATAACAAATTCCAACAATGCAAACCAGCCACAGGCTGCACACAGCACAGTCAATTATTTTCATATAGAGCGCTATAAGGTGTTACCAACATAAACACCTAAACAGCCTACTTACAATATCTTTTCGCCTTGAATTTTAGTTGCACTCTTCAATCTTTCTTTTATTTTCGTTACTGCTACCGAGCGAGCTTGCGCAGTGGTTAGCACGTAGGAGTCGCATTCGCAAGGACGACGGTTCAAATCCATCTCCGACCATCCTGATTTAGGATTTCCGGGATTTTCCTTAACCATTTCCGGTAAATGCCGGGGTGGTTTCTTTTTAAGGGCACGGCCGATTTCCTTCCCCATCCTTCCTTAATCCGAACTTCTGCTCCGTCTCTGATGAGCTCGTTATCGACAGGACGTTAAACACTAATTTCCTCCTCCTCCTTCGTTACAGCTTCCTTGATGTATAGATCAAACAGTAGGGGCGAAAGACCACATCCTTGTGTGACAACCATTGTGACCGAGCACTTTGTTCCTCGTCTTCCACTCTTACCTCTTTGTTCTTGTTTATATTGTGTATTACCTGCCTCTGCTTATAGCTTACCTCTATTTTTCTCAGAATTTCGAACATCTTGCACCATTTTACGAACGCCTTTTCTAGGTCGACGGTTCCTACAAAGGTCTCTTCATTTTTTTAAATTCCTGCTTCCATTATTAACAGCAACGTCAGAATAGCCTGTAAATGCCTTTACCGTTCCTAAGGTAAAACTGATCGACATCTAACAAATTCCCATTTTCTTTTCCATTCTTCTGCATATTATTATTATCAGAAATTCTGATGTTTGAACTGTCAAGCTGACTGTACAAAATTTCTCACAATATTCGGAACTGTGTGGCCGTATTTCTTCGAAAGTCAGGTGCTATATCGCCAGTCCCACACATTCTACTCAACAGCGTCAATAATCGTTTTGTTTTCACTTTCCACAATGACTTTTGCAATTCTGACGGAATGTCATCAACACTTCTACCTTATATGATATTAACTCTTCCAAAACAATTTTAAATTATGTTTCAGATACTGGAACCGCTATATCTTCCCTATCGTCTGCTATTTCTTTTTCCATGACGTAATCAGGCAAGTGTGCCCCTCATAGAGGCGTCCGATGTATTCTTTACATACATCCAGTCTCACCTCTGCATTTAACAGTGGAACTGCCATTGCAGTCTTAATTTTACCATCCTTGATTTTAATGTCACTGAAGGTTGTTTGAGCATTCTATACGTTGAGTCAGTCTTTGCAACATTCATCTCTATTTCGATTTCTTCACATTTTTCTTGCAGCCATTTCGTCTTAGCTTCCTTGCACTTCGCATTTTTTCATTTGTAAGTGACCTTGTAACGGTAACACGGTCACCTTAAACGACAAGCGTAGCTAACGTTATAACTCTGCGAGGAATTGTTGAGATAATTGTGAGCGTGAGATAACCTAATGGAAACAGAACAATCAAACTGGGATTCGTTTCCGAAACACTCCAGCAGAGTACAACTAACAGTAAACAAGTGCGTCAAGGAACAGTCATTCTCCCAGCACATAAGCAAGTTGCAACATTATATATTGGAACAGGCATTCTTGTGTCAAGCAATATAATAAAGTAGAAGGCAGTGCTAAAGCAAACCTAACCTTCCTTGACATACACACTAAACTCTTTCCTTATATCTGTCCACACTACAACATAGTAACCTAATCTTGCAGATAAATGTGCTACTAACTAGTAAGTCAGACAAACAAATGGACAATGAGATAGAAAACGATAACGTATGCCTCTCAACAACACATTCCTTAAATGAACTAGATAAAGCAATTTATAGAACCAGTCACCAACACACATGAAACTAGTAGCAATACTAAACTGGGAAAACCGTGAAATGATTCTGATTTAAATCAAGGGGTCTGTTAATGGCCATAATCTATAACTTCATTGCTTAGTGCAGGGTCTCTATGCATGTACATTAACCAACTTGCATTACAATAGCTAACACAGTAAACATTTCTTTCTTAATCTCGGTTTGAAGCAATTAAACACAATTCCAATCTAATTACACTGACTCTATAGGAGCCTTTGCATTGCTTCCTTAACTAACTAGCCTAGTACCTGAGGACCCTTAAACTTTCATGGTTTGAAGAACAATGCTCATTCATAAAACTACACCAGTGTGTATGAAAAATGGTAATATTCTTATCATCAGTTATTAGTTACGTAAAGCACAACAAACCATAACTCTTTAAATAACAAATGTACTTTGATAAGCAGTCTCTTAAACTACTCAAAATATAGTTGGCTGTCCAAATGTCAACGCAATATTGATTTCAAGTTCTAACACTCTCTCATGACATGAGCACTGATGAAACTTCGTAATTCTGACCAAAGTGCATAAATCGCACAATAAATAATCTTTTTCATTTCAGATAAACTTTACTACTTTCATCCAGCTTTTAAAGTAAGGCGGATTATGTAATGAATAGACAGTAGATTAATTGTAAAATGCACTGGAAGTGGAGTACTTCTCAAGCTATAAAACTGAACTTTAAGCACTATAGATCCACACGTTAGAAAGCAATTTAACTATTTTTACAGCTGCCGAATAATAAATTAGAATTACCTTTGAATACATTACGGGAAAGGCAGTGATCAATGTCTTACAAATATTTACTATTAAAAACAGTCTTGATCACGATTTATTTATCAAGGTGACCGGTTTCGACCACTACTGTGGTCATCTTCAGACCATTGAGTAGGAACCTCTTTCTGTTGGAGAATCTACTCAATGGTCTGAAGATGATCACAGTAGTGGTCGAAAGCGGTCACCTTGATAAATAAATCGTGATCAAGACTGTTTTTAATACTAAATAAATTAGGAATTAAATTCACTATTATAGGATTCCTGTCCCAGTTTATGATTTGGGATAATCACGGGTGTAAGACAGTTTTTTTTTTTTACCAACACCACGATTATTATTAAAATCAATAAAACTTCACAAATATCTGGTCCATTTACAGATGGCCAATTACAAACAATTTAGTGGAAGGCAGATGGTACTGGTGGCGTAGCTTTCAGTGTCTGTTAGCATGGCGGCGATGCAGTCATGATCTTCTTGGCGTCGGAATTATATTTTTATAGGTCTAAAAACCATGTCATGATAATATTATCACAAAATACAGCATTCGAGGCCCATAAATACTGCTCTAAAGAGCTTATGGCCTCAAAAATCCAAGTACATGGGCCACAATGATTCGCCACTGCTAGCGAGATGTTAACCACAGCACTGCTCGGCCCAGGCTCCTCACTCGTCACAAAGAACGAGTTGCCACATGCGCGCCATCCACACCTTTTCCGCTCTGCCTGGCTACTTTCATAGCTGTGGGGATTCGCCACATCATTTTCATTCAGCCCTACGTTCCGTAAGCATTAGTCAAGTCATTTACAGCACTTTATATTACAATCCTTCCAGTAGTTATTTAAATCCACAAGCACAGTTTAAACAACATCGTTCAAAAATGCATCTAATCGAAATATGTATACATGGCCAAGGAATTTCCATGATAGATACAACACTCTGCATAAGCAACACTACAAATTTACATAGAAATATCGATACAGATACAAAATAGGTCGAAATTAGGCGTTAGATATGCGCCATGGTTCATTGACGTTTTCTGTTAGGGATATATCAATGAAACATCAGTAACAGTTAAACGGTGTTGAGTAGTGAACAAAATAATCATTCCAACCAGAGTTGGGCATGAAAAAAAAATACATCCCAACACACACTAAAATACTACTTATCTTATACACATCATTACTAAAACAACATTTTGTACACTCATCATAATAGACCCTCATTTTGGGAAATCATAAGTTGAGTAGTAATCAAAATTTTTGATTTGCCAAGAACATTGACTAGCATGTTGTAAGAGTTCTAAATATGTAGGTACACATATGCATGTATACACCAAACATTATCATAAAAAATTTTAACACTGTACATGTAAATATACAAACACATTTAAATTGAACCTAGTATTATTTTCTCACTGCTCTTGTTTAAAACAGACAGTCCATCTTTGTAAACCACAGCAAAACGCATACAACACTAACCAAGATAATAATCAAATAACTTAGCTGTGTGCTATAGCGTCTGGCAGTCCATGTTTGCAAACATTTCAATACTGAATATGCACTATACATTAGACATTTCACTGCCCACTTTGGGTTTTATGGCAGTTCATTTCTGCCACAAATTTCCTTGCGCCACTTTGGCATGTCTTTTCTGGTGCTACCTTTGTATTCAAGGCAGGCCACATTTCTTTTTAACCTGGCAAAATTTAGCCTTTACCCATTTCAATATATAGTTTCACATATTTTACAACAACATTTTAGAATCTGTAGCTTGCAAGAAAGTATCAGCAATAGGTAACAACATTTCTATAAAGACATAAATTACAGTTAAATTCAGTACTGTAACTTTATAAGATTAGGTATATTTCTTTTACAGTATAATATACATTTTTATTCCAGTATCATTTCTGAATATACTTCATTTACTTATTCCTAGGGACGTACAGTTTGAGATTCATTATGTTACAGATACCAAGGGGATTCTAGGACTTTCGGCAGATTAAATCGTAAGCACTGTTGTGAGGTATATCTTGTATTGTGAATTGCCCATTATATACATACTTGAATTTTGAAATTTCATGGTTAAGTTCACTAAATTTTTCGTGGGTCTTCAGAACAACACAGTCTCTTGTCTTGAATCCGGCAAACTTCAGGTTCGTATTATGTCTTTTAGATCTCTCTTCTGCTTTCTGCTTTGTTTTTTCTTTTACCAATTCTTTCTTCTGGGCTAATCCCAAATCTGTACACTGTGGGTACACTAGGTTTTCTTCAATTAAACATTCGCTCTTATTATTGAACAAGATTTAATCAGGTGTGAACGCAGTAATTCACGAGGCAAGGTATTCATTACACTCTAAAATTCAGATACAAATCTATCCCATACTCGATGGTTATGGTGGCAATAAGTCCTGTATAACCTTCCTATTTCCCTCATATACCGTGCAACAGGGTTGCTGACCGGATGCTAGACCAAAATATATTTAACTTCTACACAGTTCTGCCCCATGCCATCTTTCCAAGTTTTGCAATTGAGCTGGGGGTCATTATGAGACAATACTGCTTTGTGTTTTCCAATAGTTCCAATAGTCCGAAAGTACTCAACCACCCTACCGAACACTTCGCTGTAGCTCTTTTTCAGGGGATAAAATGTTACAAATTTAGAAAATACTTCCTAATCCACTAAAATATATGTGCAATTACCAGAAGTTTTGGAGAGAGGGCCATACAGATCCATGGATAATAAATCCATGGAATCGGCAGGTAACGAGTTCTGCATTGGGCCTTGATTAATTCTATTGGTCACTTTAGCTCTCTGGCAGTTGTCACAAGACCTAATACGTTCAGTTACATTTCTATTCGCACTACTGGCAATCAGTGCAACACTAGCCAGTTTATCTAGACACTTCTTTGGCACACTACAGCCCAACGGTAGGTGAACATAATCTGTGACATCTGTATCAAACTGGTTAGGCCAAAACACCCTCCATTCTTAAGTAACCCATTCTTTCCTCCTATACAAGTTACCTTTAATAACTTCATAACATTTCTTAATGTGAGGGTATTGCATACTATCGAAATTTATTTTCACAGTTTTCCAAGTCGGATTCTCATTTTGGTGGTATCTCATGCTTTTTTTTATAATCTGTTCAATTTTCGTTTCGCCGGTAATTTCTTACATGCTTCATGTAATTAATTTGGAAAGTTCCATCCTCATTGCATTCCTTGGGTACCTCTTCAACACCATGAAGTCATCGAGACAATGCGTCAGCTGCATAACTTTCTCTGCTCTTTACACAGCAAATTTCGTAGTTAAATTGTTGAAGGTATAAAGCCCATTGTTTTAGCCTGCCATTTAGAAGGTGACAATCTTTAATGAATGTTAGATCTTTTTGGTCAGTGTGTATGACTATCTTATGACCCCACACATAATTTCTGAATTTCTTTAGGCCGCATATTATCGTCAAGGCCACCTTCTCTGATATGGTATCGTTCATTTAGTATTTCGTCAACGTCAACGTCCTGCTGGCATAAGGTATAATTCTTTGTTCTAAATCTCCTGTATTATTTACCACTTGGAAAATTTCAATATAAATCCCATAGGCGCTACTGTCAGTATTCGTATGGAAAGGTTCTGACAGAACTGGGTGATGTTAAAGATTATTATATAGAAGTCCTTCTTTAAAGATTCGAAATCCTGCTGTCACTCATCTGTCCAAACAAAAGCACTATTCTTTGTAAGGAGGTTGCTCAAGTGTGGACTACTGAAGGCTTGCCTCTTAACAGGCTTTCTGCCAAATCCACACAAACCTAAAAAGGCTTTCACTCGTTTCCCAATTTTTTGGTGGAGGACATTTTTCTGTGGCTCTTAGCTTTTGCGGATCCTTACTAATCCCGGTAGTAGTAATTATATTGCCCAAGAATTTAATTTCTGGTTTTACAAATTCACACTTCTTTAATTTTAAGGTCATCCCTGCTACTTGAAGAGCAACTAAAACCTTCTGCAATAGTTCGCAGTGTCCTATCCAGTTTTCAGTGGGGATCAATAAATCGTCTACGTAAATTTTTAACCTGGAATTCAGCTCCCGTCCCAGTAAAAAGTCCAGAGCTCTAATAAATACTGTCACACAGGTGTTCAGTCCAAATGGAACTACTCTGTATTGATAACATTTCCCAACAAAGAGAAATGCTGTATATTTACGAGATTCTGGACTTAACGGGATTTGCCAATTGCCAGTGCTCAAGTCGAGGCTGATTACATATCTTAACATTTCCAAGCAAAGAGAAATGCTGTGTATTTACGGGATTCTGGACTTAACGGGATTTGCCAATTGCCAGTGGTAAAGTCGAGGCTGGTTAAATATCTCACATTATGAAATTTTTGAAAAATTTCGTCCAGGCCTTTCCATACCTCTTTTTACAGTTTTGTTTAGATTTCATGCATCAATGACCGCACATACTCCTCCATACTTCTTGATTACACTGATAATTGGATTGTTTTTACGCTGTTGCTGCGTTTTATTACTCCCCATTCAATCATCTTATGTATTTAATTCTGTACGGGCTGTTTCCTAGATAAAAGTATCGAATACGGTTTCACAAAGAATGTAACATGATCCAAAGCTTCAATATACTATTAAAATTTTCGAAAGAGTCCAGGTTTATCCGATAAATGCTCCACTGTTCCTTTCTAAGCTATTAATTAACCCCGCAACTCCGCTTTCTGGTCTAAGGTTATGCCTATTAAGTTCACCACAGTTTCCTTGAAATCATGTCCCTGTCTGTAATCTCATTTATCATCCCCTTAACATGGTATATTCGTAAACATTTGTCAAACAATCCTTTCCTTGACAGATTTCTGTTATCAAAGATTCAATTCCCTTATCTGGCAAGCTCTCATTCTCTTCAAATTTCACTTCCTAAATTTACGATTCATGGATCTTAACCATTTCCCATCTTCAATCGATTGTTACTTTTACGTTTGCATCCAATCTATGCCTAGGACCATTTCAGCCTTTTAGTCTGGTACGACCAAGAAATCGTCTTCTAACTCCTGGCCTTTAATACTGAATTCAGCCAATACTTGGTTCTTTGTTGGTTTACTAGATTCACATGTGGCGCCTACGATCCTTACGCTACTAACTGACATCATGACCAGTCCTGGTTTATCACAGATGTGTTCGAAAAATGATTGAGAAATGGGGTTTTTCTGAGAGCCAGTATCCAGAAGTACTCCTATTCTGTCATTATAAATATCAACCGGGATTACTGTCTGTTTGATGGTTAAATTATTGTCACTATTTTGTTTGTCCCGCAATAGATCTTGGTCGACCATAATGTCACACCAAGACATGTCCTTGTCCTGCAAATGCCGGCCGGTGTGGCCGAGCGGTTCTAAGCGCTTTAGTCTGGCACCGCACGGCCGACATGGTCGCAGGTTCGAATCCTACCTCGGGCATGGATGTGTGTGATGTCCTTAGGTTAGCTAGGTTTCATTAGTTCTAAGTTCTAGGGGACTGATGGCCTTAGAGCCATTTGAACCATTTGTCCTGCAAATAACCTATATAAGGTGGCTTCTTCGGATTATGAAGTTCAAAGATTTTAATTACTTGAACTCTTCATTGAAGAAGTACCGTATCATTAGGTGGTTCTTTCTGTGTTCAGTAATAACGTCATTTGTTGGTACAACTTTGCAGTTAGTTGCACCTTTATTTGTTTCAGATATACCGAAGTTTTTGTCATCCGAGCAGTCGTCCGAATCCGACCATTCTGTTTCGCTTTCTGGATCTAAGATAAAAGCTTTTCAAAGAGAAGCACTAAATTTGGTTTCTGATTTGTCGTCAGACCTTAATTCAGGCTCGAAGTTTTCTTTTGTTGAGCTATCATCCTCATCATCTCTAATAACGTCCACAGTTACTTCATACTGTGTACAATCTACATGGTCTTCCAGAGCACTTGGAAAATTGTCTATATTTTCATTATCTTGAAATTCATGTCTTTCGGTATCAGTTAGTACTGGTGGCGAATCAACGCAGGTTATTTCGTCATTAATACTAAGGATTTCGTCCTCCAACATCCTTCTACTCATAACGACCTTTTTATTGGCTGCCCGCGAAAGTTGCACGGCGCTTTTTATTTCCTCATCCTTATTTTCTGACCATGTCACCGTATTATTATCTCCTACCTTCAATTAACTATATGTTCGTGTATGGTTTCTTAAAATTCTCCCATTTGCATTGTGTGAGGCCCACATACAAATCATTCATCTGCACATGAAAACATATTTTCGCCAGTTATACTACTATTTGTACTGCTACTGGCACTTTCTCTTATGTCTACGTACCCGCCCGCTCTTTCCTCGACTACGGAACTATTATTTGCAGTAGTGGTTTCGCTTCTATCTACTGTGGCGTTTACATTCTGTTCTGCTGCCTCACACGTAGATTCTCTTGGAACAGCTGGAACATTTGCACCGATCGTTGCTCTCTGGCAGCATGTAAGTTTGCTAACGCCGGGCGCGCTGCCGGAGCGCACAACTGTCGTACGTGCTGTGTCGCGCTTTGCCGCACGACCGCTTTCCTGTTTCATTAATCGGTGATTACTTCAGAAAAAGTTACTTCATCTAGGCCGACAAATTCTGCCCACGTCAATTTGGCCCTCAACATTAGTGGTATTTAGTTTTCCGTACGGCTTTGGTGTGCATTTTGAACGGGAAAACCTCTACCACGACTGGCAGAGTTTCCTGTTTCTCTGCCCCTACCTCTACTTCTTTGAATCACATTGACACAATAACCATCGCCGTCAGTTTTATTTGTCATGATTACAGTTGTTTCTGTTAGTACTATTCTGGTGGTTATCCCTGTTTCCCCACCAGTGGTCTTCGTCTTCCAACCTTTCTAAGGACGCTAAGAAGCTTCGGTGGTTGCTCCCTACGTATCTCTTAGAATCTTCTTGTAGCTTTTTCCATAGTTCCTAGATAATTTCGGATTCTGATCGTCTACTTCTCAAGAATGTCTACTTCTGGTACCAGTAATCGCAGAAATCTTTTAAAGAATTCCTGCCCCTGTTATCATTGAGTTTGACCTTGATAAACTCTCGCCATTAGCAGACCTGATTTTGATCGGATCAGTATACTTCTGTGAATTTTTGTTTAAATTCATTAAAAATCACTTGTTCAATATTCAGGTTAAGCCACGCGGTCTCAGGCGTCTTGTCACGGTCCGCGCGGCTCCTCCCGTCGGAGGTTTGAGTCCTCCCTCGGGCATGGGTGTGTGTGTTGCCCATAGCGTAAGTTAGTTTAAGTTAGATTAAATAGTGTGTAAGCTTAGGGACCGATGACCTCAGCAGTTTGGTTCCACAAGACCTTACTACAAATTTCCAAGTTCAGATTAAGTCCACAGACCTTGCCATCACCTGCCAAGGCGCTAATCCTCACATTTATCTTTTCCTGATCAAATAAATAATCACGAAAAATTCTTTCGCAATTCTTTACAAATTCTAACGGATGCTATCCATTATGGTTCTTGGTGGGATCGAACCTTTCCTCGCCTTCCAACAACTTGTTGAGTAGTGTTCCGTTGCTAATAATACCAGGCCTGTCTCGTATTTTACATTCTATGTCAGAAATTTTTTCTTGAATTAGCGATGTGTTTTGATCACACCTCTGTTCGAATTCAACAACTTGTTTACTTAAAACTCTTTCGTTATCTGGACCTGTTCTTGTCAAATGTGAGATTTCTTTTTTGCATTCGCCTACTATTTCAGTTTTCAGACCAAAAATGTTTTCGTCCATTTTCGTCACTACCACAGGTTCTATTTCTTCCTGGATGTTAATAATTTCAACATCAAGCAGGCCCACTGTAAAAAAAAACTATTCCTGATTTTTTTTATTTTCGGTCGCCAGCTCTGAAGGAGCAATTTTGAAATCTTGTTTTTCTTTTAATTACTTTTAGTGGTGACATTTACTATCACTGAAAGGAAAAACGGAATTAATTCCATAAATGGGAACATGGCTAATAAGCAGGAACAAATTAATGAATGTGAGTACAATTTAAAGTATCTACTTATTGCTCCACCTTGTTCAATCTATTGATTTAATTTTGTGTTTTGAAACTTCATTTGACTTTTGAGATCGCTAACCTGTGTTTTAAGCTGGGTTTCAAGATAGCTACCTTTGGCTGCAATTCTGTTGTCAAGGCCGGCCGGGGTGGCCGAGCGGTTCTACGCGCTACAGTCTGGAACCGCGCAACCACTACGGTCGCAGGTTCAAATCCTGCCTCGGGCATGGATGTGCGTGATGTGCTTAGGTTAGTTAGGTTTAAATAGTTCTAAGTTCTACGGGACTGATGACCTTAGAAGTTAAGTCCCATAGTGCTCAGAGCCATTTGAACCATACTACCTTCCAAACTTAACAGAAGCTCTCAGAAAGGATATTGCGGAGACATGGCTTAGCCACAGCCTGGGGGATGTTTCCACATCCAGATGTTTCCAGAATTCTGTAGCTAAGCCATGTCTCCGCAATATCCTTTCTTTCAGGAGTGCTAGTTCTGCAAGGTTCGCAGGAGAGCTTCTGTTAAGTTTGGAAGGCAGGAGACGAGGTACTGGCAGAAGTAAAGCTGTGAGGACGGAGCGTGAGACGTGCTTGGGTAACTCAGTTGGTGGAGCACTTGCCCGCGAAAGGCAAAGGTCCCGAGTTCGAGTCTCGGTCCGGCACACAGTTTTATTCTGCCAGGAAGTTTCATATCAGCGCACACTCCGCTGCAGAGTGAAAATCTCATTCTGTTTCTATATACATCCACCGACTTCAGACTGATATCGACCAGCAAGGTGGTTTGGTGGCGATGGTATGTGATGTGCGGATGACAAGAAGACAATGAGAATACTTAAGAGTTATAATACTATTGCTTCATGCTGGAAATGAAATGTGGACAATATTTGAACCAGTTACGAAATAAATTGAAAATTATGCTCTTCCGAACAGTTTGGTGGCTGAAATTTGTTGTGGGGTGTAGTGATAGAACGCGTAAACCTTAGGCTTTCAGTGAGCGACCTGTCACTAAAAATACTCTTCCATTCGCGCAGTCTGAAAGCTCTTTCCTGCAACTCACGTCTTAAATTAACGCTACATAATTCCTCAAATTCAAATGTCCTGTTAAGAGACAGCATCGATTCCCCTTTGACGCAGGATTAACTTAATTAGCTATGTCCTTTTTAAATATTTTTCCTCCAGCTGTGAGCAAGGCAGCTTTTATTGTGCAACAGAACTGACGACTCTCGAGCAAGAGAAGCGCTGCTAGTCTTCGGTGTTGAGGACTTCCGACTGAGCCTCAGAGGAAACAAGGCGCGGCGAGAACCCTCTCGGAGAAGGTCTTTACTGTAAACAGCTTTTCTCTTGTACGGGGAAAAACTGACACGAGTGCACAGCCCACTGGCTCGTGAGGTGATCCCGATGTTTTGAGAAGACGGAAGCGGTTTAATTAAGCCCATTGTGTCGGATAACCAGCGCTAAGCACGGCGTCACACTGCCGCCGAGATAAGCCGGGTTCTTCGCCGATCCCCCTCCCCACTCCAACTCGACCCGTGCCCCCGCTCCCCCCTGCCAAAGAAAATCCGCCGGCGGCACAGTGCGCCGACACGGCCACTCGTTACAACAAACAAGCTTCCTACGCCTGCCGCCAGCGGCAGCACTGTGGCAGCCGCGGGAGCTGCGAGCGTGCGAGTGCCAGAACTAATTAAACTTAATTAAAAGAGAGGCGAGAGGCGGGTGGCGGACCGCCGCCGCTGCCGCTGCCACCGCCGCCGCTCCAGCGAGTTTGATTTACATTCGCCGCCAGCCGCCGGAGATAAAACGACACGGAGCCCCCGCCGCCGCCGACGGCAACTTTCGTGGGGCCAATTATTTGCATTCGGCGCTCCGTTTCCTTCGCACGAGTTCGCCTCGCAGCGGTCTTCTTATTTGGGGGCACAGCAGGCGCGCCCCCTCCTGTTCAAACCCGCATCCGCTACTGGGTTTCCATTAAAGCGCGAGAGGCAATTTCGTGTTTTCCCGGGATTGCCGCATTTCCGAGGGTCGTATCAGCATGGCGGATTTCGTTAGAACGGGGCATCAGAGGTCGTAAAATTGCCACGTATCTAAATCTGGTCTCCAGAAGCCATTGTACTGTCTTCAACAGAGGGTACGTAGTGGGTAATGCAAATTAAACCAGCTGAAAAATATTGGCGAATAAAGACATTGATCCAGACAGCACAGAATTTCTTTCTTTAATTCCTGCTAACAATCAGAAACATTTTGTCGTCAGTCATACTGATCATCATCAGACCTCTAACAAAAAAAAAAAAAATATATATATATATATATATATATATATATATATATATATATATATAAGGGAAAGTAACTAATCTACAGGGTTATTACAAATGATTGAAGCGATTTCACAGCTCTACAATAACTTTATTATTTGAGATATTTTCACAATGCTTTGCACACACGTACAATAACTCAAAAAGTTTTTTTAGGCATTCACAAATGTTCGATATGTGCCCCTTTAGTGATTCGGCAGACATCAAGCCGATAATCAAGTTCCTCCCTCACTCGGCGCAGCATGTCCCCATCAATGAGTTCGAAAGCATCGTTGATGCGAGCTCGCAGTTCTGGCACGTTTCTTGGTAGAGGAGGTTTAAACACTGAATCTTTCACATAACCCCACAGAAAGAAATCGCATGGGGTTAAGTCGGGAGAGCGTGGAGGCCATGACATGAATTGCTGAACATGATCTCCACCACGAGCGATCCATCGGTTTTCCAATCTCCTGTTTAAGAAATGCCGAACATCATGATGAAAGTGCGGTGGAGCACCATCCTGTTGGAAGATGAAGTCGGCGCTGTCGGTCTCCAGTTGTGGCATGAGCCAATTTTCCGCGGGCTACGCGTGAAATTTGCCCACACGCGTTTAACCCTTTCTTCGCTCGCTGCAGGCCGACCCGTCGATTTCCCCTTACAGAGGTATCCAGAAGCTTTAAACTGCGCATACCATCGCCGAATGGAGTTAGCAGTTGATAGGCCTTTGTTGAACTTCGTCCTGAAGTGTCGTTGCACTGTTATGACTGACTGATGTGAGTGCATTTCAAGCACGACATACGCTTTCTCGGCTCCTGTCGCCATTTTGTCTCACTGCGCTCTCGAGCGCTCTGACGGCAGTAACCTGAAGTGCGGCTTCAGCCGAACAAAACTTTATGAGTTTTTCTACGTATCTGTAGTGTGTCGTGACCATGTGTCAATCAATGGAGCTACAGTGAATTTATGAAATCGCTTCAATCATTTGTAATAGCCCTGTAATATACCAGGACTAGAAGTATGAAACATAAATTTGGATACAATAATTACAAGTCTGTTGTTTGAAACTGATAAAGAACATTTTATTCAAAATAATCTCCATTGCTATTTATACATTTCTCCTACCTCTCCGGCAGTCCATGAATGCGACTGCAAATAAACGGTTCTTCTTTTGAAGAGAATCAATCAGCCAGCCATTTTCGTACATTTTCATGTGAATTGAAGCGTCGTGCAGCGAGAGCGTGTCCCAGAGATGCAAACAGATGATAATCGGACAGAACCAAGCCTGGAGAATGAGCCGCAAGCCTTAGTACTTCCCAACTGAACGGTTCAAATGGCTCTGAGCACTATGGGACTAAACATCTATGGTCATCAGTCCCCTAGAACTTAGAACTACTTAAACCTAACTAACCTAAGGACATCACACAACACCCAGTCATTACGAGGCAGAGAAAATCCCTGTCCCCTCCGGGAATCGAACCCGGGAACCCAACTGAACGCCTCGATCGTTTTTATTACCTGTTTTTCTGTGTGTGATGGGGCGTTATCATGGAGCAATATGACTTTGTGTTGCCTTTCTCCATCTTTCGGTCGTTCATCATGTAATGCTTGATTTAAATCGGTCATTTGCTGTTGGCAGCGATCAGTGTCAAAAGTTTCAACACGTTTTAGCTGGTGTAAATGACACCCTTCTGATCCCACCAAATAAAGAGCATTGTCTTCTTTCCGAAGCGATTTGGTCTTGCAGTGGATGTCGATAGTTTGTTTGGATTCATCCAAGATTCACGACGCTTACGATTCTCAAAATATAATCATTTTTCTTCACCTGTCACTATTAGATGGGGAAACGAGTTTCTTCTGTCTCTGGCGAGCAGCATTTCACAAGCTGTCTTTCGGTTTGCTTGCTGTCTTACACTCAGTTCATGCGGAACCCATTTTCCGACTTCCTGCGCGTTTCCCATAGCTTTCAGCCGAAGAGAAACGGCTTTCTGCGTCACATTCAATTGTTGGGAGAATTCCTGTTGTGTTTTGGTGTCATCTTCATCCAATAAGGTTTGCAATTCTTTACCTTCGAACTCTTTCGGTGGTTTCCCGCGCCCGTCGTTTCTCACGTGAGAATCAACACTTTCAATTTTTTCAGCCACTCAAAACACTGTATTTTCCAAAGAACGTATTCGCTGATAGCTTCGACCAGCATTCGATGCGATTCTGCAGCAGTTTTCTTTGAATGTTAACAGAAAACCAATCCTATAAACGCGATCTCACCTTCCTTACATTGACGGGGAGCACCATCAGCAGGGAAATTCCGGTTTCATACTTCTATATCTGGCACGGAGTGTGGCGCTTAAATTCGGAGAAACGAAACTTTTTTAAAATCAAATTTACTAAAACAAAATACAAAGAAACCAGGGGCTGACAGATGTGAAAAATTACCGAACGATCAGTTTAAGAAGACACGGCTGCAAAATACTAACACGAATTCTTTACAGACGAATGGAAAAACTGGTAGAAGCCGACCTCGAGGAAGATCAGTTTGGATTCCGTAGACATGTTGGAACACGTGAGGCAATACTGACCCTACGACTTATCTTAGAAATTAGATTAAGGAAAGGCAAATTTACGTTTCTAGCATTTGTAGACTTAGAGATAGCGTTTGACAATGTTGACTGGAATACTCTCTTTCAAATTCTGAAGGTGGCAGGGGTAAAATACGGGGAGCGAAAGGCTATTTACAATTTGCACAGAAACCAGATGGCAGTTATAAGAGTCGAGGGGCATGAAAGGGAAGCAGTGGTTTGGAAGGGAGTGAGACAGGGTTGTTGCCTTTCTCCGATGTTATTCAATCTCTATATTGAACAAGCAGTGAAGGAAACAAAAGAAAAATTTGGAGTAGGTATTAAAATCCATGGAGAAGAAGTTAAAACTTTGAGGTTCACTGATGACATTGTAATTCTGTCAGAGACTGCAAAGGACTTCGAAGAGCAGTTGAACGGATGGACAGTGTCTTGAAAGAAGGGTATAAGATGAACATCAACAAAAGCAAAACGAGGATAATGGAATGTAGTCGAATTAAGTCGGGTGATGCTGACGGAATTAGATTAGGAAATGAAACACTTAAAGTAGTAAAGGAGTTTTGCTATTTGGGGAGCAAAATAACTGATGATGGTCGAAGCAGAGAGAATATAAAATGTAGACTGGCAATGTCAAGGAAAGCGTTTCTGAAGAACAGAAATTTGTTAGCATCGAGTACAGATTTAAGTGTCAGATAGTCGTTTCTGAAAGTATTTGTATTGAGTGTAGCCATGTATGGAAGTGAAACATGGACGATAAATAGTTTGGACAAGAAGAGAATAGAAGCTTTCGAAATGTGGTGCTACAGAAGAATGATGAAGATTAGATGGGTAGATCACATAACTAATGATGAAGTATTGAATAGAATTGGGGAGAAGAGGAGTTTGTATCACAACTTGACTAGAAGAAGGGATCGGTTGGTAGGACATGTTCTGAGGCATCAAAGGATCACCAATTTGGTATTGGAGGGCAGCGTGGAGGGCAAAAACGTAGAGGGAGACCAAGAGATGAATACACTAAGCAGATTCAGAAGGATGTAGGTTGCACTAGGTACTAGGAGATGAAGAAGCTTGCACAGGATAGAGTAGCATGGACAGCCGCACAAATCAGTCTCAGGACAGAAGACCACAACACAACAACAAATGAAAATGAAAATCCCATCTTCCAAGAGTAACATTACTCCACATAACCCCTTTCAGCCGCAATGACCGCCTCCATTATTGTCCTGAAGCGATCGGATGCTGTCCATATTCGCGAATGCTGCTTCGATAACGGTGCGTAGAGATGCTGAACTAGCGTGCCTCGTCTTATTGGCAAGTCTTTCGACTTCGCTCGAAACATAGTAGTGGCGGGGTTCAAATCCGGGCTATTTGGGGGCCAGAACTCTTTTGACCAGCATATGTCAACGTTATCCCAGAGCCAGCTTTGGACGAAATGGCTTGTATGAGGTCCTCCTTTGCCATCTGACGCACTGTTCGCTAGCTGACATTCAATACTGACGCAAATTTCCTCAGCTATTGCCCCGGGTCCTCCGAAATCTGAGCCATTTCATTGAGTGCCGCAGTTCGTGACACGCGTTTCCTCGAACGAGGGTTCCTCGCGCGGGTTAGCAGAACATGCCCCAGTTTCCTACGAAGCATTACATTTGGTCACAATTTCGGAAACAGTTGATCTCGGGAACCCGAAGTATCGAACTATTTCAGTGGGCGAATGCCCAGCGCGAAAACTTTCGATAATCGCGGCTCTTTGGTTGTACTCCGCTTGTCGGTAATATCTCGTCCATTTTGACGTTCCGAATGTTTACGACTTTCAAGAACGCCATTCGCGACCTCCGGAGGAACTACTGTATGGCGGGAACTTCAAATTGAAATTTGTCTTGGTTTAAGCGATGCACCCTGTACATAATAGCTGACAAACCCAGCATTGGAGACGTATTCATTTTGACAATTTTCTGTTAGAAACGAAGACGAAAAATAAACCACGTTTGTAGTGGAATATCGTTGACAGTTTGCGTACGCTGGACGCAGCTGCTTCGCTCGTCTGCAACGGGGTTTTGTAAACGTCTCTACGGCAACGCCTCCTCGTAGCCCTACAGATGGCGATTGTTTCCCCTTATAACAGTTTACGCTTCGCAGTTGAAAATTCTCAAAAGCGCTGTCAGGTGGCAGGGATTTCCTGAAACTGACTTGACTGTAAAAGTGTCTTAGTGTTAAAGAATAAATGTGTTAAAATTTCATGCATGATGCGACATTCTTCCACGCATCTTAGTGCTTATGCCTTCATAACCCTTGAACGTTGTGTCGTGCAATGATGTATTCGTGTAGGTACATTCTGCCTCGTATGTGTATACTGTCTGTATAATTTGTTGCCAATAGATTTAGTAGCAAAGAAGTAATAAATTTAAACCTCATGCAAAATGCGACCCTTTTTCACGAATCTCAGTGTTCATGATGTCATATCTCCTGCATCATAGTGGTACCACGACATAATTTTCTAGTTGCATAATGTCTGCTACATTTATTGCGAAACGAGTTAGCAGCACAGAAGTAATAGATTTAATCCCAACGTTGTTAATTTAAAACAATACCATTATATAACATAAAGTTAGCTTGGAATCGGCGAACAGGTATAATAGAACACTGCGAACCAGGCCGCAGTGCTGGTAGAAGAATAATATGAACGGCTTCCTGTTCAGAGGAAACATTGTCTATACGCTTATGACGTTGCTTGATCAGATAAGAAAGATTCAGGGCTTCGTTTTGATCAAGAATTTTTCATCACATGTTTAAGATTGTGTTTCTATAGTTTGAAATTAATAACTTTCCACTATTTTATAATTTATTGTTTACAGGACGTATACAGTCCCGAACATTATTCGATCCCTTGAGCTGACAGATCCGAAGATAGACCTTAACAACCGAAATCGATACTATAAAGAGAATAATTTGACTGTGATCACTGACTGGGATTAAAGTTACACTAAAGTGCCAAAGAAACCGGTATAGGAATGCATATGTAAACGGGCAGAATACGGCGCTCCGGTCAGCAACGACTATATAGGACAACAAGTGTCTGGCGCAGTTCTTAGATCGATTACTGCTGCTACAATGGCACATTATCAAGATATAAGTGAGTTTGAATGTGGTATTATAGTCGGAGCACGAGCGAAGTGACACAGCGTCTCCGAGGTAGCTATGAAGTGGGGATTTTCCTGTACCACCGTTTCAAGAGTGTACCGTGAATAGCAGGAATCCGGTAAAACATCAAATATCCGACATTTCTGCGGCCGGAAAAAGATCGTCCAATAACGGGACCAACGACGATTAAAGAGAATCATTCAACGTGACAGAAGTGCAACCCTTTCGCAAACTGCTGCAGATTTCAATGTTGGGCCATCAACAAGTATCAGAGTGCGAACCATTCAACGAAACATCATCGACATGGGCTTTCGGAGCCGAAGGCAAACTCGTGTGCCCTCGATGACTGCCTAACACAAAGCCTTACGCCTCACCTGGGCCCATCGACACTGACGTTGGACTGTTGATGACTGGAAGCATGTTGCCTGGTTGATCGAGTCTCGTTTCAAATTGTATTGAGTGGATAGAGGTGTACGGGTATGCAGACAACTTTATGAATCCCTGGACCCTGCACTTCAGCAGGAGATTGTTCAAGCTCATGGAGGCTCTGTAATGGTGTGGACGTGTGCAGTTGGAGTGATATGGGACCCCTGGTATGTCTAAATACGAATCTGATAGATGACGCGTACGCAAACATCCCCTTTGATCACATGCATCCATTCATGTCCATTGTGCATTCCGACGGACAAATTCAAATGGTTCAAATGGCTCTGAGCACTATGGGACTCAATATCTTAGGTCATAAGTCCCCTAGAACTTAGAACTACTTAAACCTAACTAACCTAAGGACATCACACACACCCATGCCCGAGGCAGGTTTCGAACCTGCGACCGTAGCAGTCCCGCGGTTCCGGACTGCAGCGCCAGAACCGCTAGACCACCGCGGCCGGCTTCCGACGGACTTGGGCAATTCCAGCAGGACAATGCGACACCCCACACGTCCAGAATGGCTACAGAGTGACTCCAGGTACACTGTTCTGAGTTTGTTAACTTCCGCTGGCCGTGGCCGCCAAACTCCCCAGACATGAATATTATTGACCATGTTTGTGATGCCTTGCAACTTGCTGTTCAGAAGAGATCTCCACCCCCTCGTACACTTAAGGATTTATGTACAGCCCTACAGCATCATGATGTCAATTCCCTCTAGCACTAGTTCGGACATTAGTCGAGTCCATGGCCCGTCGTGTTGCAACACTTCTGCGTTCTCGCGGGGGTCCTACACGATATTAGGCGTATGTACAAGATTCTTTGGCTCTTCATTGTAGAAGGAAATTAAAGTTCAAAATTTTTTCAAAAACAGAATTCAGATTAGTTGATGATATAGTAATTATGACCGATACTTGAAACAATAGATGAACGAAACGGACAGTATCTTGCAAAGAGATTACAAGTTGAACGCCAACAAAAATAATTCACGGGTAATGGACTGAAATGCACCATAATCAGGTGACGCTGCCATAATCACATTAGGAATAGAGACATTGAAAGTATTAGATGATTTCTGCTATTTGTTCAGCAAAATAACTGACGATGGCAGAAGTAGAGGAGATATAAAATGCAGACTGGTAATAGCAAGAAGAGTGTTAATTAAAAAGCCGAATACTTTGACATCTAACATAAACTGAAGTGATAGGAAATGTTTTGTGAAACTATTTATCAGGAGTGTAGCATTATATGGAAGTGAAATGTAGACGCTAAACAATACAGGCAAGAAGATGTTCGGTTATGAAATATGACACCACAAGAGGCTGATAAAGACTATATGATCAGCTAAATATTGAAGTAGTAGGGAATAGAAATGGGGACAAAATGACTAAAATAAAGTATCGATTGAGAGGATGTCTAATAAAGTATCAAGTAATGGAAGATATATGTGGGATAAAAGCGGTAATGGGAGATCGAGGTTTGACTATGATACTTTGTTATGTAGAGATGAAAATGCTTTCACGTGTAGACTCGAATGGAGAGCAAAGTCAAAATCTATAACCGGACTGAAGACAACAACAAGAACAACAAAAACACAGTAACATAATGTATCAGTACCATGTTCCCCCTTTCCTGCCCCGAATCTCAATCATAACGGAAGTACGTCGAACAGAATGAACTCCTCCAGGACCACTATGATGCGAAAACTAACTACAAATTCGCTCATTTGACATTCCAAACATCATGAAATAAGTCCCTCTGCTAATCTCTGTAATACCCGCTTTTCTAAAAGCTATATTTCACGTAAAAACTTGTCTAAACGTTTTGCGGCCAAAGCGCCGATTTTCATAAATGTATTGTTGCCTGTGTGTAGTAAAAGAACGCGTAGCTTTCAGATTTTTAGAGAGAAGCTAGTAGAAACCTGGCTGTTCGCACTTGACTTTCTACGCTCAATCTCCATGATGTAAGCATCGTGAGCTGTAGTTTTAGTGATTTCAGAATATACTGACTCATCCTGAGTTACTTAAATTCTCTTGTATGGTAAATCCTACAGTCCATATGTTTAATTTCATTATTCATTGTATCACGAGTGTTTTTCTTTTAGCATTTCTAGCAGACAAGACTCCACACTTCGATGTGACACCGATCTGTCGTCGTGATTTCATTACTAATTTACAATGTCCATGCTTACTCACTGTGTGTGCTCAGCCTGCAGCCATTCAGGAAAGATGTCAAAGATCTATAAAATATCAATGAAACGCAAAGAGCTACTAAGAAATCGCGATATGCAAATTATATATTCCAAAATTCAGTCGGTCCACATCCTCCGTAGCGTCGCACGCAGTACCAACCAGGAATACCAGCTTCCACTCTGATAACGAAATCCTAAAATGTTACTTATAATCCGTCTTGATTGCAAAATGTTTATTCATATGACAGGTTTCGGCTCCTATACAACCATCTCTATGTGACGCAGCATGTGAAGGTTGATGTATGTGGACGGCTTACTTATGTAACTGAAATATCAGATCTGAAGATGGTTCTAGGGGAACCGAAACCGGTCATATGAATAAAAATTTTGCAATCAGGACGGATTGTAAGTAACATTGTAAAACCACTGATTTCGGTTATCCCTTCAGACATTATGTCTGAAATATTTAAGCTGACGAAGGTGGAAGCCAACTTATACTGGCGACCACACCCATACAATTATTAAAAAGGGCTATTGTACATAACTGTCATGGTTTTAATTCTACTGATTCTTTGGCTTTTTCATGGTCATGCGATCGCTCCAAATACTACTGCTTGAACAGAACGTAAACGAAGACCTGAAGCTGAAACATCTAGAAGGAAATAAAGAGGAAATATATGAAAACAAACTACCAAAAATAACCTGAAACCAGAATGAAGGCGTTCGAGGTAAAATATAATTCATTATTGAGCTTCGCTGCTTTGAGTAGTGAATACTAGGCTGCGATCATGCTTTTTTATTTTAACACGCCAGCAGTATATTACCTGTATGTTAGTAACGTACTGTCACACGCTTTAATACCATACAATAAGAGTGACGAACTTAACAATATGCAATTTGGCTGATACAAAATGGACGATCTTGTTTCATTTCGCTCGTAATGGTGTGTCCTATTATTAATATAAATGCAGTACGTGCTTTGGTTATTTAGCGCCAGTGTTAATATTTTCATTGCCAGTTATTGTCACTTATTGTAATAATGCTTCATTTTGAGTCATCAGTGCGTTGTTATTATGGTCAAAATTGGCAAAAAACTGTAAATATCAGCAACAAATTTCAGTGCCTCATCTTCAAACGCAGAAAGTAACGAGGTCGAAATGAACGTTAATATGGAAGATATAAACGTTGCCGTGATTGAAGGCAGTTTGCGTTCCGAAAATCTCACAGTACAACAAGATGTGAAACCATCCACTAGTAACGAACAGATCGCGAACATAGTGGTTCGAGCTTCAGCCAGCCTAGCGTTCCCGACAGCACAAGCTTTTCGCGGACTAAATATGGAACAAATGTTGCAAGAAATGTTAACCAGTATGATCACTAAAGACGACATGACCACATTAAAAAAAATGAAATGAATGCCAAAATGTCCACTCTTGAAACAAATACGACTACTAAAACTGATATGATCACGTTCAGAGCAGTTGAACGGAATGTACGTGTCTGGAAAAGTGACTGTAAGATTAACATCAACAGGAGCAAAATAAAGGCAATGGAGTGTGCCGAATAAATCGACCGATGATGAAGGAAATAGATTATGAATGAGACTCTAACGCGGTCTATGAGTTTTGCTGTTTGGCCAAGAAAGTAAGTCGTGGGGGCGGGAGAAGAAAGGATACAAAATCAGACTGTTAACAGTAATAACAACGTTCTTGAAAAAGAGGAATTTGTAAACACGTAATACAAAGGTAAAGTATTGAGAATTCTGAGGTATTTAGAGTGCAACGTTCTTTGGAAACGAATCGTCGAAGATAAACAGCTAGGAAAAGAAGAGAATACATGAATTTTGAAACATGGTGCGTCAAAAGAATGCTCAAGATCGAATAATTAAAGAGGAGGTACTGGACAGAATTAGGGAAAAAAGAAATTAATGACACAATTTCACTAAAAGAAGGGGTCGTTTGATAGAACTCACCCTGATGTGTAGGTCGCACAGGATACGGTGGCAGTGACCAGTTTTAGTCCAAAGAGCTGGGCGAGCTCATTTGTCTGTTCAAAAGGGGAAGTCGACAAACATCTGCCACCTTTCGGCCGGTCGGCGATGACAGAATCAAAGCGCACGCCTTGCAACCTTCCTCACACGACTTTACAGAAACTGTTAGGTAGCTTTATATGTGAGGTTCATTACGATATGCCCATCACTTCGTTAATGGTCGTAGTTATTGTGATATTTACGTGGAAATAAGACATTGAGCGAAATTCGAAAATGTTTGCACTGAGAAATACGGGTCGTTATGATTTTGCCTCTGGTGCATTTTACATAATATGGCGCTGCGTATGAAATTTAGCTAACATTTTGAATTTTTCTTCAGACATGGTTGGAGGTCTATATCTGTCACCAGTCTCGAGAAAATTGATCAACGTAGGGTGCTCCTTTGTGATCGCACCGCGCCAGCGATAAAAGACAAACGTTTTGAGATATGAAATGAGATTTTGGCAAATGATAGCACACAAAGAGGAGAGAATTTTGCTGTGAGATTTTTATGCAAAACTTCATTATCTACCGTGTTATGCCACCAACTACAGACTTTTTCGTTGAAATATGTAATTTTTAAGGGCCATCGACAGCTGGAGAAACGGGAAAAGCTATGGGTTTTTGAACAACATCAGTAAAGTCATTACATATTTATCTTGTACCGAGGACGTGCTTTTTCATAAGATGCTGACCTTACATTTCCTCTATTGCTCAATAAATTTAAAAAAACCACTGTTTCAGAATTGTCTTGCAGTGCGTCTGCACAACATGTTAGTGAGGTGGGACTATGGAAACTCCGCTGAATGTTGGTGAATGTTGGAAAATGAAGCACATTTTAACATGGCAACAAGAAAAATGTGTAAGCTTTATTCAGAATTTCCCACTTGCGACTCTTCCACGAAAGTTACAAACTGTTAGCAAACCAGGCGAAAATAAATCTACATCTACATCTACGTACATACTCCGCAAGCCACCTGGTGGTGTTGGCGGAGGATACCTTGAGTACCTTTATCGGTTCTCCCTTCTATTCCAGTCTCGTACTGTTCGTGGAAAGAAATATTGTCGGTATGCCTCTGTGTGGGCTCTAATATCTCTGATTTTATTCTCATGGTCTCTTCGCGAGATATACGTAGGAGGGAGCAATATACTGCTTGACTCCTCGGTGAAGTTATGTTCTCGAAACTTGAACAAAAGCCCATACCGTGCTACTGAGCGTCTCTCCAAGAGCCTTCCACTGGTGTTTATCTATCATCTCCGTAACGCTTTAGCGATTACTAATTGATTCTGTAACGAAGCGCGCTGCTCTCCGTTGGATCTTCTCGATCTCTTCCATCAACCCTATCTGGAGCGGATCCCATACTGGTGAGAAGTATTCAAGCCGTGGGCGAAGAAGTGCACCGTAACCTACTTCCTTTGTTTTAGCACTGTGAGGCATCTGCTTTACCGACGATTAATTTTATATGGTCATTCCATTTTAAATCACTCCTAATGCCCACTCCCAGATAATTTATGGAATTAACTGCTTCCAGTGGCTGACATGCTATATTGTAGCTAAATGATGAAGGATCTTCCTTTATATGTATTCGCATCACATTACACTTGTCTGCATTGAGATTCAACTGCCATTCCCTGCACCATGCGTCAATTCGTTGCAGCTCCTCCTGCATTCCAGTACAATTTTCCTTTGTTACAACCTCTCGATATACTACAGCATCATCCGCAAAAAGCCTCAGTGAACTTCCGATGTTATCCACAAGGTCATTTACATATATTGTGAATAGCAACGGTCCTACGACACCCCCCGCGGCACACCTGCATTTCCGGCGGAATACTTCTTAGATACTAACCAAAGAAGAGCTGACATATCGTTTTGAATGGTCACTATGCAGTAGTGGCCGTGGAGGGGCCCGCTTAATACACTCCTGGAAATGGAAAAAAGAACACATTGACACCGGTGTGTCAGACCCACCATACTTGCTCCGGACACTGCGAGAGGGCTGTACAAGCAATGATCACACGCACGGCACAGCGGACACACCAGGAACCGCGTTGTTGGCCGTCGAATGGCGCTAGCTGCGCAGCATTTGTGCACCGCCGCCGTCAGTGTCAGCCAGTTTGCCGTGGCATACGGAGCTCCATCGCAGTCTTTAACACTGGTAGCATGCCGCGACAGCGTGGACGTGAACCGTATGTGCAGTTGACGGACTTTGAGCGAGGGCGTATAGTGGGCATGCGGGAGGCCGGGTGGACGTACCGCCGAATTGCTCAACACGTGGGGCGTGAGGTCTCCACAGTACATCGATGTTGTCGCCAGTGGTCGGCGGAAGGTGCACGTGCCCGTCGACCTGGGACCGGACCGCAGCGACGCACGGATGCACGCCAAGACCGTAGGATCCTACGCAGTGCCGTAGGGGACCGCACCGCCACTTCCCAGCAAATTAGGGACACTGTTGCTCCTGGGGTATCGGTGAGGACCATTCGCAACCGTCTCCATGAAGCTGGGCTACGGTCCCGCACACCGTTAGGCCGTCTTCCGCTCACGCCCCAACATCGTGCAGCCCGCCTCCAGTGGTGTCGCGACAGGCGTGAATGGAGGGACGAATGGAGACGTGTCGTCTTCAGCGATGAGAGTCGCTTCTGCCTTGGTGCCAATGATGGTCGTATGCGTGTTGGCGCCGTGCAGGTGAGCGCCACAATCAGGACTGCATACGACCGAGGCACACAGGGCCAACACCCGGCATCATGGTGTGGGGAGCGATCTCCTACACTGGCCGTACACCACTGGTGATCGTCGAGGGAACACTGAATAGTGCACGGTACATCCAAACCGTCATCGAACCCATCGTTGTACCATTCCTAGACCGGCAAGGGAACTTGCTGTTCCAACAGGACAATGCACGTCCGCATGTATCCCGTGCCACCCAACGTGCTCTAGAAGGTGTAAGTCAACTACCCTGGCCAGCAAGATCTTCGGATCTGTCCCCCATTGAGCATGTTTGGGACTGGATGAAGCGTCGTCTCACGCGGTCTGCACGTCCAGCACGAACGCTGGTCCAACTGAGGCGCCAGGTGGAAATGGCATGGCAAGCCGTTCCACAGGACTACATCCAGCATCTCTACGATCGTCTCCATGGGAGAATAGCAGCCTGCATTGCTGCGAAAGGTGGATATACACTGTACTAGTGCCGGCATTCTGTATGCTCTGTTGCCTGTGTCTATGTGCCTGTGGTTCTGTCAGTGTGATCATGTGATGTATCTGACCCCAGGAACGTGTCAATAAAGTTTCCCCTTCCTGGGACAATGAATTCACGGTGTTCTTATTTCAATTTCCAGGAGTGTATTTACCAGATATGTGAGTGTAGGCTTTTCAATTTATTACGGCACTTCCCCTCCAGCGCTGCTGGGCATTTTCACTACAGCGATCTGAGCCCCCGCCACCAACACCACTAACCCCACTGCTGCCTTTTTTTCCCAAGCTTCATAAGCCTACTGCGCACTGTATCAAGGAATTGTCAGTTTAGAAACTGAGGGAAGCGTATGCGACATAATAACGTAGAGGGAGACCAAGGTCTGAATACAGGGAGTAAGTTAAGAAAGATGTATGGAGCGGTAGTTATTCAGAGAAGAAGAGGCTGGCTCAAGATAAAATAACGTGGAGAGCTGCATGAAAACAGTCTTTAGACTGCAGTTTTCGAATGAAGACTACAGTCTTCCGACTCAAGATCGCGATAACAACAGCAGAATATACGATACGTACGATACGTTATTACGTAACACGGCACACGTCGTAACTCAGATGCCTGTTACACGATTTTCCTAAAGTAATAACACGCTGTTGTACACGAAATTTCATTGCGGCCTGCCCTGCACTCTCCTTGACTCGGTATTTCACGACCTCCAACCCCTGCTGTCTCCCTGACCTGGGACGCGGAACTCTGCCGTAATCCCGGTAGCCGGGGAGGCGCGCACTTTGCAGGTGAGCGCCTCGCCGCCATCTGGTAGCGTCTCGCAAAGCTCCCTCTTGCCCCTCTAAGCCCCTGCCTGGAGTTCGCTGTTGTTGCAGTTGTGGCGTGTACCCCACCCACCCCACTCAGCTGTGAAGCAAACTCCGTTCTCTCTCTCTCTCTGCATACACGTCCAACCTTCCCAGGAACCTGTTATAACCGCTTATTAACGGCGCCTTAGCTGACAAATTCCCATTGCCACCCGTGGCACTAAATACAAGGTGCATTCAAGTTCTAAGGCCTCCGATTTAATTTCTCTGGACAGGAAAGAGATAGAAACATGCGCATTGTTTTAAAATGAGGCCGCATTCATTGTCAATACGTCCCAGAGATGGCAGCACCGTATGGCAGATGGAATTTTACCGTCAGCGGCGAGAATGAGAACTGTTTTAAATACTTAAAATGGCGACGTTTTCCTTACTTGAACAGCGTGCAATCATTCGTTTTCTGAATTTGCGTGGGGTGAAACCAATTGAAATTCATCGACAGTTGAAGGAGACATGTGGTGATGGAGTTATGGATGTGTCGAAAGTGCGTTCGTGGGTGCGACAGTTTAATGAAGGCAGAACATCGTGTGACAACAAACCGAAACAAACTCGGGCTCGCACAAGCCGGTCTGACGACATGATCGAAAAAGTGGAGAGAATAGTTTTGGGGGATCGCCAAATGACTGTTGAACAGATCGCCTCCAGAGTTGGCATTTCTGTGGGTTCTGTGCACACAATCCTGCATGACGACCTGAAAATGCGAAAAGTGTCATCCAGGTGGGTGCCACGAACGCTGACAGATGACCACATGGCTACCCGTGTGGCATGTTGCCATGCAATGTTGACGCGCAATGACAGCATGAATGGGACTTTCTTTTCGTCGGTTGTGACAATGGATGAGACGTGGATGCCATTTTTCAATCCAGAAACAAAGCGCCAGTCAGCTCAATGGAAGCACACAGATTCACCACCACCAAAAAAATTTCGGGTAACCGCCAGTGCTGAAAAACTGATGGTGTCCATGTTCTGGGACAGCGAGGGCGTAATCCTTACCCATTGCATTCCAAAGGGCACTATGGTAACAGGTGCATCCTACAAAAATGTTTTGAAGAACAAATTCCTTCCTGCACTGCAACAAAAACGTCCGAGAAGGGCTGCGCATGTGCTGTTTCACCAAGACAACGCACCCGCACATCGAGCTAGCGTTACACAACAGTTTCTTCGTGATAACAACTTTGAAGTGATTCCTCATGCTCCCTACTCACCTGACCTGGCTCCTAGTGACTTTTGGCTTTTTCCAACAATGAAAGACACTCTCCGTGGCCGCACATTCACCAGCTGTGCTGCTATTACCTCAGCGATTTTCCAGTGGTCAAAACAGACTCCTAAAACAGCCTTCGCCGCTGCCATGGAATCATGGCGTCAGCGTTGTGAAAAATGTGTACGTCTGCAGGGCGATTACGTCGAGAAGTAACGCCAGTTGCATCGATTGCGGGTGAGTAGTTAGTTAGAAAAAGAATCGGGGGCCTTAGAACTTGAATGCACCTCGTAGGTACCTGAAATTTTCTGACGGTATAAATTTTATTAGAAACACTATTCTGGCTTACGCGCTGATCTCTGTCTTTAGAAGGGAGGAAGATCCAGGTTTCTAGCTCGTCACCGAAACTAGAAATTTACTTATCGTTTACTTCCACGATGGGCTGTGCATGTTGCTTAAAGAGTAAACAGGACACTAGTTTCTTCCGAGTGAAAACAATGGCAAGAATTTTACAATTATTTCCTTCTTGGCAGTAATACAGACATATTTTTGACATCAGACGTTAATGAAGAACGGACCACGAAGGAGTCATCCCAACGGAAATCGGTACATGTAATGTATATGTACAAATTAACGAATGATGACAGTTTAAGAAAAATCGCACGATTTATTCTAGAGCATGAACTTCACAAATTAAGCTAGTCAATACCTTATTTGTCCACCTCTGGCCTTTACGCAAGCAGTTATTCGGTTTGAAATTGATCGAGAAATAGTTGGATGTTCTCCTGGGGGATATCCTGTCCAATTCTGTCAAATTAGCGGGTTTAAATGGTCAAAATACCGAAATGGTTGGAGGGCCCTGCCCATAAGGCTGAGGAGAGATCCGGCGACCTTGCAGTCCAAGGTATGATTTGGCAAGCACAAAGACAAATAGAAACCCACAACGTGTGGAGCTGGTCTACTTAATTCTAAGAGGGACTCATCACTGTAGACAATTGCACTCCACTCAGTGAGATTGCAAAGATGTATTTGGACACGCCCCGTACAGAGGCTAGATACCAACCCGATGTCGACTGCCATTCGGTTAGACAATCAGGAGTGATGGTCTGGGACGCCACTTCTTTTGATAGCAAGACCCCTTTTGTTATCATCCGCACCACCCTTACAGAACAGCGGTACGCCGACTATATTGTACGCTCCGTTTTATTACGCTTCCTTGCAAGCCATCACGGGTCTACATTTCTGCCAAATAATGCAGCCCGCACATGGCGAGAGTTTATCCTGTTTGTTTTCGTGCCTGAGAAACCCTAACTTGGCCACCAAGGTCTGCATCTACATCTACATTTATACTCCGCAAGCCACCCAACGGTGTGTGGTGGAGGGCACTTTACGTGCCACTGTCATTACCTCCCTTTCCTGTTCCAGTTGCATATGGTTCGCGGGAAGAACGACTGCCGGAAAGCCTCCGTGCGCGCTCGAATCTCTCTAATTTTACATTCGTGATCTCCTCGGGAGGTATAAGTAGGGGGAAGCAATATATTCGATACCTCATCCAGAAACGCACCCTCTAGAAACCTGGACAGCAAGCTACACCGGGATGCAGAGCAACTCTCTTGCAGAGTCTGCCACTTGAGTTTGCTAAACATCTCCGTAACGCTATCACGCTTACCAAATAACCCTGTGACGGAACGCGCCGCTCTTCTTTGGATCTTCTCTATCTCCTCTGTCAACCCGACCTGGTACGGATCCCACACTGATGTGCAATACTCAAGTATAGGTCGAACGAGTGTTTCGTAAGCCACCTCCTTTGTTGATGGACTACAATTTATAAGGACTCTCCCAATGAATCTCAACCTGACACCCGCCTTACCAACAATTAATTTTATATGATCATTCAATTCTCCCCAATTGAGAACGTTAGGAGCATTGTGGTCAGGGCCGTCCAACCAGATCAGTACCTAAAGTGTCAATTGGACAACATTTTACACGATATCCCTCAGGAGGGAATCCAACAATTCTGTCTATCAATACCAAGTCGAACAACTCTTTGCATAAGGGCCAGAGGTGGACTAACGCGTTATTGAATTGTTCTGTTTGAGAAGTCATGCAATTATTCTGAAATCATAATCATGTACACCGCATCAATCGGTTTCCGTGCCATTCGGATGATTGCTTCGTTGTGCGTCTCTGTCTCTTTTACGCTTCTTTTTTCTGTTGTAGGCTTTGGAGTAATTGATGTAGTTTTTTTTGAGAAAGTGTTACAGAAAGTGTTACCCAATAAAGTCCACAACACTGCCCAGTTTGATCCTGACGAACGTTAGTTTACCGGAGAGCCTGGTGACTGGTTTATAAAGCAGAGAAGTCTGAAGCTGTGCACTCAACGATTCATTAAAGTATAATTACCTTTGGTGGTTTATTTGGATATAAATATTCAAACACTCGCTTTCTTGGAGTTTTTACACGATTTATTGTACCATTAGCTAGTTCTATAGCTAATGCAGGCTCTTGATCGGATGGAGGTGTTACGGCACAATTACATCATGGACCTTGTGCAGCTAGATGGTGTTTCATCAACGTTTCGTTACCGGTCACTAAATTACCGTCATTTTCGCCAGCACCGTCATCACAGCACCTCCATTTGATGACGATCCTGCACTGAAAAGAGAGCAATTGGTTGCATAATTATACACGAAAAACTCTGTAATTTAAATCAAAGTTGCATTTTTTTCGTCTATAATAGTTGTACTGCCAATAATTACCTTTGCTGAAATGATCAATGATTCACAATTAGTCATCTCATAGGAACACCAGTGTGTAATAACATGTGAACATGCAGGGAAGCAAAAATGTTCTGACTGCCTGGTTGCAGAAAAGTGTTTGGTACAACTGATCTAAGTTTCGACACCTGTTAAGTGTCTTCATCAGAATGAAATTTTGACTAACTGTAAAATTATATTGCGAAAAAGCAATGGTCAAAATTTAGAGAAGATGCGCTCAAGTCAAAAATAATATAAAATAGGTTCCAGCCTTGTCTCGTGTGCCTATCTAGGAACAAGAAGCTTGAGCATAGCTGTTCTAAATTCTGACTATGCTTTCTCGCAGTACATTTTTATGGTTAATCAAAATTTCATTCTTATGCAGACACCCTCAGTAGATTTCGAAACATAGGACAGTTGCATCAAAAAGTTATCTGCAACCGGTTGGATTTTCGAGATTTTTAAGAGTATGTGACTCCACACGTCTATGCAAAAGTAATACAATTTTCGGTAACTACGGAGCGGTGCTTTGTTGGCGAGGAGCTGACGCACGATAGTGTTACAGATGTGTTAAGACAAGGTGAATCTGGTGGCCAGGACTTCAGAGTAAGTAAGTTCATAATCATGCTCGACAATCCACTGTAGCACAATTCTGGCCTATTGACATTGGCAGGTATCCCGCTGGAAGGTCGGGGAAGACATCAAGCATGAATGGATGCGGGAGGTTTGAAACAATGTTGACGTAGTCCACACTCACCATGGAGCCTTCGATTACTACCACAGCTTGCATTGCACTTCAGGTGAATGTCTCCCAAAGCGTAACACCCCCGCCCCCGGCTTACGCACGTGGCGTGGAGCTTCTATCGAGCAACATGTAACCTCCCCAAAGGTAAATACTGTCCGTAACTTCGGAATAAAAACGTGACTAAACTCTCAATAAAATTGTGGCTTTCAATAATTCCTTTCAATAATTAACTGACTGTGAATTTAAACTGGTAAATTTTGGACGTCAACAGTGCTGCATCATGGCCCTGTAAGATCATTCTGAACAAATTGAAAATTCTTACCTCAATGAAGTTGCCGGAAAACACGTATGTATCTGCTCCTATAAGAAATTTTTCAGGCACAGCCCAGTGCAATGCTGGCCACTAGATTTGTTATGTATAAAAAGAAACAACTGATTTTTCTTTACGATAATAGAGATGACCATGGATAGGAGAAATTAGTAAAATCTTTAAATTCAAATGAATGACTGTCAAAAGTCATCTTTATAAGAAAGATTATTATTAAAAGATTATTAAAAACATTCACATGGGACTTGATATAACAATAGTACAAAATCAGTTAATACAAATTACATATGCGCGCGGCTGCTTTTACCTTATACTACAACGCTCATGCCTCATGAACCATGGACCTTGCCGTTGATGGGGAGGCTTGCGTGCCTCAGCGGTACACATGGCCGTACCGTAGGTGCAACCACAACCGAGGGGAATCTGTTGAGAGGCCAGACAAACGTGTGGTTCCTGAAGAGGGGAAGTAGCCTTTTCAGTAGTTGCAGGAGCAACAGTCTGGATGATTGACTGATCTGGCCTTGTAACACTAACCAAAACGGACTTGCTGTGCTGGTACTGCGAACGGCTGAAAGCAAGGGGAAACTACAGCCGCAATTTTTCCCGAGGGCATGCAGCTTTACTGTATGGTTAAATGATGATGGCGTCCTCTTGGGTAAAATATTCCGGAAGTAAAATAGTCCCCCATTCGGATCTCCTGGCGGGCACTACTCAAGAGGACGTCGTCATCAGGAGAAAGAAAACTGGCATTCTACGGATCGGAGCGTGGAATGTCAGATCCCTTAATCGGACAGGTAGGTTAGAAAATTTAAAAAGGGATATGGATAGGTTAAAGTTAGATATAGTGGGAATTAGTGAAGTTCGGTGGCAGGAGGAACAAGACTTTTGGTCAGGTGAATACAGGGTTATAAATACAAAATCACGTAAGGGTAATGCAGGAGTGGGTTTAATAATGAATTTAAAAATAGGAGTGCGGGGTAAGCTACTACAAGCAGCATAGTGAAAGCATTATTGTGGCCAAGATAGACACGAAGCCCACTCCTACTACAGTAGTACAAGTTTATATGCCAACTAGCTCTGCAGATGACGAAGAAATTGATGAAATGTACGAGGAGATAAAGGAAATTATTCAGATAGTGAAGGGAGACGAAAATTTAATAGTCATGGGTGACTGGAATTCGACAGTAGGAAAAGGAAGAGAAGGAAATGTAGTAGGTGAATACGGATTCGGGGGGGGGGGGGGGGGTGGAAATGAAAGAGGAAGCTGCCTGGTATATTTTGCACACAGCATAACTTAATCATAGCTAACACTTGGTTCAAGAATCATGAAAGAAGGTTGTATACAAAGAAGAAGCCTGGAGATACTGACAGGTTTCATATAGATTATATAATGGTAAGACAGAGATTTAGGAACCAGGTTTCAAATTGTAAGACATTTCCAGAGGCAGATGTGGACTCTGACCACAATCTATTAGTTATGAACTGTAGATTAAAACTGAAGAAACTGCAAAAAGGTGAGAATTTAAGGATATAGGACCTGGATAGTATAAGGGATAAATTAACAGGAATGGGGGAAAGAACTACAGTAGGAGACGAATGGGTAGCTTTGAGTGATGAAGTAGTGAAGGCAGCAGAGGATCAAGTAGGAAAAAAGACGAGGGCTAGTAGAAATCCTTGGGTAACAGAAGAAATATTGAATTCAATTGATGAAAGGAGAAAATATAAAAATGCAATAAATGAAGCAGGCAAAAAGGAATACAAACATCTCAAAAATTGGATCGACAGGAAGTGCAAAATGAGTAAGCAGGGATGGCTAGAGGACAAATGTAAGGATGTAGAGGCTCATCTCACTAGGGGTAAGATAGATACTGTCTACAGGAAAATTAGAGAGACATTTGGTGAAAAGAGAACCACTTGTATAAATATCAACAGCTCAGATGGAAACCCAGTTCTAAGCAAAGAAGGGAAAGCAGAAAGGTGGAAGGTGTATATAGAGGGTCTATACAAGGTCGATGTACTTGAGGACAATATTATGGAAATGGAAGAGGATGTAGATGAAGATGAAATGGGAGATACGATACTGCGTGAAGAGTTTGACAGAGCACTGAAAGACCTGAGTCGAAACAAGATCCCGGGAGTAGACAACATTCCATTAGAACTACTGACAGCCTTGGGAGAGCCAGTCCTGACAAAACTCTGGTGAGCAAGATGCATTAGATAGGCGAAATACCGTCAGACTTCAAGAAGAATATAGTAATTCCAATCCCAAAGAAAGCAGGTGTTGACAGATGTGAAAATTACCGAACTATCAGTTTAATAAGTGACAGCTGCAATATACTAAAGCGAATTCTTTACAGACGAATGGAAAAACTGGTAGGAGCGGACCTCGGGGAAGATCAGTTTGGATTCCGTAGAAATATTGGAACACGTGAGGCAATACTGACCTTACGACTCACCTTAGAAGAATATTAAGAAAAGGGAAACCTACGTTCCTAGCATTTGTGGACTTAGAGAAAACTTTTGACAATTTTGACTGGAATACTCTCTTTCAAATTCTAAAGGTGCCAGGGGTAAAATACAGGGAGCGAAAGGCTATTTACAATTTGTACAGTAACCAGATGGCAGTTATAAGAGTCGAGGGGCATGAAAGGGAAGCAGTGGTTTGGAAGGGAGTGAGACAAGGTTGTAGCCTATCCCCGATGTTATTCAATCTGTATATTGAGCAAGCAATAAAGGAAACAAAAGAAAAATTCGGAGTAGGTATTAAAATCCATGGAGAAGAGATAAAAACTTTGAGGTTCGCCGATGACATTGTAATTGTGTCAGAGACAGCAAAAGACTTGGAAGAGCAGTTGAACGGAATGGACAGTGTCTTGAAAGGAGGATATAAGATGAACATCAACAAAAGCAAAACGAGGATAATGGAATGTAGTCGAATTAAGTCGGGTGATGCTGAGGGAATCAGGTTAGGAAATAAGACACTCAAAGTAGTAAAGGAGTTTTGCTATTTAGGGAGCAAAATAACTGATGATGGTCGAAGTAGAGACGATATAAAATGTAGACTGGCAACGGCAAGGAAAGCGTTTCTGAAGAAGGGGAATATGTTATCATCGAGTACAGATTTAAGTGTCAGGAAGTCTTTTCTGAAATATTTGTATGGAGTGTAGCCATGTATGGAAGTGAAACGTGGACGATAAATAGTTCAGACAAGAAGAGAATAGAAGCTTTCGAAATGTGGTGCTACAGAAGAATGCTGAAGATTAGATGGGTAGACCACGTAACTAATGAGGAGGTATTTAATAGGACTGGGGAGAAGAGGAGTTTGTGGCACAACTTGACTAGAAGACGGGATGGGTTGGTAGGACATGTTCTGCGTCATCAAGGGATCACCAATTTAGTATTGGAGGGCAGCGTGGAGGGTAAAATCGTAGAGGGAGACCAAGAGATGAATACTGTAACCAGATTCAGAAGGATGTTGGTTGCAGTAGGTACTAGGAGATGAAGAAGCTTGCACAGGATAGAGTAGCATGGAGAGCTACGTCAAACCTGTCTCAGGACTGAAGATCACAACAACAACAACAACAACATCGCTCTCCACGACCGGCCCAACCGCCCGACTGCCAGTCACAACTACAACTACTACTGTTGCCGACACTGCTCCTACTGCAGCCGACACTGCTCTCTGGTCTGCGATTCTATTACAGTTTACATATCGCAGGCAGCGCGTTAGCAATCCATCGAAATTACATCTGCTCGAGTGCGCTAGCAATAAATACCTTAGACATGGACCTCTTACAATCTTTTCGCCTGTACGAGAGCGTATCCGAAAACGTCTACCGACCTCTTGTACTAAGAAATGTGATTACCCGACCAGGAGACACATTGCTGTTGATCCATGGTCCAATCACGTCCCTGTGCCAACTGCAATCGCAAATGACAGTGTCATTGGCTAAAAATGATAAGGTGTCCCGATCGTCGGGTTCCCAGCTTCATGTTCAACAATACGCTCTGAACGGTGCGCTCCGAAACACTCGTGCCAGAATCATTATTGTACGCTGTCGTCAGATCTGGCACAGACTTCCGCCACCGATGGTGCTCTTTGGAGCTGGCATCAAGCCACCGACCTCCACGCTACGGTCGCAGGTTCGAATCCTGCCTCGGGCATGGATGTGTGTGATGTCCTTAGGTTAGTTAGGTTTAAGTAGTTCTAAGTTCTAGGGGGCTGATGACCACAGCAGTTAAGTCCCATAGTGCTCAGAGCCATTTTGAACCAACCTCCACGTTTGGTCGCAGGAGGCGTGGACGTCCAACAGCTAATCATCTGCTGGTGGTTTCGCAGCCTTTCAGTAACTTTCCACGATATTACCAGGAGAACAGCCGCTCAGCTACGCTGTTTCCAATACACTTGTTCTCAGATGTTGGTCATTAACAAAGTACTCTTTATCAAATTCCTTATGTCAGTGTATTTCCTCTTTCGCGGACGTGTCGTCCCCAAAGGTTTTCCTTATTCTTCAGTTACATGTCGGATTAGGGTCAAAATCGAAAGTCCTAAATGATTTTTTGGTAAGAGACAGGTTAATTTTTGTAGACTTGAGGTAATAAATTACGTCTATTACAGTAGATATAAGAACAGCAATTCATTTTCATGTTTTGAATATACGAGCATGCAACCAGTCCAGGTCAGAACGATAATCCAACAGTATAACAAACCGAAATCTCTATATACTCGTATAAAAAGAAATGTCCTGATTGATTCACTGACTCATCATCACTCAGTCCAGACTGATGAGGACAGAACTTAAAATTTGGATAGAATGTTGATCTTATACTGTACGCATCATTTAAGAGAGGATTTTTCGAAATTGCAACCCTTAAGTGGGTGAAGTAGGGGATTAGAAGTGTTTATTAAATATGTCGCTGTTAAGGCAAATTTGACGTTAGAATTAACATCGGTCTACATCTACATATGACTTTACATGGATACGCTGCAAATCACACTTAAGTGCTTGGCAGAGGGTTCAACGAACCACCTCCACAATAATTCTATCATTCCTATCTCGAAGAGCGCACGGGAAAATCGAACACTGGTGTCTTTCTGTGCGAGGTCCGACTTCCCTATTTTATTCTGATAATCGTTTCTCCCTATGTAGGTCGGCGTCAAAAAATTGTTTTCACATTCGAAGGAGAAAGTTGGTGATTGAAATTTCGTGAGAAGATCCCGCTGCAAAGAGAAACGCCTTTATTTTAATGCTGTCTACTCAAAATCCTGTATCATGTTCGTGACATTCTCTCCCCTGTCTAGGGATAGTACAAAACGTGCTGTTCTTCTCTGAACTGTCTCGGTGTACTCCGTTATTCCTATGTGGTAAGAATCCCAGACCGCGCAGCAATAGTCCAAAAGACGACGGACAAGAGTAGTGTAGGCATTCTTTTTAGTAGATCTGTTACAATTTCTAAGTGTCCTGCCTATAAAACGCAGTCTTTGGTTAGCTGTCCCCACAACATTTTCTATGCGTTCCTTCCAATTTAAGTCGTTCGTAACTGTACTTCATAGGTATTTAGTTGAATTTACGGCCCTTAAATTTGACTGATTCATCATGTAACCGACGTTTAACTGATTCCTTTTAGCACTCATGTGGATTACCTTTTCCGTTATTTAGGGTCAATTGCCAATTTTCGCACCATACAGATATCTTTTCTAAACCTTTTTGCCATTTTTTTGGTCTTCCGATGGTTTTACTAGACCATAAATGAAAGCGTCGTTTGCAAACAACATAAGACGGCTGCTCAGATTGTCTCCTAAATAGCAGAGGGCCTATAACACTACCTTGGGGAACGACAGAAATTAGCTATGTTTCACTCGATGACTTTCCGTCAGTTACAACGATCTGTGACCTCTCTGACAGGAAATCACGAATCCAGTCACATAACTGAGCGATATTCCATAAGCACGCAATTCCGCTACAAGCCGCTTGTGTGGTACAGTGTCAAAAGCCTCCTCGAAATCTAGATATACTGCTTCAATTAGAAATTACTTGTTAATAGCACTCAACACTTCGTGTGTGTAAAGAGCTAGTCGTGTTTCATAAGAACAGTGTTTTCTAATTCCCTGTTGGCGGTGTGTCAATAGACCGAGCTCTTCGAAGCAATTCATAATGTTCTAAAACAGTGTACGTTCCAAAATCCTGCTCCATATCTACGTTAATGATTTGAGCCTATAATTTAGTGGGTTACTCCTACTACCTTTCTTGAATATTACTGTGACCTGTGCAAATTTTCAGTCTTTGGGTACGGATCTTTCGTCCAGCGAGCGGTCGCATATATTTGTTAAGTATGGAGCTATAATTTCTAAGACTTTCCCGGGGATTAGTTGTCCTCTCGTAGAATCGGGTGTACTGCCAGTGGTCCACGTCTTCCCAACACGATATTCCGACGTCGTAACTCTGCTGAGTCTCAGTCTGAGGGAACACCTGAGACTCAGGGAACACCTGATGAAGACGCCGAGTTACGACGTCGAATTATCGAGTTGGGAAGACGATGACCACCGGCAGTACACCCGATTCTACGAGATGACATGTATGGAGCTATTGAATCAGCGTACTCTGAAAGAAACCTAATTGGTATACAATCGTTACCGGAAGACTTGCCTGTATTAAGTGATTTAAGTTGCTTCTCTGTTCCGAGGATATCTACTTGTAAGTCACTTATGATGGCAGCTGATATTGATTCGAAATCTGAAATATTCACTTCGTCTTTTTTGGTGCAGGAAAGGTCAACTAACCCTGCTTTGACAGCATTGTCTTTGATAGTATTTCCATTGCTATCGCGCAGAGAAGGCATTGATTGTGTCTTGCCTCTAGTATACTTCCATTACGCCGTAATCTCTTTGGATTTTCTGCCACATTTAGAGCGAAGTTTCATTGTGGAAACTGTATTATGCCCCTCGCATTGAAATCCGCGCTGAATTTCGAGCTTGTGTAAAAGATCGCTAATCTTGGAGGTTCTGCGTCCGTTTAAATTTGGCATGTTTGTTTCGTTGTTTCTGTAACAGTGTTCTGACCCGTTTTGTGTACCACGGGGAATCAGCTCCGTCGTTTATTCATTTATTTGGTATAAACCTCGCAATTGCTGTCGATACTGTTTCACTGAATTCAAGCCACATTTCGTCTACACTTACACTGTTAATTTGGAAGGAATGGAGGTTGTCTCTCTAGTACACCTCAAGTGAATTTTTAGCTGCTTTTTTGAATAGGTATGTTTTTCGTTTATTTTTGGATGATCTGGGGGTTACAATACTCGATCTCGCTAAGACAACCATGTTTTCACTAATCCCCGTATCCGTTTAGATGCTCGTTATTAGCTCAGGATTATTTGTTGCCAAGAGGTCAAGTGTATTTTCACATCCGTTTAATATTTGCGTAGGCTCATGAACTAACTGCTCAACATAATATTAAGAGCATGCGTTTAGCTCAAGTTCGGATGATGTTTTATGCGTACCTCCTAATTTAAATATGTATTTTCTCCAATATGTCGAGGGTAAATTAAAGTTGCCATCTACTATAATATTATGAGTCTGGTATGTTCCGAAATTAAACTCAAGTTTTTGTGAACGTTTCAGCAATTGTATCATCTTAGTTGGAAGGTCGGTAAATCAATCCAATTATTATTTTATTGCCAAAAATGACCCTTGGCCATACTACCTCACAGGAACTACCTACTTCAATTTGGCTACAAGATAAACTACTTCTAGCAGCAACAGAAACGTAACCATGAATTTTATCTATGGTGGATGCTGTTGAACTCCGTGACTGTTCCTTTATAGCGTGTAGAATAGCGGAAATGGTTTTAGCCTATTCATTCTGATCACAGTTAAATCCTTCGTAAAAGTTTCGGCTGAACATACGTCTGGCTTTAGCCAGCTTTCAATGCCTATAACGATTTGAGCATCAGTGCTCTATATTAGCGCTTGGAGCTCTGGAACTTTGCCAACACAGCTAAGGAGTAAAATGAAAGTTGTTGCAGCATTGTTGGAAATTCAACGCCTAAAGGAGTGAAATAGCGGGGTGAAACTGTTTTTAAAAATAGATAATTATTGATGAACTACTAAAGCATTTTAAGCCTACATTTACGAAAATTGGTATTTGAATCCTCCGTTGCAAATTGAAAAATACGTGTTTCAGTCTTTTTGCGAATTCTACCCCTAATAAATGAAACAGGAGTTGAAAAGTCTTATGAAAATATTTAAATATGAAAGTATTTTTAAAGCTAACTCTATGAAAGAATATATTTGGCTTCTCGGTTAGAAATAACAGAAATAGATGTTTGAGTATTTTTGGAAATTCAACCCCTAATGGGGAGGCATAAGGCATGAAAGCTTTTGTGGAAATATTTCATTATGAAAGCATTTTTCAAGCTACATCTGTGAAAATTTGTATTTGGTTTAGCAATAAAAGGAAAGCGTTTTAGGGATATTCGAAATTCAACCCCTAATGCGGTGACACCGAGGATGAAGAAAGATTTTTCGGTTTCTTTATATATATATATATATATATATATATATATATATATATATATACTCCTGGAAATGGAAAAAAGAACACATTGACACCGGTGTGTCAGACCCACCATACTTGCTCCGGACACTGCGAGAGGGCTGTACAAGCAATGATCACACGCACGGCACAGCGGGCACACCAGGAACCGCGGTGTTGGCCGTCGAATGGCGCTACCTGCGCAGCATTTGTGCACCGCCGCCGTCAGTGTCAGCCAGTTTGCCGTGGCATACGGAGCTCCATCGCAGTCTTTAACACTGGTAGCATACCGCGACAGCGTGGACGTGAACCGTATGTGCAGTTGACGGACTTTGAGCGAGGGGGTATAGTGGGCATGCGGGAGGCCGGGTGGACGTACCGCCGAATTGCTCAACACGTGGGGCGTGAGGTCTCCACAGTACATCGATGTTGTCGCCATTGGTCGGCGGAAGGTGCACGTGCCCGTCGACCTGGGACCGGACCGCAGCGACGCACGGATGCACGCCAAGACCGTAGGATCCTACGCAGTTCCGTAGGGGACCGCACCGCCACTTCCCAGCAAACTAGGGACACTGTTGCTCCTGGGGTATCGGCGAGGACCATTCGCAACCGTCTCCATGATGCTGGGCTACGGACCCGCACACCGTTAGGCCGTCTTCCGCTCACGCCCCAACATCGTGCAGCCCGCCTCCAGTGGTGTCGCGACAGGCGTGAATGGAGGGACGAATGGAGACGTGTCGTCTTCAGCGATGAGAGTCGCTTCTGCCTTGGTGCCAATGATGATCGTATGCGTGTTTGGCGCCGTGCAGGTGAGCGCCACAATCAGGACTGCATACGACCGAGGCACACAGGGCCAACACCCGGCATCATGGTGTGGGGAGCGATCTCCTACACTGGCCGTACACCACTGGTGATCGTCGAGGGGACACTGAATAGTGCACGGTACATCTAAACCGTCATCGAACCCATCGTTCTACCATTGCTAGACCGGCAAGGGAACTTGCTGTTCCAACAGGACAATGCACGTCCGCATGTATCCCGTGCCACCCAACGTGCTCTAGAAGGTGTAAGTCAACTATCCTGGCCAGCAAGATCTCCTGATCTGTCCCCCATTGAGCATGTTTGGGACTGGATGAAGCGTCGTCTCACGCGGTCTGCACGTCCAGCACGAACGCTGGTCCAACTGAGGCGCCAGGTGGAAATGGCATGGCAAGCCGTTCCACAGGACTACATCCAGCATCTCTACGATCGTCTCCATGGGAGAATAGCAGCCTGCATTGCTGTGAAAGGTGGATATACACTGTACTAGTGCCGACATTGTGCATGCTCTGTTGCCTGTGTCTATGTGCCTGTGGTTCTGTCAGTGCGATCATGTGATGTATCTGACCCCAGGAATGTGTCAATAAAGTTTCCCCTTCCTGGGACAATGAATTCACGGTGTTCTTATTTCATTTTCCAGGAGTATATATATATATATAAATGAAAATATGTGAGCATAATGACAGAATTTTCTGTTGCCCTTTTGAATTAGTGTTCGCGCTATTCAGAAAATATGACTATTCCCCACACTGAAACGTAGCAATGCGAAGTACCTGCTACTCCTGGAATGAATATCATGTTTTCCGTTTCTGATCTCTGTTCCATTTGTAGCGTTTAGGAACGCCTTTTTTAAAAATTTTGGGACCATATTCTGACACTAAATCATGAACGCGAATGTGCAATGTTGAGGATGAACAAGTGCTCGTAGCTGTATATATATATATTGGGGGTGAAGGTTTCTCTGGACGTATCACCACAACCCCACTAAAACTCAAAAGCCAGAATTAAGAAAAACCTACGGCTCCAGCTGCCAAAATCGGTTTTTGGTCAGAAGTACATTCCGAAAAATTCATGTTTCTATGTTCTCAATAAGCGTGAAAATTTCAGGTGTTGCACTTTGTGAACTAAATCGCGACTAATCGGCTTTATCAGAACTGTATACAAAAATAAAGAGTTGTTTAATTGATAGGTTTTTCGGTAGGCCTAATATATATTTATGCAATTATTTTTGTTGTAATTACTAAGCAAACGTGAACGAAGCAACGGGCGCTAAGGTTGTTTGTTACAACTTTCGTTGCTTGCTCCCTTTCTGTACGAATGGCCACCAGTACGTCATCGAATAGTGTTGCTACACTTAAGAAATTTCCTGGATGCCTCGGGTAGGTCCATCGGTTTTTGAGCAAGTTCTACTAAGTCACACCTCATGTTGCACACGATGGGAAGATCACTCGGCGAACGGTCCTGAGAAATCGGAGGACCGCCTTCTCTACCTCGGGCCGAGATGGAACGCTCGTGACGTCTGCTCTGATAGGGAAGATTAATGTCGCATCGGGACCGGAATAAGCGGAGCCCGCACGCTCGGCGCTCCAAGAGCGCCTCAGCTGTCACGTGGGAGAGTCTCTTCCGTTCTTCAGATGTCATAGGAAAAACGAATGCTGCATGAAGTCCAAAATACAGTACAGTTACTGTTTTGGTATTTAACTACTAGAGAATTGCTTTTATGGCTCTCAATATAGTACTAAAAACCAGTGTTTGCCGCCGCTGTATATTTATGATCGTTTCGACATAGCCTACCTACATTTTTGTGAGCGTAATGAGAGAGTTTTCTGTTGTCCTCTTGAATTAGTGTTCCCGCAATTCAGAAGTTATGGCTATTACCCACACTGAAACGGAGCAATGTGAAGTAACTGCCACTCCTGGCATGAATATCATGTTTTTCGTTTCTGATCTCTGTTCCATATGTAGCGTTTAGGAACGCCTTTTTTAAAAATTTTGGGACAATATCCTGACACTAAAACAAGAAAAAATGTCCAGTAAACATGAACTCGAATGTGCAATATCGAGGATGAACAAGTGCTCGTAGCTGTTAAGATATGAATTTCAGAGCTGGTCTTTATTGGCGATTTTTTATTTTCTTCTCGCAAGGAACATATGCACACATTTTTTATAAGTCATTCTGAAAGACCCTACGTACCAAGTATGTATGAAATGTATAAATTCTTATAGAAGCTTGTATTCTTCAAAATTTTATTGTACAGATACGGATAACAACAGTGTGAATAGTTGATGCAGAAACATTTTATTTAAGGGAATTCTAAAATTTAGAATTTGAGTACACCACATGCATTGCAAATTTCGATTCCGTTGATAATCTACGTTTTAGGATTGATAATCTTTACTTGAAAGACCTCATTGCTGTCTTTCTAATGAACATATTTTCTAAAATGTGGCCTTCCGCGGTCGGTACTAACTTCACTTGAAACTTCCCTATCAGACCATGGTCGATGCATAAAACTTTCTCCTAACGTTTCCTCTCCGAGTACGGGAACGTCTTCAGAGGTAAGGCGGCGAACAGCAACCATAATTCGAGTATCGGCAGAGTAGACGTCACCACAGTCCATCACGTGACGCCAGCTACGAGATTATCTCAGTTATTGCCAACATTCTCGACTGGAACTAATCGACTATCATCATTACTGTGTAACTTTGACATCCAAATTTTATTTAATTCAACACTTTCCTCTTTTCTGTGAAAATTATTACGTGTTTATAATTTCAATAGACTTTCCACACACGCGCGCATCAGAATGCGATGTTTTCGGTACGACGATCGTCTAACTGAATTGCAGTGCGCCACTTTATCTCTGACGATGTCTCCCGCAGTCGGAGAGGCAACGAAAGGAGAAAATTTTACACATCGACCACAGCCTGTTAGCCAGAAGTTTCAAGTGATATCTTTTACCAACTTAATGATTTCAAATGTTATTCCCGATTAAAATTATTGACGTCATAAGCATTGCGAAATTTTCGAATTTTATTAAAAGATATAATTTTTCTAGCTTAAATAAGGTTTTATGAAGCAATGCAATAACAAAATCCTAGTTTGCAGAGAATTCTTGACGCGCTTTGGTAAGTCGAAGGGTGGTGCAGTTCCTCTGCGAGATAAAGTAGATCATTTGTACTTTTCTGTTGGTCTATCTATATCCGAATCCCGCTCCAGCTACTGCCGGGTCTGGGTGCTGACGAGTCCTCTCCATTTGGCTCGGTCCTCCCACCACTTTTCTTCCTCCACTTGCTGCCAGGTCACACCTCTCCTTTCAACAGATATTCTCACTCCCATTTTCCACCGTGTTCTTGGGCGCCCTCTAGGTCGTTTCCCATCCATCTTTAGTTCTTCCATAATTTTGGGGAGTCTCTGCCCATGCATCCTCTTAACATGCCCATACCATCTTAATCTCTTTCTTTCAATTTCTTCTCTCATACTTTCTTGTTTGAGGTCCTTTCTAATCTCTACATTCCTTACTCTGTCCATTCTTGTTTTTCCCTTTACTGCTCTGAGAAATTTCATTTCCCCTGCTTGCAGTCTGCTCCAGTCCCTTTCTTTCATTGTCCATATTTCTCCACCATAGGTGACAATAGGGAAGTAATAATTCTTATACATCAGGAGTTTTGCTCTTTCTGGAACTTCATTATTCCAAATCAGATGTTTTATTGTTTCGTAGAAATTGCCTCCCTTCTGTAACCTCCTATTAATTTCGTTAGTTATTCTTCCATCCCTAGATATTTCACTCCCTAAATAAGTGAAACTTTCTACCACTTTGAGGGGTTCTCCATTCAAGGTAATATTTCCACTGATTCCTTTCTCTCTTCCAAATACCATTACTTCACTCTTATCTTTATTTATTCTTAATTCATACCTTTTCATTATTTCCTTCCACGCATCAAGCTGTAACTGTACATCTACCTCTTTATCACCCCATATTACCATATCATCTGCAAAAATCATCTTTTTGTCTTTTTCTTTTACTATATCTTTAACTGCCCTTATTCATTCCCTCCATCACAACATTGAAAAGCGCAGGAGATAGAATACTTCCTTGCTTAAGTCCTTGTCTTATTTCGAAGTATAATTCTACAATTGTGGCCTCTGTACATTGTCTTTATAACATTAATGTATCCATCTTCTATATCTATCTTCTTCAGTTCTTCCCAGAGTCTTTCCCTGTCAACTGAGTCATATGCCTTTTCTATGTCAATAAAAACCATTATCACCCTTTTGTTATACTCCCAACTTTTTTCCATCAGTTGACGGATAGAAAATATCAGGTCGATTGTGCTCCTTCCTTTCCTAAACCCATGCTGTTCTTCACTCAGCTCCTTTTCTATCTTTTCACTTATTCGATTTTATTTAAGCAATTGTTAACAAAAACAGTATCACCACTTAATATGCAATGGGTGGATATAATAAAAGTGCAGCAACTCACAGAGGTGCAGTATGGGTTGTAACTATCATATTGCAGCGAAACTTAGTAGATATTCTACTGCGTTAACGCGGAAACAATTTACGGTGAAAGAAATTAATTCCAATTTTTGTCACCTGGCTCAAATCTGGTGGCGTAAATGCAAGAAAGACAATGGAAATTTTACCCTATGTAGTGGATTAGGAACCGGACATGCTCATAGAAGGTCAGACAAGTGAGAAAGTCATAATGTTTTTTCTATTATTGACCGTCGCTTAGACAGTTTGTTCATTATAAGCACCAGTGAAGACGAAGTGATGCTGCATCCGTAAAACGACTTGATCAACTGTTGTTCGCAGAAGTTCCGATGGAATATGAGCGGCGTGCTCCTATATGCTGGCCCTTAGATCAAGTAGAGACCGAATTGGTGAACACGTTCTTTCAATATTCCTAGAGGTAAAAATGTCATGGATTCATTTCAGGTGATCTTGTAGGCCACGCATTTTTTACTAACACGTTTGCAGAAGGTTATACAAATAAGATCTTCCACTGAGCGAGTGACATGAGGTGATAACTCAATCTTGCATGAAAACAGTGGTTACCACACATTTGCGCTCCTCCAAAGTAGAAATCAGATCCTGTACAATGAGGACTCGATAACGTGTAGACGTCACGGTATACCTCAGACGCCGTATGGGTGTATTCTCTTCAAACAAGAATGGACTAAGAATAAAAGTGCATGTGAATCGTTACCACATTATCACATACGGCGAGTGCTATGGCCCTTTGTGCATATCACGTGGTTTAACTGTACCCAAAATTCGGTAGTTCTTTGTATTTGCCACCCCCTGTAGTGTAAAGTGTATTGCCCCCCCCCCTCTCCGCATGTCATCAACTTCGATGTTCGCCAGAACCCGAGAAGCAAATTAGGAACGTTGCTGCCAACTATTAGGCTTCTATTGCTGCACCGTATGGATTTTGTACGGGTAACGGTGTAAAACAGAGAACAGATTTTTCCGGGCTGTTTGATAGGTGTCATGTATAAATTTGATGTCTGAATTGTTGGTATCTGAATCGATTGAGAGAGAGCAGGGATGTTGTAAGCTGTATCACAGACGTTTAGCAAACATCGCTGTTGTGAGCGAGGGCCCAGTGGAAGCAGTCTATCGTAAGCTTTGTTAGAGTGAGGCTGTCAGAGTCCTGCTGTGTTAGAGTTAGGCTGATAATGTTAAGCAGTGTTGGAGTGAGGAAACAATGGCAATATTACGACTGAAATTTAATGTCTCAGTTTATCAGTTTGTTCAATCAGTATGATTATGAAACGTATCTGTGAAGGAAGAAGCGTAATGGAAAGTCAGGTATATACAATAATGGTGTTACTTTTCTTTACTATTCCTGCGTCATCGAACTGACTCGGATATTGTACTGAAATACGCTAGATTTGAGAGATAGAAGAGTGTATTGTTTGGACGCTAAGAAGTTCATTACATTTAAAATCCGTCTTGAGCACTTTTTCACAGTACACAAAAAAACATAGTGTTGTCATTTATGCGCATAATTAATATTCTTACCAACCTTTCTCTTACAATTTTTCTTAATGGATTATGCAACCAAGTGCGTTGGAAAAGCAGTTCGATTTGCTATTAACATATAACTCATTGCACTTTTCGAATGTCTCTGTGTAGGTACACTAATTTACAGCTTTAGCATAGCGGCGAGCAAGACAGAACAGTACTGCAACGCGTTATTCAGATTTGAGCAGATTAGAGGCAAGGAGAAAATATTTTCATTTCTTTTTTATTAATTCAATCAGGGCAAATTTTTGTTATTCAGAGACAGTTTTTGAATTCAATTTCGTAAAGCCAATTACTGTTGGTTTCATGTCCAAGTTGATTACGATTCAAATGGCTCTGAGCACTATGGGACTTAACATCTGAGATCATCAGTCCCATAGAACTACTTAACCTGACTAACCTAAGAACATCACACACATCCATGCCCGAAGCAGGATTCGAGCCTGCGACCGTAGCGGTCGCGCGGTTCCAGTCTGAAGCGCCTAGAACCGCTCGGCCACAACGTCCGGCCCAAGTTGATTATTCAGGCAATTTATACCATTCAAGACTCTTGCACTCAGATTTCTAACTTTTACAGTATGAAAGACTTCCCCTTACATTACGAGAATTAATTATTATTACAATGCAGCTTTGCTCTCACATTACGACAGTACAAGTTTCATTACGACAGTTCATTTATGCTTACAGCACAGATATTACAACCAGAAACAGTGCCTCAGTCATATTTTTATTCATTTAGATAAATTTCTTGTTAACCACGCGATGGACAATGCACGAGGGTTAGCCCTAACGGGAGAACGTGCTGCGTGGTCAGTTACAGCAACAGCGGCCTCGTCAATACCTTCCACTGGTAGGGCGTCTGCCTTTCCCAGGTTCCACAATGTCAGGCACACTCACGTTTTAGAATCTCATAAAATTCTCTGTAAATCATTTAATGACATCAGGTCTCTTCTCAGATCCTATCAGTCGGCGATACTCTCTCAGAGCAGCACTGTAATTTCTGCCGTTCACATAAAACAGTTTTACTGACAGCACACGGTGTTTCTTCTTGATAGCCATACCTTTCACACATGTTACGACTTGTCAAATGACAGCGTGGATATGTTATCGTTATAGAGACAGTGTACAGGGGCAGATTTGAAGGGGTTGCCTCAACTGGAACCAATTTGTTTTCCAGCGTAAACTGGTTCCGCATTAACGCATTAGCATATTTACCTAGATAATTACAGTACACGCTCAACATCCATGAGTAGCTGCACTTTAATTGTAATGACCAGGTATCTGTATTCTGTACGTTTTCATTCTTATATGTTAGTATAATAAAAGTAATATTTTGGGAATTCCTTGACACGCAACTCTCTATACGTTTATCGCTACCAGTTCCAGCTAATAACTACTATTACAATATAAAAGTGCGTTTATTATTCACGTATGGCATCATCGCATATCAATATGGAAATGTCATTAATACGGTGCCTTGAGAACAGTGGAACATGAAAAGTTTTCGCCAGTATGGAAATGTTATTGCTGTAGCTTCCCCAAAACCGCTGAATATCAGAAGTTCTTTTAAGGGTGAACAGATGTGATCGGTTGTATTAATAACATTGCCTTATTTATATAACGTGTTATGATAGATACATAATATATGAACTTTGATACTATATTGATGGTTATTAACGGGAACCAGTATTGGTAACAAAGGATGTAAAACAATTACGTCCTATGTATTTCATTAAGTAATTGACAACCGTTGGCAATCCCCTTCAGAAATGGCTAAATGTAGTAGTCGAGTTTTTTAGCATTTCATGATTAGTATCACTTGCATGTGAGTTTACTGATTGTTTGAGTGAAACATATAAGGGCTACTATGTTGCTGTTTATCTTCGTGATTGCTGATGTTAATAAGCATATATAAACCTAAAATTCCAGTTTTACGATTTAATGCAGAAAAATTTTTTAAATCGCTTCGGAATCCTTGCAATCAACGAATGAACTTTTGGAAGAAAGAGGCAATCGAGAAACACAAATGACAAGTCAGTAAACTTACAACACCGCACGTTATACAAGGGCTTAAAAAAGAGTTGTCCTATAATCTTACAGGAAACAGTATCGATCAAAACTGGAAGAAAGATCTGTAAATATGCACTACCTTAAAAAAATTAGTACACCATTTTAGAGATTTACAATTAGCTTATTCTTGCAACGGTGCATGTGCAGTATATGAAATGATTAGATTTGCAGATCAAGCAGTTCTGACGTAGCAGGTATCGACTCACGCTGCAAAACTGCGTGTTAGTATGCGGTGTAGCCTCCACGGACGGCAATGGAGGCTCTGACTCTGGCATTCGGTCGATCGTACATATGGCAAATACTGTCTTGGCATACGTTACTCCACGCCTACTACACCTGTTCATGTAGTTCTTTAAGAGTTGTTGGTTGATGAGTGCTCGATTCACATCTCTTCCAATCAGGTCCCACATGTGCTCGACTCGAAACAAGACCGAAGATTGTGTTGCCCAGGAAAGTTAGTGCACGAGTTGCAGAGCACACTGAGTTTCACGGGTCGCGTGTTGGCGAGCTTTATCCTGTTGGAACAACACATCACCTTCTTGTTGCAAGAACGGCGAAAGAACGGGTCTGTCAACATTCTGTACATACCAAGTGCTGGATAGTGTCCCTCTGGAAACATCAAACGTGAATGAAAGTTGTAGCTTATCGCATCCCGGACCAGAAGGTCTGCGGTGGGGTCAGTGTGTGTCTTGGCCGATTACACTCCAAGAGACAGCCCTCTCCAGGCGTATATCGTACCCGCAAACGACCGTCACTTACGTTCAAGTAGAATCTGGTGTCATCGCTGAAGGCCACCGCGCGGCATTCCATCTGCCAAGTGATCCCCTGACGGCACCAGTCGAGCCATGCAAGTCGACACTGTGGAAGGAGTGGGAGACGGGATAGAGGAGTGTGTGCCCGTAGTCCCACATCCGGTTGGCAACGGTTCGTGTTGACACGTCCGGGCTCACAGCCCCTGTTATCTGTGCCGTGGTAGCTCTATGATCTGCCACTGCTGCCCTTATAATACGACCATACTTACGGGCGTCTGTGCTGTGTGGAAGACGAGAATGCCGTCTACGTGTGTGAATGTTCACGTGACCACTGATACATGCAACGTCGCACAACTGACGCAGTACGTTCAGCTTGTGTGGAAATTCTCCGAAAGGACCACCTCGCCGCTCGGAAGGCTACAATTTCTCTCCTTTAAGACTCGCTCAGTTAGCGCCCTGGCATGGATATCTGCTTGCTTCACACGATTACATCACATTAATTCTCGCTGTGAGCATTCCCTATAAAAGGGTAGACACAGATGACTCTCCGGTATGTATGCCACTACGTTATCTGTTGGAGGACGACATTGAAATCATTATCAGTACAAGTACTATCCCTCAATTGACTTATGCCTTCATCAGATAAAAACCGACGTCTTATACCCAGTTGTATTACTTTTTTTCTTTTTTTCCGGCAAGGTACGTGTGGAAACATATACTTGTTGACACACTGACCATTCAACCTTTGTCAAAAACAACGTGTATTCAGCGGTGCAGGATGTATTACTGTTATTGTTCATTGTTAAAATGTTATGGTTGTGTTTGTTTCTGCACGTCATCCTCTCTGATGCTGTTCAGACACAACGATAGCTGTGTCCTACGCCAGCCATTTGGTGTGTATTGCTCCGGAATTCTTCTGGCATCAGAAAAAAATTAGGGACTCCCGTGGAGTGTTAATGGTATAAGCAGTAAAATGGAGTCCTATCAATCCATGTGGGAAATTACAGACATGACATTCTGCTAAGCTTCAGCTGAAGACTTTAATCGGCCGGCGATGTTATATATGTTGAACGGGGTTCTAAACGCTACACTGCATCGGAAGAAAATGTACCAGGTTGTAAGAACGTTTTGCATGCATGAGCTCAATCATTATAAGGGCAAGCGGTCAGCACAGGCCGAGAGTGGACCAGCGGTTCTCACAACGAGCAGAAGATAATGCTAAAACAAGAGTGCGAAATGAAAGAGACGCTGAAGGCATAAACCACGTTGCTGTATGGCCATTGCTGCATGAGCAGCTGCCTCATTCTCATCAGTTAAAGTGTGCGCAAACTATCGCTGCAGAAGACTACGATGCACAGTTACAGTTCTGCCAATGTATTCAAAGACGGATCACTGAATATCAAAGTTTAAATTCAGATGTAAATATCATCTGGAAATTCTTTCGTACACATTGTAAGTAGTTTTCTTATTATTTTATTTTAGTCCTTGAAACGCGTAGAGTGAAGTGATTATTGCTACTTGTGTATTATTATCCAACGTGATGTTACATTGTAATGGGAAATGAAGTCTGCTAATGTGTTAATTCAGCGGTGAGTTACGGTAAGAAAAGCAGATGCGCAATCATGTGCATCTTGTTTGTTATGTGCCCTCTGCTGCTTGTGTGCTCCTTTGTCTGTTATTTGTAGTTACGGAGCGGGAAACAAAGAGAAAAACCTGGTGCCAGGTACAAGATATTATACTATGTTGGCCCCACTGTCCCTTACCTATAAAGAACTTAAATAAATGGGGAATGCTACTGACATCAATTCATAAATTAACAGAATGAATTTCACAACCTCCGGATCTTCAGATTCTCAGAATAACACAAGGTTTGGGAAATAGAACTAACAGTGGCTACTTGGAATTCGGGACCACAGCCTGTATGAACTTTGTGGAGGATGTAATTTTTTGATAGCAACTTATGACACACCTCTCTTGTTTTATTCTCCAAAACCGAAAGTTATTAAACGAATCGCACACAGAGCATGTAATTATATGTCCATAAGAGAAAGCATAGAACAAATGTTACATTCCAGCTACGACACTGTTTGCACTGGCTGATGCCCACATGAATTACACACATGTTTCTTTGTGTATCAAGTAAGACTTAAGTTTAAAGAATATTGTTTCTGAACTAAAACTGTTTTACAGCAACGCTTTCCTAAGTCTAGGAGATAATAAGACACACATAGAAATATGTTGAACACTTTACTTAACTCTGATTTGGCCTCAGTATCTACTATGGAGAAACGTTGTTGTATAATATCTAGGTCCCAGGTTCTTGCATGACTGAGCCCGTAGAATCACATTAAATGACAAAGTTTTAAAATTTGTAAATATAAACAATAGAAACATCCTATTATGTTATGATATCGAAATAAATAAAAAAATAACAATGAACACCTGCTTCATTCGCGTTTAAAACACAAATATATAAATAGCAAAATTAATGTGGAATTCTTTTCAGAGCATTTGCTACTGCTTATTTTTCAGCTACTTTTCATAGTGTTGGCCTAAGAAGAAGTTTTAAATATAAGTCGACATTTAAATGAAACATTATATTTACGGAAGAAATATGCCAAATTGCTAGAGAACTTAATAAAAATTATAAATTACGGAATGTACATACGAAAATCAATTCACATGTGGCCTGAATTCAGAGGGTATAGTAAAGTACATTAAGTGAGCAAAGGTTCCGACGAGATTAGATTCATCCTAAGTTCTAATAGGTTGTTTTCTGTTATTACACTGACGGCACTGTGGCATTTTCAACCATAAATATTCCAAGCCGTGTCACAGCACAAATGTAACTTACAAGTAATGGTAATCTTGTAAGGTGGTGCCCCAGTTGACTGTAAAGGGGCCGGCCGGTGTGGCCGGGCGGTTCTGGGCGTTTCAGTCTGGAACCGCGCGACTGCTACGGTTGCAGGTTCGAATCATGCCTCGGGCATGGGTGTGTGTGATGTCCTTAGGTTAGTAGTTCTAAGTTCTATGGAACTGATGACCTCAGATGTTAAGTCCCATAGTGCGCAGAGCCATTTGAAACATTTGTGATTGTAATGGGAGCAACAGCTTTGATAAGTGGCACAAGGAACATAATGCCAAATTGTCGCCATTGCCTCATGTTCTAAATGTACTTCTATATCTATATGCACACTCCACTAACCACTGATGTACTTTCCATTGTAGCAATTATTATGGATTCTTCCCATTCCATTCATGTATGTAATTCTGGAAGAATGATTGCCTGAAGGTTTCTATGAATGCTGTATTGCATCCTGCATTCGCAGACACTAGCGAGCCATGTGTAAAGGGTTGTAGCATATTCTTGGAGTCGCCGTAAAAAGCTGGTTCTTGTAATTTTTACGTGGACTTTCACGGGCTAGTTCACGTTAATATTGGAGCGTCTGACAGTTCAGTAGTTTCATCATCCCCGTGGCGCTTTCATCGACAAATTCTTTACTATTCATAAGCCCTTGTTTGTTAATTATATTTGATACTGATTCCCTAAAAAAGCAATATTTTTCATACGGGCAGCACGGGTGTTTAGGAAGCTATCTGTATTGCGATCATTCTACTCGTATTTCGCTATGAACCAGCTAACAAATCAGAGTGTGAATCCTGTTTCTCGTACAACTGAATCCCTATTACCGTTCCACTACATGACACCAGAAATTCGTACAGCTAGATACCGCTTTCAGTTGTGACTCACAGAGAATTTAACAAGTGATAATATATTTCACCGTTTTGCGAAGTGCGCAATTTACATTTCTCAACATTTAAAACAAGTTACCAGTGTTTTCAGAGAATTTAAATCCTTCCAGGCAGACCAAATATTTGTTCTGCTTTTTTCAGACAGTATGGTGGCATGTTGTACCTGGACGATAACGTTCCTTGGAACATACGATGTTTTCTGTTCCATGTTTCAATCTTGTGACTGATTTTAGATTCACATGAAGAAATGCTCACCATAATTTGCCATCAGCATGTTGGCTTTCCAACAGAAATTGTGATGAGTCGCCCTCATCTACGTACCCTCTGACTCAGTGTTGACATATTGAAAGTTTGGGCTGGTTTTGCTGTCTAGGGTCTGGGATACGTAGTTGCCGCATTATAAGCCATATACTGCTGAGTCTACAGTATACAATACGAATATACATATGAATCGAATGGTCCACGGGTTCTATCACTCGGCAACTGCGAATTTTGAATGTGACATAGAAATTCATAAATGAAAGATAGCAATTAAATAAAATATGCAGGTAATATTTTTAACGACTTTAAATGACAGTACGACAGCAGAAGAATCTTTAAGAATGCTGTTCATTACTGCAAAACACTTATTGGTTTCGGTAGTGCAGCAATTAAATAAAATATAAGTTGAATAAAAGGGAAACGATAGATTCCTACTTCACGTAATTAGTTATGAACGACAACATAGCTCGCGAGATATTCACTTCTAAACGCATAATACGTCATACTATGACTGCAGAAGAGCCGGCCGGTGTGGCCGAGTGGGTCTAGGCGCTTCAGTCTGGAACCACGCGACCGCTACGGTCGCAGGTTCGAATCCTGCCTCGGGCATGGATGTGTGTGATGTCCTTAGGTTCGTTAGGTTTAAGTAGTTCTAAGTTCTAGGGGATTGATGACCTCAGTCCCATGGCTACTTGGAGAATGAACCAGCTGTAAGAATGCGATCGGTCATTCACGATTGTCACAGTGAAGGAGAATTTTACCATGCGTTCCTCTCAGCATATTGGTCACAAGCTACACAAGACCGAGTAAAACATAGCATCATGATGATGAAACACTTTGAAAAATCTGAATTTTCCAGTCTCGTCAAATATTTTGAAGATATGTTGCACAAGAATCAGTACCTGTCAAACCCATACAGCCCCTCAGAACTCATCCGCATTTGCTTAATCAAATTACCTGAACATTTACAGCATATTATTTTGGCAGGACGTTGCAAAGACGACATTGAAGCTTTTCAGGGACTCTTACAAGAATTAGAAATTGACACAGACAGTCACGGGATGCGAAAACGGGAAAACAATCACTACAAGGTCACATCCGTCATAATTCCGTGACGACAGAAACAATAAATGGCCACGACAAGGCTATTATTACAATGTAGATCGTGACCAAAACAGACACCACCCATATGACAACCACTTGCAGAGTAATAGTTACAGAAAAAGATCGCATTTCCGTAGTAATGAATATGACAGAGATTACCATAGAAACAGACAATATGGGAACCAAAACAATTATTATCAAGGGAGACAGAATAACTTCAGACGCAACGGTACAGCGCGCAGTTACGACTCAGAGGGAAATTCTCCACCACATGACCGACAAGAAAGAAACTATGGAATCTACCGACATGACGACAGACGATATGATCGTAACGACAGACCTGAACTGCATCAGAACTGGCGGGATTCTCGTCACAGTGAATTCGTAGAAGTTAGGTCTCCAAATCCCAATAACGACGCGCGCCAACAAAGGAACAGACAGTGACTTGCACCGCAGGCTGCCACGTGCGCCGGCTGGCTCAGAGAAAAATAACATTGACGCTAAACGTGAGCAAAATTCCAGTATTCTTTATGGACGAATACCGCATGATAATTGCATTCAAGTTGAAACTCTGTGTACTGAGAAGAGCAAAGGTTTACACCACATTTCACATGTAAAACCGTTTATTGAAAGATAATCTGCTTTTCAACTTTGTCTTTGCCATAAAACGTTTCACTTCACATTTCTAGTATGCATTGTCACACTTAGAAACTGTTATCATGCTACAATGTTTGAAGTTAAATATCCAGTCAAGAACCAAGAGGACTAATTTAAATAGAAATTACGAATGCATTGTTATTGTGAACAGACGTCACAGTGTTATTGTGTGTGTGCATTCTTGCTTGTTAGTTGCACGATTAAGTAACGACTATAAGGCTCACATACTTAGAACATTTACCAGTGCTGCTAATGAGATTCTAATGCAACATTTTGGTTTACTTGAAAATACATTCTGTATTTAAGGTACTTTCTGTGAGATACCAGATGAGACAATGGTTAGTTTATGTGACAGCTACACGATTTTATCACGACACTACTAATGAGTGACAATTTATGATGTTGCTTTTGCGGAGTTTCTGTTTTATATCTGCACAGTTTTTCTGAATTCTTCTGGAAAGTAAAACATGTTTAATAGTAACTTTTGTGGTATAGCTACAATGAGACAGCCTCTTTCGTAGCACAACAATACGTTACAGCACAGTACTTTCTTCATCACAACAATAAGCGTAATAACTAAGATATCTATATGCAAAGCATTTCACTTTTGTTTATCATGAGGTACGTACATTGACTTCTGCAGAACTTAGCTTTTGGAGGACGATAACTACGACACTTCCACAGAGATTATCTTACAGCAAGACGCACATTTAGCGCTACAGGACACGTATTTGAGTGATTAATTTTGTACTTAAAACATTTATTTTTAAAGATTTTTGAATTACAAAGAAAGTTTTCCGTGACACATTTCATTCCATTGCTGTAATCTGTAACAGCTGAGGGTATAATTACATTAATCCTCAGGGGGGTACATGCTTACTTTGTGTATCATGTGTTTGGCAAGCACAAGGAGCCCTAGCTAATATGGTATTTGGTTATACAACTTTACACATTTCTCTAACACAAATTACACAGCTATCTGATCATTTAACTGAGAGAGACAAACTTTTTTATTATGTCAGTGACACGTGTTTACGCAATTACACCGTTGGATAACTTCACACTTACGAAATTGTATTTTGTCTGTACTTTGTGAACTGTTCATATTTTTTCGGAACCATTGTGATACTATGAGGGCTTTGAATGATGTATTTGGTATGGGATCACGATTTTTAAAGTACGTTTGAGGCAGATGACACTTTTGACATGAAGCAGAGAATTTTTTTAGGTTTCGAAATTATTGGAGGAAGCTACGACGATTTTGAGAATTGACTGAGATGTTATGATATTTTTACGATAACGATGTGTATTATGCTGTAAGATTTTGCTTCTACACATTTGCAACGCAAATTCTTGACCTGTGAAATATTTTTATATGAAACTGTCACTGTAGCGGAAACTGCTGTCGTAAATATTTCCGTAAGAAAGTTGAGTGACCACCTGCACATAATGCGTTTTGGGGGCCCAGCTGAGAGGTAGTCGTCTGACAAAAGAAAGCCATTAGGTGAAAAAAAAGGGAGGCCATTATCCTCGCCATTGACATTCCTTTAGAGAAAACATTGCAAATGCGACACCCTCATTACTTGGAAGGATACTTACATCTGCACACCTGATTATGACAAGCGTCTTTCTACGAGAGTTGAGAGAATTTCTACTAACTTATGAAATGTCACATGACTACTGAATTATATTTTTATGTTTTGGTTTGCGTAAATGCTTATTTCATTTAATATCTGGTTTCCAGCTGTGTTGCAGCGTTAGTTTTATAAAATAAACTTAGATACATTTGCTAATGTGAACACTTTCTGTCAACAGATCTATTAAATAATTATTTTATGATCTACATTCTTCGAAAAAGGAGCTTTTGCAATGGAAAGAACAATGAGAAGGGACTGATAACAATAACTGCATCCATAATTTTCTTTTCAACTACTTGGTAATATTTTTCGTAGAATAAGTTGTGCTGCACCACTTTAATTACATAGACATTAAGATGTGAATATGCATTTCCCTTGTCTGCATTGTTGTCTTTAGTGTAATGTTTTTTTTTTTTTTGCTTGAGCTATGTCATGTTTAGATATAAGTTGCTGCTGCTGTTTGCCAGGCATAGTGTTACTGAATTTGACATTGTATTATGCTGTTAAGCCAGTTTTACTACTAATTTATTTTTCTTGTTTCCTGCACAGTGCCTTATATTAGTTGTAGTACTGCAATTGCTTTGCCTATTTAAAATTTTTGTCCTTGATGTTTGTGTTAATTGTTTTATGCTGCTGCATTGCCTCGTCCCTTAGTTTAGCATCTGAGCTCAGTAGATTTAAGTTAGCTTAAGAGGGGGTAGACTATATAAAAAACTAACTATGATGAATTGGACGAAATGCATTAAGAAGCTATAAGAAAATAGTTTGGCCGAAAAAGTAGTGCACAGTGGAGAAAAACTATTTTTGAAAGAGGATGTGAACAGAATACAGAAAGCATGCTTGGATAGAATTTTTTTGGTGGAAACAAAGGATTAAATAAGAGGAAAGATATATGGAATGAAGTTTTGAAGTGGACTGCAGTACCAAATGTTATACTGAAAACAAACCCTGTCCTTTCCTTGTGTAATCCCACTATGTGTTTGTGTACCCTTGTGTATTTGTTTTCTTCCTGTCTCAGTGTAGTTTCATAGAATTTTTTCTTCTAATACTAAGCTATATTCACTATGATGAGGAATACTGTTATCCTCAAATATAACTGGCATTAATAATATGTTATTTACCTTATAAATATGCTTAGACATTATTTATTCTGTTTTGTTTTACTGCTCATGTGTGAAGTTGATGTTTCACAAGTTATTCTGATCTTTTATGTATGTACTCATGTCATAATTCCTGTAACACTGATGTACATGTTTATTTCTATTCTGTTGTAAAGCCTGTACTACAAATGTTATCTGTATTGTTATGTTTTTAATGATGTATTTTGTACCTTTGTAATTGTATTCTCATGTTATAATATTGTAATTGACACCAGTTCATCAAATTAAGTAACTTGTAAGCATTCATTTCACTGCACACATTTCTGTTGGTCATAGTATATGGACAATATGTGAGAAGTTGGGACTGTTAGTGTTTGCACATGTGTTAATAATTCAGCAAGGGACTGGATAACAGCATTGCTGGTTCTAAGGACATTTCCAAAACTTTGTGCGTGCACAAGTGTGGTTTATGGACTTGCTATCTTCTCTGCAAGACTCTTCGATGGTGATTGTGCACCTGCACGGTCGCAACAGATGGCTGCTGGCCATCTCTACAAGGACTAAAGTGGGTCTACACCTTTGCTGACTCACCAATACCATTATTTCTAGAAGGACTACAGTGGGTCTGCATCTCTGATGACCAACCAATACCACAATCTCTACCAGTACTACAGTGGGCCTGTCCACAATTTCTACAAGGACTGCAGTGGGTCTGCACCTCTGGTGGCCCACCAATACCACAATCTCTACCAGGACTACAGTGGGTCTACTCTGTGATGACCTACCTACCAATATTCATCAACTTCGATTGACTCTGCTGTGGGTTTGCTCTGTTGCGGCCCATTGCCTGTCAGCATGTCAAGAGTCAGCACTGTCTTTCTGTTGGAAGGACAACACTACTTCTTCAAGACTGCATGGACATCCACTACTTCCGTGTGCATTGTCTTTTACTGCTCAGACTTTGTTAAAAGAAACGGCAATTTTACTGTGATGAACAATCTGGACTGTCTTTATGGGCTATGAGAAAATTTTAGCTTTTGACCAACATTGTATCAATAAGTGTGTGCATTTGATATCTTTCTTACTGTAATTATGAAAAAATTTTTCAAATCTGTATTGGCCACTGCCCAAAAAAATTTGTAAAATTTTTTGTGGGGAGCGTGGGGGCTGTGTAAGTAGGCTGTATGTAAGTAGGCTGTTTATGTTTTCTTTATATAAGTAGGCTGTTTATGTTTTCTTTATGTAAGTAGGCTGTTTATGTTTTCTTTATGTAAGTAGGCTGTTTAGGTTTTCTTATTGGCAACGTTACGTAGCGCTCTATATGAAAATCACTGGCTGTGCTGTGTGCAGTCTGTGGCTAGTTTGCATTGTTGTCTGCCATTGTAGTGTTGGGCAGCGGCAGCTGGATGTGAACAGCGCGTAGCGTGGCGCAGTTGGAGGTGAGCCGCCAGCAGTGGTGGATGTGGGGAGAGAGATGGCGGACTTTTGTAATTTGTCATGAACTGCTATATATATTATGACTATTAAGGTAAATACATTGTTTGTTCTCTATTAATATCTTTCATTTGCTAACTATCCCTATCAGTAGTTAGTGCCTTCCGTAGTTTGAATCTTTTATTTAGCTGGCAGTAGTGGCGCTCACTGTATTGCAGTAGTTCGAGTAATGAAGATTTTTGTGAGGTAAGTGATTTCTGAAAGTTATAGTTTAATGTTACTCAGGGCAATTCTTTTGCAGGGATTTTTGATAGTCAGATTGCGTTGCGCTAAAAACATTGTGTGTCAGTTTAAGCACAGTCTTCTATAATTGTTCAAAGGGGACGTTTCAAGCTTTCTAAAGACACGTCTGTCGACAAAATCGTATTAACCGTTTAGATTATGGAAATCCATTGCTAGCTGTTACTTGTATAATTTACAGGTACTAAACTTTAAACTAATAAAGATGTTCAAAACCTGATTACACCATCAGATTCTTCGTGCAAATAATGGTAATGTTCATGTTTCTTTTTGAGGTATAATGATTCCTCTGGCTATTATTAATTTATACATGAACTGTGAAATGTCTGCTATCATGGTTTCACAAAGTCTGTCATCTTTGGCACTCCCGGCATACAAATCTCCTTCATCGACACAAACCACAGCCCTCGTCACAGCATCAATATGGAATTCCCAGCCACATGGTCGGCCTGGACCACGCACTGGGGCTGCTCCTCTTGCTTCGGCCGATGCTCGGCACCACGCAACTGGCGACGAGCCACGGGCCGCCACGATACCCACACATGGCCACGCCAACTCCGAACTTAGAATATTTTCAAGGTGCTACAACTTGTCCATTGCCTCAGAAGCATTTTCCGAAATTTTCTAGTGGTTTTACTGCTGTGAGCAGTGTGTTTTGTGCAGCACTTGTAAATATTTTGAGTTCTTTTATTAAGTGCTGCATTATATATTGAAGCTATTTGGGTGATATTGTTAATTCTGCATTTAGAGCTCATGGTGAGTTAAGTTATGTATATTTTTAAAACTAATCACATAATGTGTGGACGATTAAACCATACTTCCTCGGTCATGCACCATCTTGTATCTTGAAACGAAAGAAGGTCTTCTATCATACAACACGTGATGTTTGTGTTGTGAATTGGCAGGAGCCAATTCACGGAGTTTGGAGGAAGCCGAAAGGCACGCGTTTAAGCTCACGCAGGTTGGCGTGAGGTCTGGAAAATGACAAGGAATTATAGTAGCCAAAAATAGTACATAGCTTCTGGAATACTTAACTTTAATCCATAATTGGAGAACATCACTCTTGATGATAGATAATTACGATCTCAATATAAACTGGTAATGGCGCCTTGCTAGGTCGTAGCAAATGACGTAGCTGAAGGCTATGCTAACTATCGTCTCGGCAAATGAGAGCGTATTTTGTCAGTGAACCATTGCTCGCAACGTCAGCTGTACAACTGGGGCGAGTGCTAGGACGTCTCTCTAGACCTGCCGTGTGGCGGCGCTCGGTCTGTAATCACTGACAGTGGCGACACGCGGGTCCGACGTATACTAGCGGACCGCGGCCGATTTCAAGGCTACCACCTAGCAAGTGTGGTGTCTGGCGGTGACACCACAGTTTGCATATGGACTGAATTTCTTTAATATCTTAACAATTTTTCCTTTCTTGAAGTGGCGCAGTGGCTAGCACACTGGAATCGCATTCGGCAGGACGACGGTTCAATCCCGCGTCCGGCGACCCTGATTTATGTTTTCCGTGATTTCCCTAAATCGCTACAGGCAAATGCCGGGGTGGTAGTTTTTAAAGGGCACGTCCGACTTCCTTCCCCGTCCTTCCCTTATCCGATGAGACCGATGACCTTGCTGTCTGGTCTCCTTCCCCAAAAACAACCTAACCCAACCCTTTCTTGAAAATGTAAGTCAGTGTTGGTTACCAGTAGCTTCTGTTCAAAATGTTTGTAACTTAAAACCGGTTTCTGATAATAATATGTATTCTTAATTTACTTTCACTTTCTGATTATTGATATATAGTATAGTAATAATGTAACAAGTAGAGTATTAATTACAGTACTGGCAAGATTTTGTCACTTGCAACACTTTAAACTTAAACAGAATATATCTTCCTGTGTATATGACCACACCCTACTGCAAAACAGTTTTTGACGTTTGGAAAAACGTTGATTCTCCGAAATAATTTTAGTAATTTTACAAAAAGACTGTAGCACCTCCTACAGTAAATACTATCATTTCAGAGTGGAATAAAAAAATACATATCTAACACTTCTGTTAAGGAGCATGTCTGAAAAGTGTTTAAGCTATGCTACGCACCCCACTTTGCATCATCTGACAAAAGGTTGAGATAATTATTAATATTGTAGCAAGCTTATTAATGTACAACATGAATAACGATGGTCCCAGTATACTTCCTTGGGCAAGACTCAACAAGTTCCATCAACATTTGCCGGTCACTCTCCCTTTAAGGTAATATCCTGTGTCCTCCCTTCCAAGAAATTCTCAATCCAGCCACAAGTTTCACTTGATGTTCCATATTACAGTAGTCCCAATAATAATCACGGGGGTAGAACTGAGTCAAACGCTTTTCGGAAGTCACGAATAACTGCATCTCGCTGACTGCCTAGATAGTCTCTACGGATTTCAATTTGTCATGTGAGAACAAGTGCGAGTTTTGTATTGCGTGATCGATATTTTTGTAAAAACTTACTTTTTCCAGCCGCAACTGTGTTTCAACCTGCACGTGAATACTAAATTTTTGTTTCTTGCCAGAGTTACACGACTGTTGCTCCCATTGCTATAAAGTGTGACACAAGATTGCACTACCATTACTGGTAACGTACATTTGTGGTGTGACGCTGCCTCGAAAATTTATGTTTGACGGTTGTGTGTTGCCGAAATTACCACAGCAGAATGAAAAGTTCTGTAACTTGAGAACTTCTTACTCCTTTTTAAATCTAACGTACATAACTGGTATCTCCGCAGTGCTAATTTACCCGCTCTGAACTGTGTTAATGTATATGTGTAACATAAAATTTAATGGCGTAGAGAACACATATTTAAATAATGCAAAATTATGACAAATACGTTGAAGCTTGGAAGTGTATTGCATCCTGTTTTTTTTAAAGGAAACGTGTTGAACGAAGATGTAGATTCCATTTTGTATAAACTATCACTATAACATTTATGGCCTATTAAAGCCAATTCAAGTATAATACCGTGCGGTATGTAGGATGTCCAGATTTGCGATTTTGCTGTTCGGCACTGCTCCTCTGTCCCAAAAATTTACTGTGAAAGAGATAGAGAAGCATACATCAAGAATTTACTGAATGATTCAGTTGGGTCTGGGCAATGAAGAGAACCCTGAGGCTATAGAAGAAGAAAATGTAGATGTTGAACTGCCACAGTGGAAGGTGACAGTGGAGATGCATCTCGAATGGAGGACGTTGGGAAATTTGTTTCCATCTACTACTGTTACTTATTTACGTAATTTAATTCTAAGCTGGTCATTTTTGTTACTATTTTGTGGGATAAAAAAACGTTGGGATAGGCATTGTTGTTGTGGGTTACGGCGTAGCTACACACCTGAATACATCATAATCGCTTCCTGTTTGCTGAGAGAAATACACTGTTATTTAATAGCAAAGAACCTCCTGACTCTTGACTGGCTGAAATGTTTTAAGGCAGAAACTTCACTGTCAGTTCATAAAAAACATTGAGTGGTGCCAGCCACAATTAGCAGTCGTGCAAATAAGATCAATGCTAAATGAGTCAAATCTTTCATTCTAAGTGTTAACTGCATCACAAAGGTGCATTATAGGAGAGGAGCGGTGGTAGTATATGGTCGTGAAGGTTGTGACTGTATCCAGTGGTTAATAAATATTGCATTATTAGACTCAGGCATGGGCGGTCACTTATGATTAACAAGTGTGAAACAGCATTCATTATTATTGTTATTTACAACTGTCATGTACTGCATATTGTGTAATACCTCATGTGTAAGGATAGCAGTGCCGTGTTAAATTGTATAGCATGAAACTAATGGCATCCACTGAAACAAATTTTAAGTGCTGTTTACTGAAAGGCAATACCAGAGTTTCCTATGATCTCAAATTGCAGCTGCACATTATCAACGAAGATTTGATGGAGAATCATATCCTGCAGTGTGAGGAACATCTTTAGTAGATGCCAGGTACGAGAATAACAGAGAATTTGCGAAACACTGAAATAGGCATGAAGCAGAACTACAGTCACTGAGTCAGTATACCACTCGGAGTAAGTCTGAAATAAAGCAATGGCTTGAAGTGAGGTACGAATAGGAAAAGCAGAAAAGCCAAAATTAAAAATTATGTAATGTCTGACGATCAGTATTTGCGAATGTGTAAGTTTCATAGTGTTTGTGTGACAGGAACCATACACCCCCCTGTGTTCAAACAACAGTCTCAGCTTATATATCGGAAGCAGTTGGAAGACAAGAACATTGGTTGAGTGATTACTAGGCTAGATGGGGAAACTTTATCCTGTGGAATGAGAATAGCTTCGCAAGGGAACACATACGATCCATTTACAAGGGCATTCGTGAATGAATATTGGTCGAGCAGCGTACAGAATAGCGTAAGAAGAGACCTACTTGAAGACATGTTCAGTATTAGCGGGTGCAAGAATAATAAACAGTTTCTTCAGGCATGTTAAAAATAACTTGTATTTTGATTATCCATTAAAGGAGTCGGATCTGGTTTCAGTTATAATGATTAAGTTACCAGTATCAGTGCACGAAAAGTTAATTGGAATTCCAGAAACAGACCTCGATGCTGTTTTGTAGGTGTTAGATCATTTCGACTCATTGGCAGATAATAATCAGAATTTGAAAAGTTGCTGGAGTAACAGATCTAAAGGTAACAGGCAGAACATTGTACAATGACATGAAAAATTGCTACCACCGAGTTTTAGCATGACATTAGCGTAAACAGGCACACAACTAGTCGGGAAAGAGAGGTTGCAATATGAAGCGCAAGGTTAGCGTAATTACTATTACAATCCTGCCTGAACGGAAAGGAGTGGATTTAACAGAGGAAGAGGAAACTATCATAGAGAATCGAGACATTTTAATGAAAATGAGAACAGGAATAATGAACAACAGACATTTCCTCTGGGAAACTCACGGGGTGTTCGGATAAAGTACAATCGCGAATGGCTAGAAATAAACATCTACAAACATATATGCAGAGTGAAAGCATTTAAAAGGCGAGTACCGTGATTACTACCACATAAAGAGGTCAGTAATGCATCTGGCAAGGATATACTGACGGTAATTAAGGGTAAGAAAGGAAAATTGACAGTGTCTGCTGAACAGAGAGAGGTGGCGTAAACTTCATATCGGATAGGAGTAACGCCTTGTACAACATATGGTTACAAGGAGTACACTCCACGGAATTTTATCGTTTTGGAAATCCAAGGTTAGATCCAGGGAACGATGTTTCATTAAATATTAATACCTTAGAAAGCAACGGTTATGAATGGAGAGAGAATGATAAGTTAAGAAATAAAGAAAATACAGATAAGGAAGAAAGGTAAGTCAAATCTTTGTTAAGATAATCACGGCAGGTAAATGCATAGACTCATTTTTCAATGTAATTCATGAAGACAGATTGCAGTTAGAAAAGAAGGAAAACAGGATGAATGATAAGGAGGAACAGCATACGATATTACAGGAAAACCTTTAGGAATGTAATAAACGTCTTAGTTAAGCCAAGGTTATTTAGACGTAGAAGATCTGAGCGAGGTTGAGGATGACGAATACAATAAGTGTAGTAGTCGACAGCAAAATCTAAGGGAGTTTACCACTTTACAAGGTACGTGGTTGACGTCCACAACGACCCAAGTTACAGGTGATGTTACTTATCAATCACCAGGCAATGATCCACTATTGTACTAAATCTTTCGAAGCGCAAAGCTGAGTTTTTTCTACCTCTACCTACAAAAAGCACACTAGATACAAGGGTAACTACCGAACAAGAAACACCAATTTAAAATAAAACAAGTCATAACACGATATTTACAAGAAGGAGTAACACGTGCAGTAGAGAAGTACGTGAGAGATGCAGAGAACAATTTGTGGAGTGGACAGTATGGACCGGAAACAAGTATCATAACACGTTGTGAATGAAATGTCAACTTGAAATGGTGAACATTATGATAGGTATACAGACATAATCCAGAGACAAATGAACAAACAAGACAAATTAACAAATACCTTCATCAGATAGAATTGTTGAGTGTGATGAAATAATTAACAAAATGATGTACGACGTCTCAAAACTAAGGTAAAAACAATTGACTAACTCGAATAAACAACCAGTGTTAGCAAACATCTTTCATTATTACGAGGTAGAGGAGATTACAGAATGTAAGTGACAAGCAGTGTATTACATTGTAATATTCAGATGGTGACGAGTATTCTCACCAGTAGAAGTATTTAAGGTAAAAAGAATTCAGAGGTTATTCTTCAATGGATGAGCAAATCCACCCTGAAAATGTTAATGGAAAGAGAAAAGTATTAGGCGATGAGTAATTAAACCAATAATTATCTAAGAAGGAAAAAATAAGTTGGCAATTACAAGTAAGAGTAAAGTATACATTAATTACTACATAGTACATAGTACAATAAGGTGAATAACGATTATCATCATTTTCAACACATGACGAAATGAGATTCATATGTGGTAAGGGGTGTTACAGGCGATAGAGGAAAGTACTTCGTTGACTGACAAGACAATGAAGCACCAACAGGGTTAATTACTTCGGAGAACACTATCGAGACGAATGTACACGCCATATACTGATTTCAGTTACAAAAGCAGCTCAGTGAAGCTGCAACTGGAACTGCGTGAAACACCATACTCCATAAGTACAAGGCAAGCAATCTTTAGAGCAAAATATCTCAGGTCAAATGTATAACTTCTTCATTTTAACGGCGGAAAGAATAAAATAATGTCTACATTGTAGCGACTGCATGAAAACATGTAATAAGATGTATGTTTTAAAAATAAGAATTTTTGCAAGGAGTGTAAGCAAAAGAGCGTCTGTATCACTGAAGCCTGAGCAGTAGAACGAAGTAACGCTAATGGATTTGGCTTGTTATCAGGCAAGTGGCACGACGGGTGCAGCAAAAGTGAACGGTTGTGCGCAGCTGGAGAACCGAACATTACTCTTAGCGAGGGGTCCCTAAGTAGCCTTACAAAAAATAAAAGAGACTGACCCAATATAGGTCAAGACTACAGCCGGCTGATTACGCAGCGATTTCAAACTCACTTTCGGTGAGCAATAAAATACGTGCGATGACTATATGAGAAAAAGTACCATTACAGTGCCGACACCGGGCAAGTAGCTTTCGAGCAAAATGTTTCACCGTAACGGAATATACATAACGGATGTACGCGTACATGTTGTAGACACCTGGTTGACGACGCATGGAAGTTAGGGTCGCACGTACAGCCTAATAGTGCTTTCTTCTTGGGCAGTAAAATCATTCCTTTCCGCAGTTGAAATGGCAGCGCCATTGGTATCCCGGAAACCAGTGTGGTTTCACTTTAGTTTTCCTATCCTCCCGATGGAAGTCATCTCATCGTGGTATAGGGTCATTCATAATCTGATCCTGACCAACGAACACGTCCATGGCATTGGCCTTAGTCCTTGCGACACATGTCATCAACCTGGTACATTACCACAGAGGTTTGTCATTTGTGGAAGAGAACATTGGCAATGGATTCGTCAACGACCGCCTTTCCTTTCCCAATCAGTTGAAGCTGCTTTCTCGATTGATCTTTCCTGTGTCCAAACTTTTCCGTTTTCCATTGTTCTCGTAAAAAGCTTTTGAAATGTCATGCTATAGAAGAGCGTTGAAGATTAGATGAGTCTATCACGTAACTATTGAAGAGGGACTGAACAGAATTTGACAGAGAAGACATTTGTGGCACAACTTGGCCAGAAGAAGGTATTGGTTGATAGGAAACATTCTGAGACATCAAGGGATCACAAATTTGGTACTGGAGGGACGTGTGAGGGGTGAGAATCGTAGATAGCAAGAGATTAATACAGCAAGCAGTTTCAGAAGGATGTAGTTTGGAATAGTTACGAGGAGATGAAGACGCTCGTACAGTGTAGAGTAGTATGGAGAGTTGCATCAAACCACCCTTCGGACTGAAGACCACATCAATGACAACATGCGTCTGGTGGAAAGACGACGGTGCGATGTAATGCGAATTGTTTCCACGAGGTGTAGCCAGCAATGGTAACGCTTATCGTCAACAACTGAGAGTCTTGCAGACGCCATACAAAAACAACGACCGGGCACATTGAGTGAAGTGATGCTACTGCAAGACAACACCCGCCAGCCTTCTGCTAGACTGACAAAAGGTTATACGGAACTTGGAAAGTCATTCCGCACCCACCTTTCTTACTTGATCTTGGGCCCTCAGATTTTCACATTTTCGCTCTCTATCGAAAAACCTTCAAAAAACTTCCGTTCCGGATGAATATGGACTCCAGACATGTCTCAACGAGTTCTTCGCCTCAAAACCACGTGATTTCTACGGTCGCGAAATCTAAAACTTTCCCCAGCTTTAACAGACCGTTGTAAATAGTGATGGAGAAGATATTGTCGATGACTAAAGTCTCTGTTATGTGTATCTGTTGTGTTTATTAAACTTACGCACCAACCCAACATGATCCAAATCCCCTCCTAAACTACAGGATCGGTTTCAACCAAACTTGGTACAAGTATCACGCAATATTTGGAAATAAGTGTATGGGAGTTCGGATGAGAGCAGTGTGACGTAACAGATGAATAAAGAGACGGTTGAGGCGGAGGTGGGCAGATATAGGGGGGAGGAAGGAACAGAAATAGGGTGAAGGACGAAAGGGACAGTGATGACGAAGGAGATAGACACACATAAGGATTGTAAGGCGTACCCAGAAGCATATAAAGACTCAGATTACGATGCAGTAGTGATGAAGAGTAATCTGAAACGTAAAAGTTTAGTCAGGAAGAATCAATACGCAAAGAAGTGGATACGGGAGTACTAATAGATGACAGAGTATGCTGGAAGATCTCTGAGGCTATAGATACAGCAATAAGAAATAGCTCATTAGGCAGCACAGTTGAAGAGGAATGGACAACTCTAAAAAGAGCCGTCACAGAAGTTGTGAATAAAAACGTAGGTACAAACAAGGTAGAGACCAAGGGTAACAGAAGAAATACTTCAGTTGCTCGATGAAAGAGAGAAGTTCAAAAATGTACAGGGAAATTCAGGAATACAGAAATACAAGTCGCTCAGGAATGAAATAAATAGGAGGTACAGGGAAGCTAAGACGAAATGGCTGCAAGGAAAATGTGAAGAAATCGATAAAGAAATGATTGTCGGAAGGAATAGCATAACATATAGGGAAGTCAAAATAAACTAAAAGCAAAGAAGGTAACATTTAGAGTGAAACGGGAAATTCACTAGTAAATGCAGAGGAGAGAGCGGATAGGTGGACAGAAGACCTCTATGATAGGAAAGATTTATCTGATGTAATAGAAGAAGAAATAGCAGTAGATTTATAAGAGACGGGGGACGGAGTATTAGAATCAGAATATAAAGAGCTTTGGAGGACTTCAGATCATATAAGGTAGAAGGGATAGATAACGTTGCATCAGAATTTCTAAAATCATTAGGGGAAGTGGAAACATTCACTTTAGCGTGTAGAATGTATGAGCCCGGTGACATACCATCTGACTTTCGGAAAAATATCATCCACATTATTGCGAAAATTGCAAGAACTGATAAGGTGAGGAATGAAGAGGTTCTGCACAGAATCGGAGAGGAAAGGAATACGTGGAAATCATTGACAAGGCTTAGGGATAATATGATAAGACATCTGTGAAGACATCATGGAATGACTTCCATGGTACAAGAGGGAACTGCAGAGGACAAAACTGTAGAGGAAAGCAGAGATTGGAATACATCCAGCAAATAATTGAGGACGTAGTTTGCCTAGTGCTACTCTGGGATGAAGAGGTCAGCACAGGAGAGTAATTCGTGGCGGAACACATCAAACTTGTCAGAAGACTAATGACGCAAAAAAAAGAGAGAGACGTAGGAGGAGGTAATGGAGGGTGGAGGAAAACTGGACAGAGACAGAGGGTGGAGGAGGTGATGGACAGAGACAAGGAGTAGGAGAAGATGGACAGAGAGGGGAAGGACGAGATCCACAGCGAGAGGCAGGAAGAGATGACAGGGAGAGGAGACAGTGAGATAGATGGGGGTAAGAAGAAATAGGGAGATGGATGAAAAGAGGTGTCAAAAAGATATACCACAGGGACACTTGGAGCAAAATGAACTAAATTTGATGGGTATGACATTTATTAAATAGTAGTTTGAGAGTAAGATCCCCTACTAATCCTAGAGATGGGGATTGGAATGAAAAGGGGGTGATGTGCTAAAAAGTCTGTAGTGATTTCTTTCCCTTATTTACCTGACTTGGAAAGCTTTAACACAAGGACCGCCGAGTGGTTAATTTGACCACTTTTTATATTTCCACATGTTATTATTCGGTCAATTTCTAATCTATGCTGTTTTGAGTTCATGACTTTTCCTAAATGTTTATGTAGATCATATAAATAGTCCAATATTTATTTTATCTTCATTAGTTTTCTTTGAATGACCACTTATACTTAAAACCGCCGACTGGTCACTTTGACCACATTACACGTATATTTGAAAACAGATTATTTAAAGATTGTTGTGCGTCACTCCCCGGATTTATTCTTAGCACTCGTCAACAACGTACTAAATATGTTGGTTACTGAAGTTTATTCGCATTATTTGAATTTAAAAGCTTAACAATGCAATATGTCATTTATTGTTTGCTATTGGCTTTCGCATAAACAAGATTGACTATTTGAGTACTGGTCTCAGAGCAGTAGACGTGGCTCAGATGTCACAACGATACAGATGAAGAAATTGTCACACTTTTGTACGAATCGGATGCTGAAAATGATCCTGAACTTGAGGACCTTGTGGAAGATTCTACAGGTGAAGATTACCAACCTGTCGCTAATATGGAGAGTGACAGCTCCGAGACTGAAGATGAAGGTAATTTACATTCACTTATATTATTATTATTATTATTATTGTTGTTAGTATATGAATAGTGATCACTATTATAATAGAGCTGACACTTCTACTGCTACTTCTATTACTGCTATTTTATTGTGTTGTATGTTATCTTTATAATGAGTTGTTGCTTTCTAATTGTCTCATTCCTCACGCAGTTGCTGAACCAGGACCAAGCAGTAATATAAACAATGCTAGAGAAGGACCTATCCTGGGTAAAAGAAGAACTTCACCTCCTGTAAGTGGACCAATACAGAATCGACGTAGAAGAGGAGAACGAAGTGAGGGTTCACTTCCAGAACCCGGCTCAAAACTCCTGGGGAAGGACGGGATCAAGGAGTGAACTGTAGCAGACTTCGGTGTTACTACTCCAGGCAAACCTACGTTTCTAGCATTTGTAGACTTAGAGAAAGCTTTTGACAATGTTGAATGGAATACCCTCTTTCAAATTCTGAAGGTGGCAGGGGTAAAATACAGGGAGCGAAAGGCTATTTACAATTTGTACAGAAACCAGATGGCAGTTATAAGAGTCGAGGGACATGAAAGGGAAGCAGTGGTTGGGAAGGGAGTAAGACAGGGTTGTAGCCTCTCCCCGATGGTATTCAATCTGTATATCGAGCAAGCAGTAAAGGAAACAAAAGAAAAATTCGGAGTAGGTATTAAAATCCATGGAGAAGAAATAAAAACCTTGAGGTTCGCCGATGACATTGTAATTCTGTCAGAGACAGCAAAGGACTTGGAAGAGCAGTTGAATGGAATGGATAGCGTCTTGAAAGGAGGATATAAGATGAAAATCAACAAAAGCAAAACGAGGATAATGGAATGTAGTCGAATTAAGTCGGGAGATGCTGAGGGAATTAGATTAGGAAATGAGACACTTAAAGTAGTAAAGGAGTTTTGCTATTTGGGGAGCAAAATAACTGATGATGGTCGAAGTAGAGAGGATATAAAATGTAGACTGGCACTGGCAAGGAAAGCATTTCTGAAGAAGAGAAATTTGTTAACATCGAGTATAGATTTAAGTGTCAGGAAGGCATTTCTGAAAGTATTTGTATGGAGTGTAGCCATGTATGGAAGTGAAACATGGACGATAACTAATTTGGACAAGAAGAGAATAGAAGCTTTCGAAATGTGGTGCTACAGAAGAATGCTGAAGATTAGATGGGTAGATCACATAACTAATGCGGAAGTATTGAATAGGATTGGGGAGAAGAGAAGTTTGTGGCACAACTTGACCAGAAGAAGGGATCGGTTGGTAGGACATATTCTGAGGCATCAAGGGATCACCAATTTAGTATTGGAGGGCAGCGTAGAGGGTAAAAATCGTAGGGGGAGACCAAGAGATGAATACACTAAGCAGATTGAGAAGGATGTAGGTTGCAGTAGGTACTGGGAGCTGAAGAAGCTTGCACAGGATAGAGTAGCATGGAGAGCTGCATCAAACCAGTCTCAGGACTGAAGACCACAACAACAACAACTCCAGGTAGGATAGGTCAACAGAATATATTGAAAGAAACACGGGGACCTACTCCACACGCAAAGCGGCACGTCTCAAATGATAATCTTTCGAGTGCCTGGCGCCTTTTAGTTAATCAATCAATGTTGAAACACATAAAGAAATGCACAGAAGCAGAGGCACAACGGCTTCTTGGAAATGATTCCTGGAGTTTGCATTTAGAATTTGATTCATTTGTTGCTTTATTATATGTTCGTGGTGCGTTAGGTGCCAGATGTTTTGAAGTAGATGAGTTGTGGTCGAAAAAGTGGGGAGCCCCATTTTTCACTGACACAATGAGCAGAAACAGGTTTCGAGAAATTTTGAAATATCTGCGTTTTGATGAAAAAAAAATACACGGTCGGAACGTTTGAAAAGTGACATAATTGCACTTATATCAAGTACTTGGAACAATTTTATAGAAAACTGTCAGTTGAAATACATACCTGGATCAAATGTCACTGTGGATGGACAACTTTTCCCCATCAGAACCAGGTGTCCGTATTTGCAATATATGCCGAATAAGCCTGATAAATTCGGAATCAAATTCTGGCTTCTAGCGGATGTAGAAACAAAATATCTTTGTAATGGGTTCCCTTATGTTGGAAAGAACGAACAGAGGGCACCTAATGGGAAACTTCCAGAACAAGTAGTAATGTAGTTGGTAGCTCCATATCGCAATAAGATGCGAAACGTGACTACTGACAATTTTTTTACGATGGTCACACTCTGGGTGAGACTGGAAAAAGAGAAAACTAGTCTTGTCGGCACTATCAACCGTGCAAGAAAAGAAATTCCGAACACTATAAAAAAATGAAAACTCCTCTTTATACGTCTGTTCTCTTGAAAAGGGAAGGTGGTCCTCTGACTGTTTACCAAAGGAAAAAGAACAAAAATGTTCTTCTGTATAACACCATGCACACAGATGTTGAAATACAAAATAATTCGAAACACTTTGCCGAAACAGTGAGCTTCTACAGTAGCACAAAATTTGCTGTAGATGTCTTGGACCAGATGACGAGGAAATATTCTGTCGGCTCTGGTACTCGTCGATGGCCTGTACACGTATTTCACAATATCCTTGATTTAGCAGCCATCAACGCATGGATCATTTTCAAGCTAGTGACAGGAATCAAAATAAGTAGGAGGAATCTCATCCTAAATCTATCATAAGAATTACGTAGAGCCTATATGGAAGCCAGAAATCAGGAAAGGATGCCAAGGGATGGAAAAGAAAAGGAAGAAAAGGACGATGGTGATGAAGAAAGAGAAGAAGCGGAAATTCCTGCGAAAGTAAGAAAACTATTCCAAACGAGGAAATGCAGAAACAAGACAAATGAAGTGTGCAGTAAATGCAAGAGATATATTTGTGGGCCGCGTAAATATAAAGTAAGTAAGACAGTCGTTCGTAATGCTTGTAAGTAGGATTAGGTACTATACATGGTCATATTTTATGATTGGTCTTTATCTTAACATATTCATGGGTATTTAGTTTCTCCAGTAAGATTAATTTCTATTAATTTTAAAACTACTGCAATACAATTATTATGGTTGCAGATAAATATTGTGAACTATTGTTCAAATGGCTCTGAGCACTATGGGACCAACTGCTGTGGTCATAAGTTCCCTAGAACTTAGAGCTACTTAAACCTAACTAACCTAAGGACATCACACACATCCATGCCCGAGGCAGGATTCGAACCTGCGACCGTAGCGGTCGTGCGGTTCCAGACTGTAGCGCCTCTAACCGCTCGGCCACTCCGGCCGGCGTGAACTATGTTCTTTAATATTAGTAATATTATGTTCCCATTGTTGTTGTAAAATACAATGATACCGTTATTAAACGTAATTAAAGTGATACATTGTTATCAAGGTCATTAATATTTACATTAAACAGCACAGCATGTACTTACAAAGAAAGTGGTCACTTTGACCACATCGGCGGTTCTAAGTATAGTACTAGTTCCGGCAGTTCTAGTGCTAAGAGGCTGAAGTACAATTTGTTATTTGTGCCGTTCATTGCATCAATCATGTCTCGAGAACAACCACTGCGGTGAACCAATACTTTTGTTACGGTCTTTCGGTATCAAAGACCATAGCATTCGGCTACATGTCACAGAAATTTAACATGCTCGCTGAAGTCGTATGGTGTGAAACAGTAGAGACTCAGAGATATATGTGTGCAATATTTGTGACGAAAGCGTGGATTTTCGATTCCGCGACTGTGGGAATCACGTGGTTTTGAGGCGAAGAATTCGTCGATCCATATTCGGAGCCCATTTTCGTCCGAAGAAAAAGTGCAGCAGGGCACATTGTTCTGCCCCTACCCTTTAAACAAACAGTCGGCCTACCTGCATAGGTTTCAGGATATCTGCACCTTCACTCTGCGATGGTATATACTGGTTCAGTCGACAAAAGCAGCATTGACGAAAATTCGGCTAAATATCTACCACCCGGAGGCCACATAACTCCCGACCATGGGCACTAGCTGAAAGTTAGTTAAACTGTTGAGCGTTCGGGATTCTTGCATGATTGGTTTGAAAAAAAAATGTGTAAAATTTCCTGTAAGCTGGTTTATTCAAATGGTTCAAATGGCTCTGAGCACTATGGGACTTAACTTCTGAGGTCATCAGTCCCTAGAACTTGAACTACTTAAACCTAACTATCCTAGGGACATCACACACATATATGCCCGAGGCAGGATTCGAACCTGCGACCGTGGCGGTCGCGCGAATCCAGACTGTAGCGCCTAGAACCGCTCGGCCACTCCGGCCGGCTAAGCTGGTTTATTGTCTTCAAAACACAGAAAATGGCTATCGAGTCCTTATTTAATATCCTGACACTTGATAAAATGTTACTGACTGTATCTGTAACAAGTACACATCCAAAAGCAGCCAGAACTTATTTAGTCCGACCCGATATCTTAAACATGCTAAACGGTTACTGACACATGACTGCCTGTGAGTTGACGCAGTCAGTCGTTCAGTAGTCTTCTTGTACAGAAGTGCTCGCCATAATGTCTCGTAATTTGCACGAAACACGCCACGCGGAGTTTATGTACGGCTTTGGAAACGTCCATGCGCGAAATATCCTCAAATAAATCACTCACAAAGCTCAAACATTCTGAAAATACTTAACACTGTAGTCGCTTTTTATCAAGTACACGACAACCTATCAGACGCCCGGATTTCATCATTTTGGTACAAATTTGATCAGCGTCATTTACCATACAGTAGGTGTTAATCAGAAGACGGCTTCGGAGCGACTATATCGACTCATAGAGCTGAGGCACAAAACCCTAGTCAAACGCCCGGGAAATTTTGAATTCCTGTTGGCTAGTATGTTAAGCACTTCTATACTCGCGGTATTTCTAATGTCACCCTATCAAATTATCACACGTAATTTAGGCTAAAAATCTCTTAATTCCGAAACTAGATAAAAATTAATGAAATCAAAATGCTGTTCCCTTCCACAAAATAAATACTATGAAATTTACTACTCAACGCCCCTTCTGGGGCGCTTGACAAAATCGAGCTCACTCGGACATACGTCACAACTTTCGAAGTTACTGAACATTTTTCTCGCGCTTACATTTACACAGTTTTTAATAAAATACCTCATTCTATCCCTGAGTATGTCCTTCATTCAATCTACTGTTGATTGCGTCCAAAAATGTGGCAATGAAACTAACGAAAATGCCAGAAAATCCGGTTATGTATTTCATTTGGTACTATAGATGAGTACATTACAGTCCCTAACTCAGTTTTACAATGCGAGCACAGTGATTACGTCTTTTAGGTAAAAGTTTGTATCTCCGAAGGTAATGAAGTTACTGATTTGAAATTTTAGCGCTATGGTTCTGTTATCCATAGAATTTGGTGTACAAAGTATGAAAAATATCGATTAATATTTAACAGTATTTCTTCAGATTCATACACTCCTGGAAATTGAAATAAGAACACCGTGAATTCATTGTCCCCGGAAGGGGAAACTTTATTGACACATTCCTGGGGTCAGATACATCACATGATCACACTGACAGAACCACAGGCACATAGACACAGGCAACAGAGCATGCACAATGTCGGCCCTAGTACAGTGCATATCCACCTTTTGCAGCAATGCAGGCTGCTATTCTCCCATGGAGACGATCGTAGAGATGCTGCATGTAGTCCTGTGGAACGGCTTGCCATGCCATTTCCACCTGGCGCCTCAGTTGGACCAGCGTTCGTGCTGGACGTGCAGACCGCGTGAGACGACGCTTCATCCAGTCCCAAACATGCTCAATGGGGGACAGATCCGGAGATCTTGCTGGCCAGGGTAGTTGACTTACACCTTCTAGAGCACGTTGGGTGGCACGGGATACATGCGGACGTGCATTGTCCTGTTGGAACAGAAAGTTCCCTTGCCGGTCTAGGAATGGTAGAACGATGGGTTCGATGACGGTTTGGATGTACTGTGCACTATTCAGTGTCCCCTCGACGATCACCAGTGGTGTACGGCCAGTGTAGGAGATCGCTCCCCACACCATGATGCCGGGTGTTGGCCCTGTGTGCCTCGGTCGTATGCAGTCCTGATTGTGGCGCTCACCTGCACGGCGTCAAACACGCATACGACCATCATTGGCACCAAGGCAGAAGCGACTCTCATCCCTGAAGACGACACGTCTCCATTCGTCCCTCCATTCACGCCTGTCGCGACACCACTGGAGGCGGGCTGCATGATGTTGGGGCGTGAGCGGAAGACGGCCTAACGGTGTGCGGGACCGTAGCCCAGCTTCATGGAGACGGTTGCGAATGGTCCTCGCCGATACCCCAGGAGCAACAGTGTCCCTAATTTGCTGGGAAGTGGCGGTGCGGTCCCCTACGGCACTGCGTAGGATCCTACGGTCTTGGCGTGCATCCGTGCGTCGCTGCGGTCCGGTCCCAGGTCGACGGGCACGTGCACCTTCCGCCGACCACTGGCGACAACATCGATGTACTGTGGAGACCTCACGCCCCACGTGTTGAGCAATTCGGCGGTACGTCCACCCGGCCTCCCGCATGCCCACTATACGCCCTCGCTCAAAGTCCGTCAACTGCGCATAAGGTTCACGTCCACGCTGTCGCGGCATGCTACCAGTGTTAAAGACTGCGATGGAGCTCCGTATGCCACGGCAAACTGGCTGACACTGACGGCGGCGGTGCACAAATGCTGCGCAGCTAGCGCCATTCGACGGCCAACACCGCGGTTCCTGGTGTGTCCGCTGTGCCGTGCGTGTGATCATTGCTTGTACAGCCCTCTCGCAGTGTCCGGAGCAAGTATGGTGGGTCTGACACACCGGTGTCAATGTGTTCTTTTTTCCATTTCCAGGAGTGTATATTGTATGTGTGACGTACTGCAGCTTTAAGTACGCCGCTCGCCCGGCCCAGTAGCCAGCGTCAGCCGTGCCAGCGTGAGAACCAAAATCCGCTCTCCTCCCGGCTCCACAGCAAGCTACGCTTCCAATGCAAGGAGACACCTCGTAATATTTTGCTACGTTACACACCCTCGAACAGCGCGCGGAAGAAACGAACACTTATATATTTCCGTGCGAGCTCTGATTTTCCTTATTTTATTATGATGATAGTTTTTCCCTATGTAGGTCGGTGTCAACAAAATATTTTCGCATTCGGAGGAGAAAGTTGGTGATTAACACTTCGTGAGAAGATTGCACCGCAACAAAAAACGCCTTTGTTTTAATGGTGTCCATCCCAAATCCTGTATCATGATAATACAAAACTTGCTGCTCTTCTTTGAACTTCCTCGATGTACTCCGTTGATCCTTTCTGGTACGGATACCAGACCGCGCAGCAGTACTCCAAAAGAGGACAGACAAGCGTAGTGAAGGCAGTCTCTTTAGAAGATCTGTTACATTTTCTAAGTATTCTCCCAATAAAACGCAGTCTCTGGTTTGCCTTCTCCACAACTTTTTGGTGGTCTTTCCTATTTAAATTGTTCGTAATTGTAGTTCCTAGGTATTTAGTTGAATTTACGGCATTTGGATTTCACTGATTTATCGTGTAACTGAAGTTTAACGGATTTATTTTAGTACTCGTAAAGATGACCTCACACTTTTCATTATTTAGGGTCAATTGACAATATTCCCATCATACAGATGTCTTCTCTAGATCGTTTTGCAATTTGTTTTGATCTCTAATGGCTCTCTAATGGCTCTCTAATGGCTCTGACCACTATGGGACTCAACTGCTGTGGTCATAAGTCCCCTAGAACTTAGAACTACTTAAACCTAACTAACCTAAGGACATCACACACATCCATGCCCGAGGCAGGATTCTAACCTGCGACCGTAGCGGTCGTGCGTTTCCAGATTGTAGCGCCTTTAACCGCTCGGCCATTCCGGCCGGCACCCATGCTGCAAATGGTGAGCTCTGCTTTCATCTCGCAAACAGGACTGGCAGGCTTTATCACTTCTGATAGCCGCTTGAAACCGGAGAGAATCTCTTCTTATACAAAGCGACACACTACACTGGTACCTACGTGAGCCACCACTTGCAGTTGCCTGCACCCTATGCTCTTCATGGCATCCGGAAGGACACTCTCCACGTCTGGAATGACTCCACCCGGTATGCACACGAGTGCACATTGGCTTCCTTCCTTAAATTTTACATTCTTGATTTTTCAGAGTTTAGTGGAAACTTGACTAATTCTCCCTGACAATGCCAAAAGTAGTTTACTTGGAAACATTTGACTCGAGGAAATGTTCAGTAGTTTGTTTCTGCTACGTCGCGTAGTTGTGCGAGTTTCTGACTTATTTGAAGCGTGAGGTCCACTGTGACCCCTTCTACTGTGTCAAACTCTTCATGTCAGAACAGCACTTATACTCAATATCATGGAGTAGATGTTGAATGTATGCCAATCGCTTTCTTTCGCTCCATTTTTTACCCTCCCTTACATCTTAACAAATGTATATTATCCTGCTGCTTTTTCTAGTTCTAAGTTTATGATTTAATACAGACGTAACTTACCTAGAAATGTTATTTCCTTCTTTGAAAAGAAGATTGCGCCTTGTTTCAAAATTTATGCCACTAGGAAATATCTTTACACAAAATTATTTTTGTCCTAAGAATACCAACATGTTCTAATTTTCGCGTGTAGCAGTTCCATAACTACTTTATAGTCATTATTTTATTGTATTAAGAAACATATACGATGTTGGTAAAAAAGAGTTAGTTTAAATATGCGTGTCACTAAATACAATATTATTTTCTGAAATAGTCTTGGCAGGATTTGAGAACAATTGGGAAACTTTTGCGCACTCATAAAGTAGGGTGTTTTTGAAAAGGGTAACCATAATTTAAACGTAAAAAATTCCTGTCCTTTACAATGTTACAATGTTACATAATCGGTCTGTATTCTAACATTTTGTGTAAAACTTGCCACGACAGTCTCTAAATAATCAAAATTCCACAGTCAGTTCACGATTAAAATATTCTGTTCACTCACTCTCGTTTAGCCTTCTACAGAAAAATTTCTGTAAAATTAACACTAATTATAGACGAACTCCTGACCTAAATAAACAACATATATTAAGGTCGGCACTTTTTTTATTTTAACAATAAATTAATATTAGCATTGTCTGATGAATCTATGAAACGCAGTACTTAAAAATGCCATTGACAATACTAACCGTAAGACATCTCGGTTGTCATTGAGGAAAGCGTGTCAGTAATAAGTAAATTATGTTACATGTGTAACTCTTGCACCCAGTGTCCTAAATTATTTGTTGGATTTATTCCAATGCCTGTATTTCAGCCTCTGTCGTTTACTCAGGACAATGGAAGCTATTAATAGTTGCCTTATTATCCCATTCCCTCTTCTTGTCAATGTTTTCTAAGTTCCTCTTTTCAGCGATTCTGAGGACAAACTTTTCATTATTTTTATCACTCCACGTAATTTCTGACATATTTTTGTACCACGATATTTTAAACGATTCGATTCTGTTTTCCTTCGATTTTTTCACAGTCCATTATTCACTTCCATACAATGTTGTGCCGCAAATGTATATCCAGAGAAATTTCTTTGTTCAATGAATACCGAAGTTTGATACTAGCAGCCTGTTTTTGACCAGAAGTGCTCTCTGGCCCATGCTAGTGTGCTTCGTCCACCGTGGATTATTTTGCTGCCAAGGTAGCAGAATTTCTTTACTTCCGCAACTTAAAATTTTTCCAATGGCTCTGAGCACTATGGGATTTTACATCCGAGGTCATCAGTCACCTAGAACTTAGAGCTACTTAAACCTAACTAACCTAAGGACATCGCACACATCCATGCCCGAGGCAGGATTCGAATTTGCGACCGTAGCGATCGCGCAGTTCTAGACTGAAGCGCCTAGAACCGCTCGGCCACAACGACCGGCTCCGTAACTTCATAAGCTCCTGTTGTGGCTTTACGTTTATTGCAGCTCTCATATCTGCTACTCCTCGTTACTTTCGTCTTTCTCTCAATCGATGTTGTGTTCTCATGAGACTGTTCATCCCATCACCTAACCGCGCCATTTAATTTTAATCCCTCTCCTGAAACTTTCATTCCCATCATTACTTGTTCCATGCGTAGACTGAAAATTAGGGTTGGAAGATTGCTACCATGCCTTACAGCCTTCTCAAACCGAGTGGTCCGTTGTTGTTCTTCCAGTCTTATTTTGCCCCCTTGGTTCCTAGGCATATTGCAAAATGTACATCCTTCCCTACAGCTTACACCTACATTGACGGAAAAAAATTGATTGACCCAAAAGAAAGTATAATGAAATTTCGGGAATACAATTGTGCAGCTCACGTATTTAAGGGATTATCATTGCAAGATTGCAGGTTTAAGTAAGAGCGGGATAAGCTATTGCGAATGTGAATAACCGGTGGAACCGCCGAATGTTGGATGCGAGCATGCTAACGTGTACGCATTGTTTTGTAGGTCAGTTTGTGGATGGAGTTCCGTGCTTGTTGTATGTAATGGACAGTGACGGTTAATGCAGGTTGTGGATGACGCTGGAGTTGTCGTCCGATGATTTCGCATATGTGTTCAATTGCAGGCAGATCTGATGACAGAGGAGACCAAGACAACATATCGACGCTGTAGAGCAACATGGGTTACAACAGCGGTACATTACGAGCGTTATCCTGTTGTTCACGAACGGCAGCACAACAGGCCGAATCAGCAGATCGACTTACATATTTGCAGTGAGGAGCGTTTGATAACAAAGAGAGTGCTCCTGCCGTCATTGGTCCTCAAACCAAAACTCTGTGTGTCTAGCACAAGTTGGTTCCAGTGCTTCAACTGGCCTCCTCCTACCGAACACATCGCCATCGTTGGAACCGAGGCAGAACCAGTTTTCATAAGAAAACACAAGAAACACCACTGAAATCACAAATGGTGATGGTTTCTGGTCAGAGGAATGCACGCTACGTGACGTCTGGCTTGGAGGTGTCTGGTAGTAACCGTTTTGTACTAAAGGTTGCGTCATTTATGACGGCGGCCGAGTTTAGGTTCGTTCTGCGCATCTGACGTCACAAAACACAGTCAGCCAATGAACAGAGAACGATGTTGCCAGAGCTCGACTGCAGTGCAGAGCGCGGACGAGTGCCTTCAGTTTTAGAAACCTTCAGTCATAAATAAAGTAATTGAACAAAAGCAGTGTCTTGATAGCAGACTTTCTTGTATAGAAAGTTTGGAAAAAGCATTCTTTATACCAATTGCTTCATATTCTATTAATTAATTAAACCAAACGAGCAATAAGCCTCCTAATTCAGGGGATAGCAAGGAAAGGTGTTTGTATCATTCTCATAAACCGCTTTTTTGCAATAAAGAACAGCGGTATTGTTTGTTTCCTATTGTACTTCGACGAAACATGAATAATTCATAGTCATACCTACAGTGTTTGTCGGTATTTTGCGTAGTGTTTTAAAGTCCTCCGGGTGATGTATTAAATGACGAGCTGCGTTAGCGTAATGGTTAAAGTGTGTGGCTGCTAAGTGAAAGGTGCTGAGTTGAAGCCTTGTTTAGTGCCTAATATTTTTTTTAAATTAAAAACAATATCGAAGTGTCTTACTACATGAATTTTATTCGTTTGAATGTAATTTTGTGAAATTTCTAGTGACAACTAAAATCGACTATACGGAAAGTATACGCTATGGACTTTTTACCTCTGCAAACTCTTCAAAATTTCGTGCAATGGTTTACTAGATCTAATGCTGCACAATAATTGCGTTGAACATCGAAACAAAATTAAGTCATTTATGGGGGGAAGGTATCAGTCAAGAAGATGCGTAAAAATCAAATTTTTGGGCCAAATAGTTTTTGTGAGATGGTATGATAAGTGTGTCGAAGCAGTCGGAACACCATGTGTCTGCACAGGCGGCGAGCAGTGCAGTGATGACAAAATCGCGCACATCGCGGAATGCGGGGAGCACGTCTCTGTAGCAGCGAAAGGGTTAATGCGTTCGTGGTGGCTTTACTACATGAACTGCGCGCTCCCCCCAAAACGGAAGTTTGCGAACTATACTATGGCGCTGCTTCTCTTGGCGCGTACAACTGGCAACGCAGCAATCACCCGCGTCTGGACGGGCATGCGCGAACCGCCAAGATAAATGAATTGAACTATATAGTTCGTTACGTCACTGTGATGCCAACTGCTGCTCATACTGCTGCTTCAGATGCAGTACGATGCGCCAGAGCCATACGCCGAACGCTTTGGTTTTCCCCCTCTGTACTGCATCGTGGCCGTCCGGAGCCCGGTGGTGTTCCGACCGTACATTCTCGTGACCACCGCTACCAGTAACCATATGCAGTGGCTACATTTGTGCCAAGTATTTCTGCAATATCTCCGATAACACCCAGCTTCTCGTGGTCCCATTACGCTACAACGTTCGAACTTACTGAGGTGTTGATAATGGCGTTTTTGTTGCCTTAAATGCTTTCTTGACTAACATTACCCCACCACGTCCAGTCTCAAAGGTAACTAACGCTCACGACCGTTAACAGGGTCTATTTGAAGCAAAGCTTTATGGCGCTACTAATGCCAGTCTTATGAGACTGAAGCGAACTTTCAGTAAATATCATCTCTGAGATGTAGAAACACGCCTACCAACTTTAATTTTTGTCGCGCAACTCCTTCTTGATACTGCGATTATTTTTTGCCCGCCAGTCCGGTATTTTTCTGAGATATTCGAACATCGTGCACACTTTTCTGTTGTGTGTGTGTCGTGATGTTTTCATAGCCTTGTGCAGTTACGTGGTATTTTACCGCTTGCTCGTGATGGAGGAGAGATCTGGCTCGACGCCTGGCTTTGTCGTGTAATACACCGTCCCGCCGCTGTGTGTGTCACGTGCAGGAGCCATGCAAAACAGTTGCAGATGCGCAATTAATCTCTGTCTGTGTGTACGCACGGCGGAGGAGGCGTCAGCTGGCCACGCAGCGGAGGGTTGCTGCGCGGACGCTGCCGCCGCCGGCTCACCCCCACAAAGCCACCCGCTTCCCGCTTCCTGCCCGGTGGCGCAGCGGCGCGGTGTCTCCAGCCTGAAGGCAAGGCGGGGTGCTTTTTGCGGCCGCAGCCGCGTCATTACGACGCGGGCGTTTCTTCTGTCCCGCCTCCCAGTCTGCGCGCAGACGCCGTGTCCTGCCCTCCTGGGGGACTCCAGTTATTAGCGCCGCGCTGTTTGTAGAAGCCGGAGGGTGGGCTGGGGTGGGGGTGGGGGTGGTGGGGCACTACCGCCGGCGGTCCAGACTTTCGCAAACTTTTCTTCCTGCAGAAATGGACGAGACAGCCGCGTGCACAAAACGAAATATTTCATCAGCTGCGGCAAACAGCGCTCCTTCCTAGAAAGTCTCTCCTGTCCATCAAATGCTTTTGTTTCCTTCCTTTTCTCGTTTCCACAAACAGGTACACCCCTCCTCCCTCCCCCCCTTGATTCCCGCAGGGTATCCTGCTCCATGATTAATCGAAATATCTTTTATTCTGGCGTATCAGTAATTATCCAAAGACGACTGTAAAAATCTATTTCGGACCTAACGTGCGAAATACGAGGGCAAGTCAAAAATTAAAGCGACTTTTCAGAAGAGAAATATTTCGTAAAATGAAGAACAAACCGCCTTCAGTCACAAGTTGCGTTTATTTACTGCACAATGCATTTCGAGCCCTGGAGGCTCATCTTCAGGTGCTTTTTACTGATTTACATGAGATTTTTTAGTTGTTTGCAGTTTAACATTGTACGATGTCTGCTTTTGTTGTGCAGTTGGTATACACAATACACATCTTTAATTTTTCAGTACATACTGAGATATATACATAATCACACACTTTTTCGCACTATGTATATATCCCAGTATGTACTGCAAAATTAAAGATGTGTATTGTGTATACCAACTGCACAACAGAAGCACACATCAAACAACGTTAAACTGCAAACAACTAAAAAACCTGATATAAAACAGTAAAAAGCACCTGAAGATGAGCCTCCAGGGCTCGAAATGCATAGTGCAGTAAATAAACGCAACTTGTGTCTGAAGGTGGTTCGTTCTTCATTTTACGAAAGTAAAACAGTCGCGGATGAAACACTGAAAAACAATGGATAAAATTAAGAGAAATATTTATGCTAATGACTGAAAACTGAAACATACATTATTTTTCTACATAACTTCCCTGAAAGTCAAACCACTTTGTCCAACGTTTCTCAAGTTTATAGATTCCGCCGAAAAAAAAAGTTTTTTGGTTGCACCTGTAACCAGTATTGCACCGCATCAATGACTTCTACATCGGTTGCAAATCTTTTTCCTTTGAGTGCTTCCTTCAATGATCCAAACATATGGAAATCACTTGAAATCAGATCTGGACTCTGTGGTGGGTGTACCAGCAATTTGAATCCCAACGGCTTCATTGTTTCGGCCAACCGATTGACAGAATGTCAAAAAAATTGTTGAATTGGCTCTGAGCACTATGCGACTTAACTTCTGAGGTCATCATTCGCCTAGAACTTAGAACTAATTAAACCTAACTAACCTAAGGACATCACACACATCCATGCCCGATGAAGGATTCGAAACTGCGACCGTAGCGGTCGCTCGGTTCCAGACAGTAGCGCCTAGAACCGCTCGGCCACCTCGGCCAGCTATTAGTATGTCTCCATGCTCTTCGTAAAATATGTGGAATCTAGGAATCCTACGACTCGGTTCGCTAGACAAATAGTTCGAACAAATCGTATTAATGAGTTTTATTACAAAATGAAAAGGTATAATACTTAATTTTGTCAATTACACAAATGTTTCGCAGGCAAAGGGCGACATATAAAATGTCAAGCTTTTCAGTATAAACAATTCTAAGTCGTTGCTATACAAGTGCCTAATATTGAAGCTGCTATTCAACTGTTTCATCATCACTCGGTCGCGGTGCTTATGTCCTCTTCACACAGGGGCCGCTGCTGTCGCGTTGTCGTCCTGGACAGGAGTCCGTCAGCTACGATTGGCTTTACGCTGTAATAGGTTTCATCTTTGTTCGCTGCACATCACAATAGTACTCGCTGTTCACAGTATCGCGTTTTGGAGTGAAGTGAACTGCTACCACACCTTCCATGTCCCAGAATAGTGTTAGCGTAATCTTACCAGCTGATGGTTGACATTTACATTTCTTAACTTCTGATGATGATGGGTGTTGCCAAAGCATGCTCTCAGCCTTACTTTCCTGTTCATGATGATGGATCATGATGATGCATACACGCTTCGTCTACAGTGAGGATTTGCTGTAAAAATGCATGTCCCTCGCGAAAATGAAGGGCCAAATGTTCATGCGCCTTAAGTTGTGCAGACAGTTCTTTGGTACTCACCTAGCAAACACTTTCCGAAATTATAGCATGTAATGTAACAAGCTGAACCATGACTGATTTGTAAAGTATTGGCGATTTCGTCCATTGTGATTCGTCTATTTTCCAACACCACACCCTCAATTGTTTTCCATTACCATACCCTCAACATTTTCCCATCACCATACCCTCAACTGTTTTCTGTCACCATACACTCAACTGTTTTCCATCACTATACCCTCAACTGTTTTCCATCACCATACCCTCAGCTGTTGACGTTGATGGCTTGTCGTATCTTTCCTCTTCAGACAAAGAAGTTCTTCCCTGTTTGCCTGTTTGAAGCGCTCTATCCATCTTGCTTTGCGATAAACGCCTGTCACCATACTGCGCTTCCACTCGTAGAGTAACTGCCGCAGGTTTAACACATTCCGTATACGAAAAGCTAACTATTGACGTCATTTCCCCCACAGTGCTGATCGAAAATGGAGCTGCCATGTTTCGCGGCCTACTACAGTAGAATGAAAAAAATGTTCAGATTTGTGCGAAATCTTATGGGACTTAACTGCTAAGGTCATCAGTCCCTAAGCTTACACACTACTTAACCTGAATCATCCTAAGGACAAACACACACAACCATGCCCGAGGGAGGATTCGAACCTCCGCCGGGACCAGCCACATAGTCCATGACTGCAGCGCCCAAGACCGCTCGGCTAATCCCGCGCGGCCAGTCCAGTGACTAACGCGGAAATAAGAGTGACACGTTGTACAGAGCTGTTTCCGACGACAATACTTCAGCCCTGGATACTAGCAGTGTTACCAAACCCTACAGCGAGAAACCGCAAAAGTCCCTTTAGTGTTTGACTTCACTATCACATCGCCGTATAAGCGTGTGCCTGTAACAAGGTGGATGGTAGGACTATGCGCAATAACTTGTAGCATCGATTTTAAACTAGTTACCGTAAGGTGAAGATACTTAGTCACTGTAGTACTTTACAATTAAAACACAGTGTCTGTCGCTTGTAACTGAAGGTGGTGCAGTGGTTAAGCGTCAAATTACGAATTCGTTTGTCGAAAATACTGTTTCCATATGTCTAACGGGGAATACTTTTTTAGGGCTTTCTATGATACATTTTTGTGTGGAACACTGTACAGGAAACTGGTCTGTCTTATTTTCTGGATAAGAAAAGCAAGCTTTCTAAGTCTCAGTTCATTTAAAACATAGTTGGGGACGAAGAAATGCGAATTCCTGATTGTTGTAATCGTCTAGGTCCACAAGATGCAAAATGATGTTACGTTATCATAGTAAGAAATGTGTACCTGTATGACTTCCAAACTGTTTACGTGATGTATCATTGTCGATAAGCGCAGAACAGAATAATGTGAGATTTGTAGTGACATAGCCTTTGTTTTTAATAATCCCGTAGAAGTGACATCTTTCTTGACTTTCGGAAGACATACGGGATAGACCCAAGAGACTGTTTAGAAAACAAAATACTAACTCACCAATTTGTGATTCCATTTAAGATTTTCTAGAGGGTAGAACTCGAGAGATCATTCTTAACATAACGGACTCGACAGACGTATTATCGCGAAATAGGGGTGATAAGTGTCAGGGATGTGATATCGCAAGTTAGGGTGACAATCGTTTAAACACCGGCATCTTTCATTACGGCAAGATCTTTTCACGAAATTTCAGTCACCAAGTTTCTCCTTCATACGCGAAAATATTTTACTGACGCCAACCTATCTAGGGAGAAATGGCCACAACAATAATAACGAAATAAGAGAAAACAGACCTCGCACAGGAAGTTTCAAATGTCCGTCCTTTCCGCGCTGTTCGACATTGATGCAGGGACTGAGAGTTGTTCCTGAAAGTGAACAGAAGTAACGTGTTGTGCATAAATGGACGAAGAGAGATATTATTCTTCGATTACTTTCTTGGTGATAAATCGTTGGAAAGAGTAGCAGCCTGTTTGTATTTGTGCATTGCTTCATTGACTTATTAAGCGCACTGATTCGTAGAATAAGACTACAAAGCTGAGGATTTGCTGTTGATAACGCAACATTAAATCGAATTCTCACTTTTCATTTTGTATTACCATTTATTATGCTGCGCTACCTGCGGTTGAGCGAACTCATTTTATTCAGTTCCAGAGCAAACAAATGGAGCAACTGCATGAACTGATGAATAGCTTCACGACGGCGCAGATGACTTCACACAAAGTGACGGATCCAACAGCAGCGCCACCGCTTGCACTGCCTGCGTACACGCCGCCATTTCGTAAGTTTCACGAGGCAATGTAAGACTGGACTGTTCAATGTGCACGTGCGAGATACTGACAAACATTCATCCATCTTCACCATGGTGGGAGTCATTGTAGATAGCTTGTGCGCCAAGTCGGTTACAAAGTGTTATGAGGACAGGGTTCAATTCGTGTTGCGTAAGCAGCAATGGAAGACGTACTATAGGTGGGTGACTGAATTGCAAGCCTTACTAGGCAATGTAGATTCAAATGAGACTGTAGCAATTATCATAGCGATACCATGTGAAACGTCCCCTTAGAACAATTATACACGACTGTGTTTAAACTGACACACAATATTTTTAGCGCAACGCAGTCTGACTTTCAAAAACCCCTTCAAAAGAGTGGCCCTGACTAACATTAACCTATACCTTTCACAAATCACTTACCTCACAAAAATCTTCGTTACTCGAACTACTGCAATACAGCGAGAGCCACTACTGCCAGCTAAATAAAAGATTCAAACTACTGAGGGCACTAACTACAGATAGGCATAGTTAGCAAATGAAAGATTTTAATAGAGAACAAACAATGTATTTACCTTAATAGTCATCAAAAGTCATAACATATACAGCAGTTCATGACATCCATTTTTACAAATTTCAAAACTCCGCCATTTCTCTCCCCACATCCACCACTGCTGGCGGCTCACCTCCAACTGCGCAACGCTACGCACTGTTCACATCCAGCTGCCGCTGCCCAACACTACAATGGCAGACAACAATGCAAAGTAGCCACAGACTGCACACAGCACAGCCAGTGATTTTCATACAGAGCGCTACGTAACGTTGCCAATAAGAAAACATAAACAGCCTACTTACATAGCCCCCATGCTCCCCACAAAAAATTTTACAAATTGTTTTGGGCACTGGCCAATACAGATTTGAAAAAAAATTTTCATAATTACAGTAAGAAAAATATCAAATGCACACACTTATTAATACAATGTTAGTCAAAAGCTAAAATTTTGTCACAGTCCATAAAAACAGTCCTGATCATTCATCACAGTGAAACTGCCGTTTCTTTTCTCAAAGTCTGAGCAGTAAAAGAAAATGCACACGGAAGTAGTGGATTTCCATGCAGTCTTGAACAAGTAGTGTTGTCCTTCCAACAGAAAGACAGTGCTGACGCTTGACATGCAGACAGGTAATGAACAACAACAGAGCAAACCCACAGTAGAGTCAGTCGAAGTTTTGAAGAATATTGGTAGGTAGGTCATGAAACATCCCCTTAGAACAATTATATAAGACTGTGCTTAAATTGAAACACAATATTTTTAGCGCAACGCAATCTGACTTTCAAAAACCCCTTCAAAAGAGTGGCCCTGACTAACATTAACCTATACCTTTCACAAATCACTTACCTCACAAAAATCTTCGTTACTCGAACTACTGCAATACAGCGAGAGCCACTACTGCCAGCTAAATAAAAGATTCAAACTACTGAGGGCACTAACTACAGATAGGCATAGTTAGCAAATGAAAGATTTTAATAGAGAACAAACAATGTATTTACCTTAATAGTCATCAAAAGTCATAACATATACAGCAGTTCATGACATCCATTTTTACAAATTTCAAAACTCCGCCATTTCTCTCCCCACATCCACCACTGCTGGCGGCTCACCTCCAACTGCGCAACGCTACGCACTGTTCACATCCAGCTGCCGCTGCCCAACAGTACAATGGCAGACAACAATGCAAAGTAGCCACAGACTGCACACAGCCCAGCCAGTGATTTTCATACAGAGCGCTACGTAACGTTGCCAATAAGAAAACATAAACACCCTACTTACACATGGTTCATGATGCCATCACGCACAATGTGGCTGACTCTCAAATTCGGGATTCTTAAACACCCGGACCCTTCCTTGTAACAGATTTTGTAGATTCTAGATTATCAAGATTCAGACGGCTCGCAAACGCCAGCGCTCACGTCAACACGTGTCGCGTCCTGCTGTAATGCGGCTCGCCTATCTTGCCCCTTACTTCAAGCGACTTGCTTCTTTTGAGGCAAACGGGGACATGCACAGCCTCTGTGCTTACAGAAACGTCAGGCACCCACTTCTGCTACTCCTTCATGCAAGTCTAAGCCACAATCGGTGTGCAGTGTGTTTTCGATGCCATACAGTATCGTTAGTGCCAAACGACAATGCAACGGCCGTTCACGAAAGGCACCCAACTCATTTGCAGTGCTACGAGAAGACAACGAACTTTTTGTGTGACTTACTGTCGTTGCATAATCAGTCCGTTTACGACTCCGGAGCTCCAGTGACAATGCTCAACTGCAGCACTCGAATTTCTTGGCAGATCTACGCTGTGAACATCACGCCATACGCCGACAGTGCATAACGGCCAAGACGTACCTGCGTCAGGCACTTGTAGCCTTCCTGCAACTTTCCGAAATTTGGCGAAGACGGTGACATTTACAGGGGTTTCCTCACGAGACAATGCCAATAATTTTGGTCTAGACTCTTTTCATTTATTTGCGTTACGCTTTCAGGACAATGTACTTTCTGTTTCTTCCTTTGACCCTCGGGAGAGTGTTACTCAGTTACGTGCAGAATTTTAGGATTTGTTTCCTGAGTGTTTAAGACAAGCCAGTAACAAATTGAACATGTGGTACAGAAGGACAATGCACAGACACGTTTTGTTCAAGTTAGGTCTGTCCCTCAGGCTGTACGAGAACAGGTGGCTCATGAAATTACTGATTTGCAGTACAGATGAGCTGTAGCACGCATTACTGCCACTCAGTGGGCGTCCCATGTTATTATTCTGAAGTAACCGTATGGCAGACTTCAGTTGTGCGCAGATTTTAAGGAATCTGTTTCGTCGTAAGAGTGTCAGTCCAAAGGTTGAAAGATGCTTTGCTTAGTATTCGATACCTTGTTCTTTTTGCTCCATCAAAACCATTCATGGTGGCTGTGGATGATTCCTCTTACAGCATAAACTTACTGCTGTCGACAGGTAGACTGCCTTTGCTTCGAAGCTGTTGAACAAATATCAATGCCGTTTCCGCAAACTGAAAAGGGGGCTCTCACCATCGTGTATGGTGTCACTAAGTTACACCCGTTTCTTCTTGGCAGAAAATTTTACTTGCTGAGCGGCCATAAACTTCTACAATCTTTGTTTAGTTCTTCTCAGTCCCAGTTCGCACAGCGTAGAAGCTTTTGACAAATTACCATTTTGAGATTGTGTATGGGCCCACTTCTAACCACGCCTAAGTAGATGCTCTTTATCGCCTCCGTGTTGGCCCAGATTCAGCATTCAAGTGGTCTTCCACTTCGTGTTGCTCCACTGATGCGCGAGACACACATGCTTTGGTTTTCCGCATAATCTCTGGAGATTTGCCCAGGCGACAGCAGCGGATCCTCATTTGCAGTATGCTAGACTGAACAGAGGCACTTGAAAAATGCACTTGGTTACGAAAATAATGGGTGGACTTCAAACTATAAATTGCATGAAAATGAGAAGTAATGAAAAGAGATTTAAAAATATAGAGAAAATAATGAAGAGATCTATAAAAAATATAGAGAAAACATCATAAATATTGACTAAAAGAAGATTAATCTTTTTTTGGAAACCTCTACCGAATCAATGAGAATCGGATAACGAACCAAATAGTCCTGTATTTCTGTAAGACGAAATCGACAGTAACATGGGTTACGGAAATAGGAAAAGATCTATAAAGAAACAATATCAAGGAATCGGACATACCAGACAGAAACCATTTAAGAATAAATAATTAAATTTAGAAGGCTCCATTTAAGAAGAAATAAGAAATCGCGAACAATATGGACACAATAAAGGAAGTGACAACTTGGGGAGAAGATGAAAGAGTGCTGGAAAAACAGAAACAGACAAGGAAAGGAGAGGAATTGAGGATGTTACTTAATCCTAGTCCGTCAATACGAAAATAAAACAAAGCATATAAGAAAATCCTAATCATTCTCGTTCATGTTATCTGTTTTTAGATGGCTGATGTATCACTTTAGGTTAGAAATTTTTCACGTAGTAAGCGAATAAATATGAATAGTTTACCGACGCTCAAGCTGTTTGCTCTCTAGTAAACTATACAAAATATTTTATCAAGAAGCATATGAGAAGGTCTTATGTACATTTAATTAATCATATTTAATTGAGCTAATGTTTATTATAGGTACTTTATTACAACCCTAGGAATGCCTCGCGCACATACAGTAGACCTTAGAAGCTATCAGAGTTACAGCGGCTATGTAAACGCGAAACAGTTACTAGTGTAAATGTCTCCAGTTGCTAAAAAGCGTGGTCAAAATGCTAGCCTCTCTTCTAGTTATGTTGCTGGTCGGTAATTAGTGTTTTGCTTTTAAACGCACTCAGCTATAATGAGGAGGCAACGGAAAGCGACCCAAGTCCGAAGTTCTGGACTAATATTAAGGAACGCAGGACCTGCTGTTTAGTGTTGATTGCACTGGCTCCACCCAGTCCATGTATAGGCGCAGACGTTTAATTTCTTCATTTCTTACGCTATCTTATTCGGTTAATCAAAAACAGCGGGCTTGCCATGGAAAATAATCCTATGAATATCTAAGTTTTACATCGTGGTCCTAAATTGTGTTGCATACAGTGACACTGGCGTGACGAGTATTACTGCCAAAAAACCACAAACGTAGCGTTCGTACAGTTGGCACACTATGCTCTTCTCTGGTGCTATCGTCCGTTCCCTCCAGTGAAAACGCTTGTCCGCAAGCAGCCGCGAATCGTAATGAACACTGGTGAATTGTTGAGCGAATGCTCGGTCGGTTCGCTGTAAAGGAGATTTAAGATGACCAGTACTGTGACCCACGCAAAATTTTTTACTATCATTACGGTAGTCATCCTGCTTAAGACTATCCTGAGTTTTCTACGATAGTGTAAGTTTAGATCGTTGTACTAAAGCGTAAATTTTCAGCCTCCTACATATAATTTTTCTAGTTTCTATCTTCTTATCAGCGTGAATGTTAGTGTGACTTCTGAGAACAATTTTTACTTTTGCATATTAGTAAAACCTTCAGACTTTAACCTGACTGTGTACGTGATGTCACGTTATGCTCAATAGTGGCCGCGTGTAGTCCTTACTAACACTGCATATGAAGCTTCTATGTTCAAAAAAATGGTTCAAATGGCTCTGAGCACTATGCGACTTATCTTCTGAGGTCATCAGTCGCCTAGAACTTAGAACTAATTAAACCTAACTAACCTAAGGATACCACACACATCCATGCCCGAGGCAGGATTCGAACCTGCGACCGTAGCAGTCGCTGGGCTCCAGACTGTAGCGCTTAGATCCGCACGGCCACTCCGGCAGGCCTATGTTTAAAGTGTCCACGTGCATTATTACGTACATTATATGCAATCCTTACGTGCACAACGCATCTCACCCACAAAATGTGAATAATCTCAGTATTTAGTCATCTAACGCAAAACAGTTACTCACTAAACTAAATAAGACCAAATTTGAATTTAACTGAATGGACAGTCAACAATGGTCAGTTGTGGTCCTAATAATTATTTTTCTTACCTTTATGACAACGGATAACTAAGCTTTGACTTGAATCTGCGATTCACTGTTCGAAGCAGAAGAAAATTTCCTTAAATAGATCTTGGCATCTGCAGTACTAGTTAACAATCGGATCTCGCGAACTGCAGTGCGAGTCCGACATATTTCTCTTTTAAAATTGTTGGATATCATGTGGGATGTGGAACCCAATTTCGAGTAATTTGGGAACTATTTGAACTCCAATTTTGTATTATTTAACTAAATTAGGAAATGGAGGCAAACATACATCATTGGACATTATTAGCCAATTGTTGTAGTTTACACCGAAGTCTTCCTCATGCTGGCTGACTGCTTGACAATAGCATAAACTTTGTAATCCAATCAGTCTCGTTTATACATATTCTCAGGACAAGTGTTTAGCTTGGCCAGTATCATAGATAAAACTGCCACTTCGCATAATACAACAATTTTTTTAAATGTTACTAATGATCGTGTGGGATAAAAAATTTCGTATGGTGTTGGAAATTACGTTGGAAAATCGTATGTGTCATTTTGAAGACCTAAAAAATACCTGTGACTGCTGAGTAATATTTTTTGCTGTCAATGGAACAATAAAATCGTCTCTGGAAATCAAACCTATGAAGTACTCATATGGTTTTAATAGAAATGGCCTCTAGGAACTACTTACTTCTCTGCGTGAGAAAACTACATAATGCCATAAAAAAAAAGCACATCAGCCTACAAGAGACCGCTGTTATAACACATATTAATCACCTAAAAAATTTGACTGGCCAGGAACACTGCTTTCAGTGGCAAAGCTCGTCTCCATTTACGTTCATTGTGTTTTTTTCGCAACTCTATCCTCATTTATTGCTGAAAACGCACCAAAAACGTATAAGATATTTGTGCAATGGCAGAAAAAACCAGGAGGATGCAATTAGAGAACAGAAAAAACCTGAAAAACTACACAGATACTATGTCACTGTAGTGTCAATAATACTCTCTGCAGTCATAAATACAATTGTGTTATCAGTACGTTCTCACTTAGAATAACAACAGAAGGATTATAATAATATCTGGCAAACAGTGGTCTGCCTGTGAGCAGCAGGAAACGTGGAAACTCGTGAAACGTAAAGTTTCTCTTTTCGTCGGCTAGAAGTCCCTGGCGAATAGACTGAAAAATCAGCCAACCAGTTGCAAATAAAGGTTTATTATCCCTTATGTCTTATCCCTTAAGGGATAATAAACCTTTATTGGCATCTGGTTGGTTGATTTTTCATTCTATTCAGAATTACACAGTTGCTGTTTCGCAGCCTTTTTTAAGAGCCCCTGGCGACTAATTTAAAAAGCACAGAATGCTGTATTGGCTTTTAGGTTTCGTCGCATTTTTCCATTTGTAGAATACTGTCAAGATCGGAAAGGAATTCATTTAAGGACTTGCAAGAATTGGAGAAAAGTGGAGTTAGAGCTGATGACAGTGATTTCGATATACAATCTCCCTATATTTTGTCGGTCATATGCATTTATTTATAATGAGAGTAATTTTAAACTTTTTTACACATGTGAGAGCAGTGGAAAATCATTGGTGAGAACACGGTGTTACGCCTCGTATAAGAGGATGAGACGTTTACCGGCACTGGTCGGGATTCGACCAGCGGCAGGACCGTGACCTGGTGAGACGGTAGTTCATTTTTCCGCGATATCACTGCTCGCGTTGGCCACAATCCCACGACTGTCATGTGACTATGGAACCTATAGGTTCGGGAGATCCACACTCAACGCCACGGAGGATCTGAACACCACATATTCTGGGACGTAACAAACGAACTCCTTCTATAGCTGCCGGCCGCTGTGGCGGAGCGGTTCTAGTGCTTCAGTCCGGAACCGCGCTGCTGCTAAGGTCGCAGGTTCGAATCCTGCCTCGGGCATGGATGTGCGTGATGTCCTTAGGCTAGTTAGATTTAAGTAGTTCTAAGTCTAGGGGACTGATGACCTCAGATGTTAAGTTCCATCGTGCTTAGAGGCATTTGAACCATTTCTGAACCTTCTACAGCTCCAGATTGTCGCCTACGCAGATGACCTATTAGTTGCAGTCACTGCGAATGACAGAGCCAAGGAGAGAAAGCCAGTGGGGTACCGCAAACAGTTACGCAATGGTGTCACAAAATCAGAAAACAAAACAACATACACATTACTAAAGGGCTCACTCCAAAGGAACCCTTCGCTTAAAATAGGGGAAACAAATATCGAACGATCCCATATTACACGCTATCTTGGGGTGCACATAAATGAAAAGCTGAATCTCCACGAACACATAAGGTTACAAAAAGACAAAGCAGAAGAAATTCGACGTAATCTGGTGAGTCTAAATTCAAAACAGGACGTCTACCAGTCACACTGACATACCATTGTGCGCTCTTCGAATCAGTAATCAGCTTCGCAGCCAGCACGTGGGCACACAGATTGAATTTGGTCGCCAACATCGCATCTGTCAGACGAGAGCAAAGAAGTGTTCTACTTAGGCTACCTCGAGCCTTCAGGACCACCTTAGTGGATGTACTGCGTGTGGTGCTCGGAATACGCCACATAGATATCACGATCAAATACAGGGCTGCAGGGTACTGGTTAAAAATGGGAGACTAGATAAGGTACACACAATAACTGGTGTACCGATACAGACGATATGTCATCTTAAAAAGTTGGCGCTGGATACGGGAAGATGAGTGGGATGTAAGTGATAAGGAACATTTACTGCACGACTTCCTACCTGATATAAGTGAGAGGTTGAGAATGAAAAATATGGATCCCAGTCGGGAGATGCTATATATCTTAACTGGACATGGACCTTATCCCACGCACTTAAACTGCGTGTCTAAGACAGTCACCCACATGCACATGTGAGGAAGAAGGTTCCCTAGATCACACTGTCTTCTTCTGTTGAAAATTCACGAACAATAGACATACACGAAGGTTAATTAGTTAAAATTACATTGCGACAAATCAATGATTAAAGTTTCGAGCAGATATCCTGAGTCAGAACTTAAAATTTTACACGTTCAAACCTTTGACGCTTATGCCTTGCTAGGAACAACATCAGACTGACCGGCCCAGTGGCTTACATTGCTGCCACGGAAACAATACCAGTTGCGCCACCTATTCGGTGAAAACATGGTATGTGCCAATTTGAAACATTAAAACAGAAACAACTGAATTAAACAACAGATAATTATAAAAACAACATACAATGGAACAGAGCTTAACGTATTTTTGAAAATACAAAAAAGTCGACCAAATGTAATACAGCAGACCCATCTATTTTGCTATACGGAAGTTATCATTACGTAAAACACAAGACGTTAAGGAATATTTATACAAACAGCTGCACCAATCCAGTTAATCGCATTAACGAACAGTATTTCAAAAACGACACATGAAGGGTCCCTGTAGGCACGACGTAACAGACATGCCTGTATGAAACCTAACAACAATCTCCAGAGGATGGACAGCGACACGCAGAGTGACAGCAAAAATAGTGACACTGATGAGATACAGGAAGAGGAGGAAGGTGAGATGTAACAGTAAATAAGACACCTAAAATTATGAATCAGGCATAACATGCCAAAATACGCCTAAAAATTTTACATACCAGTCAAATAATAGTCAAGGATAGCGTAGACTAGAGTAAATAGAGTGTAAGGCGCTGGAAATCTAGTCAAGAAAACAACCATTGTCGTACACGTATGAGTACCTAATGTTAATGCATAGGATTAGCAGTACTATTTCTCTTCTGCTAACAAAACATTTTTTGTTGTGTCTGGTGGTGAAGAGCTGGGAGAAACCATTACGAGGTATTCACCATCAGTCACAGTACTATCGTATGGTATAGATAGATAGATATATAGATAGATAGATACATATTCAGCGATCATAGGCCCTGCAGACCACGCGCTGCTTACACAAACTGCCTCCATTCCTTCCTGGTTTTAGCCCGGTTCCTCCAGGTGTCTTCAATTCCCAGGGCTGCTAGGCCCTTCACCAGATCGTCCATCAAGCACTGTCTTGGTCGTCCAATAGGGAGTTTGGTGTTTGGTTTCCCCGCAAATGCCATCTTCGCCTGTCTTCCATCTGGCATACCGGGCATATAGCTCACCCATTGTATTCTTTTGCTCTTTATCTACTATAGGATAGTTGGTTGTCGCATCAGAAGGTAGATTTCCTCTTTTTTCTCCCTCCTCCATACTCTGTTATCTAAAACTGATCCCCATATCTTCCTCATTACTCTTCTTTCAAATATTAGTTGGTTTTTCCTTTCAAGATTAGTCATGCTCCATGTTTCTGAACCGTACATTACTGCTGGGCAGATCACCGTGTTGTAGATTTTCATCTTAGTGTTCACTGAGATCAATTTGGAGCCGAGCGTCTCTCTGAGACTACTATTCTTTCCCTGATCTCCATTTTTATGTTGTTGCCCGTGATAAACCAAGACCCCAAGTATTTGAACTGGCTACTTTCTTGAACCTCTTGCCATCTATCTCAAGAAATTCTTCCTGCTCTTGTCTTCTTCCTAACTGCAAGAACTCCGTTCTGTCTCAATTGACTTTGAGCCCTACATTCTGTGCATAATTGTCAATTTTCTGGTACGTTTCTTTCAACTCGTACTTTGATTCACCTACTAGAACTATGTCACCTGCATATACGAGACAACTGAAGTTACCGTCCATCTCTACTCCACCCCACTCCTGTTGCCTACACTCTATTACTACATTCTCTAAGATGACATTGAACGGAACACGTGAGACAGCATCCCCCTGTCTGAGGCCTGTCTCAGTCTCGAATGTTTCTGACGTGGCTCCTCGCAAACGTACTGCTGCCTATGATCCTTCCATAAAAGCTTGCACCGTTGTCACTAGCTTCTCAGGGATTCGGAAGTCACGCATTGCATTGTATAGGCTATGGTATGGTACTAATAAATATCCTATTATCATTTTGCTTTCTTCTTTAAACAACAAAACTTTATTTATATTCCAACTTCAAAATGTTGTTATTTTTTTTAAAAGGTATTACTTTTGTCAAATGATGCTGATGAAAGTAAAAGAAAAAATTACAAAAAATATGAGAAGCGAAAAGTGTAAGATGTATGACCTGTTTTGAAACGTCAGGTAACAGGTCTTTCAATTTGTAGTAAATAAACAAATAAATAAATAATAAGGCGATTAGTGATCAAGAGGACAGGGACAGAGATATTGTTAAGTGGAAAGGTCACGTACCCTGATTCCGTTCATCAGGTTGATTCCAGCAAGGAATGTATCCACACGGACTGTGTGATGGCGTTTGAAGGGTGATGGACTTCCAGCATGGTGCCCATTGTTGCGACTTCTCTTAATGTGTCGGCAGAGGGAGGCACGTTGACGTTGGTGCAGCGAACAATACTGGACACTGGCGTGACTCCATGTACTCTCTTCAGGCGAGTACTATTTTCGTGTTCAGCGTCAGATCGACGTAGTCGTGCAAGGGACCTCTGGGGAGAAGGAACGCTGACAGTCAGCGATCCTCATTGTCATTCGGTCTCACCATCTGGTGTGATGCCGTGGGGGCATTGCGTGCACAAGGCAGTCATCTCTTTACACATAGCCGCTAACTGGAACGGCAGAGCTTAGATTCCTGACGCAATCTTTTAAGGATATATAACACAATTGCACGTTGCCTATACTGTCCCGATCTGCCTAGACACAGATGGTATTCGACTTTTGGCCTGGAGAGCACAGTATTGAGGTGGGAGGGAACCCATTGGGAACACGTGCTCATGAGTTGCCGAGACACTGCCATGCCCACAGTCACCAGCCATTACCGTTACTGAAGTCTGCCACAGAGCTGAATGATGTCCTCGTATCTGTCAAGCATCTGAGTTCGACTCGATGCCCGCTTCAGGGTGATGCTACTTGAGGCGGTAGGGCAGCGTTAGGTTGGTAGAGGTAAGGTGTTGGTATATGTTAAATAAAATTTTCTTTAATTTTAATATGAACCAATTTTAATTCCTGATTTTGCGTTAACAACATCAAAACAACATAGTGTCTCCAATATTACGAGTTAAGCAAATCCACAAGACTCAGCAACACTCCACAGATTAACCCAGAGACCAATCTCATCACAAAACGTCAGGTATTCACAAACAGATTATCTACCTTACATTGTCCACATTCACATAAAAGTGACAAAAGCATAATTGAAACAGACATTAAAGATAGCGGAGTAGATTCTCAGATACTCCAAAGAAACAAGTGAAGCAAATATATATATCTCTTTCCATTTAGTTACATCATCGGTTACCAGAACAGGAAAAACTTAATCGGTACACAATGAAAATTGGTTTTTCAATACAAGGCGTGCTGTGCAAACTGTCTTAACCCTCAATATTTGTCTTAACGACTACCAAAGTCTTACAAATGGCAAACAACAGGTGCCTGATTCGCCACACGAGACCTGTCCTTTCCACTGACTCTATGGCTCACACCATACACAATTACATAAAACTAGTTAAAAAAAACGATACCTCGCGCCTAAGGCACCACGCAGCTCAGTTAAAGCTGTCGTAACTGCTAGAAGTTCAGCCCAGTCATGCAATGCTTACAGCAGGGAACCTAATGCCGCTGACTCTCACTTGTCACCCTTAGCAAAAGAAGCAAAGTTTAACACCAGCTAAATTAAAAGTCCGGCCTGATTCACCAGCAGCACTTCTCTTAAACACACGAAGGCCTATGCGGTTACACAAATTCTAAGAAACAGTATCGATGGCAGTTGGATGAAATATAGCAACAAATTAATACACTCCTGGAAATTGAAATACGAACACCGTGAATTCATTGTCCCAGGAAGGGGAAACTTTATTGACACATTCCTGGGGTCAGATACATCACATGATCACACTGACAGAACCACAGGCACATACACACAGGCAACAGAGCATGCACAATGTCGGCACTAGTACAGTGTATATCCACCTTTCGCAGCAATGCAGGCTGCTATTCTCCCATGGAGACGATCGTAGAGATGCTGGATGTAGTCCTGTGGAACGGCTTGCCATGCCATTTCCACCTGGCGCCTCAGTTGGACCAGCGTTCGTGCTGGACGTGCAGACCGCGTGAGACGACGCTTCATCCAGTTCCAAACATGCTCAATGGGGGACAGATCCGGAGATCTTGCTGGCCAGGGTAGTTGACTTACACCTTCTAGAGCACGTTGGGTGGCACGGGATACATGCGGACGTGCATTGTCCTGTTGGAACAGCAAGTTCCCTTGCCGGTCTAGGAATGATAGAACGATGGGTTCGATGACGGTTTGGATGTACCGTGCACTATTCAGTGTCCCCTCGACGATCACCAGTGGTGTACAGCCAGTGTAGGAGATCGCTCCCCACACCATGATGCCGGGTGTTGGCCCTGTGTGCCTCGGTCGTATGCAGTCCTGATTGTGGCGCTCACCTGCACGGCGCCAAACACGCATACGACCATCATTGGCACCAAGGCAGAAGCGACTCTCATCGCTGAAGACGACACGTCTCCATTCGTCCCTCCATTCACGCCTGTCGCGACACCACTGGAGGCGGGCTGCACGATGTTGGGGCGTGAGCGGAAGACGGCCTAACGGTGTGCGGGACCGTAGCCCAGCTTCATGGAGATGGTTGCGAATGGTCCTCGCCGATACCCCAGGAGCAACAGTGTCCCTAATTTGCTGGGAAGTGGCGGCGCGGTCCCCTACGGCACTGCGTAGGATCCTGCGGTCAGGGCGTGCATCCGTGCGTCGCTGCGGTCCGGTCCCAGGTCGACGGGCACGTGCACCTTCCGCCGACCACTGGCGACAACATCGATGTACTGTGGAGACCTCACGCCCCACGTGTTGAGCAATTCGGCGGTACGTCCACCCGGCCTCCCGCATGCCCACTATACGCCCTCGCTCAAAGTCCGTCAACGGCACATACGGTTCACGTCCACGCTGTCGCGGCATGCTACCAGTGTTAAAGACTGCGATGGAGCTCCGTATGCCACGGCAAACTGGCTGACACTGACGGCGGCGGTGCACAAATGCTGCGCAGCTAGCGCCATTCGACGGCCAACACCGCGGTTCCTGGTGTGTCCGCTGTGTCGTGCGTGTGATCATTGCTTGTACAGCCCTCTCGCAGTGTCCGGAGCAAGTATGGTGGGTCTGACACACCGGTGTCAATGTGTTCTTTTTTCCATTTCCAGGAGTGTAAGATGGTACACGAAACAGATCAGGCCACTATTTCAGAGGCAAAGAAGAAAACATGCCAAATTTAAAAGGACGCAAACCCTAAGATTAACGATGTTTTACAGAAGATCAAAATTTTGCGCAAACTTCAACGTGAGATGTTTTGCAATAGTTTCCACAAAGAAACTCTGTCTCGAAATGTGACAGAAAAGCCAAACAGATTCCGGTAGTATGTAAAGTACGGCAGTGGCAGGATTCAATCAATACCTTCACTGCTCGATGAAATTGGTGACGATGACAGCGCTACTAAATACGTTTTTCCGAAATTCCTTCACAAAAGAGGACGAGATAAATACTTCACAATTTTAATCAAGAACAAATGCCAGCAAGAGTAATTATGGCTAGATATCCTAGGACTAGTGATGCAGTTTAAAACACTTATGAAAGGCAAGGCGTAGGGATTATAATTACGAATAACTGACACTGAATCGACCACACAGATAATGTGTAAGTAGGCTGTTTAGATTTTTATATGGGTAATGCCACGAAGCGCTCTGTATGAAAATCACTGGCTGTGCTGTGTGCAGTATGTGACTAGTTTGCATTGTTGCCTGCCATTGTTGTCAAGAACTGCTATAGCTGGATGTGAACAGCGCGTAGCGTTGCGCAGTTGGAGGTGAGCCGCCAGCAGTGGTGGATGTGGGGAGAGACATGGCGGAGTTTTGAAAAATGTCATGAACTGACTGTATATACATTGTTTGTTCTCTATTAGAATCTTTCATTTGCTAAGACTATCAGTAGTTAGTGCCTTCCGTAGTTTGTATCTTTTATTTAGCTGGCAGTAGTGGCGCTCGCCGTATTGCAGTAGTTCGAGCAACGAAGATTTTTGTGAGGTAAGTGATTTGTGAAAGGTATAGTTTAATGTTTGTCAGGGCCATTCTTTTGCAGGGATTTTTGATAGTCAGATTGCGTTGCGCTAAAAACATTGTGTGTCAGGTTAAGCACAGTCTTGTACAATTGTTCTAAGTGGACGTTTCGTATGTATAAATTCCTCTAAGGGGATGTTTCATATGTCGACCCTTAGCCTAGGATACCTCACTGGAATCTTCTGATTTTTTCTTGTAGTTTGTGTATTTAGTGTAGCTTTTGTTTATTGATAGTGCGTAATTGTAGAGAGAATCTCCTTTGTAGTTGCAGTCTTTCATTGTTGTACAGTAAAACAGTTGTGGCATGCATGTAGCTTTGCGCCAAGTATTTCGCTGCTGCAATTAACTAGATATTATTTTCAGTGCTATGTTAATGTGTTCTCTTATTTTTGCTCTTCAAATTGTGTTTTTGTGTGTTATCGTGTGAAATATTGTCTCAATAATGGCGTGTGAAAAACGTAACACTCGGCTCCAAAGTAAACTAAGAAACGACAGTGAAGACGAAAGCAATTTGTTAGCGCCACCATGTAATGAATTAACTAATATTCAAAGTAGTAATTTGGTAACTGTGCATAGGGAAATGGAGCGGGCGTCAAACAATGGCGTAGGCAGTGAAACAGGTAGTGAACAGGGAAGCATTATCGATCGATCGGTCGGCAACAGCTCGCCTCAGGAATCCGAAATGACAGAACACAATATGGCAAATACTGTAGACTTAGGTTTTGGGTCCTCACCGGTTTCTCAAATGAGTCAAGACACATTTTCTGCTTGTCAAAATGTGAATGCTGCCGGTGAAAACGCACTGCCAAAGAGCATAGAGAAACAGATTCCAGACACTAATACATTATTATTGCAATTAATGCAAAAAATGGAACAACACCAGAGACGAACACAGCAACAGTTAGACACAGTGGAACAAAATCAGAGACAAACACAGCAAAAGCTTCAAAAGTTAGACTCATTGGAACAAACGCTTGAACAAACACGTGAAGATTTAACTACTGAGTTACATAAAATCGAATCGAAATGTCAAAAAGTCTGTAATGACGTAAAAACACAAATTTGTGAGCATTTCCAACCTATTTTTTCGCTGCATGAAAATGCATTACAGAATCACGAAACAGCCATAAAAGAACTGCAAACCATTGTTCATGAAAATCATGAGACCTTGTGGGCTAAAATTGACTCAGTTGCATCTACCGATTCGGTTACGCAACTGGCAAAAACTCAGGAAAACTTAAAGAACACAGTAGATTCGATTTCAACACAAATGGACACTCTGAAACTTGGTTCAGAAAAACACACTGAGGAAATGTGTTCACTATCGGAGAAAGTAGCTGAACTTTCGGATCAGGTCACTAACTTATCTACAAAGGTAGATGATGATCTGAATGACACAAGACCCGTAGCCTTCACTGACACAGAAGACTATGAACAAATAAGAAAATTCAAACAAAATCAAAATCAAATTAATACACAGTATAAAAGAGAAATCCGGGAAGTACAAGATCAGTTGACGCAGGTGATACAAGAATTACGTATTTCAGAGGACACTCGCGCCCCAATACTGGAAGAGGGACATAGAAATACGGAAAAGCCACAAAATAATAACACAGGGCATTTCGGTAATTATGAAAGGAATTGGCAAGGTGCACCGAATTTTGAGATGGAACCGCCGACACGACGTAACAATGAGCGATATGTGACTCGCCGACATGATGACTTTGACTATAAGCTGTTCATTACTACACGTAAATTCAAAACATTCAAGAATTCTGCCAACGACATTCATCCACAAGCGTGGCTCCATCAATTCTCTCATTGTTTTCCTCCCAACTGGTCATTAGAACACAGATTAGAATTTATGTGTGGCTACTTGGAGAATGAACCAGCTGTAAGAATGCGATCGGTCATTCACGATTGTCACAGTGAAGGAGAATTTTACCATGCGTTCCTCTCAGCATATTGGTCACAAGCTACACAAGATCGCGTAAAACATAGCATCATGATGATGAAACACTTTGAACAATCTGAATTTTCCAGTCTTGTCAAATATTTTGAAGACATGTTGCACAAGAATCAATACCTGTCAAACCCATACAGCCCCTCAGAACTCATCCGCATTTGCTTAATCAAATTACCTGAACACTTACGGCATATTATTTTAGCAGGACGTTGCAAAGACGACATTGAAGCTTTTCAGGGACTGTTACAAGAACTGGAAATTGACACAGATAGTCGGGGGATGCGAAAACAGGAAAACAATCATTACAGGTCACATCTGTCACAATTCCGTGACGACAGAAACAATAAATGGCCACGGCAAACCTATTCCTACAACGTAAATCGTGACCAAAACAGACACCACCCATATGATAACCACTGGCAGAGTAATAGTTACAGGGAAAGATCACCTTTCCGCGGTAATGACTATCACAGAGACAATCAGAGAAACAGACAATATGGGAACCAAAATAACTATTATCAAGGGAGACAGAATAACTTTAGACGCAACGGTCCAGCGCGTAGTTACGATTCAAGGAGAAATTCTCCACCATGTGACCGACAAGAAAGAAACTATGGAAACTACCGACATGACGACAGACGATATGATCGTAACGACAGACCTGAATTGCATCAGAACTGGCAAGATTTAAACAGAGCAGAGCACTCTCGTCACGATGAATTTGTAGAAGTTAGGTCTCCAAATCCCAATAACGACGCGCGCCAACAAAGAGACAATAGGCGATGACTCACACCACTGGCAGCCACAAGACGTACTTATGAAACTGATGACGCAGCTGCCGTAGCTAGTAATTACGTAAAAATGGAAGACATTAGGGACATCTTACTCCAGGAACACGACGTAACACGTAACACCATTGCTGTAATCTGTAACACCTGAGGGTATAATTACAATAAACCTCAGGGGGGTACACGCCTACTTTGTGTACCATGTGTTTGGCAAGCACAAGGAGCCCTAGCTAATATGGTATTTGCTTATACAATTTAACACATCGGTACCATATTTCTCTAACACATAAATTACACAGCTATCTGATCATTTAACGGAGAGAGACAAACTTGTTTATTTCGTCAGTGACAGATGATTACGTGATTACACCGTTGGATAACTTCACACTTAAGAAATTGTACTTTGTCTGCACTTTGTGAACTGTTCATAATTTTTTTTGAAACAATTGTGATACTATGAGAACTCTGAATGATGTATTTGGTAAGGGAGTATGATTTTAAAGTACGTTGGAGGCAGATGACACTTTTGACATGAGCAGAGAATTTTGTTAGGTTTTGAAATTATTGGAGGAAGCTACGACGATTTTGAGATTTGACTGAGGTTTTATGATGTTATTTTTACGACGACGATGTGTATTATGCTGTTGAGGTATGTTTATGTCAATAAAATTCTTGACCTGTGAAATGTTTTTATATGAGACTGTCACTGTAGCGGAAACTGCTGTCGTAAATATTTCCGTAAGAAAGTTAAGTGACCACCTACACATAATGCGACGTGGGCACCCAGGTGTGTCAGACACCTGGAGAACAAGCCTTTTCAGACGCTCAGGTAGAAAAGAAAGCCATTAGGGTGTGCCAGAGGCACAGGTGGAAGAGAAGGACGAAAGGAGGCCATTAAACTCGCTGTTGACAATTCTTTGTAGAGGGCATCGGTAATGCGACACGCTCGTTACTTGAAAACATATGATTTTTGTAATGCGTTGTGGGCACACAGCTGTGTCAAACACCTGGAGAACAAGCCATTAGGGAGTGCCTTTCATCGCTAATGCGACACCCTCGTTACTTAAAAACATATGATTACTCGCACTTTGTGCTAATTACTGAAATGCTTATGAATTGATGGGAAATATTCGTACATCTGCACACCTGATTATGACAAGTGTCTTTTTACGAGAGTTGAGAGCAATTAACTTATGAAACGAAATGCCACATGACTATTGAATGATATTTTTATGCTTTGCTTTTCGTAGTTACTTATTTCATTTGATATCTGGTTTCCAGCTGTGTTACAGCATTGCTTTGATAAAATAAAATGCATTTGATAATGTGAACTCTTTCTGTCAACAGATCTATTAAATAATTATTTTATGATCCACATTCTTTAAAAAAGGAGCACTTGGAAAGGAAAGAAGAATAAGAAGGAACTAGTAACTGGACACATAGTTTTCTTTTCAAGTACATGGTAATATTTTTTTTTTACAATAAGTTGTTATGGTGCACCACTTTAATTACATAGACATTAAGATGTGAATATACATTTCCCTTGTCTGCATTATCGTCTTTACTGTAATATTTTTTCTGCTTGGGCTATGTCATGTTTAGGTATAAGTTGCTGCTGTTTGCCAGGCATAGTGTTACTGAATTGTACTTTGTGTTACTCTTCTAAGCTAGTTTTTCTTGTTTCCTGCACAGTGCCTTATATTAGTTGTAATATTGCACTTGCTTTGCTAATTTATGCTGCTAGCTTTGCCAATTTGCATTTTTTGTCATTTCTGTTTGTGTTGATTTGTTGTCATGCTGCATTGCCTCGTCCCTTGGTATATATATCTGAGCTCAGTAGATTTAAGTTAGCTTAAGAGGGGGTAGACTATATAAGAAACTGACTATGGAGAATAGGTAAAGAATGCATTGCGAAGAAAGATTTGGGCCCAAATGAGTATGGTACAATCAGATATAATTATTTTGAAAGAAATATGAATAGAATACGGGAACGAGGTATAGGTAGGATTTTCTTGGAAATAAATGATGAGGTAAGCAATGTGTGAACATATAAATACAGAAAGCATGCTTAGATAGAATTTTTTGGTGGAAACAAAGGATGAAATACGAGGAAAGATATACGAAATGAAGTTTTGGGGTGGACTGCAGTACCAAATGTTACACTGAAAACAAACCCTGTCCTTTCCTTTTGTGTTATCCCACTATGTGTTTGTGTACCCTTGTGTATTTGTGTTTTTCCTGTCTTTATGTGTTTAGCTGATGAGAGCTATGCTGTAGAATTTTTCTAATACTCTGTTATTTTCTTTGTAAAGATGTTTAGACATTATTTATTCTGTTTTAATGCTCATGTGTGAAGTTGATGTTTCAAAAGTGATTCTGATCTTTTATTTTTGTACTCATGTCATCATTCCTGTAACACTGATGTATATGTTTATTTCTATTCTTTTGTAAAGCCCCTATTACTAAAAATGTTATCTGTATTGTTATGTTTTTAATGATGTATTTTGTACCTTTGTAATTGTATTCTTACGTCATAAAATTGTAATTGACACCAGTTCATCACATTATTAACTTGTAAGCATTCATTTCACTGCACACTTTTCTGTTGGTCATACTATATGGACACTATGTGAGAAGTTGGGACTGTTAGTGTTTGCACGTGTGTTACTAATTCAGCAAGGGACTGGATAACAGCATTGCTGGTTCTAAGGACAATTCCACAAACTTTGTGAGTGCACAAGTGGGGGTATATGGACTTGCTATCTTCTCTGCAAGACTCTTCGATGGTGATTGTGCACCTGCACAGTCGCAACAGATGGCTGCTGGCCATCTCTACAAGGACTATAGTGGGTTTGCATCTTTGATGACCCACCAATACCATCATCTCTACAAGGACTACAGTGGGTCTGCACCTCTGGTGGCCCGCCAATACCAATACTCTCTACCAGGACTGCAGTGGGTCTGCTCTGTGATGACCTACCTACCAATATTCTTCGAAACGTAGACTGACTCTGCTGTGGGTTTGCTCTGTTGTGGCCCATTACCTGTCAGCATGTCAAGAGTCAGCACTGTCTTTCTGTTGGAAGGACAACACTACTACTTCAAGACTGCATGGACATCCACTACTTCCGTGTGCATTGCCTTTTATTGCTCAGACTTTGATAAAACAAAGTGCAGGTTTACTCTTATGATGAATGATCAGGACTGTCTTTACTGACTGTGAAAAAATTTTAGCTGTTGACCAACATTGTATCAATAAGTGTGTGCATTTGATATCTTTGTTATTGTAATTATGAAAAATTTTATCAAATCTTTATTGGCCACTGCCCAAAAATATTTTGTAAAATTTTTTGTGGGGAGCATGGGGGCTATGTAAGTAGGCTGTTTAGATTTTTATATGGGTAATGCCACGAAGCGCTCTGTATGAAAATCACTGGCTGTGCTGTGTGCAGTATGTGACTAGTTTGCATTGTTGCCTGCCATTGTTGTCAAGAACTGCTATAGCTGGATGTGAACAGCGCGTAGCGTTGCGCAGTTGGAGGTGAGCCGCCAGCAGTGGTGGATGTGGGGAGAGAGATGGCGGAGTTTTGAAAAATGTCATGAACTGACTGTATATATTATGAATCTTGAGGTAAATACATTGTTTGTTCTCTATTAGAATCTTTCATTTGCTAAGACTATCAGTAGTTAGTGCCTTCCGTAGTTTGTATCTTTTATTTAGCTGGCAGTAGTGGCGCTCGCCGTATTGCAGTAGTTCGAGCAACGAAGATTTTTGTGAGGTAAGTGATTTGTGAAAGGTATAGTTTAATGTTTGTCAGGGCCATTCTTTTGCAGGGATTTTTGATAGTCAGATTGCGTTGCGCTAAAAACATTGTGTGTCAGGTTAAGCACAGTCTTGTACAATTGTTCTAAGTGGACGTTTCGTATGTATAAATTCCTCTAAGGGGATGTTTCAAATGTTGTGTGTAAAACAAACCAAAGACTGCGATTAATTGGCAGAACACTTAGAAAACGTAACGGGTCTACTAAAAGACTGCTTATTCTATGCTTCTCTTTTCTCTTCTTGAGCCCTGCTTTGTCGTGTGGGGCCTGTATCAGATACGTTGACGAAGGACATCGAAAGAGTTCAAAGAAGGCCACCTAATTTTCTATCATCGCTAAACAGCGGAGAAAGCGCCATGGATGTGATACACAAAGGTGGCAGGGGGGGGGGGGAGTGAGAAAATATTTTGTTGGCGCCCACCTACATAGGGAGAAATGATCATCAAAATAAAATAATAGAAATCGAAGCTCGCAAAGTAAGATTTAATTGTTCTCTGTGGCGACTTTGGGATATTTCCCCAAGGCATCTAATAATCTCTCTTCCCGTTCTTCGGTCAGATGTGAGGCATCAAAGACACTACCATGCTTGCTCTCATGCTCACACAACGGGGACTTATACCCTGGCCTAATCTCAGATGTGAAGACTTTATCTACATAATTCCGCATACCCTGTTTGTCAAATGGTTCAATTGGCTCTGAGCACAATGAGACTTAACATCTAAGGTCACCAGTCCCCTAGAACGTAGAACTACTTAAACCTAACTAACCTAAGGACATCACACACATCCATGCCCGAGGCAGGATTCGAACCTGCGACCGTAGCGGTCGCGCGGTTCCAGACTGAAGCGCCTAGAGCCGCTCGGCCACACCGGCCGGCCCCTGTTTGTCCCCAGAAAGTCACACTCCAGAACAACATCCATGGCAAGTCTAGACACCACAAAGAACTTCAATAGTCAAATCTAATGGCCGTAAATTCAACTATATACCTAGGAATTACAATTACGAACAACTTAAATTGGTAAGAACACATAGGAAATGTCGTGGGGAAGGTTATGCAAATACTACGTTTTATTGGCAGGACACTTAGAAAATGTAACAGATCTACTAATGAGACTGCCTGCACTATGCTTGTCTGTCCTCTTTTAAAATACTGCTGCGCGGTGTGAGATCCTTACCAAATAGGATTGATGGAGTACAACGAAAAAGTTCAAAGAAGGGTGGACACCATTAAAACAAAGGGGTTTTTCGTTGTTGCGTAAACTTCTCACGAAATTTCAATCACTAACTTTCTCCTCTGAATGCGAAAATATTATGTTGACGCCGACCTGCCTAGGGAGAAACGATCTCCATAATAAAATAAGGGAAATCAGAGTTCCTACGGTAAGGTATAGGTGTTCGTTTTTTCCGCACGCTATACGAGACAGGAAGAACAGAGAATTTTGAACGTAGTTCTATGAATCCTCCGCAGAATGTCCCTGTAGATATAGACGTAATTGACTGTTTACTGCCCGACACTTCACATCCACACCTTTTGCAAGAAGTAATTTACTGAAGCTGGCCACACAAAGACAACACTCACAACTAATCAGCAATGGTCGAGTCCTGCAACTTTGACACACGTTCATGACTGAGGCAGAGCATACAATGGTAATTTTCAGTGTGCAACACCTTTGGCTGTATGGCACTGGTTTTGTAGCCCTTATAGGTTACTACATCAACCAGCACTAGCCTAGCGTCACCTTCCCGCCTCTTTATCGTGCAGTACTAGGCAGTCATGAACTAAGAACCCCACTTCGTTACACCTAAAACTGCTGTCACTTCATCTTTCCTGAGTCCTGCCGCCTCATCCCTAACTGTGAGTACTCCTTCAGTAGAGGACACCCTTTCCACTTCACTCCACTGCACACGGTCTATGCTTGTAACCAACTGAAACCGTTCCAAAAAGTTTGCGGTTTACTGCAGAATAATACACATGACTGGTCTTCCAATCTCATTCGCTCCAATATATTACCAATTACCTCACCCTCAGGTGTATCCAAACTCAAAACTCTCACCGCCTCCGGTAATTTTTGAATACACTGAAGTAACGGTTCAGTGCTTTCTTGTACCTGATAAAAGTGGCTGCCATTGAGATCATGGCGGCACTGTGGCGACAGGTTCTGTTCCAATAATTTTTCCCTTAATTCACCTATGTTGTGCCTTGCCACAAGTGCTTCCAAAACCCAATTACTAAATTTACCTTGCACCAACGGATGTAGGATCTGAAGAACTACCCAATCAGTGATGCATAACACCTTAGCCTTCTCTTCTAGACAGACTGACAACCACGATACTTGGATTATCTTTTCATTACTGTCAGTAGATAACTCGGTAATTCCTTGGACCAGAGACCAAAGAGAGTTGGGAATTTGTAAAATAACTTGCTCCCGTCCCTGTAATCAGATGAGGGGAAGTCGCACCATGACTCACCAATCTCGAGCGAGGTATCTTCCCTTAGCACGTTCTCTTGGTGGTAACTACCCCCTCCCCTACATGTAACCAAATTACCTTCCTCTGCAAATTACCAATAACCCATTTCATTTCGTGATCAACATTTATCTTAGCCACGTCCTGCACCTAATTAGCTAGAGGGCTAAGCTGGCTCCAGATACGGAAAACATGGGCTCGAGTAGAAGTAACACCTTGCAACAGTTCCTTGTTTGCTTGCACACCGGTAAAGAGAATCTCACAAATTGAAATGCTTTACTCACATCACCCACTATTTCAGATGTGACGACTGGCATGAGCACGAATACCCAACATAAGCGTGTGCCAAGACTACAATGCTCTTTCCACCGTCATAATGTTAGTTTGTATTGTAGGCTTGGCTTTATCGAATGTGAAATGCCAGCCCCACCCCTTGGTTCCACGATCTCGTCCCACAACACTTATCTGAAATACAATTTCAGAATGCACTTAGTATATGAAGTTTCTTTCGCTAATACCTACACATAATTAGAGCCACACCACTCAGCCACTACCGCGCTCTGCTATTTTTGAGGCTGTGCGGTATGAGCCAATTTTTATTTTCCCTTTTGTGTCAACAACATCAAAACAACACAATTCCCCCAAAATTCTAAGTTAAACAATTCACTAGGCTCTGTTAATAAAACTTAATAGATTAACCCAGACACCAGTCTCATTACAAATGGCCAAGTATACACATACAACTATTATTTAGCTTCCTTTCTTTATATCCGCTTAAAATCATTGACAGCATAATTTAAACCCACGTTAGAGATGCTGAAGTAAATTCTCAGATACCCCAAGGAAAGAAATCTATACAAATCTTTGCCTTTTGTTACTTCGCCAGTGAGCAGAAAACTGAAAGCTTAATCGAGTATATAGTGAAAACTGTTTCGTCAGTACAAGGCTGATGGAGCAAATTAATCTAAACCTTCAATATTTCTCCTAAACACTATCCAAGCTTTCCATGAAACAATGAATGAATACAAGGATTTTGCAGGTTGTGATTTACACAGTTTTACAATTTACGATATCCCATGAAGTTGCACAAGTCTCTAGTTCGGTTAGCCACGAACATAGTCCTTCGCTTCTTGGAGCATGGGATAGGTCGTGCATCTCTACCACAGTCCAATCGAAGTATATAAACCAAATAAATACAGAGGCTCTGGGGAGTGAACATAAGATCATCTTAAACAAAGGTGGCAACTATTACACAACAGTACTCCAAAAATTTGGTTTACCAGTTCAGTACACTTAACGTAAGTGGTGCAAACTAAAACCCGTCCTCAGTAAACATTTACCAGCCACTTTTAACAGTTCACGATTGTTAGTATTTAAACATTTAGTAAATTTTCTCAGTCGAATAAAATAATTAGTACTGCCAAGACAGGCATACAGGCAAGCAGATGGTATTATGGTATTAAAAAACAGACGTTCCCGAATCCGCGATGAGAAAGAACAAAACGTCAAATGGAAATGCACTATGAGAATTATAATAATCGTCCCGGCTCCTCCCCCCCTCCCCCCCGTCGGAGGTTCGAGTCGTCCCTCGGGCATTGGTGTGTGTGTTGTCCGTAGCGTAAGTTAGTTTAAGTTAGCTTAAGTAGCGTGTAGGCTTAGCGACCGATGGCCTAAGTAGTTTGGTCCCATAAGATCTTACCACATAGTAGTATAGTAATAATAGTCCCTGTACCCCTACCTTAAGTCTGTAACACCCAGAATAGCAGTTACGGTGAGCTTATATTACTGATAATGTCGTGCTAAACATTTACTTAACCAAATGGCGTGACAGTTCTTAATTGAGTGGCACTTCAGAAACACGACACATGATCCAGTAAGTAACCTGGTAACTGCATACACAAAACTGCTGATAAGCAGTGCAGTAATCGCCACGCAAGATGCGTCTTTATAAATGACCCCAAGGCTCAAAGCTTGTCCTTTATAATAATTATGGTTTAAAAAATGATACCCGGTGCCCAAAGCACTACGCATTTCAACTTAAGTGCCCATGATGGCTAGAAGTTCAGCCTCATTATGTTACGCTTACAACGTGGAGTATAATACCGCTGACACTCACTCCACAGCAATAACAAGCGAAGAACAGCTTAACGATACCAGCTAATTGGAATACATTTCACATAAATTTTCTCAGCATGTTATAGTCTTAGGTGGAGATTTCAATTTACCAGATATAGACTGGGACACTCAGATGTTTAGGACGGGTGGTAGGGACAAAGCATCGAGTGACATTATACTGAGTGCACTATCCGAAAATTACCTCGAGCAATTAAACAGAGAAGCGACTCGTGGAGATAACATCTTGGACCTACTGATAACGAACAGACCCGAACTTTTCGACTCTGTAAGCGCAGAACAGGGAATCAGTGATCATAAGGCCGTTGCAGCATCCCTGAATATAGAAGTTAATAGGAATTTTAAAAGGGAGGGAGGTTTATCTGTTCAGCAAGAGTAATAGAAGGCAGATTTCAGACTACCTAACAGGTCAAAACGAAAATTTATGTTCCGACACTGACAGTGTTGAGTGTTTATGGAAAAGGTTCAAGGCAATCGTAAAATGCGTTTTAGACAGGTACGTGCCTAGTAAAACTCTGAGGGACGGGAAAAACCCACCGTGGTACAACAACAAAGTTAGGAAACTACTGCGAAAGCAAAGAGAGCTTCACTCCAAGTTCAAACGCAGCCAAAACCTCTCAGACAAACAGAAGCTAACCGATGTCAAAGTTAGCGTAAGGAGGGCTATGTGTGAAGCGTTCAGTGAATTCGAAAGTAAAGTTCTATGTGCCGACTTGACAGAAAATCCTAGGAAGTTCTGGTCTTACGTTAAATCAGTAAGTGGCTCGAAACAGCATATCCAGACACTCCGGGATGATTGAAACAGAGGATGACACGCGTAAAGCTGAAATACTAAACACCTATTTCCAAAGCTGTTTTACAGAGGAAGACCGCACTGCAGTTCCTTCTCTAAATCCTCGCACAAACGCAAAAATGGCTGACATCGAAATAAGTGTCCAAGGAATAGAAAAGCAACTGGAATCACTCAACAGAGAAAAGTCCACTGGACCTGACGGGATACCAATTCGATTCTACACAGAGTACGCGAAAGAACTTGCCCCCCTTCTAACAGCCGTGTACCGCAAGTCTCTAGAGGAACGGAAGGTTCCAAATGATCGGAAAAGAGCACAGGTAGTCCCAGTCTTCAAGTAGGGTCGTCGAGCAGATGCGCAAAACTGTAGACCTATATCTCTGACGTCGATCTGTCGTAGAATTTTAGAACATGTTTTTTGCTCGAGTATCATGTCGTTTTTGGAAACCCAGAATCTACTATGTAGGAATCAACATGGATTCCGGAAACAGCTATCGTGTGAGACCCAACTCGCTTTATTTGTTCACGAGACCCAGAAAATATTAGATACAGGCTCCCAGGTAGATGCTATTTTCCTTGACTTCCGGAAGGCGTTCGATACAGTTCCGCACTGTCGCCTGATAAACAAAGTAAGAGCCTACGGAATATCAGACCAGCTGTGTGGCTGGATTGAAGAGTTTCTGGCAAACAGAACACAGCATGTTGTTATCAATGGAGAGACGTCTACAGACGTTAAAGTAACCTCTGGCGTGCCACAGGGGAGTGTTATGGGACCATTGCTTTTCACAATATATATAAATGACCTAGTAGATAGTGTCGGAAGTTCAATGCGGCTTTTCGCGGATGATGCTGTAGTATACAGAGAAGTTGCAGCATTAGAAAATTGTAGCGAAATGCAGGAAGATCTGCAGCGGATAGGCACTTGTTGCAGGGAGTGGCAACTGACCCTTAAGATAGACAAATGTAATGTATTGCGAATACATAGAAAGAAGGATCCTTTATTGTTTGATTATATGATAGCGGAACAAACACTGGTAGCTGTTACATTTGGAAATGTCTGGGAGTATGCGTGCGGAACGATTTGCAGTGGAATGATCATATAAAATTAATTGTTCAAAAAGTGGTTCAAATGGCTCTGAGCACTATGGGACTCAACTGCTGAGGTCATTAGTCCCCTAGAACTTAGAACTAGTTAAACCTAACTAACCTAAGGACATCACAAACATCCATGCCCGAGGCAGGATTCGAACCTGCGACCGTAGCGGTCTGGCGGTTCCAGACTGCAGCGCCTTTAACCGCACGGCCACTTCGGTCGGCAATTAATTGTTGGTAAGGCGGGTACCAGGTTGAGATTCATTGGGAGAGTCCTTAGAAATTGTAGTCCATCAACAAAGGAGGTGGCTTACAAAACACTCTTTCGACCTATACTTGAGTATTGCTCATCAGTGTGGGATCCGTACCAGATCGGGTTGACGGAGGAGATAGAGAAGATCCAAAGAAGAGCGACGCGTTTCGTCACAGGGTTATTTGGTAACCGTGATAGCGTTACGGAGATGTTTAACAAACTCAAGTGGCAGACTCTGCAAGAGAGGCGCTCTGCATCGCGGTGTAGCTTGCTCGCCAGGTTTCGAGAGGGTGCGTTTCTGGATGAGGTATCGAATATATTGCTTCCCCCTACTTATACCTCTCGAACAGATCACGAATGTAAAATTAGAGAGATTAGAGCGCGCACAGAGGCTTTCAGACAGTCGTTCATCCCGCGAACCATACGCGACTGGAACAGGAAAGGGAGGTAATGACAGTGGCACGTAAAGTGCCCTCCGCCACACACCGTTGGGTGCCTTGGGGAGTATAAATGTAGATATAGACGTAGATGTAGATGTAGAACTTAACAGTCCTGCATGGTTTACCAGCAGCAATTCTCTTGAACAAACAGAGGGCAATACTGCTACACAGATACCTTCAGCTTAATGTTAATCAAATACATGGGGCACACTCCCTCCATACTAAAGCCATAACATAATAGAGCTGCACACTGTCATAACCAAAATTTCAGGGATGCTCTTAAACGAACAAATGTATCCAGAATCACCAATATATTCACGTTTCTCGATGCTGAACAGAGTGTAGAAACCCCTACTGTTGTTGCTGCATTTACAGCCTCACGATTGAACGGCAACTGCTCTCACTGGTCCAGACCTCACAGAAGTCGTACAGCGACAATACCGCCGCGTTCCTCGCTAAGCCCGGCCTGCTCGGTGTCAGCACCGCCCTGCAGCCAACGTCGTCCATGAGCCGCGCCAGTTGCCATTTCCTGGGGCGACTCCAGACCCAAAACGGCACGCCTCTAAATACGCTTCTCACCTGCCACCACTGTCACTGATGGCTTAGGTCACAGGCTCCTCCCAGCCAAATCAAAAAGTGCGTGCGCGAACTGTCCGTATCCAACTGGCGCCAACCGACAGCTACGCGTGCAGGGCACACTGCTAGATGTTGCACTACAAAGTACTGATTTTTGTCTCATGTACACACCGGAACCACCTACAAATTCAATCATGTATTGTTCTTACTATACTATATCCGAAAAATAAAGAAAATTTCGTTATTTGCTATCCTTTCTGGTGTTGCGATTTTAAATTCCAACTGTGTATTTTCAAATCCATAATTCAATAATTTTTGAATCTCTACAATTGTTGTTGTCCCATGCTTAGCTCGAACTTGTGTGATTTTAATTACTTACATTAACTTGTATCACAATAACACTTACATACTGTACAATTATCAGTATTAGCGGATTTGTGTACCACACTAAAATTCTAAGTATGTTGGAAAATAAGACGCAGACACGCACGCACACACACACACACACACACACACACACACACACCACTGGGTTTATTCAATCCAATACCGTATTGTCAAGCAACAGTCACTGTGGGGGTAAGAACATACCACACTTCACGAAATATGTCATAAACAAAGAGCTGCGTAAAAAACTGCTAAACCTTCATGACGTTTAAAATTATTACTTCTGTGTTAGTAACTTCATCCGTGATATATTTCTCAGACATTATCCACATATGCAGCTGAATATATCTTCACAAATATATCTTGTGCTACACACAGTTGAAGAGCGATGAGTGAAAAAACGCCGAGACTTGCATCAAGTTTTAATACATGTATTCTTTACTATTAAGACATTCCTAGAGTCGAGTAAACTTAAGAAAATCTCTGGCACCTGGCAGCGGTTTTGACAGCTTCCAGTTGCGAAGCTCCAACGGCTGTAGGCGAAAAGAATAGCCGTCTACACGAGAGATATGAAGATGCGTTGCAATAAAGACGTTTACAAAATACAGTTGTCGACTCGCGAAGCAACAGCACTTATACATTCATACATTATTAAATTTCTTTCTACGGCAGATTCAAAATTTCACAGGTATTTTGATGAATACGTAGAAATGAAATTTTTTCAATGTTACACTGCAAATGAAGCTCATTTTTTGTTTTAATATCTAATAGAAAATTAACAAAAAAGAGCACGGGCAATGCTGTCTTCGTGAGCTAGTATATTCTCGTGTGCTGAGACGCATTGCCAGATTTCAAGTGTTACCTCTAGTGGCCATATACAGCGTTTCGCTCTGCGTATTAAGCCTCTTGCACTGTGAAATCGCCTTAACACTATCAGTGTTAACACACGTGAGGAGAATGTTAATTATTAGCCACGGTTTTCCAGGGATGATATCCATATTTCCTTCTAATTTTTGTGTTGTAAAGAATCATGGCCGGCCGCTTTGGATGAGCGGTTCTAGGCGCTTCAGTCCGGAACCGCGCGACCGCTGCGGTCTCAGGTTCGAATGCTGCCTCGGGCATGGATGTGTGTGATGTCCTTAGGTTAGTTAGGTTTAAGAAATTCTAAGTTCTAGGAGACTGATGACCTTAGATGTTAAGTCCCATAGTGCTCAGAGCCATTTGAACCATTTGAAACATGTAAAATGAAGAAAAACACACGTGGAATAAAATCTGATTCCTAGCAAAACTGCCTATTTTTAAGTATCAGTCACTTAGGATTCCTCTTTAAGAAGAGACGAAAATACACACATCAAAAAAAGGTTTTGCATCACCTCGGTTCTGAGAGTTCCGGAACCTGTACAGAAAATAGGAAGCTCTCCACGTCATTTCCGCCCTTTTTATTGCTCATGAAAACCACACATTGCATGTTGTACCACCATACAGCGAAACCTTCAGAAGTGGTGGACCAGATTGCTGTACACACCGGTACCTCTAATACCCAGCAGCATTGATTCGTCGTGGCATACTATCCACAAGTTCATCAAGGCGCTGTTGGTCCAGATTGTCACACTCCTCAACGGCGATTCGGCGAGAACCCTCAGAGTGGTTGGTCGGTCACATAATCCATAATAAGCCATTTTCAATCTATTCCAGGCATGTTCGATAGGGTTCATGTCTGGGGAACATACTGGCCACTCTAGTCGAGCAATGTTGTGATCCCGAAGAAAGTCATTCACAACATGTGCACGATGGGGGCTTGATTTGTCGTCCATGAAGACGAATGCCTCGCCAGTATGCTACCGATATGGTTGCACTATCAGTCGGAGGGTGGCATTCACGTATCGTACAGACGTTACGGCGCCTTCCATGACCACCAGCGGCGTACGTCGGCCCCATATAATGCCACTCGAAAACAACACGAAACCTCCACCTTGCTGCTCTCACTGGACAATGTGTCTAAGGTGTTCAGCCTGACCGGGTTGCCTTCAAACACGTCTCCGACGATGGTCTGGTTGAAGGCATATGCGACACTCATTGGTGAAGAAAACTTGATGCCAATTCTGAGCGGTCTATTCGGCATGTTTTGGGCCTATCTGTACAGCGGTGCATGGTATCGTGGTTGCAAAGACGGACCTCGCCATGGACGTCGGGAGTGAAGTTGCACATCATGCAGTCTATAGCGCACAGTTTGAGTCTTAACACTACGCCTTGTGGTTGCACAAAAAGCATTATTCAACTTGGTGGCGTTGATGTCAGGGTTCCTCCGAGCCATAATCCGTAGTAGTAGCCTGAACAAGGCATATCATCGACAGTTCGTGTCTCTCTGTATCTCCTCCATGTCCGAACAACATCGCTTTGGTTCACTCCGAGACGCGTGGACACTTCCCTTGTTGAGAGCCCTTCTGGCACAAAGTAGCAATACGGACGCGATCGAATCGCGGTATTGACCGTCTAGGCACGGTTGAACTGCAGGCAACATGAGCCGTGTACTTCCTTCCTGGTGGAATGACTGGAACTGATGGAATCGTCTAGTAGGCGCTGCTCATGTATGGTTGTTTACATCTTCGGGTGGGTTTAGTGACATCTCTGAACAGTCACAGGGACTGTGTCTGTGATACAATATCCACAATGCACAAAAAGCATTATTCAACTTGGTGGCTTTGCTGTCAGGGTACCTCCGAGCCATAATCCGTAGGGAGCGGTCATCCACTGCAGTAGTAGCCCTTGAGCGGGCTGAGCGAGACATGTCATTGACAGTTCCTGTCACTCTGTATTTCCTCCATGTCCGAACAACATCGCTTTGGTTCACTCCGAGACCTCTGGACACTTTCTTTGTTGAGAGGCCTTCCTGGCACAATGTAACAATGCGGACGCAGTCGAACCCCGGTATTGACGGTCTAGCCACGTTTGAGCCACCGAGCCGTGTATCTCCTCCTTCCTGGTGGAATGACTGGAATGGATCGGCTGTCGGACCCCCTCCGTCTAATAGGCGCTGCTCATGCATGGTTGTTTACATTTTTGGGCGGGTTTAGTGACATCTCTGAACAGTCAAAGGGACTGTGTCTGTGATACAATATCCTCAGTGAACGTCTATCTTCAGGAGTTTTGGGAACCGGGGTGATACAAAACTTTTTCATGTGTGTATCTACAGCATTGGCTGCCATTATGGTTGCCTGCGTTACAGATGCAATCCATATTTGTCAACGATAAGCGCTCAAATACTCTCTCAGTGATCAGAACAAAACAAACAGCGTTAAAATCATTCGTCGCCCCGCTCTTGTCGATGGATAAACAACTCACTTGGACATGTGATTTACGGACAGGATTTTCGAGTTTGTTCTGAATATTTCGAATATCTGGTCTGAGCGATATTCTGACTAGACGTTCGGATGGGAATCTGTTAGTATAACGGTAATAGTGGCGATCACAATTACAGGTCGATATGACCACAACTGAAACATAAGTAAGTAAATTTTATTTAAAATACCCCAACTAACGATACACTGAAAGAAAATTATATCCTTCTGTTCGTAGATTGTAGTTACATATCTGTATTCTGGTGAAAGCATGTATCTTGGTAGTTTGTATAAAACAACATCTCTTCCCTTCACAGCGGATGATCGTCCTGCGTCCCCTCCTTTAAACCGTCGCCCAAACGTCAATATGATATATATCAAAATAAATAAAAAAATGGTTCAAATGGCTCTGAGCACTATGGGACTTAACTTCTAAGGTCATCAGTCCCCTAGAACTTAGAACTAATTAAACCTAACTAGCCTAAGGACATCACGCACATCCATGCCCGAGGGAGGATTCAAATTTGCGACCGTAGAGGTCGCGCGGTTCCAAACTGTAGCGCCTAGGACCGCTCGGCCACCCCGGCCAGCCAAAAACAAGAAAATAACCAAGGGATAGAAAATAAGCTGAAATTTCTCAACACAGAAGAGGAAATTTTTGCTCTTGACCAATACGATTCCACGTAGAGTATGTGAAAAAATTAGCTCCTTTTCTAGCAACAGCGTACCTTACGTCGCTCGAGGCGAAAACGGATTCCAGTACCTAGGAAGGGTCGTCGAACACATGAACAAATCTATAGGCGTGTCGTCGGTCAGTCGCAGAATTTTGTAACAGGCCTTACGCCTACCGAAGACTAACGGCGTAAGAAGTCACCCTCATTTCGTTAATGGCCGTATCCAAGAGGGCTGAGGAACAGACAGCGGCTCAGTATATTTCTTGCCCTTAGATTGAGACACTGTTCCTAAAAGGTGGAGGGATCAGTAACGGCCAACGGGATGAGGATGCAGAAGGCAGTGGAGACCACTGCATTACGGACACGTAATGTGTATCGACAGGACTTGTGGTATGTAATTGAAAAAGTGTCACGATCTACGCAAGGGGATTGCCAATGGGGTGGTGACCATAAGAAAAAGACCGAATAATCTATGAAAAGATACGTTTCTACGAGTCGGGGCGTGGAATGTCAGAAGATGCTGGGGAAGCTATAAAATCTTAAAAGAGAATTGCTAAGGCTCAGTTTAGAAATAATGGGGACCAAAGAAGTGAAATGTAAAGAACACATTTCTGGCCAGACGAGTATAGGGTAATATCAAAGGCAAAGAAAGTGGTATGACAGAAGTAAGATTGAAACTTCCTGGCAGATTAAAACTGTGTGCCGGACCGAGACTCGAACTCGGGACCTTTGCCTTTCGCGGGCAAGTGCTCTATCAACTGAGCTACCCAAGCACGACTCACGCCCCGTCCTCACAGCTTTACTTCTCCCAGTACCTCGTCTCCTACCTTACAAACTTTACAGAAGCTCTCCTGTAAACTTTCGAAGGTAGGAGACGAGGTACTGGCAGAAGTAAAGCTGTGAGGACGGGGCGTTAGTCGTGCTTGGGTAGCTCAGTTGGTAGAGCACTTGCCCGCGAAAGGCAAAGGTCCCGAGTTCGAATCTCGGTCCGGCACACAGTTTTAATCTGCCAGGAAGTTTCATATCAGCGCACACTCCGCTGTAGAGTGAAAATTACATTCTAGAAGTAAGATTCTTTATGAATAGGAAGGTAGGGCAGACAGCAAGTTACTTTGAACAGTTCAGTGGTTGGGTAGCTCTCATTAGAATCAGCAGCAAACCATTACCGACAACAATAGTTCATATGTACATTCCGACTCGCAAGCGGAAGGTGAAGAGATGGAGACAGTATAAGAGAACATTGAGAGTTCGTAAATGGAGACCAAAATCTTATAATCAATAGGCACTAGAATGCGGTTGAAGGGGAAGAAGAATTAGAGGAAATTGTTGCAGTACAATATGGTCTTGATAGTACGAAAGGGTTAGGAGAAAGACGAATTGAGTTCCGAAATAAATTTCAATACTGTGTCAAGAACCGCGAGAGGAGGAAATATATTGGGAAAAGATTGGAGCACAAGGGAAAGTGCCAGCTGGACTACATCATGCTCAGACAGAGATTCCGAAATCAGATACTGGATTGTATGTCGATCACAGATGCTCATATGGATTCAGATCGAAATTTAGTAATAATAAAGAGTAGACCGAAGTTAAGGGAACCGTCCGAAAGAATCAGTGTAGAAGGAAGTGGGGTACTGAAGTAACGAGGAATTATGAGACGCGTTTTAAGTACGCTAGGGATGTGGATAGTGGATAGAGACACCACACGAAGCAGCATAGTTAAAGAGGAATGGACAGCTATAAAAAGAGCAGTCACAGAAGTTGGAGAGACAAACGTAGGTTGAAGGATGATAACTACGAGGAAACCATGGGTAACTGAAGAAATACTTCAGTTGACGACGAAAGCAGAAACTACAAAAATATTCAGGGAAGTTCAGGAATACAGAAATACAAGTCACTTAGGAATGAAATAAACAGAAAGTTTAAGGTTGGTAAGACGAAAAGGCTGCACGAAAAAAAGGAGAAATCGAAAAAGAAATGATTGTTGGAAGGACTGACTCAGCATATAGAAGAAAAGTCAAGAGACAGGGAATCCAGTAGTAGAATTTAAAAGAGCTTTGGGAAGCTTAGATCAAATAATGGAGAATGGATAGATAACATTCCATCGGAATTACTAAAATCATTTAGGGAAGTGGTAAGAATACGACTACTCACGCTGGAGCTCGGAATGTACGAGGCTAGCAATATGCCATCAGACATTCGGAAGAACATCATCCACCAATTTCGAAGGCTGCAAGAGCCGACAAATTCGTGAATTACCGCACAATGGCCTAAACGGCTCTTTCATACAAATTGCTGACGAGTGTAATATACAGAAGAATGAAAAAGGAAAATGGGAATCTGATAGGAAACAAAGAAAAGAAATTTAATAATAATTTTGTGTGTACATTACTTCAACAAGAAATTCATATTTTATCTTCCTTTTGTTCTTTCTTATGTAGCAGGTATGAGATTGATACTTAGATCTCTTACTTATTCTATATGCTATACACGGAGGCAAAAAACCTTTAGGAAGTGTATGTCTTTGGAGTCGCCGTGAATGAGTGGCAGATAGAAGCTGACGTTGTATTACCTGAAAGTGATCTACTACGTACGGCGTTGCCACACAAGACGCCTTTGTGTGCAAGCGCCAAGCGTAATGTAGGTCGTCCTTTCATCCTGCTGCCCATATTGCATTCAGAAATCCGGACATAAGATGTGACAGCGTTGACGGGAAAGATATCTACGGTATTACAGACGGTGGGGTCTTTCGAGCGTCTTATCTCCGTTGGCAGACGTCCGATAGCAATATTCACTTGGATGTAGCAAAGAAAGCGTTTGTATACCCGAAACCGCGATAGGAAATAAATCATTCGATCCGTCCAGTGCTATATTTGAGACGGAACCCACGGTGGTTCGTAACAACTTCATGTTTTAATTTTCGTTTTGGATTTTTCGGTGCTTCAGAGGATAAAAAATTAAAATTTTACCGCTGACATTCTAGGGAAGAGTCTTAAGGAAAGTTCCTTTTACAGGGTGTAATCATGAAGTCTTAACCCTCGCATTACCAAGGGAGGGGGCTACTTGATGCCCACCTTTAGAAGATATTGTCATCTCGTCAGTAATTTTTTTTTAAGTTTTGAAACAAATATTGTTATTAATGAATTCTTCTGCCGTATTCTATAAATGTTTTAAATTTTCTGTTAAATTTAACCCAGAAATTTAAGTCTCAGTAGTAGAGCCCACTCTCCCCAATGAATGTTTAAAGCAATTACAGCCCTCGGTCACAAAATTTAAGTCTTTTGACCAGGTTTCAAACCTTCTATGAGTGCCTTCATCAGAAACTAAATATTCAAAATCTATGGGAAAATTTTTTTTATATAAAAGTGTAAGAACTGACTACCACTACAAGAGAGAAACAGTTCTTACATGTCACGTATAAGATAAATATCAAGCGAGAAAAGGCTTTAGTCACAAAAATTTAAAAAGAATACATGAAGGCGAACCACTATGGACTGCTCATACCTTTTATATAAAAATGTTTCCCATAAATTTGTACTTATGTTATAGGCCAAGTTTGGATATTTAATTTCTGATGAAGGCACTCATAGAAGTCTTGGAACCTTGTCACAAGACTTAAATTTTGTGACCGAGGGCTGTAATTGCTTTAACTTTAATTTTTATGTTATATTCAGTGTTTACAGGTTCAGGCGTACTTGCACAAAAATATCTCTTTAAAAAGTATGTTGTGGCTGAAAATCAACTTCAGTCAAAGAATTTTGCATTGATTTTTTTTTTTGGTGAGCATAAGGTCCTCCAGTACCCCTCACCCGCACCCCATCGGTAGTAAGTGTTAATAAAAATACTTGGTGTTGCTAAGAAAGTGCTAAATGTAATTTCCAGGTTCTGCACCCTACTCACACATCAGTATATTTTTGTAAACTATGTTGCTAGTATAAGTCCACCACAGTTAAATAATCTTTTTTCAATTTTTTTTTTTTTTTAGTGTTGGCATAAGAGCCTCTCAATTGACCCCCCCCTCCCCTCAACCCTTGGTAATGCTCGTTTCAGAAAATTGTTTGGTATGCTAGGGTTAATAATCATCTCGAAAAATTAAAGCTAGCTAATTAAGTTATTATTTTTTTAGGTGACTGTCTTCAGTCCTGGTATACTTTGAAATCCAGCACCACAGTACCGTATCACGACGCTAAAGGAACCTAAACAAGATGGCGCAGACTGCTGGAAAAGTTGGTGTTGTATGGCAATTCATTTTCTGAATTCGGAAGGGAACAACTCCCCTTCAATGGTGCAGCTGTTTCACTAATAATGCATGGTCGTATGACATTATGATCAGGCGGAGCAGGCGGTTCCAGTGTGGTGAAACAAGTATTAACTGACGAAGAGAAACAGTCACCCACATAAGGCAGGTCGTCACAACTGATGCTATAGAGGAAAAAGAGAAAATCAATCGTGGATGAGTTTACAACATTTTCACAGGTCCAAGTTCGCTGTCCATTGGGTTCCTCGACTGCTCACACCCGATCAATAAGTCCGATAACCGAGGAGGTGGCAGGAATGTTGCAGCTGTGTTAGACCAATCAACGTGACATTTTTAACCATTTAACCAGCGCGGACGAGTCTGGGTGTAGCTATGACACCGAGAGAAAGGAGCAAAACAAGCGATGGAAACAGGTGTATTAAGCACAATCGAAAAAGGCGAGGACGGAACTTAGCACTTTGTCTAGTAACACATTACGCTCGTAAGAGGCAAATCGTCACTGCGGCATACTACCGAAATCGAATGCACGAAGCAGTTGAATGCTGTGCTTTTGCTCCACAACGCCTCAGATCATTATGCGCAAACCAGAGATATATGTACCCAGTCAGTCTTAAAAGTTTCAGACTCAAAAGTTTCTAACTTTTTTGCAGCGAACACGTGTCATACAAGGAAGCTTGCATGTGGATATGCATATGTACAGAAAATAAAGCAACTGCGACATGGAACAAATCGTCGAAATTCCATCGGATAGTAACGTCGGCTAAACCAAAGTATTTAAAATTGATAGCAAATGTTTATTCAAGAAATATCCATACAAATATGCGGACAGTGTCCTTACGTAGATGTGCAAAACAGAAGAAGAATCAGCTGCTCCACTGACGGGGAGTTGTTCCCCTTCGAATCCAGAAAATGAATTGCCATACAACACCAACTTTTCCAGCATTCTGCGCCATCTTATTTAGGTTCCTTTAGCGGCGTGATACGGTACTGTGGTGCTGGATTTCAAAGTATACCAGGACTGAAGACAGTCACCTAAAACAAATAATAACTTAATTAGCTAGCTATACTACTATGTAGTGTAAAAAATACAGTGGCATGCACGGATAAAGTTCTTGCAGTAACACATTCGAAAATCAGCAGCAAAATCTTTAAAGTTCATCAGCGCTAAAATCTCAGTTCCACTCGCTGAGAAAACAAAACTTCGTCAATGACCATTACAATCCTGACGAACATGTAGCAAGTTGATCACACTGTTATCAACAGTAAATGCAGAGAATTATATGTTTCAAAAATGCCTTAAACTGCTCAGACAACGATCAGTTCCCGTGGTCGCATTCATCAGTCGCTGAAAAGTACACAAATATTTCGAAGCCCTGAAGCAATTCTAAATTCAGGGCTTACTCTCACGAAATTACCCTAAGTCCCCAAAAATTCTTAGGTTTTCGACTCACGACCACAAGAAATTTTTAAAGCCCAACAAATGCTAATTCAGCAGTCACGGCTCTCTGGCCGCCAATACCACTAAGCAATCCATTACTCTGAACGTTCGCTAATAATAGCATAAGAGCGTGCCACTGCTCGCCCCTTTAAGCATTTAGTCACATAATCATTAATGAATTCATGTTACGTATTCACAAATTATTATCATTCTGTCAGGGAAGACAGTGCACAAACTACCATACTGAAGAGCCAATGAAACTGGTACATCTACCTAATGTCGTGTAGGGTCCTCGCATTCACGCAGAAATGCGCAAAACGACATGGTAGTAATGGGACAAGGTTGGTCTGGCCCCACTTTCCATTGTTTCCAAATTTATCCAAGATGGTGTCGATGACGTCAACCAAGATGTAGGAATGTAGACTTGGCAACAGCGCATGACGTCATCCAAGATGGCGGCTTTTGGCGGGAAAATAGACCAATTGTGCTACGTCCACTAACCTAAGCATCCAGAAGAAATAAATAGCGGGAAGTTTAATTCCAACAGGATAATGCATGCAAAACCTTAATTTTCTTTATTATTATTCATTATTATTTATTATCATTTATTAACATTTATTATCATTTATTATTATTTATTATTACTGACCTGCCTCCACTAGAAAATTCCCTCCAAATTCAATTTCCAACATGATAATGGCTGCAAAACCTTACTTTTGCTTATTATTTATTATCATTTATTAACATTAATTATCATTCATTGTCATTTATTATCATTCATTATCATTTATTACCATTCATTATCATTTATTATTATTATTATTATTTATTATAGGCCTATCTCCACTAGAAAATTGCGCCAGATTCCAACTCGATAATGTCTCGAAAACTGTACTTCTATTTATTATTATAATTTATTATTTATTCAAGATGTCCGATTTTCGCGGCGAGAAAGCCATTTTCCTCACATCCAATCAATAATCTATCATAAGTTCAAATCCCAACACCATAATCGATCACACGCACAAACTTTCTCCATCATTGATCTTTTTTCACTGGTAGCCTATCATAATCGCGTCAAATAATAAACTGCACTTATAGTAACGTAAGTCACGTCCATTGATTTTGCAGGGGGGAAGGGACTGAACACTTAATTTCAAGCAGCACGGTCATCACTTTTTCTCCAACACAGTCAGCACACACATTTTTGATATAGCAGTCCAGTCGCCACGACATCCGTGCTCCAACTGAATTAGTTCAAATCCTCGCCACCCCTGGCCAGCACATGGAGATACTGCCGACGCCTGTCACATGAGGCAAACGGCCACTCGCGCTGGACTGCCGCACAGTGGGCCAGAATCTTGAAAACGTGGCCAAAACGGAAAAAAGAGTTTAAAGATGGGGATTTTGGACTATCAGGTTGGCAGCAGCAATGCTGGGACAACTGAATGCCGGCTGTGCGGACGACCAGATGTTCATTTGTTAGGTAATATCTCAGGTCAAATGCGGCAGTTCATTGTTAGCATGCGCGCAGCTGGCCAGACTACAAAAACAGTCGTGTTGTTGAAGGAAGTTATTTATGTTTTGTGCAAGTGAAACCAATACTTTCAATATGGAATGTATTCCAGGAGGTATGTACTAGTGAAAAAACACTTATATCACTATTAAATCATAAATTATGCACGTTTACATTTCAATTAACGTACTACAGGGAAATGAATGACAAAATCGTAAAATGCGCTTAAAAAATAGAGATAAGTTACGAATTCCACGACATTCCGCTTTCTTTTGCACTGTGTACGCAAGTATATATTATTACCTTTGTAAATTAAGCTTCAAATCCTGCGACTAGTAGCGACTCTGGCTTTGAGCCACGTTTTAAGCGACACTTACAAAATGTCATTGTTCAGACATCTTCAAAAATGACAGTAGAATCAATTAATTATGAGTTTCATTTGCACAATTTAAATTACAATCGACACGTAGAAGCATTGTAAAGAATAAAATAATTAGAATAATGACGAAAAGTGTAACACAGATTTTTTTTTAAATTTCAGTTTCATCTGATCCAGCGTATTCCAGAATCGGATTTTCGAGGAAAGATATTTTTCTAATAACAAAAGATCATCATCATCATCATCATCATCATTTAAGACTGATTATGCCTTTCAGCGTTCAGTGTGGAGCATAGCCCCCCTTATACAGTTCCTCCATGATCCCCTATTCAGTGCTAACATTGGTGCCTCTTCTGATGTTAAACCTATTACTTCAAAATCATTCTTAACCGAACCCAGGTACCTTCTCCTCGGTCTGCCCCGACTCCTCCTACCCTCTACTGCTGAATACATTAGTCTCTTGGGTAACCTTGCTTCTCCCATGCGTGTAACATGACCCCACCATCTAAGCCTGTTCGCCCTGACTGCTACATCTATAGAGTTCATTCCCAGTTTTTCTTTGATTTCCTCATTGTGGACACCCTCCTGCCATTGTTCCCATCTACTAGTACCTGCAATCATCCTAGCTACTTTCATATCCGTAACATCAACCTTGTTGATAAGGTAACCTGAATCCACCCAGTTTTCGCTCCCATACAACAAAGTTGGTCGAAAGATTGAACGGTGCGCAGATAACTTAGTCTTGGTACTGACTTCTTTCTTGCAGAAGAGAGTAGATCGTAGCTGAGCGCTCACTGCATTAGCTTTGCTACACCTCGCTTCCAGTTCTTTCACTATGTTGCCATCCTGTGAGAATATACATCCTAAGTACTTGAAACCGTCCACCTGTTCTAACTTTGTTCCTCCTATTTGGCACTCAATCCGTTTATATTTCTTTCCCACTGACATTACTTTCGTTTTGGAGATGCTAATCTTCATACCATAGTCCTTACATTCCTGATCTAGCTCTGAAATATTACTTTGCAAACTTTCAATCGAATCTGCCATCACAACTAAGTCATCCGCATATGCAAGACTGCTTATTTTGTGTTCACATATCTTAATCTCACCCAGCCAGTCTATTGTTTTCAACATATGATCCATAAATAATATGAACAACAGTGGAGACAGGTTGCAGCCTTGTCTTACCCCTGAAACTACTCTGAACCATGAACTCAATTTACCGTCAACTCTAACTGCTGCCTGACTATCCATGTAAAGACCTTTAATTGCTTGCAAAAGTTTGCCTCCTATTCCATAATCTAGTAGAACATACAATAACTTCCTCCTAGGAACCCGGTCATATGCCTTTTCTAGATCTATAAAGCATAGATACAATTCCCTGTTCCACTCATAACACTTCTCCATTATTTGCCGTAAGCTAAAGATCTGGTTCTGACAACCTCTAAGAGGCCTAAACCCACACTGATTTTCATCCAATTGGTCCTCAACTAACACTCGCACTTTCCTTTCAACAATACCTGAGAAGATTTTACCCACAACGCTGATTAAAGAGATACCTCTGTAGTTGTTACAATCTTTTCTGTTTCCATGTTTAAAGATTGGTGTGATTACTGCTTTTGTCCAGTCTGATGGAACCTGTCCCGACTCCCAGGCCATTTCAGTTATCCTGTGTAGCCATTTAAGACCTGACATTCCACTGTATTTGATGAGTTCCGACTTAATTTCATCCACCCCAGCCGCTTTATTGCACTGCAATCTATTGACCATTTTTTCCACTTCCTCAAATGTGATCCTATTTCCATCATCATTCCTATCCCATTCTACCTCGAAATCTGAAACATTACTAATCGCATTTTCACCTACATTGAGAAACTCTTCAAAACATTCCCTCCATCTGCCCAAGGCATCCACAGGATTCACCAGCAGTTTTCCTGACCTGTCCAAAATACTTGTCATTTCCTTCTTACCTCCCTTTCGAAGACTGCTAATTACACTCCAGAATGGTTTTCCAGCAGCTTGACCCATAGTCTCCAACCTGTTTCCAAAGTCTTCCCACGATTTCTTCTTCGATGCTGCAATTATCTGTTTGGCTTTGTTTCTTTCTTCAACATAACTTTCTCTGTCTATCTGGGTTCTGGTATATAGCCATTTTTGATACGCCTTCTTTTTTCTTTTACAGGCTGTTTGCTTCATCCACACACTACTGTTCCAAGACATTCCTTAGCCACTTCTAGTACTGTGTCCCTGTACCTTGTCCATTCCTTTTCCAATGACTGTAATTGACTACATTCAACTAACTGGTACCTTTCTGAGATCGTTGTTATGTACTTGTGCCTGATTTCCTTATCCTGAAGTTTCTCCACTCGTATCCTCCTACATATGGACCTGACCTCCTGCACTTTCGGCCTCACAATCCCAATTTCACTGCAGATTAAATAATGACCAGTGTCATCAAAGAATCCCCTGAATACACGTGTGTCCCTCACAGCCTTCCTGAATTCCTGATCTGTTATTATATAGTCAATGACAGATCTGGATCCCCTGCCTTCCCAAGTATACCGGTGAATGTTCTTATGTTTAAAAAAGGAGTTTGTGATTACTAAGCCCATACTGGCACAGAAATCCAAGAGTTGTTTCCCGTTCCTGTTGGCCTCCATATCCTCTCCAAATTTACCCATAACCTTTTCATACCCTTCTGTTCGATTTCCAATCCTGGCGTTAAAATCACCCATGAGCAGAACACTGTCCTTGTCCTTTACTCTAACAACTACATCACTGAGTGCCTCATAAAAACTATCCATCTTATCTTGATCTGTCCCTTCACAATGCGAATATACTGACACAATCCTACTTTTCTTGCTAGACACTGTCAAATCTATCCACATCAGTCGTTCGTTTACATACCTTATTGCAACTACGCTGGGTTCCATTTCTTTCCTGATGTAAAGCCCTACACCCCATTGTGCTATTCCTGCTTTGACTCCTGACAGGTAGACCTTGTATTCTCCCACTTCCTCTTCTTTCTCACCCCTTACCCGAATGTCACTAACAGCTAAAATGTCCAGCCCCATCTTACTTGCAGCCTCTGCCAGCTCTACCTTCTTCCCAGAGTATCCCCCATTGATATTAATAGCTCCCCATCTCATTACCATTTGTTTGCCAAGTCGTATCTTAGGAGTCCCTGGTTTGTCATTTAGAGGTGGGACTCCGTCACCTCCAAAGGTCCGAGGCATTTTGCTCTGATTGTTGCCAGCATCATATTTAAAGTACCAGGGAAGCAGGTTGCTAGACTTACTTGCCCCGAGTCCCATTGGGTTTTACCCCTAGCGGCTGAGGGACTAACCGGTGGATTTGGTAGTCTTTGCCGTATGAGCACAAAGGTGACCACGACTCAGAATATGTCCGAGATGCCCAGCCTTATTCCAAAGTAACTGGTATCCCGACTGTCGGGACCACTTACTTGGCCACTCATACGTTGCCCGTGGTTCATCAACTAGGACATGACTACAGGAACCCACACCATGAACCACAGGAACCCACACCATGAACAAAAGAGTATTTGTTAAATGATTTGGAAGGGGTCATAGAACATTTGGAAAGGTCGCTGACAGAAAAAAAGTGGACTTACAATTAAAATTCCCTATGATATGAGGCCTACCATTTCGATTTTGTTAACGAAGTTAAGAAGCAAGTATAAGGAAGCAACTCGGCGACAAGGATATTTTTTCAAGAAGAACGAAACCTGGTTAAATACAATAGTATATATTCCGATTGATTCGAAATCTGCAGTTGTGACTAAATCAACAGGCCGACCTGCCACAAAAATTGAAACATTATCTGATAGGTCTAAAAGAAGGAGAACTGAGGAGATCCATACGAAGTTCAGTCCTGTGGAATTATCGTTCGCCGCGCAAATGAGTCTTCGATCTTCGGGGCACCCAGATGCTGCGAAGATTGTGAAAGACGTCACACTCTCAAGTCCATCCAAGGTGAAAAAATACAAGGCAGGCTTGCGATTTTCAACATCATCGCCATCCTCATATGATGCAAATGAAGGTCCAGCACTCCTTTTTGACTTGAAATTGTCAAAAGAATCTTACCAGCATTTGAGAAATGGCGCTAAAGGAAAAGGCTTAAACACACTATATCCACCGTATTCAGCTGTTTTGGTAGCAAAAAAAGCTTGCTGTCCTCCAGACGTAACCCTCACTTTTACCGAATCAAAAGCTGAGGTACGGTTGCAAGCTTTGTTAGACCACACTGTTCAACGTGTTCTACTGCTGAAACGAGACGATATTTTACATATGAGTGATTCGAAAATGTCTAATATGGCCCTTATTTGTAAGTGAGGCTTTGACGGAACCTCCGGGCAAAGCATGTATAAAATGAAGTTTTCAGATTCGAGTATTTCAGATGCAACTTTATTTTTCACTTCGCTTGTTCCACTGAAACTTGCAGCTGTAAATGAAGAAACTAAAGAAGAAAAGATCTTATGGATTAATCCGAAGCCGTCTTCAACCCTCTTTTGCAGACCACTGAAGTTAGAATTTACAAAGGAAACAGAGCAAACGTCTTTCATTGAGAAAGCGTATTACGACAAACAGATCGAACAACTCCAATCATTCGAAACAGTTATTCATGGGAAAGACATTTCCATTAAATACAATTTAAGCATGACCATGGTAGATGGTAAAGTGTGAAATGCTATCATCAACACAAAGTCTGCGCAACGGTGCTATCTCTGCAAGGCTACGTCTGCCCAATTTAACAACATTGACGATGTTTTGAAAAAACAAGTTACCGCCGATTATCTGCAGTACGGACTATCAACTCTTCACGCCCGGATTCGATGTTTTGAATGTTGTATTCATTTGGCATACCAAATGAAAACAAAAAAAGTGGCAGGCACGTAAAGCAGAAGATAAAGAGGAAAAAGCAATACTGAAAGCCAACATTCAAAAAGCTTTCAAAGAGCAGCTTGGAACTGTAATTGACATGCCGAAACAAGGTTTTGGCAGTACGAATGACGGAAACACCGCTGGACGTTTTTTTGAAAACACTCCAACATCAGCGCTGATAACTGGAGTTTCCGAAGAACTAATCCACCGTTTCCATATAATTTTGCAGACGATTTCGAGCGGACGTTAGATCGACGTTGAAAAGTTTCGAGCATACGCCTTAGCATCTGCCAGGCACTACGTGAAAGAATACCCCTGGTACAACATGCCAACAGCAGCCCATAAATTGTTGATTCACGGTCCAGACATTATTTCTTCGGCCATTTTACCCATCGGTCAACTATCGGCGGATGCTCAGGAATCAACCAATAAGTTGATAAAGCAATATTGCCTGAGTTTTTCTCGAAAGTTTTCAAGAGTTAAGACTATGGAAGACGTGTTCAGGAGATTGTTGGCAACGACAGACCCCTACGTTTTTTCCTTACGCAAATCTTCGCCGAAGAAACTGAAGAGTTTGTCGCCAGAAGCCGTTGCCCTCTTAGTTCTTGAGGCGGAAGACTATGACGACTCAGATGCAGATGCAGATAATGAGGAAACAGTGTTTGAGGATGATGACTACAATAACCCCTAAATACTGACTTTTATATGAATAAAAATATATAAATATAAATAAATAAAAAGACATAGATTTTGACCGCCATCTTGGATCCACCTAAATTTTTTGTACTTTGTCATCATCAGTAACCTCGATAATTCCTAAAAATTACTTTTATACGTGAAAAATGATAGTAGTGTACATAGAGCCTGCCATCTTGGGTCCGCCATTTTGTTTTTCTCACTATTTGATATCATATTCTTAATCAGAAACTCCGTAAACCCTTACATACTAAGTTTGGTACAAATTGAACAACTACTTATATTTTGACCACCTTTTTGGGATTCTGACCCACTGTGTGCCCGTACGCTGGGGGTGAGCCCAGCGATCGCACCCTCGTCGTAAACATGTTTTCGCTGGACAGGCTGGAACTTGCCGAGCTTGACATCACAGCAGTCACTTGACCGCTCACCACGTGTATTCGTCGCCCCCGCACGTTTCCCCCCAAAATTGTTTCTCTCGGAGCTGAATCACACAACGGTCGGCCGTTCCCTGCCAGACTTTTGGCGCCAAAGTTGTTTTCCTAGGTACGTTCAAACCTGTCGATGCCGACCGCTCACCGTGCACCACGTGTCCTTGTGTGAGCAACAACGCAGTGCAACACTTTTGACGGCAAAGTTTGCTCGACAGTGGAATCTGCCATGACTGTATAACAGCATGTTTGGTCGGCCCTAGAACGCTCACTAATTGACTCTCTCTCGCGCACGTGTTATAACTGCATCGCTGCGCCGCCGCCCCGCTTACTTTACACACCCTCCATACACACGACGAACATGGTCTTCTGTAAATACCTAAGTACTTAATTCCATTTCTGTTTTAATCATATTAAATAATTCAATTTACAATTTCACATACGTATGCAAAGGTGTTCAACTACCTAATTTCAAATACTTTTCGAGGACCAGACAGACACCTCTTCCTAGGAACCAGCGACGAGTCTAAATTCTGGCAGTAAAGAAAGGTCACTTCCGCTTCCTCTACCAACCTAACAAAATTGTTGGAAGGAAAGGGCACTTGTACTAGCCTCAGCCACCCGACCGCCACTTCCTCCTAGGAACCAGCGCCAAGTTTGAAATCTACAAGTAAACAAAGCTCACTTGCACTTCCGTCACCAACCTAGGAAAATAGTTGCAAACGAAACTCATCACCTCTAAACTAAGCCACCAGCACTCAACCTCTTCCTACATGATTGGGTAAAAGGACTCACCCTGCACTAGGCCCATAGATGGAGGAACCAATTTCCTTTATTTAGGAATGGAGTGTATGTATGACACCGACATGTTCCACACCACACAGACCTGCAAAACACTCCTTCATAACTCATTTATAATGCTCTAGACACACGCTTGCTAATTGTAAACAGTTAAAAATAACTCATAGCACAGCCTACAGAAATGCGAACCGCTCGTAAATAACGCAAAACATTTACATCCAAATAGCCAAACAACTACTAATTTTCGCAAATAATTTCAGTCCATAGGCAGATGGAAGGTGGAAAGAATGTACATTATTTATTTGGGACATATCTTTTTGAAACTTTTGCATCTCATAGGTTTCGATATGTAAGGCAGACGTAAGGCAGGTTCTGAACTCCAGTACTGCACTACATGTGGCAACACAACCACACCTACCAAGATATTCATTCCAATCCAGAACTCTAACTCCTCTACAGATAAATTTATCCAGTTATTTGTTGACTCACTCACAGTCGACCAGATTGAAGTTTTTTCGCAAAATAACTCAGACTGCACTGTGTTGCTGGGGGAAGTAAGGAAGGACTGCACTATATTTATTTGGAGCCCTTTAATTTAGTCGTGGAGTATATTTGTCACCAAACACCCACACTGATCCGACTATGGTCATCTCACTCAGGCCACATACACGTAAATAACTCCTAATTTCACCACACAACAGCGAACAGGTCTTAAATAATGCAATACACTATATTAGCAGACGATCTCTGTACTCATAAACTCTCCAAATAAAGCACCACATAGTGCACAGACATGCTCGCAAAATTGTGCAACAGACACGACCAAACACCCCCAGCTGCCAAACCGACTCTGCTCGGCCTCCCCCAAACATTACCTCAACACAGTCGCATTCGGGCCTAACACCAGAGAAATTAATATGGCCTATGCGCCTTAGATTACGCTCCAAGGCAGGGCAAGCGCGTGCAGTTTGCAGGAAAGGAGGTTCCAGAGTATCCAGCAAAGTTCAGCTTTCGAGCGCTCGAGACAGCCGACCACAAAGAGGACTCTCCTCGGACACATTTGAAAGCTGCATTGTTCTTCTTATGTATTCCACCGGCGTCTCAGGTCTGGACATGCCTTCACGTCTATTGTCACAATAGCTCATAGCTCGTTGACACACACGATTACACGGCCAGGAGAACATTTACTATTCGCATGCAACCGAGATGTTGACGGAAAACCAATCACTCTGATCTGTGCTGCAGGCGCATGTAATCATTGAGAACACTCTATTTATTTTTTCGAACAACTTAATTAACCATACAGTATATCTATCACGCTATCACTAAACACCCACCCAGATATGTCCTGGACCATGTTGCACAGCCCACAGACATGCACCCAATCATAATTTCAGTACACAATATAGCAAACTGCTACTAAATAATTCTTCACACAGATGTATAGGTACGCTCAGAACTCGTAAACTGTCCTAATACCGCAGAGCAGAGCCTGCAGGTCCGCTCGCAAAATAGCTCAGCAGACTTGTACAGTTACCCCCCACTCTGCATCCTGCCCACAGGATCGTGAAGTCACCCATCTGTCTGATTTCAGACAATGCACAGCCCCTGCTTGGCTTCCGCATGTGTGAGTTGGCACGGTCAACGCGCTCGTGAACGGTTAAAGCACACACATACGTCCGTCCATGACCGCGATCCGTCACAATCCCGAGCCGCGACCACCAAAACTCTACTTTATATCAACGTAGCATAATTCCAAAGCGCAGCCTCCATATGCTAGACACATCACAGCAGCACATGTCTTTACCTCCTATGACACAGTAGCACACTGCGCATTGCTCCTGACACGACATTACATGGCCCTTTAACTAAACATAACTACACATACCTGCTCTCGCCTCGTCTCGTGACCAGCCATCTAAAACCTTCTCAGTATTATCCTTACTTTACAATTTTTTAAAAAAAAAAAAAGATCTAATTTACTCCTCCCACCGCACCTAACCTCACACCCATACCACCATCAACATATGAAAACGTCCTCAACCCTATCTTGACACTCATATATCACCCCACAAACCATGTCCGTCAATCAATTTACCATTCTCATCCCCTCTTTTCGAATTACAAATGTAGCCTCTATCAAAACATCAATCAACTCATCTTTCTCGCACTTTCAACAGTAAAATTAGTTTGACACACACCCAGATATACCGAACTCAATTAAAGAGTCAAACTTTTATACAGAGCATCAGGCACATACGACACTCACACCAATATTCAAAGCCTGGTTCATATTTACCACCTCCACCTTGAATTAAATGTTATTACCATTGTCGCAACATTCTGCCAGCGCTCGATTTGTACCTATTTCTCCGCTCTTAACAGTTGTCACTAGCGGTCGAATAACACTATCTATATATTGCATAAATTTCCACATAAAAAAATCTCGCCCCGCCGTTTAGACACTCCTATATTTGAACACAATGCATCATTCAACAACTATCACTTGCTGTTATCTAATAAATCATCCATCAGGTCGGGGGTAAGGTCACCCCTTCCTTTCTTTCTTTCAGCAGCAAACAGCTTTTTTTTTTTTTTACAGTGGTAGTTAATTTGTGCCATCAACTTAACATCACCATTCGTAAAACATATCTTCAGGTACGTAAACACTCTTACTCAATCACACAGTAGTCCTGCTGACAACATGACCTTCAATATTCCAGTTCTTAATCCAATAACCACCGAACCAAGTACTAAATGCTCAAACTAATCCCATAGCGCCTTACAAAGCGAGCGTCTGAGCGCCGCCGGCGGCATGTCAAAGCCACATAGATGTCCATCTAAACAGCTGTTCACTCAGCCCCCAGGACCAGCTTGCTGAAGTGGGCTCTCCCTATACCTGCATACAGTGCACAAATGGGTTCCTGAATAGCGCAGATCTCTATCTCCCCATTGGACCTCCAACAGGACATGTAAACAGTGTCTCCCCCAGCCACCCAACGTGCCGTCATTCACCCTTCACTGACAATTTCCACTCACAAACCTTAAAGAATCACATATATAAAACCATATTCACTCCTTCCAAAATTCACTTAATAATAAAAAAGTGTTTTCCCTTTCTAAGCATAGATGAGTATGCATTTATCTTCACCCATCTGAGCTCTGCAATTTAAGTCGGAGAAAGACATATCTATGACCTTCTGCAACCTGTCTATAAACAGAACGATCTCAGTTACTACAACAGGACCTTGGTTTGACCATTCGCCGGAAATGCGCGCAATGTTGTACGCCTCAAACTAGGTACAAGTACAACAGATCCTCAACCCCCTATCATCTTTATCCCCTACCATCAAACAGTGAAAAAGTCACGAAGGCACCAATGTTATCCACCTCCAGCGTGGACAAGCGGAAGTCACAGTACTCTCCACGAATAACTCAGAGTGCGACCATCCAAGAATTCCTAACAGCTCGCCAAGTCCTACACCTCAAACTAGAGATGATTATATGAACAAGATCATATTAAATATTTACACGCTGCAGAGACCCCTTTAAAGTTTGATCACCTGTACTCTAAGCGAATGAGAAGCTGCCTCTGGTTCTTGTTCAAACGGTGTTTTCTAACACGCTTTTGCACAGTGCCGAGCATTTCGTCTTTCTGCCGCGAATTTGAAGTCAGTGTCTGATTCTAAACAGACATTAACATGGACTGATGCACAGCATCTCACAGGAAGCTATACCTTTCCCCTTGTAAATCATATTCCTACATCGACATCTTAACATTGAATGATTTTAAATAAAGGACAGCCACAACGCAAAGAAACTAGAAGAGCCTGGTGGCACTGTAGCGACCTCCCTCGAAAGTGATTGACCACCTCTACATTTAAACTCGTATGTCGCAGTGACTGAATAGTTTATAAGTCTGCTTTCCATTTCTAGTGATTGGCCATTTTTGCACACAAGTACAGGATCACCGTTTTCGGTGCTAGCAGCGACGGAAGTTGCAGTCCATCAACTAAAATTTGTCCCCCAACTCAAGCAAGCACTGTCACTCAATGATTGTGTCGTACCCAATGCACAGATACGATGGATAAGACACCACCGATCTACTGTTATATTATCCATCACAGCTGATATCACGAAAAATTTTACAGTAAGTCCAACACTGGCCAATCATGTGACAACTTGTTTTCTTAATTTCAGTATCATAGCTAAATCATACATCCTCTACTTTGCAAGTATCATTGGGGAGATTCATAGATGACTGCTCAGCACGTCCATTCACAATTCTCAAACACATAAATATGATCAAATTATACTAGACAACGCAATACATATTTCTAAGACCTCGCGCATAGTACTTGATCAATCTTTCTGCATATGGCGGTCACATAGCTATCTAGTCCTCTTACGTTAAAAGAGCAACCTCACCTCGACATTGACCAACCTACCCCGCAACATCGCTACCCAATTATTCATCAACCGAGCAGACGAATACCGCTACACTCCACCTCTCTTGACTGAATACAGCTTTAATAGTCCTAACCCCTCCAAGAGCACCACATTTCTCGAAATTTAACCACGTCTTGGAGCTTAGCACACCATATCGATTTATAGTAACAGATCTCAAAGTGCCTTAATTTAATAGCATACAGTTAAGAAGAACAAGAACGGAGCGATGTTTATACACAACGTAGTTCAACACATTTTTAAGTAAATCATCCAATCTATCATGTGTAAAGTATTGTTCTAGAGTCTAGGATCAGTGCATCGAATTTTCCGGTAGAAGAGGGAGAGAGAGGGAGAGAGAGAGAGAGAGAACATAAAGACACACACACCTAAGAGAAGGACGTTCAGCACTCTTAACAACGGGCGATAACCTTAGATCGCTTACTTTTCCGTCCTGTCAGAGATACATCCTTCTCCCTGGTCCCCCTACGCTGAGCTATCTCTACCCCAATCGTAACACTTTTCCTTTCTATGATACGAGCCCAATATAGCCATGCAGACACGTCTAGTGCCCAATGATCACACCAGATCACGAATCAGAAGTAATACTTTTACTCCATCAGGTCCATATAAAAATGATAGTTATTAGCAGCCAGTACATGCAACAAGCAAACAGTTATGCATAACAGCAGCGCCCAACATGTGAAAAGTACAAGTCATCCCGTCGCCAACTCTGTAAACACCCGTCTGTCGGGTAAGTGGGTACACAATGATTACAGCCCCTCACAAATACCCACTGCTAACCTAGTTATGACGCTGAAGTCTCGATTTTACACTAAGCACGCGACATGGTGGGGATCGCGTGAATCAAAGAGCGTTTAGAGGAATGTGTCAAATTTCGTCACACATGAGATGGAAGTCCTCTGATGACCGACGGGTTCACCGTTAACGAGCTTGGGACCGGGTTCTGGGAGCCTTCGGCGAGGTGTGCATGTACATAGAGATACAGAAAACAGAGCAAGCACTCTCCGAATGTGGAGGTGACTGGTTAAGCCTTGGTAACATTTAGAGGCAATTTGAGAACACAGAACGATAGCTTATGTTGCGTTCGCATGGATGGATCTGACATAAAATCGAAAGAAATGCGAAGACTGATTAGCGCATAGGTATAAACGAACCTAATATACACCGAAACGCGGTGAAAATGAGAACTTACTTGCTTATCTTCTGGTTCGCAGGGGGGAATTTGTACATGGAGTCAAGTATGCGGCAGCAAGAGGAATGCAGGAAAACGATGACATCCAGGCGAGCAGAATAAGGTAGGCAGTCAACATTTTCTCGTTGAGTTTGTATTGTAGTATATGTCTACTGAGGTAGCAGTGATACACGTGAGTTGAATACTGTATTTGATGCCTTCCAGGAGGACGGAGAATCATTCACGTCTAAACTTAATCACATCTGTGTTAAATGATAACAGAGAGTGTACGGGATGATCGATTGAGACAGAGACGCAACTAGGTACGATTCAAACGTTGACTCATTTATTCTAGAGAAGGACAAGTTGCTGAAGGTCTTTTTTTCCAGTATTCTATTTGGATGCATTAGTCACGTGATATAGCCGACTTTCTAGTCATATGCTGCTATGTGTTCGGAATGTGGTTTAAAGCCCTGTCTACTTGCGATCGTTAACGGTGAACCCGTCGGTCATCAGAGGACTTCCATCTCAAGTGTGATGAAATTTGACACATTCCTCTAAACGCACTTTGATTTACGCGATCCCAACCCTATCGCATGCTTGGTGTAAAATCGAGACTTCAGCGTCATAACTAAGTTAGCAGTGGGTATTTGTGAGGGGCTGTAATCATTGTGTACACACCCGACAGACGGGTGTTTACAGAGTTGGTGACGGGATGACTTGTAATTTTCACATGTTGGACGCTCTGTTATACATAACTGTTTGCTTGTTGCATGTTCTGGCTGGTAATAACTATCATTTTTATATAGACCTGATGGAGTAATAGTATTACTTCTGACTCGTGATCTGGTGTGATCATTGGGCACTAGACGCGTCTGCATGGCTATATTGGGCTCGTATCATAGAAAGGAAAAGGGTTACGATTGGGGTAGAGACAGCTCAGCGTAGGGGGGCCAGGGAGAAGGATGTATCTCTGACAGGACAGAAAAGTTAGCGATCTAAGGTTATCGCCCGTTTTTAAGAGTGCTGAACGTCCTTCTCTTAGGAGTGTGTGTGTTTATGTTCTCTCTCTCTCTCCCTCTCCCTCCCTCTTCTACCTGAAAATTCGATGCAGCGATCCTAGACTCTAGAACAATACTTTATACATGATAGATTGGATGATTTACTTAAAAATGTGTCGAACTAATTTGTGTATAAATATCGCTCCATTCTTGTTCTTCTTAACTGTATGCTATTAAATTAAGGCACTTTGAGATCTGTTACTATAAATCGATATGTTGTGCTAAGCTCCAAGAATTGGTTACATTTCGAGAGATGTGGTGCACTTGGAGGGGTTAGGACTATTAAAGCTGTATTCAGTCAAGAGAGGTGGAGTGTAGCTGTATTCGTCTGCTCGGTTGATGAATAATTGGGTAGCAATGTTGCAGGGTAGGTTGGTCAATGTCGAGTTGAGGATGCTCTTTTAACGTAAGAGGACTAGATAGCTATGTGACCGCCATATGCAGAAAGATTGATCGAGAACTATGCGCGAGGTCTTAGAAATATGTATAGAGTTGTCTGGTATAATTTGATCGTCTCTATGTGTTCGAGAATTAAATGTGAATGGACATGCTGAGCAGTCATCTATGAATGTTTGCAACAATACTTGCAAAGTAGAGGATGTATGGTTGAGCTATGATACTGAAACTAAGAAGACAAGCTGTCACATGAGTGGCCAGTGTTGGACTTACTGTGATATCAGCTGTGATGGATAATATTGCAGTAGATCGGTGGTGTCTTATCTATCGCATCTGTGCGTTGGGTACGACATAATAATTGACTGACAATGCTTGCTTGAGTTGGGGGACAAATTTTAGTTGATGGACCGCAACTTCCGTCGCTGCTAGCACCGAAATCGGTGATCCCTTAATTGCGTGCAAAAATGACCAATCACTAGAAATGGAACACAGAGTAATAAACTATATGGTCACTGCGACATATGAGTTTAAATGTAGAGGTGGTCAATCACTTTCGAGGGAGGTCGCTACTACGCCACCTAGCTCTTCTAGTTTCCTTGTGTTGTTGCTGTCCTTTATTTAAAATCATTCAATGTTAAGCTGTCGACTGTAAGAATTTTATTTGCAAGGGGAAAGGTATAGTTTCCTGTGAGATGCTGTGCATCAGTCCTTGTTAATGTCTGTTTAGTATCACGCACTGACTTCAAAGTCGCGGCAGAAAGACGAAATGCTCGGCAGTGTGAAAAAGCGTGTTAGAAAACACTGTTTGAACAAGGACCAGAGGCACCTTCTCATTCGAATAGAGTATGGGTGATCAAAATTTAAAGGGGTCTCTGCAGCGTGTGTATATTTAATATGATATTGTTCATATAGGCATCTCTAGTTTGAGGTGTCGGACTTCGCGAGCTGTTAGGGATTCTTGGATGGTCGCACTCTGAGTTATTCGGGGAGAGTATTGTGAATTCCGCTTGTCCGCGCTGGAGGTGGATCACATTGGTGCCTTCGTGACTTTTTCACTGTTTGATGGTAGAGGATAAAGATGATAGGGTGTTGAGGATCTGTTGTACTTGTACCTAGTTTGAGGCGTATAACATTGCGCGCATTTCCGGCGAATGGTCAAACCAAGGTCCTGTTGTAGTAACTGAGATCGTTCTGTTTATAGACAGGTTGCAGAAGGTCATAGATATGTCTTTCTGCGACCTAAATTGCAGAGATCAGTTGGGTGAAGATAAATGCATACTCATCTATGCTTAGAAAGGGGAACACTTTTGTAAGTAGGCTGTTTAGATTTTTATATGGGTAATGCCACGTAGCGCTCTGTATGAAAATCACTGGCTGTGCTGTGTGCAGTCTGTGGCTAGTTTGCATTGTTGTCTGCCATTGTAGAGTGGCAGCTGGATGTGAACAGCGCGTAGCGTTGGGCAGTTGGAGGTGAGCCGCCAACAGTGGTGGATATGGGGAGAGAGATGGCGGAGTTTTGAAAAATGTCATGAACTGCTGTATATATTATGAATCTTGAGGTAAATACATTGTTTGTTCTCTATTAGAATCTTTCATTTGCTAAGACTATCAGTAGTTAGTGCCTTCCGTAGTTTGTATCTTTTGTTTAGCTGGCAGTAGTGGCACTCGCTGTATTGCAGTAGTTCGAGCAACGAAGATTTTTGTGAGGTAAGTGATTTCTGAAAGGTATAGTTTAATGTTACTCAGGGCCATTCTTTTGCAGGGATTTTTGATAGTCAGATTGCGTTGCGCTAAAATTATTGTGTGCCAGGTTAAGCACAGTTTTGTACAATTGTTCTAAGTGGACGTTTCATTTGTATAAATTGTTCTAAGGGGACGTTTCATATGGCGACCCTTAGCCTAGGATACCTCACTGGAATCTTCTGATTTTTTCTTGTAGTTTCTGTATTTAGTGTAGCTTTAGCGCGTAATTGTAGAGAGAATCTCCTTGGTAGTTGCAGTCTTTCATTGTTGTACAGTAAAACAGTTGTGGCATGCATATAGATTTGCACCAAGTATTTAGCAGCTACGCTTGCAATTAACTAGATATTATTTTCAGTGCTATGTTAATGTGTTCTCTTATTTTTGCACTTAAAATTGTGCTTTTCTGTGTTATCATGTGAAATATTGTGACAATAATGGCGTGTGAAAAACGTAACACTAGGCTCCAAAGCAAACTGAAAAATAATAGTGACGATGAGCGTAGCTTATCAGCACCACTGTGTAGTGAATTAACAGACATTCCAAGTAGTAATTTGGTAACTGTGCATAGGGATATGGAGCGGGCGGCAAATAATGGTGTAGACAGTCAAACAGGTAGTGAACAGGGAAGCATTATCGATCGATCGGTCGGCAACAGCTCGCCTCAGGAATCCGAAATGATAGGACACAATTTTGCAAACACTGTAGATTCAGGTTTTGCGTCCTCACCGTTTTCTCAAATAAGTCAAGATACATTTTCTGCTTGTCAAAATGTCAATGTTGCTAGTGCAAATGCACTGCCGAAAAGCGTAGAGGAACAGATTCGAGACACTAATGCAATGTTATTACAATTAATGCAACAAATGGGACAAAATCTTAAAAAGTTAGACACAGTGGAACAAAATCTTAAAAAGTTAGACACAGTGGAACAAAATCTTAAAAAGTTAGACACAATGGAACAAAATCAGAGACAAACACAGCAAAATCTGCAACAGTTGGACACAATGGAACAAAATCTTCGGAAGTTAGACACCACACTTGAACAAACACGTGAAGATCTAACTACTGAGTTACATAACATTGAATCGAAATGTCAAAAAGTCTGTAATGACGTAAAAACACCAATTTGTGAGCATTTTCAGCCTATTTTTTCGCGGCATGAAAATGCATTACAGAATCACGAAGCAGCCATAAAAGAACTGCAAACTATTGTTCATGAAAATCATGAGACCTTGCAAGCTAAAATGGACTCAGTTGCATCTACCGATTCGGTTACGCAACTTGCAAAAACTCAGGAAAACTTAAAGGACACAGTAGATACTCTGAAAATTGGTTCAGAAAGACACATGGAGGAAATTAGTTCATTATCAGAGAAAGTAGACGAACTTTCCCATCAGGTCACTAACTTATCTACGAAGGTAGATGATAATCTGAATGACACAAAACCGGTAGTCTTTAATGACACAGAAGAGTGCGAACAAATTAGGAAACTGAAACAAAATCTGAATCAAATTAATACGCAACACCAAAGAGAAATCCGGGAAGTACAAGAACAGCTGACACAGGTAATACAAGAATTATGTATTTCAGAGGACACTCGCGCCCCAATACGGGAAGAGGGACATAGAAATACGGAAAAGCCACAAAATAATAACACAGGGCATTTCGGTAATTATGAAAGAAATTGGCAAGGTACACCGAATTTTGAGATGGAACTGCCGACACGACGTAACAATGACCGATATGCTACTCGCCGACACGATGATTTTGATTATAAGCTGTTCATTACTACACGTAAATTCAAAACGTTTAAGAATTCTGCCAACGACATTCATCCACAAGCGTGGCTCCATCAATTCTCTCATTGTTTCCCTCCCAACTGGTCATTGGAGCACAGGTTAGAATTTATGTGTGGCTACTTAGAGAATGAACCAGCTGTAAGAATGCGATCGGTCATTCACGATTGCCACAGTGAAGGAGAGTTTTACCATGCCTTCCTCTCAGCATATTGGTCTCAAGCCACACAGGACCGAGTAAAACATAGCATCATGATGATGAAACACTTCGAACAATCTGAATTTTCCAGTCTTGTGAAATATTTTGAAGACATGTTGCACAAGAATCAATACCTGTCAAACCCATACAGCCCCTCAGAACTCATCTGCATTTGTTTAATCAAATTACCTGAACATTTATGGCATATTTTTTTGGCAGGACGTTGCAAAGACGACATTGAAGCTTTTCAGGGACTGTTACAAGAACTAGAATTTGACACTGAAAATCGCGTAACGCGAAAACAGGAACACATCAACTACAGGTCACATCCGTCGCAATTCCGCGATGAAAGAAACAATAACTGGACACGACAAGGCTATTCTTACAACACAAATCGTGATCAAAACAGACACCACCCGTATGACAACCACTGGCAGAGTAATAGTTACAGAGAAAGATCGCATTTTCGTAGTAATGAATATGACAGCGATAGCCATAGAAACAGACAATATGGTAATCAGAACTATTATCAAGGGAGACAGAATAACTTTAGACGCAACGGTCCAGCACGCAGTTACGACTCAGGGAGAAATTCTCCACCACGTGACAGACAAGAAAGAAACTATGTAAACTACCGACAAAACGACAGACGTGAATTTCATCAGAACTGGCGGGTTTCTAACAGAGCTGGGCCCTCTGGGCAACGTGAATTTGTAGAAGTTAGGTCTCCAAATCCCAATAACGACGCGCGCCAACAAAGAGACAATAGGCAATGACTCACACCGCTGGTAGCCACAATACGTACTTATGAAACTGACGACGCAGCTGCCGTAGCTAGTAATTACGTAAAAATGGAAGACATTAGGGACATCTTACTCCAGGAACACGACGTAAAACATAACAACATTGCATATCCTGTGATTCACATTACTGTAAATGACGTAAAATTTACGGCAGTACTTGACTCTGGCAGTCCCATTATGTAATTAGTGAAACAGCTTTTAGCAAATGCAACAAATCGAACGATTGCCCCACACTTCCGTTACGTAAGATTAAATTACAAGGTGCAATCTTTGGAAAAAGTGTAGATGTACGCCAACAAACCAATTTAGAATTCTTTTGCCAAAGCCACAGCTTCTCTATGAACTTTCTTATTGTTCCATTATTGTCGACGGAAATTATACTGGGAGTAGACTTTTTGAATGAATACAAAGCAATCTTAAGCTTTCACGATGCTGAAATAAGTTTAGAGAAAGAAGGTAAGTCAATAGCTTTGAAATTTGAAGACTGGCTCTCAAACCATGATGAGGAAATTAATCGGCTTTACCTTCTGTTAGACAACAGTTCGGAATTTTCTACGGAACTAGACACTGACAATCACTCAGCAAGTACTGACAGGGATGATATCGACGGCTTGTTTGAAATTAATGAGTTAATTCAGAATAAAATTCAAACAATTGAGAATTGTAATGAAACTGATAGGCAGGACCTTTTTGAGATTTTACAAGCACATTCCACAGTTTTTACTCACAAAACAGGAACAATCAAGGGATTTCAATACCAATTTCGTGTTCGTGAGCATACTAAATTTTGTGTTAGACCATACGTAATTCCAGCACATTATAGGGACCGTGTTAGAACAGAAACACAATCTATGCTTAATGAGGGCATTATTGAGCCTGCAGTAAGCTCATACAACAACCCATTACATGTTGTTGAGAAGAAAAATGGATCGATCAGGCTTGTTTTAGATTCGAGACAAATCAATACTATCATTATTCCTGAAACAGACAGGCCGCAGACGATGGAAGAACTTCTTCAAAATTTTAATGGTGTAAAAGTGTTGTCTTCCATTGATCTCAGATCCAGCTTATATCAGATCGAACTTCATCCAGAATGCAGAAAATACACAGCTTTCCTTTGTTTCGGCGTTTGTTATCAATTTCGGAAACTTCCTTTTGGTTTGAACATTTCTTCGGCAGCATTCATTCGCGGGTTAAATTCCATATTACCTGAGTTCTTAAAACGTCACATCACCTTATATGTGGACGATATTCTAATAGCAGAAGCTTCATGGGAACAACATAACCGCATCCTCAACAGTTTGTTACGTATTTTTGCAGAATCTGGAATTACAGTTAACTTGGAAAAGTCTGAATTCGGTAGGTCAAAGGTGAAGTTTTTGGGACATATCATTTCTTCTGAAGGCATTCAGCCAGATCCTGAAAAGTTAGAAGCAATCAGAGCCATTCCAGTTCCATCCACAAAAAGACAAGTCCGCAGTTTTCTAGGTCTCGTAAATTTTTACCGTCGTTTTCTGAATATGCAAATTCTAGTTACACCAAAACTTTGTTCTCTCACTGGAAAAAATACTATTTGGAATTGGGACGAACAAGCACAGTTGGAATTCAATTCTTTGAAAGAAGCGTTACTTCACGCGCCAATACTAGCTCATCCAGATCTGTCACAAGATTTCTGCCTTAGCACGGATTCTTCTAAAGTCGGTCTTGGTGCCCACTTATTTCAAGAAGCCATAGAAAATGACACTACTGTTCAGAAAACCATTGCATTTGCTAGTCGAGTGCTAACAAAATCTGAAAAAAATTATTCCGTTACTGAATTAGAAGCTTTAGCTATCGTTTGGGCATTTAACAAATTCCGTTTCTTTCTTTCTGATAAGCACGTAAAAGTATACAGTGATCATCGTGCATTACAATTTCTTATGTCTTCAAAATTAAATCATGATAGGTTAAAACGTTGGGCATTGTTTCTGCAAGAATTCCGCTTCACAATAGTTTACATTCCCGGCAAGGAGAACATTGTTGCGGACGCGCTGTCACGCGCACCGGCTGGGCTTGAGAAAAGTAACACAGAAGGCAACCTCGAGAAAAATTTCAGTATTCTTTACATTCAGAAAGTCGCCTTTGAAAACTTCATCACCACATCTTTAAAGGACATTGCTCATGAACAAGATAAAGATCCGATCTGGAAAGACATCAAAAGTAAATGGCATGAAAAGACACACACTCAGATTCGGCATTATTACCTGGTTAGAAACAACATACTCTTCAAACGCTGCACTGTTGATGACAAGCTATGGGTTCTTTGCATTCCAGACGATTTTGTTAATAAGCTCATTTGGTACATTCATTTCAGCTACGCACATTTTGGTCCACGAAAATGTTATCACATTCTTCGAACGACTTCTTATTTTAACAATATGGAAAAGAGAATTCGAAGAGTTTTGTCTATTTGTAAACTTTGTCAAAAGGCGAAACCATCTACTGTCTCACATCGTGCTCCGCTGTTTCCTATCATTCCTTCTAAATTAAAAGAATTTGCTGCTGTTGATCTCTTGGGACCACTTGTCAGAACATCTAATGGATTTGCGTACGTTCTAGTCGCTGTTGAACTTACTTCAAAATTTGTTTCTTTCACTCCGTTACGTAAAGCCACTGGACGGTCTGTATCCAACGCCTTTGTTAAAAATTTCTTACGTGAAGTTGGACACGTTAGTAAAGTCATTTCAGATAACGGACCGCAATTCAGATCTGCTGTTTGGTCACGCATGCTTCGGAATCATAAAATCAAACCTGTTTTTATTTCATTGTATTCACCACATTGTAACCCATCTGAACGGATTATGAAAGAAATCAATAAGCTTTGCAGACTTTATTGTCACAGAAAGCATCAGCATTGGGACAGATATTTACACTTATTTCAAAATGTGCTGAATGAAATGCCTCCTGATTCCACTGCTTTACCACCTACTCTTGTACTGAAGAATGTAGAATCTCCGAACAGAATCAGAGAGCTTGTACCTTTCCCGAGTACACATAAACTTCGACACAAAGACATAATTGATTTGGCTCTTAAAAATATAAAATCTCAGCAGACAAAAGGAGAAAACTACACGGTAAAGCAAATGCAAAGAAATTATGTATTGGTCAGAAAGTTCTCATTAAAGCTCATTCATTGTCACATAAGAAGAAACACTTGAGTCACAAATTCTTTCTAGTTTACAATGGACCTTACAGAATCCGACGTATACCACATGATAATTGCGTTGAAGTTGAAACTCTGCGTACTAGGAAGAGTAAAGGTTTACACCACATTTCTCATGTAAAACCATTTATTGACAGATAATCTGCTTTTTAACTTAGTCTTTGCAATTTTCACTTCACACCACTTGTACAATTTGCCACACTGAGAAACTGTTAACATGCAACTATGTTTTAAAGCTAACTAACCATCCAGTGAAGAACATAGGTAACTTAGACAAGTAATTGCCAATGCATTGTTATTGCGAACAGACGACACAGTGTTGTTATTTATACATTCCTCCTTGTTAGTTGCACGATTACGTAACGAATATACGGCTTACATACTTAGAACATATACCAGCACTGCTAATGAAATTTTCATGCAACATTTTGGTTTGCTTGAGAGTGGATTCTGGATTTGAGGTGCTTTCTGTGAAATGCCAGATGACACAGTGGTTAGTTTATGTGACAGCTACACGATTTTATCACGCCGCTGCTAATGCGTGACAATTTACAATGTTGTTTTTGCGGTGTATCTGTTTTATATCTGCACAGTTTTTTCTGAATTCTTCTGGAAAGCAAAACATGTTTTATTAGTAACTTTTGTGGTATAGCTACAATGAGACAGCCTTTTCCGTAGCACAACAATACGTTACAGCACAGTACTTTCTTCATCACAACAATAAGCGTAATAACTAAGTTATTTATACGCAAAGCATTTCACTTTTGTGTATCATGAGGTAAGTACATTGACTTCTGCAGAACGTAGCTTTCGGAGGACGATAACTACGACACTTCCACAGAGATTATCTTACAACAAGACGCACATTTAGCGCTACAGGACACGTATTTGAGTGATTAATTTTGTACTTAAAACATTTACTTTTTAAAGATATTTGAAGTACAATGATACAAAGGTTTTGCGTGATACATTTCATTCCATTGCTGTAATCTGTAACACCTGAGGGTATAATTACATTAAACCTCAGGGGGGTACACGCCTACTTTGTGTACTATGTGTTTGGCAAGCACAAGGAACCCTAGCTAATATGGTATTTGCTTATACAATTTAACACATCGGTACCATATTTCTCTAACACATAAATTACACAGCTATCTGATCATTTAACAGAGAAACAAACTTCTTTATTACGTCAGTGCCACATGTTTATGCAATTACAGAGTTGGATAACTTCACACTTACGAAATTGTATTTTGTCTGTACTGTGTGAACTGTTCATATTTTTTTGGTACCATTGTGATACTATGAGAGCTTTGAATGATGTATTTGGTAAGGGAGCATGATTTTAAAGTACGTTTGAGGTAGATGACACTATTGACATGAGCAGAGAATTTTCTTTAGGTTTTGAAATTATTGCAGAAAGCTACGATGATTTTGAGATTTGACTGAGGTGTTATGATGTTATTTTTACGACGACGATGTGTATTATGCTGTTGAGGTATGTTTATGTCAATAAGATGATGCTACCATATATGAGGAATGTGATTACATGTTTATATGTATATGAATAATGAAAGAAGTTAAGGACTCATGACTTGTGAAAAAGGATGTTGGAAACCGAGAATCGTACTTTAAGAGTTATGAAATGTGCGTGTAAATGCGTGAATGTATCACAATGGCGGCGAAAATTTTTTTGGACAATGTTATATTCATAGGATTTTGTTTCTACACATTTGCAACGTAAATTCTCGACCTGTGAAATTTTTATATGAGACAGTCACTGTAGCGGAAACTGCTGTCGTAAATATTTCCGTAAGAAAGTTAAGTGACCACCTGCATGTGCGTCGTCGGCACACAGCTGTGTCAAACACCTGGAGAACAAGCCATTAGGGTGTGCCTTTCATCGCTAATGCGACACGCTCGTTACTTGGAAACATATGATTTTTGTAATGCGTTGTGGGCACACAGCTGTGTCAAACACCTGGAGAACAAGCCATTAGGGTGTGCCTTTCATCGCTAATGCGACACCCTCGTTACTTGAAAACATATGATTACTCGCACTTTGTGCTAATTACTGAAATGCTTATGAATTGATGGGAAATATTCGTACATCTGCACACCTGATTATGACAAGTGTCTTCCTCCGAGAGTTGAGTGCTACTGACTTACGAAATGCCACATGACTATTGAATGATATTTTTATGCTTTGGTTTGCGTAATTGCTTATTTCATTTGATACCTGGTTTCCAGCTGTGTTGCAGCATTGCTTTGATAAAATAAAATGCATTTGCTAATGTGAACACTTTCTGTCAACAGATCTATGAAATAATTATTTTATGATCCACATTCTTTAAAAAAGGAGCACTTGGAAAGGAAAGAACAATAAGAAGGAACTAGTAACAGTAACACATAATTTTCTTTTCAAGTACATGGTAATATTTTTTTACAATAAGTTGTTATGGTGCTCCACTTTAATTACATAGACATTAAGATGTGAATATACATTTCCCTTGTGTAATATTTTTTCTGCTTGCGCTATGTAATGTTTAGGTATAAGTTGCTGCTGTTTGCCAGGCATAGTGTTATTGAATTTGACTTTTGCTAATTTATGCTGCTAGATTTGGCAATTTGCATTTTTTGTCATTGCTGTTTGTGTTAATTTGTTATGTGATGCTGCATTGCCTCGTCCCTTGGTATATATATCTCTGAGCTCAGTAGATTTAAGTTAGCTTAAGAGGGGGTAGACTATATAAGAAACTGACTATGGAGAATAGGTAAAGAATGCATTGCGAAGTTATATGAAAAAGATTTGGGCCCCAATGAGTATTGTACAATCAGACATAATTATTTTGAAAGAAATATGAATAGAATACAGGAAGGAGGTATAGATAGGACTTTTTGGGAATGATGATGAACGAAGGGAGATCTCCAAGAAGCAAAGAAAGTTTTGTTTGCAGAATACTGCAATGAAACAAACCCTGTCCTTTCCTTTTGTGTTATCCCACTATGTGTTTGGGTACCCGTGTGTATTTGTGTTTTTCCTGTCTTTATGTGTTTAGCTGATGAGAGCTATGTTGTAGAATTTTTCTAATACACAGTTATTTTCTTTGTAAAGATGCTTAGACATTATTTATTCTGTGTTGTTTTAATGCTCATGTGTGAAGTTGATGTTTCGAAAGTGATTCTGATCTTTTATGTATGTACTCATGTTATAATTCCTGTAACACTGATGTATATGTCTATTTTTATTCTTTTGTAAAGCCTGTATTACTACAAATGTTATCTGTATTGTTATGTTCTTTAATGATGTATTTTGTACCTTTGTAATTGTATTCTTACGTCATAAAATTGTAATTGACACCAGTTCATCATATTATTAACTTGTAAGCATTCATTTCACTGCACACTTTTCTGTTGGTCATACTATATGGACAATATGTGAGAAGTAGGGACTGTTAGTGTTTGCACGTGTGTTAATAATTCAGCAAGGGACTGGATAACAGCATTGCTGGTTCTAAGGACAACTCCAAAAAGTTTGTGAGTGCACAAGTGGTGGTTATGAACTTGCTATATTATCTGCAAGACTCTTCACTGGTGATTGTGCACCCGCACAGTCACAACAGATGGCTGCTGGTAATCTCTACCAGGACTACAGTGGCCCTGTCCACAATTTCTACAAGGACTGCAGTGGGTCTACACCTTTGATGACTCACCAATACCATACACTCTACCAGGACTACAGTGGGTCTGCTCTGTGATGACCTACCTACCAATATTCGTCAGAACTTCGAATGACTCTGCTGTGGGTTTGCTCCATTGTGGCCCATTACCTGTCAGCATGTCAAGAGTCAGCACTGTCTTTCCGTTGGAAGGACACCACTACTTCTTCAAGACTGCATGGAAATCCGCTACTTCTGTGTGCAATTTTTTCACTAATGAGACTTTGTGAAAAAAAACTGTAATTACTATTATGATGAATGATCAGGACTGTCTTTATGGACTGTGAGAAAATTTTAGATTTTGACCAACATAGTATAAATAAGTGTGTGCATTTGATATCTTAGTGATTGTAATTATGAAAAATTTTTTCAAATCTGTATTGGCCAGTGCCCAACACCATTTGTAAAAATTTTTTGTGAGGAGCATGGGGGCTATGTAAGTAGGCTGTTTAGATTTTTATATGGGTAATGCCACGTAGCGCTCTGTATGAAAATCACTGGCTGTGCTGTGTGCAGTCTGTGGCTAGTTTGCATTGTTGTCTGCCATTGTAGAGTGGCAGCTGGATGTGAACAGCGCGTAGCGTTGGGCAGTTGGAGGTGAGCCGCCAGCAGTGGTGGATGTGGGGAGAGAGATGGCGGAGTTTTGAAAAATGTCATGAACTGCTGTATATATTATGAATCTTGAGGTAAATACATTGTTTGTTCTCTATTAGAATCTTTCATTTGCTAAGACTATCAGTAGTTAGTGCCTTCCGTAGTTTGTATCTTTTATTTAGCTGGCAGTAGTGGCACTCGCTGTATTGCAGTAGTTCGAGCAACGAAGATTTTTGTGAGGTAAGTGATTTCTGAAAGGTATAGTTTAATGTTACTCAGGGCCATTCTTTTGCAGGGATTTTTGATAGTCAGATTGCGTTGCGCTAAAATTATTGTGTGCCAGGTTAAGCACAGTTTTGTACAATTGTTCTAAGTGGACGTTTCATTTGTATAAATTGTTCTAAGGGGACGTTTCACTTTTTTATTATTAAGTGAGTTTTGGCAGGAGTGAATATGGTTTTATATATGTGATTCTTAAAGGTTTGTGAGTGGAAATTGTCAGCGAAGGGTGAATGACGTCACGTTGGATGGCTGGGGGAGGCACTGTTTACATGTCCTGTTGGAGATGCAAGGGGGAGATAGAGATCTGCGCTATTCAGGAATCCATTTGTGCACTGTATATCGTTAGACAATAGCTGGAGAGCAGGTACAGGGAGAGCCCACTTCAGCATGCTGGTCCTGGGGGCTGAGTGGACAGCTGTTTAGATGGACAGCTATGTGGCTTTGACATGCCGCCGGCGGCGCTCAGACGCTTGCTTTGTAAGGCGCTATCGGATTAGTTTGAGCATTTAGTACTTGTTTCGGTGGTTATTGGATTAAGAACTGTAATATTGAATGTCATGTCGTCAGCAGGACTACTGTGTGATTGAGTAAGAGTGTTTACGTATCTGAAGCTATGTTTCGTGAATGATGATGTTAAGTTGATGGCGCAAATTAACTACCACTGTAAAAAAAAATAGGTGTTTGCTGCTGAAAGAAAGAAAGAAAGAAAGGAAGGGGTGACCTTACCCCCCGACCTGATGAATGATTTATTAGATAAGAGCAAGTGATAGTTGTTGAATGATGCATTGTGTTCGGATATAGGAGTGTCTAAACGGCGGGGCGAGATTTTGTTATGTGGAAATTTATGCAATATATAGATAGTGATATTCGACCGCTAGTGACAACAGTTAAGAGAGGAAAAATATGTACAAATCGAGTGCTGGCAGAATGTTGCGGCAATGGTAATAACATTTAATTCCGGGTGTAGGTGGTAAATTTTAACCAGGTTTTGAATATTGTGTGAGTGTCGTATGTGCTTGATGCTCTGTATATAAATTTGACTCTTTAATTGAGCTTGGTATATCTGGGTGTCTGTCAAATTAATTTTACTGCTGAAAGTGCGAGAAAGACGAGTTGATTGATGTTTTCATAGAGGCTACGTTTGTAATTCGAAAAGAGGGGATGAGATTGGTAAATTGATTGACGGACATGGTTTGTGGTGTGATATATGAGTGTCAAGATAGGGTTGTGGACGTTTGCGTATGTTGATGGTGGTACGGGTGTGAGGTTAGGTGCGGTGGGAGGAGTAAATTAGATCTTATTTTTAAAAAAATGTTGTAAAGTAAGAATAATATTGAGAAGGTTTTAGATGGCTGGTCACGCGACGAGGCGAGAGCAGGTATGTTTAGTTATGTTTAGTTAAAGGTCCGTGTAATGTCAATTCAGGAGCAATACGCAGTGTGCTACTGTGTCATAGGAGGTAAAGACATGTGCTGCTGTGATGTGTCTAGCATATGGAGGCTGTGCTCTGGAATTATGCTACGTTGATATAAAGTTGAAATTTGGTGGTCGCGGCTCGGGATTGTGACGGATCGCGGTCCTGGACGGACGTATGTGTGTGCTTTGACCGTTTCCGAGCGCGTTGACCGTGCCAACTCACACATGCGGAAGCCAAGCAGGGGCTGTGCATTGTCTGAAATCAGACAGATGGTGACTTCACGTTCCTGTGGGCAGGGTGCAACGTGTGGGGTTATCTGCGCATGTCTGCTGAGTTTTTTTGCGAGCGGACCTGCAGGCTCTGCTATGCATTATTAGGACAGTTTACGAGTTCTGAGCGTATCAGTACATCTGTGTGAAGAATTATTTAGTAGCAGTTTGCTATAGTGTGTACTGAAATTATGGTTGGGTGCATGTCTGTGGGATGTGCAACATGGTCCAGGACATACCTGGGTGGGTGTTTTGTGACAGCATGATTGATATACTGTATGGTTAATTAAGTTGTTCGAAAAGATAAATAGAGCGTTCTCAATGATAACACGCACCTGCAGTGCAGATCAGAGTGATTGGTTTTCCGTCAACATCTCGGTTGCATGCGAGTAGTAAATGTTCTCCTGGTCGTGTAATCGTGTGTGTCAACTAGCTATGAGCTATTGTGACAATAGACATGAAGGCATGTCCAGACTGAGACGCCGGCGGTATACATGAGAAGAACAATGCAGCTTTCACATGTGTCCGAGGAGAGTGCTCTTTGTGGTTGGCTGTCACGAGCGCTCGGAAGCTGAACTTGGCTGGATACTCTGGAACCTCCTTCCCTGGAAACTACAAGCGCGCGTGCCCTGCCTTGGAGCGTAATCTAAGACGCATAGGCCATATCAATTTCTCGGGTGTTAGGCGCGACTGTGTAGAGGTAATGTTTGGGGGAGGCCGAGCAGAGTCGGTTTGGCAGCTAGGGGTGCTTGGGAGCGTCTGTTGCACAATTTTGCGAGCATGTCTGTGCACTATGTGGTGCTTTATTTGGAGAGTTTAAGAGTACAGAGATCGTCTGCTGATATTGTGTACTGCATTATTTAAGAGCTGATCGCTGTTATGTGGTGAAATTAGGAGTTGTTTACGTGTATGACCACAGTCGGATCAGTGTGGGTGTTTAGTGACAAATATACTCCACGACTAAATTAAAGGGCTCCAAATAAAAAGAGTGCAGTCCTTCCTTACTTCCCCCAGCAACACAGTGCAGTCTGGAGTGGTTTTTGGGCAAAAACTGCAACCTGGTCAGACTATGAGTGAGTCAACAAATAGCAGGACAAATTTATCTGTAGAGGAGTTAGAGTTCTGAATGGGAATGAATATCTTGGTGGGTGTGGTTGTGTTGCCACGAGTATTGCAGTACTGGAGTTCAGAACTTGCCATATGTCAGCCTTACATATCGAAACCTATGAGATGCAATAGTTTCAAAAAGATATGTCCCAAATAAATAAAGTACACTCTTTCTACCTTCCATCACCCTATGACCTGAAATTATTTATGAAATTTAGGAGTTGTTTGGTTATTTGGATGTAAATGTTTTGCATCATTTACGAGCGGTTCGCATTTCTGTAGGCTGTGCTATGAGTTATTTTTAACTGTTTACAATTAGCAAGCGTGTGTCCAGAGCATTATAAATGAGTTATGAAGGAGTGTTTTGCAGGTCTGTATGGTGTGGAACATGTCGGTGTCATACATACACTCCATTCCTACATAAAGTAAATTGGTTCCTCCAACCATGGTCCTAGTGCAGGGTGAGTCCTTTTACCCAAAACATGTTGGAAGAGGTTGTTTGCTGGTGGCGTAATTTAGAGGTGATGAGTTTCGTTTGCAACAATTTTCTTAGGTTGGTGACGGAAGTGCAAGTGAGATTTGTTTACTTGTAGATTTCAAACTTGGCGCTGGTTCCTAGGAGGAAGTGGCGGTCAGGTCGCTGAGGTTAGTACAAGTGCCCTTTCTTTCCAACAATTTTGTTAGGTTGGTAGAGAAATTGCCAGAATTCAAACTCGGCGCTGGTTCCTAGGAAGAGGTGGCTGTCTGGTCCTCGAAAAGTATTTGAAATTAGGTAGTTGAACACATTTGCATACGTTCATGAAATCGTAAATTGAATAATTGATATGATTAAAACTGAAATGGAATTACGTAATTAGGTATTTACAGAAGACCATGTCTGTCGTGTGTATGGAGGGTGTGTGATGTAAGCGGGGCAGCGGCGCAGCGATTGTACAGTTATAACATGTGCTCGAGAGAGAGTCAATTAGCGAGCGTTCTAGTGGCGACCAAACATGCTGTTATACATTCATGGCGGATTCCACTGTCGAACAAACTTCGCCGCGAAAAGTGTAGCACTGTGTTCTCGCTCGCACAAGGACACGTGGTGGATGGTGAGCGGTTGGCAACAACGGGTTAGAACTTACCCAGGAAAACAACTTTGGCGCCAAAAACGTGAGAGGGAACGGCCGACATGCGTGTGATGATGGACAGTGTTGAGTTATCCACTGTGATAGTATTAAGGGACTCCTTGAGATTACTCGGGAGTGAGTTTTTCCTAAAGAATTCAGTGAAACGGACGTTCTGGAAATGCCGTTACGCAGGCGAGTGAGATCAAGCGTGCCGCACAGGCGGGCGCAACAATACTTGCGAGGCGAAGCCGCTATCGGCTCTTGTGTCGCTGTCGGCAGTTGTGCCGCTGTCGGCATTCTTTGTACTCGCGAGTACGGAATGTGGAGTTGCTTTTCTTCCCGGACAGCTGATGTGAAAGAATTCTGCTGTCAATATTTATGTTTTTTTCGATCTGCTGTATAATATTTTCTTGTTTAGCGTTAATTGGACATGACGAGAAAATTAATTATGAAAAGGTTATATAAAAATGTGTATTCTATGTAATTAATCATTAGTTTGCGTATTTTGATATACCTGTTTTTTATGACCATGTACTCTGATTAATTTTGCAAATAGTATTCCATTTCTTATAGTGTTACGAATTTTAATGATTTTGGAATAGCTAAACCATTTTCTATGTTTTTTATGAATTTTGATATGTTGTCAACCTGTTTTATTTTGTGCAAGATGACAGAGTGGAATAAGATTAGGAGTGTCTCCACTCAATAATTATCGTCTAAAAATTGGTTTACGGTTAATTAGACGAATGCTAAATTTTGTTGATGTTTTGAGCATATGCATTTCCGCTGTTTCTTTTTTAGGACATTTTCTGAGTCTGTTTAGATTACACGAACATCCTCAGACAATGTGGGGCACGTGTAACGCTGGAAATGCATATCCTCTTATTTCCATCTAGTGTACTGTAATTTTTTCCTTGTTTTGTTACCTCAAGATATGACATTTCTGTCTCTTTATATATTGTAATTGTTTTACTGTTTGTATATATATATTTATGCATTTATGTTGGTTTGTTTCGTAAATATTATTTGTACTTTTACGCTGGGTCTTGCCTAGGGAAAACTGCTATCGAACGATTACATCGATAGGTCGTGTGATGAATCAAAGTGTGTAGGATCTTTGGTAGTGTTAACTCTGTCGCGTGGAGCGCGGGCAGAGAGAGGGAGTCTGGCTGGAGTAGCGAGTGGGGCAGGTGGGTTGTGTGAAGCTCCCGCGAGTTGCCGCGCTTTCGGGGTTTGGCAGCATGTAATTGCGCTCGACTTGCGATGATAGTTTCTGACATGGTGTCGCGGACGGGAAGCATTAGCTGGCGCACATCAAGAGCCCGTTTCGTCTGGTGACAGTGTCGAGAAGAAGGCGCGCCAACATCCAGCTTCTGCAACAGCGACGGCCGACAATGAGTGACTGTCGCCACCTCCTCGATCGACGGCTTCAAACCTTCAATCAACCAACAAGGAAGACTGGACGCACGTAAAGTTTTAGAACTGTATGGCAGACCTCAGCTTTTCAAACTGTACCATTTTTGTAACTATAATTACAGCAACTTAGCATGAACCTTTGTTGCTCATTGTCCCAATTGCATTGCCAAGCAGGGTCCCTTCCTTTTCCGGAATGAACCCGAGTGTCGTTGAAATTCAGACGCCAGCATTAAAGTAACATCATTTCACAGCTTTAATTTCAAAGTTAGATTACACTAGCACAAATTAAGAGTGCGAGTTTTGTTACCGTATTTTAGCTTACCTGTGACTGCAGCTCAGCTTGGTACGTACTAAATTTTACTATTGTTAATTGTTCAGAATCATTTAATTTAAGTTCAAAGTTAAATCTCTTATTTCTAAATTGCGTAGATTCAAGTAGTTTTTGAAATGATTGTTGAGGTAGTCCAAGACTAACCGTATTTTACTGAATTTCGATGTGCTTCAGAAAGAAAGCTCACTATTAACTTCAGTCACTAAATTAACTTTCGATTTTCCGGTTTTATTAATTCTTTTGCTAAATTAAGTCAGGTTGTAGCGAAATTTATTACTTCTGACAAACTTTCAGTTTTCACACTACACGTGTCAACCTTCAGTTGCCACGCTTCTAGTGCTAATTATATGTGTAATAACCTTTCTTTTTCAGTTACTATAGTAATTGTCCTTAGGACTGGCGACCGTGATTTCCCCCAAATCTCAAATACCTAATTACCGCTAGTTAATTGTTAACGTAACGGCTGCACATTTACTTTCTTTATTAACTTTACCCCATTTCAAAATTAATTTCCACCAGTTTCATTAGCACATTTCCTTTCATTTAGATGTAACCCTTTCCTCCCTCTTTACCGACAGGTTAACTTCGGTGACGATTGCTTTTCCAAAATTCCCATTAGGTACACGCGGTTTCATTTTTCACTGTCATTAAGGTCGGTAAGTGAGGGGGAGGTTACACACTGCGTAGGATCCTACGGTCTTGGCGTGCATCCGTGCGTCGCTGCGGTCCGGTCCCAGGTCGACGGGCACGTGCACCTTCCGCCGACCACTGGCGACAACATCGATGTACTGTGGAGACCTCACGCCCCACGTGTTGAGCAATTCGGCGGTACGTCCACCCGGCCTCACGCATGCCCGCTATACGCCCTCGCTCAAAGTCCGTCAACTGCACATACGGTTCACGTCCACGCTGTCGCGGCATGCTACCAGTGTTAAAGACTGCGATGGAGCTCCGTATGCCACGGCAAACTGGCTGACACTGACGGTGGCAGTGCACAAATGCTGCGCAGCTAGCGCCATTCGACGGCCAACACCGCGGTTCCTGGTGTGTCCGCTGTGCCGTGCGTGTGATCATTGCTTGTACAGCCCTCTCGCAGTTTCCGGAGCAAGTATGGTGGGTCTGACACACCGGTGTCAATGTGTTCTTTTTTCCATTTCCAGGAGTGTATTTATAATTGTACAGGGTTTTTCAGAAGTGATGGTCAATATTCAAGGATATGACAGGAGCGATCATTCGAACGTGGGCAGGTGACTGAGTGTCACTTGCGTGTGTACGCGAGATTTCCATACTCCTGAACACCTGTAGGTCCATTGTTTCCGATGTGATAGTGACGAGGAATCGTGAAGGGACACGTACAGCACAAAAGCGTACAGGCCGACCTCGTCTGTGACTGATAAAGAGAGCTCTGACTGTTGAAGAGGGTCGTAACGTGTAATAGGCAGACATCTACCCAGACCGTTATACAGTAATTCCAAACTGCATCAGGACCCATTGCAAGTACTATAACAGTTAGGCGGGAGGTGAGAAAACTTGGATTTCATGGTCGAGCGGCTGCTCATTAGCCATAGATCACGCCGGTAAATGCTAATCGTTGCCTCGCTTGGTGTAAGGAGCGTAAACATTGGACGATTGAACAGTGGAGAAACGTTGTGTGGAGTCCATATTGAATTCCATCATTAACGATGGAGGGCGCCACGAACTTGGAAGTCATTTTCAGCCAGGTGTCTGGATACACATAGTGTATGTGTGAAAGTAAAGGAAACGTCTTTTTTTTTATTATTGATGTCAGATTTCATGATTAAGACGTATAGTGTAGGTGCATATGACATGATTGGTTCATTTTTATTTTATTTTTGTGAAATATTGTACGAGGGCCATTTCATAAGTCATGGCAACTATCGTATATCTTGTGATATTGCAACAACTTGTTTATTCCACGATGTGCATTAATACGCTAAGGCAGTGTGTTTGTGAATGTCAATATAAAATGAGGTTCCAGTACAAGACGTCAAGGCAAAGTGTGAAATGAACCAGACGAATTGGCATTCTTTGTAAATTTATTATGCACGAGTTCAGATGGAACAAATATGAATCAAAGTTAACTATTTTTCTTCAAAACAGACCCCCAGTGAATCCACACATACTCGCCATTGATTGGAAAGCCGCTGAATGCCCTCGGCTTTACCAACAATGTGTGCCACCTGTCACCGAAATACAAACAGGATATCGTCCCTGTTTTCAAACCGCCTCCCACGCAAAGGTCTCTTCAGTTGCGGAATGAGGTCGCAGTCACGTGCATTGAGGTTTTGTAAGAAGGTTGGTTAGGGGAGGATTTTCTACCCACTCCGCTGTGCACGGTTTCTGATTACGTCTGCAGCGCTGGCTGTAGCCTTATATTGGATTATGATTGCATTTTCAGCAGTGTCAGACGTTTCCGCCAAAGTGTAGTTCGCAGATGGCACAGCAGAAAGTTTGCGGTAGTATTGGGCAATGACAGTGTGGTCGTCCCTAAAAGAATGACACTCCAGAATACTGCGGTTGTTATAGGCTGGGAAAAGCATGACCTTAGTTGTGGGTTGGCAGGAGAGCCAACACCGTATTATTAGAGGAAGCCGAAAGGCACGCGTTTTAGCTCACGCTGGCTGGCGTGAGGTCTGGAACAGGACAAGGAAATTAGACTTTAGAAAAACGGACGTAGCTGGTGGAATACTTAACTTTAATCCGTAAATGGTGAGCGTTGCACTTGACGGTACATGATTACAGTAGCAATAGTAACTGGTAATGGCGCCTTGCTAGGTCGTAGCAAATGATGTAGCTGAAGGCTATGCTAACTATCGTCTCGGCAAATGAGAGCGTATTTTGTCAGTGAACCATCGCTAGCAAAGTCGGTTGTACAACTGGGCGAGTGCTAGGAGGAAGTCTCTCTAGACCTGCCGTGTGGCGGCGCTCGGTCTGCAATCACTGATAGTGGCGACACGCGGGTCCGTCGTATACTAACGGACCGCGGCCGATTTAAAGGCTACCACCTAGCAAGTGTGGTGTCTGGCGGTGACACCACATTCCTCCCCCGCAAATCGGCGGACGGTTGTCTCGCCCGCCGTGGGGAGGATCCCATGTTGACGTAGGCGACGAGGTGGGGAGCCTAACAACAGGCGAGGCTGTGCTACCCGCACCCTGCCATTCGGACCGCGGGGATCTAGGAAACGCCTGAAAACCTGCTCCAGGGTGCACGCCAACATGCGGTGTATGCGCCCGTAGAGAGACTGGAGGGGCGGAAGGGTCGACCTCCATCGGGCCGGGGCACCCGACGGGCGAAGACGACATATGGGCCGGAGCTGGCAAGAGTTCCATGTCGGAGGACAACTGGTCACGGGAAGCGATCGGCGGCGCGTGACCCAGGGAGGCGTCCGGTGGTTGCAGCGACGCATCCACTGCGGGCGGCGCCGGCGGGAGAACAGGTGGAGGCGGCGGCGGCGGCGGCGGCGGCGCGTCGCCATGGGGCAAAATGGAAGGCAGCGTCGGTAACACCTGGGGATGAGGCGAGCCAGTAGATGGGTCCCCAGGGCGCTCACCGGATGGCACCGTCGCTGAAAGGAGACGGGGAGCGGCAGATCCCGTGCGACGACAGAGGCGCAGCCGATTGAGATGCCGACGCACCTCACCAGAGGCCCCCAAAACCAGATACATCGCGCGGCCGAGGCAGCGAAGAATGCGCCCTTCGAACCAACACTGTGAACCTCGGTAGTTGCGGTAGTAGACAACGTCGCCTGGGGCAAAAGTAGGTGTCTGCCGCTGCACAGGAACCTGATGCGGCGGATGTAGCAAAGACATCAAGGTTCGATGAGGGCGACCGTGGAGCAACTCAGCCTTCGAGTGACCATCTCGGGGCTAAGAGCGATACGAGGACAAAAAGAGCAATAACGCGTCCTCCCGAGAATGCGACTCTTTCAACTTCAACATCTGTGACTTGAAAGTCCCGACCAAACGTTCAGCGGCACCGTTGGACTGTGGCGAAAACGGCGCGGACGTCAGATGTTGAATACCATTGGCCTTGCAGAATGACTGAAATTCTGCGGACATGAATTGTGGGCCATTGTCGGAAACAATAGTCTGTGGAAGACCTTCAATGCAAAAGATAGCAGATTACGCTTGGATGGTGGCAGATGACGTCGTGGAAGACATTCGGACAACAAAAGGAAAATTACTGAATGAATCTACCACAACCAACCATCAAGCATTCCAGAATGGACCAGCAAAATCGATGTGTAAGCGTTGCCAAGGGGAAGTGGCTTTTGGCCATGCAAAGAATTTCCGCGGTGGTACTGATTGTTGTTCGGCACACACCATGCAAGAAGAACACATATTCGTAATCGCGGCATCGATTCCGAACCAAGTACAGTGCTGACGAGCAATTTGTTTCGTTCTCACTATACGCCATTTTCCTTGGTGGAGGAGCTGTAAGACAGAGGACTGTAACGAACGTGGGACCACGACCCTGGACTGATCCGAACGCAACAGCAAAACACCGCATCGCACAAAAAGTCCATCCTTGTGAACAAAAAATCGGCGAACCAACGGATCCCTGATCCGTGACTTTGACAAGGGCCAATGAGTAGCAACGAAACGCAGAACGGTAGCAAAGCAGGGTCGGCCGCTGTGGCTGTAGCTACACGACGAAAATCAATCGGAAATGATTTGACCACGTCATCGGTTTCCGAATCAATGAACATGCAAGCAAGTTCGGAGGAATCGAATGCTCTATCCTCAGCAACAGGCAAATGGGACAACGCATCGGCGTTTCCGTGCTTAGCAGTGGACCGATACAAGATATTTTAGTGGTACAGCGAGAGGAAAATAGACCAGCGAACGAATTTCTGCGCTGTACGTGGAGGTACAGGCTTGGTCGGATGAAAAAGCGATGTCAAAGGTTTGTGGTCTGTGATGATGGTAAAGTGACGACCATACAAGAAATCATGAAACTTTGTAACACCAAATACGAGAGCCAATGTTTCTTTCTCGATCTGTGAATAATTTCGTTACGCAGACGAGAGCAATTTGGACGCAAAGGCAATTAGGCGATCGTGCGAACCATCTTTGTGCTCAAGCACAGCACCGATCCCGAAATCCGATGCATCCACCATCAACAAAAGGGGCTTCCGGGGATCGAATGGCGTAAGGCAAGTATCGGAAAGCAACGCCGATTTCAACTGGCGAAAGGCGCGGTCGCATACCGTCGTCCAGACGAACGGAACACCTTTACGGCATAAGCGATGAAGCGGAGCTGAAATGGAAGATGCGTGGGGCACATATTTGTTATAATAATTTATTTTTCCCAGCACACTCTGTAGCTGCTTCAAATTCTGCGGCGAAGGCAAGTCTTGTTAGGCACGGAGGTGCTCTGGACTGGTATGTATGCCTTGGGCATTGAGTACATGTCCCAGATAGGTTAAGTCACGAGCAAAAAACACACATTTGTCCTTCCGCAAGCGAAGACCATTTTGTCGTAAGCCCTGAAATAATGTTCTGAGATTCGCTAAATGTTCTTCTTCCGTTTGTCCGGAGATCACAATATCGTCCAGATAGTTTACTGCAGTAGGGACCGACGCACAAACAGTTTGTAGATATTGCTGAAACAATGCAGGGGCGGATGCACACCCGAATGGCAGTCGTTTGAATCGATACAAACCAAGATGCGTGTTAACCACCAAAACGCGCTGGGATTCTTCGTCCACCGGTATTTGCAAGCACGCATCTGCTAGGTCCAACTTCGAAAAATATTTACCCGGGCACAGTTTGTGAAGAAGATCTTCTGGGCGGGGTAAAGGAAAAGTTGCAGTCACTAGTTGTGGATTCACTGTTGGCTTTAAGTCCACACAAAGTCTCAATTTTCTGGAAGGTTTTGACAAAATTACTAAGGGTGATGCCCAGAGAGAAGCCTGCACACGTTCAATTACACCTTGTGATTCCAAATCGTGTAATGTTTTTGCAACATCATCACGCAATGCGTGGGCAACATTGCGCGCTCTGAAAAATTTCGGTTGCGCGTTTACTTTCAGTTCCAAATGTGCTTTATAGTTCTTAGCGCAACCGTGGCCCGGTGCAAAAATGTCTGCAAATTCTTCACATAGACGAGAAACACTGTCTGAAGGCACAGTCTGGTTCACTGATAGGACCTGATTTACTATAGGCAAGTTCAACAACTGAAATAAATCGAAACCAAACAAGTTCACTGCAGAAGAAGAACGAAGGACATAAAATGACACAAGTTTTGTTTGTACCTTGTATGTTGCAAGAAGGCTGCTCTGTCCTAACACAGGGATCTCGTGACCTGAATAGGTAGTTAGCTTAACAGTTGCGGTACACAACGGAGGTGTGCCCAGCAGTTTGTAAGTGCCTTGATTGATCAGTGAAACTACAGCCCTAGTATCGAGCTGGAATGGTATCACTTTGCCGTTAATGTCCAAGTCCACAAAAAGTTTATGGTCCTGCTGACGACAAGAGCGACTGTCTCGTGCAGCGTGAACTGTCACTGGTACAAAATCACTGGCGAGTTGATGGGAGTTCCTGCGATGTCGACGCCCACTATTTTTGGGATGAACACAGTCACTGTTAGTGAGAGTGGCACTGGGCAGAGTGGCATGAACTATATAAATTTCCATGGGCGAAGCGTCGAGAGCCTGCATATCCTTGGTTCGATTACGATTCTGGCGCGAAGCAAAGGGCTTGAAATGGTTTTGAGTTTCCGATCAGAGTTTTTTCTGGCAAACACTTCGAACATGTCCTTTTTTATTACAGTAACAGCAAATAGCCTGGCATGATGGGCAATTCTTACGCGAATGTCTAGTAGCACACAGCGGGCATGATTTTAGCACTGCATTTGCTTTCCAGCGGGGTACACGTGGCTGAGAGCCTGGCGGCAGCGGCGTGGTCGGGCGCGAGGACTGTTTACTGTTCTGTGCAGCTCGCCCAGTGGGCCGGTTAACCTGACACACGGGTGGCGAAGTTTCAAATGATTCCTGAGCAAAGTCAAGTGTGTCCTGCCGATCCAATATGTCCATCACTTGTTGAAGGGAGGGATTGACTAGTTTCAAAATCTGTTCCCGTATACAGAAACGTTCTGTGCAATTGCATCACGCACCATAGTATCTGAATAAGGGAGTCCACATTGACACTCAAAACATAATCCCTAGTAAGGCCTTGCAAGGCTGCAACCCACTCCCTATTAGTCTGATCGTACGTTTTGTACGAAAGAAGGTATACCGTTTGGCAACTACATTGACTGATTCTTTGAAATATGCATCTAATGCAGACAAAATTTCGTCGTAGGACAGAGTTGCTACGTCGCGTCGTGGAAATAATTTGACTATCACATGGTACGTGGTCACCCCGATGGAAGATAATAAAAAAGGCTGCCGCTCGTTACCTTGAATTCTGTAGGTGGTGAGATGGAATCCAAATTGGAGTGACCACCCTGTCCAGCTTTCCAGTGCAGCATCAACAGGACGAAAAGTTAGTGCAACTGCGTGTTGTGGCTGCGTTAGTGGTGGAGCGGCGGCTGCCACGTCGTTTTGCATTGCACTTTGACCCTGGACGAGCTGTCCAAGGGCATCCAGTAAGGCCTGCATCTGCTGATTCTGCAAGCGATAAAATTCGGACGTTACTTCTGGAGATGGTGGCGAAGCCATTACACAAGTAAATCAGGGCAGTATAGTTACGAACGCGGTGTTGCCTCATCGCCAATGTTGTGGGTTGGCAGGAGAGCCAACACCGTATTATTAGAGGAAGCCGAAAGGCACGCGTTTTAGCTCACGCTGGCTGGCGTGAGGTCTGGAACAGGACAAGGAAATTAGACTTTAGAAAAACGGATGTAGCTGGTCGAATACTTAACTTTAATCCATAAATGGTGAGCGTCTCTCTTGACAGTACATGATTACAGTATCAATAGTAACTGGTAATGGCGCCTTGCTGGGTCGTAGCAAATGACGTAGCTGAAAGCTATGCTAACTATCGTCTCGGCAAATGAGAGCGTATTTTGTCAGTGAACCGTCGCTAGCAAAGTCGGTTGTACAACTGGGGCTAGTGCTAGGAAGTCTCTCTAGATCTGCCGTGTGGCGGCGCTCGGGTCCGATGTATACTAACGGACTGCAGCCGATTTAAAGGCTACCACCTAGCAAGTGTGGTGTCTGGCGGTGGCACCACAACCTTCGTGGCTGACGGATTCTGTCGCACCTTGTGTCGTCGTGGTGAACATGGATAACATCATTCTGCTGATTGGTTCTTCAGTTCTGGTTCGTACGCTCGTGCCCAGATTTCATCAGTCCACGATAATCCTGTTGAGTATATCATTCTCTCCAGCTCAAATCTCTCCATATTGATACGGCTGGTCTTGTATGGTGGTCATTTCTTCATCTCTCTTAACTGGTATGGTATCCAAATTGGGCAGATCTTGCACACACTGAAGTCCTGCGGTAAAATGCGGAACATTGTTGCCCTCGGCGTACACGTCTGTGTCATGAATTCCTGCGTAGTCCAGCATCGGTTCTCCGTTACGCACTGTGCGGTAAGGCCAGGTTTCAGGTTAGTACGGGCAGACGTAGACCGCCCACATCTCGGCGAATCAGACGTTGCCGCGCGTCCATGTCGGGAAACCTCCATGCACTGTGCGACTGTTCGATACGGCAATGCCCTGTCACCCGCAGCTGCTCGTTGCTCCTCCGCATGTCAATCACTAAAATTTCTGCCCGCTGGAAAGGCAAAATTTAACGAATGGTCGCTGTTTGACACCGCTTACATCGATCTTGCAGCACGGCCAAGTTCACGTTGATTGTTTCAGGCGCTGGTACCGAGCCTTCGCATGCGGTGGCAATCTGTCGGTTGATTTCATTCCTGCCTTGCACGGGCATTCGAGCATATATACAGTGGTGACGGCGTTGCCACATGTTCCTACGATACATCACACACTTAAGCGCCACAGAAACTGGTATAGGCACGCACTTTCAAATATAGAGATATGTAAACATCCAGAGTATGGCGCTGCGGTCGGCAACGCCTACATAACAAAACAAGTGTTTGACGCAGTTCTTATACCGGTTACTGCTGGTACAATGACAATGTATCAATATTTAAGTGAGTATGAACATGGTGTTACAAGCGGTGTACGAGCGATGGGACACAACATCTCCGAGGTAGCGATGAAGTGGGGATTTCCCTTACACCATTTCACGTGTGTATCTTGAATTCAGGAATCCGGTAAAACATCAAATATCCGAGATCACTGCAGCCGGAAAAAAATCTTTCAAGTACGGGACCAACGATGACTGAAGAGAATCGTTCATCATGAAGAAGTGCAACCCATCCGCAAACTGCTGTAGATTTCAGTGTCAGTGTGCGGACCATTCAATGAAGCATCTTCCATATGGGCTTTCGGATCCGAAGGCCCACTCGAGTACCCTTGATGACTGCATGACACAAAGCTTTACGCCTCGCATGGGCCCGTCAACACCGACATTGGACTTTTGATGACTGGAAACATGTTGCCTGGTCGGACGAGTCTCGTTTCAAACTGCGTCGAGCAACATGTTCGAGTATGGAAACAACCTCATGAATCCATGGACCCTTCATGTCAACAGGGTACTGTTCAGACTGGTGGATTCTCTGTAACGGTCCGGGGCGTGTGCAGTTGGAGTGAGTTGGAACACCTGATACTTCTAGATACGACTCTGACTGGTGACACCTACGTAAGCATCCTGTCTCATCACGTGCGTCCATTGAAGTCCACTTTGCATTCCGACGGACTTCGGCAATTCCAGCAGGACAATGCGACACCCCACACGTCCACAATTGCTACACAGAGGCTCCAGAAACACTCTTGTGAGTTTAAAGCTTCCACTGGCCACCAAACTCCCCAGATAGGAACGTTATTGAGACTATCTGGGATGCCTTGTCATGTACTGTTTAGAAAAGATCTTTACCCTCTCGTACCCTTACGAATTTATGGGCAGCCCTGCAGGCTTCATGGTGTCAATTCCGACCAGCAATATTTCAGACATTGGTCGGGTCCATGTCACATAGTGTTGCGGTACTTCTGCGTGCTCTCGAGGGCCCTACACGATATTAGGCAGGTGTACCAGTTTCTTTGGCTCTTCAGTGTAGCTGCCTTGACTTATGGACTGACCCTCGCAATTTTAAAAATTAATAACTTTACGAGTGCTGAAATTTTGAATCGAGATGAAATTTTCTAAGAGCCATCGCTGCAATTTTTGTGGCGTATCTGGGATTTCTTTGATGTATCTGTTTTTCACGTAGCTTGTGTGTAATACATGTTAGGAATTTTTGTATTAATACTCTTATTCGTGTCCTTATTTCAGCCTAATGGAACCACCGACGACTCTCGAAGATATGGAATGCTTGGGTGCGGAAAAACCAGACTGAATACTACACACAATACTATCTAGAATTGCTTTACAATATGTACTATTGCTGAAGGGCAATTTAATATTACATTCATAACAATCACACGCACAGCTCCTGAGTTATGCGTTTCTTTATATTCGTAACACCAGACAGATGTTTGTGTGATCTGTTCTCCTAATGATTACACATTGGCTCGTGATGGTGTTAAATTGTTACTGCATTTCCTGCGACACATTTCACACTGTTACAGTCGTAACAGACATAGAACAAGCAGGTGCCTCGATTAGGAAGCTATAAACGTTAAATTTACGTACCTACGTCTAAAATTTCCACCACTGTGTATTATAACTTAACGAGAAATTTGGAATGCAGCAATATTAAAAGGTGAGCTGACAAACCGCTACTAAACAATGAGAGGTTGGGTGAAATGCGGAAGGAATATAAGGAAAGTCTATACATTTGAAACAAAGAAGCAGAAACTGAAAATGATTGGAGAGGGCAACACTGTGAGAAGAATTTGACATAGCACTGATAAGCCTCAGTTGAAACAAGGCCCAGAAAATATGACATTCCACAGAATTACCTTTGAAAGAGTCAGCCATATCGTAATTAGTCCACACGGAAAAATACTTCATGAAGGCTGTCATAGTTCCAAATCCAAAGGAGGCTGCTGACACGTGTGAACGTTACGTTTATAAATCTTGGTTGCAAAGTAATGACACGAATTATTTACAGTAGAATGAAAAAAAAAAAAAACAACTGCAAGAAGCCACCAAAGGGAAGACAATTTTTGGTTCCTGAGATATGTGTGAACACTAACCACACTTATCTCAGAAGAATGGCAGAGCAAAAGTAAACCTACATTTGGAACATTTGCAGATTAAGAGAAAGTTTTGACAATGTTGACTGCTTTTGTACGGGAAACGGAAGGTTACCTTCAGCTACAGTTACGGGAATGGAAGGGCATAAAATGGAAGGAGTAAGTGCGGACACAGTGGAGCAAGGTTTAGCCTGTCTCTGATATCATTCAATCTGTACATTGAGCAGGCTGTTGAAGAAACCAAGGAGAATTTCAGGCACAAGAAATTAAAACATTGAGGTTTGCCGACGATACTGCAATTTTTCGTAGGCTTCAAAGGTCTTGGAAGAGTAGCTGAACGAGATGGATAGTGTCTTGAAAAGCGGCTGTAAGGGGAACATAAAAAAAGCGACAAAATGGCGGTGGAAAGTAGTAGAATAAAACAAAAAGAATTTCAGGCACAATAAATTAAAAGATTGAAGTTTATGGATGATACTGCAAAATTTCGAGAGGTGGCAAGGTCTTGGAAGAACATCTGAACGAAATGGATTGTGTCTTAATAAGCGGTTGCAAGATGAGCATCAAGAAGAGTGAAACAAAGGAAGCCTAAGGATTTAAATTAGGATGTCAGACACTTTAAGCATTAGATCAGTTTGGCTATTTAAGAAGAAAATTAAATAAAAAGATATAAAATGCAGACTGGCAATAACGAGAAAAGCATTTCTGATAAACAGAAATTAGTTGACGTGGAATATAAATGTAAGCGTTACGAGGTATAGGGCGTTTATAAATTAGTTATACAAAACTAACTCTTAATTGTGAAAAAGATAAATAAGCTATAGAAATGTTTGATACAGCACTGAACGGAGGTTGTCTCCAAGTTTTATTTGTAAATATTCAGTCTAGCTACCTTTTTTAACACGAAAAATATTCCACCTGACTTCAGTTTTCTGCCAAACCCTGTAAAGGAAGTCTCGATCTACGGTGGCAACTGCTTGTGTTATCAGTTCTCGCAGCTCGTCGGCGCTTCCCAGATGCGGAGGAACAAACACTCTGTCTGTAATGTTACCACATAAACACAAGTCTGTTGGGATTAAATCAGCTGATCATGGTGGCTAGGATACTGTTCCATCACGTCGAATCCAAATCGGCACATTCCTACGGAGACACAGGACAACTTCAAAAAATGGTTCAAATGGCTCTAAGCACTATGGGCCTTAACTTCTGAGGTCATCAGTCCCCTGAAACTTAGAACTACTTAAATCTAACTAACCTAGGGATATCACACATATGCATTCCCGCGGCAGGATTCGAACCTGCGACCGTAGCGTCGCGCGGTTCCAGACTGTAGCGCCTAGAACCGCTCGACCACTCCGGCCGACAGGACAACTTCAAAATGAAAATGTGGAGACACGCCATTTTACTAAAGTAAACTCTGTGCCCACAACCAATTGTAACCGACCTACTGTAATTGACGCATAAGATAATATTGCAGCTTGTCCAGTATCAGTTGACACGGCAGAAATTAAAGGACCGTAAATCTTGTTACAGCTTACAGTGTAGAAAGCATTTCTTTTAGGCGAGTCTCGTACCTGTTGAATCACGTGACTTGATTTCTACTGACCCCATATCCGACTAATTTGCCGATTCACTTAACCGCAGATCTGGAAGCTGACTTCGTCACTGAACACAACTTTATTAAGAGAACGTCTCCCATCTGCATTTTGTTAAATATTTGTCGACAAAACTGGGTTCCTTTTTCTCACTCTCTATTAAAGATTACAATAGTTCCAATCTGTAGCGCCGGCCGGAGTGGCCAAACGGTTCTAGGCGCTGCGGTCTGGAAACGCCCGACCGCCACGGTCGCAGGTTCGAATCCTGCCGTGGGCATGGATGTGTGTGATGTCCTTAGGTTAGTTAGGTTTAAGTAGTTCTAAGTTCAAGGGGACTGCTGACCTCAGATGTTAAGTCCCATAGTGCTCAGAGCCATTTGCACCATTTGAACCAATCTGTAGCGTCTGAAAGCGTTTCTGTAATACCTTCCACACTGTAACACCGGGCATATTCAGGTCTAAGCTGTCACGTACCGTTGATTTACCCATACTACGAACATAAAGACTAACGAACTCGTAAACTTGATGCTTCAGAGACCACAGTCACTGACACGGCGTCCTATGTGAAACACGGTAGTTTTATTTTGAACGATTTTACCAGATAATAACAGTTGTCTTTGATGTGGTGGGTTGCGATATTTAATTATTATTGCGATATTTGCGATATTTAATTATTAACTGTCTGTTAACTGTAATAGTGGATGAGTATTCATGAAACCGCAAACGACGCTGCGCCTGTTCTGCACTGTTATACGACTCCAAGATGATTGTCCGAGTAACTCACTTGTTCATGTCACCTAGCCGAAACGTCAGGAAATAACAGTTTTACGCCGAAGTAAAACTTGAAGATGTACTGCATTCAGTACATTTCTGTAAGTTATTTACCCTTTTCAAAATTAAAAGTTACTTCTGTGTAACTCATTCATAATCACCCTGTGCAATTAGAGCCCAGGGCTTTGCCGCAGTGGTAACACCGTTTCACGTCAGATCACCGAAGTTAACATCTGTCGTGCTTGTTTAGGACTTGGATGGATGACCATCCGGCCACTGGGGTGCACTCAGCCATTCTGAGACCAAATGAGAAGTTAGTTGACTAAGGAGTAGCGACTCCAATCACGAAAACTGACAACGGCCGGGAGAGCGGTGTTCTGACGACATGTCCCTCCATATCTGCATCCAACGAGGCTGAGGGTAACACGGTGGTCGGTCGATTCTCTGGGGCTCCCGAGGCCTATTCGTACGCAGTCTCTTTATTTTGGAGCTTTTTGTATGGAGTGTAGCCTCATACCGAAGTGAAATGTGAACGGCAAACAGTTCACCCAAGAAGAGAATAGAAGTTCTCGAAATATCGTGCTGCAGAAGAACTCTGAACAACAGACTGGTAGATCGGATAAGTAATGAAGAGCTACAAAACCGAATTGGGGAGAAAATATATATGTGGCACAACTTGACTAAAACAATGGCTTGGTTGACAGGACACAACCCGAGGGATCAGGGAATTGTCAATTTGGTAATGGAAGCAAGTGTGAGGGGTGAAAATTGCGGAGGAAGAACACGGTTTAACTACAGTAGAATGTTATCTGCAGCAGTTATTCAGATATGACTAGGACGCAGATGATAGACTAGTTTGGAGAGCTGGTGTATCGTGAAGAGCACAACGAAGTACTGAGAAATCGTTATATTTACTCGTCCAAGATACACTCTGGGTGGGTTATGATACATGCCTGTCCATGTCTGAAGATATCGTATAAGTTCTCAGCTCAACTATTAATTTTACTGTATCTCGTAAGATTGTTTCCTTGTAACCTACTTTTGTCAGTTGACACTCTGTTACTGTTATTCAGTGTAATGCTCTTCAAAACTTCGTGTGTGTGTGAATTCCTAAGGGACCAAACCGCTGAGGTCATCGGTCCCTAGACTTACTACTTGAACTAACTTATGCTAGGAACAACACACACACACGCATGCCCAAGGAAGGACGGGGGAGGAGGGGGGGGGGGGTGCCGCGCAATCCGTGACACGGCGTCTTAAACCACGCGGCCACTCCACGTAGCTTAAAACTTCGTCACACAGTTCGTCGCCAGGGGTTCTTATACTGTAACTAAGATGTCAACCTTGTCTTTCATTTCGTTAAATAGTCCACTGTTTATTCTTTTCCCTTTGTTCCTCATATTTTCATAATGCTTTTACTCTTCTACTGTCATCTGAAATGCATATAACAGCTAGTCTACAGAGGATTTATGTTCTATATTACAATTTTTAACAAGGATTCTGCAGCGTTTAATGTGTACAATCCATTAAATGACCTGCTTATATGGGATACAGAAAACGCTACTCGCACAAGCAGGCATCTGATGCAAACGCCAATACTGGCAGCGTATAAGCCGGCTTCAGCCCTCGCTATACGAGTGCGCAGGTCGTCAGTGATTTAAATTTAATAAGCGTGCAGAACACGCCGGCGAGGGGCTTAATGTGATGGAAGGTGACAAACGAGCCGTCACAATAGCCGAACAAATAACCCGAATCAGCTGTGCGCTGCGATTTTGCTCTGCTAGCGGAGCTTTAGCCGTGACACAGCGGGAATATGGCAGCTAGCGCGGCTGTTGTCGGATTTATAAAACGCCATTAATTCGGGAACACATTCTATGACATCCGATTTTTCTATTCAGTAACTCATATTTCTGCGAATGTAGGATAATGAAGTCCTTCTGGCAGAGAAATGTGACTAGAAAGGACTCAGCAGCTGAGGCTCAATGCACACGAGCGGTTTAAAGTCGCGAACAAGCGGCGCCATTTCATCGTGCGTTTTAGCAGAATGTATACAGAGATCTTGACACTTGAGAGAATGGAAATGAAAGCAAGTGAAGGATAACTCACAAAAGAAGTCGCCAATGTTCATCCCTACCACTTTAATTTAAAAAAAAAGGAAGAACACTTCTCACTAAAAGGAATTGAAGTAAACGAGGGATAATTAACATGTATTTTGTGAGTCATCAGTCTTCTCACTTGTTAGATGTGTCCAGCTGCGAATGCCTCTGTAGAAATTGCTGCCTACGTCCACAGTTATTACAGAGGTGTATTCGAGTCTCTGTCTTCCTCTACAGATTTCACCCTCCACAGATCCCTTCAGCACCATGTAAGTTAATTTCTGACGTCTTAACAGATGTTGTATAGTCCTGTCCCTTCTTCTCGTCAGCGTTTTCCACATATTCCTTTCCTCAACGATTCTTCAGAACCTCCTCATTCCTTATTTTATCAGTCCACCTAATTTTCAACATTCGTCTGTAGCACCACTTCTCAAATTCTTCGATTCTCTTCTATTTCGGTTTTCCCGCAGTCCTTGACTCACTACCATACAGCGTACATTTGCAGAAATTTCTTCCTCAAATTAAGGCCTATGTGTGATACTAGCAGACTTCTCTTCGCCAGGAACGTCCTTTTTGTCAGTGCTAGTCTGTTTTTCATGTCGTCCTTGCTCTGTTCGTCATGGGTTATTTTGATGACTAGGTTGCAGAATTCCTTAACTTTGTCTTCTTTGTGATCCCCAATTACTCGCTGTTCTCATTTCTGCTATTTACCGTTATTTCTGTTCTTCTTCGATTTACTCTCAGTCCATAATCTGCACTCATTAAAGTGTTCATTGTATTCAGCATATCCTGTAATTATTCTCCACTTTACAAGTGAGGATCGTAATGTCATCAGCGAATCTTAACAGTGATACAGTTTCACCTTGAATTTTAATCCCGCTCTTGAACCTCAGTTTTTCCGTTATTGCTTCTTCGACGAAACGATTCGACAGCCGGGGCGAAAGACAACATCCCTGTTCACACTCTTTCTAGTCCGTGTGCTTCGTTCTTGGTCCTGCAGTCTTAGTCTTCCCTATTCGTTCTTGTGCGTATTGTGTGTGTGTGTGTGTGTGTGTGTGTGTGTGTGTGTGTGTGTGTGTGTGTGTGTGAATTCATAAGGGACGAAACTGCTCAGGTCTTCGGTCCCTAAACTTACACACTACTTAAACTAACTTACGCTAAGAACAACACACACACTCATGGCCGAGCGAGAACTCGAACCTCCGGCGGGAGGTTTACTCATGTTTTCCTCAGAATTTCGAACGTCTTGTACCATTTTACATTGCCAAACGCTTTTTCCAGGTCGACAAATCTAATAAAAGTGCGTCAGTTCTTTTTCGGTTTTGCTTCCATTACGAAGTGCAATGTCAGCTCTGCCTCTCTGGTGGCTTTACCTTTCCAAAGCTAAACTGATCGTTATCTAACATATTCTCAGTTTTCTTTTCCATTATTATGTATATTATTCTTGTCAGCATAAGCTGTTAAACGTTTGAACGATAATTCTTGCACCTCTGAGCTCTTGCAGTGTTCGGAATTCTGTGGATGACATTTTTGCGAAAGTCTGATGCTATATCGCGAGTCTCATATGCTCTACACACATACATGAATAGTCATTTTGTTGTCACTTCCGCGAATGATTTTATAAGTACCCAAGGAGCGTTACTTATCTTTGTGCCTTATTTGATCTTAAGTGTTCCAAATAACACTGGATCCCCTATCTCTTCCATGTCGACTCCTGTTTCTTCTATCACTTCATCAGACAGGTCTTACCCCCTCCTAGAGGCCTTTAGTAATTTTTTTCCACCTATCCGGTCTCTCCTCTGCTCTTAACAGTGGAATTCAAACTGCGATCTTAATATTACCGCCGTTGCTTCTAATTTCACCGTGTTTTGACTTTTCTGTATGCTGAGTCCGACCTTCCGACGATCGCTTATATTTATATTTCTTCACATTTTTCATGGAACCTTTTTGCCTTAGGTTCGCTGCACTTTCTGTTTATTTCATTCCTCAGTGAACTGTGTCTCTGTATTCCTCAGTTTTCCTAAACATTTTTGTATACTTCTCTTTTATCGATCAACTGAAATATTTCATCTGTTATCCACGTTTTCTTCGCAATTGCCTTCCCTGAGCCTACGGTTCTCTTTCTCTCTTCTGTGAGTGCTAGAGATGTCAATACTTCCTCAGCTCTGCTTAGAATCGAATTGATCGAAGAGGAACATAACGTATGAAGGACTAGAAAAACAGCTGAAGTAACTCGTCAGAGAAATGTCGACGGGAGCGGACAGCAGTTGATTCTACATAGAGTATGCGAAAAAACTATCCCTTTCTCCAGTAGCATTATACCATAAGTGCCTTGAGAAGCGAAGCGTTGCTAATGTTTGGAAAAGTCATAGGTCATTCTCATTTGCAAAAACGGTAGTCTGACAGACGCACAAAACTATAGCTCTATATATCTGACGTCAATCTAGTCGACCTTTTCATCTGTTACATGTTCTATGCTCTCTTTCGAAAATCACCTCTCTAGGATATAGACAAGGCACCCACGTAGATGAAGTGTTCCTTTGCTTCCGAAAGGCATTCGATATCGTTCCGCACTGCCTCCTAGTGAACGAAATACGAACGAACGGAAGATCTGACTAACTTCGTGATTACACTGAAGATGTTCCAGCAAACAGAACGCAGCATGTCACTCAGAACGTCTGTAAGTCCTCAGATATAAGAGTGATCCAGGTGTGCACGAAGGTAATGTTATGGGCCTATTACTTTTCGCAATGCGTATAAATGATCTATTACATAACGTCAGAAGTTTCATGACGCTTTCTGCGGATGACGACGTTGTATATAGATAAGTTGCAAAGCTAGAAAATTGTAGCGAAAGACAGGAAGACTTGTAAAAGGTCGACGCTTGGTGCAGAGAGTGGTATTTGACCCTCACTATAAAAAATGTAATGTATTTCGAGTACATAAAAGGACCGTTTGTTGTATCATTGCACGATTTCCTAACAATCACTGGAAGCAGCTATTTCCGTAAAATGTCTGTGAGTATTCGTAAGGAGCGATTTAAAGTGGAAAGGCCACAGAAAAGTCATCGGCAGATGCCAGACGGAGATTCACTGGAAGAATCCTCAGGAAGTATAGTCTATTCTAGAAGGAAGTATTTTACAAAAAGCTCGTTCGATCAGTACTGGAATATTGCTCGTCAGTACGAGATTCGTTACAGATACGAGTGATAGACCAAACAGGGAACATCCAAAACAGCAGCACATTTTGTTACATGTTTAGTAAACTTAAAAGCTTCGCGGAGAGACACATCCGACAGACACTGCAAGAGAGCCGTTCTGAACTTGATATAATCCTAGAGGAGTCAACTTAAATAGTGGCAACTATTTATTCACAACCGATACAAAAGAGTTACATTTTTCCACCTGTTACTGTCCTTCAAAGCAGTCACCAGCGTTGTGTAGAGCCCGTTGCCAGCGACGTGGAAGGCGTAGCAGAGGCTGTTCTGCTGATGGCGCGAATGCAGCGGTCTACTACCTGCCGAATCTTTGGAACAGTTCTGAAGCGAATGCCACGAAGTGGTTCCTTCATCTTCGGAATCAAATCAAAGTCACAAGGACTTAAGTCCGCGGAGTATGGTGGATGGTACAGTACTTCCCAGTCCCATCAACCGAAGAGAGCAGCCAAAGCTTGCGCTGTATACGACTGAGCATTGTCGTGCAAAATGATGGATGGGTTGCGCGGAAAGTGTCGCCGCTTCTTTCGCAAAGCTGGTAGCAGGTGATGCTCCAAAAACGAGCAGTAATACTGTGCGTTGACTGTCTGCCCTGGAGGAACGTAATGCGTTAGGATAACACCATCACCGTCTCACACGAGGATCGCCATAACTTTAGACCGCTCCATTCGCACCATCACAGAACAGGCTCTGCTAACGGTATACTACACCCTCCACATCGCTGGCAACGGGTTCTGCACAACGCTGGTGAGAACTGTGAAGGACAGTAATAGGTGCGAACATGTAACTCTTTTGTATCGGTTGTGAATAAATAGTTGCTACTATTTAAGTTCTAACCCTCGTACTCTAGGTGCTTCGACATCTTCCGGAAAGGGTAAAAAGAACGAAACGAGAGGTGTTTCTAAAACAGCTCAATTCGTTTTAATTCATGGTCCTACTTTGTTTTGTGGGGCTAGGTTTAATTTTTCTTTAATGAAGGTATCCTCTTCCTCTACTTTGGGTAATGGATGGCTGACTGTAGCTTTCGTTGCCTGTAACAATGCAGGTAGAGGAGGTTTGGAATCCTTTGAAAGCAGAGAAATCTTAGCATACCGGACTATTCCTGTTTCTGAGATTATTATTGCTAATGAGGGTTCCTACCTTTTTCTTCATGGGAGTTTGTCTTTGTCTTGTCGTAGACGTTGTAAGATAAATTCCGACTGTAGCGTTCACTTATGGGTGAAGGCAAGTGGTCCCTCTTCTTTGGAAGATTGTCGCATTGTCGGTGATTGTACTTTATATAATCATTGAAAGTAGTGTTCTCAACAAACGGCTCATTAGCAATAATAATCTCAGAAACAGGAATAGTCCTGTATGCTAAGATTTCTCTGCTTTCAAAGGATTCCAAACCTCCTCTACCTGCATTGTTACAGGCAACGAAAGCTACAGTCAGCCATCCATTACCCAAACTAGAGGAAGAGGATACCTTCATTAAAGAAAAATTAAACCTAGCCCCACAAAACAAAGTAGGACCATGAATTAAAACGAATTGAGCTGTTTTAGAAACACCTCTCGTTTCGTTCTTTTTACCCTTCCCGGAAGATGTCGAAGCAAACTAGGGAGATCTTAGCTTACCGTACTATACCTGTTTCTGAGATTATCATTGCTAGTGAGGGTTCCTACCTTTTTCCGCACGGGAGTTTGTCTTTGTCTTGTCGTAGACGTTGTAAGATAAATTCTGACTGTAGCGTTCACTTAAGGGTGAAGGCGAGTGGTCCTTCTTCTTTGGAAGATTGTCGCATTGTGGGTGATTGTACTTTATATAATCATTGAAAGTAGTAGTTCTCAACAAACGATTGCTGGTTTACAAATCACTTGTCAATGTGGACGGCACTCTAGGTGCTTCGACATCTTCCGGGAAGGGTAAAAAGAACGAAACAAGAGGTGTTTCTAAAACAGCTCAATTCGTTTTAATTCATGGTCCTACTTTGTTTTGTGGGGCTAGGTTTAATTTTTCTTTAATGAAGGTATCCTCTTCCTCTAGTTTGGGCAATGGATGGCTGACTGTAGCTTTCGTTGCCTGTAACAATGCAGGTAGAGGAGGTTTGGAATCCTTTGAAAGCAGAGAAATCTTAGCATACCGGACTATTCCTGTTTCTGAGATTATTATTGCTAATAAGGGTTCCTACCTTTTTCCTCATGGGAGTTTGTCTCCTTCGTGTATCTCACTAAAAGGCCACGAAGATGAAATCAGAGGGATTAGAGCCCACACAGAGACTTAACCAGCATTCGTTCTTCCCGCGTATCCTACGCGACTCTAATACGAAAAGGGGGAGGCAATATTGGTACACAAAGTACCCTCCGTCACACAACATAAGGTAAGTAGCAGAGTGTACAGTGTGTCGCAAGAAGAATCTTCATTATTCGGGGATATGACAGGGACGATTATTCGACGAAAAATGTCTACTGAACAGAAGTGCATATAGTAAGCCTAAGAACACTTGCTCAAATTCGCTACTGTGAAACATATCTTGTCTACCGAACAAATACCAAGAGCTATAACATATGCTTCTTTGAGCTCGTGTTTCTTCTCGTTTTGGTCCGTACTACCTCCTCCCAAAATAGATGCAGTAGAATAGATTTGTTTCACACTATCGAAGATGAAGAAGTGCTCGTATTTCTTAAGGTATTCATTGTAGAGCCCATGTTTTCCAAGTTTTGTTGCTTCGAATGGTCGTTTCTTTCATATCCCGAAATACTAACCATTCCTCCGGGGACATCATGTAAGTAAAGTTGTAGACGGGTGCTCTATTGTCTTTTGGCTCTAATAATCGGCACACAGTATGCAATAGAATATTGTTAGGCCCACGATGTAAAACACTGATATTCAGAGAGAATTATTTTACATGGCAAACGCACCGTTTTTGACGAATTGCATATTACAGGAAAAATTAGGTCTTTTCATTTGTACACAAACGTGATGTTCATGAAGGCAGTGCACAATGATTAGCAGCTCCATTTTTCTTCATTTTCCGTAACTTTGGACAAACGTCGGGTGACAATTTTTGCTGGCTTCTCATTACAACTGAGAATGCAATTTAAGAGCAGAAGACATTCTGATGTCTTCAGTGTATATATGCAAAGGCCTTCAAAGGTTTTATGACAGTACATATAAGGAAATAACACCAATATAAGATTTGAATGAAATGATGACTTGTCATAGGTGTCGGGTGACGAATTTTGCTGGCTTCTCATTACAATTGAGGAGGCAGTTTAAGAGCAGAAGACATTTTGATGTCTTCAGTGTATATATGCAAAGGCCTTCAAAGGTTTTATTACAGTACATATAAGGAAATAATGACAATAAAAGATTTGAATAAAATGATGACTTGTCTCATAAATTACTGATACAATCTGCAATGTAGTTTGCAAGAGGGCAGATAGCTTAATCGCTGAGTAAACAATTCTTTATCTGTATACGTAGAACGAAGTGATGAATAAACATTTGTACAATGGCCGGGATTCGAGCCCGGGTCTCATGTTCATAAGGCAAATGTGTTGACTGCTATGCCTCTATAGCACAGTGGCTTTGCGCGACTGCATGGTCAACCGTGGCACGCCTCACTTTTCGATCCAAATTCGTCTTCAGGTCTCAGCCCACTTGGTATTCCCCCCTAAACTCGAACAACATTGCAGAGGTACTCAGAATCGAAAGAAAACGGGGGATTCTGCCTGAAATAGGCTTCGTGTTCAAATAATACGGAACTATATGTACGAGAGACATTTTCAAATCTCAAACATCTATGACGTAAACAGACCGAAGCAACGAATGAAAACTTGTACCAAGGTCGGAATTTAAGTGGGATCCCCCTTTCGTTCGATGCTGAGTTGCTATTCCATTACAGTTGGAAAGCCTGTCCGAAGTACCCATGAAACGATGGAGTGGGGATTTTCCCATACTACCATTTCACGAGTATACCGTGAATATCGGGAAACCGGTAAAACATCAAATCTCCGACATCGCTGCGGCCGGAAAAAGATCCTGCATGATCGGGACCAAGACTGAAGAGAATCGTTCAAAGTGCCAGAACTGCAACCCTGTGGTGTCACCGCCAGACACCACACTTGCTAGGTGGTAGCTTTAAATAGGCCGCGGCCCATTAGTACATGTCGGACCCGCGTGTCGCCACAGTCAGTATTTGCAGACCTAGCGCCACCACATGGCAGGTCTAGAAAGACGTACTAGCACTCGCCCCAGTTGTACGACGACTTTGCTAGCGACTACACTGACGAAGCCTTTCTCTCATTTGCCGAGAGACAGTTAGAATAGCCTTCAGCTAAGTCCATGCCTACGACCTAGCAAGGCGCCATTAACCATATCTGGAGAGAGTCTCATTTGTATAGTCACGAGCGATGTACCACAAGGATGAATTAAAGTTAAGTATAAAAGAAGCTATGTACTTTTCTTTAGTGCATTCATAACTTATCCTGTTCCAGATTTCACGCCAGTCGGCGGGTGTGTACGCGTGCCTTTCGGTTACCCGTCACTGTGGACTGGCTGTCTTGTCAGTCCACTACAAACCCTTCTGTAAATTGCTGTAGATTTCAATGCTGGGCCATCAACAAGTGTAAGCGTGCGAATCATTCAAAGAAACATAATCGACCTGGGTTTCGGAGCCCTAGGCCCACGCGTGTACACTTGATGACTGTGCGACACAAAGCTTTACGCCTCGCCTGGTCACGTCAACACTGACATTAGGCTGTCGATGACTGAAACATGTTGTGTGGTTGGACGAGTCTCGTTTCAAATTGTGTTGAGAGGAACACGAGCAAACACAAAGAAATGCGAACCGAACACGGTGGAATGTCGGTTTGTTCACGCTTGCCTACGATACACACGAGGAGTAATTTGCTGCTGCACGGCCTATTGATTTTGCTTCGGTTCGAAGGCGACTTGAAGCAATGGAGTAACGCATACTAGGGCAGTGAAGTTGCGAGGACGTGGCGAGAGAATTGTACTTGCAAGGCACTGCTGCTTCGTAGTCATTTCGCCAGATGTCTCGAAGCAGCAGTCATTGTGGTAGCATTAGGAAGTGCACACGAGTTCATAACTCTTAGTCACAGCTGCCATCAGCGTGCCACGGATGCCGTCAGTTTAGATGTGGTATTTGTTATTGAAGAGATAAGCCGCCACGTTAGCCGAGAGCGCTAATGCGCTGCATCCGGAACTTGGGTAGGTGCGCTGACCCCAGATGGAATCTGCCCAGGGGATTACTGACGAGGGCCGGTGTGCTGGCCAGCCTGGATGTGGTTTTTAGACGATTTTCTCCATCCCCTTTGGTGAATACCGCGCTGGTCCCCACGTCCCGCCTCAGTTACACGACTCGCAGACATCTGAACACAGTCGCACTATTCCATGGCTTACACTAGACGCAGACAGCTGGGGTACACTAATTCCTTCCCGGGGGGAGGGGGGGGGGGGGTACGAGGTGGCAACAGGAAGGACATCCGGCCAGCCTCTGACAGTAACAACTGTAAGAGGTCCGAGCAGATGTAATTTCGATGTATTGCGCATGCGCTGCCTGCGATATGCAACGTATAAGAGAATCGCTGACCAGAGAGCAGTGTTGACTGCAGTACGAACTGTGTATCTGTAGCAGTAAGTTGTTGCTAGTCTGCAGTCTGCTCTGGTCTGGTCTGGTGTATCGTGTTGGGTGGGCGGTCGCGGTGCAGCGATGCCGGAGCCTGAGTATTATTGTATAAGGTAAAAAGCAGCCTCGCGCGTATGTAGTAATGTCATCTCAAGTCCCATGTAAATGTTTTTAAAATCTCGTAATAATAATCTTTCTCATAAAGAGTAACTTTTAACAACCATTCACTTCAATTTGAAGAATTTACTAATTTCTCCCATCCATGATCATCTCGATTGTTGCAAAAGAAAAATCAGTTGCTTCCTTTCATAAATGACAAATCTATTGGCCAGCATTGCACAGGGCTGTGCCAGAAAACATTATTTTAAGAGCAGATATATATGCGTTATCCGGCGACTTCATTGAGGTAACAATTTTTCTCTTCTTTATTCGGAATGATCTTTCAGGGCCATGACGCAGCACTGCTGACGTCCAAAATTTACCAGGTTAAATTCATAGTCAATTATTGAAAAGTCATAAGTGAGTGACAATTTAATTGAGAGGTTAGTTACATTGTATTACCAGGTTACTGAATTTATTTTTTTTGTTGGGACGTTACACATGAATGTGAACGACATAATTATAATTTTTACTGTTGAGAGGTTTAGGAATTTTTCTGTTTTGAGCTTACCTTAAATGAGAAAAGAATTTTGTGGGCACGTTAAATGGGAAAGAAATTTTGTTCTGAGGTTACACAAAAATTAGAATATTATTCATATTAATTATTTTAATAATTTTTTGGGGAGGTTACACAACGCCAAACTTATATTAACAAGGCAGACCCCGCGTTGAATTGGGGCAAAGGCACAAGGAAATGATGATAATTTGTTACTGAAGAGATACCCTGAAATTGGGACAAATCTCGACGGACCATCATGATAAGATTAAGAAGAGATCCACACGGAGACAAATGTGTGAAAATGTTTGTGTGGCTTTACTGTGAAATCGAGAGTGATATGATAGAAACAAGTGAAACAAGTATCACTGCTCAACCCGTTTCCGTTTATGTTCTACTCGTGGTGTTTGTTCGAGACCGGCCATTCAGAAATAGGAATAGCCCTAAACGGGCAAAAGCTTTGCTCCCTAGTGAGGGCCTTTTCATCTGAAGGAACTAACTTTGGTGAAGAACGGTTAAAACAGAATTTGTTGCTTCAGCCCGTTCAGTGTATTCATTACTTTATTGTATACTAGCTTACCCGGCAATGCTTCTAAATAGCTAAATATTCATGGGATCTGGACGTACGTCGTAATCTCCATCTAGCCGTCTCCCTTTGTCCCCCTCTCCCTCTCACTTTGTCCACCTCCTTCTCCCCTTTCTCTCTCCATCACCTCCTTCTCCTCTTTTTCTCGTTTTCCTCCTTCCCCCTCATGCTGTCCATCTTCTCCTCCCCCCACTCTTTACATCCCCTCTACCTCTTTCTCCGTCACTGTGAGCCTTGCCTGTTGGTGTTTCAAAGAAAACCCTGACTGGACACTGAAGTCGCTAGAAATGAGTCGGTAAATCGGTTGGAATCACTGGTATGCGGGGTGTGAGATAGAGCTTCCTCGCTGACTGATGTGTGAGGATAGTAGCTTCAACGACAGTAATTCGCATGGTTTTAGCCCGCAAACGGGTAGGCTCACCAGGTTTTGGACGATTCAGATTCCGTAAAAGTAATGTAACCACAAGTCGGTAAGCCATAAAGGCAACGTCCTCTTTTCAATTCAAACAGTCTACGAGAAATAAAAGAAAACAAGCTGTTGTGTATGCAAGTACTGTTTAAAATTACATAAGGAGAAGGAATATACTCGTATATAGGAGAAACAATTTGTGTAATGGTTTAAATTCCCTAATATCATAATCGAAATTGACTGCGCGAAACTAAACCAAACATTTTCACAGCATAGAATTTTTTTCTCTCGCAGTCCGTTTTAACAGAAGAGCTGCTCAGCGTTGTTTATAAGATAAAGTGCATGTCCACCTGAATGTTTATTAAAGCATTATGCAAAAATTTTAAGCAAATCGATCAAAACGTTTCGAGATTATTGCCAAACCGTTTGTCCATTGTATCTTATATGTATTTATGTACTATACACATTTCAAAGAAATATATAGTCAATGTCCGTCCACATGTATAGTGCGAAAATTTGAAGGAAACAGTTAAGAAATTTTCGAGGCTTTTTCTGATAACGTTTCGTTATTATGTGTTAGATACAAGTTTATATATAGCGTATAATTAACATAAGGTGGCATCAGTCCGTCTGAATGTTTAGTAAAGTACCGCGTAAAAGTTTGAAGTAAATTGGTCACGAACTTTTCAGATTTTTGTGAACAACGTTAAACACTCAAACGTTTATTAGAGTATCGTGCAAAAATTTGAAGCTATTCAATCTAGAACATTTCGACATATTTGTTAACAAAGTTTCTCCACATATACTGAAAAGGATGCACGATTATCTCACGTGTGCCCAATTGTTACTGTTGGGTTAGAATATCGCGTAAAAATTTGAAGTAAAACGGTGAAGAACTTTTCGAGATATTTGTTAACAACCGTTTCCACTTCCGTAGCGTATATGTATTTATATATAATACACATCTGAAAGACTTGTAGCTTATGTCCTTCCGAAAGTTTATTTGAGTAACACGTAAAAATAAGAAGTAAATCGAACAAGAAACATTTCGAGATTTTTTCGTAACAACAGTAAACTACGACTTCCTATCGTTCCATCATTCAGAAGTATATATAAATTTTTGCTAACAAGGCTTCTACAAGGTTTTTCCGCATCTACTAAAAAGGACACACACACACACACACACACACATATATATATATATATATATATATATATATATATATATATATATATGCAAAGAAAGCCCTGACTGGATGGTATACTGTATATGGTGGTCCATTCATCGTGTCCGGGCCAAATATCTCACGAAATAAGCGTCAAACGAAAAAACTACAAAGAACGAAACTTGTCTAGCTTGAAGGGGGAAACCAGATGGTGCTATGGCTGGCCCGCTAGGTGGCGCTGCCATAGGTCAAACGGATATCAACTGCGTTTGTTTTAAGTATGAAACCCCATTTTTTATTACGTTTTCGGGTAGTACGTAAAGAAATATGGATGTTTTAGTTGGACCACTTTTTTCGCTTTGTGATAGGTGGCGCTGTAATAGTCACAAACATATGGCTCACAATTTTAGACGAACAGTTGGTAACAGGTAGGATTTTAAATTAAAGTACGGAACGTAGGTACGTTTGAATATTTCATTTCGGATGTTCCAATGTGATACTTCTACCTTTGTTAACTTACCATTTCTGAGAACACATGCTATTACAGCGTGATTACCTGTAAATAGCTCATTATGCAATAAATGCTCAAAATGATGTCCGTCAACCTCAGTGCATTTGGCAATACGTGTAACGAAATTCCTATCAACACCGAGTAGTTTGCCTTCCGTAATGTTCGCACATGCATTGACAATGCACTGACGCATGTTGTCAGGCGTTGTCGGTGGATCACGATAGCAAATATCCTTCAACTTTCTCCACAGAAAGAAATCCGGGGACGTCAGATCCGGTGAACGTGCGGGCCATGGTATGGTGCTTAGACGACCAATCCACCTGTCATGAAATACGCTATTCAATACCGCTTCAACCGCACGCGAGCTATGTGCCGGACATCCATCATGTTGGAAGTACATTGCCATTCTGTCACGCAGTGTAACATCTTGTAGTAACATCGGTAGAACATTACGTAGGAAATCAGCATACATTGCACCATTTTGATTGCCATCGATAAAATGGGAGCCAATACCCTTCCTCCCATAATGCCGCACCATACTTTACCCGCCGAGGTCGCTGATGTTCCACTTGTCGCAGCCATCGTGAATTATCCGTTGCCCAGTAGTGCATATTATGCCGCTTTACGTTACCGCTGTTGGTGAAAGACGCTTCGTCGCTAAATAGAACGCGTGCAAAAAATCTGTCATCGTCCCGTAATTTCTCTTGTGCCCAGTGGCAGAACTGTACACGGCGTTCAAAGTCATCGTCATGCAATTCCTGGTGCATAGAAATATGATACGGGTGCAGTCGATGCTGATGTAGCATTCTCAACACCGATGATTCTCGCGCAATTTGTCTGCTACTGATGTGCGGATGAGCCGCGACAGCAGCTAAAACACCTACTTGGACATCATTGCAGGTCGTTGTTGACGTTTCACTTGTGGCTGAACATTTCCTGTTTCCTTAAATAACGTAACTATCCAGCGAACGGTCCGGACACTTGGATGTTGTCGTCCAGGATACCGAGCAACATACACGCACACGCCCGTTGTACATTTTGATCTCAATAGTCATACATCAACACGATATGGACCTTTTCCGCAATTGGTAAACGGTCCATTTTAACACGGGTAATGTATCACGAAGCAAATACCGTCCGCAATGGCGGAATGTTACGTGATACCACGTACTTACACGTTTGTGACTATTACTGCGCCATCTATAACAAAGCGAAAAAAGTGGTCCAACTAAAACATTCATATTTCTTTACGTACTACACGAATATGTAATAAAAATGGGGGTTCCTATTTAAAAAGAACGCAGTTGATAACCGTTTGACCTATGGCAGCGCCATATAGCGGGCCAACCATAGCGCCATCTGGTGTCCCCCTTCAAGCTAGACGAGTTTGGTTCTTTGTAGTTTTTTTCGTTTGATGCTTATTTCGTGAGATATTTGGCCCTATCACTATCAATGGACCACCATGTGTAAATGTGGATCCCATGTCTGCCCGAACGTTTATTAGAGTAGCGTGTAAAAATCTGAAGCAAATCGGTAAATCGCTCCATAACTTTTGGAAATTTTTGGTAAGACTGTTAGAATCTGATTAGTCTTTATACTGTGTAGTAGTATAGATCACCTACACAGACTGCTTTCTCCTCCGTATGTCCGTACTGATTCCTTTCAATGTACACTGCGTGACATAATGTGACGCTTACAGACGACAGGGTCAGACATCAGTGTAACTTCGTTCACATACACACCTTTGGCGGGTGTACAAATGATAAGAGTTGCACCTATGTGTGACAGGTAGAACGACCACCAAAGTCCATTAGTCCTGGATGTGTTTAGTGTTGTTACCAAGCGCCGGCCGAAGTGGCAGTGCGGTTCTAGGCGCTGCAGTCTGGAACTGCGAGACCGCTACCGTCGCAGGTTCGAATCCTGCCTCAGGCATGGGTATGTGTGATGTCCTTAGGTTAGTTAGGTTTAATTAGTTCTAAGTTCTAGGGTACTAATGACCTCAGAAGTTGAGTCCCATAGTGCTCAGAGCCATTTGAACCATTTTTGTTACCAGGCCTCATAGGACCTAAAAGAAGCGTCAACGGCTTCAAATTTTGAACGACTGCTGTTGCAGGACGCGGAGATGATGCATATTCGTGTGACACAGGGTCATAGGTACCCGACACAGTTTAATAAGGGAGCCTAATTGTCAGTCTCCATTTCGTTGGTTGGTCGAATCGTGGAATATTCAGAATGGCCTGAAGTTGGGCTGCATGGGATCGTGAGGGTAGACACATTATTCGTCAAGGCTGCGGTCGATTAAATGTAAGCATCACAATGGAGGATCGTATTGCCCACTAAGCACATCCTAAGCGCTCCACATCTTCACCTCAGATTCGAGAACAAGTAATCGACTATCTGCAGTATTCTGTGTCATTCGGCAGCACTGCTCCGAGACTTGCAGCAACCATTCTAGAGAATTATCGTCCCACGAGTATGCTGCTGTTAAGGTCGCAACGCAAACGGCTACGTTCTCAGTAGTGTCCATGACCGGAAACCAAGCTGATGAATTGCATCGCATTGTGTTCAACGATGAATCATGGCACTCGACTACCCTGGATGGTCATCGTTGGCCATTATGTAGGCGATCTTCGACACGGTGCTATTCTTACAACGTTTTGGAGTGGCACAGTAGCGTTACTCCTGTCGTCATGTTGAGGGGGAACCACAGGGTATGACTTTATGTCACTGCTGGTGGGTACTGAAGGATCTCTGGTGGCCCAACACATTCATAGGATTTGTCGTCCTGGGAAAGGCGATCGACAATGTAAAATGATGCAGGATGATGGAAATTCTGTGGAGAATAGGGGAAAGCAATAGGGAGAGACGGGTAATATGCAATATGTACAACAAGAGACAAGAGGGATAAAGACTGGAGGACCAAGAACGAAGTGCCCGGATTAAAAAGGGTGTAAGACAAGGATGTAGCCTTTCACCCCTTCTGTCCAGTCTATACATGGAAGAAACGATATGGAAGTAAAATAAAGATTCAAGAGTGGAATTAAAATTCAGGGTGAAAGAATATCGGTGATAAGATTCGCTGATGACATTACTATCCTCAGTGAAAGTAGAGATGAATTAAAGGACCTGCTGAGGTGACATGAACAGTCTAGTGATTATAGACCGCGGACTGGGAGTAAATCAAGGAAAGACTAAAATAATGAGTATTAGCGGAAATGAGAAAAGTTACAAACTTAACATCAGCATTGATGATCAAGAGGTAGATGAGGTTTAAGCATTCAGCTACCTAGGCGGCAAAATAACCACTTGCGGACAGAGCAACGAGGACATAAAAAGCAGACTAGCTCTGGAAAGGTATTCCTGGCCAAGAGAAGTTTGCTAGGATCAAACAAAGGTCTTAATTTGAGGAAGAAGTTTCTGAGAATGTACGGTTTGAACACAGCGCTGTATGGTTGTGAAACGTGGACTGTGGGAAACCAGGAATAAAAAAGAACGGAAGTGTCTGAGATGTGGTGCTACTGAAGAATGTTGAAAAGTTGGTGAACGGAGAGGTTAAGGAGATATAGAAAACACTGACAAAAAGAAGGGAACCGGCCGTTGTGACCGAGCGGTTCTAGGCGCTTCAGTCCGGAACCGCGCTGCTGCTACGGTCGCAGGTTATAATCCTGCCTCGGGCATGGATGTGTGTGCTGTCCTTAGGTTAATTAGGTTTAACTAGTTCTAAGTCTAGGGGACTGGTGACCTTAGATGTTAAGTCCCATAGCCCTCAGAGCCATTTGAACCATTCTGAAAGAAGGGACAGGATAACAGAACATCTGTTAAGACGTCTGGGAATGACTTCCATGGTACGAGAGGGAACTGTAGAGGGTGAAAACTGTAGAGGAAGACAGAGATAGGAATACGAGTACACACGGCAAATAAGTGAGGACATAGGTTGCGAATGCGGAGGAAGAAAAGGTTTGCGCAGGAGAAGAATTCATGGCTCGCCGCATGATACCAACCAGAGATTTAATAATTCAAAACAAAAAAAAGTCATATATGTATCACGTTTTGTTGAATTCAACTCCACCTCTGACATGAATAGTATACTTGGGACTATGTGCATATAGAAGTGGTTTTTAATATCATCTTACATTTACTGCACTGAAGATGGCCACAGAGTGACCGACATCTAAATATGCAATAAACATCGCTGACACTGATAGCTTTACTTCTGGCATTCATCTAGTATTTCTCAAGATTATTGTCTTGAAAGACAAACAGCCACAACAGTTTTACAGATTTATTATTAGTTTAGATTTTCGTGAGCACTGTATGAATGTAAATCAACTAAAACAATATTCATCCGGCAGCATAATATGCATCTGAAATCCTTGTAAGCATTAAAATAGTGTAGGCTGAATTTATTGAAGTATTACCTCTGTCTGTAATTGCATTTGTAGGCTTGAATAGGATTCAGGGCGATTTCAAGACATCTCGAACACATTTATTTGGACAGTGCCTTAAATTTGAGTGCTTGTGTACAAAGAAAAATAGGCCATTTATGCAGCAACCTAAAATAACATTAATGGCGAATATAGCAGATTAATTTATGGTTTTATTATCAGTAACAATACTTTCTTAAGGGAAAAGAAGTTTTTTACGTGCAGAATGATTTTATTTACCGAACATCAACTGATCAGCTTTACCATACAGTCCTCTGTCGCTGTGACAATGATGGATTTTCCATCGAACGGTGACAGGTGTAAGCCCGCCGGGCTACTGCGCCACGTCAGTGCTGACGTCACAGGTCCTTTACGAACTGCTCATTCTACATTCAAACGTTGCCAGACAGTATATGACTACGACACGTGCAGCACCTGTATTATTTCAGAGAAAAGTGATTCTGGTAATTGATACAGGATTCCAGTTCCAGTGTTCGATATCCCATAAGCTATCCACTGAAGCATTCAACAGAGCAATACGTTTGCACAACAGCAGTAGCCCTATGGCCAGTTGTACTACTTTCTTTTCTGGAGACTTTCGGAAGGTCTTACCAGTAACTGCAACTTGGGCGAAAGCAACTGAAGTCAATGTATCTGCAATTGCCAGATAGCATATACTGTTAATATAACCCCAGAATTAGTAAAGTAAATTAAGAATTACATCAGAGAATGCGAAGTTACAGAAATATTGTAACTTAAATTTAAAATTAAAAATGCTTGACAGTTTTGGAATTCTTGTCAGTATAGGTATCTATACTGGTAACAGGTAAAACTCATACGTACTCTCGATTACTGGAATGGATGAATTATCTGCATACATCACTAGGTTACTTCATTTTGAATAAGATCCATTGCAGTTGTAATTTCACAGTTCCTTTATTTTACGGCTGGCCAAGAATTTGGCTCATGAGTAATGTCCTAGCACGTGTGCCATAGCACCACCGCAACGACACGCTGTCTGACGATGGTAGGGGGAAACGGCGAACGTGCCATATTTAAATGGCAATGCGGTCGCATTGCATACGACATGGTTTTATATCTCACATTTCTCAACAATACAGATCACAAACAAAACACGTTTCCAATATTATTTAATTATTTTTGAGTGATCAACGCAATATAATTTTTACCTGGTACAAGCTGTCGGTATACGGACAGATGTCCACTATTTCACAGATTTTCACCCTCGGATTGCCAAGTAATCGTGAGTTATTCAATTTCATAACAAACACATTTGTTCATCGAAATATTGTAACGCTTTTGCAACCTCATTATGGAGACATGGAAACTCCACAAGGAGGGAAACAATGTAAACGTCGTCGACGGTCTTTACGTAAAATGGTTTCCCTTTAAAACGGGAATTAGACTTCAGGTCATTGAGTTGCATCTGCAGATGCCCAGAGACGATTTCAGCTGAAATAGCGAACACTCTTGAAAACGACTCGGAAACAGCTGGAAGATTGGTTGTGTTCTCAAGACGTTTAGAAGACTATCCTTGTAATTTTTTCAAGGCCACAACGAATTCTTCAAATCTTACTTTTCTTTAATAACAAAATGGCTCTGAGCACTATGGGACTTAACATCTGTGGTAATCAGTCCCCTAGAACTTAGAACTACTTAAACCTAACTAACCTAAGGACATCACACACAACCGTGTCCGAGGCAGGATTCGAACCTACGACAGTAGCGGTCACGCGGTCCCAGACTGAAGCGCCCAGAACCGCACGGCCACACCGGCCGGTTCTTTAATAACAGTGAGCCTAGAGGACTAGACTTTGTTTGTCAGAATTTGTCCTTTCAACAATATGATTTTGTTTTCAGATGTATCCCAATAAATCAGAAATAAGTTGTTGGTGAAAACCTTGGAGCGTGTTACTGAGCGCAGTGTGCACTAAGGCACACTTAAAATGGAAGGACTGCAATCCATTTAGCATGCTCTAATTTTCGTTCGCGCACTTCTTTTTCCTACATGAATTCAAAAAAATAGCAGGATTTTAATCGAAAAATCGTTTCAGGAATGATCCTTAACGTAACCAAAGTACTTCGTAAAAATATATAAAGTATCCAGAATGTTTCGTTCATTTCCATCGAAAATAGTTGCAACTGATAGCTGAATAGTGCCTACGAGCTCTTAAATTATATCATTTGTAGCAAACAGTTCCTTCAAGCATGCCATGCCTACAAATTTATTACAAATTGCTTCTTGATGTACAGAACAGTGAAGCCCGCCTAGCGATCACTATAATTTCTGCTCTCTCGTTGTCAACCCTTTATTTTTAAAATTCTTACTACATGGTATTTGAATGCTGTTTCATAGTAAATTTCCAGTGCCCGTTATGCGACTGGGTAATAGATATTAATAATTCTCATACTTTGTTCTATTATTCCCATGTAGTTTTAAAGGATGTGACGATACATAGCTGGAATGCATCTTTTTGTGCAACCAGCCACTGCACCTGTGGACGCTCTCCACAGCACGAACAAATAGCAAAGGGTAAACAGCCCTGACACCACGATGCTGACGAAGTGAAGAGAGTTGTGTCGACTGAAAAATTCCACAGCAGAATACTGAATGAAATGTCGAGCTGCTCCAGTTACTGCGGCGAGAGAGTCAGTAAAACCGAAACAGGCCGCGCCTCGGCCTGCCCGTGGCCCAACACACGAATCGCGTGCAGTTTGCCATACCGTGGCCGGTTTTGCTTCTATCTGGATAAAGACTTGTGCGTTACCTAGGTTTCAGTACCCTAATCTCAAGCTGCTACTGTAACAATTAATGAAGATTAGCCGGCCGCTGTGGCCGAGCGGTTCTAGGTGCTTCAGTCCGGAACCGTGCTGCTTCTACGGACGGAGGTTCGAATCTTGCCTCGGGCATGCATGTGTGTGATGACCTTAGGTTAGATAGGTTTAAGTAGTTCTAAGTCTAGGGGTCCGATGACCTCAGATGTTAAATCTCATAGTGCTCGGAGCCATTTGAACCATTAATGAAGATTAAGTAGGACACAAAGCAAAATTAGCGTTAGAAAGCCAGAACATACGTTAATTGCTTACAGGCAAACGGTACAAGTTAAGTAGACAAATTAACAAATTTATCCATTAGGATAGAGAGCTTGCGCGGTTAAGGCACGAAAAATGTAAAGTCGACGTGTAAGTCACGAGTTAAATAGGACATGACCTGAAAGACGGGTCTAAATCCATAAATATGCACTCACAGCAGGAAAAATATAACAGTGAACCTAACACGAACGGTCAGAGATGTGGCGTAAACTTGAGAAGAAAATCAACATCGTGGCATAAATGCCGATAAAAACAACCAAAAATCCAGTTGATGAACTCCAAAAAGTAGAATACCGTGTAAGCATGCTGGCAGCCGTATGTGGGATATACCCAGCAGTTGTTAGATCAGTCACTGCTGCTACAATGACAAGTTATCAATATTTAATTGAGTGTGATCGTAGTGTTATAGTCGGCGCACGAGCGATGGGACGCAGCTTCACCGAGGTAGCGATGAAGTGGAAATTTTTCCGTATGACCATTTCACGAGTGTACCGTGAATATGAGAAATTCAGAAAATACTAACTCTCCGACATCATTGCGGCCGGAAAAAGATCCTGCAAAAAAGGGACCGACGACGACTGAAGAGAATCGTTCAACGTGACAGAAGAACAACCCTTCCGCAAATTGCTGCAGATTTCAATGCTCGGCCACTAACAAGTGTAAAAGTGCCAACCACACAACGAAACCATCGATATGGGCTTTCGGAGCCGAAGGTCACTCGTGTCCCCTTGATGACTGCATGACACAAAGCTTTACGCCTCGCCTGGGCCCGTCAACACCGGCATCGGACTGTTGATGACTGGAAACATGTAGCCTGGTCGGATGAGGCTCGTTGCCAATTGTAACCAGCGGATGGACGTGTAGAGGTGTGGAGACAACCTCACGAATCCATGGACCCTGTGTGTCAGCAGAGGGTTGTTCAAGCTGATGGAGGCTCTGTAATGGTGTGGGGCGTGTGCAGTTGAATTGATATGGGACCCCTGATACTTCTAGGTACGACTCTGACAGGTGACACGTACGTAAGCGTCCTGTTTGACTACCTGCAGCCATTCATTGTGCATTCCGACGGACTTGGTCAATTCCAATAGGACAATGCGACAGCCCAGACGTACAGAACTGCTACAGAGTGTCTCCAGCAACACTCTTCTGAGTTTAAACCCTTCCGGTGGCCACTAAACTCCTAAGACATGACAATTATTGAGCATACCTGGGATGCTTTGCAACGTGCTATTCGGAAGTGATCTCCACCCCCTCCTACTCTTACGGATTTATAGACAACCCTGAATGATTCGTGGTGTCAGTTCCCTCCAGCACTACTTCAGACATTAGCCGAATCCATGCAAATTCCTGTCGCGGCCCTTCTGCTTGCTCGCGGGGGCCCTACACGTTATTAGGCACGTGTACCAGTTTCTTTAGCTCTTCAGTGTGCTTTATATGACGTCTATTAGCCGCACTGACTTCTCCATTACTTTAGATTTGGCCCTCCATTATTATGCAAGTTGCGTTCAATATTTGGTTTTATGAGTACGAATTCTATTGCAATAGGTCGCACCATCTTCATCCTCATAGTTTTTTATTTTTGGTATAATTATTTTCTGTATATTGGACGCACCTTATAGCGTTGTGTTTGACTTTTGGCATTGTGGTTTTTCTGTCTTTGTAATACATGTTGTACCACAATTTTATTATTATATCCTGACAATCGTATTTATTGACTTACACTTGTCTCATCTTAGCCCTACGCCATTCTTTTAATGTCAAGGTTTTATAGTTTTCCCTATCGGGTTGCTCTGTGACGTGATGTGAGAGTGAAGCTTAAATATTTGCAACTGAATTTCACCAGTGACTAACTCTTTGCAGTAAACCAGGGTAATGTCACATTATGAATGATATGTTGAGCCGTCTGAGAGCAGAATGGTGTTTAATATGTTTCACTGAATATGTTTCAATGACTAGAACAGTCTTTGACCTATCGCAAAACGGAATTCAATTAATGTAGGAACCTGATGTTAACAACATGTAGCAAATTGTAATTTGGTACATACATCTTTCTACACTACACCCAAGATCTCGCTGTACTCACATCGTGGTATGACATTCATTGTGAAGAGGTCTGTGTCCAAAGCGTGTGGACTATCTTTGAAGCGACGCTGCTGGAGCCACAACATATTTCGCCACTGACGTTTCCGGGAAAAACACCAGTAATGAAATAAATGTTACAGGCGTTTGCTCTTTTGTACTGCGGACACATCATAAATTTCGACGGTATTTGTGACGCCTGCGGGACACAAAACAAATACAAAAAGTGGAATTAGCGGAAGCGCCGCGAACAAAAGAGAGGCTACGGATAATCAGAGCGACAGCCCGGGAATGATATGTCAGTAAGTGTGGCAGCGTGTCGTGTGCACAAACGAAAAATTTAAATGCATTTGAATTAACCTCGTCCTTCATTCCAAGGTACGAAAGCGTCACTGAAATAACATCAAATTGCTGTCAAATTGTGAACAGTGAAACGAATATATTTATCTGAAAGACATCATCTTCAACTTTGAGTGTTAAAACTATTTATTCATAAAATCCACCAGTGCAATTTTGGCCATTTCAGTATTTTCAACTGTAGTAGTGCAAACATTTTGTGCATCAGCGTAGTCATGATTTAAAGAACATGTGACATGTATATACACTGACGGAAAAATATCGCGACACCAGAAAATCGTCGATGTGGAGTAATGAAGTGCCAGAAATATATTTGTATGAGTAAGATATTTAAGTGAGTAACATTGCGAGATCACGGCTTAATGTAAGAGCGAGATAATCCATTGCAAATATGAAATACTGATACATTAATAACCGGTGAAACCACCTGTGTATTGAATGTAGCCATGCAAATGTGCATGAACTATGTTGTACATGTGCCGGATGTCAGTTTGTGGGATGGAGTTTAGTGTCTCTTTTACTTGGTTAGTCACTAAGTCACTACAGGTGTAAGTAGGCTGTTTAGGTTTTTATATTGGTAACACCACGTAGCGCTCTGTATAAAAATCACTGGCTGTGCTGTGTGCAGTCTGTGGCTGGTTAGCGTTGTTGGAATAGTCGCTATTGTAGTGTTGGGCAGTTGGATGTTAACAGCGCGTAGCGTTGCGCAGTTGGAGGTGAGCCGCCAGCAGTGGTGGATGTGGGGAGAGAGATGACGGAGTTTTGAGAAGGGATGAACTGGACGTGTGTCCATCAGAGACAGTAAATTTGTAAGACTGGATGTCATGAACTGATACATATATTATGACTTTTGGACACTATTAAGATAAATACATTGTTTGTTCTTTATCAAATTCTTTCATTTGCTAACTATGCCTATCAGTAGTTAGTCCCTTCAGTAAATAGAATCTTTTATTACCTGGCAGTAGTGGCGCTCGCTATATTGCAGTAGTTCGAGTAACGAAGATTTTTGTGAGGTAAGTGATTCATGAAAGGTATAGGTTATTGTTAGTCAAGGCCATTCTTTTGTAGGGATTATTAAAGGTCAGATTGCGTTGCGCTAAAAATATTGTGTGTCAGTTTAGTGTTGATCAGAATAAGTAAAGAGAGTAATGTCTGAGTATGTTCAGCTCTGCTCAGATGTTTGAAAATCAAATAACGTAAGGGGTTTACCAGCACAGTCAATTCATTAATTTTTCTGAGGGGACGTTTCACAGGGACCGTTCATCCTATTTGTGGATGACGCTGGAGTTGTCGCCCAATGATGTCCCATATTTGCTCGATTGGAGACAAATTTGGTGTTCGAACGGACCAAGACAAAATGTCAGCATTCTGTTAAGCCTGCTGCTACATGGACTGATGTTATACTGTCGGAAAACATCCTCTGCAACATTGTACATGAACGGCAGGAGAACGCTTCGAATCACAGACTGCTTTACAACTATGCAGCCAGGCTGCGTGGGATGACCACGACAGTGTTCCTGCTGTCATACGAAATCGCATCCCAGACTATAACTCTAGGTGTAGGTCCAGTGTTTCTAGCATGCACACAGATTATCTGCAGGCCTTCAACTGTCCGCCTTCTAACCAACATATGGTCATCACTGGCACCGAGGTAGAACCAGCTTTGACCAGAAAATACGACGGCCTTCTACCCTACCCTTCATGAACCCTCGCTTTACATCACTGAAGTCGCAATTTGTGGTGGTTTGGGGTCAGTGGAACGCAAGCTACACGGCGTCTGGCTCGGAGCCAATAACTGATTTGCAACACATCGTTGTGTCAGCGTGGTGACAACTAATGCTCAAATTGCTGCTGCAGACGCATTTACTATGCGGCGGAGCCATACGGCGAACACGATGATCTTCCCTCTCGGCAGTGCCAAGTAATCGACCAGAGCCTGATCTTCTTACGTCGGTACATTCTCGTGATCACTGCTACCAATAATCATGTATAATTGTAGCATTCCTGTCAAGTCTTTTTGCAGTATTGCAGAAGGAACATCCAGCTTCGTAGCCCAATTGCACGCCATCGTTCAAAATCGGTGAGGTATTGATAATGGTATCTTTGTCGTCTTAAAGGGATTCTTGGCTAACATCAACCCACCACTACCAGTATCACAGGTAACTAACGCTCAGGACCGGTACAGCGTGTATTTAAATCAAACCTTATTTGTATCCTTAATGTGGCGGTACTAGCGCGACTGGTGCGATAAAATCAATAGACATCATCTTTCAGATGTAGAAACAACACGCCTAACAACTTTCGTTTATGTCTCACCACTCGTTTTTGGTGCTACGATGTTTTTTCGTCTGCGGTGTACATCATCTTTATTTTCGTAGCCCTCACATGTACCGTTGTTGGTATCTATTGCATAAGTTACATTAAACCACTACACACGTTCACTATTTGAGGGCAACTCTGTTTGAAATGGTTTTACAGTAAAAGTGACGATGATGCCTTATATGACCGTGAACTTCGTCCTAGGAAAAAATTATTTTAGCTGTACATATATTTTTGATATTGAATACGATAACTACTTTCTCACACATTTGTATCTTCTTCATTTTCAGATGGTAATGGAAATGCCGTGTGGCTAGGGCCGCTCGTCGGGTAGACCGTTCGCCTGGTGCAAGTCTTTCGAGTTGACGCCACTTCTGCGACTTGCGTGTGGACGGGGATGAAAGTATGATGATAAGGACAACACAACACCCAGTCACTGAGTGGATAAAATCTCCGACCCAGCCGGGAACCGAACCCAGGCCGTTACGTATGACATCCCGTCGCGCTCACCACTCAGCTACCAGGGGCGGACATTTTCGGATGGTGAAAACATCACAGCGGCTATTGTTTTCTAGAATTCTCCTTTTTTTCATTGTCATAGTTTACTTCCTTAAGCCGGCCGGAGTGGCCGTGCGGTTCTAGGCGCTACAGTCTGGAACCGAGCGACCGCTACGGTCGCCGGATCGAATCCTGCCTCGGGCATGGATGTGTGTGATGTCATTAGGTTAGTTATGTTTAAGTAGTTGTAAGTTCTAGGCGACTTATGACCTCAGACGTTTAGTCGCATAGTGCTCAGAACCATTTGAACCATTTTTACTTTCTTAATTCGTAGACTGCTGTGTTATGAAAGGTGGTCAGAAACAGTCTGTAAAGTCAGCAAGGGTGTTTCAGGGTATGTTGCGGTGAGAAATAAGTGTCAAGGAAAAGTTTCGATACATAGCAACGTTTCCAAGTTAATTACACTAAGCGCCAAAGAAACTGGTATACGCACGTGTATCCCAATACAGAGATATGTAAACATGTAGAATACCGGGCTATGGTCGGCAACGCCTATGTAAGACAGGTGTCTGGCGCAGTTGTTAGATCGCTTACTGCTGCTACAATCGCAGGTTATCAAGATTTCAGTGAGTATGGAAGTGGTGTTATAGTCGGCGCACTATCGAAGGGATACAGCATCTCCGAGGTGGCGATGAAGTGGGGATTTTCCAATACGACTATTTCAGGTGTGTACAGTGAATATCAGCAATCCAATAAAGTATCAAATCGTCGACATCGCTGCGGCCGGAATAAGATCCTGCAAGAACTGGACCAACGGCCACTAAAGTGCTACCCTTCAGCAAACTGATCCAGATTTCATTGCTCGTCTATCAACAAGTGTCAGCGTGCGAACCATTCAACGAAACATCATCGATATGGGCTTTCGTAGTCGCAGGAACACTCGTGTACTCTTGGTGACTGGACGACACAAAGCTCTACGACTCGCAAGGACCCGTCAATGGACTGCTGATGACTGAAAACATGTTGTCTGGTCGGACGAGTCTCGTTTCAAATTATATAGAGCGGGATGGACGTATAAGGGTGGGGAGACAACCTAATGAATCCATGGGCCCTGCGTATCAGCAGGGGACAGTTCAAGCTGGTGGAGGCTCGGTAATGGTGTGGAGTGTGTGCAGTTGGAGTGATATGGGACCCTTGATACGCCTACATACGTACGTAAGCATCCTGTCTAATCAACTGCATCCATTCACGTCCATTGTCCATTCCGACTGACTTGAGCAATTATAGAAGGACAATGCGACATCCCACACGTCCAGAATTGCTACAGAGTGGTTTCATAACAGTCTTCTGAGTTCAAACACTTTCACTGGTCACCAAACTCTCCAGACATGCCTTGTAATGTGCCATTCAGAAGAGATCTTCACCCTCTCGTCCTCTTACCGATTTATGGACAGTCATGCAGGACTCATGGTGACAGGTTCCTCCAGCACTACTTCTGACATTAGTCGATTCAAGCTACATCGTGTTGAGGCACTTCTCTGTGCTCGCAGCGGCCCTACATGATATTAGGCGGGTATACCATTCTCTGTGGCTCTTAGTGTAGCATTGTAGTCAGCCAAATCAGCACTTTGCGTCCGCAATTTCAAGCGGTCCACCAGAGACGGTGTCGCCAAAGGTGTTCTTCGTTTGGTTTCCTAAAACCGAAAAAGATACAAAAAAATTGGACATGGGACAGTACCAAGCATCGAACCCGAACCAAAGATTCGAGTGTCTCGAACGCTATCATCTACGCTGTGATAATATCTGACATTCCAGAACGAGATTTTCACTATTCAACGGAGTGTGCGCTGATATGAAACTTCCTGGCAGATTAAAACTGTGTGCCGGACCGAGACTCGAACTCGGGACCTTTGCCTTTCGCGGAGAAGTGCTCTACCATCTAAGCTACCCAAGCACGACTCACGCCCCGTCCTCACAGCTTTACTTCTGCCAGTAACTCGTCTCCTACCTTCCAAACTTTACACAAGCTCTCCTGCGAAACTTGCAGAACTAGCACTCCTGACAGAAAGGATATTGCGGAGACATGGCTTAGCCACAGCCTGGAGGATGTTTCCAGAATGAAATTTTCACTCTGCCGCGGAGTGTGTGCCGATATGAAACTTCCTGGCAGATTAAAACTGTGTGCTGGACCGAGACTCGAACTCGGGACCTTTGCCTTTCGCGGGCAAGTGCTCTACCATCTGTGCAACCCAAGCCCGGCTCACATCCCCCAGGCTCAGCACTACATGCACAGGATATATCTCAGCTATCGTAGAGTCCCTATTGTCACATGTCAGTTTTTCTCCAGCCTAGGCTCTCTCTACGACGATTAAGTGATCTCCATATTGAGCATGACAATATTTCCGTGGGGCAGCTCCTCTTGGTGGTATCCAATCACTTATCTCTCTCCTGCCAACGTTGTAACCTCTTTTTCGCCTTTGAGTTCACTAAGGGGGAGGCGGTTTGGATGAAGTTTTTCCTTATGCGAAGAGGTTGAGCAACAGGTTCGTTCCCATGTAGTGGGTGTCCGTTATCAGTATTGACTTTCCTCCTCTCGGGTTTTGCCGTTACTATCTACCTGTTTTCGACTGGAGGTATTCCGGGCAGAACCAGGATCTTCTCGACTGAAGTTAGTGTCAACAATCCTGTCACTTATCCGTAAGTTTGGAGATGAGCAATATCCACCTGTTTTGAATGGCAGGACTGGTTCCACACAGGGGAAGTATATCCTTCTTATTTTTTTTTTTAGTTTATTTGGAAGTCAAGTTCCGTAGGACCAAATTGAGAAGCAAAACTCCAAGGTCACGGAAAGCGTCAGTACATAAAATAACAACATAAAAGTAATAACAGATAAAAATAAAATGTTTATGAACCCGAAAAAAGTCAAGCCTAAAGTTTAAGTAAACGCAATCAACAACAGAACGAGAATCAACTTAATTTTGCAAGGAATTCCTCGACAGAATAGAAGGAGTGGTCCATGAGGAAACTCTTCAGTTTGGATTTGAAAGCGCTTGGATTACTTCTAAGATTATTGAATTCGAGCGGTAGCTTATTGAAAATGGATGCAACAGTATACTGCACAGCTTTCTGCACAAGAATTAAGGAAGTTCGATCAAAATACAGGTTTCATTTCTGCGGGTATTAACTGAGTGAAAGCTGCTCATTCTGGGGAATAAGCTAATATTGTTAACAAGAAATGACAGTATATTGAGAGGTCGATCTCAAAACTAACAGATTCGTGAACAGGTGTCGACATGAGGTTCGTGAATTACACCACTTATTGCCCGAAGCACCCGTTTCTGAGCCAAAAACATCGTTTTAGAATGCGAAGAGGCACACGAAAATATAGAACCATGTGACATGAGCGAATGAAAATAAGCAAAGTAGACTAATTTTCGAGTCTAATGATCACTCTCTTCAGATTCCATTCGAATAGTAAAAATGGCAGCATTAAGTCTCTGAACAGGATATTGAACGTGGTCTTTCCAAGACAGTTTACTATCTATATGAACACCTAAACGTTTGGACTGTTCAGTTTCACTAATCATATGCCAGTTCTGTGAAATTAAAGCGTCAGGTTTTGTTGAATTGTGTGTTATAAACTGTAAAAACTGAGTCTTACTGTGATTTAGTGTTAGTTGATTTTCAACAAGCCATGAACTTAGGTCATGAACTGCACAATTTGAAACCGAGCCAATGTTGCACACAACATCCTTTACCCCAAGCTAGTGTCATCAGCAAACAGAAATATTTTAGAGTTACTCTTAATGCTAGAGGATATCACATATAAATAAGGAACAGGAGTGGCCCCAACACTGATCCCTGGGGCACCTCCCACTTGTCCATACTCCACTCAGATCCCACATCACAGCCATTTTCAACATTGTGAATAATGATCTTTTGCTGTCTATTGCTAAAGTAGGAGGTGAACCAATTGTCAGCTACTCCCCGTATTCTGTAATGGTCCAACTTCTGGGGCAATATTTTGTGGTCAATACAACCAAACGCCTTAGTTAAATCAAAAAATATGCCTAGCCTTCAAACCTTTTGTTCAAGCATTTCCATTGTTAAACGACTTCTAATGCCGAACTGTAGATTAGATAGCAAATCGTGTGATATAAAATGATCAATTATCCTTACATACACAGCCTTTTAAATAACTTTAGCAAACACTAGTGGCATATAAATAGGTCTAAAATTGTCTACATCATCCTTTTTTTCCTTTTATATAAAGGGGCTTCACAACTGAGTACTTTAATTGTTCAGGAAACTGGCCATTCCTAAAGGAAAAATTACAAATAAGGCTACTTACAGGGGTACAGCACAGTACTTTATTATTCTGCTAGGCATACCATCATATCCACTAGAGCCCTTAGACTTCAGTGATTTAATTATTGACTCAATCTTACCTTGTCTGTATCACAGAGGAATATTTCAGACATCAAACTCTGAAAGTCATTAGCCAAGAAAGTTATATGATTCCCTGTAGAAATTAATTTTTTATTTAATTCTCCAGCAATGCTTATAAAATGATTGTTAAATACTGTACATATATTTGGTTTATCAGTAACAGATATAGTTTTACTACGATCTGACTATATTTCTTCGACCTTGTGCTGCTGACGACACACTTCCTTCACAACTGACCATATATTATTAATTTTATCCTGTCAATTACCTATTCTATTTGCACATAGTCTTTGCCTTCCTAATAACATTTTAAGCGCTTCACAATTCTGTTTGTAATGGGATACTATAGCTTGATTGTGACTACTTCTAACATTTTGATATAATTCCCACTTCGCTCTAAATGGTATCCTTATCCCACTAGTCAACCACCTGGTCTGCCTACTCGTATTACTGCTAGTATGTCCTTCAGAACGTTCTAATGGAAAGCAACTGTAAAAGAGCATGAGAAATGTGATAAGGTAAGCAGTATATTTATCATCCATGCTATCGGCACTATAAACATCCTGCAACTCTTGTTCGTTGACAAGGTTTAAAAAAATCTCTATTGCTCTTTGATTAACTTTCCCACATAGGTTGTAATTATATGTGACATTTGTTTGAGTAGAAAAGCCCTTTAATGATAAAATTTGTTCATTGTGGTCTGAAAGGCCATTCACCCTTTTACTAACAGAATGCCCATTTAGTAATGAAGAATAAATAAAAATTTTGTCCAAGGCTGTGCTACTGTTCCCCTGCACCCTAGTTGGTAAAAACACAGTATGCATCAGAACATATGAATTGGTTCATATGGCTCTGAGCACTATGGGACTTAACAGCGCAGGTCATCAGTTCCCTAGAACTACTTAAACCTAACTAACCTAAGGGCATCACACACATCCATGCCCGAGGCAGGATTCGAACCTGCGACCATAGCGGTTCCAGACTGCAGTGCCTAGAACCGCTCGGCCACTCTGGCCGGTATCATATGAATTCAGGAGATCTACCAACATCCTTTATCTTGCACTATCATACACAAAATTTATATTCAAGTCACCACATACAACCAATTTCTGGTACTTCCTACATAGTGAAATAATGTAACAAATTTCTGATTCTTCCTACAAAGTGAATCAAGAACCCTCTCAAGCTTGAGCAGAAATGCTCTGAAGTCAGAGTTAGGGGACTTATAAACAACAACAATTAGAAGTTTAGTTTCGCTAAATTCAACTGCCTCTGCACAACATTCAAATATCTGTTCAGTGCAGTGCCATGATACTCTATGGACTCAAATGGAATATTGTTCTTTACGTATATGGCCACTCCCCACCCCACAAGGAACTCCTTGAAAAACAGCCAGCTAATCTGTTCCTGGTAAAGGAAGCCTCTGAAATGTCAAATTATTTAAGCGGCGCTCTGATATACCAATAATTTCAGAGTCACAATATCTATAAGCAGTGCACTAACTTTATCTGTAATACTTCTTATATTTTCATGAAATATGCTAATCCGTCTCTACTTGGAAACATGACGTTTTCTGAAGGTGAGTCCTTAGTTAGAGGGACTTCCTTTAAGCAGGTATACCTATCAGCTGAATTCAATCTAAAAAAAAGGTGCATCTCTTACCAACTACTACAGGAATTTTTCCACCTCCCACTACAGAGTCACCTATAAGCTTTGCCAGCCTCCCCTTCTCATAAGCACTGAGGTGCCGGCCATGCCTAGTGAAACCCAATCTACTGATAGACCCAGGTGGCACCACTGAAATGTGGCCAATGCCCTCTGCCAACAGCGCCCTCTCAAACACCACGTTTAATCGAGACTAACAGCCGCATTAAGATAAGGCCGAAACAGTTGCTCGAAATGCACGTTAGTGCCACCAGGTTGAGTAGAGTAGCTATCTTTACCAGGTCACCACCTACATCATATTCTCCGTCCCTATCAAGACTGATCCCTGATCCACCCACTATCACTACCTGATCCTCCTTTGTAAAACTCCTACAAAACTCCCCTATGTTGTCAGTCACCTGAGCAAACCCTGCACGAGGCTTCACAATGCTGGTGACCTGGAACTCACACCCCAACACTTCCTGTAACTGCTGGGCCACACCTCCATCGTGCGAACTACCTAGCAGCAGAACCTTCTTCTTTCTGTTAGACTTTGCAACTCTTCTCCACTCAACTCTGACAGTTGGTCAAAGCTATTGCACATACGCAAATTATAACCGTCTGTATTTCTAGTCATTCTAGCTGCCTTCTTTCCAACGGCCAGTTCCCATTCCCCACTACCCATCACCCTCCTCAGCCTATCTTGTTCCTCCTTCGCGCGTTGTAACGGCACCTGAAGGGCACAGATCTTACGCTCCTGTTCCTCTATCAACTTATTTTTACCACAGATTCTGCATTCTCAGAAGAGGATATCACTAGAATGTCCACTGGCTTCCCCACTGCATCCCCCCCCCCCCATGGAATTCTTTGAACAAATCCCACACCATAACTCACTACTCACAAACCTACGACAGAGCCCACACGTCTCACTCATGGTAAAATTTTACAGTTACTGAAAAAAGCTATATGTCTAGGTTACCTAAGTTCAGTTACACCGGCAGAACTATTTATAGCCGGCCGCGGTGGTCTAGCGGTTCTGGCGCTGCAGTCCGGAACCGCGGGACTGCTACGGTCACAGGTTCGAATCCTGCCTCGGGCATGGGAGTGTGTGATGTCCTTAGGTTAGTTAGGTTTAAGTAGTTCTAAGTTCTAGGGGACTTATGACCTAAGATGTTGAGTCCCATAGTGCTCAGAGCCATTTGAACCAACTATTTATAGAACTAACAATAGCGGTCTCGAAATTCTCTGTCTACAAGAAAGCAACTACTTGTTTTAATACTATGACACCTCAACTAATATCAGTACCAACAAAACTTCACATAATTATTAGTTAAAACCAAAAATTCAAGCAGCCGCTGGAACACTCATGAAGTTAAAAGACTGAATCAAAATTTTACTGAAATATTTCACTAGAAACAATAAGAAACGTCAGCTGAAAACTAAAGCACAGAAAACTCTTAAAAACACAGTAATCGAATACTTCCAGAAGTTTATTAAATCGTTATTTCGCCACAAACAGCACGAAACATCGCTGACAACAATTAAGTTCAATAACTACAGAACAGTGTAAAAATAACTTTGTCAGTAATTAACCTTACACCTGCTACAGCTGCACCTGCAACCCGCAAAATGTAAACACACTACTGAGGCGCGAGGCTTGGACGAACGACGTAAGTACACTCACGAATAACATCAATTACAAATTTGCTCCGCACATACCTGCCTAAGACGTACACTTATCTTGAAATTTGTTCGTTGATGCTCAACTTTTTCGGTCATGAGGAAGAAATTTTCATGTTAACCGCTCAAACAGTCATAAACGTGCTTCTTCTCTTTCTTGCGAAGCTGAAAAGACGTTCCACTATTTTCTTTGCATTGAGACGAGTGTATGTTTGTAACGCCGGAAATGCATATCCTCCTATTTCCGTCTAATGTACTATGAATTTTTTCCTTATTTTGTTACCTGAATATATGACATTTCTGTGCCTTTATATATTGTAATTGTTTTACTGTTTGTATATATATATATATATATATATACACTCCTGGAAATTGAAATAAGAACACCGTGAATTCATTGTCCCAGGAAGGGGAAACTTTATTGACACATTCCTGGGGTCAGATACATCACATGATCACACTGACAGAACCACAGGCACATAGACACAGGCAACAGAGCATGCACAATGTCGGCACTAGTACAGTGTATATCCACCTTTCGCAGCAATGCAGGCTGCTATTCTCCCATGGAGACGATCGTAGAGATGCTGGATGTAGTCCTGTGGAACGGGTTGCCATGCCATTTCCACCTGGCGCCTCAGTTGGACCAGCGTTCGTGCTGGACGTGCAGACCGCGTGAGACGACGCTTCATCCAGTCCCAAACATGCTCAATGGGGGACAGATCCGGAGATCTTGCTGGCCAGGGTAGTTGACTTACACCTTCTAGAGCACGTTGGATGGCACGGGATACATGCGGACGTGCATTGTCCTGTTGGAACAGCAAGTTCCCTTGCCGGTCTAGGAATGGTAGAACGATGGGTTCGATGACGGTTTGGATGTACCGTGCACTATTCAGTGTCCCCTCGACGATCACCAGTGGTGTACGGCCAGTGTAGGAGATCGCTCCCCACACCATGATGCCGGGTGTTGGCCCTGTGTGCCTCGGTCGTATGCAGTCCTGATTGTGGCGCTCACCTGCACGGCGCCAAACACGCATACGACGATCATTGGCACCAAGGCAGAAGCGACTCTCATCGCTGAAGACGACACGTCTCCATTCGTCCCTCCATTCACGCCTGTCGCGACACCACTGGAGGCGGGCTGCACGATGTTGGGGCGTGAGCGGAAGACGGCCTAACGGTGTGCGGGACCGTAGCCCAGCTTCATGGAGACGGTTGCGAATGGTCCTCGCGGATACCCCAGGAGCAACAGTGTCCCTAATTTGCTGGGAAGTGGCGGTGCGGTCCCCTACGGCACTGCGTAGGATGCTACGGTCTTGGCGTGCATCCGTGCGTCGCTGCGGTCCGGTCCCAGGTCGACGGGCACGCGCACCTTCCGCCGACCACTGGCGACAACATCGATGTACTGTGGAGACCTCACGCCCCACGTGTTGAGCAATTCGGCGGTACGTCCACCCGGCCTCCCGCATGCCCACTATACGCCCTTGCTCAAAGTCCGTCAACTGCACATACGGTTCACGTCCACGCTGTCGCGGCATGCTACCAGTGTTAAAGACTGCGATGGAGCTCCGTATGCCACGGCAACTGGCTGACACTGACGGCGGCGGTGCACAAATGCTGCGCAGGTAGCGCCATTCGACGGCCAACACCGCGGTTCCTGGTGTGTCCGCTGTGCCGTGCGTGTGATCATTGCTTGTACAGCAGTGTCCGGAGCAAGTATGGTGGGTCTGACACACCGGTGTCAATGTGTTCTTTTTTCCATTTCCAGGAGTGTATATATATTTATGCATTTATGTTGGTTTGTTTTGTGAATATTATTTGTATTTATTCGCTGGGTCTGGCCTAGGGAAAACTATGCTATCGAACGCTTACATCGATAGGTCGTGTGGAGAACCAAAGTATTTAGGATCTTTGGTAGTGTTAACTCTGTCTCGTGGAGCCCGGGCAGAGGGGGAGTTTGGCTGGGGTGGTGCAGTGGAGCAGATGTGTTGTGTGACGCTCCCGCGAGTTGCCGTGCTTTCGGCATTGGGCAGCATGTAATTGCGCTCGACTTGCTATGATAGTTTCTGACACAGTGTCGCGGACGGGAAGCATTAGCTGGCGCACATCAGGAGCCCGTTTCGCCTGGTGACCGTGTAGAGAAGAAGGCGCGCCATCATCCAGCTTCTGCAACAGCGACGGCCAACAATGAGTGACTGTCGCCACCTCCTCGATCGACGGCTTCAAACCTTCAATCAACCAACAAGGAAGACTGGAAGCACGTAAAGTTTTAGAACTGTATGGCAGACCTCAGCTCTTCAAACTGTTCCATTTTTGTAACTATAATTACAGCAATTTAGCATGAACATTTGTTGCTCATTGTCCCAATTGCATTACCAAGTAGGGTCCCTTCCTTTTCCGGAATGAACCCGAGTGTCGTTGAAATTCAAACGCCAGCATTAAAGTAATATTATTCCATTTCATTGCTTTAATTTAAATTTTCAGTTAATGTTTTCATAGCTGGCTACAGTATTTAGATTACACAAGCACAAATTAAGAGTGCGAGTTTTGTTACCATATTTTAGCTTACCTGTGACTGCAGCTCAGCTTGGTACGTACTAAATTTTACTATTGTTAATTGCTCAGAATCATTTAATTGAAGTTCAAAGTTAAATCTCTTATTTCTAAATTGCGTAGATTCAAGTAGCTTTTGAAATGATTGTTGAGGTAGCCCAAGACATTACTGAATTTCGATGTGCTTCAGAAACAAAGCTCACTATTAATTTCACTCACTAAATTAACTTCCAATTTTCTGATTTTATTAATTCTTTTGCTAAATTAAGTCAGAGTGTAGCGAAATTGATTACTTCTGACAAACTTTCAGTTTTCACACTACACGTGTCAACCTTAAGTTGCCACGCTTCTAATGCTAATTATATGTATAATATCCTTTCTTTTTCAGTTACTATAGTAATTGTCCTTAGGACTGGCGACCATAATTTCCCCCAAATCTCAAATATCTAATTACCGCTAGTTAATTGTTAACGTAACGGCTGCACATTTACTTTCTTTATTAACTTTACCTCTTTTCAAAATTAATTTCCACCAGTTTCATTTGCATTTTTCCTTTCATTTAGATGTAACCCTTTACTCCCTCTTTACCAACAAATTAACTTCGGTGACGATTGCTTTTCCCAAATTTCCATTAGGTACACACAGTTTAATTTTTCACTGTCATTAAGGTCGATAAGTGAGGAGGAGGTTACATGTTGAAAAGAATGCTACAGACTTTTTTATTCTCTTTTCAGTATAGGGTGACGTATCACATGTCAGGTATATGACTCCGACGACTTTGGAAATTCGCTGACGCAGGTTGCAATCCTCTGCCGCTAAGGACTCCGAAACGTAGCGTTCAACATGGTGGCATGTAACGTAACAACATAGGTGCATGAGAAACAGCGTGCTGTATTCGAGTTTCAAACCAAAGAGTTCGATCCAGTCTAGTCCAGCACGACAATGCCAGACCACACACGAGCGCAGCGACATCTGCTACAATCCGACGCCATGTGTTCATTGTCATCGATTACCCTCCTTACAGCTTCAACTTGGCCCCATCATATTTTGGTCTGTTTCCAAAACTTAAAGACCACCTTTGAGGCCTTTACTTTGATAGTTATGAGAGGTGACGTGTCAAAAATTCTATAGTGACATTATCAACGAATTAGTCCCTCGTTGGTTGAAATGTGTTCGTTACCAGGGTGATTATGTTGCGAAATTAATATGTAAACACGAAGAATAAGGAAGTACAATATTAATAAAGTTCCTTACTTTTAAAAAGCTTGAAGAGTTTTCACATAAGAAATTTGGACACTCTCTTATTGAAGTTACAGCAGTATTCAGAGGTCCCCTAACGACCCTATGATCGTTGATACACGTATTCTACGCTAACTGAGCCGAAAAACTCGGGCATGTTGGTGTTCGGGATGTATAATACATTGAAACGATAATTAATTGATTTAAATCAATGGGGGAGAGATGAAATTTAGTGCTGGATCGGGACTAAAATCCGGGTCTCCTGCTTACTAGGGATATCATCTTCGACTTCATTTCATATACATACATAGTGTATATATATATATATATATATATATATATATATATATATATATATATATGTGTGTGTGTGTGTGTGTGTGTGTGTGTGTGTGTGTGTTTCTGTGTCTGTGTGTTTTCACACACACGTCAACCGGTTCTACTTTATTCTACGCTACTGGCCATTCAAATTGCTACACCATGAAAATGACGCGCTACAGTCACGAAATTTAACCGACAGGAAGCACATGCTGTGATATGCGAATGATTAGCTTTTCAGAGCATTCACACAAGCTTGGCGCCGGTGGTGACACCTAAAACGTGCTGACAGGCGTTGATATACTTCAACGGGGACACTTGAAAATATGCCCCCCGACTGGGATTCGAACCTGGGATCTCCTCCTTACATAGCAGACGCTCTATCCATCTGAGCCACCGAGGGCACAGAGGACAGTGAAACTGCAGGGATTTATCCCTTGCACGCTCCCCGTGAGACGCAAATTCCCAACTTAATGTCCACACACTACATTCGTAGTACCCCTGCCCATTACACTCATTATTCGCGGCAGACAATCTTACCGAGTCCCGTAAGAGTTCGGGCAATGCGTGTGCATCCAGCACAGAAGAAGAAGGTCAATGGCCGGTTAGTCTTAACTATATGAAGATGGTATCTGTTCGTCCGGACATGTCCGAAAAAACAGATACCAGCTTCATATATAATACATTGTCTTCATGAGTCGGTTTTCTGATTAGCTGCTCATCGTAAATTTTCGAATAACGCATTTAGGACAACTGTACACGACGTCCTGTCCTAATACCTACAATAGGCGCTTGCGTCTCCAAGTCTGTAACTGTTACGTTCAAATTTCAACCAAATAATACAACAAGACAGTTAAGTTTATCCGAAATCATCAAGTTTTCCTTAAAACGTTCCGCCACTACTTATGAAACGTCCCCTTAGAACAATTTCTGAATTACTGAGCTGATAAACCTCTTACACTATTTGCTTTTCAAACAGCTGAGCAAAACTGAACGTACTCAAACATTCACTAAAGTGACACACAATATTTTTAGCACAACGCAATCTGACTTTCAATAATCCCTACAAAAGAATGGCCCTGACTAACATTAAACTATACCTTTCATAAATCACTTACCTCACAAAAATCTTCGTTACTCGAACTACTGCAATACAGCGAGCGCCACTACTGCCAGCTAAATAAAAGATTCAAACTACAGAAGGCACTAACTACAGATAGGCATAGTTAGCAAATGAAAGATTTTAATAGAGAATAAACAATGTATTTACCTCAATAGTGTTCAAAAGTCATAATGTATATAGCAGTTCCTGATATCCAGTATTACAAATTTCAAAACTCCGCCATCTCTCTCCTCACATCCACCACTGCTGGCGGCTCACCTCCAACTGCGCAACGCTACGCGCTGTTCACATCCAGCTGCCGCTGTCAACATTACAATGGCAGACAACAATGCAAACCAGCCACAGACTGCACACAGCACAGCCAGTGATTTTCATACAGAGCGCTACGTAACGTTGCCAATAAGAAAATATAAACAGCCTACTTACACTATCTCTAAGGCAGTGGGTTTACAAAAGCATCCGAGGATAATGTTTGATCGTCCTTTAACATTTCTGTTCAGCGAGATTATTTCGCATCTATACCCACCTCAATGAATATTACCGTATTCTTACAACCATACATACGTCTGCACTACCGGCATTCTGTCTGTCATTGCGATGTGGATTCCAATTGGAACTTAGAATTTCACTGCTTCTAATACCCGGCTTCAGGCAGCTTTCTGTCCCTAGTATCATGTGGACACTTTTACCGTTTAGAAGCGATACCAGTTATGTGACCTCGTCATAGACGCCAATGAAGCTGACAAATGACATTTTGAAACTTCCTGGCAGATTAAAACTGTGTGCCCGACCGAGACTCGAACTCGGGACCTTTGCCTTTCCCGGGCAAGTGCCGCGAAAGGCAAAGGTCCCGAGTTCGAGTCTCGGTCGGGCACACAGTTTTAATCTGCCAGGAAGTTTCATATCAGCGCACACTCCGCTGCAGAGTGAAAATCTCATTCTGAAAATGACATTTTGTTTTCCTGATCTGCTGTGACTAATGCCACTCTCTTTAATTAATGGAAATGTAATTCACTATAGTTGAGATAATCGTCATTAGTGTCTGACATGAGTACGTATCATTTCGGGTCTGTGGAATGACTTCCTCTGCTGAAGGACTCACATATGCACTCCGAACTTACTCCACTACGCTAGTGGCTGCTTCCTGCGAGTAGTGCAAGTCTGGTCTATTACAGGTGGTCCTACAATTCTCCGTTATTTCTCCGTAGCCCTGTGGGTGCTACGTGGAGCACCCAGGTTCGTTTCCTGGCACTAACAGGGACATTTCCTTGATGTGTAGCAGGATGCTGGAACTTAGGAAAGGGTGGAGCGACTGATTGAGCTCGGATGCCAGTTTAAACACAACATATTTATTGTAAAGGAATAAACATAACATTTTCAAATTTAACCAATAACAGAAAATTAATACTGATAGACTTATTCCAGAATCATAATTGGATGTGAACTCTTAGTATATAGTCAACAGTCACAGTTTGAAAGCCGTAAAAGATGGCTGCTACAAATATCTATGGTCCCACATGTGTTACGGCGTCACATCTCCTATGCAAATTTCTGCAACAGGTAGGTTTGCATGAGCACACAATGTTCAGGATGATTACAAGTCACATTCATGAAAACGCTATGTACTCAAGCACACAACTGACAAACACACTTTGCTGCGCGGGGTAGCCAGCGGCCTAGGGTGCCTTATCACGGTCCGAGCGGCTTCCCCGTCGGAGATTCGATTCCTCCCTCGGGCATGGGTGTCTGTGCTGTCCTTAGTGTAAGTTAATTTAAGGTAGATTAAGTAGTGCGTAAGCTTAGGTACCGATGACCTCAGCAGTTTGGTCCCATAAGACCCTACCACAAATTTCCAAACACACTTTACTCTGTTCTTCATGTGGTCATACACGTTTTAAATGAAAATGATCCCTTAAATGAAGCAATATATTGTTTGTTAATCCCCAGTTGAGATTTACTTTAGGACAATCCCAAAACCATAATCTTCATAGAAAGAAAGCAGAAAACAATGGTTAACTTAACAGTCAACTAATGGACTTATATCTTGCCTAAGAGTGAAGTTTTTAACAGCTCTTTAACTTCAACTCTTAAAAATGATCGATGTCCAAATATATACTAGAGTGAGAAACGTTAAAATGGACAAAAACTTTAGCAATGCAAAAATTTGAGAAGGATTAGATGAAGTTTGCGAATACAGTACTTTTAGTAATTGTCTTATCGAATGTCGTCGCTGATAGATAGATCTGTTTAGCTAAATGTCACCACATAACATTACATCGATTCCAACATGGCATGGCCTTTGATTCATGACCAAACCACAGCAAAATAAGTGAGATGAAAAAGACTAAAATTCACCGCATTATGGAGAGTCCAATGCATCACCTTTACTAGAGTTTGACGCTTCCGGGAAACACAGTTTTCAATACCTCAGAGCACAACCTCACAAAAGCTTCTACTTTACGCTTATTCCACAAGCTGTAAAACAGAATTACTACGGAGCACCACCGGAGTACAGCCACTTCCACGGTATATCTACACAACAATCTTCCACCAAGAAACCTGTTGATACCGTGGTCGCCTTAGCATACAACAAGCCAATCGGGCCTCCAAAGTCATGCGTCGCATCGTGCTCGAATCACACATAGACGCAATGGCCACAACGTGTCCGCATGTAACTGTCAGTCGCCACTTCCTCTTTCGCTCTCTCTAGATAAACACCTCGCTCGCAAGCGATCTACCATGACTCCCAGGAGGAAGCAATGCCAATCTCTAGTGGCGTGCCAACCATGGCATAGGTGGTAGGACTGCAGTGGGTTACACTAAGTTTCCTGATGCCAATCGAGGAGCTACTTGAGCGAGAAGTAGCGGCTCCAAGATCTAGAAAGGCAACAACGACCGAGAGAGCGGTGAAGACTGCCAGTCTCGCTAGCGGGATGAAAGCAGAGCTCACCATCTGCAGCATCGTCGACAGGACTGACTGCGGACCTTTGGTACAGAGCCGAGTGGAGGGTCTGAATCAGAGGCTGAGACGGTTCTGCGACCGTGTGGACTGCAGATTCCTCGACTTGCGCCATAGGGTGGTGGGGTTTGGGGTTCTGCTGGATAGGTCAGGAGTCCACTACACGCAACAAGCGGCTACATGGGTAGCAGGGCTGGGCGATTTTTTAGGTTAGATGGCCTTGGGCAAGTACAGAAAGGGCAACAGCCTCAACGGGTGCGGGGCAAAGTCAGGACATGCGGGGACCAAGCAGCAATCGGTATTGTAATTGTAAACTGTCGAAGCTGCGTTGGTAAAGTACCGGAACTTCAAGCGCTGATAGAAAGCACCGAAGCTGAAATCGTTATTGGTACAGAAAGCTGGCTGAAGCCAGAGATAAATTCTGCCGAAATTTTTATAAAGGTACAGACGGTGTTTAGAAAGGATAGATTGCATGCAACCGGTGGTGGAGTGTTCGTCGCTGTTAGTAGTAGTTTATCCTGTAGTGGAGTAGAAGTGAATAGTTCCTGTGAATTATTATGGGTGGAGGTTACACTCAACAACCGAGCTAGGTTAATAATTGGCTCCTTTTACCGACCTCCCGACTCAGCAGCATTAGTGGCAGAACAACTGAGAGAAAATTTGGAATACATTTCACATAAATTTTCTCAGCATGTTATAGTCTTAGGTGGAGATTTCAATTTACCAGATATAGACTGGGACACTCAGATGTTTTGGACGGGTGGTAGGGACAGAGCATCGAGTGACATTATACTGAGTGCACTATCCGAAAATTACCTCGAGCAATTAAACAGAGAACCGACACTAGGAGATAACAACTTGGACCTACAGATAACAAACAGACCCGAACTTTTCGACTCAGTATGTGCAGAACAGGAAATCAGAGATCATAAGGCCGTTGCAGCATCCCTGAATATGGAAGTTAATAGGAATATAAAAAAAGGGAGGAAGGTTTATCTGTTTAGCAAGAGTAATAGAAGTCAGATTTCAGACTACCTAACAGATCAAAACGAAAATTTCTGTTCCGACACTGACAATGTTGAGTGTTTATGGAAAAAGTTCAAGGCAATCGTAAAATGCGTTTTAGACAGGTACGTGCCGAGTAAAACTGTGAGGGACGGGAAAAACCCACCGTGGTACAACAACAAAGTTAGGAAATTACTGCGAAAGCAAAGAGAGCTTCACTCCAAATTTAAACGCAGCCAAAACCTCTCAGACAAACAGAAGCTAAACGATGTCAAAGTTAGCGTAAGGAGGGCTATGCGTGAAGCGTTTAGTGAATTCGAAAGTAAAATACTAGGTACCGACTTGACAGAAAATCATAGGAAGTTCTGGTCTTACGTTAAATCAGTAAGTGGCTCGACACAGCATGTCCAGACACTCCGGGATGATGATGGCATTGAAACAGAGGATGACACGCGTAAAGCTGAAATACTTAACACCTTTTCCCAAAGCTGTTTCACAGAGGAAGACCGCAGTGCATTTCCTTCTCTAAATCCTCACACAAACGAAAAAATGGCTGACATCGAAACAAGTGTCCAAGGAATAGAAAAGCAACTGTAATTACTCAACAGAGGAAAGTCCACTGGACCTGACGGGATACCATTTCGATTCTACACAGAGTACGCGAAACAACTTGCCCCCCTTCTAACAGCCGTGTACCGCAAGTCTCTAGAGGAACGGAAGGTTCCAAATGGTTGGAAAAGAGCACAGGTAGTCCCAGTCTTCAAGAAGGGTCGTCTAGCAGATGCGCAAAACTATAGACCTATATCTCTGACGTCGATCTGTTGTAGAATTTTAGAACATGTTTTTTGCTCGAGTATAATGTCGTTTTTGGAAACCCAGAATCTACTATGTAGGAATCAACATGGATTCAGGAAACAGCGATCGTGTGAGACCCAACTCGCTTTATTTGTTCATGAGACCCAGAAAATATTAGATACGGGCTCCCAGGTACATGCTATTTTTCTTGACTTCTGGAAGGCGTTCGATACAGTTCCGCACAGTCGCCTGATAAACAAAGTAAGAGCCTACAGAACATCAGACCAGCTGTGTGGCTGGATTGAAGAGTTTTTAGCAAACAGAACACAGCATTTTGTTATCAATGGAGAGACGTCTACAGACGTTAAAGTAACCTCTGGCGTGCCACAGGGGAGTGTTATGGGACCATTGTTTTTCACAATATATATAAATGACCTAGTAGATAGTGTCGGAAGTTCCTTGCGGCTTTTCGCGGATGATGCTGTAGTATACAGAGAAGTTGCAGCATTAGAAAATTGTAGCGAAATGCAGGAAGATGTGCAGCGGACAGGCACTTGGTGCAGGGTGTGGCAACTGACCCTTAACATAGACAAATGTAATGGAGTTCGAATACATAGAAAGAAGGATCCTTTATTGTATGATTATATGATAGTGGAACAAACACTGGTAGCAGTTACTTCTGTAAAATATCTGGGAATATGCGTGCGGAACGATTTGAAGTAGAATGATCATATAAAATTAATTGTTGGTAAGGCGGGTACCAGGTTGAGATTCATTGGGAGTGTCTTAAGAAAATGTAGTCCATCAACAAAGGAGGTGGCTTACAAAACACTCGTTCGACCTATACTTGAGTATTGCTCATCAGCGTGGGATCCGTACCAGATCGGGTTGACGGAGGAGATAGAGAAGATCCAAAGAAAAGCGGCGCGTTTCGTCACAGGGTTATTTGGTAACCGTGATAGCGTTACGGAGATGTTTAACAAACTCAAGTGGCAGACTCTGCAAGAGAGGCGCTCTGCATCGCGGTGTAGCTTGCTCGCCAGGTTTCGAGAGGGTGCGTTTCTGGATGAGGTATCGAATATATTGCTTCCCCCTACTTATACATCCCGAGGAGATCACGAATGTAAAACTAGAGAGATTAGAGCGCGCACGGAGGCTTTCAGACAGTCGTTCTTCCCGCGAACCATACGCGACTGGAACAGGAAAGGGAGGTAATGACAGTGGCACGTTAAGTGCCCTCCGCCACACACCGTTGGGTGGCTTGCGGAGTATACATGTAGATGTAGGTGTGCTGACCCCGCACTGCGCACTGCTACGTGCCGAATTGTGTGACTCCATAGGCTAGCCGGCCGGTGTAGCCGAGCGGTTCTAGGCGCTTCAGTCGGGAACCGCGCTACAGCTACGATCGCAGGTTCGAATCCTGCCTCGGGCATGGATGTGTGTGATGTCCTTAGGTTAGTTACGTTTAAGTAGTTCTAAGTTCTGGGGAACTGATGACCTCAGATGTTAAGTCCCATAGTGCTCAGAGCCATTTTGCCATAGGCTCAGGCCCATCAGGGACTGAACGCTGAGCTTGGCTTGCTTCGCTACAGTTCTCTACCCGTTAGCAGAGATCGGGAAGTCCACATCCAAAATGGTCATACAATCGCTTGAGCCTCTGGCTTAAGTGTTTCACTGCTGCAAACCATAAGACAACGACTGGTTCTGGAAATAATACTCCTAAACGCTAGCTTTGGTTCCATCACATATGCGAGACTAACCACCTTCTCCAAAGCAACCAGACACCTGTAAAAACCGACGGTGGCCCCTGTATTCAGACGACAGGCGTCACTCGTAGTGACGTGAGGCACTATTTGCAGTTCGGTGCACCCACTGCACTCAGTTGCTGCGGAATTACCTTTCCCACATATCGGACGGCCCCCCCCCTCCCCCCTCCAGGGAAGATAGGAGTAGACACTTGCCTCCCATCCCAATCTGTCCGCTACTTCTCTAAGGGGCTCCTTCATCTTCTTAACGTTGGAGGTCCCTACGTTCGGACCTATCAGGAAGATCGGGTCCAGTCCCAACAGACAAGGTGTCCCTTGCTAGCTCAAAGATTAGAGATTAGATTAGATTAATACTAGTTCCATGGATCGTGAATACGATATTTCGTAATGATGTGGAACGAGTCAAATTTTCCAATACATGACATAATTAAGTTAATTTAACAACATAATTAAGTTAATATAACAACTTTTTTATTTTTTTTGTTTTTTTTTTTAAATTTTTTAAGTAATTTCTTGTTATTTTTTTCTTAATTTATATCTAAAAATTTCTCTGTGGAGTAGAAGGAGTTGTCATTCAGAAATTATTTTAATTTCATCTTAAATACTTGTTGGTCATCTGTCAGACTTTTGATACTATTTGGTAAATGGCCAAAGATTTTAGTGGCAGTATGATTCACCCCTTTCTGTGCCAAAGTTAGATTTAATCTTGAATAGTGAAGATCATCCTTTCTCCTAGTATTTTAGTTATGCACACTGCTATTACTTTTAAATTTGGTTTGGTTGTTAATAACAAATTTCATAAGAGAGTATATATACTGAGAAGCTACTGTGAATATCCCTAGACCCTTAAATAAATGTCTGCAGGATGATCTTCGGTGGACTCCTGCTATTACTCTGATTTCACGCTTTTGTGCAATAAGTACTTTATACCTCAGTGATGAATTACCCCAAAATATGATGCCATATGCAAGCAATGAGTGAAAATAGACGTAGTAAGCTACTAAGATGTTTATCACCAAAATTTGCAATGACCCTTATTGCATACTCAAACGTTTCAGCAGATCATCAATGTGTTTCTTCCAATTTCATCTCTCATCAATGGACACACCTAAAAATTTTGAATATTCTACCTTAGCTATATGCTTCTGATTAAGGTCTATATTTATTAATGGCGTCATACCATTTACTATACGGAACTGTATGTACTATGTCTTATCAAAATTCAGTGAGAGTCCATTTACAAGGAACCACTTAGTAATTTCCCGAAAGACATTATTGACAATTTCACCAGTTAATTCTTGTTTGTCAGGTGTGATTACTACACTTGTATCATCAGCAAAGAGAACTAACTTTGCCTCTTCATGAATATATTAATGACTTGCCATTCTATGGCGACCCTAGACCGACCCTTGTGGAACCCCATTTTTGATAGCTCCCCAGTTTGAGGAATGTGCTGATCTTTGCATATTATGAGAACTGCTTATTTCAACTTTCTGCACTCTTCCAGTTAGGTACGAATTAAACCATTTGTGCACTGTCCCACTCATGCCAGAATACTTGAGCTTGTCTAGCAGAATTTCATGATGTACACAATCAAAAGCCTTTGAGAGATCAAAAAAAATCCCAATGGGTGGTGTTCAGTTATTCAGATCATTCAAAATTTTATTGGTGAAAGCATATATGGCATTTTCTGTTGAAAAACATTTCTGGAAACCAAACTGACATTTTGTTAGTACTTCATTTTTACAGATATGTGAAGCTACTCTTGAATACATTACTTTCTCAAAAATTTTTGATAAAGATCTTAGAAGGGAGATTGGACGGTACTTGTTAACATAAGATCTATCCTCTTTTTTATGCAAAGGTATAACAATAGCATATTTCAGTCTATCAGGGAAAATGCCCTGTTCCAAAGAGCTATTACACAGGCAGCTGAGAATATTACTTATTAGTTGAGAACAAGCTTTTAGTATTTTGCTGGAAATGCCTTCAATTCCATGTGAGCTTTTGCTTTTAAGCAAGTTTGTTATTTTCATAATTTCAGAGGGAGAAGTGGGTGAGATTTCAATTGTACCAAATTGCATAGTTATGGCCTCTTCCATTAACAGCATAGCATCTTCTAATGAACACCTGGATCTTACTATATTCACATCATTTAGAAAATGATTATTAAAAATATTTTCAACTTCTGACTTTTAGTTCATAAAGTTTTCATTCAATTTGATGGTAATACTGTCTTCCTGTGCTCTTGGTTCACCTATTTCTCTTTTAATAATATTCTAAACTGTTTTAATTTTACTATCAGAGTTGCTGATTTCAGACATGATACACATACTTCTGGATTTTTTATAACTTTTCTTAATATAGCACAGTAGCTTTCATAATGTTTGATAGTTTCTGGGTCACTACTCTTTCTTGCTGCCAGATACATTTCCCTTTTCTGGTTACAAGATATTTTTATGCCCTTAGTAAGCCATGGTTTGTTACATGATTTCTTATGAGTATATTTAACTATTTTCTTGGGGAAGCAGTTTTCAAATGCATTTACAAAAGTGCCATGAAATAAATTATATTTTAAATTGGCATCAGGTTCACGATACACCTCATCCCAGTCTAAGTGCTGTGGGCTTTCCCTGAAATTTGCAATTGTTAAATCGTTGACTGAATGTACTACTTTGGAGGACTGTTTAGTACTGCTGAATGGAGCTATGTCATATATTGTAACTAGCTGTGCACCATGATCAGAAAGACCATTCTCAACAGGCTGAGCATTTATCTGGTTAAACTTATCTTGGTCTATAAAGAAGTTATCTATCAGTGAGCTGCTATCCTTTACCACCCGAGTAAGAAAATCAATAATGGGTGTCAAATTGAAAGAACCGAGTAATATTTCAAGGTCATTTTTCCTATTACCGTCTTTCAGAGAATCTACATTGAAGTCCCCACAAATAATAATTTGCTTCCCCCTGTCTGACAGACAGCACAAAAAGGAGTCCAAATTTTTCAGAAACAGATGAAAATTTCCCGATTGGGACCTATATACAGTTACAATTATAAATGTGCCTTTATTTAATTTAAGCTCACAGGCACATGCTTCTATATGTTTCTCTACACAAAACTTTTTTGTTTCTACACTTTTTGCACAATGATAACTTTTGACATATATGGCAACTCCTCCTTCCTCCATATTTTCTCTAATTACATGTGCAGAGAGCTTATATCCACTTACATTTACCTTATCCATATCAGTAACAATGTGATGCTCAGACAGGCATAGTATATCTATTTCATCCTCAGCTTCTAAATCTTCTAAACAGAAGCTCATCTATTTTATTCTTTAAACTCCCAATATTTTGATGAAATATACTTACATTATTTTTAATTATACTTTTATGAGAACCTTTCCTTATTCTAACATTTGCAGTACTCTCCTGTCTGAGTTACTCATTGTGCTTAGGCCTAGTTCCTATACCAGTGGTCACATGGTGTTCAGAGAGGTAGATTATGTCAACTGGGTTGGATGACTTTAATTGATCAATGCAATTCCTAGGACTGAGATACAACTTGGTGGAGATAAAATTTCTGGTGACTGGTGAAAATTTGTAATTGACAGCTGTGATTGGTGATCCAATGTGCTAGAATTGTGCTCTTTAATTTCTTTCCTAAACTGAAGATTTGTTTCAATCCTGACTTCTCATAGAACTTGACATCTTTCTGTCTTACCTATCCTGAAAAAGGTGCTGCTCCAACACCTGTAACCACTGGTATTTTACCATTCATGGCAGTGCCTCCCCCCTTAAATTTCCTGCTATTACCCCAGCCAGTTTACCCTTCAGTTTCCTGTTGAGATGTAGGCCATGCCTCGTATAGGCCCACCTACTGAGAGAATCAACAGGAACCACACCAATATGAGCCCCTGCACCCGACCCAAGAAGCCGTTCCAACTCCAAATTAAATCTCCCAACAGAAGAGTTCAAATGAGGCTGGTCATGGCGTCTCAGGACAGATACAAATTCAACATTGGTGTGTCTCAATGCCGACGCAATCTTTACCAGGTCACACTCTATACTGTACCCAGGATCTCTGTCGATACTGTTCCCTGGCCCTCCCACAATAACCACGGTGTCTTCCCTGGTAAATCCTTTACAGAGTGAACCTAAATCCTCTGTCACCTGATTCAGACTAGCACTTGGTTTCAAAAAATTTGTGACCTGGTATTCTGGTTCTAATTCCTTTTGCAGAAGTTGGCCTACACCTCTGGCATGAGAACTGCCTAACAACAAAACTTTCTTCCTTTTAGATGACTTTCCTACATTCTTTTTCAATTTCCTATTGAAAGTTTGTTGTGTCCTGTCTACACCTACCTCTGCTTGAGGCTCATCAGTTTCTAACTGAAGCAACAGGTCAAACTTATTTTTGACAATCACCACAAAACTGTCAGACTTAGTTCTAGGCCTGTTCCTTCTGTTACCTGTTGCCACTTCCCACCTCTGTTTGCCCTTCTGCCTCCTTAACCTGTCCAGATCTTCCCTAGCCTGATCTAGCTCAGCCTGAAGTGCAGCAATTTTCCCCTCATGTTCCACTATCTTCCTATCTCTGCTGCAAATCCTACATAACCACTGATGACCCTCATCCACTTTCCCGACACCCACGCCACTGAAGTCCTCCCAATGAAAAAAACTACTGCATCCATCACACCAAACCCCGGAACTGACAATTCTACGGCAAGTCAGGCACTTCTCACTCATGGCAAAAATAATACTTTAGCTAGAATAAATCAATTAAATTACCGAAAATAAAAAAAGACGTTAAAGGAATTAAGCCTATTTACAAATGTATATAAGCAAGTTTCTGATTTAAAATTCCGCTGTTTTTCTCAGATCTGTATTAAAACAACGAAGATATATGCTATTTATTATATACTCGATGGAATGAAAAAAAGGACTATTAAACGAGATACTGTAAGTTTGATTCTCCAAAGACGTTACGAGAATTAGGCCTATAAACAAATGTATATAAGCAAGTTTCTGATATAAAGTTACGCTGTTTTTCTGAAAACTGTATTAAAACAATGAAGTTATACGCTATTTACGGTAGTTTACGTATTTGATACCGAGAAACTAGTCAAATTACCGTGAAACAAGAAACAAACACGTTTACAAAATTTAAGCCTAAGCGCTACTTCGCGAAGTTACGATCTTTTCGTGTTTTCTGAAAAAATACGCAAAGAAAAATGAAACCTTTAACGGCAAGACTAAACGATACACTAATGCACGTATTTAATATGTTGTCAGTGTTAAACTAAGTTATGTTCCTGTCTAAATCACTCAACTTTCTGGAAATAGGTTCTGGCGTCACTTACTCGGTGGCCATCTTGGAACTGTCCCCAGATATACTTTCAGCAGCGGGCAATAACTCAAATGTATTTTCAAGACGTAATGAAACAGTCGTGAGAACAGTAACTTCTAACACAGCCACCTACAGATTCGCGAAGCAGCCGCTGTTCGCCTTTCACCATCGGAAGACTGCTGACCGGCCATGACGAGCGAATCAGAAGCTGCGACGTCAGACACCTGTCACCAGAGGTGCAAAACACCCCACATAACAAAGCCAGGAATAAGACCGCTGTGTCTCTCCAAAAAATTAGAAGAATGAGACATCTCCTGACAAGGGTACCATACTTCTCGACGAAAGTCATCCAGGGTATTCCAGAACAGCGATTCACCACAGGATGCAATGTGATGCCAGTCATAAGCTGTCGGTGCTTCTCAGTCCTGACACTACTCCAAATGAAGGCCACTGTGTTGTGGAGCTAACAATGGCTTACGTACCAGATGGCAGTTGTCTAATCCCACTGCTGCTTGTCAGCAACCAATGGGGCGGGATGATACAGAATGTTTCAGAGAGTCCATTACTTGTTCTCGGATGGCAGGCGCAAACGTGAAGGCGTTACGATGTGCTCGGTGCACAATACGGGCAACGACAAGAGTCTGGCTTCACGTTACCTTACAGTCCAACATCGAGCCCGTCTCAAATCCTAAAGCGCCACATATCCAGATCTTGTATCATTCTACCAAATGGCCAAATGGAGGCCCACGATGAGACCCCTTTCAAACTGTGTCAGGTGCTGATAGTGCTGACTCACACATGTACCCAGCAACTCTATCTACTTCGCAGTGATCAATCAACATCACACATTGCTAGTGGGCATTGATTTAAATCAATGGGGGAGAGTTGAAATTTAGTGCTGGATCGGGACTAAAATCCGGGTCTCCTGCTTACTAGGGAGATCATCTTCGACTTCATTTCATATATATATATATATATATATATATATATATATATATATATATATATATATATATATATATGTGTGTGTGTGTGTGTGTGTGTGTGTGTGTGTGTGTGTGTGTGTGGGTGTGTGTGTGTGGGTGTGTGGGTGGGTGTGTGAGTGTGGGTGTGTTTCTGTGTCTGGGGGTTTCAGACGCACGTCAACCGGTACTACTTTATTCTACACTACTGGCCATTCAAATTGCTACACCACGAAAATGACGAGCTACAGACACGAAATGTAACCGACAGGAAGCACATGCTGTGGTTTGCAAATGATTAGCTTTTCGGAGTATTCACACAAGCTTGGCGCCGGTGGCGACACCCACAACGTGCTGACATAAGGAAATTTTCCAACCGATTTCTCATACACAGACAACAGTTGACCGGCGTTGCCTAGTGAAACGTTGTTGTGAAGCCTCGTGTAAGGAAGATAAATGCGTACTGTCACGTTTCCGACGTTGATAAAGGTCGAATTGTAGCCTATCACGATTGAGGTTTATCGTATCGCGACATTGCTGCTCGCGTTGGTCGAGATCCAATGACTTTTAGCAGAATATGTAATCGGTTGATTCAGGAAGGTAATACGGAACGCCGTGCTGGATACCAACGGCCTCGTATCACTACCAGTCGAGATGACAGGCATCTTATCCGCATGAATGTAACGGATTGTGCAGCCACGTCTCTATCCCTGAGTCAACCGATGGGGACGTTTGCAAGACGACAACTACCTGAACGAACAGTTAGACGACGTTTGCAGCACCATGGACTATCAGCTCGGCGACCATAGCTGCGGTTACACTTGACGCTGCATCACAGACAGGAGCGCCTGCGATTGTGTACTCAACGACGAACCTGGGGGCACGAATGGCAAAACGTCATTTTTTTGATTGAATCCGGGTTCTGTTAACAGCACCATGATGGTTGCATCCGTGTTTGGTGACATCGCGGTGAACGCACATTGGAAGCGTGTACTCGTCGTCGCCATACTAGCGTATCACCTGGCGTGATGGTGTGGGGTGCCATTGGTTACACGTTTCGATCACCTCTTGTTCACATAGACGGCACTTTGACCGGTGGACGTTACATTTCAGATGTGATACGACCCGTGGCTGTACCCTTCATTCGATCCCTGCGAAACCCTACATTTCAGCAGGATAATGCACTACCGCAAGTCGTAGGTCCTGTACGGGCCTTTGTGGATACAGAAAATGTTCGACTGCTGCCCTGGACAGCACATTCTCCAGATCTCTCACCAACTGAAAACGTCTGGTCAATGGTGGCCGAGCAACTGGCTCGTCACGATACGCCATTCTCTTGATGAACTGTGGTATCGTGTTGAAGCTGCATGGCCAGCTGTACCTGTACACGCCATGCAAGGTCTGTTTGACTCAACGCCCAGGCGTATCAAGGCCGATTTCTCAGGATCTCTGAACCCAAATTGCCTGAAAATGTAATCACATGTCAGTTCTAGTACAATATATTTGTCCAATGAATACCCGTTGATCGTCTGCATTTCTTCTTGGCGTAGCAATTTTAATGGTCAGTAGTGTACTCACTGGTGGCCGTTCTGCTTGTCACGGAGAGTTGAAATTCTACTCATTTATACTCATATACCGGCCGATGGTGTATGTGTACAAAGCTACAGTTACATTCGACCATGTCTTGTAGTGTCTTCCCTTGTTTTGTCAGTCGATATAAGTCCAACAGGGTGATAAGGAAACTGGACTCGATTTTGGGAAGGGAGGGGCTCAGACTCCCGTTCGCCAGCCCAGATATATGTTTCACATGGTTTACAAAACCGATTAGGGCAAAAAGCGGGACTGTTTCTTTCAGATAGTCAAGGCCGATTTCATTCCCTACAATCACCCAACCCGAGCTGCCTGCCATCACTAATGACGTCTTCGTCGACGGGCTGTTGACCCCTGATATTCATTTGTAAGCTGTAGCAAAGTGATTCCACCCACGGAGGCGGATGCAAGAAGACAGGAACCACGAGCGGATGCAGACGCGCGGAACGCGCTGAATTAATAAAGCTGTGTAGTCGTCTTTGAAACTGACTGCTGTGCACCTGCATTTGTCTAGCGAGTACGAATAGATCAGTACATCCCTTGAAAGAGAAGATGCAGTATAGCAATTTTACTCAGGAGACGAAACAATCGAGAGGGGAAAAAGAATTGAAGGTATTCTTCGCAGGACACCAAATGGTGTTCCACTAATAGTCATTTCCTTTTCTATTTCACTTGCAACAAGAGAAAGGAATAAACAACCGTCCTAATTTTTCTTGTTTTCGTGTACTGTACTTGGAATGTTCGTTGACGGCAGTAAAATCGTTCTGGTTCTCTAAGCTTCCTCAACATATCGGATAAACTGCAGTGATTTCCATAAAGTCTGTTTAATACAAGTATTACAAACATTTTCGAGTTTTCTTTCATTCTTTGTGTTCTGGGATTTGAAATTTAGTTTCTGAATATCGATGCTATCGTCGCAAGACTGCCCCGATAACTGAATGGTTAGAGCGACGTAATGCCGTGCAGAGGGACCCGGGTTTCGATTCCCGGTTTGGTCGGAGATTTTCTCCGCTCGGGGACTCGGTGGCTGCGGTGTCTTCATCATCATCATCTCATCCAACGGGGTTGCAACAGAAAGGGCATCCGGCCACCCCTAAAATTAACCATGCCAAAACCGACCTTAACCAAGCCGATCCTGCGAAAACTGCAGGACAATGGCAATAGCAACAGAAAGAAAGATGCTGTCTTCACAAGCTGGTGTTAACATCTGCCAATCGTCTAATCGTTGCCTGTTGATTAGGATTCATTACAGTTTTTTTTTACTTTAGTTACAAATAGGGTCGGTTTAAGATTGTGGTTAGGAAATATCGTGCATTCTAGTTTTTCATTTATATCGTGTCTTCTGCTGCCTAAAACTTACGTTCAGTGAACATCTGATTCCTGAAAGTTAGCTGCACAACTCAACGAAAGAGAGATATTAACTAATAATTGCTTTTTTACAGTTTAAGTGTTTGTAATGCTTTTTAGTTTACTGTAAGAGTAGCGTTATGTGTGACAAATGTGGATGTTGCCACAGGTTAATTAACACGGGAGAAGCATATCAGGATTGTGGGTTGGTGCTACAGGAGGAAGGGTGCAGTAAAAAGTAAAGAGTGGCCGAGAAGAGGAAACCATGGAAGAGAGAAGAAGGTGTGTTCTCCCTCCCCTCCCACACTCCCCCCCCCCCCCCCCGCCGCCCTCCCGGTCAGAATTAGAAGTGACACATTCTTCTTTGTATAGGTTGAAGGGGAAGAGGCCATGGAAGTTGTGAGAAGGTGATAAGTAATAAACAAAAGGATAAAACTTCAGAAATCGTATTCCAAATTCCGATTAGCAATCATTTTGACTTGTTACCTGAAGCACGAGATGATCCTCACCAGTTTCTAAGTAGACTACAGCAGACTCGTAGGAACGACTTCGAGGCTACGTAAAGTTATGTAAAGTAATGTAGAAAGAAAATAGACTTGTAATAGTCACAGGAGAGGTGTATGCCAACTGCTACAGAAAAAGCTAGGTTTAGAACATCAGATTAGAAGCATTGTGAAACCTAGTGTCATAATCAGCTAGATGACAAAGATTTTGATGAAGAGCGTAAGGTACTTCTGCGGGAGAGGAGCAAGGAACAGCCGCCGGTCGTTGTGGCCGAGCGGTTCTAGGTGCTTCAGTCCGGAACCGCGCTGCTGCTACGGTCGCAGGTTCGAATCTTGCGTCGGGCATGGATGTGTGTGATGTCCTTAGGTTAGTTAGGTCTAAGTAGTTCTAAGTCTAGAGAACTGATGACCTCAGATGTTAAGTCCCCATAGTGCTTGGGGCCATTTTTCGAGCAAGGAACAGCGTAAAAACACACACTTGTGTAGAGTTGTGGAGGTTTTACAGCGCTAAGGTCGGTCCTGGGCTACGGCAGTTGTTACCCATGTTAACAATGAGCTGAGAAAGTTGCTTTTTACTGAAACGAAGTCTCATTTCTTTGTTATGCCTGTTGGTGCAATTCTGAGATGTAGATACAACAATAGTGGCCAGTACCTGAATTGGAGACGAAAGGAGAGAATAGCTAAACATTTTGCAGAACGTATAAGGGACAACAAGCACACAAGACAAAATCCCTGTCATTTACTGCACATTTTTTAAAGGTAAAATCGGTTAAAGACAGGTAAGAAATTAGAACAGAACAGGACCACAATATTTGTAACAATTTCCTGAAAAATAAAAATTAATTTCATTCATCAAAACATTAGAGGGTTGAAAAATAATAAGGATGAGCCTCTTATATGTCTTGAACATGTGAAAAATTCTAAAGTGGTAGATTTTACGTGCCACTCTGAACACTTCGTAACCAAAAGGATGCAGATCATACTGTCATGGGTTACTCTAACATCATTTTCTTGTAAACGTGGAAAAAGGAGGAGCTGCAACATACCTAAAAGTTGGCATGAAGTCAAAAATATTGAAACAGATTTTAACTATGCTGACCACAACCTCAAAGCATGTCCTGGTAAGTTCTTAGAGCAGAATATTTATCTGATAATTGTGACAGTCTACAGATCCTCCCTAGGTTACTTTCACCTGTTTATGAGAAATCTAGAGCCATTATAGAGGTACCTGTCACACTAGAAGCAACAGTTTGTAATTTGTAGAGATACTAATGTACCGGGTGATCAAACAGTCATTATAAATTTGGAAACTTGATAAACCACGCAATAATGTAGATAAAGAGATAAAAATTGACACACATGCTTGGAATGACATGGGGTTTTATTACAACAAAAAAAATCACAAAAAGGCCGACAGATGGCGCTGGACAGCAAAACGTCATTGACTGCGCATGACAATTGTGTATAAAGGGAGCTGTAATGAGAGAGAGAATCAGATGCGCCAGCAGTCGCTGCATGTTGACGTTACCTGAAAAGGCGCTTTTAGTGAAGCTGTATTATCAGAATGGGGAATGTGCTAGCAAATGCAGCTGTGGCGAAAATTATTTCGAAGTTCAAATGGCTCTGAGCACTATGGGACTCAACTTCTGAGGTCATTAGTCCCCTAGAACTTAGAACTAGTTAAACCCAACTAACCTAAGGACACCACACACATCCATGCCCGATGCAGGATTCGAACCTGCGACCGTAGCGGTCTCGCGGTTCCAGACTGCAGCGCCTAGAACCGCACGGCCACTTCGGCCGGCCGATTTCGAAGTTCGAAGCCACGGGTTGTTTAGGCGATAGACCCGGTAGTGGCCGACCGAGCACAAGGTGTAATGCTGCTGATACAGTTCAGGAAGAAATGGAGACTGTAGCGGGTTCGTCTAAGACGGGGAAGTCAGCGCTCGTGCAGTCGCACGTCGCACCGGCATTCCATACACTACTGTTTGGTTAGCACGTAGGCGTACCCTCCGATGCTATCCGTACAAAATCCATCGGCATCATGAATTGTTACCTGGCGATTTAGTGAAGCGGAGGGCATTTGCGGTGTGAGCGTTTCAAAAGATGACGGAAGATGACGGTTCGTTGAGTAACGTGTTGTGGACCGACGAAGTTCATTTCACGCTCCGAGGGTCTGTCAACGCCCACAACTGCAGAATTTGGGCTACCGAAAATCCTAGAAATGTCGTGGAAATGCCATTGCACAACGAGAAAGTCACGGTATGGGTTTGATTTACCATATATACCGTTATCGGGCCTTTTTTCTTCGAGGAAATGCGTGATTCTGGTTTTGTAAGTGCTACCGTGACGGGTGAGAGGTACGCCGATATGTTACAGAATCGCATCATCCCCAGAGTGGCCGATAAACACCTGCTGGAACGTACGATGTTTATGCAGGATGGCTCTCCACCCCATATTGCTAGACGCCTGAAGTATCTCTTGCGCGCGTCGTTTGATGATGATCGTGTGCTCAGCCGCCACTTTCGTCATGCTTGGCCTCCCAGGTCCCCAGACCTCAGTCCGTGCGATTATTGGCTTTGGGGTTACCTGAAGTCGCAAGTGTATCGTGATCGACCGACATCTTTAGGGATGCTGAAAGACAACATCCGACGCCAAAGCCTCACCATAACACCGGACATGCTTTACAGTGATGTTGACAACATTATTCCTCGACTACAGCTATTGTTGAGGAATGATGGTGGACATATTGAGCATTTCCTGTAAAGAACATCATATTTGCTTTGTCTTACTTTGTTATGCTAATTATTGCTATTCTGTCTCAGATGAAGCACCCTCTGTAGGACATTTTTTGAACGTTTGTATTTTTTTGGTTCTAATAAAACCCCATGTCATTCCAATCATGTGTGTCAATTTGTACTCTCTATCTACATTATTCTGTGATTAATTCAGTTTTCAAATTTATACTGACTTTTTGATCACCCGGTACATTTGGTAAAATATACGGCAGAAAACTCGAATTACAATCATTGCTTGGGTGTTTTAATCTAATTTAAGGGGCAAATTTTTCAAGTTTTGCGCACCTAGTTTGTACGAAATTGACTGAAACAGAGTATGTGCGGGCTGAAACAAGTAATCGCTGAAACAAGTAATCCGTAACCAATTATGTAAATTAAAGGTGGAGGCTGAGAAGGGCAAGGGGAGGGAACTGAACATTAACGACTGCTTTAATGCAGAAACAACGGCAACATGTGTAAGTGTATGCTAAACTGAGATTCGAACATGGGATTGTCTGCTTACAGTCCGCAGCTCGTGAGGTAGTGTTGCTGTCTCTGGATTACTGGGACCCGGGTTCGATTCCCGGCTGGGTTGGGGATTTTCTCTGACCAGGGACTGGATGTTTGTGTTGTCCTCATCATTCCATCATCATTCGTGAAATTGGCTAGATTGGACTATGTACAGATTGGGAATTTGTACGGGCTCTGATGACCACGCACTTGAGCACCCCACAAACCAAACATCATCATCGTCATTATCATCTCTAGTTACAAAGTAGTTGCGTAAATTAAAGGTGGAGGCTGAGAAGGGCAAGGGGAGGGAACTGAACATTAACGACTGCTTTAATGCAGAAACAACGGCAACATGTGTAAGTGTATGCTAAACTGAGATTCGAACATGGGATTGTCTGCTTACAGTCCGCAGCTCGTGAGGTAGTGTTGCTGTCTCTGGATTACTGGGACCCGGGTTCGATTCCCGGCTGGGTTGGGGATTTTCTCTGACCAGGGACTGGATGTTTGTGTTGTCCTCATCATTCCATCATCATTCGTGAAATTGGCTAGATTGGACTATGTACAGATTGGGAATTTGTACGGGCTCTGATGACCACGCACTTGAGCACCCCACAAACCAAACATCATCATCGTCATTATCATCTCTAGTTACAAAGTAGTTGCGTTAACCACTGCGCCACCTGGACGAAGTGTTTATTGCAACAGCTAGGACTAAATCGGTACGCCTCTCGGCCGACTTACATTCCCTCCCATTGCCTGCCCATGTCCTCCAAGCTCGCTACTCTGGGATTGTCCCAGGAGGTCGGACGTAACTGTGCATCCACATCGAGGCGAATCAATTACATGGATGAGTGATGCCTGTTCTTCCTGTCGGAAAGACGTTGGCGTGGTAATGTGGTTCGGCCGAAGGGCGTACAGAGATAGTTCGCGAAGTAGCGAAAACACTGTGTCTGGGTGCCGCTGTGGTTAACGCAACTCCCAAACAAGTAGGATATCCTGAGTTCGAATCCCGGTCCGGCACTCATTTTCACTAGTCTCTGCTGATTTCACATTAAGTACTCACTCAGCTGACATCAACAGTCCCTTCGCTTTGGGTTCCTTTCTTCTCCCTCACCTGTAATTTGCATATAATGTATCACAGCTGCGGACATTTCCGAAAGAACAGACACCAAGCATTCATATAACTGCACCCAACTCTTAATGCACTACCTGATATTGATGCAAAATTGTTGGATGTAAACAATATGGCACATAACAGTCCTGAGACAAGTTCATAGAAACCAGTGAAGTTTGTTAATGGAAACAGGACACAGTATTTTAAGAGTTAGTTAAAAGAGATGGATTAAATAGAAAGATATGCGAATGCCATATTTAGTTTATTCGGTAGTAAGTTATTGTCAATGTTTGACAGTTCCTTTCCTAAAATGTTATCCAAAAATACATTTAGAAAACCAGCGAACCGTGGACCACTAAAGGAATTAAAATCTGATGCAAGAGGCAGGGGGAAATTTATATAAGATAATCAAGATCCAACATACTTGCATAATACAAAAATATTATACTATTTTAAGGCAAGTCATCAAATGTCCAGAAGTATGCACGTCCTGTATGCAAGTCCCATCAGAAATAAATAATGCAGATGGAAAGAATAAAATTGTATGGGAGATTATCAAACAAGTTACAGGGAAGCCAGTCTGTGTAGAAGATTCTATAGCAATTAAACTAAATGAAAGTGTTTTGACTGACAACTCAGAAGCTGCGAGTACGTTTGATAATCGCTTTGTAAATGTAGCTACAAAAATATGATTAACTGGCTAAGTTGAAGAAGCAAGAGAATATATTAGAAATGTTATTCCTCAAAACTTGAAGGAACTAGAAGTAGCACAAACATCTTACATTCTTCACAGAAATCAATGCAATTATAAAAATGCTAAAGAACAAAAGATCCTTTGGGGCTGATGGAGTTTCAAACAGAGTTCTGAGAAAGTTGTTCCAACTTATAAGTAAGGTCGTTAGTGGTTTACTGATAAATCGAATGTATTATTGACACAGGGACTTTTTCCAGACAGGATAAAATATGCAGTTGTTGAAGCTCTTCATAAGAAAGTCGAGAAGACTGTCTTAGACATTTGTCGTCCAGTTTTCTTACTGACATGTCATGCCAAAGAATTCGAAAAAGCAGTTCCCTCAAGAGTAGTCTCACACTACAGTAGAAGCGATTTATTTAATGTATCACAGTTTAGATTCCAGAAGGATTGATCGTCTGAGAATGCTATTTCTATATCAACCATCAAATACTGTAAGCCTTAAATGATGAAGTTTCGTTAATTGGTATTTTTTGTGACATTCTCAGGTCGCTTGATTGTGTGGATCTTGTTACGCTCTTACAGGAATTCTAGTTTTATGCAATTGATGGCTTTAGGCACAGCTGTTTTGAATGATACTTAACAAACAGAATGCAAAACATTGTACTGAATGATTCAAACAATGTAGGAAGGTTAGAAAAGTTTAATAACTGGGTAGAGGTCACAAAGAGAGTGCCACAGCGTTCCATTTTGGTTCTTCTCCTATTCCTATGTACACTGTAGCTATAATTGAACTTTCACCAGCTTTAACGAGTGTAGATTGATAATTAGTTACCGTACGGCTCCCCAACTTTATAGAAATGATGTTCAGAGCGTGCACTATAGGGGTTTTGTTATTACAAGGGTTGTATCGTGACTTGCGGTTCGACGCCGGTGTTGATACGGCGACGTAGGTTTCAAACCCAAGGACTGGTGTGTATGCCAGTTGAAGAAAGTAAACGTGGGTCCGGACAAGGTGAACAGGGGTTTGGTCGTAAAGCTGTTTTATCAAAACAACAGCAATAGTTCTGCTACTCCTCTAGGGTATCGACGCACTAAAGGAACACAGAGAGATTCTCTTTCAGTAATAGGGAAGAAGAGAAGGAGTCGGAAGTTGGAATTAAGTGTCAATTTAAGGCCTGCTCCTGGGAGAGGCCGACGTCCAATTGCGTAACAAGTTGTTAAAGGTTACTGTTGCCACGGTTGATAATGGTGGACGCTGATATGTTAATATCCTTAAACAGATTCAAGAATAGTAATTTCAGTTTTTTAATACTAATTTTACATGAGGGGTAAGTGTCACGAGATGTTGGTTGTGTGTTTGTCGTTCGCAATACGTACGGTGCAGTACGGTAATAAAGGCAATTCTTCCTACCGAGTTCAGCCTGAAGCTGATAATGCTACATATAATGGAAATTAACCATCAAAAACTTTCAAATGTAGATGGGGCCTGTGTCCGACTGCTGTAGGGCAGCACAACGACTTCATTTTTAATAGATGAATGACCAAATCATTCTTTGAATAGCTTGCGTGAAAATCCTGAAAAATTACCGGTCCAAGTATCTCAGGGACGTATAGCCTGAGACGTAATGAAGAGTAACTACTGAACACGAAAAGTGTTCGGTCGTTAACTTCCACTAACAACGTGCATCGACGTGTCTGTTTGTGCAGCGAGCCTCTGAAAATACATCATACAATTTAAAAATCATATAAGTTACATGGTTTTTGTTAGAAATAAATGGCAAAATTATTTGAACATAATACTATATTAAGAAAACGTAACTATCGTTTACTTAATAATCTTTACAATGAGCATAACTGAATGGCGTCCGTACCTTAGGAGAACGAGACAATCAAAGACAATACTCACAAGAGGCAACAAAACATCCGAAGTGTAAAATATCGGACAAACGTAATTAGTCCAGCGTTTAGATATGAGGTTTTAGGAGGTGATACAGTCACGTAAATGCGTAAATTTAAAGTAAGAGCACGGGTGTATCGTTTACATGGGTATTTCACAAAGAGTCCATACATGCAAAATCGGATGAAATGAAAATTCATAACACAACTCAATGTGCGATCTTCAAGCACTACGGTAGCTGTGTCACGATAGCTGAACATGCTATAGTCCAGTGTTTGGAAGTGCTGCGTGTTCTGGTGTAGCCACAAGCGCAGGAACGAAGATGAAGAACGCAAGACCAGAGAAGGCGGTGGGGGTCTCTCCAGCCGTCGCGCCCTAAGCCGTGGCTACGCACGCGCACCAGGCCTGCGTATAATGTGAGGGCGCGACGGTAGAGCACGTGGTATCAGCGGCCAATAGCAACGTACTCTATCAGGTATTTAAGAGGCTGCCTCTCACTAAGTAGGCCATCTAGAGGGTTGGATTCCCTCCTTTGAAGGCACAAGACTCCAGAGCCTGGGGTACCATCAGGGTGTGATCTACATCTTCGAAGCGCTAGTTGCTGTTGCTGATACGTTTGCTGTCTGTCTGTCTGTCTGTCCGTCCGTCCGCCGCCGCCGCCGCCTGCTGTTGCCGTCTGTCCATCCGTCTGCGTGCCTGCCTGCCTGCCTCCTCGCCACCGTTTGGGGCTCGCCGTTGCCTGCTAGCCGTCCATCGCCGTCGCCGCTGCCTGCTGTCCATCCATCGCCTTCCGTCCGCCACCGTCACCATCCGACCGCCATCGTCCATCGCCGCCGCCACCGCCACCGCCGCCTGCTGTCCGTCCGTCGCCGTTCGTCCACCATGAGTACTCCCACCTCCACTGTAACCTACACCTCCCCCTCCCCCCCCCCTTCCACAGTCACTTCCTGGAGTGCCACAACTGGCCTCCTTACAGCTCAACTCCCCTTCCCCCATTTACCCATTCCCCTAACTCCTCCCTTGCTGTGTACCCCCATCTCTACACCGTTCCTCCTGCCTCAACAGCTCCCACTACTGCCTACACCCTCACATACACCTCAGTTGCCACCTCTGCTGCCACCCCTCAGATGGTCGGCTTCCCCTGTCTCATCCCCCCCCCCCCCCATCACTTCACCATCTGCAACCCCCACATGCATCACGTCATGCCGAGCCACCATCGCCACTACTGAACCAGCTGCTTATCCCGGCACCTCCACTACACCACTGGGATCTACCACCTGCCACCTCCCTCTCTTCCCCATCCTTCTCCCCACCTACCAGCCTACAGTCTCCAAAAAACCCCAAAAGCGCATCATTACTGACTCTGCACCCGCCACTTTCCACAAAAAGTTAACATGTCCTCCCCTTCCTCCCACTGCCTCCATGGACACCACCCATCGTCCATCCACCCATACCCCAGCCCCCACCCTCCACACCTTTGTCCTGTCAAATCCCGATCCTAAGTTCCTTCATGCTCATACCCTCACCATGGAGATATGAAAGTATTTAACTGGTGCTCCCAGCTCCCAACTCATTCCCCACAGGGACTCAGTCCTTATCAAGTCCCCGTCCCCCTCCTTTCACACAGACCTCCTCTGTAAACTCTCACGTTATGTTTGGTCCCATGCATCTCTGACACCCTTCCTCTCCTCTTCCTCTCCTCATCAGCCACATCCTTCCTTTGCCGCCCCCACCCCACACCCACACTGCTGTGATCACCAAGCTCAGCCCAGTGATCACAGAGGATGAGTTGTTGGCGGAACTAAACTCCTACTCAGACCTGGAAATTCGCTCTGCCCGCCATATCCGCAATGCCTCTGGTCCCACGTACCGCATGCCGGTCTTCTCAGAGCCCACCACCTCCATTGACCATCTCCTCACCCAGGGTGCCCTGTTTTACCACCATCGCCACCCTGTCGAATCCTCCAAATCCCCTCCCCAATCCTACTGCTGCCAGTGATGGCTGATGAACAATGATCACCTGACCCCCAACTGCTAAAACCCCCCACCTGTCCCCATTGCAAGACCTCCCACTCTCTTAAAAATAGCCGCAACCTCACTGCTCCTCCTTCCTGTAACACCTGCAATGGCCCCCATCCCACCTACTCCCACACATGTAAAACCAAACTCCCTCCAGCCACCCCTGAGCTTACAGTCCCCATCTTTCCCATTGATCCCCCTGTCCAGCCCAACAATTCCCTTTGTTCACCCCCCATGGCTGAGGACATCATCCGGTTTGTCACCATTGTCCTCCAAAACGTTCACCCTTTTCAGCGGCCCCACACCTTCCAACAAATCTCCCTTGCTGCCTGCTCCATTTTATACCTGAACACCTTTGCCACTTACTCCCACAACAAGGCCCACTTCACCTTCACCTGCCTTGACACCCTAGTTGAAATCTCTTCTCTTCCTTCTCTTCCCCCACCCCCTCTTCCCGTCATGGTGTGGCATGAGTATTTCATACTCTTCCAGAACATTCACTCCTTCTGCACCAATGAATGCCTACTCATGCACACCCTCTCCCACTACCAGGTCGACACCTTCGTCTTGAACTAAAACCTTTCTCCAGACTCACCATTCTATCTGCACCTCTCCCTATATCCTCCACCGCACTGGTCCTCATGCACATGGTGGAGTCGCGATAGGCCAGCTTAAGCATATCCCTGTCCCACCACAACCTCTCCTCAATGGCCCCACAGAACACCTTATCCTCAGTGTCTTCTTCCCCTCCCTCACCATTACCTGTGCCACCATCTATGTCTGCTCCATTGCTCCCCTTCCTTATGACTTCATCTCCCATATTGCCGCACCTTCTCCACCTATGTGACTGCCGCTGACCTCAACATCCATAGCCACTCCCGTGCTGCCCTTCGGTGGTGGCATCCATTCCTCTCCATGATCCAAGGTGACCTTGTTCCCCTTCCCCAGTACACCTGTCCCGAAAGTGACACTACCCCCAATGTTGTCAGTGCCCCAGCCAACCCCCTTGGGCGTATCGCTGTCGCCATCCTTGAGCCCACAGGTAGCGATCACCACCCCATCCTCACCATAACGTCTGCTCACCACCCCCCTCTGGCTCCCTACCCTGCACACCCTTCCAAGGTCGTCCACGACTACCACTGTGCTAACTGGGATGACTACTGGGAATCCATCACCACCCAGGTCGAAAGCCACCTTTTTACCTATCGCCATCCTGATGACATCATCCATGCATTGTCCTTCCTTCAGAAGGTAATTACTGACGCCGTGGAGGCCCATGTTCCTACTAAAATTATCCAACCCCACCATCCCACTCTCCCTCTAAGGGCTGTCCTCCTCCTCCGTGAATCCCGCCACCTCTATCGCTCCTGCCTGCGCACTCATGACAGGGATACAGTCCAATGCCACTGGCAAATACAGTGACACGAACAGAACCTTATTACAGCAAAGAAACGCTGGGACTGGCGCCAGACCTGCACATGACTCAATGACACCCTCCCTATCAACTCCTCCAACTACTGGTCCACCTTCCATCGCCTAACTGGTTCCAATTCTGTTCACCACTACCCCCTTCTGCATAACGACCGCCCCCCTCCCGACAACCTCGGTAAGGCCAACCACTTTGCTTCCAATCTTTCTGAGGTCTTCCCCATCCCAGATGATCCCCACTTTGATTATTCTCTTTTCCCCTCCGTCATGGAACATGCTGATACTTTGGTCGCTCCACTTGCTCCCAGTCTCCAGTAATTGGGGCAGTTGCCCCCTCTGACATCAAGACTCCAATCACAGCACAAGACATTAAACTTATCCTCCAGTCCAAACACAACACAGCCCCTGGTCATGACTGTGTCACCTACCACCACCTTAGAGAAACCCCCTTTTCATTCCCGACTGTCCTCGCCCATCTCTATAATGTCATCCTCTCTACTGCCTTCTATCCTGACCTGTGGAAGACTTCCAACATCCTCTTATTCCTTAAACCCAGTAAACCCCCTTCCATTGCCTCTTCCAATCACCCCACCTGCCTCACCTCCATCTTCAGTACGGCCTTCGAATCCATCCTCTCCCAACGTATCCATCAACACCTTACTCAACACCACCTCCTACTCCTTACCCAGTGTGGGTTCTGACCCTCCTTCTCCCCTGAAGACGAACTCCTTAACCTTGTTCACCTTCTCTCCCCCCAGTTTAACTCCTATCGCTCCACCATTTTTATTTCCCTCAACCTCCAAAATGCCTATCACTGTGTATGGCATCCCAGTCTCCTCTTCAAACCTACGCCCTGCCTATCAATTTTGTCCATCTAGTCGCTTCCTTCTTCTTGCGCTGTCCTTCCTATGTCACCCTTTACAACACCAACTCCCGTATCCTTTATCCCACTGCTGGCGTCCCCCAGGGCTTGGTCCACTACCCTCTCCTTTATCTCTTGTATATGGCTGATATGCCTAAGCCATCCCCACCTGTCCACCTTCTCCTGTATGGTTATGACACCACCTTCCAGTCTCTCTATCTTACCCATCAACAGTCCCAACACACCCTCCAAACCCATCTTGACCAGTTCACCACTTGGTGTAACCGGTGATTCCTCCATCTCAACCCCACCAAAACCCAGGCAATCATCATAGGCCACATCACCTACTCCTTCCGTCTCCTGATTTCTATCTCACCTTTTATGGTCATCCCTCCCAGCTCACCCCCGCCCTGAGATACCTTGACCTCACCCTCAACCGTCACCTCATCTGGACCCCTCACCTACTGACCATCCAGCAGAAAGCCCATTCCCGCCTCCACCTCCAGAAACTCCTGTCTGGCCGGACATGGGGATTGCATCCTTCTACCATCCTCCACTTCTACAAATCCCACATCTGTCCTATCCTCCGTTATGCCAGCATTACCTGGATCTCCTCACCCACCCGCTTTTACAGGGCCCTCCAAATTCTTGAGCTCCATGTGCTCCACCTCGCCCTCCATATCCGCCTTCCTTCCCCCACATGGCTCCTGTATGAATTCATCTGCTTCCCCCACCTCCTCCTTTTGCTCCAACATCTCAGCATCTTTTACACTGTCCACAGGCTTGATCCTCATCCCACCCCCTGGTTTTCTCCTTCCTATCCAACCAACCCCACCCATGGCCGCGCCTCTATCGCTGTATCCCTCCCTCTCTCCACCTCCACACCCTCCATCTCCCTCATCAGGGCAACTTCCAGCGCCTCCCCCTCCTGGATGATGAACTTCGTCCTGACATATACCCTTCCTTCCGACTATAACCTGGCCCTTTTTCCTCTCCCCTCCTTCTCCCAAAGTGGATTTTCCTCCTTCCCCTCCTGAGACCTTGCACCCCATCCTCGCCTCTTTCCATCTCACTTCCCTCCCTCCCTAGCCCTCTTCGGCGCGCCCCCCGCCCATCTGCCCCCTCTCTTCCCCTCTCTCCCTCCCTCCCTCCCTCCTTTCTCCCTCATCTCCTTGCGCCTGGCAGACCCTCCGTTTTGATCATCATCAGTGTTCCACGTCAGTGCTGTGTTTGGTGCTGTTCTCCTGTGCATCAAGAGGTGTGATTTTAATTGTGTGCTGGCCTTGTACTTAGTGTTACTGTCAGTGATTGTTATGTACTAGGCCATCCGTCGATACTTTTATGCTCTGGTCAGACTCCGCCTTGTGTTCCTTTAATTGTCCCAGTGTGTGCTTTTTGTGTGCGCAAATTTGTTACGGTTTTTATCTCCATTTTACAGTCGCCCTTTTTTGTCTATTGTCTTCCATAATGTTGTCCCCCCTTTCTATATTTATGTACACCATGTTTTCTCCTTCATGTTATTTTTAAATGTCTGCTATTGTATGTTCTACATCTTTCGGCTGAAGAGCAGCGCATATGCTGCTGCCAGCCCGCCCAGATGGGGAATTGAAACACAATAAAGAAAAAAAATCTAAGTAGACTGATATTCGCGTTAGTCTATCGACATCTCGCCTACAGACTGTGTTTACTTGGTTTCCGAGTACGAGTGAACGTTGTGGATTCGTGAGGTTTCGCTTGTGACCCCGTTGCTATTTGCAAGTTGTTTGTTAGGTCTTGCTCAGTCGTCCGTCGTTGTTCGTGTCCGTCCTTCCCCGTTCGTTTCGTTTGTTCGCGAGCCGCTCCCGTTTGGTCCCGCCGCGCTTCCGTTCTCGGCGACCCCGCGACCGGAACGGTCGCGGTTACAACACTAACGACCATCCTCCGGCTTTGACTGCCTTTCAGTGAAAGTGTCGTTTCTGGTCGTCTCATTGCGTATTTCTACATTTCCGTTCTGTACTGTACTGCAGCATTTCTTTCTATTTACGGCCCACTTTTCGTCAAGCTTTGTTATTTGGCAGTGCTATATCATGCGAAAGTTACTTTCGTTCTTACGTTTTGCATGCCATTGTAATAACGAACTAAAACTGTCTTGAGAGTACGTTTCCTTGTGTAAATGAGGACTACTAATTCGAACGCACATCTGAATAAGAACTAATTTATGCTATAAAAGTGACGTATTCCTGTTGCGCAAACCTATGAATAACGTTCCCAGGTAACTGCATTGCAATTTTTAACGTTGTGGTTAAGTCTATGAAAAAAAAAACATTCTGTTTTTAGAAACGATTGTTTTTAAATGATCGAGAACATCGAAGTTGTTCGTTCTCCCAACATTTAAATAGTCAATATCGTTCACCACAGAGTCCGATTATCTAGTTGGTTATGTAGGTCTGCATCAGGAAGAGATGTAGAAGATGTCTAATTTTGATACACTAGCTCGTATAGAACTCAGTCCAACCTTAATAATCGATTACAAAGTGTAAAGTCACCGATATTCATAACAAATCATCCGAAATTACACTAAATGTTTTTACCGAGAAGTGTTTTGAGAAATTTGTTCAGGCGGCCTCATGCAGCGTAAGTGTTTGAGATAACATGCAAGAGCTCTTACCGATAAACAATCGTGAGCAAGTAAACAGCGTCTTGGTGGATACAGTAATTAGTGACCACATGGCCGTTGTAGCGAGATAGGAAACCTTGACACCCAAATACGATCAACTCAAAATACGTCTCTTTAAAAGTAGACGAAAATTCACTTAACGCCTTTGAAAGATAAATTGTCCGTTCCTTCCGTACTATCTGCGTAAATGTTCACTAAATGCGACTCACATTAAGAGAGATAATGTCGACGGAACAGACACCTATTGACTTACGTTGCAGGTCGGCAGACAAGGCACCTGAATGCACCCCACAGTAGGTAGTTGTACGAGGGCTTTACGTTTTTGTACTACTTTCTGATGTCATACCTGTATGTGCTGTCACTGTAGAGTGGGGATCAGTGATAAGTTCGAAGCTGTACTGTGCAGAGGCGGTAAGTTGCAGATAGAAAGATAGCTTTTAATGACAGTAGACTGGAGTATTTAACAAAATATAGTCTTCCTGTATCACTCACACCAGGCCTGTCACTCGCGAAAGCACTAAGAATTCCATTTAGTGTCATTTTTACTGTTACAATCCCAGTTTTGACCAGCTGTTATGGTTTTATTATTGTTAATTTACTTGCACCGGTCCCGTGCTGCGTCGAGTTTTATGCGACGATGGTGCATTCACTTTGCGGACGAGGAGCTGAAGCAGATGCAGTGCGTGAAGCGGAGCTGCGGGTGCTACACTTTTTATTGCTCGATGTAAATATGAGGAGTCCGTGGCCTGCAGACTTCATTACTAAGAATCCATTAAATCATACAAAAACTGCAGGATTAAAAAAAAAGAAGCTCATAAATAAAAATGTGAGGAGCTTGCAAACAAGGAACACTGCCTGGTTCTTGAAGACGTGGTTCGCAGAAATGCTGTAACATTTCTTAAGTTGGTCAAACGAAGAGAATTCATTATGGGGTTTATAGACGAGTCTTTTTATCTCTATGGTTTAGTCTGTTATACGATTTGGAGTAATCGATGGGTTTAACTTTCAATTAACATTTCGAGAACAGTTGGGGAGCTTAAATGAAGCTTAAAACTTGTAGCTGTTTTTTCTCCAAACTACAGCAGCTAGCTACTTACTACTTTCCTCAACATGGAGTGATGAGAAAAAAAGCGCAACACAAAGAAGTTATTGTGAGACATAAACGAAAGTTGGTAGGTGTGTTTCTACATCTGAATGATGGTGTCTGTTCATATTTCACGACAGTCGCAGTAGAGTATTACTAGCACAGCTACTTGCGGGATGCAAATTAGATTCGCTTTACATACACGCTGTAACGGTCTTGAGTGTTAGTTACCTTTGAGATCGAACGTGGAGAATTGGCTTAGTCAAGAATGCTGCGGCGGCGCGGTTTCGTTTGTCTTTTACCTAAAACTGCCTGTGAGCTCGCTGCAGCAGATCGCCTTTAGGAAAGCAGAGCAGAAACCTACCGTACTGCAACTCGCACCAGGCTGCATCCAACGTAACTATTCTAAGAAACGGGGAGAGTTCTTAATTTTGAATGAAAGGTGGAAATACTGGCAAAACTTCGGTATACTCTGAACCTTGAGATGTACACGTTGTGAGCTAACATCCCAAAGCTGTTCTGGCACACATGCGGTTTCTCTTGGTCGAAATGTCTTGGCTCCAACTCGTCTAGGGGTTGAACAGCATGTAACGCTTTATTTCAAGCCCTATATTAGACACTTGTGACCCTTTGGTTTAATTGTCTGAATGATGGCAAGTTTGCGAAATACACTCCTGGAAATGGAAAAAAGAACACATTGACACCGTTGTCTCAGACCCACCATACTTGCTCCGGACACTGCGAGAGGGCTGTACAAGCAATGATCACACGCACGGCACAGCGGACACACCAGGAACCGCGGTGTTGGCCGTCGAATGGCGCTAGCTGCGCAGCATTTGTGCACCGCCGCCGTCAGTGTCAGCCAGTTTGCCGTGGCATACGGAGCTCCATCGCAGTCTTTAACACTGGTAGTAGCATGCCGCGACAGCGTGGACGTGAACCGTATGTGCAGTTGACGGACTTTGAGCGAGGGCGTATAGTGGGCATGCGGGAGGCCGGGTGGACGTACCGCCGAATTGCTCAACACGTGGGGCGTGAGGTCTCCACAGTACATCTATGTTGTCGCCAGTGGTCGGCGGAAGGTGCTTGTGCCCATCGACCTGGGACCGGACCGCAGCGACGCACGGATGCACGCCAAGACCGTAGGATCCTACGCAGTGCCGTAGGGGACCGCACCGCCACTTCCCAGCAAATTAGGGACACTGTTGCTCCTGGGGTATCGGCGAGGACCATTCGCAACCGTCTCCATGAAGCTGGGCTACGGTCCCGCACACCGTTAGGCCGTCTTCCGCTCACGCCCCAACATCGTGCAGCCCGCCTCCAGTGGTGTCGCGACAGGCGTGAATGGAGGGACGAATGGAGACGTGTCGTCTTCAGCGATGAGAGTCGCTTCTGCCTTGGTGCCAATGATGGTCGCATGCATGTTTGGCGCCGTGCAGGTGAGCGCCACAATCAGGACTGCATACGACCGAGGCACACAGGGCCAACACCCGGCCTCATGGTGTGGGGAGCGATCTCCTACACTGGCCATACACCACTGGTGATCGTCGAGGGGACACTGAATAGTGCACGGTACATCCAAACCGTCATCGAACCCATCGTTCTACCATTCCTAGACCGGCAAGGGAACTTGCTGTTCCAACAGGACAATGCACGTCCGCATGTATCCCGTGCCACCCAACGTGCTCTAGAAGGTGTAAGTCAACTATCCTGGCCAGCAAGATCTCCGGATCTGTCCCCCATTGAGCATGTTTGGGACTGGATGAAACGTCGTCTCACGCGGTCTGCACGTCCAGCACGAACGCTGGTCCAACTGAGGCGCCAGGTGGAAATGGCATGGCAAGCCGTTCCACAGGACTACATCCAGCATCTCTACGATCGTCTCCATGGGAGTATAGCAGCCTGCATTGCTGCGAAAGGTGGATATACACTGTACTAGTGCCGACATTGTGCATGCTCTGTTGCCTGTGTCTATGTGCCTGTGGTTCTGTCAGTGTGATCATGTGATGTATCTGACCCCAGGAATGTGTCAATAAAGTTTCCCCTTCCTGGGACAATGAATTCACAGTGTTCTTATTTCAATTTCCAGGAGTGTAGTTGACATAACATGTAATGATGTTAGCCACAAAGTAGCGATTTGGTTAAGATAATTCTTAATGAGAAAGCTAACTAATAGCGACAATGGTCGTATTTAGAGTTACTGTTACACTCGAGGGCTTATCGATTTGACACAGTTCGATCATTCACAATTTCATCGCGAAACACAAGTCAAATGCTCCACCTCGATATTTACAGGAAAAGTTAGAGTTCACACCATGTGCGCGTCTGCTCACCGCTCAAAGTCTCGTGATACCACACAACGCGAAATTTTGTAAGTCGTTTCACTTCCTAGCTACATAAAGACCGACCGTCCGTTTTCGCGCCTGCTTCCGAACTGTTCCCTTTGGTGCCTCCAGCCGAACTGTCCGCATTCGCTTATCCATCCGAACTCCCATTGGTGTCTGGGCCAGAACTGCCCTCTGCCAGTCTCCGGCCCCGTTTCCCGCGCACCGAACATCTTCGCTCAACTTGCCTAGTGCAGTTCCCTTTCCTGAAGCCGTCCATCTCATTCACTACAGCTTATTCTACATTACTTTCCACTTTATCATATTTAAATAATCAAAGCTTGACCACTTTCACGTTCTAAATGAAGTAACAATAATCTCAATTACATAATAAACGTTAAATTCTTTTACATAAAACCAATAGAACTTTCTTCTCAGCTTTGAATGCCACGGCCAGAAGCCTTGCACCAATGTGCTTTCAAATAAATAAATAAAGAACAAAAGTAACTCTTGTGCACTAAGCTTTACAACAAATATTCTGTTACCTAATGATTCAATAAGGGGTCATGGTGTCATCGTCCAATGTGTTTTTTGTGGAGGAAATGGCGATCTGATTCTTAACTGAAAATACTGGTAATTTAAATTTACTATATCTTTTAAACAAATAAAGATACAGAGTTGATATTTACAATGTTTGTCATTTTAATGACGCGCATCTATATGAAATTTCGAGTGTTAAGAACGACCAAAACGTTCAGATTTTAGCATTCAGGTGTTACAAAGCTTGTTAATTTCATTTTAACAATAAATCCTAAGCTATTATAGTTATGATCAATATTCAGATTTTATTGGGATCACCATTAAAATTTATGGAGAATGCAAGAATCAAGTCACTGTGGCTTGATTCCCTGCATTACTACAGAATTAAACAGTTTCCATAAATGTTTCCCTTTGTGGCCGACCTTAGATCCGCCGTCTGTCTCACTCGCACACAACAGCGCTTAGGCCTCAATAGACAATAGACGCCTGTGAGTTTCCCTATCTCGTGGTGAATCTGCGCCCTTTGTGGCACTCGGTCGTTGACGACAGGGTTACTTTCACAATTCCTGTAGGCTGACTCCTTCGGCCATATATTTAAGTGAGTGCGCAATGCTTGTTAACTCACCATATTCAGTGCCAAGCCCGTGGTAATCTTAAAACAGTCATGCACAAACGCTTTCTTTCACGTTAGCAAATTTATGGTAATGTATTTCTCGAAATCGGGACAGCTAGTCAGCACTGATTGGACTTAAATGAAAATTCTCGCTATACAATTAAATTTATCGGTCTCTAATGCACTCAAGTTTCTAGTCGCCGATTTGCTCAATATGCCACGTGGAATTACTGTCTTTTCTCACACACATAATTACTTAAAAATCCTTACTTAAAAAAAAAAACTCACCAAATTAACATGCCTTCACTTTAAGACACATTAGAAACATGTAGCACAACTATGAGAGGCACCCATATGCCTTGCTCATACTGTGGCATCAAGCAGTCAGGCCTACAAGATGAGTGGTCTGCCAAGCGAGTGGACTCATTCTTATTTATCGAGTAACATGAACTCTAGTACTCACAATTAAGTTACAAGTTATTCTCCTGTTTGAATATTACGCAACGGGTACGGAAACGCACATCTGACTATTAGTAATTTACACAACTGTTCACTACGCACTGGCAGTACCACATACATTTTCTTTCTTATTTAACGGCTTTGATCAACATGTGGCAATCGCACTGAATATGAATGGCGCACACATTATAAATACTGGGTATCATGACAACATACTATTCGAAGGAAAAGGCCACCAATATTTTTCTTTTCACTGTCTTATTTATTCTGATAAATTCTATAACCTAAACACACAAATTCTATGACCTACAACAATAACACATGAGAAATTCCGCCCAGTGGGCATGGCTTTACATTGGTGTTTCTCTATCGTATGGTCTCGTAATTATTTAACGCTACAGTGCACTTTCTGGATAGGATGGTGGATCTTTTTCTATATCTCACACTTCGACTCTCACACCCATCATTACGAAAATTTCCTCCAGACCGAGCGGTACAAAAAGGAACATGCATAACCCATTGCCTCTGAAACTATCTTGTTACCCTCCCATGCCAACCACACACACTTAAATTTCATGAAATACATCACACTGGCAACATACAATACAAAGAGTAGTCACAACGACATAATCAAATCACTTTCAGCTTTCCCACTTCAATTACTATTTATCCCAGTTTCACATGACACTGCCCCACTCCGTAATTTTTCTTTCCTACTATGAACTCTGGAGGATATATGCACGTCTTCCTGTGCAATGCAAGCCAAGTGGCGTTGCTGGATAGACGGCTGACTCACCTTGCGTCTCTCTCAGAGTTTTATAGTTTGAATCAAGCGTCACACGGAAACATAACACACAAAGTAATATTAAGAACATATTCATCACACACGCGAGTCCTCAACTGATACCATGGACGAGTACTTCTCTTTATCCTTTTTCTCATACACAGATTGAGACTCACACAGTACTCACCACATGGAAGTACTCGTCTCTAATTTAAAGTCCTGCACACGCCATTTCTTAAATATTTGCAACTTATAGTACACACGCTAGAAATTCAGTTTAACTTAAGCACTCGAAAGTATTTCAACTTATTGCTACAAGTGGTTTCATTGTGACCGTTGGTGACTTCCGAAGATTACTATGATCGCCTTAATATTACCTGCCTGACATTTAATTCTCCCCACAAAAGTTCCTGAAATAGAGAAATTATTATTCCAAACTACTCTTAAGTATTTCACATGGATACCACGTCTCCACTCTTTTGTCTTTACGGAGCACACCTAAGACAGGTTTTACCAACACTAGATCCAGTGGCAGAGTGCTGTAACATGACCGTTCTTCAGGTCATCTCGCACATCCGTCGAGGTGGGGGACGACCATGCTACCCATTGGTCAGCCGCATTTCAGGCGCTCAAAGCTCCGGTAAATTTAATCTCTTCGGTTCCACCAAAGGGGACCAAAAGATCGTCTCAAAGATGATCATATACTCACATTCACTATCTGCGGTTAGCAGATGACTACACATTCATTCATTTCACAGATCTCACCAAACTGGATGTAGGGATTTATTTTGTGAGAGTGCACATGTGATCAATTAAATAAATAAATTTTCATTCTTTCCCACACTGGTATCCGGCTTTGCTGTATTAATTGAAATGGAGTTATTATTAGAGAAAATATGTTGTACTGACAAGAATAACGAAGAATGTTGTACCTATTTTCAATGTCGGGCGGTACTGTACCCTTTCAACTAAAACCGGCACAAAATAACTTCCCTCGGAGCTCATACTACACACGTCCGTGCCATTGACAAGCTAGGCTCGACTCTCTTAGATTGCTGAAAGCATTCCCCGTTTTGAAGAGAAAAGACGCGCAAAGAATACTCCGTTCTGATTGGTCAGTTTTCTGTAAGGTCAGTAGAAAGACATTATTCTCTCTCGATAGTCCGTGCTTTTCATGACTAACCAATTAACAAATAACACATTTTCGAACTGTACTTTTTCCCGAAATAAATATTTAATATTCTGATATTGTGATTATACTCTGCGTTATTAACTATTTTCATTTACACCTGAATTAGCTTTCCTTTTACCATAAAATTACTTAACATATTATGATACAAAATTCCCCGTCGTCTACGTCCATCCTGTCTTTAATCTTTCTCACTCTAGTTGGTACTGCGTTCATCAGTAGAACAGAAGTGGGATACGGAAGTACTAGGGAATGACTAGATACACTTGAAGTTCTCTAAGGCTGTAGATACAGCACTAAAGAATAGTCCACTAGGCAGTTCAGTTGAATAGGAATGGACATTTCTAAAAAGAGCAATAACAGAAGCTAGAAAGAAAAACATAGGTACAAAGAAGGTAACTACAAAGAAACCATGGGTAACAGAAGAAACACTTCAGTATATCGATGAAAGAAGGAAATACATAAATGTTCAGGGAAATTCAGGAATACAGAAAAATTAGTAGATAAGGAATGAAATAAACAGGAACTGCACGGAAGCTAAGACGAAATGGCCGCAAGGAAAATGTGAAGAAATCGAAGAAGGAATGATAGTCGGAAGCACTGACTCAGCATATAGGAAAGTCAAAAGAATATTCGGTGCAATTAAAATCAAGGGCGGTAACATTAAGAGTGAAACCGAAATTCAATTGTTAAATATAGAGGACAGAGCGAATAAGTGGAAAGAGTACATTGAAAGCTTCTATTTGGGGGGGGGGGAGATTTGTCTGATGTGATAGAAGAAGAAACACGAGTCGATTGAGATGAGATTGGGGATTAGAATCAGAATTTAAAAGAGCTCTCGAGGACGTAAGATCAAATAACGCAGAAGGGATCAATCACATTCAATCAGAATTCCTAAAATAAAAGGGGAAGCGGCAAAAAAAAAAAACACTTTTCACGTTGGCGTGTAGATGTATGAGTCTGGCAATACAGCGTCTGATTTTCGAAAAAATGTCATCTATACTATTCCGAATACTGGAAGAGCTGACAAGTGCGAGAATTATCGCACAATCAGCTTAATAGTTCATGCATACAAGGTGCTTACAAGAATAATATACAGAGGAATGGAAAAGAAAATTGAGGATGCGGTAGATGACGATCACTTCGGCTTTAGGAAAAGTAAATGCACGAGAGAGGCAATTCTGACATTTCGGTTAATAATGGAAGCAAGACTAAAGAAAAATCAAGGGACATTCATAGGATTTGTCGAGCTAGAAACTGCGTTCGACAATGTAAAATGATGCAATATGTTCTGAGGAAAATAGGGCTAAGCTACAGGAAGAGACGGGTAATATACAAGAACCAAGAGTGAATAATAAGAGTGGACGACCAAGAACGAAATGCTCAGATTAAAAAGTCTTTCGACCCTACTGTTCAATCTGTACATCGAAGAAGCAATGATGGGAATAAAAGAAAAGGTCAGGCATGGAATTAAGACAAGGTGAACGGATATCAATGATACGATTCGCTGATGACATTGCTATACTGAGTAAAAATGAAGAAGAATTATGTGATCTGCTGATTGGTATGGACAGTCTAATGAGTACGGAATACTGATTGATAGTAGATTGAAAAAAGAAGAAAGTAATGAGAAGTAGCAGCAATGGGAATAGCGAGAAACGGAACTTTAGGATTGATGGTCATGGAGGAGATGTAGGAATTCTGCTACCTAGGCAACGTAATAACCAATGACGAATGGAGCAAGGCGGTCATCAAAAGCAGACTACCACTGGCAAAAAGGGCTTTCCAGGCCAAGAGAAGTCTCCTAGTATTAAACATAGGCCGTAATTTGAGGAAGAAATTTCTGAGAATATACGCTTGGAGCACACCAATGTATGGTAGCGAAAGGGGCTGTGGGAAAACCGGAACGGAAGAGAACCGAAGCGTTTGAGATGTGGTGGCACAGACGAATGTTGAAAATTAGGTGGACTGAGAAGATAAGGAATGAGGAGGTTCTGGGCAGAATCGGAGAGGAAAGGAGTATGTGGAAAACATTGACAAGGGGAAGGGACAGGATGATAGGACATCTGTTAAGACATCAGGCATGGTACAAGAGAGAGCTGTAGAGGGCAAAATCTGTAGAGGAAGACAGAGACTGGAATACATCCAGCAAATAATTGACGATGTAGCTTGCAACTGCCACTCTGAGATGAAGAGGTTGGCACAGTAGAGAAGTTCATGCCACGCCACATAAAAAAGAAAGAGAAAGAAAAAGTTGTCATTTATAGACGCTAGTATTTCTTCTACACTAACATCACTAATCTCCCGTAATTCTGCAGATTCTGTACTTCCTCTTTTCTCCGAACATGACTCGACTTCAAATTGGTTGCTGAAGACTTTCTGGCAAGCAGGTTCCGTCACGTTTTCCACTAATACTCGTACATCGCCCATTTCGTCTGTCATACAGTGCTTGTTTGGTTTATGTCTGTCCAAAATATCCCCTAAACTTCCGTTAAACGTACAGATTTTTATGTATCTCGTTTCATCTGTTGTTACTACCTTCTTTTTTTTTCTTCCGTTATTGATTTTCAATTCCCCCCGAAGGGGGCGGGATGGCAGCAGCTTATTACGCTGCTCTACAACCTACAGACTCTTTTTTTTTAACGGAAGAAGAAAAGAAACAAGAAAAACAGGCGATAAAACGGTGACGTAAAGTGTAAAATGGCGGAAAAATGCGGAAAGTTAAAACAGAAAGCAAAAGGGGTTGGCAATGTTAATAAAAGACACAGGAATCAGACAAGTAACATAGTACACAAACAATTAAAAAACATGGCGACAGTCTGGTTTCTGTTCGCAAGAGATGAAAAGCACACCCAGCGACAGTATGATGGCCGTTCGCAACACTTCCCAATAAACACAACACGAAACACTCACTGTAAAACACTCACTGTAAAACACTGCACGAAAGTGGCGGCACAAAGATGACACTCCCGAGCCAAAGGCAGATGGGGTGGGGGGGGGGGGGACCTGGAGGAGGGGGAAGAACAAGGAGGGAGGAAGGAAAAAAACGAAAAGGGGGGCGGTTGCTACCTTCTTCTGCTCCTCCCTTATAATCTGTGTCTACTTATGCGAACAGGTACAAGGGGTTTTGCTAGCGGGTTCAAATTAGTACTCCAATCTTGTGAACTCTAGCCCCTTCACAGACAGCATTTAGTTTGACGGATTCTGTCTTTCTCTACCATTTTTACGTCTATCCCCATTTGCTGTCGCCTTGCTGTGACATCATCCTCTCACACCAGAGAATACGATCGATAATTATGCACCTGCTCCCCAATATTTCGCCTGTCATTTGCTGGATAGCGCCACCTCCCGGCACCTCTGCTTCTGCTGTTTCCACACTACACGCCAATTCTGTTAACGTTTACATTCTGCCGCTGTTCCGCATTATTTGGTGGACTGACATTACGATTTGCATCTTTCTCCTTTTGCAACAACTTCTCAACTCTCACCCAATAACTAATGAATATATGAACGTCATCACTCGGAGCTGCAATCATTTAGTTTCGCCAGTTCATCGGCAGTTTACCTTCCAGGCTCATAACAATTTGTTCTGGCTCGAGTTTATTTTCAGACCAGTTGTTTCAGCCGAATTAGTAAGTCCATCTTTTGTAGAACCCATCAATGCTACAAACATTTCTTCCATACTTCCATGTTCTATTTTCTGCATTACTGTTTCCGTTTAGCTTTCTCCACCGGTACTGTACCAAATTTGATATGCACACTTCACATATTTGTTTCAGAAACACTACCAACACTGTCATCACACAATTGGTTGGTACCGATTTCATGCTTAATGTCTCTTTCAAGATTTACATTATCCCCACTAGTTCCATTAGATGACTTACTTGAAACAGATTCGACTCCACTGTCAGAAAATAACAAAGAAATATCGTGAAAACACCTGTTTTACTTTAACATCTACTACTTCTCTCTGATCAGGCGTGCTAGTTTGTCAAGCACTTACACTGAACGAGAGTTCTTCCTTTTTTATCGTATTTACAAAATCTTTATCACTTTCCATGTTACTCAGTCTTTCAGCACACACACACACACACACACACACACACACACACAACAAATGTAACAAACTTGTCTTTCGTTAAATGCTGCAGCCTCGGCGTGCTGAAAGTGCGAATCCGACTTCCTCTGTCTGCCGTACCAGTTTGAGGGTCCCCACTCTTCGTGTCAGTTGGCAGCGCTTCCCTGCTGTACTGCTGCTCTTTGATACCGCTATGACGCCGTCTGCTGCTTCGTTGAGCCCCTGCTGTTATTGTGGCTGTTTAATCTTCTTCTTTCTTGTAAGTCCCTCCGGCGACTCTAAACGGATTCCGATCAAAATTCTGCTTTTACCAATTTACTAAATTTTTCAGTATCGTTCTGTATACGGTCTTTCACAACCACAGATTCAATGCACTACGGCTTTCTAACTGTTTTCCCGGCACAGATGCACTATGTGCGGTTGCAAGGTTTCGTTCGTCCATTACCCACACCCACCCGTGAACTCGTTGGTGCAGACCTCCGGTAGGCGGTAGCGTTCTCGCTTCCCACGCCCGGGTTCCCGGGTTCGATTCCTGGCGGGGTCAGGGATTTTCTCTGCCTCGTGATGGCTGGGTGTTGTGTGATGTCCTTAGGTTAGTTAGGTTTAAGTAGTTCTAAGTTCTAGGGGACTGATGACCATAGATGTTAAGTCCCATAGTGCTCAGAGCCATTTGAACCATTTTGAACCACCTCCGGTAGGAAAGCCGAGCAGAAACCTACAGTACTGCAACTCGATCCAGGTTGCATACAACGTAAATATTCAAAGACTCGGAAAAAGGACTTAATTTTGAGTGAAAGGTGGAAATACTGTCAAAACTTCGGTTTTTTCTGAACCTTGATATGTACACGTTCACTGCCAAGCCCGTGCTAATCTTAACACAGTCATGCACAAACCCTTTCATTCACGTTACCAAGTTCACGGTAAATCTGAACAGGTAGGGTTTGTTCTTAAATGAAAATGCTCGCTATACTATAAATTCATCACTCTCTAATGCAGTCAAGTTATTAGCCACCGATCTGCTCAATATCATACGCCGAATTACTGTCTTTTCTCATACACACAATTAGTTAAAAAAATCCGTAGTTTCCAAAAAACACAGCAGAATGAATATGCCTTCACTTTAAAACAATTTTGAAACATGTAGCACAACTAAAACCGGCAGATTATAACTTCCCTCGGTGCACATACTACACACGACCGTACCATTGAAAGGCTGGGCTGCGACTCTCTTAGACTGCTGTAAGCATTCTATATCTCAAAGAGAGGATAATCCGTTCCCATTGGATTTCTTTAAGGCCAATATAAAAATATTAATCCCCGCGCTAGTCCACGCTTTTCATGAGTAACCAATCAACAAATTGCGCACTTTCGAACTGTACTTTTTCCGGAAATAAATATTTAACATTCTGATATTTTGTTTATACTTTACGTTATTAACTGTTTTCATTTGCACTCGAATTACTTTTCCTTTTACCTTAAACTTACTTAACATATTATGATACAAAATTCCCTGTTGTCTGCATTCACACTGTGTTAAAAATTTCTCACGCTAGTTCGTACAGCTTTTATCAGTAGAACATTGATCTACATATTTACTGTAGACCACAAAAAAATATGGTTCAAATGGCTCTGAGCACTATGGGACTTAACATCTATGGTCATCAGTCCCCTAGAACTTAGGACTACTTAAACCTAACTAACCTAAGGAGATCACACAACAGCTAGTCATCACCTTCCTCTTACTTAACATATTATGATACAAAATTCCCTGTTGTCTGCATTCACACTGTGTTAAAAATTTCTCACGCTAGTTCGTACTGATTTTATCAGTAGAACATTGATCTACATATTTACTGTAGACCACAAAAAAATATGGTTCAAATGGCTCTGAGCACTATGGGACTTAACATCTATGGTCATCAGTCCCCTAGAACTTAGGACTACTTAAACCTAACTAACCTAAGGACATCACACAACAGCCAGTCATCACGAGGCAGAGAAAATCCCTGACCCCGGCGGGAATCGAACCCGAGAACCCGGGCGTGGGAAGCGAGAACGCTACCGCACGACCACGAGCTGCGGACACTGTAGACCGCATTCACGCATCATTCACACTACTAAAAGTATATACAAAACCATAGAAACATAAATAAGGAAGGAAGGCTTCAAGAAATAAATAGAATAATTCACAAAAACATTGTCTTGGCCTGTTTCTTGAATGTCTCTCTGCACTACTGGACTCTGGTGGTCAAAATTCTTAACTGTATAACAGTTCTTTCTGTTTAGTCCTGTCCGCTACTGTCCTCTAGTAGATGAAAATTAGAGCTACGTACTCGACTGAACCCGCTTCAGACCATTGTGGTGTCACCGCCAGACACCACACTTGCTAGGTGGTAGCCTTTAAATCGGCCGCGGTCCTTTAGTACGTCGGAACCGCGTGTCGCCACTGTCAGTGATTGCAGACCGAGCGCCGCCACACGGCAGGTCTAGAGAGACGTCTTAGCACTCACCCCAGTTGTACAGCCGACTTGCTAGCGATGGTTCACTGACAAATTGCGCTCTCATTTGCCGAGACGATAGTTAGCATAGCCTTCAGCTACGTCATTTGCTACGACCTAGCAAGGCGCCATTATCATTTGCTATTTATCTTGTGATGCATGTACCGTCAGACCGATGTTCACTAATTATGAATTAAAGTTAAGTATTCCAGTAGTTACGTTCTTTACTACTATGAATTCCCTTAACTGTTCCAGACCTCACGCCAGCCTGCGTGAGCTTAAACGCGTGCCTTTCGGCTACCAATCATAGTGGCTTGGCTGTCTTGCCAAGTCACAACAAACATCTGTCACTGTGCACGCACGTTCTGCCGATACACAGGCTTTAGTCAGGAGCGATATAAGGCGCCTCACCTCAATGGCTTTAAAGATACGAAGTCGCCAATATCAACACCTCACAGTGTTTGAACGAAGTCGTGTAACAGGGCTACGAGAAGCTGACTATTCCTTCTCCGATATTGCACCAAGATTTGGCAGGAAATGTAGCAACTGTACGTGAATGCTGGCAGCGCTGGTAACGAGAACGTACGGTCGAAAGAAGACGGGCCTCAGGACTGCCACATGGCACTACACAGGAGGAAGGTCATCCTGACGGCATATGGCCATGGCATCGCACTACATCCGCAGCAGCGATTTGAGCACCTTCACAGTGACAGAACGAACCGTTACAAATCGGTTACTTCAAGGAGAGCCCCGAGCTAGACGCCTTTTAGAGCACATTCCACAAATCCCAAACCACCGCTATTTGCGGCTTAGTGGCGTCAAGCGAGAGCTCATTGGAGGGCAGGGTCAAAACTAAGCCTTTATTTTTTTTTATTAAACACTGAGCTACAGAATTTTCCCTGCGAAAGACAACTCAAAGTTAATCATTCATTTATTACCCACAATATACAAGCCCAACGCAATCTGATTGCTATACATTGACAACATGACTTCCAATAATTAACACAAAAGAATGGCCCTGAATTGCAAGGAATCCTAACAATAATACAAAAGCAAAAATTATGAAATGAAGGAAATATGAAACTACTTCCAACTCTGTTAATTGCCTCAACTCATTTCATTCACGAATGTCGATAATAGACACCCCATCCTTTTTCATAAGTTACTTACCACACAGAAAATCATAACACGCACTACAGTAATTATAGCAAGTAGCAACAACAGCCAGCTAAATAAAAGGATTGTAACTACTATAGACTCTAACTACTAGGAGGCATATGGTTAGCAGAAGAACGATTTTGTTGAACAGTACACAATGTATTTAGAAAATTTTATCTTATTCATGTGACATCCAGTTCCAAAAATTATATAGTTGTTAATAATTCTACTACCCAAACATTATCAAACATATATCAATTGTCATATCTTTCCTTGCATTCCATATTTTCCTACAAGAAATTTCATGTCACCTTACCCTGCGTGTCCTACCAACATAGAGCCTCCACTAAGAAAAACATGTCCAAACACTCCTCTATCCAGTCGATAACTGCTAGTGTCTCCAACCACAGAAGCTCTTGCCGAGGGCGCAGAGCGCTTTCAGCGATATTAACACAGAATATAGCGCTGCCAACATACAAATAGGCTGCTTACAGGTTGGAGATCTGTTGTGTTCTCTGATGAAACCTGGTTGTCTCGGTGCCTCGCTTGCCTCGATGCCTGTGTAACCAAGCGTTGGTTAGAAGACCAGTTGAGGGACTGCAACCAACTAGTCTGGGTGCTGGAGTTATGGTCTCGGATGTCATTCCTTATGACATCAGGAGCAATATCGTCGCTACCCCACGCCTCCTAAGTCCAAATCTATGCCTCAATCTGGTAATTCAATCTTTTGAGTTGCCATCCATGAACAGTATTTCAGACGGTGCTTTCCAACAGGGTAACGATCGTCCACATAACGCTGTTGAAATCCAACAGGCTCTGCAGTGTCGATCTGGTGCCTTGGCCTGCTCAGTCACCAGTCTGTCTTCAGTCGATTACTTCTACATCTACATCTACATCCATACTCCGCAAGCCACCTAACGGTGTGTGGCGGAGGGTACCTTCAGTACCTCTATCGGTTCTCCCTTCTATTCCAGTCTCGTATTGTTCGTGGAAAGAAGGATTGTCGGTATGCCTCTGTGTGGGCTCTAATCTCTCTGATTTTATCCTCATGGTCTCTTCGCGAGATATACGTAGGAGGGAGCAATATACTGCTTGACTCTTCGGTGAAGGTATGTTCTCGAAACTTTGACAAAAGCCCGTACCGAGCTACTGAGCGTCTCTCCTGCAGAGTCTTCCACTGGAGTTTATCTATCATCTCCGTAACGCTTTCGCGATTACTAAATCCTGTAACGAAGCGCGCTGCTCTCCGTTGGATCTTCTCTATGTCTTGTATCAACCCTATCTGGTACGGATCCCACACTGCTGAGCAGTATTCAAGCAGTGGGCGAACAAGCGTACTGTAACCTACTTCCTTTGTTTTCGGATTGCATTTCCTTAGGATTCTTCCAATGAATCTCAGTCTGGCATCTGCTTTACCGACAATCAACATTATATGATCATTCCATTTTAAATCACTCCTAATGCGTACTCCCAGATAATTTATGGTATTAACTGCTTCCAGTTGCTGACCTGCTATTTTGTAGCTAAATGATAAAAGATCTATCTTTCTGTGTATTCGCAGCACATTACACTTGTCTACATTGAGATCCAGTTGCCATTCCCTGCACCATGCGTCAATTCGCTGCAGATCCTCCTGCATTTCAGTACAATTTTCCATTGTTACAACCTCTCGATACACCACAGCATCATCTGCAAAAAGCCTCAGTGAACTTCCGATGTCATCCACCAGGTCATTTATGTATATTGTGAATAGCAACGGTCCTATGACACTCCCCTGCGGCACACCTGAAATTACTCTTACTTCGGAAGACTTCTCTCCATTGAGAATAACATGCTGCGTCCTGTTATCTAGGAACTCCTCAATCCAATCACACAATTGGTCTGATAGTCCATATGCTCTTACTTTGTTCAATAAACGACTGTGGGGAACTCTATCGAACGCCTTGCGGAAGTCAAGAAACACGGCATCTACCTGTGAACCCGTGTCTATGGCCCTCTGAGTCTCGTGGACGAATAGCGCGAGCTGGGTTTCACATGACCGTCTTTTTCGAAACCCATGCTGATTCCTACAGAGTAGATTTCTAGTCTCCAGAAAAGTCATTATACTCGAACACAATACGTGTTCCAAAATTCTACAACTGATCGACGTTAGAGATATAGGTCTATAGTTCTGCACATCTATTCGACGTCCCTTCTTGAAAACGGGGATGACCTGTGCCCTTTTCCAATCCTTTGCAACGCTACGCTCTTCTAGAGACCTACGGTACACCGCTGCAAGAAGGGGGGCAAGTTCCTTTGCGTACTCTGTGTAAAATTGAACTGGTATCCCATCAGGTCCAGAGGCCTTTCCTCTTTTGAGCGATTTTAATTGTTTCTCTATCCCTCTGTCGTCTATATCGATATCTACCATTTTGTCATCTGTGCGACAATCTAGAGAAGGAACTACAGTGCAATCTTCCTCTGTGAAACAACTTTGGAAAAAGACATTTAGTATCTCGGCCTTTAGTCTGTCATCCTCTGTTTCAGTACCATTTTGGTCACAGAGTGTCTGGACATTTTGTTTTGATCCACCTACCGCTTTGACATAAGACCAAAATTTCTTAGGATTTTCTGCCAAGTCAGTACATAGAATTTTACTTTCGAATTCATTGAACGCCTCTCGCATAGCTCTCTTCACACTACATTTCGCTTCGCGCAATTTTTGTTTGTCTGCAAGGCTTTGGCTATGTTTATGTTTGCTGTGAAGTTCCCTTTGCTTCCGCAGCAGTTTTCTAACTCGGTTGTTGAACCACGGTGGCTCTTTTCCATCTCTTACGATCTTGCTTGGCACATACTCATCTAACGCATATTGTACGATGGTTTTGAACTTTGTCCACTGATCCTCAACACTATCAGTACTTGAGACAAAACTTTTGTGTTGAGCCAACAGGTACTCTGAAATCTGCTTTTTGTCACTTTTTCTAAACAGAAAAATCTTCCTACCCTTTTTAATATTCCTATTTACGGCTGAAATCATCGATGCCGTAACCGCTTTATGATCACTGATTCCCTGTTCTGCGTTAACTTTTTCAAATAGTTCGGGTCTGTTTGTCACCAGAAGGTCTAATATGTTATCGCCACGAGTCGGTTCTCTGTTTAACTGCTCAAGGTAGTTTTCAGATAAAGCACTTAAAAAAATTTCACTGGATTCTTTGTCCCTGCCACCCGTTATGAACGTCTGAGTCTCCCAGTCTATATCCGGCAAATTAAAATCTCCAACCAGAACTATAACATGGTGGGGAAATCTACTCGAAATATTTTCCAAATTATCCTTCAGGTGCTCAGCCACAACAGCTGCTGAGCCAGGGGGCCTATAGAGACATCCAATTACCATGTCTGAGCCTGCTTTAACCGCGACCTTCACCCAAATCATTTCACATTTCGGATCTCCGTCAATTTCCTTCGATACTATTGCACTTCTTACCGCTATAAACACGCCTCCCCCTTCACTGTTCAGCCTGTCTCTGCGGTATACATTCCAATCTGAGTTTAGGATTTCGTTACTGTTTACGTCTGGTTTCAGCCAACTTTCTGTCCCTAGTACTATATGGGCGTTGTGATCGTTTATTAATGAGAGCAGTTCTGGGACCTTTCTATAGACGCTCCTGCAGTTTACTATTAGCACATTAATATTGTTATTCCCTGTTGCATTTTGCCTACTCCTATCTTGCCGCGTCTCAGGAGGCGTCTTGTCGGGCCTAGGGAGGGGATTCTCTAACCTAAAAAACCCCCATGTGCACTCCACACGTACTCCGCTACCCTTGTAGCCGCTTCCGGCGTGTAGTGCACGCCTGACCTATTCAGGGGGACCCTACATTTCTCCACCCGACAGCGGAGGTCGAGAAATTTGCACCCCAGATCTCCGCAGAATCGTCTGAGCCTCTGGTTTAAGCCTTCCACTCGGCTCCAAACCAGAGGACCGCGATCGGTTCTGGGAACGATACTACAAATAGTTAGCTCTGATTCCACCCCGCGAGCGAGGCTTTCCGCCTTCACCAATTCCGCCAACCGCCTGTACGAACTGAGGATGACCTCTGAACCCAGACGGCAGGAGTCATTGGTGCCGACATGAGCAACAATTTGCAGTCGGGTGCACCCAGTGCTCTTTATCGCCGCCGGTAGGGCCCCCTCCACATCTCGGATGAGACCCCCCGGCAAGCAGACAGAGTGAACACTGGCCTTCTTCCCCGACCTTCTCGCTATTTCCCTAAGGGGCTCCATCACCCGCCTAACGTTGGAGCTCCCAATAACTAATAAACCCCTCCCCCCGTGTGCCTGCTCGGACCTTGCTGAAGGAGCAGCCACATGTCCCCTCACAGGCAGAGCGGGCCATGCCACACGGCCAGCCTCCACATTGACCTTCCGCCTCGTGCGCCGCGAACGCCGCTGAACCCGCCACTCCCCTTGGGGAGAGGGTGGCCCAACCGCGCCCGGTACCCGCGAAGATGTCTCGACAGCAGGGACAGTGGGTGAAGCATGTAACACCTGGGGTGTACCTTGCGACGCACCAGACTCCCCACTGCCGCTACACTCCGAGGCAGCAGCCTGAAGACGGCTGACCGCGGCCATCAACACGCTCAGCTGTTCGCGAACAGTGGCCAGCTCCTCCTGCGTCCGTACACAGCAGTTACACATCCTATCCATCCTAAGGAAACAATTTACTGAAGGGAGTTAATCAACCTTTAACTAGACTGCTAATTCACTAAAGGCGGCTGCTTATTCACTAAACTGTGGTTGCTAGCCACTTCTTGTAGAAAACAATGAAAATAGCACTACCTGTCTCGGGACTGTATTGAAAACAAACTCTAGCACTACTGGCACTATGGTTGACTACAGGGACTCTCTCTTACTGTATTCAAAACAAACACGAAATCTATGGAACACTATTAAGAGCACTCGAAAATTAAAGCTTCCTAAAAGCAAATACACACGGAAGAAGAAGTGACAAGTAAGAAAAATACAGTTAATACTTAAATTAAGGTAGCTCGCTGCACAGCAGACGTGAAGCAGGCGGCAGTTACGACGACACTTATAGGACATCATCGGATGACAGCTCCAGCATCACCCACAAACAGCGTTAACCGTCCCTGTACCTACCGACCAAGTGCAACAAGCACGGAATACCGTCCCAAACTGACATCCAACACCTGTGCAACACAATGCAATGAAATTTACACGTTTGCATTCAACATTCTGGGCTTTACACTGGTTATTGGTGTACCAGAATTTTACATTTCCAATGGATTATCTCACGCTTATATTAGCTTGTGATCTTGCAATGTCAATCACTTAAATATATTCCTGGAAGTTTCTTACTGTATATTATTTTTGGTGCTACGACTTTTTTTCGTCAGTGTATAAATGCTCGACTGATGACGGTGGGCTCCTCATAATGAATATCCTACCGGACTGACTTTTATCGCAACTGATAGCTTGTAACTAGTCTCATCTCAGTCACTGCGCTGTAAACACAAATATCAAGGATTTTCTAGAACGCTTTCAGGTTGCTTAGCACTAAACCATCGGGGAAAAAATAAAAGGAAATAAAATTAGAGACATCACACAAATTTATCGTAAGAGTCTTGCGGGGATGTAATTGAGACAGAAAATACTTCGTTTACAAAATCTTTCTTCAAGAAATATTCATGTGTTTTTCATTGACCTGGGATCCTTAACAAGCTGGATTCTTTTTCTTCTTCCTCCTCAACTGCCTATCAGTTCCCGATATTTGTGAGCACCATACTTGTTCAAAGAAGTTAGTCGTTCGTGTGCCATATCCGTGCCTTTAAATTTCCGAGCGAAGATGTTCTTCTTCTTCCTCGACTACTTCTAGCAGGCACAGTTCCATGAAAAATGCTCTGCAGCAGTGTAAACTTGTTTCTGTTCTCCATTACATTGCCGGATACTGTAGTTTTCTTCATTTCACTGTGTTTAGAATTTCTTTTTCTTACTTGTTTTGTGGAGAATGTCGTTGTCAGTGATCTGTCCATGGTACTCTTAGCATTCTCCTGTACAGCCATATTTCAAGTACGTCAAGTCGTTCGCCCATTCTTCAGGTCAAATTCCAGGTCTCAGTTCCATATAGAAGCCAAAGTAGTAATCTTAACATTTTCACAAGCTGCGACATCGTCGCGAAAAACAGTGACCCTTGTATGTAATAAGTTTCCTTTGATTTACGTCTATGGTCACAAACTGTTTGATAACAGATTACCGGTTTCGGTCTTTAATGACCATCATAAGATCTGTTTCATAAAAACAAAGTCCCAATGTACATTAGGACTTTCTTTTTATGAAACAGATCCTAATGAAACAGATCCTAATGTACATTAGGACTTTGTTTTTATGAAACAGATCTGATGATGGTCATTAAAGACCGAAACCGGTAATCTGTTATCAAACAGTTTGTGACCATAGACGTAAATTAAAGTAAACTTAACATTGTTTCGATTGAGAGGGGATGACTCTTGAACACATGTCATTTTACAGTACGTGGCTCTGATTATCTCAATACGGGCTAGTTTCACAAATTGAGACGTGGTCACCGATTGCAACAGTGGTCGAGGAAGTATAGACTGTATTTCTTTTTTTTTCCGCCAATGATCAGAAAACTTTTGGTCCTTAAACTATCGGTTTCCGTCACCAACGAAGATCTGTAGATGGTCATTGGTGACCTATACCTGTAGTCCAAGGACCAAAAGTTTTATGATCATTGGCGGAAACAAATGAAATTCATTCTATGACTCATTTCTTACCCTTTATTCTATTAGTTAAATACAGGGAGCTAAACGCTATTTACAACAAAATGGCTCTGAGCATTATGGGACTTAACATCTGAGGTCATCAGGCCCCAAGAACTTAGAACTACTTAAACCTAACTAAACTATGGACATCACACACATCCATGCCCGAGGCAGGATTCGAACCTGCGACCGTAGCGGTCGCGCGTTTCCGGACTGAAGCGCCTAGAACCGCACGGATACCGCGACCGGCCGCTATTTATAGCTCGTAGAGAAAACAGATAGTGGTGAAAGTGTACAGTGGTTGAGAAGGGGGTGAGATGGAATTGTAGCCTATCCCAGATGTTATTCAATATGTACATTGAAAAAGCAGTAAAGGAAAACAAACAAAACTTGAAGTAGGAATTACAGTTCTGTCGATGACAGATGTGTCAGAGACAGATACGGTGAACATCAACAGAGCAAAACAAGACTACTGTCATGTAGTCAACTTAAATTAGCTGATGCTAAGGGAATTAGATTAGGAAACGGTACACTTAAAGTTGTAGATGAGATTTGCTATTTGGGCAGCAAACTAACTGCTGATGGCCGAAGTTGAGAGGATATAAAATGTAGACTGGTAATGGCAATAAATACCTTTCTGAAGAATAGAAATTTGTTAACATAGACTATACATTTAAGTGTTAGGAAGTCTTTTTCTGAACGTATTTGTCTGCAATGCGGCCATGCACGGAAGCGAAACTTGGACGATAAACAGTTTAGATAAAAGGGGAATACAGATTTTCAAAATGTGGTGCTAAGAAGAATGCTGAAGATTAGATCTGAAGAGAACTGGGAAGACGAGGAGATTGTGGCAAAACTTGATCAAAAGGAGGGATCGGTTGCTCGGACACACTTGGGAACACCAATTTGGTATTGGGGGGGGGGGGGGAGTGTGGGTGGTAAAAACCGTAGAGGGAGACCAAAAGATGAATACAGTAAAGAGACTCAGAAACATGATATTTGAAACTAGTAATATTTCTATGAACGGAAGTTTTATGAATTTTTACAGCAGTGGATTGCAAAAACCCAAATGCAGGAAGAGAAAAAGTGGGTTTTTTAAAGCCAAAATAGTACTTTCGACTTGAGCCTCCGATTAAAATGAGAAAAAAAAGGTGTCGACTTCACAACACATTAAAGAGGCATGAATACCGTAAGTAAACTGAACGCCAAATTTATAAGGAAAAACTGTTTTAATCTATTTGTAAATTTGTGGTAAAATTTGTAAATTTGTGGTGAGATCTTATGGGACCAATCTGCTTAGGTCATCAGTCCCTAAGCTTACACACTACTTAATGTAACTCAAACTAACTTACGCTGTGGACAAGACACACACCCATGCCCGAGAGAGGACTCGAAACAAGACGCCTCAGACCGCGTGTTTACCCCCCGCGGCCTAATCTATGAATAGAGGAGTGTAGAAACATATTCTGTATACATAATTAAAGACTTACCACTGAAAATCCGTCTAATGAAAAGTTTCTTAAGCTGCATTAAGCTTAAGACGAAAAAAAAACAAACAAATGGACGGTATACGAGTATAACAAACTAATATGTTACTGTTGGTTACATGTTAATAATTGGGAACGTTCCACGGTGCCGAAATGAGGTCATAGACAAATGAAAGTAACGTGTTTACTACATGTAAAACAAACATGGTACCTTTCAGTGTCAAAGTGTTCAAAATCATAAAATTTGCTTTTAATTGTTGTAGCTAAATGATTGGTAACGAAAAGGTTGTTAAAATTTTTAAAGAAACGTCTTGTGATTGTAGGTGGGAAACGTATGATATGTAACTACGAAACCCCTAGGCATGGGGCAATTTCATTTCCAATTCCATTGGTGTGTGAACACATCGCGTAATTAATGCAACGAATCAGTTATTGCCCCTCGCCCAGCGGTATCGGAGCGATCAGAATGAAATTTAGTATTTGTCAATGATGATACGCTGTTCTGTATCAGCGAAGGTTTCGTTGTCACATCGAACACGTCAGGCATTTTCTTGTTAGAGGCATTGTTGTACCGTTTTCTTCCTTATTTCCCAACATGAAAGAGTCCAGCATATTCTCTCAATACATACTGTTGTCCCGCTCGTAAGTGAGAAGACCGATCTGTTGGGGCTCTATGCAACTCTATCTTGCACAAGCCTGTATATCTCTGCATAACTATTGCAGCCTGCATCCTCATAAAGATGAGGTGACGTATGGATGTTTAGGTCAGTCCGGAAGGCGTGCTCGGATAGCCGAATCAGCTTTGTAGGCAGTTCGGCTCGCGTAGGCGTGAGGCGCGCATGATTTTCTTGTTATTTCTCGCCGCGGAATACTGCGTCCCTCCTAAAAGCGAACCATGGCACACTCTTATCGCCGGGCAAACGACCAAGATCGCTTTTCAAGCTGAAACTGGTGACTCCTTCAGGATTGACCTTCATCCGGAGAAACAGGGTGCACCACTTGAAACATTGTATATGTCAAGATACGCAACAGGAACTTAAACACCCCGAAAGAGAAGTAGGTGCCGTCGTGACTGACAGTGCCGATTCCAGTCTGCCTACGATCAGGGTCTTCGAGCTCCCGTTTGAAGTCCAGCGGGACGTCGTCATGTCGGCTTTCATGTCACCAGGTCGAAAAATGGGAAACCTATGACACACACCCTGTTCTCAACAGGCTCCGACGACTGAAAATTAAATTAGAGAAGCATGTGCTATCGTACCTGGTGCAGGAGGATATAGAGCCAGCATCTTGTATGACAGTCAGGCCCGTTCCTTTGCTGGGTGCGGCCAAGTTGGACATGTCCGGCAAAACTTTCTCCAATACCGGCTTGTACAGACGCCTCTCAACATCGCCGCTCCCACCAGACCATCACTCCTCTCACCTATAACACGATCAAAGCACCAACTGCAGGTGTTTCGTACGAGCCAAGCGACCCATCGCAGACGGTGACCCCCATCACAGAGACTGATCCGTCACTTGTCACATCACTGCAGCCATAGGCCTTATCTGGAGCATTCACCTGCCTAGTACCGATGGCCGTGATAGAGATATGGCGTCAGACGTTGTACCGACTTCTGCCTTCCTTCATCGGGCACGAAGGCGACGAAAAGCCGCTACCATTCCGACACTGGGCAGCATGTTTGTAAACAAAAATCACCACGGGAGCGCCGGAAGCGGCAGCGTGATCCATCGGATGATCACTTTCAACGAATGGGTAAACAAGATGCATCCAAATAATCGATGACGCCAAGTCCCCTGACTCTAAGATGTGCGACGGTGATGTTCCACAACCTCACCCGACGACCACTTCGAAACATAGTGAGACGGCAGCGCCGATCCGTCACATGTGTGACCAAGGTAACACCCTTCCTGCAGTGTAACTCCACCTGCGTGCACAGCGGACGACCCACCAAAGGACACAACATCTGTACTGACTGACTAGCTCTTGGGCGGATGAGGTAGAGAATGCCAGCGCCTGGCGCCACGAAAGGGTACGTCGCGATGGAGGTGTCAGGCTCAGCAATGACACAGTGACTGACAACGCGATAGAGGATGCAGGTGGTCAACAGTGGACTGCCATCGACGGAGCGGACGTCACTTCCGCGGTGGAAACATCTGCGCGCACCATAAACTGATAATGGTGCAAGACACGCTGAATCTGACAGATGCAGTCAGATTTCGTCAGTTCTCTGTGCTACACCGCCCACGTCTCCAACAAGTCTACCACTGGCAGGGGAGTGACAATTCTTCTCCGTGATGGCTTAATTGCAGAAGACGTCGCTTTCCTCCCTGAAGTTAGACTCTCACTCTCAATGGCGTCACCATCGTAAACATATAAGTGCCTTCCAGATCGGGCCATCGCCTTGAACGAATTGGATTCTTCGCGGACGTGACACAGAAATGGCGTCAGGCGTTGTACCTACTGTAGGGGACGTCAGGGAGCCTTAATTTCCGGCGGCGATATTTCCTCCACCCAGGCGCCGAAGACAAACTGCGACACTACATTCGATGTGCTGCGCTCTCCGATCATAACAAACGTTAGGCTCGTGGGAATATCAATATATAAGGTACGGTTTCGTCCGCTATACCGGCCACTGCTCCAACCGCTTCTATCTCTCGAGCCACATTCTTTGGAGCACATGGGCTGATGAAATAAGGACTGTGGAATTCAGCTAAACTGGTGGCTGTCCGACCTTTGCTTAACGTGATGCAGAAGAATGAAGACCTTCAGTTGAGCAACAATAACTTTACTGCGAGCGCGTATCTGACGACGCCCGACATGCATGGACCGATCGGAGCTATAAAATTTGCTTCCGGCCTATACAGAGGATCCTTAATCCTCGGAAACTTCCGTAGCTAGGAGAGAAAACAGTACTCGTCCACACAAGTCAGGAGGCATGGAACTACTAACTAACTCAAAAAACAAGGAATAATAATAATAATAAACAGAACGTATATAAAAGCTAGAAAACACAGCGCCTCTAGAGGCGGGGCGCGGAACTACACAAACGTCGCGTAAAGTAATTACGACCGCACACCACTGCACTGACACAAGCGCACAGCACACACACACACCGGCGAGCTTGAATTAGCGTGCGGCAGCGTCGCTACATCAGCCCCCCAGGCGGGAGCAGAGCGTCGGCTTCGAGATACCGCGCCGGAAAGTGCACCCGACGTCCAGAACGGGTCGTCCTCGTCGGAGGAGGAGGAACAACGTCTGGAGGCGGATGTTGTGCTGCGTTGGGCGGCGGATGTTGAAGAGCCGGCGCCGGAGATGTGGCGTCAGTATCTGGAACAGCGGTAGGTGGATGCCTACGACGAGGTGCCGCTAGTGGGGTGTCAGGAAAAACATACGCAGGTTTATCTGATTCAACGCAACAGTCGTGGTTTTGCCGTTCACTAGGATATCCATGGTGTGGGCACTGCGCCGTAGCACTTCATATGGGCCAGAATAAGGAGCTTGTAGAGGCGGTTTAACGCCCTCAGTGCGGAGCATGACGTGACGACATTGTTCCAGGTCGTGGTGCACCAAAGTGGGCGGCTTGCCATGACGTGTGGCCTTCGGAGGGCGAATCTTTTATACATGGTCCCTCAATCGTCGCAAGAAATCCGGCTGGCCAGTAGCAACTGTCTCTGTGGCATCGGCGTCTACAAAGTCCCCAGGAAGGCGCATTGTTTCTCCATAAACCAGTTCTGCCGCTGACGACCCCAGGTCTGGTTTGAAAGTAGTCCGTAAGCCTAACAAGACCACTGGTAGTGCTGTTGTCCAGGTTTCTTCGTGGCACATCAGCGCGGCCTTCAAACAACGGTGCCAGCGTTCGATCATTCCGTTGCTTGCTGGGTGATAACTTGTGGTCTTATGGTGGGTGTAACCACAAAACTTGGCCAGCTGTGAGAACAGGTCAGATTCAAATTGCCGTCCGCGGTCAGTGGTAATATGTAGTGGGCATCCAAATCTTGCCAACCAAGTCACTGCAAAAGCGGAAGCTAATGTGTCTGCTGTGATATTATCCACCGGCACTGCCTCCGGCCAACGTGTAAAACGGTCGATCATTGTAAACAGATATCTGTGCCCGTTCGAAGGTGGAAGTGGTCCGACTACATCTAAATGAACGTGGGCAAAGCGGGCGGTGGTATCCGGGAAATCGCCGATCGGTGCGTGTACATGGCGGTTAATCTTGCAGCGTTGGCACTGAAGACAAGATCGGACCCACTCGCGACAGTCTTGTTGCATGCCTGGCCACACGAAACGTTGCGATACTAGGCGGAATGCCGGGCGTACCCCGGGATGGCACAATCCGTGTGCTATGTCAAAGGCTTGTCTTCTAAAAGCCGGCGTCAGAAAGGGACGAGGTCGTCCGTGAGAAACGTCACAGTATAGCTGTGTATCTTCCCCCGGAACATCAACGAGTTTCAGTTGCAATGCGGAAGCCGTGTCTTTAACATACGCAAGGAGTTCTTCGTCGTCTCTCTGTGCCTGTGCCAGTGCAGGAAAGTCCATGGTACTGGAAACACTGCTGATCCGTGAAAGGCAATCCGCAACAATGTTGTCGATCCCAGAAATATGTGCCGGCCGAAGTGGCCGTGCGGTTAAAGGCGCTGCAGTCTGGAACCGCAAGACCGCTACGGTCGCAGGTTCGAATCCTGCCTCGGGCATGGATGTTTGTGATGTCCTTAAGTTAGTTAGGTTTAACTAGTTCTAAGTTCTATGGGACTAATGACCTCAGCAGTTGAGTCCCATGGTGCTCAGAGCCATTTGAACCATTTTGAACCAGAAATATGTCTAATGTCGGTAGTAAACTGGGTCACGAACTCAAGGTGATGAAATTGACGGGGAGAGCAGTTGACACTATTCCGACGGAAGGCGAACGTGAGTGGCTTGTGGTCTGTATATATCGTGAAAGTTCGCCCTTCCACTTGGGGGCGAAAATATTTCACTGCCTGGTATACTGCCAGGAGCTCACGGTCATATGTGCTCCATTTTCTCTGTGCAGGCGAAAGCTTGTGGGAATAATACGCCAGTGGCTGCCATGCGTTGTCGGACCATTGTTGTAACGCGGCACCGATCGCCGTCTGGCTCGCATCTATGACAATAGCTAATGGCGCGTCGAGCCGTGAGTGTGAGAGAAACGCCGTGTCGGCCATGCTCCTCTTTGTTGCCTCGAACGCAGAACACATGTCCTCTGTCCACTGTATCAGAGACTTGCTATTTACTTTAGGGCCTGATAATGCCGCCGTCAAAGGTTCCTGCAGCTCCGAAGCGTGAGGAAGGTGCCGTCGATAAAAATTGAGCATCCCCAAAAAACGACGTAATTCTTTGATCGTAGTTGGTCGGGGTAGCTGCAAGATAGCGTCCACCTTCTCGGACAGAGGAAGATAGCCTTCAGCAGAAATCTTATGGCCAAGAAATGTCACCTCTGACTGCCCAAAAACACACTTGTCCACGTTCAAAACGACACCGTAACGCTCCAGTCGCTCGAAAATCTCTCGCAGATGTTGTCGGTGTTGTTCGTGGTCAGCAGAGAACACCAACACATCGTCCAGGTACGCGAAACAGAACGGCAGCCCCTGGAGAACCGAGTCTATAAACCTTTGCCAGTTCTGAGCGGCATTGCGTAAACCGAAAGTCATAAATTTGCTTTCAAATAAACCGAAAGGCGTTATTATTGCAGTCTTTGGAATGTCGTCATTGGCCACCGGAATCTGTGTATACGCTTTAGCGCAGTCCAGAACTGTGAAAACCGTGGCACCATGTAAAGCGTGATTATAATCCCTCAGTAACGGAACGGGATATCTGTCCGGCACTGTTCGCGCGTTAAGCGCACGGTAGTCACCGCATGGGCGCCAAGCTCCACCCTTCTTCGGAACAAGATGTAATGCGGAGGACCACGGGCTCTTAGATGGCCGCATTATGCCCTCGCGAATCATAGCGTCAAATTCTGCCTTCGCTATCTTCAATCGGTAAGGAGCGAGACGCCTAGGTCGGCATGCTACTGGGGGACCATCAGTCGTTTGAATGTGATGCACCGTGTCATGTGGTATACACCTGGGAGCGCCAGGCGGCCTGGTCAAGTTCGGATAGTTAAGCAGTAATTCAGTGTACTCACCCTCCGTAGCATGGACCAACTTGGCACTGTGCGTTGCGGTGTTGCGACGGAAACCCGTGACTGCTAAGCCAGTGACGCTGTCTACCAAGCGTGCGTTCGCGACGTCCGGCAGCAGGTGGTAGTGCGCGAGGAGATCAGCCCCGACGATAGCCTCCGTGACGTCATCCACTGTAAAATTCCACTCGTACGCGCGACGTAGGCCGAGATTAAGCTCCATCCTCTGTGTGCCATATGTTGCGATGGAAGAATTGTTGGCAGCCGTCAGACGGAAGGCAGTTGGCGGCCGGCAACGATGTACGGCTGTTCGTGGTATGATACTCAGGTCCGACCGAGTGTCAATTAAAAACTTTACGCCGGAACTCCTATCGGTAACGAACAGGTGCTTGGAGGATAACTGGCAGTCGGTTGCGCCTATTGTCGACCGCCGGTGGCGTTTGGGTGCGAGCATGGCGATGTGCACTTCCTTGCCTGATCGCCGAATCGTCGGTGGTACCAGCACAACGGTACCTCACCTTGCGGAGTGGTAGTACCGCCGGAAGATCTGCTTCTCGAACGCCGCCGTCTGTATCGGCTTCTTCTATTATTGTCGTCGTCACGTGCCAGCAGCGCACTGACCTGGGCGCACAAAAGCTCAATCTTGGCAGCGAGAGAATCATGGTCGGCTCGTGCTACAGACGCGGTCCGGAGCGAGACGCCTAGGTCGGTATGCTACTGGGGGACCATCAGTCGTTTGAATGTGATGCACCGTGTCATGTGGTATACACCTGGGAGCGCCGGGCGGCCTGGTCAAGTTCGGATAGTTAAGTTTTACGGTGCGGGACAAGGCGCCACACCACCCCCGTCCTATACAATACCTGCTGCCCACCGGAGGCGACGTGTCCGCTGGCTTCCTCCCGGGACCCCGTGTAGGTTACTATAAACTGCCCCGAATCGGCCGTTCCCTCACCTCATCGAGTAAGGCGCGTTGTGGCTCACTGACAGCAATCGAAGCTAACTGAATTACTTCCGTCTGCTACAAACTTTCCTATTTGTGTCAAGTGCGAAATTTTACCACCGTCTGCCCACTTGGGTGAAGATAGTTAGAAATATTTAGAATGATTCCTCAAAAAATTTGCTAATTGCGTAGTTATGTATAAAAATGTATATTGGCCGAGTTATGTAGGACTTGCACTCATTGTAGACAGGCCCCATCGGTTGCCACCTTGCATTTTTATTATTACAACGGAATTTATAAGTGTGAAATAATTTTGAAGTAGTGTTCTTAAATGGTGGGGCAAAGAAAAGGGACCCAGAGAACAGAGTTCCAGGGTAGTAAGAAATATCAGAGGAAAGGAAATGGAGTAATAACCTGACAATAGCAGATGTTGTTTAACGTCCCGTCGACAACGAGGTCATTAGAGACGGAGCGCAAGCTCGGGTGAGGGAAGGTTGGGGAAGGAAATCGGCCGTGCCCTTTCAAAGGAACCATCCCGGCATTTGCCTGAAGCGATTTAGGGAAATCACGGAAAACCTAAATTAGGATGGCCGGAGACGGGATTGAACCGTCGTCCTCCCGAATGCGAGTCCAGTGTGCTAACCACTGCGCCACCTCGCTCGGTTCAGATGTTGAAAGTGAGCGCCATTCACCTCTTGGCAATTCTCGGCCCTTGTCAGCAAGTTGCTGAAGCCAGATCGAAGCTGGTGTGTTCTTGAAGATTATGACGGTTGTTGTGATACACATTAGACTTTAGGGCTCCCCACACAAAGTAATCGCACACTGATAGATCAGGTGACCGGAGTCGCCAGCTAGGACAGCAACCAGACTGACCTCTGCTAACAACTGTGTCAGGCGTGAAGATTGTGCAAATGTGCTACAAGGTTCGAGCGGCTGATAGGCACTTGCTCCATCCTGTTGCATATAACCACACGAGATGTGGTTCTGTGCATACATTCACATCCAATCGTATCGACTTTTATTTGCCCCACACTGTACATATTAACTGTTTTACACTTCGTCGATTTATCACACAGCGGGTTTAGCGGAAGACGCTACTGATAATATTTTTGTCTGAAATTTTTGTCGAATTCCACACCAAAAAATACAATTTTTAATTTAGATTATTTCTCGGCTCGTATATTTCCACCTGTCAATTTAAAATGTAATTCTAATCATCAATACTGTGAGAAATGTAGTACGATTATCAGACCAAATCACTATCCCATTTTCACTTAACACTTCGTTCTAATGCTTCAGTGATACGCTACTGGCCATTACAATTGCTACACAAAGAAGAAATGCAGATGATAAACGGGTATTCATTGGACAGATATATTATACTAGAACTGACATTTGATTACATTTTCGCGCAATTTGGGTGCATAGGTCCTGAGAAATCAGTACCCAGAACAACCACCTCTGGCCGTAATAACGGCCTTGATACGCCTGGGCATTGAGCCAAACAGAACTTGGATGACGTGTACAGGTACAGCTGCCCATGCAGATTCAACACGATACCACAGTTCATCAAGAGTAGTGACTGGCGTATTGTGACGAGCCAGTTGCTCGGCCACCATTGACCAGACGTTTTCATTTGGTGAGAGATCTGGAAGATGTGCTGGCCAGGGCAGCTGACGAACATTTCCTGTATCCAGAAAGGCCCGTGCAGGACCTGCAACATGCGGTCGTGCATTATCCCGCTGAAATGTAGGGTTTCGCAGGGATCGAATGAAGGGTAGAGCCACGGGTCGTAACACATCTGAAATGTAACGTCCACTGTTCAAAGTGCGGTCAATGCGAACAAGAGGTGACCGAGACGTGTAACCAATGGCACCCCATACCATCACGCCGGGTAATACGCCAGTATGGCGATGACGAATACACGCTTCAAATGTGCGTTCACCGCGATGTCGCCAAAACGGATGAGACCATCTCGATTCTCTAAACAGAACCTGGATTCATCCGAAAAAATGACGTTTTGCCATTCGTGCACCCAGGTTCGTCGTTGAGTACACCATCGCAGGCGCTCCTGTCTGTGATCCAGCGTCGAGATTAACCGCAGCCATGGTCTCCGAGCTGATAGTCCATGCTGCTGCAAACGTCGTCGAACTGTTCGTGCAGATGGTTGTTGTCTTGCAAATGTCCCCATCTGTTGACTCAGGGATCGTGACGTGGTTGCACGATCCGTTATAGCCACGCAGATAAGATGCCTGTCATCTCGACTGCTAGTGATACGAGGTCGTTGGGATCCAGCACGGCGTTCAGTATTACCCTCCTGAACCCACCGATTCCGTATACTGCTAGCAGTCATTGGATCTCGACCAACGCGAGCAGCAATGTCGCGATAAGACAAACCGCAATCGCTATAGGCTACAATCCGACCTTTATCAAAGTCGTAAATGTGATGGTACGCATATCTCCTCCTTACACGAGGCATCACATCAACGTTTCACCAGGCATTGCCGGTCAAGTGCTGTTTGTGTATGAGGAATCGCTTGGAAACTTTCCTCATGTCAGCACGTTGTAGGTGTCGCCACCGGCGCCAACCTTGTGGGAATGCTCTGTAAAGCTAATCATTTGCATATCACAACATCTTCTTCCTGTAGGTTAAATTTCGCGTCTTTAGAACGTCATCTTCGCGGTGTAGCAATTTTAATGGCCAGTAGTGTAGTTGTAGCAAGTTCGTGAGTGACCCTTGCCAACCGACGATGTGCATGTCAGTAATATATGACTCCGTCTTCAAATGCAGAGAATCATCAAACAGAGCCCGTACTCACAGTGGACACGTTAATCCACACTGTATCCCTACATTGGATAACCCAGTAGGCTAAAACTTAACACACGTAAGTACGACAGCGTAACTACGATTCTGAGCATCATACTAACCAGCTATAATGTGGTTCGATTGAACTAGTGTTAGAGTGGTGTTCCTCCCTTTGCAGCCATTGTTATAGATTACTGATCCGTAATTCCAAACGATTTGTTTTGACATAATCAAGGAGGACTCTTGTCAACGACACGAGTAGTCAAGAATCTACGTCTTGGAATCTTTCTTTCGCTTCGTCGAAAGCTTCTTGATACGTTCAATTTCGGAAAACATCGTAATGCGCGTCAAATTCATCACAAGTCCTTCTACTTAGAAACTAAGATTTATTTAATATACTTTTACGTTCTGTGGCGCTCTCCAAGGGGTGGTGTGGTGGCGACCATGAGAAGAAGAACGAATAACCAAAGAAAGGATAACGTTGTATGATTCGGGGTGCGGAATATCAGCAGTTTGAACGTCTTAGGGAAGCTAGAAAATCTGAAGACGGGAAATGCTAAGGCTCAATGTAGGTATAGTGAGGTCCTCCTTTTATGTTTCTTTTTTTTTCCTTTTAGAGGCATCTGTCTTCTTACTGGTTTGATTCGGCCTGCCACAGTTCCTCTCCTGTGCCACTCTTTTGATCCCAGAGTAGCACTTGCAACCTACTCCCTCAGTTTTTCGCTCGAGGTATTGAAGGACAATGTGTGGGACAGCGTCTCTCATGATGTGACAGAAGAATAAACAGGATTCGATGGGATATAACTAGGGGACTGAGTATTATAGCCAGAATTTGAAAGAGCTTTGGAAGACCTAATTCTAAATAAAGCAGAAGACGTACCCCTCCCTCGCAGTTAATCATGGAAATTGCGTTGGTGGGGAGGCCTGCTTGCCTCAGCGATGCCGATAGTGATAGCATAGGTACAACCACAACGGAGGGTTATCTGTCGAGACACCAGACTAACATGTGGTTCCTGAAGAGGGGCAGCAGTCTTTTCACTACTTGCAGCAGCAACATTCCGGACTATTGACTGACTTGACCTTCTCACATCCACTAAGACGGCTTTACTGTGCTGGTAATGAGAACCGCTGCAAGCAAGGAGAAATTACAGTCGTAATTACTCTCGAGGCCTACAGCTCCACTGTATGGTTAAATGATGATGGCATCTTCTTGGGTAAAATGTTCCGGAGGTGAAATAATCCCCCATCCGGATCTCCTGGCGGGACTATACAGGAGAAACAAAACTGGCGTTCTATGGATCGAAGCGCGGAATGTGAAATCAACCGGGCAATTAGGTTAGAAAATTTAAAAAGGAAAATGAATAGGTTAAAATTAGAAGTAGTGGGAAGTAGTGAAGTTCACTGATAGGAGGAAAAGGACTTCTAGTGAGGTGATACAGGATTAGAAATAAAAAATAAAACAGCACTAATGCAGGTGTAGGCTTAATACTGAGTAAGAAAATACATAGCGGACGTATTATTGTAGCTAAAATAGACTCGCAGCCCACACCCACCACAGCAGTACAACTTTACATGGCAAATAGTTCCGCAGACGATGAAGAGATCGAAGAAATGTATGATGAGATAAACGAAGTTATTCAGATAGTCAAGGGAGGCGAAAATTATTTAGCGATGGGACTGAAATTCGGTAGTAGGAAAAGAAAGAGAAGGAAAAGTAGTAGGTTAATACGGACCAGGGGAAAGCAATGAAAGAGGAAGCAGTCAAGTAGAAGTTTGCACAGAGCGTAATTTAATCATCGCTGACACGTGGTTTAAGAATCATGAAAGAAGGTTGTACACTTAGAAGAGACCTGGAGACACTGGGGTGTTTCAGATTGATTACGTAATGCTAAGACAGAGATTTCAGAACATGATTTCAAACTGTAAAACATTTACAGGTGCAGACGTATATTCTGACCACAATTTATTTTTTAAGAACTACAGTCTAAAACTAAAGAAACTGCAATAAGTGGTAAATTAAAGAGTTGAGGCCTGGATGAGTGAGAGCATTAGGAAACGATTGACACGAACAGGGGAAAGGAATGCATTAGAAGAAGAACGGCTAGTTTTGAGAGATGAAATGGTAAAGGCAGCACAGGATCAAACAGATAAAAATGTCCATTATGCATTACGACGGACTTGGGAAATTGCAGCAGGACAATGCGTCATCCCACATGTCCAGAATTGCTACACAGTGGCTCCAGGAACACTCTTACGAGTTTAAATACTTTCACTGGCTACTAGACTCCACAAACATGAACATTATAGAACATATCTGGAATGCCTTGCAACGTGCTGTTCAGGAGAGAAGTCCTCCCCTTTGGGCTCTTACCGATTTATAGACAGCCCTGCAGGATTTATGGTGTCAGTTGCCTCCAGCGCTACTTCAGACATTACTCGAGTCCATGCCCTGTTGTGTTGCGGCACTTCTGCTTGGTCACGGGGGCGCTACACGACATTAGACAGGTGTACCAGTTTCTTTGGCTCTCCAGTGTATATCTTGACCCCTCACACTTTCCTCCAATGCTAATTATTCCTTGATGCCTAAGGTTATGTCGTATCAGTCCTTCCCTTTTCTAAGATAAATTACGCCACAAAGCCCATTTTCTGCCAGTTGGGTTGAATACCTGTTCATTGATTATCCATTTAATTTTCAACATTTTTCTTTGACACCACATTACAAAACCTATTTTAAATTATTATTGGTTTTTCCGTTTTAAGATTGCAGAAAATAATTGAAGAGGATTTTGCAAGAGACCGTTTCACTTTTATTTACAAAGGATCTTCCGTGGTCATTCTGGAAATATGGGTACATTTGTTTGTACAATTTGTTTGTTATAGATTGAAAACAGTACTTTTTCATAAAGTTGGCATGCAATTTACTTGCGGTGTTTCAGCCTCTTGTTTACATATTCTTCTATTCTCTTTCTGTCTGTACCGTTTAATGTCCATATTTCTCTTCCACACTTACTAATACCCCAAGCACATATTTTCGGAAGAGCCTGGTGATATTTGCATCAATATTCAGTGCTTGCATACTTCCAATTTTTAGAAAAGCGTTTCTTGCTGTTAGCTACCTTTACTTTTTTGTCCTCTTTCCTTCAGCAATGGTTAGCTATTTTTTTTATCCAGACAACAAGTATGATTTTAAACATCTCAAATACCCCGAACATTATCTGGCTTAATTTGACTACACGTCATTACATTTGTTTTACGTTTCATCATGTTCATCTTATCACCTGTTTTGACTACAAGATCAGTTCCATTCGACTGATCTTCCGCGTCCTTTGCCATCTCAGACAGAATTACAATGTCGTAAGGAATCTGAAAATTTTCATTCAGTCTCCCTGAACTTTAATATTAACATTTTTTCACATTGCATGGGACTCACGAAGTTTCTAAAATAACACTTTTTCAGTTTCAGTAACATTTGTATTCCAATTTTTATAGCATGAAGCCTTTCGACAGCTTGCAGCCATCTTGAAGAACATAATTGTGATTTACATAGATTATCGATTGTTGCATTACATATTCCAGAGGAGTGCGAAATTTTTATACTACGATTGTTTTTGTTCTACGCTCATTGCCAATGAGTACTGGAAAAGCTGGCAAGGTGCGAGTAGGACTCGCACGCCGAGGGTTCCGTATATAGACAATTCATCCATACCGAAAATAGAGAATCTCCACGATTTATGCCTGTTATCGACGCTGATGCTGGCTAAATGTCAGTACCGGGAATTCTAAGGTTTTAGAGTATGTTTTAATTTAAATTCTGACCTCGGATAGCAATGAGAAAAGAAATATTTTTTCGTGTGACATAATTACAAATTAACAATTTTCTAATTTTTTCCTTTACTAATACTGCGAAACCTTGCTTCTTGCCAAATTTCATGATTCCAGGTAAACAGGAAGTACGGTGTAGGTTGTAATGAGTAAGTTCACACGTATCGAATTATGCGATGTAAATGGCCGTATCTTCTGATTGCAATCACTCAGAAACTTAGCTTTTTTACGTCACCAAGGAACAATATACGTAAGTGTGTTACATAAATTTCAACTTGATACATCCATCCGTTCCTGAGACAAAAGGGTTCTTCAGAGACTGACAGGCAGTTGAACAAACAGGAGAAAAAATATTTCGTATGATTCAATTACAAATTAACAATTTTCCAATTTTTTCTCTTAGCTGTACCATGAAATCTTACTTGTTGTCCGTTTTCAGTGTTCTAGGCTAGCGTGAATACTCTTAAAGGTTTTGATGAGTGAGTTTGCGAGTATCAGAATATGTGACATAAATGGCCGCATCTTTTGAGCGCACTGACTTAGAAACTTACTCTTATTACCCTCGCAAGGGATTATAGACCTTAGTATGAGACACAAATTTCAACTTTATGTGTCTACCCGTCCCTAAGAAAATGGGGTCTTAACATATGGACGGGCAGACAACTAGTCTGATAACAAACTAAAAAAAGAAATTCGTGGAATGTAATTAAAAATTAATCATTTTTGAATTTTTTTGCTTCAGTTAAACTATGAAGCCCTGTTTCTTGCTATATTTCATGGTACTAGCCTAAAAAAAGTACCCTATAGGTTTTAAAGAGTGAGTATGCGAGTGTCAAACTGTGTGATCTAAATGCCGAATCTTTTGATTGCATTCACTTAGAAGCTTCACCTTTTTTATATCTCCAATGGACTGTAGACCATAGTACGTGACATAAATTTCAACTTGATTTATCTCCCTGTTCCAGGAAAGATGTGTTTTTCACAGTGGACGGACAGACAGGAGTACAACAAATAGATTCTCTAAGGGTTTGTTCTGACCTACTGAGATGCAGGAACCTAAAAATACATAAGTGAAGCTGAAAGTAATTTATTTTATAAATTTTGAGCTGAAATTCCTTTTCCAAATTTCTTCTTACTCATTTACATATCCTTTGTACGTGTATATGCGCATTTGTTGCTTTTTCGTTTGGCCATAGTGCTTCTTGGAGGACACTACGATGTCAGTATTTGCTCTTTTCGAGGAGTGCAGTATAACACTTCCTTTTCTTTTTCATTCGTTCCTTACAAACAGTTGAAAACTTTGCATTGTTTGGCGCCGTACACCGTAACACGCAGACAACGCTAGTAAATTCCAGAGGTTTAGTGCAGCATGAAACGGAACACACGAGCGCAGAAGTCACTTTGGCGGCGGGAGGAACGCACCGGCATCCTCCTCCCCCGCACCGCAGGACACTCGCGTCGCATTGTTTCGGCCGGGCTTTGTTCGCCTCCGCAGTGTGGGAGGCGGTCGACGTGATTTCGCGCTAGCCGCTGCCGAGGCGGCCTCGCACCGCTGCGCTGTGAGGCATCAGTGGGCATTCGCTGGGGACTACGGCACACAGCCACCACTCTGCTTTACGTGTACCACGGCACAGGGTTACAAAAGGCTTAGTCACCACCTACAGATCGCGCATTCCCAGAAAACTTGGACCCAAAGCGTCAGCAAATGATAAAGAGTTTTGCTCAGCGTAGCACTGTGTGGTGTCTGCGTTACCGAGACTTCTAACTCCGCGTCTCTACGTGCATGTCCATTCGTTTCCATAGTTCGCCATAGATGTTCACGCGACGTAATACCGAAGCCAACGGCCTTGCCGCAGTGGTAACACCGGTTTCCGTCAGATCGCCAAAATTAAGCGCTTCCTCGCCCTAATGTATGGCTCGTACGCTACAAGATCCGTAATTCCTACCCTGTTCTGATTGAATTCACGTTGAGGTGGTTAGTCAACGACAGAAAAAAATATGTTCCGCTCTGTTTTTGCTACAAGCGGATGTGCAATGGCTTGTACATCCATTTAATTGTTTCACTAAAGCCTTTACTTTGAACTGGTTTAAGAGAATATTCACATTCATAGCTACGGTCGTGATCTGTTTGGTATTGATTTGTTTTGAAATTACATACACGCAATTAAAAAATGATAATCTGTGGAAATGAATTTAATCTGAAACGCAATCGGACTTCTTTTTCAAAACATGGCAGGTTATATTTTGAAACGTCCCCTTAGAACAATTTGTACAATATGAAACGTCCCCTTAGAACAATTGTACAAGACTGTGCTTAACCTGACACACAATAATTTTAGCGCAACGCAATCTGACTATCAAAAATCCCTGCAAAAGAATGGCCCTGAGTAACATTAAACTATACCTTTCAGAAATCACTTACCTCACAAAAATCTTCGTTGCTCGAACTACTGCAATACAGCGAGCGCCACTACTGCCAGCTAAATAAAAGATTCAAACTACTGAAGGCACTAACTACTGATAGGGATAGTTAGCAAATGAAAGATATTAATAGAGAACAAACAATGTATTTACCTTAATATTCATAATTGACATCCAGTATTACAAATTATCAAAACTCCGCCATCTCTCTCCCCACATCCACCACTGCTGGCGGCTCACCTCCAACTGCCCAATGCTACGCGCTGTTCACATCCAGCTGTAGCAGTTCATGACAACAATGGCAGACAACAATGCAAACTAGCCACATACTGCACACAGCACAGCCAGTGATTTTCATATAGAGCGCTACGTGGCATTACCCATATAAAAATCTAAACAGCCTACTTACATAGCCCCCATGCTCCCCACAAAAAATTTTACAAAATATTTTTGGGCAGTGGCCAATAAAGATTTGATAAAATTTTTCATAATTACAATAACAAAGATATCAAATGCACACACTTATTGATACAATGTTGGTCAACAGCTAAAATTTTTTTCACAGTCAATAAAGACAGTCCTGATCATTCATCATAAGAGTAAACCTGCAGTTTGTTTGCTCAAAGTCTGAGCAGTAAAATACAATGCACACGGAAGTAGTGGATTTCCATGCAGTCTTGAAGAAGTAGTATTGTCCTTCCAACGGTAAGACAGTGCTGACTCTTGACATGCTGACAGGTAATGGGCCACAACAGAGCAAACCCACAGCAGAGTCAGTCGACGTTTCGAAGAATATTGGTAGGTAGGTCATCACAGAGTAGACCCACTGTAGTCCTGGTAGAGATTGTGGTATTGGTGGGCCACCAGAGGTGCAGACCCACTGTAGTCCTTGTAGAGATGGCCAGCAGCCATCTGTTGCGACTGTGCAGGTGCACAATCACCATTGAAGAGTCTTGCGGATAATAGAGCAAGTCCATAACCACCACTTGTGCACTCACAAAGTTTTTGGAATTGTCCTTAGAACCAGCAATGCTGTTATCCAGTCCCTTGCTGAATTAGTAACACACGTGCAAACACTAACAGTCCCAACTTCTCACATAGTGTCCATATAGTATGACCAACAGAAAAGTGTGCAGTGAAATGAATGCTTACAAGTTAATAATATGATGAACTGGTGTCAATTACAATTTTATGACGTAAGAATACAATTACAAAGGTACAAAATACATCATTAAAAACATAACAATACAGATAACATTTGTAGTAATAGGGGCTTTACAAAAGAATAGAAATAAACATATACATCAGTGTTACAGGAATGATGACATGAGTACAAAAATAAAAGATCAGAATCACTTTCGAAACATCAATTTCACACATGAGCATTAAAACAAAACAGAATAAATAATGTCTAAGCATCATTACAAAGAAAATAACAGAGTATTAGAAAAATTCTACAACATAGCTCTCATCAGCTAAACACATAAAGACAGGAAAAACACAAATACACAAGGGTACACAAACATATAGCGGAATAATAGAAGGAAAGGACAGGGTTTGTTTTACTGCAGTATTTTCAAAACTTTCTTTACTTCTCGGAGATCTCCCTTCATTCATCATTATTCCCAAAAAGTCCTATCTATACCTCCTTCCTGTATTCTATTCATATTATTTCTGATTGTACAATACTCATTTGGGCCCAATCTTTTTCATATCACTTCGCATTGCATTCTTTACCTATTCTCCATAGTCAGTTTCTTATATAGTCTACCCCCTCTTAAGCTAACTTAAATCTACTGAGCTCAGATATATATACCAAGGGACGAGGCAATGCAGCATCACATAACACAGTTAATATAAACAGCAATGAAAAAAAACGCAGATTTGCGAAGCAAGCAGCATTAAGAAATTAGCAAAAGTCAAATTCAATAACACTATACCTGGCAAACAGTAGCAACTTATACCTAGACATGACATAGCTCAAGCAGAAAAAATATTACAGTAAAAACAACAGTGCAGACAAGGGAAATGTCTATTCACATCTTAATGTCTATGTAATTAAAGTGGTGCACCATAACAACTTATTGTAAAAAAATATTACCATGTACTTGAAAAGAAAATTATGTGTTACTGTTACTAGTTCCTTCTTATTGTTCTTCCCTTTCCAAGTGCTCCTTTTTTAAAGAATGTGGATCATAAAATAATTATTTAATAGATCTGTTGACAGAAAGAGTTCACATTAGCAAATGCATCTCAGTTTATTTTATAAAACTAATGCTGCAACACAGCTGGAAACCAGATATTAAATGAAATAAGCAACTATGAAAAGCAAAGCATAAAAATATCATTCAATAGTCATGTGGCATTTCGTAAGTCAGTAGCACTCAACTCTCGGAGAAAGACACTTGTCATAATCAGGTGTGCAGATGTACGAATATTTCCCATCAATTCATAAGCATTTCAATAATTAGCACAAAGTGCGAGTAATCATATGTTTTTAAGTAACGAGGGTGTCGCATTAGCGATGAAAGGCACACCCTAATGGCTTGTTCTCCAGGTGTTTGACGCAGCTGTGTGCCCACAACGCATTACAAAAATCATATGTTTTCAAGTAACGAGCGTGTCGCATTAGCGATGCCCTCTACAAAGGATTGTCAATAGCATGGTTAACCCCTTTTTTGTTTTTCTACCTGTGCTTCCGGAAAGGCCCTCACTCTAATGGCTTGTTCTCCAGGTGTCTGACACAGCTGTGTGCCGACGACGCACGTGCAGGTGGTCACTTTCTTACGGAAATATTTACGACAGCAGTTTCCGCTGCAGTGACAGTCTCATATACAAAATTTCACGGGTCGAGAATTTGCGTTGCAAGTGTGTAGAAACAAAATCCTATGAATACAACAGTGTCCAAAAAATTTTCGCCGGCATTGTGATACATTCACGCATTTACACACACATTTCATAACTCTTAAAGTACGATTCTTGGTTTCCAACAACCTTTTTCACAAATCAAGAGTCCCTATCTTCTATTCATTATTCATATACATATAAACAGGTAATCACCTTCCTCATATATGGTAGCATCATCTTATTGACATAAACATACCTCAACAGCATAATACACATCGTCGTCGTAATAATAACATCATAACACCTCAGTCAAATCTCAAAAACGTCGTAGCTTTCTGCAATTGTTTCAAAACCTAAAGAAAATTCTCTGCTCATTTCAGTAGTGTCATCTACCTCAAACGTACTTTAAAAATCATGATCTCATACCAAATACATCATTCAAAGCTCTCATAGTATCACAATGGTTCCGAAAAAATATGAACAGTTCACAAAGTACAGACAAAGTACAATTTCTTAAGTGTGAAGTAATCCAACTCTGTAATTGCGTAAACATGTGTCACTGACGTAGTAAAAAGATGTTTGTTTCTCTGTTAAATGATCAGATAGCTGTGTAATTTATGTGTTAGAGAAATATGGTACCGATGTGTTAAATTGTATAAGCAAATACCATATTAGCTAGGGCTCCTTGTGCTTGCCAAACACATGGTACACAAAGTAGGCGTGTACCCCCCTGAGGTTTATTGTAATTACACCCTCAGGTGTTACAGATTACAGCTATGGAATGAAATGTATCACGAAAAACCTTCTTTGTAATTCAAAAATCTTTAAAAATAAATGTTTTAAGTGCAGAATTAATCACTCAAATACGTGTCCTGTAGCGCTAAATATGCGTCTTGCTGTAAGATAATCTCTGGGAAGTGTCGTAGTTATTGTCCTCCGAAAGCTAAGTTCTGCAGAAGTCAATGTACTTACCTCATGATACACAAAAGTGAAATGCTTTGCGTATAGATAACTTAGTTATTACGCTTATTGCCGTGATGAAGAAAGTACTGTGCTGTAACGTATTGTTGTGCTACAGAAAAGGCTGTTTCCTTGTAGCTATACCACAAAAGTCACCACTAAAACATGTCTCACTTTATAGAAGAATTCAGAAAAAACTGTGCAGATATAAAACAGATACACCGCAAAAGCAACATTGTAAATTGTCACGCATTAGCAGCGTCGTGATAAAATCGTGTAGCTGTCACATAAACTAACCACTGTGTCATCTGGCATTTCACAGAAAGCACCTCAAATCTGAATCCACTTTCAAGCAAACCAAAATGTTGCATGAAAATTTCATTAGCAGTGCTGGTATATGTTCTAAGTATGTAAGCCGTATATTCGTTACGTAATCGTGCAACTAACAAGGAGGAATGTATAAATAACAACACTGTGTCGTCTGTTCGCAATAACAATGCATTCGTAATTTCTGTTTAAATAAGTTCTCTTGGTTTTCGACTGGATATTTAACTTCAAACATTGTTGCATGGTAACAGTTTCTCAGTGGGACAAATTGTACAAGTAGCGTGAAGTGAAAATTGCAAAGACCAAGTTAAAAAGCAGATTATCTGTCAATAAATGGTTTTACATGAGAAATGTGGTGTAAACCTTTACTCTTCCTAGTACGCAGAGTTTCAACTTCAACGCAATTATCATGTGGTATACGTCTGATTCTGTAAGGTCCATTGTAAACTAGAAAGAATTTGTGACTCAAGTGTTTCTTCTTATGTGACAATGAATGAGCTTTAATGAGAACTTTCTAACCAATATATAATTTCTTTGCATTTGCTTTACCGTGTAGTTTTCTCCTTTTGTCTGCTGCAGATATTATATTTTTTAGAGCCAAATCAATTATGTCTTTGTGTCGAAGTTTACGTGTATTCGGGAAAGGTACAAGCTCTCTGATTCTGTTCGGAGGTTCTACATTCTTCAGTACAAGAGTAGGTGGTAAAGCAGTGGAATCATGAGGCATTTCATTCAGCACATTTTGAAATAAGTGTAAATATCTGTCCCAATGCTGGTGCTTTCTGTGACAATAAAGTCTGCAAAGCTTATTGATTTCTTTCATAATCCGTTCAGACGGGTTACAGTGTGGTGAATACAATGAAATAAAAACAGGTTTGATTTTATGATTCCGAAGCATGTGTGACCAAACAGCAGATCTGAATTGCGGTCCGTTATCTGAAATGGCTTTACTAACGTGTCCCACTTCACGTAAGAAATTTTTAACAAAGGCGTTGGATACAGACCGTCCAGTGGCTTTACGTAACGGAGTGAAAGAAACAAATTTTGAAGTAAGTTCAACAGCGACTAGAACGTACGAAAATCCATTCGATGTTCTGACAAGGGGTCCCAAGAGATCAACAGCAGCAAATTCTTTTAATTTAGAAGGAATGATAGGAAACAGCGGAGCACGATGGGAGACAGTAGATGGTTTCGCCTTTTGACAAAGTTTACAAATAGACAAGACTCTTCGAATTCTCTTTTCCATATTGTTAAAATAACAAGTCGTTCGAAGAATATGATAACATTTTCGTGGGCCAAAATGTGCGTAGCTGAAATGAATGTACCAAATGAGCTTATTAACAAAATCGTCTGGAATGCAAAGTACCCATAGCTTGTCATCAACAGTGCAGCGTTTGAACAGTATGTTGTTTCTAACCAGGTAATAATGCCGAATCTGAGTGTGTGTCTTTTCATGCCATTTACTTTTGATGTCTTTCCAAATCGGATCTTTATCTTGTTCATGAGCAACGTCCTTTAAAGATGTGGTGATGAAGTTTTCAAAGGCGACTTTCTGAATGTAAAGAATACTGAAATTTTTCTCGAGGTTGCCTTCTGTGTTACTTTTCTCAAGCCCAGCCGGTGCGCGTGACAGCGCGTCCGCAACAATGTTCTCCTTGCCGGGAATGTAGACTATTGTGAAGCGGAATTCTTGCAGAAACAATGCCCAACGTTTTAACCTATCATGATTTAATTTTGAAGACATAAGAAATTGTAATGCACGATGATCACTGTATACTTTTACGTGCTTACCAGAAAGAAAGAAACGGAATTTGTTAAATGCCCAAACGATAGCTAAAGCTTCTAATTCAGTAACGGAATAATTTTTTTCAGATTTTGTTAGCACTCGGCTAGCAAAAGCAATGGTTTTCTGAACAGTAATGTCATCTTCTATGGCTTCTTGAAATAAATGGGCACCAAGACCAACTTTGGAAGAATCAGTGCTAAGGCAGAAATCTTGTGACAGATCTGGATGAGCTAGTATTGGCGCGTGAAGTAACGCTTCTTTCAAAGAATTGAATTCCAACTGTGCTTGTTCGTCCCAGTTCCAAATAGTATTTTTTCCAGTGAGAGAACAAAGTTTTGGTGTAACTAGAATTTGCATATTCAGAAAACGACGGTAAAAATTTACGAGACCTAGAAAACTGCGGACTTGTTTTTTTGTGGATGGAACTGCAATGGCTCTAATTGCTTCTAACTTTTCAGGATCCGGCTGAATGCCTTCAGAAGAAATAATATGTCCCAAAAACTTCACCTTTGACCTACCGAATTCAGACTTTTCCAAGTTAACTGTAATTCCAGATTCTGCAAAAATACGTAACAAACTGTTGAGGATGCGGTTATGTTGTTCCCATGAAGCTTCTGCTATTAGAATATCGTCCACATATAAGGTGATGTGACGTTTTAAGAACTCAGGTAATATGGAATTTAACCCGCGAATGAATGCTGCCGAAGAAATGTTCAAACCAAAAGGAAGTTTCCGAAACTGATAACAAACGCCGAAACAAAGGAAAGCTGTGTATTTTCTACATTCTGGATGAAGTTCGATCTGATAAAAGCTGGATCTGAGATCAATGGAAGATAACACTTTTACACCGTTAAAATTTTGAAGAAGTTCTTCCATCATCTGCGGCCTGTCTGTTTCAGGAATGATGATAGTATTGATTTGTCTCGAATCTAAAACAAGCCTGATCGATCCATTCTTCTTCTCAACAACATGTAATGGGTTGTTGTATGAGCTTACTGCAGGCTCAATAATGCCCTCGACAAGCATAGATTGTATTTCTGATCCAAACGGTCCCTATAATGCGCCGGAATTACGTATGGTCTAACACAAAATTTAGTATGCTCACGAACACGAAATTGGTATTGAAATCCCTTGATTGTTCCTGTTTTGTGAGTAAAAACTGTGGAATGTGCTTGTAAAATCTCAAAAAGGTCCTGCCTATCAGTGTCATTACAATTCTCAATTATTTGAATTTTATTCTGAATTAACTCATTAATTTCAAATATGCCGTCAATATCATCCCTTTCAGTACTTGCAGAGTGATTGTTGGTGTCTAGTTCCGTAGAAAATTCCGAACTGTTGTCTAACAGAACGTAAAGCCGATTAATGTCCTCATCATTGTTTGAGAGCCAGTCTTCAAATTTCAAAGCTATTGACTTACCTTCTTTCTCTAAACTTATTTCAGCATCGTGAAAGCTTAAGATTGCTTTATATTCATTCAAAAAGTCTACTCCCAGTATAATTTCCGTTGACAATAATGGAACAATAAGGAAGTTCATAGAGAAGCTGTGGCTTTGACAAAAGAATTCTAAATTGGTTTGTTGGCGTACAACTACACTTTTTCCAAAGATTGCACCTTGTAATTTAATCTTACGTAACGGAAGTGTGGGGCAATCGTTCGCTTTGTTGCATTTGCTAAAAGCTGTTTCGCTAATTACTGAAATGGGACTGCCCGAGTCAAGTACTGCCGTAAATTTTACGTCATTTACAGTAATATGAATCACAGGATATGCAATGTTGTTATGTTTTACGTTGTGTTCCTGGAGTAAGATGTCCCTAATGTCTTCCATTTTTACGTAATTACTAGCTACGGCAGCTGCGTCGTCAGTTTCATAAGTACGTCTTGTGGCTGCCAGTGGTGTGAGTCATCGCCTATTGTCTCTTTGTTGGCGCGCGTCATTATTGGGATTTGGAGACCTAACTTCTACAAATTCATCGTGACGAGAGTGCTCTGCTCTATTTAAATCTCGCCAGTTCTGATGCAATTCAGGTCTGTCGTTACGATCATATCGTCTGTCGTCATGTCGGTAGGTTCGATAGTTTCTTTCTTGTCGGTCATGTGGTGGAGAATTTCTCCCAGAATCGTAACTACGCACTGGACCGTTGCGTCTAAAGTTATTCTGTCTCCCTTGATAATAGTTATTTTGGTTCCCATATTGTCTGTTTCTCTGATTGTCTCTGTGATAGTCATTACTGCGGAGAGGTGATCTTTCCCTGTAATTATTACTACTCTGCCAACGGTTGTCATACGGGTGGTGTCTGTTTTGGTCACGATTTGCGTTGTAAGAATAGACTTGTCGTGTCCAGTTATTATTTCTGTCGTCACGGAATTGTGACGGATGTGACCTGTAGTGATTGTTTTCCTGTTTTCGCATCCCGCGACTGTCTGTGTCAATTTCTAATTCTTGTAACAGTCCCTGAAAAGCTTCAATGTCGTCTTTGCAACGTCCTGCTAAAATAATATGTCGTAAATTTTCAGGCAGTTTGATTAAGCAAATGCGGATGAGTTCTGAGGGGCTGTATGGGTTTGACAGGTATTGATTCTTGTGCAACATGTCTTCAAAATATTTCACAAGACTGGAAAATTCAGATTGTTCAAAGTGTTTCATCATCATGATGCTATGTTTTACGCGGTCTTGTGTAGCTTGAGACCAATACGCTGAGAGGAAGGCGTGGTAAAATTCTCCTTCACTGTGACAATCGTGAATGACCGATCGCATTCTTACAGCTGGTTCATTCTCCAAGTAGCCACACATAAATTCTAACCTGTGCTCCAATGACCAGTTGGGAGGAAAACAATGAGAGAATTGATGGAGCCACGCTTGTGGATGAATGTCGTTGGCAGAATTCTTAAATGTTTTGAATTTACGTGTAGTAATGAACAGCTTATAATCAAAATCATCATGTCGGCGAGTAGCATATCGGTCATTGTTACGTCGTGTCGGCGATTCCATCTCAAAATTCGGTGTACCTTGCCAATTTCTTTCATAATTACCGAAAAGCCCTGTGTTATTATTTTGTGGCTGTTCCGTATTTCTATGTCCCTCTTCCCTTATTGGGGCGCGAGTGTCCTCTGAAATACGTAATTCTTGTATTACCTGTGTCAGCTGATCTTGTACTTCCCGCATTTCTCTTTTGTATTGCGTATTAATTTGATTCTGATTTTGTTTGAATTTTCTTATTTGTTCATACTCTTCTGTGTCAGTGAAGGCTACGGGTCTTGTGTCATTCAGATCATCATCTACCTTTGTAGATAAGTTAGTGACCTGATCCGAAAGTTCAGCTACTTTCTCCGATAGTGAACACATTTCATCAGTGTGTTTTTCTGAACCAAGTTTCAGAGTGTCCAATTGTGTTGAAATCGAATCTACTGTGTTCTTTAAGTTTTCCTGAGTTTTTGCCAGTTGCGTAACCGAATCGGTAGATGCAACTGAGTCAATTTTAGCCCACAAGGTCTCATGATTTTCATGAACAATGGTTTGCAGCTCTTTTATGGCTGCTTCGTGATTCTGTAATGCATTTTCATGCCGCGAAAAAATAGGTTGGAAATGCTCACAAATTTGTGTTTTTACGTCATTACAGACTTTTTGACATTTCGATTCGATGTTATGTAACTCAGTAGTTAAATCTTCACGTGTTTGTTCAAGTGTGGTGTCTAACTTCCGAAGATTTTGTTCCATTGTGTCTAACTTTTGCTGTGTTTGTCTCTGGTGTTGTTCCACTGTGTCTAACTTTTGAAGCTTTTGCTGTGTTTGTCTCTGATTTTGTTCCATTTGTTGCATTAGTTGTAATAACAATGCATTAGTGTCTGGAATCTGTTCCTCTACTCTTTTCGGCAGTGCATTTGCACCGGCAACATTCACATTTTGACAAGCTGAAAATGTGTCTTGACTTATTTGAGAAAACGGTGAGGACGCAAAACCTGAATCTACAGTATTTGCAAAATTGTGTCCTATCATTTCGGATTCCTGAGGCGAGCTGTTGCCGACCGATCGATCGACAATGCTTCCCTGTTCACTACCTGTTTCACTGCCTACGCCATTGTCTGACGCCCGCTCCATTTCCCTATGCACAGTTACCAAATTACTACTTTGAATATTAGTTAACTCATTACATGGTGGGGCCAACACACTGCTTTCGTCTTCACTGTCATTTCTTTCACTAAAGCCTTTACTTTAAACTGTTTTTAGAGAATATTCACATTCATAGCTACGGTCGTGATCTGTTTGGTATTGATTTGTTTTGAAATTACATACACGCAATTAAAAAATGATAATCTGTGGAAATGAATTTAATCTGAAACGCAATCGGACTTCTTTTTCAAAACATGGCAGGTTATATTTTGGAAATACTAAGACAATGAAAATGGAGCAAAATGACAGACGGTCAGCAATGACTTCGTTAAAATTACGAATCGGTACTCTTTATGAAAGACGGCCATATTTACATTTATTCAGGAAATCATTGTACTGACGGGGAGGGTAAAATTAAATCATATATGCGATTGCAGTCTTTCTCGGCGTAATCCGCTGATGAATTCTTCTCGGGTTATCAGCCGAGTGGTGGCGTCGTCTTGTCGCAACGTTTCAATGAGTTTCGTACCCATCATCTTCACCAGCAGATGATGGGTACAAAACTCATTGAAACGTTGCAACAAGACGACGCCACCACTCGGCTGATAACCCAAGAAGAATTCATCAGTCATAATTAAGTCAGTAACACGACACTTACTTTTTAAAAAATCGATTACTATTTTAATAAGACTAATAGCGTAACCAAAGGAAAATACCCAAGACAATATAAGAAACTAATCAACTTCACAGTCAGAGTCAGAGAGAGCTCAACCCAAATAATCTTATCGGTTTTATAGACCAAAAACAAAGATCACTTTTTGCGGTTTAGTTACATGTACTTTGCTTTTTTAATATCTCACTGGGTTTACTACATTGATTACTGTCGTATACTATTTGTATTACAAAATACATACATAATGTACGAAAAACGGATACTAGATGGCTTGGCTAGCACTTGGATGGTCGACTATCTGGGTGTGCCGAGCGCTGTTGGCTCGTTGTGAGGTCAATTGAGGAATTACTTGACTGAAAAGTAGCGGCTCCGGTAACAAAAAATGACAATGGCCGGGAGAGCGGGATAGTGACCACACGTCCCTCCGTATTCGTATCCAGTAGCGCCTATGGGCCAAGGATAACACGGCGGTCGATCAGTACCGTTGAACCTTCCGTGGCCGTTGGAACGTAGTTAGTTTAGTTTAGTTTTAGACATAAAACGAAGATCACTCAGATTGGGTATGTTTCTAAATGCCCCATTTATTTTCCATACCTTTGATATAGTCTGCAATATGTTGATACGTTCCTGAGAGACAAAATGTTATTTTTTCGCACAATCTCACTCCGTTTCGGCCGCTTTACGCATCTTATCCCAAAGGCCTGTACATGGACACTGCAGAAGTCAGGGCCAGCACGTTCGAGGCACTCTCTACCAGCTTTCAGAAGAGAGACATCATCCTCAAACCTCGTTCCGTGAATGGATTCCTTCAGTTTAACGAAGAGTTGGTAACCACATTGTGCCACACCAGGACTGTAGGGTGGCTGTTCCAACGTCGTCCACCCAAGCTTTGCGATCTCGGTGGTGGTTTTCTGATATGTGGTCGGGCGTTATCACGCAACATACGCGTTAGAACTGACAGTGGTTCCGTGTGGTATGATGTCCACAAGCAATGGTCCTTCTGAGTCAAGCAATACAGCAGCCATCCTTTCTGCTGCTGAAAACGCAGGTTCCAGTTTCTTCTCCTTCGGCGAGTACGCATGGTGTCATACCGTCCACTGCCTTTTCATCTCCGGTTAAAAATGATGCAGCCACACTTCATCCCACTTCAAAATTCTTGAAAGAAAGTCTTCTGCAGAATTATCGGTATGTTCTAAAAGTTCGCGGCACTTAGTCGTCCTCGTTTCTTTGTGGGCATCCGTCAACAGTCTTTACGAACCCAACTGGCGCAAAACATTTTCAACCTTAACGGTCTCAATATTCTGCACACACTCGCTTCTCCTACTCGCCCTCGGACTGACAGTTCAATCAGTTGTATGCGTTTGTCAGTCAAAATCATATTGTAATTATGCTGCACATTTTCAGGAGTCTGTGAGGTGCTCGGTCAGCAGCTGTGCACGTGGGTCCAAGTACTCGTATGCCCACTGTCCCTTGACAGCCTACTTGTCAAGCGACTAGCTATACTGCAATTAACAGCATCGTCCCCATTTACCTCCAATCTCTCGTGAATATTTGTCGCTATCTAGTTCCACAACGGCGGAACTACATAACATCGCGTTGCATCAGATGAACATCAAGTGCTGAAGCCACCTCGAGAAAGTCCTCGCGGAATCGGGTTTGAGACAGCACGTAATGGTTATAGCTAGTATAGCTCTCTCGCAGAACGGCATTCATGCGAGCAAACCAGTTGCGTGTGTCACCTGTGGTTATATGTTAGGTACTTGGGCTACGCATGGATCTGTTTAAAACAAAAGCTCAATGTAGTCATAGGATCCAGTCTCACATGTCTGCTTGCTTGACTCGCAGTTAATTCGCTGCAAAACGTAACCTTTGGCTATGATCCTGCGGTGAAATAGTCTATGCATTTGGTAGAATTGTGATATAATAAAATACACAGAAATATAAAACAGAAGTTAAACGAGTAATTTAATAGCAAGCGTTCTATTCAAACGTCTGCATTGTATGTAGAAGACAGAGAATTATGTTGAAAAAAGTTTATCCAAGGGAGCACATCTCAGATAAAAATGGAAGTGGTTCTATGGTATTCAGCTAAAACACAGGCACAAAATATACTTATCAAATGCTATACAGTTATTTTGAGAGTTTTATAAGATAGTAGCAAAATCCCACACCAAATAGTCATCAAAATTACGCGAAAACTAAACCTATTTCTTAATCACATTAAACGAAATTTTCACAAGCTCAGGCAAATCAGCTTTCGACATGATTATTTAAAAATTAACAATCGCGATAGAACGAATAGGAAATCGTACTCTACCTCCAGTTCCATTACACAAGAGGGAAAGTTAGAGTCCTACTCTGGAGCACATCCAAACCTCTCGAAATATGAAGCTCCTTCAGAATTTAAAGTATTGTTAAGGCCGTTCACTGCCCAGAATCTATCATCCATCAAGAAGCACACGATACCTCAGGCAGGTCGCCGTCTTCCAGAAAGATCATTCAAGTGCCCCCTTCAATGTTTAACCAAAAAGTTATGGCGGCTGTTCACTACCCAGAACCACCTACACATCCGAATCATAGGTAGGTCTGCCTTCTTCCGGCACAAACATAAAAGCCACCATAATCGCCCCAGAACTGAACCGCTGTCCTCCCGAATGCGAGACCAATGCGCTAACCACTGCGCCTCCTCGCTCGTTTTTTATCTGTTACGTATGGCATTCTGAACTTCAACTGTGAATGTAGATTAATCTATAGACGAAAACTAATTTTCAGAGGCACTACTGATTTTATAAGATGAAACGTCCCCTTAGAACAATTGTATATGACTGTGCTTAAACTGACACACAATATTTTTAGCGCAACGCAATCTGACTTTCAAAAATCCCTACAAAAGAATGGCCCTGACTAACATTAACCTATATCTTTCACAAATCACTTATCTCACAAAAATCTTCGTTACTGGAACTACTGCAATACAGCGAGCGCCACTACTGCCAGCTAAATAAAAGATTCAAACTACGGAAGGCACTAACTACTGATAGGGATAGTTAGCAAATGAAAGATATTAATAGAGAACAAACACTGTATTTACCTTAATAATCATAATATATATAGCAGTTCAATTTCAAAACTTCCGCCATCTCTCTCCCCACATCCACCCCTACTGGCGGCTCACCTCCAACTGCCCAACGCTATCCGCTGTTAACATCCAGCTGCCCAACAATACAATGGCAGACAACAATGCAAACTAGCCACAGACTGCACACAGCACAGCCAGTGATTTTCATACAGAGCGCTACGTAACGTTGCCAATAAGAAAACATAAACAGCCTACTTACATAAAGAAAACATAAACAGCCTACTTACATAGCCCCCATGCTCCCCACAAAAAATTTTACAAATTTTTTTGGGCAGTGGCCAATAATGATTTGATAAAATTTTTCATAATTACAATAACAAAGAAATCAAATGCACACACTTATTTATATAATGTTGGTCAAAAGCTAAAATTTTCTCACAGTCCATAAAGACAGTCCTGATCATTCATCACAGTAAAACTGCCGTTTCTTTTATCAAAGTCAGAGCAGTAAAAGACAATGCACACGGAAGTAGTGGATTTCCATGCAGTCTTGAAGAAGTAGTGTTGTCCTTCCAATGGCAAGATAGTGCTGACTCTTGACATGCTGACAGGTAATGGGCCACAACAGAGCAAACCCTCAGCAGAGTCAGTGGAAGTTGATGAATATTGGTAGGTAGGTCATCACAGAGTAGACCCACTGTAGTCCTGGTAGAGATTGTGGTATTGGTCGGCCACCAGAGGTGCAGACCCACTGCAGTCCTTGTAGAAATAATGGTATTGGTCAGTCAGCAAAGGTGTAGACCCACTGTAGTCCTTGCGGAGATGATGGTATTGGTGAGTCATCAAAGATGCAGACCCACTGCAGTCATTGTAGAGATGGCCAGCAGCCATCTATTGTGACTGTGCAGGTGCACAATCACCATTGAAGAGTCTTGTGGATAATATAGCAAATCCATAACCACCACTTGTGCACTCACAAACCATTATTTTCCTCCTCAGAACTCATTATGTTCATGCTATGGAATTTTTCTAGTGTCCTGCAACAGAAAGGACGTAAGAAGTTTTATTGTTATTGTTCTTGTAATTGTTGTTCTCGTCTTCAGTAAGAAGAGTGGCTTGATGCATCGCTAACATATGCATGTTCCTTAATCTCTGTATAACTACTGCAGACTACATCCATTTGACATCTCTTTCTATTGAGCCGTGCTGCGGCTCGATTTGGTGCTGTTTGTAGGTTCCCGCCCTCTCTTGGAGGCCAGACGGTATCGTTTAGTTGGCATGGTTGCGGTTGTTTGTCTTCTTCTCGTGTTGACTGGCGGCACTCTGTTTCGCAAGCATTGCCTGTCCGCTAGTGGCAACAGCGGCGGTTATCGATGTGTAGTAACTGTTGCCCTATCATTGGGGCGACGTCGTTGTTTTTCAGGCTCATGTGAGTGTGCGAGTTCGTTTGAGGACTCAGGAAGGGTGAGGTCCGCGTAGTGCGAGAGCACGCCGGGGCCGCTGGTGGCATGCGTGCCGGATGGAAGGGCTGTGGTCACGACGGTGCACGACGTCGTCGTAAACCGGATCTAGCAAGCTTTAAGATGAGTGCATTTCAGTCCAAGTAGAGAAACCTTCACCATTGTGATATCTGGCGATTCTCCAGTGACTTGGATTCGTGTTGCTGCTCGTAATGTCGCCGAGGCAAAGAGCAGCGAGAGGAGTGGTTGGGGAAGGCGGATCTGATTAGCTTTCCTCGACTTTTTATTACTATTTACGGCGTTCAGCTTGTTACAATTTGTTAAGTTCAACCAGCGGTGATTTCTTGTCTGGTGGCCGCTAACGCTCCAGTTACCTGCCCTGGGGGTAAGTGTATATAATGGCAGTGTATGTTTCCTCGCCTTGCCGCTGCTGTCCGGTAAGGCGAGTAGTTTTATCAGCCTTCTTGATTGTAGGCCGGTTGATGAACCTTCTGCTATGGTGGTAGTGATTCCTTTCTCGTTCCAGACACTCTAAGCACAGTATTCAGGGGACGTAGTGCAGACCGCCGGTTCCGGCTTTGGCGTATTGTTCCGTCGTTGCATTTGGTTTATCGGACGTCAGGTAGCTTCAGCAAGATTATTATTAGTCATTCATTAGACTGCCACTAGTCTGAGTTACCATCTTGTGAAGTGAATGCAACTCTCAGCTTCCTACGTCATCACCTGCGAAAGTGTTTGATGCCAGACATTCTCAGAGGTCGATTCCTGGAGCACGGTCTGTGGCCCCTTGGTTCTTGTAAGACATGTGTGTTCTAAAACGAGGTCTGATGGCCAGTAGTTCAGTGTAACGCTCGTTCAGTCCACACCCTCTGCGGGTATAATCTGCCTCAGTACCCTTTAAAGAACGTATGTACTGGTCCTTGTGTTTTATTATTGTATGATTTATTGCAATAACTTGTAATGCCTACATTAAAGGTTATATATGCCTAGTTAATAGTTCTGGTCGCCTTCTGGAATAATCAGTGTAATGTTCAGTGGATGTTAAGGGTTGTGTTACAAAGTTTACCATCATCTTATTTCATCAGTTTGGTGATCAGTTACTTGTTTTTTTTAATTAACCTTGGCTGTTTTACAGCAGGTTTCTAAATTTTTCATATTATTGCCGTTCCTGGCATGTAAGGCATTCAGATGTGATTGTGGTAATTTGCCTTAAAATTTTAATTTGGTATTTGTATTTTAGCAGTAAGCCTTAAAACCTTATTTACTACCATTCCTAGCGTCTAATGCCTTCTTTTGTGATTGTGGCGACTTGCCTTTAATATTTCAATACCTATTTTGTAAGTTCAGCGAGTTTACACAATTCTTAATTTATTGCCATTCCTGGCTTGTAACACCTGTGGCTTGCTTTTAAAACATTGTCTGCTGTATCTGTATTTAATGGTGATTTGCTAAATTGTAACTCACTGAAAACACTATTATTTGCACATTTGTTTATTCCTTCATTAATACTGTAAGTAGGCTGTTTATTGGTAACGCCGCCGCCACGTAGCGCTCTCTGTATGAAAATCACTGGCTGTGCTGTGTGCAGTCTGTGGCTAGTTTGCATTGTTGTCTGCCATTTTAGTGTTGGGCAGCGGCAGCTGGACGTGAACAGCGCGTAGCGTTGCGCAGTTGGAGGTGAGCCGCCAGCAGTGGTGGATGTGGGGAGAGAAATGGCGGAGTTTTGAAATTTGTAAAAATGGATGTCATGAACTGCTGTATATATTATGACTTTTGATGAATATTAAGGTAAATACATTGTTTGTTCTCTATTAAAATCTTTCATTTGCTAACTATGCCTACTAGTAGTTAGTGCCTTCCATAGTTTGAATCTGTTATTTAGCTGGCAGTAGTGGCGCTCGCTGTTTTGCTGTAGCTTGAGTAACGAAGATTTTTGTGAGGTAAGTGATTTGTGGAGGGTATAGGTTATTGTTAGTCAGGGCCATTCTTTTGTAGGGATTTTTGAAAGTCAGATTGCGTTGCGCTAAAAATATTGTATGTCAGTTTAAGCACGGTCTTGTCCTTTCCTTTTGTGTTATCCCACTATGTTTTTGTGTACCCTTGTGTATTTGTTTTCTTCCTGTCTCTGTGTAGTTTCATAGAAGTTTTTTTTCTTCTAATACTAAGCTAAATTCACTATGATGCGGAATACCGTTATCCTCAAATATAATTGGCATTAATAATATGTTATTTACTTTGAAAGTATGCTTAGACATTATTTATTCTGTTTTGTTTTAATGCTCATGTGTGAAGTTGATGTTTCAAAATTTATTCTGATCGTTTATGTATCTACTTATCTCATAATTCCTGTAACACAGAGCATATGTTTATTTCTATTCTTTTGTAAAGCCTGTACTACAAATGTTGTCTGTATTGTTATGTTCTTTAATGATGTATTTTGTACCATTGTAATTGTATTCTTATGTTATAAAATTGTAATTGACACCATTTCATCAAATTGAGTAACTTGTAAGTTACATTTCACTGCACACGTTTCTGTTAGTCATAGTATATAGACAATATGTGAGAAGTAGCGACTGTTAGTGTTTGCACATGTGTTACTAATTCAGCAAGGGACTGGATAACAGCATTGCTGGTTCTAAGGACAATTCCAAAAACTTCGTGAGTGTACAAGTGGTGGTTTATGGACTTGCTATCTTCTCTGCAAGACTCTTCGATGGTGATTGTGCACCTGCACAGTCGCAGCAGATGGCTGCTGGCCATCTCTACAAGGACTACAGTGGGTCTACACCTTTGCTGACCCTCCAATACCATTATTTCTACAAGGACTACAGTGGGTCTACACCTTTGCTGACTCACCAATACCATTATTTCTACAAGGACTACAGTGGGTCTGCACCTCTGGTGGCCCACCAATACCGTAATCTCTACCAGGAGTACAGTGGGTCTACTCTGTGATGACCTACCTACCAATATTCTTCAAAACTTCGACTGACTCTGCTGTGGGTTTGCTCTGTTGTGGCCCATTACCTGTCTGCATGTCAAGAGTCAGCACTGTCTTTCCGTTGGAAGGACAACACTACTTCTTCAAGACTGCATGGAAATCCACTACTTCTGTGTGCAATTTCTTTTACTAATGAGACTTTGTGAAAAAAAACTGTAATTACTATTATAATGAATGATCAGGACTATCTTTATGGACTGTGAGAAAATTTTAGCTTTTGACCAACATTGTATCAATAAGTGTGTGCATTTGATTTCTTTGTTATTGTAATTACGATTATGAAAAATTTTAACAAATATCTATTGCCCAGTGCCCAAAACAATTTGTAAAATTTTTTGTGGGGAGCATGGGGGCTATGTAAGTAGGCTGTTTATTGTTAACGCCGCCGCCACATAGCGCTCTCTGTATGAAAATCACTGGCTGTGCTGTGTGCAGTCTGTGGCTAGTTTGCATTGTTGTCTGCCATTGTAGTGTTGGGCAGCGGCAGCTGAACGTGAACAGCGCGTAGCGTTGCGCAGTTGGAGGTGAGCCGCCAGCAGTGGTGGATGTAGGGAGAGAAATGGCGGAGTTTTGAAATTTGTAAAAATGGATGTCATGAACTGCTGTATATATTATGACTTTTGATGAATATTAAGGTAAATACATTGTTTGTTCTCTATTAAAATCTTTCATTTGCTAACTATGCCTACTAGTAGTTAGTGCCTTCCATAGTTTGAATCTGTTATTTAGCTGGCAGTAGTGGCGCTCGCTGTTTTGCTGTAGCTTGAGTAACGAAGATTTTTGTGAGGTAAGTGATTTGTGGAGGGTATAGGTTATTGTTAGTCAGGGCCATTCTTTTGTAGGGATTTTTGAAAGTCAGATTGCGTTGCGCTAAAAATATTGTATGTCAGTTTAAGCACAGTCTTGTATAATTGTTCTAAGGGGACGTTTCAATACCGTGTGGTAATTTTATTTATTGTTGAGTCTGGAATTACTGATTTAAAATAAATTATGTGTAACTGTAAAAGGCCACCAGTAGTAACTGATTACGTCCCCGTCCACAATCGTAACCGAATCCTGCCTTCGTTTGACAATCAGGTTTCAACTGCACTGACAGAAAACAATCGCAACACCAAGAAGGAGTTGTTAGGCAACACAAAAGTTGTTAGGCATGTTTCTAGATATGACTTACGACTTTTATTCAGATTTAGAGCTAGAAGGATAAGTGTGACGTTTTCTGCTTCACTATGAGGGTAAAAATCAAGTTGCTTTAAATACACTCTGTAACAGTCGTGAGTGTTCGTTACCTATAATACTGGAGGTGATCAGATTATGTTCGTCAAGAAAGCCTTTAAGGCAACAAAGGCGCCTTAATCAACAGCTTACTGGGTTTGAATGAGGTCACATAATAAGTTTAAGGGAAGCTAGACGTTCATTCTGCGATATTGCGGAAAGACTTGGAAGTTTGTAGGCACTGTACATGATGGCTGGTACCGGTAGTCACGAAAGTGTACGGTCGAAAGAATACCGGACTCCAGATGGCCACGTGGCACTACCGAGAGTGAAGACCATCGTATTCGGCGTACGACTCTGGCGCATAGTACTTTATCTGCAGCAGCAATCTGAGCAGCACTTGATACCACAGAGACAAAACGAAATGTTTCCAGCCGTCCTATAGTGTGCATCCTACTGACCCTAAACAACCACCATTTGGCACTTCAGTGGTGTCCAAGGAGTGGTCGTTGAAGGGCAGGGCGGAGACATCTTGTGTTTTGTGATGAAAGCTAGTTCTGTCTCGGTGCCAGTGATGGCCGTATGTTGGTTAGAAAGAGGCCAGTCGAGGGCTATAATCAACCTGTTTGAATGCTAGAGACGTTTGACCTGCCCTTGAAGTTATGGTCAGGGATGTGATTTCGTATGATAGCAGGAGCAGTGCGTCGGTCTGGTGATTCAATCTGTTTTGCTGTCGTTTGTGTACAGCATTTCAGGCATTCTTTGCCCACCTACCGATGTTGTAACCGAACATGCTCTACAGAGTGTCGACATTGTGCCTTGACTTTCTCGGAAACAGGTGTGTCTCCAATCGAGCGCATATGGAACATCATCGGACGAGAACTCCAGCGTCGCTCACAAACAGCATTAAACCATCCCTGTATTGATCAACCAACTGATCAGGCATGGGCCTTCATCCCACATCCTACATACGTACTACACAATGCAAGCACGTTTGCATGCTTGCATTCAGCTTTCTGGCCGTTACACCGGTTATTAATGTACCAACATCTCACATCTCACCTCTGTCCTCTGCGATGTTTGTCGTCTATGTTTTGATACTGTTTGAAAATTTGTGGTGAGATCTTGTGGGACGAAACTGCTGAGGTCATTGGACCCTAAGCTTACACGCTATTTAATCTAAATTAAATTAACTTACACTAAGGACGATACACACACCCACGCCTGAGGGAGGACTCGAACCTCCAAGGTTGGGGGGGGGGGAGTAAGGAGGAGGGGGGCGGAGCAGCGAGGACCGTGAAAAGACGTTTAGACCGCGTGGCTTGCCCGCGCGGCTTTGATACTGTGTGAGGCTACCTATACAGCACTTTTCAGAAAACACTTATCAACATGAATTTACATTAGACAAGCTGAGTATCCAGCATTGGCCGGGTACGTATTATATCCAATCTTCTCCTGGTCCACCTCCTCCTTCCCACTCTCTTCTTCTCCTGCTTCATCCTCTCTTTACCAGTTTCCTGCACCCCACTCTCTCTCCTCCTCCTCCACCCAACTCTCCCCGCCAATTTGCACCTCCTCTTTTCATCTGTCCCAATCCTCCCTGTCTACCTTCTCCTCCCCCCTCTAATTCCATCTCCTCCTCCCGCCACTCTTGATCCATCTTCTTCCTCTGCTGTCTCTGTCCACCTATTCCTTCCCCCTCTCCCTGTTCATCACCTCCTCTTTCCTTCTTCTGCCTACCTCCTTCTCTTCCCTCCACATTTCCGTCTCCCCTCCTCTCTCTCCATATCTCCTCACCCCTTTCTCTACCCATCTTCTGCTCCCCCCGTCTCTCTTCACTTTAACACGCTCATCTTAATAACAAGCAGCTGTTTCTTACACCCGCAGTATTTCTTTCCTGATCGTAACTTATGTGTGTACCAGATTTGGGTGAAATACTTCCAGGGATTTAGGATGGGCTCTTTACCCTTGGCTTTTCCCACATACGCAGATGTCAAATATCAGGCGTGTTTGTACACGTATTTCACGTGCCTCACTAGGGAATTTTCTCCAGGAGTTGATTTTAGCGCAGTTTAATGTTTATGACGTATGTACTGTACAATGATATAATTTTACAGATACATCCAGTAGTAGATGTGGTTACTGTCAAATGTGTTGTTGAATACAGAGAAAAGTAATAAAATGTAACAAAGTAATAAATAAAAATTTCATGCACGTTCTCTCTTGAACGGTGTGTCGTAGAACGATATATTTCTGTAGATTCAGTGGCATATGTGCATACTGTCTGCGAAACGTGTTGCGAATAGAACTAGTAGCAACTACGTAATTTAAACGTCTTGCAGTTTTTCAAGCATCTCAAAATTTGACATCATATCTCCTGCATTATCTGTCGTTTAATAACCTATTTTTAAAACTACATCCAGCGGCATATGTGGATACCGTCTGTGAAACGCGTTGCTAACAGAGTTAGTAATAAAGAAAGTAAAAAATTAAAACTTCATGCATGATGCGAAGACTCTTTCCCGCATCACAGTATTTGACATCGTATCCTCTGAATTACAATAGGTGACAAAAGTATCCGGACACCTGACTGAAAATGACTTAAAAATTCGTGGCGCCCTGCATCAGTAAAGCTGGAATTCAATACGGTGTTGGCCCACCCTTTGCCTTGATGACAGCTTCCACTCACGCAGGCATACGTTCCACCAGGTGCTGAAAGTTTTCTAGGGGAATGGCAGCCCATTCTTCACGGAGTGATGCACTGAGGAGAGATATCGATGTCGGTAGGTGAGGCCTCACACGAAATGTGAGTTCGAAAACATACCAAAGATGTTCTATAGGATTCACATCAGGACTCTGTGCAGGCCAGTCCATTACAGGGATGTTACTGTCGTGTAACCACCCCGCCACAGGCCATGCATTATGAGCAGGTGTTCCATCGTGTTGAAAGATGAAATCTCCATCCCCGAATTGCTCTTCAACAGTGGGAAGCAAGAAGGTTCCCAAAACATCAATGTAGGCCTATGATGTGATAGTGCCACGCAAAACAACAAGGGATGCCAGCCTCCTCCATGAAAAACACGACCACACCATAACACCACTGCCTCCGAAGTTTATTGTTGGCACTACACAAGCTGGTAGATGACGTTCACTGGGCATTCGTCATACCCACCACTGCTATCGGATCGCTACACTGCGCACCGTGATTCATCACTACACACAACGTTCTTCCACTGTTCAATCGTCCAATGTTTACGCTCCTTACAACACGCGAGGCGTCGTATGGCATTTATCGGCCTGGTTTATGGCTTGTGAGCAGCCGCTCGACCACGAAATCCAAGTTTTCTCACCTCCCGCCAAACTGTCATAGTACTTGTAGTGGATCCTGATGCAGTTTGGAATTCCTGTGTGATGGTCTGGATAGATGTCTGCCTATTACACATTACGACTCTCTTCAACTGTCGGCGCTCTCTGTCAGTCAACAGACGAGGTCGACCTGTACGCTTTTGTTTTGTACGTGTCCCTTCACGTTTCCACTTCAATATCATATCGGAAACAGTGAACATAGGGACGTTTAGGACTGTGAGAATCTCGCTTATAGACGTGTGACACAAGTGACACCCAATCACGTGACCGCGTTCGAAGTCCGTGAGTTCCACGGAGTGCCGCATTCTGCTCTCTAACTTAATGTCTAATGACTACAGAGGTCGCTGATATGGAGTACCTGTCAGCAGGTGGCATCATAATGCGCCTAAAAGGAAAAACGAATGTTGGGGGGTGTTCATCACATAGTATACGTACATCCATTTTCAGGATGTGTATGGGTGTCATTCCTCCAAAGAACCATAATCAGTGCCGCTGTGGGATGTCCTGCATGCGTCGAATTTCAGACAGTCGCGCAGCAGATGCGACCACATTGGAAGGGTGCCTTTGTCTCTTGAAGAAGAAAAGCAGTCATTCCACTAGTTTCATAAGTGATAGGCTGAATGATTGATCTGACCTTACAACATTAGGCTACGTGGCACAGCGAACGGCTGAAAGAAAGAGGAACCTACAGCCGCTATACTTCCCATAAGTATGTGGCTTTAGAAAGAAGGTTTACTTTCCCCTTGAGGTCGACTTGATCAGAGACGGAACAGAAGCTCTTAACGTTTCAAGGACGGGGAGTTAAATCGGCCGCGCTTTTAAAGGGAATATACCGCCTTTGGGTAGGAACGATTTAGGGCAGTCACGGAAAACCCAAATTTGGATGGTCGGACGTGTGCTCCCTGCCACCGATGGATAAGCAGCTGCCAGCAGCAAGTCGTATACTACTAGCTTACTTATTTGTTACATAGTTTAATTCTTAATTTCTTTGCGTGTTTTGGGTAATTGCATTGTTTTATTCATAAATTTCGGGCGAATTATAGTATTTGAGAGTTTTAGCATCACGCTTTAGTACCAGAATAGTGTAAATTCGCGTAGTCGTCTGTCTTCTGTTTTTGTTTTGAACGGCCGGTGTCGGTTGGTCACAGCCAGTGTGCTCCCTGCCGCATGAGCTCCCAGTTAGTGCATATCGACAGCGCTGAAAGATAGGTATATAGCTTCTTTTCTGTGTTTACGTCGTAGATTCTTACTTAAATTGCGTGTGAGTTTCGTATAGGAGGTGTAATTTCGAGTTTTAGTTACTGTAATCGTAAATTCAGGCAGATTGTAGCGCAGTTGTTAGGCATTTGTACATGTTAGTTCATACATTCTTTGCGTGTTTCCCTTGCGTTATCTAGGCACTCGTGTTTCAGTAACTGTTGTTCAACATCGATTAGAATGGACAGGAATTGTGATTGCTGTGTTCGGATGAGGGCTGAGTTGGCATCCCTTCACTCACAGCTGCAAGCGGCGCTGATTTCGGTCGCGCAACTTGAAGCTGTTGCAAATGGGCACCACTGTGGGGAGCCGTACTTGGGTATGTCAACCTTGTCCCGTCTGTCCCCAGATCGGTCTGCCGCTGTGGTTGCCCCGGTTGCTGCCCGCAGTGGGGCTGAGCCCTCACCTGTGGTTGATTGGGAGGTCGTTCCAAGGCGTGGCAGGCAGCGAAAGACGGCCCCGGAGGCTGATCAGAAAGCCTCCCCGGTGCGTCTGATAAACAGGTTTCATGTACTGTCTCTGGCTGAGCCAGATGCAGCTGCCTGCCCTGTTTCAGTGGATGATTCTCAGCCTTGAAGGTCCGGGCAATCGCAGAGGGTGGGCTTATAGGTAGTTGGGAGCTCCAATGTTAGGCGCGTAATGGGGCCCCTTAGGGATATGGCGGCTAAGGAGGGGAAGAAATCCAGTGTGAACTCCGTGTGCATTCCGATTGGAGTCATTCCTGATGTGGAAAGGGTCCTACCGCATGCCATGAAGAGCACAGGGTGCAGCCAGCTGCAGGTGGTGGCATATGTCGGCACTAATGACGTGTGTCGCTTTGGATCTCAGGAAATTCTCTTTGGATTCCAGCGGCTATCTGATTTGGTGAAGGCTGCCGGTCTTGCTTACGAGATGAAGGCAGAGCTCACCATCGGCAGCAGTGTTTGTGTCTGTCAGTAGTGGTTTATCTTGTAGTGAAGTCGAAGTAGATACTCCGTGCGAATTGGTATGGGTGGAGGTTATACTTAACAGCCGAACTAAGTTAATAATTGGCTGCTTCTATCGACCCCCAGACTCCGATGATATAGTTGCTAAACAGTTCAGAGAAAATTTGAGTCTCGTAACAAATAAATACCCAACTCATACGGTTATAGTTGGTGGGGACTTCAACCTTCCCTCGATATGTTGGCAAAAATACTTGTTCAAAACCGGTGGTAGGCAGAAAACATCTTCCGAGATTGTCCTGAATGCTTTTTCCGAAAATAATTTCGAGCAGTTAGTCCACGAACCCACGCGAATTGTAAATGGTTGCGAAATCACACTTGACCTCTTAGCCACAAAGAATCCAGAGCTAATAGAGAGCATCATGACTGATACAGGGATTAGTGATCACAAGGTCGTTGTAGCTAGGCTCAATACCGTTTCTTCCAAATCCATCAGAAACAAACGCAAAATAATTTTATTTAAAAAGTGGATAAAGTGTCACTAGAAGCCTTCCTAAGAGACAAACTCCATTCCTTCCGAACTGACTATGCAAATGTAGACGAGATGTGGCTCAAATTCAAGGATACAGTAGCGACATCAATTGAGAGATTCATACCTCATAAACTGGTAAAAGATGGAACTGATCCCACATGGTACGCAAAAGAAGGTCCGAACGCTGTTGCAGAGGCAACGAAAAGAGCATGCGAAGTTCAGAAGAACGCGAAATCCCGAAGATTGGCTAAAATTTCCAGACGCGCGAAATTTGGCACGGACTTCAATGCGAGATGCCTTTAATAGGTTCCATAACGAAACACTGTCTCGAAATTTGGTAGAAAATCCGAAGAAATTCTGGTCGTATGTAAAGTACACAAGCGGCAAGACGCAGTCAATACCTTCGCTGCGCAGTGCCGATGGCACTGTTACCGACGACTGTGCCGCTAAAGCGGAGTTACTGAACGCAGTTTTCCGAAAGTCCTTCACCAGGGAAGACGAATGGAATATTCCAGAATTTGAAACACGAACAGCTGCTAGCATGAGTTTCTTAGAAACAACCTTAGGGGTTGCGAAGCAACTCAAATCGCTTGATACGAGCAAGTCTTCAGGTCCAGGTTGTATACCTATTAGGTTCCTTTCAGATTACGCTGATACAATAGCTCCCTACTTAGCAATCTTATACAACCGCTCGCTCACCGATAGATCTGTACCTACAGATTGGAAAATTGCGCAGGTCGCACCAGTGTTTAAGAAGGGTAGTAGGAGTAATCCATCGAACTATAGAGCTATATCATTGACGTCGGTTTGCAGTGGGGTTTTGGAGCGTATACTGTATTCAAACATTATGAATCACCTCGAAGGGAACGATCTATTGATACTTAATCAGTATGGCTTCAGAAAACATCGTTCTTGTGCAGCGCAGCTAGCTCTTTATTCGGCCGAAGTAATGGCCGCTATCGACAGAGGATCTCAAGTTGATTCCGTATTTCTAGATTTCCGGAAAGCTTTTGACACCGTTCCTCACAAGCGACTTCTAATCAAGCTGCGGGCCTACGGGGTATCGTATCAGTTGTGCGACTGGATTCGTGATTTCCTGTCAGGAAGGTCGCAGTTCGTAGTAATAGACGGCAAATCATTGAGTAAAACTGAAGTGATATGAGGTGATCCCCAGGGAAGCGTCGTGGGACCTCTGCTGTTCCTGATCTATATAAATGACCTGGGTGACAATCTGAGCAGTTCTCTTAGGTTGTTCGCAGATGATGCTGTAATTTACCGTCTAGTAAGGTCATCCAAAGACCAGTATCAGTTGCAAAGCGATTCAGAAAAGATTGCTGTATGGTGTGGCAGGTGGCAGTTGACGCTAAATAACGAAAAGTGTGAGGTGATCGACATGAGTTCAAAAGAAATATGTTGGAATTCGATTACTCGATAAATAGTACAATTCTCAAGGCTGTCAATTCAACTAAGTACCTGGGTGTTAAAATTCGAACAACTTCAGTTGGAAAGACCACATAGATAATATTGTGGGGAAGGCGAGCCAAAGGTTGCGTTTCATTGGCAGGACACTTAGAAGATGCAACAAGTCCACTAGAGAGACTGCTTACACTGCATTCGTTCGTCCTCTGTTAGAATATTGCTGCGCGGTGTGGGATCCTTACCAGGTGGGATTGACGGAGGACATCGAAAGGGTGCAAAGAAGGGCAGCGCGTTTTGTATTATCACGTAATAGGGGAGAGAGTGTGGCAGATATGACACGCGAGTTGGGATGGAAGTCATAAACGCAAAGACGTTTTTCATCGCAGCGAGATCTATTTACGAAATTTCAGTCACCAACTTCCTCTTCCGAATGCAAAAATATTTTGTAGAGCCCAACCTACATAGTTAGAAATGATCATCTAAATAAAATAAGAGAAATGACAGCTCGAGCAGAAAGGTTTAGGTGTTCGTTTTTCCCGTGCGCTGTTCGGGAGTGGAATGGTAGAGAGATAGTATGATTGTGGTTCGATGAACCCTCTGCCAAGCACTTAAATGTGAATTGCAGAGTAATCATGTAGATGTAGATGTATTTAAACCGACATCCTTCACATTGCGAGGCCAGTGTGCTGACCATTGCCACACATAGGTATCCAGCTGTAATACGCCGTTTCATGTTGACAGAATGCCGGCCGGTGTGGCCGAGCGGTTCTAGGAGCTACAGTCTGCAACCGCATGACCGTTATGGTCGCAGGTTCGAATCCTGCCTCGGGCAAGGATGTGTGTGATGTCCTTAGGTTAGTTAGGTTTCAGTAGTTCTAAGTTCTAGGGGACTGATGACCTCAGAAGTTGAGTCCTATAGTTCTCAGAGCCATGTTGACAGAATCGCCTTGGATGAAGTATTCCTGACGTAAAAGGACTGGGAGGCAAAATATTCCGGCGGTCAAATAGACTTTTACTAGAACATCCCTGAGAGAATTTTTCAGGAGAGTGTTGACATTAAAAAAAAAAGAAAAATAAAAGACTCTTACGCTCTACTCCTTGGACCGTGATGTGTTAGAGCCCTTAGATAACCTACTCAGTAAACACAGTTGTTTTCCACGCCAGCACGGACAAGGCTGCTCCACAGCAGTGATTCCTACTACCACCAAGGAATGTAGGTCTGATGATACTCTCCGTTGTAGATTCAAACCGGTCATGTAGAAATTAAAAGCAACAACCCACATGTGACCACGGCTGTGCTTACTAAATGAATTGTAATGTTACTAGATCGCTGTTTCCCTTGAAAAATATTCCAAAAAACGTTAGATAAGTGTGAATTACGTTAGTTAGTTACATGTTCGACAGAACATTTGAACGATACTTAATGATGTGGAACGTGAGACTGAATGGACACGGATTCCCTAGAAAGACCGAATCGCTGACCAGCACCTAGAAACTGGAATGAATATGATCATGATGCGATGAGCCCACCAGAATTACAAGAAGAAATATGGCTTGAGTGAAAAGTGAGAAGTATAGAATCCCTAATTCATGCGGACACTATGTCACCTGCATAGCCGACTGAATATACGGTCCACTTTTGTTTATTTCTATTGCTTCTGTTGAATGAATTGCGTATACGTTGTTTATTGATTGAACTGTACCTGTATATGTTACTACAAAAGAAGCTGTCAAATTTTTCTGTTTCCTGTGGTTGGATAACGAGGCGAGCCGCCAGCCGCTGTGAACCGAAGGCCGTCGCGACTCCCAACCGCGCTTGCGTTGTCCGTGGGAGCCACGGAAGCAGTTATTCAGAGAACCAAAAAGTTATTTGTACAACTAACACAGGTATCTTCAAACTTTGTCACAGTTTTGATAAGTGTACGTCCTCTTATGTAGTAAAGTGTACAATAAATATCTGCGTTGAACTTCAGTTTTAGAGTTCATACTTTTGGTACAGTGCAGCATTAGCGCAATCCTCAGTCTAAGTTTTAAATAACAACAATCGAGAGACATTTAAGAATTTCCTAACTTGCGGAGTGTACAGGAACTTGCTCAAGATTTGTTTTGTAGGAGGAGATTGGTTGAGGGTGTTCTAATTTTATCAGACAAGATTTTCAACACTGTACTTTGTTGGAGGAGAGAATCGGTGGCAGAATTAATACGGAGGTGTTTTTTTTCCTTTAGTGCTGCCTCTTCTCTCGCCATGTTCCGACTTCTCGTGTTGTGAAAGCGAAACTGCACGAAACTTACTTGAACATCCAAGTGAACAAATGAAGTCCAAAACCAACTGTTACTACTACACCAAGTGGGAGCGCTATGTAAGCGGCTATAAACGTAGAATACTCGCAAAGTTATGATGTTGAGGTAGATATTTCCATAATACTGGGATCTACCTGTGTTTCTTTCATAATGGCTTTAATACATGTTCCTACTAACAGCGTACAATCACGAATCTTCAATTCCTGCGAATATATTTATGATCATCGTCTGTCCAGTGTTCTGGGCCCACCGATCCACTGCGAGTGTGATGTGATCATAACTTCGTAAGAACCAATACTTTGAGTAATATTAGTATACTATTATTCTGTCAAAAAAAAAAAAAACAGTAACTCAGGTAATATATCCGTAAATACCTCGTTGCACAAGTTGCAGTGTTACTATTAATCTTTACTGGTGAATCTTTACTTCTGAGGGAATCCATAAGGGAATCTTGAATTACGAACAAACACTTGAGCGGGGGACGCAACGTTAGAACTCGGCTCGCATGGTGATTTTCTCTACTTTTTATCTCTGTCGATGTTCACCAGGATTTATGTCTTAACTCTCGTATAATGTGTCATTCACTAGCAATGTCTCATCCCAGAAGTGGACACATAACTTTGCAACTTTTAAAATATTCAGCCAAAAATAATTGTTCGTATTTCCGAAACAATCTCGTATCGTTTTCATTATCGATTACTTCCACAGGTTATCTCTAGCATCAAGTTCCGTAATTGTCTTTCGCCTCACTAACAGTACAAATTACAGTTGATATTTACTTATTACAGCCAGAAGAAATTAGAAAATTTCACAAAACGAGACCATTGTTACTCGCAATCGTAAAATTCCCTAATATGTGATGAATCACTCTCCACAGATGTTACTGCTCACCACTTTTCGTTATTATTACTTGCGTGGTTATCGATGTAATTATTAGGTTGGTGCATAACTTCGTAGCGGTTTTGTTTTGCATGTTGATATTTTGGTTGGTATGTGTCTATTAATCGATAGTCATTTTCCGTTTGTAGTTCAATGTCCTATTTGAGTTCATATATTGTTGTTTTGTCATTTGCAGATGCTGAGTGCGGCTGTTAAAGCTAGAAGCTAGAATAGCAAGTGAATAAATAGCGATATTTCCCACACATTCTTCTGTTTGGGTTCAGTAGAGAGGTGACATCTGAGGAGGCAGCCATAAACATTTACGCCGTGTGTGTGGATAGCACCATTGGACAGAGCACGGCAGGGAAACGGTTTTCGCGTTTTAAGGGGGATCATTATGACACAAGTGACTCTCCATGTTCTAGAAGACCTTCGGGTTTGATGAAGATCGTTTAAACGCATTACTCCACATTGATATAAATCAATGTATTCGAGAACTGACATATGTCATCACCCGTTGTTGTCCCACCATCTTGCGACATTTGCATACAATGAGAAAGGTTACAAAATCTAGTGTATAGGTAGCGCATGCTTTAAGCCAAAATCACAAAAATCAGCAGGTGGCCATATGTGTGTCTCTGTTTGCTCGTCATCACCTGGTTCGGGAATAACACCGACCGTTTATCTGTGTCATTACTGGTGACCAGAACTGGTGTCCTTACGCTAACACAAGGAAAAGAAAGGAATCATCGAAACCAAACAAAGCAGCAATTCCCTGCACAAAGTGCTTGTCGCATCCACAAAAAAATAACATTATGTGCATCCGGTGGAACAGCGAAGGTGTGGTCTACTATTAAATGCTTCCGCGGGGTATAGCCATCACGGCTGACATTTATTGTTAACAACGGAGACAGCTTGGAGACGTAATTCAAGAAGAACTATCAGGAAGAGGCGGCGACCTGTATCCTGCTAGACTGACAAAAGACACTGTACAGGTGTTGGGTTGGGAAGTCATTTTGCACCCACCTTACTCACCTGATCTCGCGCACTCAGATTTTCACCTTTTTCGCTCTCTGTTGAACAACCTTCAACAAACTTCCTTCCCGATTGAAAGTCAGCTCAGAACGTGGCTCGACGAGTTCTTCGCTTCGAACCAAGTGATACCTATAGTCGCGGAATCGAAAAGTTACCCAGACTGTTGTAAGCAGTGAAGAAAAATACACTCCTGGAAATGGAAAAAAGAACACATTGGCACCGGTGTGTCAGACCCACCATACTTGCTCCGGACACTGCGAGAGGGCTGTACAAGCAATGATCACACGCACGGCACAGCGGACACACCAGGAACCGCGGTGTTGGCCGTCGAATGGCGCTAGCTGCGCAGCATTTGTGCACCGCCGCCGTCAGTGTCAGCCAGTTTGCCGTGGCTTACGGAGCTCCATCGCAGTCTTTAACACTGGTAGCATGCCGCGACAGCGTGGACGTGAACCGTATGTGCAGTTGACGGACTTTGAGCGAGGGCGTATAGTGGGCATGCGGGAGGCCGGGTGGACGTACCGCCGAATTGCTCAACACGTGGGGCGTGAGGTCTCCACAGTACATCGATGTTGTCGCCAGTGGTCGGCGGAAGGTGCACGTGCCCGTCGACCTGGGACCGGACCGCAGCGACGCACGGATGCACGCCAAGACCGTAGGATCCTACGCAGTGCCGTAGGGGACCGCACCGCCACTTCCCAGCAAATTAGGGACACTGTTGCTCCTGGGGTATCGGCGAGGACCATTCGCAACCGTCTCCATGAAACTGGGCTACGGTCCCGCACACCGTTAGGCCGTCTTCCGCTCACGCCCCAACATCGTGCAGCCCGCCTCCAGTGGTGTCGCGACAGGCGTGAATGGAGGGACGAATGGAGACGTGTCGTCTTCAGCGATGAGAGTCGCTTCTGCCTTGGTGCCAATGATGGTCGTATGCGTGTTTGGCGCCGTGCAGGTGAGCGCCACAATCAGGACTGCATACGACCGAGGCACACAGGGCCAACACCCGGCATCACGGTGTGGGGAGCGATCTCCTACACTGGCCGTACACCACTGGTGATCGTCGAGGGGACACTGAATAGTGCACGGTACATCCAAACCGTCATCGAACCCATCGTTCTACCATTCCTAGACCGGCAAGGGAACTTGCTGTTCCAACAGGACAATGCACGTCCGCATGTATCCCGTGCCACCCAACGTGCTCTAGAAGGTGTAAGTCAACTACCCTGGCCAGCAAGATCTCCGGATCTGTCCCCCATTGAGCATGTTTGGGACTGGATGAAGCGTCGTCTCACGCGGTCTGCACGTCCAGCACGAACGCTGGTCCAACTGAGGCGCCAGGTGGAAATGGCATGGCAAGCCGTTCCACAGGACTACATCCAGCATCTCTACGATCGTCTCCATGGGAGAATAGCAGCCTGCATTGCTGCGAAAGGTGGATATACACTGTACTAGTGCCGACATTGTGCATGCTCTGTTGCCTGTGTCTATGTGCCTGTGGTTCTGTCAGTGTGATCATGTGATGTATCTGACCCCAGGAATGTGTCAATAAAGTTTCCCCTTCCTGGGACAATGAATTCACGGTGTTCTTATTTCAATTTCCAGGAGTGTATATTAGTAACGACTTAAGTCTCTGTTACGTCTATCGGTATATTTCTAAAACTTATGGAAAACTCTACGAACATATGCTCCAACCTGACAGCTTCAGTTATTACTCTTAGTAGTCAACACAGAACAGGTATTTCTTTAACTGTGGCTGTAGCTCCCACGAAAGACGACTACACGGACAAACATTAAAAATTCAGAATATTTGCTCAGACACTGATTAACTTTTCGGTTCAGCATTTATTGGTGTGCGTAGTTCATATACACAGCTATTCAATAAAGTGCGCGACTAGATCCATGCAGTACGAGAACACGCCGGGACCGCTGGCCGCGCGCATGGACTGCGGGATTGAAGGCCTGTGGTCACGAGGGTGCACGACCTCGTCGTAAACCGGATCCTGCAAGCTTTGAGTGCATCTGGATTCAAGTAGAGGAGCCTCCACCACTGTGAGATATTGCGATTCTCCAGTGACTTGGGGCTCATGTTGCTGCTCATAGTGTTACCAAGGCGAAGAGCAGCGAGTTTAAATTAACCTCTGCTGTTGTATTTGCTGTTTTACTGTATGTATTTTTTAATTTTTTTTATAATTGTGGTTCTTGGCGTTAAAGGCCTTCAGCCGTGACTGTAGTTACTTGCCTTAAAATTCCAACAGGGATAACATTGGCTTGTTTTTAAAACATTATTTGCTGTGTCAGTATTTCATGTTCATTTGGGAAACTGTAACGCACTGAAAGCACTATTAATTACACAGTTGTTTGTTCCTTCATTAATAACGTGTGATATCTTTATTTATTGCTGAGTCTGGAACCAATAGTAGCTGATTACGGCCCCGTCCACAATCGTAATCGAATCCAGCCTTCCTTGACTACCAGGTTTCAGTCTTCTGCTATGTCCTCCGTGCCCTGGCCGTCGTCTGACCTCGTATAGTGACCTGCACCGTCTCTCACCGCGTCACTTGAACACTTAAGTCACCAACTCGTGCGTTGTACACGTATCCGACGGAAACAGACACAAGGCTGTCACACTACATTCACAATACCTCATAGTACTTAAAAAGAAAATAGCTTCAGTTTACCTGCCGGTGCTCAGGCGGGAAGTACGACGGTGTTTCAGTTATAACACTAAAACAATATAGTTTTGTCACCGAGGCAAAAACAAAAGAATGCCATCTCGGAAATTATGCACGTCCGTAGCTGTCACAGCGTCAGCTTCCTACATACGTCGATAACGTGTCTGCTACTATCCCGCCTGCAGCTGACACGGCTTCGTTCGTTCCAGTGGCTTGTGACATCATTCCCATGGCGTCAAGCAAGCACCACATCAGAATTACGACGTGACTTGCAAATCAACTTACGTTTCACATAGTTTCTAACTCATCCTGATGGCCAGCGCATTTACATACCAGTGCATCTAAATGGCATTCGTAGTCCCCCACAAATATCCGCTTCTGATCGCTTGCAAGTCGCGCTTATGATAGACTGACTGAACTGGGTTGAACTGAACTGCAAGGTCTAAAAACATACAACATGAATGATAATCAAAAATTCCAAAATAAAAATAAAGCAAGATGCTACTGTGATAAGAAACTTCCTGGCAGATTAAAATTTTGTGCAGGACCGGGACTCGAACCCGGCACCTCTGCTTTTCGTGGGCAAGTGCTCTACCAACTGAGCTACCCAAGCACGACTCACGACTCGTCCTCACAGCTTCAATTCTGCCAGTACCTTGTCTCCTACTTTCTGAACTTCACAGAAGCTCTTCTGCCAGAAAGTTTCATAGCAATGCACACTCCGCTGCAGAGTGAAAATGTGATTCCGGAAACGTCCCGCAGGCTGTGGCTAAGCCATGGCTCCGCAACATCCTTTCTTCCAGGAGTGCTAGTTCTGCGAGGTTCGCAGAAGACTTCTGTGAAGTTTGGAAGGTAGGAGACGAGGTACTGGCAGAATTTAAGCTGTGAGGACGTGTCATGAGTCGTGCTTGGATAGCTCAAATGGTAGAGCACTTGACCGCGAAAGGCAAAGTTTACGAGTTACAGTTTCGGTGCGGCACACAGTTTCGATCTGCCAGGAAGTTTCATATCTGCTGACACTCCACTGCAGAGTGAAAATCTCATTCTGTTACTGTGATGTATATCAAACAATTCCGTTAGATTAGACGATTGAACTGTCATCGGATTTAGTCCAGGTAGGGTGTTACTGACTTTAAATTTACTAACAGTTTAAAACTTTGTGGCAGAGCATATTTCGAACCTGTGATACCAGGTTCCTAAGCCAGTCCGGCACGCGTATTTAAGCTCCAGCAAGTTTCAAAACAGCGAAATCTCCACTGCAGAGTGAAAATACATAGTATTTCGAGTGTTACAGGTGTATCTCTTCCGATGTATTACTTAATAGTATTTAAATAAATGTGTTTTAGCGGGAAATCGTTATTACAAGGTGAATTCTAGTTCTAAGGCCTCCGATTTTTTTCACCAGAGTGGAAAGAGATAGAAACATGCGCATTGTTTTAAAATGAGGCCGCGTTCATTGTCAATACGTCCCAGAGATAGCAGCACCATACGGCAGATGGAATTTTACCGCCAGCGGCGAGAATGAGAACTGTTTTAAATCCTTAAAATGGCGACGTTTTCCTTACTTCAACAGCGTGCAATCATTCGTTTTCTGAATTTGCGTGGTGTGAAACCAATTGAAATTCATCGACAGTTGAAGGAGACATGTGGTGATGGAGTTATGGATGTGTCGAAAGTGTGTTCGTGGGTGCGACAGTTTAATGAAGGCAGAACATCGTGTGACAACAAACCGAAACAACCTCGGGCTCGCACAAGCCGGTCTGACGACATGATCGAGAAAGTGGAGAGAATTGTTTTGGGGGATCGCCGAATGACTGTTGAACAGATCGCCTCCAGAGTTGTCATTTCTGTGGGTTCGGTGCACACAATCCTGCATGACCACCTGAAAATGCGAAAAGTGTCGTCCAGGTGGGTGCAACGAATGCTGACGGACGACCACATGGCTGCTCGTGTGGCATGTTGCCAAGCAATGTTGACGCGCAACGACAGTATGAATGGGACTTTCTTTTCGTCGGTTGTGAGAATGATTGAGACGTGGATGCCACTTTTAAATCCAGAAACAAAGCGCCAGTCAGCTCAATGGAAGCACGCAGATTCACCGCCACCGAAAAAATTTCGGGTAACCGCCAGTGCTGAAAAAACGATGGTGTCCATGTTCTGGGACAGCGAGGGCGTAATCCTTACCCATTACGTTCCAAAGGGCACTACGGTAACAGGTGCACCCTACGAAAATGTTTTGAAGAACAAATTCCTTCCTGCACTGCAACAAAAACGTCCGGGAAGGGCTGCGCGTGTGCTGTTTCACCAAGACAACGCACCCGCACATCGAGCTAACGTTACGCAACAGTTTCTTCGTGATAACAACTTTGAAGTGATTCCTCATGCTCCCTACTCACCTGACCTGGCTCCTAGTGACTTTTGGCTTTTTCCGACAATGAAAGACACTCTCCGTGGTCGCACATTCACCAGCCGTGCTGCTATTGCCTCAGCGATTTTCCAGTGGTCAAAACAGACTCCTGTCGAAGCCTTCGCCACTGCCATGGAATCATGGCGTCAGCGTTGTGAAAAATGTGTACGTCTGCAGGGCGATTACGTTGAGAAGTAACGCCAGTTTCATCGATTTCGGGTGAGCAGTTAATTATAAAAAAAATCGGAGGCCTTAGAACTTGAATGCACGTCGTAGAATAGAGGAATTTTGATCTTGTGGTTCGAAATACCTCTATTTTTTCAAAATGTTTTTCCAAATATGTGTCAAATGGGAAATGTGCAGTGGCCTGAAACTAGGCTTTGCATCCTAAAAAACCTATTATGTCACTGCGAGTAAGAGATGGTTCTGACATCCAAGGAAAAATATAACGTAAAGGGGAAAGAGTCCAGGGAAGTGGGATTAGGCCCGCCGTTGTGGCCGAGCGGTTCTAGACGCTTCAGTCCGGAATCACGCTGTTGCTACGGTCGCAGATTCGAATTCTGCCTCGGACATGGATGTGTGTTATGTCTTTAGGTTAGTTAGGTTTAAGTAATTCTACGTCTAATGGACTGATGACCTCAGATGTTAAGTCCCATAGTGCTTAGAGCCATTTGAACCATTTTTTGAAGTGGGATTAGACCGCTGTTGTTGTTTATATACATAAATAATCTGATGGACATGGCGGTCAGCAATCTGACGCTGTGTGCTGATGACGCTTTGGTGTACGGGAAGGCGTTGTTATTGAGCGTCTGTAGGAGGATACAACATGAAAGAATTCTTAGTTGTTGTTGGGATTAATGACAGCTTGTTCTAAATGTCGAAATGTGTAAGTTAACGCAGATGATTGGAAAAGCACTCCGTCTTCAGGCCACAAGTGACCCATCGGGACCATCTGACCGCCGTGTCATCCTCAGATGAGGATGCGGATAGGAGGGGCGTGTGGTCAGCACACCGCTCTCCCAGTCGTTATGATGGTTTTCTTTGACCGGAGCCGCTACTATTCGGTCGAGTAGCTCCTCAATTGGCATCACGAGGCTGAGTGCACCCCGAAAAATGGCAACAGCGCATGGCGACTGGATGGTCACCCATCCAAGTGCCGGCCACGCCCGACAGTGCTTAACTTCGGTGATCTCACGGGAACCGATGTACCCACTGCGGCAAGGCCGTTGCCTGAGATGATTGGAAAAACAATCCTCTAATGCTCGAATACAGCATTAGCAGTGTGCTCTCTTCACATAGTCACTTCGATTAAATACACCAACTCAAAAAAAAAAAATCGCAACACCAAGAAGGTGTTGCGCGGAATAAACGATAGCTGATAGGCGTAATGATGTCTGATTAAATTTCAAGCCAGCAGCATAAGAGTGGTAGTAGTAGGGCCACTATGGAGCATTTTTTTTAAATACACGTTGTAAAAGTCGTGAGGGTTAGTTATCTTTGCGACTGGACTTCGTGAGCTGATGGTAGTCACGAATGCTTGTAAGGCGCCAACGACGCCACTATCAGCACTTCGTTGTGTTTCAACGTGGTCGTGTGATACAGCTACGAGAATCTGGATGCTCCTGAAATACTGTAGAAAGCCTTGGCAGGAATGTAACAACTTGTAAGTAGGCTGTTTAGGTTCTTATATGTAGACTGTTTAGGTTCTTATATACGTAGCGCTCTCTGTATGAAAATCACTGGCTGTGCTGTGTGCAGTCTGTGGCGAGTTTGCAATGTTGTCTGCCATTGTAGTGTTGGGCAGCTGGACGTGAACAGCGCGTAGCGTTGCGCAGTTGGAGGTGAGCCGCCAGCAGTGGTGGATGTGGGGAGAGAGATGGCGGAGTTTTGAAATTTGTTAGACTGGATATTATGAACTGCTATGTATATTATGATTTTTCAACACTATTAAGGTAAATACATTGTTTGTTCTCTACCAAAATCTTTCATTTGCTAACTATGCCTATCAGTAGTTAGTGCCTTCCGTAGTTTGAATCTTTTGTTTAGCTGGCAGTAGTGGCGCTCGCTGTATTGCAGTAGTTCGAGTAACCAAGATTTTTGTGAGGTAAGCGATTTGTGAAACGCATAGGTTAATGTTAGTCAGGGCCATTCTTTTGTAGGGATTTGTAGGGTTTAAGCACAGTCTTGTATAATTTTTAAAAGGGGATGTTTCATATGTCGACCCTTAGCCGAGGATACCTCACTGGAATCTTCTGATTTGTAGTTTGTGTAATTAGTGTAGCTTTTGTTTATTACTAGCGCGTAATTATAGAGAGAATTTCCTTTGTAGTGTAGTTTTTCATTGTTGTACAGTAAAACAGTTGTGGCATGCATGTAGATTTGCAGCAAGTATTTCGCAGCTGCGCTTGCAATTAACGAGATATTATTTTCAGTGCTACGTTAATTTGTTCTCTTTTTTTTGCTCTTCAAATTGCACTTTTCTGTGTTATCGTGTGAAATATTGTGACAATAATGGCGTGTGAAAAACGTAATACTAGGCTCCAAAGTAAACTGAGAAATGACAGTGTAGACGAAAGCAGTGTGTTAGCGCCACCGAGTAATGAATTAACTAATGTTCAAAGTAGTAGTTTGGTAATTGTACATAGGGAAATGGAGCGGGCTGCAAATAATGACGTAGGGAGTGAAACAATTAGTGAACAGGGAAGCATTATCGATCGATCGGTCGGCAACAGCTCGCCTCAGGATTCCGGAATGACAGGACACAATCTTGCAAATACTGTACATTCAGGTTTTGCGTCCTCACTGTTTTCTCAAATAAATCAAGACACATTTTCTGCTTTTCAAAATGCGAATATTGCCGGTTCAAATGCACTGCCGAATAGCACTGAGGAACATGTTTCAGACACCAGTGCACTGTTATTACAGTTAATGCAACAAATGGGACAAAGGCTACAAAAGTTAGACACAACGCTTGAACAAAATCAGAAACAAATGGGACAAAATCTTCAAAAGTTAGACACAATGGAACAAAATCTTCAAAAGTTGTGCAATTTCTTTTACTAATGAGACTTTGTGAAAAAAACCTGTAATTACTATTATGATGAATGATCAGGACTATCTTTATGGACTGTGAGAAAATTTTAGCTTTTGACCAACATTGTATCAATAAGTGTGTGCATTTGATTTCTTTGTTATTGTAATTACGATTATGAAAAATTTTAACAAATATGTATTGCCCAGTGCCCAAAACAGTTTGTAAAATTTTTTGTGGGGAGCATGGGGGCTATGTAAGTAGGCTGTTTAGGTTCTTATATGTAGGCTGTTTAGGTTCTTATATACGTAGCGCTCCCTGTATGAAAATCACTGGCTGTGCTGTGTGCAGTCTGTGGCGAGTTTGCATTGTTGTCTGCCATTGTAGTGTTGGGTAGCTGGACGTAAACAGCGCGTAGCGTTGCGCAGTTGGAGGTGAGCCGCCAGCAGTGGTGGATGTGGGGAGAGAGATGGCGGAGTTTTGAAATTTGTTAGACTGGATATTATGAACTGCTATGTATATTATGATTTTTCAACACTATTAAGGTAAATACATTTTTTGTTCTCTATCAAAATCTTTCATTTGCTAACTATGCCTATCAGTAGTTAGTGCCTTCCGTAGTTTGAATCTTTTATTTAGCTGGCAGTAGTGGCGCTCGCTGTATTGCAGTAGTTCGAGTAACCGAGATTTTTGTGAGGTAAGCGATTTGTGAAACGCATAGGTTAATGTTAGTCAGGGCCGTTCTTTTATAGGGATTTCTGAAAGTCAGATTGCTTTGCGCTAAAAATATTGTGTGTCAGTTTAAGCACAGTCTTGTATAATTTTTCAAAGGGGATGTTTCAAACTGTACATGATTGCCGGCATAGGTAGTCACAGGAATGCACAGTTGCAAGAATCCCGGGCTCCAGACGCTGGCGTGGCAGCACTACCGAGATTTAAGACCATCGTTTTCGACATGTGGTTATGGCGCACTTTACCATATCTGCAGCAGTAGTCTGAGCAGCAGTTGGAGCCACAGTGACGCAACGAATTGTTACAGCTCGGTTACTGCAAAGACAGCTCCGTGGCTTACGCCCTATAACGTGCATTCCACTGACCCGAAACCACCGTCATTTACGATTTCAGCGCTGTCAAGCGAGAGCTCCTTGGAGGGCACGGTGGAACGGTGGAGATCTGTTGTGTTTTCTGATGAAAGCTGGTGCTCCCTAGGTGCCATGGCCGTATTAGAAGGACGCCACTTCAGGGCCTGCAACCAATCTGGCTGCGTGCTAGGCACATTTGATCTACAGCTGAAGTTATGGTCCGGGGTGCGATTTCTTATGACAGCATCGGCACTCTATTGGCTATCCCACGCAACCTGAAGGCAAATTTGCACCTCAATCTGGTGATTCGACTGTTGTGCTGCCATTCATGAACAGCGTTCCAGTGGGTGTTTTCCAACAGTGTAACTACCATCCACAGACCGCTGTTGTAGATCAACTTACTCTACAGAGTGTCGAGAACATGCTTTGGCCTGCTCTACCACCGGATCAGTCTCCAGTCTAACACATATGGGACATTATCGGAACAAATAACATTATCCGTCCCTGTGTTGACTGACCAAGTGTAACACGCACGGAACTCCATCCCACAAACTGACATCCCGCACCTGTGCAACACAATGCATTCACGTTTGCATGATTGCATTACACATTCTGGCAGCTACACCGGTTATTATTGACCCAGCATTTCACATTTGCAATGGCTTATCTCGCACTTACATTAACCTGTGGTCTTGCAGTGTTAATTACACAAACATGTTACCTAGACAAATGTAGTCACCAAATTTCATTTTCTTTCATCATTCTTCTGACTGGTTTCTGGTCTGATACGGCCCGCCACAAATTCCTCTCCTGAGCCAACCTCTTCATCTCAGAGTAGCACTTGTATTCTACGTCCTCAATTATTTGCTGGATGTTTTCCAATCTCTGTCTTCCTCTACAGCTCTGACCTCTACAATCCCCTCTAGTACCATGGAAGTCATTCCCTCTTGTCTTAACAGATGTCGTACCGTCCTGTCCCTTCTCTTTATCAGCCGGCTGGAGTGGCCGAGCGTTTAAAGGCGCTACAGTCTGGAACCGCACGACCGCTACGGTCGCAGGTTCGAATCCTGCCTCGGGCATGGATGTGTGTGATGTCCTTAGGTTAGTTAGGTTTAAGTAGTTCTAAGTTCTAGGGGACTTATGACCACAGCAGTTGAGTCCCATAGTGCTCAGAGCCGAGCCTTCTCTTTATCAGTGTTTTCCACATACCCCTTTCCTCTCCGATTCTACGCAGAACCTCCTCATTCCTTACCTTATCGGACCACCTAGTTTTCAACATTCGTCTGTAGCACAACATCATAAATGCTTCGCTCCTCTTCTGTTGCGCTTCTCCCACAGTCCATATTTCACTACCATACAATGCTGTACTCCAGACGTACATTCTCAGAAATTTCTTCCTCAAATTAAGGCCGATATTTGATATTAGTAGACTTCTCTTGGCCAGGAATGCCCCTTTTGCCATTCCTAGTCTGTTTTTGGTATCCTTCTTGCCCCGTCTGTCATTGGTTATTATACTGCTTACGTAGCTGAATTCCTTAATTTCATCTACAACGTGACCATCAATTCTGACGTTTAGTTTCTCGCTGTTCACCTTTCTGCTACTCTTCGTTACTTTCGTCTTTCTTCGATTTACTCTTAATCCTAATTCTCTACTCATTAGACTGTTCATTCCGATCGGCAGATTATGTAATTCTTCTTCACTTTCACTCAAGTTAGCAATGTTATCAGCGAACCATATCAATGATATCCTTTCACTTTGAATTTTAATTCCACTCCTGAACCTTTGTTTTATTTCCATCATTGCTTCTTCGATGTAGAGATTGAACAGTAAAGGGGAAAGACTACATCCTTGTCTTACACCGTTTTTAATCCGAGCTCTTCGTTCTTGGTCATCCGCTCTCACCACATCACTCTTGGCTGTTGTACATATTGTATATGACCCGTCTCTCCCTATAGCTTACCCCTAGTTTTTTCAGAATTTCGAACATCTTACACCATTTTACACTGTCTAACGCCTTTTCCAGGTCGACAAATCCTATGAACGTGTCTTGCTTCCATTATTAACCCCAACGTCAGAATCGCCTCTCTCAAGCTTCACCTTTTCTAAAGCCAAACTGATCGTCATCTAGCACATCCTCAGTTTTCTTTTCCATTCTTCTGTTTATTATCCTTGTCAGCACCTTGATGCATGAGCTGTTAAGCTGATTGTGCTATTATTCTCCTACTTGTCAGCTCTTGCGGTCTTCGGAATTGTGTGGGTGATATTTTACCGGAAGTCAGATGGTATGTCGCCAGGCTCATATATTCTACATACCAACGTGAACAGTCGTTTTGGTGCCACTTCCCCAAATGATTTTAGAAATTCTGATAGAATGTTGTCTATCCCTTATGCCTTGTTTGACCTTAGGTCCTCCAAAGCTCTTCTAAATTCTGATTTTAATACTGGATCCCCTATCTCTTCTAAATCGACTCTTGTTTCCTCTTCTAACACAAATCTTCTCCCTCATAGAGGCTTTCAATTTATTCTGTCCACCTACCCGCTCTCTCCTCTGCATTTAGTAGTGAAATTCCCGTTGCATTCGTAATGTTACCACTCTTGCTTTTAATGTCAATGAAGGTTGTTTTGACTTTCCTGTAGGCTGACTCTAATCTTCCGACAGTAATTTCTCTTTCGATTTCTTCACATTTTTCATAGAGCCATTTCGTCTTAACTTCCCTGCACTTCCTATTTCTGTAATCCCTCATCGACTTGTATTTCTGTATTCCTGAGTTTCCTGGAACATTTTTGTACTTCCTCCTTTCATCGACCAAATGAAGTATTTCTTCTGTTACCCATGGTTTCTTCGCAGTTACCTTCTTTGTATCTATGTTTGCCCTCCCAACTTCCGTGATGGCTCTTTTTAGAGATATCCATTCCTCTTCAACTGTACTGCCTAAAGAGCTATTCCTTATTGCTATATCTATAGCCTTAGATAACATCAAGCGTATTTCGTCATTCGTTAGTATTTCCGTATCCCACTTGTTTGCCTATTGATTCATCCTGACTAATGTGTTAAACTTCAGCCTCTTCTTTATCACTACTACATTGTGGTCTGAGTCAATGTCTGTTCCTGGGTACGCCTTACAATCCAGTATCTGATTTCGAGACCTCTGTTTGACCATGATGTAATATAATTGAAATCATCCCGTATCACTGGCCCTTTTTCAAGTATACCTTCTCCTCTTGTGATTCTTGAACAGGGTATTCGCTATTATTAGCTGAAACTTGTTACGGGACTCAATTAGTCTTTTTCCTTACTCATTCCTTGTTACAAGCCCATATTCTCCAGTAACGTTTTCTTCTACTCCTTCCCCCCACAATTGCACTCCAGGTTCACATGACTATTAGATTTTCGTCTCCCTTTACGTACTGTATTACTCTTTGAGTATGCTCGTATACTTTCTCTACCCCTTCATCTTCAGCTTGCGGCGTCGGCATATATGTACTTGAACTATCGTTGTCGGTATTGATAAAAACAACTGTATCACTGAACTGTTCACGGTAACACACTCTCTGCCCTACCTTCCTATTCGCACCGAATTCTACTCCCGTTATACCAATTTTTGCTGCTGTTGACATGACCCTCTGCTCATCCGGCCAGAAGTCCTTGTCTTCTTTCCATTTCTCTTCACTGACCCCTACTACATCTAGATTAAGCCTTTGCATTTCCAATTTTCTAGTTTTCCTGTGACTTCCACGCTTCTGACATTCCCCAGACTCGTTAGAACGTTATCAGTTCGTTGATTATTAAATATTTTTCTCATGGTCACCTATCCCCGGCAGTCCTCTTCCGGAGAACCGAATGCGAAATTATTCCGGAATCTTTTGCCAATGGATAGATCATCATGACACTTTTCAATTACAGGTCACATGTCCTGTGGATACACGCCACATGTCTTTATTGCAGTAGTATCCATTACCTTCTGCATCCTCATGCCGTTGATCACTGGTGCTTCTTTCGCCTTTAGGGGCAGTTTCCCACCCTCAAGGCAAGAGAGTGCCCTGAACCCCTCACCTCCGCTCACTTTGAAAAGGCCGTTTGCAGAACGTGGGTGACTTCTTATGCCGGAAATGTTCGGCTGCCCGTGTTGAGTATTAATCAGAATTTAAGCAGTGGCGAGATTCGAATCTGGGACTGAGAATCGTTTTGATTGCTGATCATAGACAATATCCCTAGACTATTTCACTGCACTACATTAATTATTTTTTGGTGTTCCGAATTTTTTTTTATTGTATGTAGGTGTAAGTTTGCAAAACGATATGAGATGGAAGTAGTACGTAAGATCGGATATGGAGAAGGAGAGTGGTTGACTTAGGTTTATTGGAAGAATCTAAGGACGTGAAGCTCAACCATAAAGGCGACCGGGTATAGAACACTACCCTTACTACTGCCTGAGTGTTTGGTATCGCCGCCATGTCTGATGAAAGGAAGGCATCGAGTCAATTCAGAGGCGTGTTGCTAGACACGTTAATAGTAGGTTCTATCAACACTCGAATATGACACAAATGCTTCGTGGACTAAAATGGGAATCCCTGCAGAAAAGAAAAAAACTATGGGGAGGGGGGGGGAGGGGTGGGGGGAAGGTAATTTGGAGAATTGACATATGCGATTTTAATCTCGCCAACGTACTTTTCCCGTAAGGACCACCATCTCAAGAGAAATAAGGCACGGTAAAGGGTCGTGTAAACAGTCGTTTTTCCACGCTCGATTTGCGAGTGTTACAGGAAAGCAAATGGCTAGTAGTGGTACAAGGTATGCTCCTCCATCCACCGTATGTTGACTTGCGGAGTTTTATGTAGCTGTAGATAATGCCGAGCAATTCTGGTGCATGGTGTAATGGTCGCCTAGTCGTAGATATAGCTAATTGCTATAATCGCACTATTTCACTCACATTTACGGAGCTTGTTAGCACTTGATGTTAGGTTGGCGCCATTAAAATGCATTGTGTTGTGGTAATCGCTGCCACTTGCTGGATCGCTGCTGTGTCTCGATGCTGATGCTGGCTCTAAATCTGGTTGTCTAGGTTTAAAACATGAGGTCCCGTGTTTTTTATGTGCTTTTGATGATAAAGAACGAGCGAAACCAACAAATATGTAAACATCAATTATTTATTACTCTGGTGGCCATCTTAATTCCACTGTCCACCAAAGACCATGACACAACACAAAGTAGTACTTCCTTTACATGTTCTTTCCATTGTTTATCCACCTCAAACAATAACACACAAACACACTTTACCAAAGTGACATTCCGACTGCCCCCCGACCCTTCTTGCTGCTTGTATTTATAACATTGTCAAAGAACTACTAAAAAGAGATATAGTTTATAAGTCACATGTACATCTGTTATCGTAATTTGTGCAGAAAAGTTATTAATTTGCATCAAGTGACATAATTTAACATGTTATTAAAATGACAGACAGATTTGTTGACTTGACAGAATAATTCTTTGTTACAAAAAGGCCGTTTTTTAGAAGTTTGTCAATTGACTTCTCTAATTTGCATAAATAAGTAATTAACATGAATTATTAAGAATTACATTGGTTTTCGTCTAAAATAGGATTGATTACATGAATACTGAGTGAAACCGCTCCTAGTGAACAAATAGGTTTCACTGGGTGATTTTTATTTAAGGAGATGCAAAATACCTAAGTTGGCCATTATTTTTCGTACTTCATATTAATTATTTAAGATGAACTTAGTGTTTTTACATGATGACATTTGCTGTATCAGTGATCAAGTGATATAAACTTTTGTGTGGGTCAGTTATTCAGTATAATTTAATGGGTCGACTGTTTATGGAGACATGTTATGCAATCATTGTTAACATACACAATAACTTTTCTATAATCATAAATACTCGTTAAACTGGTTGAATTTGGAGGGTATCGCATACTTCGGTACAGTAAAGCCTTTAATATGTTCCGTTACAATGGGAACCAATATTTTTAACGTAACAGTGTAGGTGATACTTTACAAAGCTGTTGTTATATCAAGTAATAGGTCAGCAATAGGTTCAGTGGTCATAATTCATCTCAAATGTTTGAAAAGAGCGACAAGTTCTGTAGAATTACGTCAAAATACCTCACACATGTAATGTCGGCAGGGTCGTCTCTACCTCACATTAGGTGTTCGCGGCCTGCAGGCAGATGGTTCACATGCCACGGGCCACTGCCTGGCAACTTCACGGCGCAATCCTGGCCGGAGCACGGCGTCTGCAGTGTCTGTCTGGGAGCGGGTGTTGGGTAACGGGCCAAGTCGTGTGTGAAAGCGAGTCGGCGCTTTCTCTGAAGGCTGCCTAGTCGAACCTCGTCCATTCGCTTCCACGGCGCAACTCCTCCGTCTTTTGAAACACTTCACTGTCGTCAGTATCAGGAACATTGTGCTTGCTTTTCCTCTCATTATCCTCTACCCTATCCTTCTTCGTTAGTTACAGTAGTCGGTAAATAATTTTAAAAACTCCTGCGTGATATTTCATTGTCAATCTGCATTCCACGTTTCCTATCCTTCTTGGATTGAATGCTTTCCTACGATCAAACTATTGATGGCTCATGTGTTGCGATAAGCTCGTTCTTTCCTTATTAGGTCGAATATTGTCGGACAGATTTAGTAGTAATGTAAATATACAGTACGTTTTACATACAAACAGAACCAGTTCGGTAAGCTACACATTGTGACTTAGGTGTTTCCCTCTTGCCCGATTATTCGGTAATTCGGTAACGTGATGGGCGGGGTTAATTGTCACAGCTGCAGTTATTCTATCTGATCAAAAATATGTGGAGAACCATAAGTGGACATTTGTACGGGATGTTCCACCATCCGCCCTTATGACGACTTGACCTCTGGTGGCGACACTTTCAATGAATGTCTCCATTAAGTTTCCTTTAATTTACGTCTATGGTCACAATCTTTTTTTGTTTAACAGATTACCGGTTTCGGTCTTTAATGACCATCATCAGATCTGTTTCATAAAAACAGATCTGATTTGACCATAGACGTAAATTAAAGGAAACTTATTACATATACGGATCACTGTGTTTTTTCGCGACGATGTCGCAGCTTGTGGAATGTCTCCATGTCTGTTGAGGAACAGCAGCCCATTCTTCCTCAATTGCTGAAACCAAAGAAGGCAGTGATGTTGGACGGTAGGGTCTGGAGCGAAGTCAACGTTCTCGCACATCGCTGAGGTGTTCCATTCAGTTGAGGTTGAATTCTTCGGCATACCAGTCCATTTCAGGAACGTAATTGTGCACAGACCATTACCTCACAGACGCTGCTTTATGATAGGGTGCATTGTCGTGTTGATATGAACACTCATCGTCCCCGAACGAGAGCTATACTGTGCTGAATACATAATCCTCTAAACTGTGTCCAGTTGCGGATACGAGCGACATCCTATTGTAGACGTAATGACAACATCGAAAAGTTGTCGCTGACTGGGACTCGAACCTGGATTTCCCGCTTGTCACGAGTGATCGCCTTAACAGCTTCATCTATCCGTGTAGGCTTCACGACCAGACCCAAACTTCTGTATCTCGCCGTAAACGTGTCATGAACCTGCAATTGTACATTTACTGCAAATCCTGTACAGGGGAGACATTTAATACAAAATTGATAGCCTTGTACTGGCGATATTGCAGTGACTGTGTTTGTAAGAAGCACGACGCACTGTTCATTCGAACAATACAATGCAGTGTTCATTCGAACATTTATGCATGTCCGAAGGAAGGAAGGGCGACGGACGACGACATATGGAAGTTTGGGTCTGGCCGTGAAGCGTGCACGGATAGATGAAATTGTTAAGGCGAGTTCTCGCGATAAGCAAAAGACGCGGCTTTGTGTCCGAGTCCATTCTACGTTTGGAGACTGCCCGTATTCGCAACCGCGAATATACACTAAAAAGCCAAGCAACTCGTACACCTGCCTAATATCATGTAGGGCCCTCGCGAGCACGCAGAAGTGCCGCAAAACGAGACATGGCACGGACTCGAATAACGTATGAAGTAGTGCTACAGGAAATCGACACCATAAGTACGAGGGGGTGGTCATCTCCTCTGAACAGCACGTTGCAAGGCATCCCAGATACACTCAACAATGTTCATGTCTGTGGAGTTTGGTGGGCAGCGGAAGTGTTTAAACTCAGAATAGCGTTCCTGGAGCCACTCTGTAGCAATTGGTGACGTGTAGGGTGTCGCATTGTCCTGCTGGAATTGCCAAAATTCGTCGGAATACACAATGGATATGAATGGATGCAAATGATCAGGCTGGATGCTTACGTACTTGTCACCTATCGGAGTCGTATCTGGATGTATCAGGGGTCACATATCACTCCAAATGCCCAGGCCCCACACCATTACAGAGCCTCCACCAGCTTCAACAGTCGCCTGCTGGTGTGCAGAGTCCATGTATTCATGAGGTTGTGTCCTTACCGTTACACGTCCATCCGCTCTATACAATTTGAAATGAGACTCATCCAAGCAGGCAACATGTTTCCAGTGATCAACATCCCAACGTCGGTGGTGACGGACCCTGGTGAGGCGTAAGGCTTTGTGTTATGCAGTCATCTAAGGTACACGGGTGGTCCTTCGGCTACGAAAGCCAATATCGATGACGTTTCGTTGAATGGTTCACAAGCTGACACTTGTTGGTCGCTCAGCACTGAAATCTGTAGCAATTTGTGGAAGGGTTGCACGTTAAACGATACTTTTCAGTCGTCGTTTGACCGGTTCTAGCAGCATCTTTTTCCGGCTGCAGCGATGTCTGGGATTTGATGTTTTTCCGGATTCCTGATATCCACGGTACACATGTGAAACGATCGCATTGGAAAATCCCCGCTTCATCGCAACCTCGATGACGCTGTGTCCTGCCGCGCTAGCCTTAGATGTGTTAAAGTATTCCTGATGCTGTTGTTATTCAAGTGACATCCAGAGATTGGTCAACGTCCGAAGTCATTCACCTCTCCTGATCGATCCACTCCACTGTTACCTCTTCTCTTTTGACATCATAGTACTCCACGACTTCTTTTATAGACATCTGGTGCTCAATTCCACTTGGCATAGGAGTCTGCGGATACTTTTGATCAGATGGTTTACGTAAGTCTGAGGGCTTTCGTGCTAGATGGCCTCTATGATAAAATCTTCTATTTAGGCCGCATCACTTTCCTCTTTAAACTGCTCGACAATTAGACCCTGCTGACATCTTCTTTAGATCTCCACTGGTGTGCCTGCATCGCTGAACGCTGTCGAAAAATAATGTCGTGTTAAATTACACACATCAAAAAAAGGTTTGCGTCACCTCGGTTCCGAGAGTTTCGGAACCTGTACAGAAAACTGGAGTAGAGATCAACATAAACATCGTTTCCACCATTTTTATTGCTTATGAAAACCATACCCAGTAGTACGTCCCATTACATTGATGCATGCCTTTATTCGTCGTGGCATACTATCCACAACTTCATCAAGGCACTCCTCAACGGTTATCCGGCGTAGATCCCTCAGAGTGGTTGGTGGGTCACGTCGTCCATAAACAGCCTTTTTCAATCTATCCCAGGCATGTTCGATAGGGTTTATGTCTGGAGAAAATGCCGGCCACTCTAGTCGAGCGATGTCGTTACCCTGAAGGAAGTCATTCACAAGATGTGCACGATGGGGGTGCGAATTGTCGTCCATGAAGACGAGTGCCCCGTCAATATGCTGCCTATATGGTTTTACTGTCGGTTGGAGGATTACATTCACATATCGTACAGCCGTTACAGCGCCTTGCGTGACCACCAGCGGCGTACGTCGGCCCAACATAATGCCACCCCAAAACAGCAGTGAACCTCCATCTTGGTACATTCGCTTGAGACTGTGTCTAAGGCATTCAGCCTTACCAGGTTGCCTTCAAACACGTCTCCGAAGATTGTCTGGTTGAAGGCATATGCGACCCTCATAGGTGAAGAGAACGTGATGCCAATCCTGAGCGGTCCATTCGGCATGTTGTTGGGCCCATCTGTACCGCGATGCATGGTGTCGCGGTTGCAAAACATGGACCTCGACAGTGACGTCAGGAGTGAAGTTGCGCATCATGCAGCCTATTGCACACAGTTTCAGTCGCTACACGACGTCCTGTGGTTGCAAGAAAAGCATTATTCAACATGGTGGCGTTGATGTCAGGGTTCCTCCGAGCCATAATCCGTAGTAGTAGCCTGAACAAGGCATATCATCGACAGTTCGTGTCTCTCTGTATCTCCTCCATATCCGAACAACATCGCTTTGGTTCACTCCGAGACGCGTGGACACTTCCCTTGTTGAGAGCCCTTCTGGCACAAAGTAGCAATACGGACGCGATCGAATCGCGGTATTGACGGTCTAGGCACGGTTGAACTGCAGGCAACATGAGCCGTGTACTTCCTTCCTGGTGGAATGACTGGAACTGATAGGCTGTCGTATTCCCTCGTCTAGTAGGCGCTGCTCATGTATGGTTGTTTACATCTTCGGGTGGGTTTAGTGACATCTCTGAACAGTCACAGGGACTGTGTCTGTGATACAATATCCACAGTCAACGTCTATCTTCAGGAGTTCTGGGAACCGGGTTGTTGCAAAACTTTTTTGATGTGTGCATTAAACACTATTTGCCCGCCCTTTCCCAAAGGCACCGGGAAAAGATATTCAGGCTGCTATTGGTGGGCCGTCACCATTTCAGTATCTGGTTCCAGTATTTACCCAATGACGACAGTATTACCTTAAGAACATGATCGTATAAGGAACGAAAAGGTAACATTCTACTAGTCGGATCTTGGAATGTCAGAAATGTGTATGTGGCAGGCAGTTAGAAAATCTGAAAAGGGAAATACAAGGGCTGAAACTAAGTTATTGGCGGTCAGTGAAGTGAATCGGAAAGAAGATAAAGATTTCTGGTCAGATGAATATAGGATAATATCAACAGCAGCAGAAAATTGTGTAATAAGAATAGGATTCGTCATGAATTCGAAGGTAGGGAGTGAGTTACTGTGGACAATTAAGCGAAAAGAATATTTTCGTCATTATCAAAAGCCAACCAACTATAACACCAATACATCATGTATATATTCCGACGTCACAAGTAGAAAATGAAGAGACAGAGAAAGTATATGAGGACATTGAACAAGTGATTCATTATGTAAAGGGGATGTAGTGGAGGAACGATGTACCAAAGGAAAGAAGTAAGTTACAAGAGAATATGGCCTCGCTGATAGTAGAGCGGAGAAAGACTAAGTCCTGCAATAAATTTCAGTGAGTAATGGCGATATAACGTTCAGAAATTGCCATAAATGATTGGAAACTGTCCGGAGGCACTGGAATATTCCAGGTGGAGTACTTCATGGTCAGAGAATCTTAAATCAGATATTACATTGTATGTGCTCTGAACAGAATGTAGTAACTAAAGTTTAAGAGAAACGTCGAGAAGTAACATTGTGGAAAAAATTAATTTATTAAAAAACTGAGAGTGATGGTGTAGTCTCGAAATTCGCCAAGGACGTATAGACCGCGGTAATAAATACTGAATTTGGCACCTTAGTTGATGATAGTCACATAGGTTGGACAGACAGCAACACAGCAGTACAAGTCGATTAGGTATGAAAGAAACGGGAAGTGCAGGAAACTCAATAGAATGTGAAGAAATCGAAAAAGTTATGATCACCCAATGAACTGATGCAGCATACATAATTCAAGGTAACCTTCAGGACAATTAAAAGCAGAGGCATCAGTATTTAGAGTACCTGAGGAGATGCACCATCAAGCGCAGTTAAGAGCACGGATGGGTGGAAAGTGTAAACTCAGGAATTATCTGATCGTCATCTAACAGATCCACAATTTTCTTTACAATTATTATGTATACCGTGCCTCGCCAGCACACTCGATGCTTGAGTTGTTAACCTTATTGTGTGATAATTTTCTGATTTACCTACCTTTGGTATCATTACTTTTGTTTCCAGTCTCACGTATTCTACAATCTTGAACATTCACCTGCCATTCCCTACGATGAATTTAGAAATTCCATAGGAATGCTGCCCATCCCTTAAGCCGACTTCGATCTCAGGTCTTCCGAGGCCCTTTCAGGCTACACGTCTGTGGACAAATTATTTTTTTTAGAGCAGTACTCTACTTTTTATCTACCTTCGTACGGAATTTGTCTCAACTAAGTTCGTAAGTCTGTTTATTTGCAGAACATTGCCTGCCTACGTCTTGCTGCCTCAGCGAGGCCTGCCCCCTCCCTTAAATTACACCTAGAAACGCCGGCGGCGGCGGTGGCGGAAGTGACGCGGCACGCCGGCGCGCTTGCTTCCTTCATTTCCTGCGAAACTGCGCTCGCACCCACTTTACGGCGGTGTGAAGCGCGCAGTCGACAGCAATTGCCCGGCGTAAATAGCGAGCGGCCCACCCGTAGCGCACAACCCTCCCCGTCTGCCAAGAAGCTCGCCGAATAAGCCAGCCTCTAGCGCGGTCTTCTGGAAGCACTACAGAGCGCGAAATATTGAGGCTGCTGCTGGTGGTGGTGAATAGTGCCGGCGCTGCATCCTGACTGTAACAAGGTTTGTGAACAAAGCAACGCACTGGAGACATACTTGAGGCCCCCGATTTGATCTCAAAGAAGCATCTTAAGCTTAGGAATGACAGTATAACAAATGGAAGGGTAACGTTCTACCAGTCGGAGTGTGGAATGTCAGAAATGTGAACATGGCCTTAGAAAATATGGAAAAGGATATACAAGGGCTCAAACAACATTATTGGGGATCAGTGAAGTGAAACGGAAAGAAGATAAAGATTTCTGATCAGATGACTATAGGGCAGTATCTACATCTACATCTACATACAATCCACGATACTGTGCGTGGCGGAGGGTACCTCGTACCACAACTAGCATCTTCTCTCACTGTTCCACTCCCAAACAGAACGAGGGATATATTACTGCCTATATGCCTCTGTACGAGCCCTAATCTGTCTTATCTTTGTGGTCTTTCCGCGAAATATAAGTTGGCGGCAGTAAAATTGTACTGCAGTCAGCCTCAAATGCTGGTTCTCTAAATTTCCTCAGTAGCGATTCACGAAAAGAATGCCTCCTTTCCTCTAGAGACTCCCACCCGGGTTCGTGAAGCATTTCCGTAACGCTTGCGTGATGATCAAACCTAGCAGTAACAAATCTAGCATCCCGCCTCTGAATTGCTTCTATGTCCTCCCTCAATCCGACCTGATGGGGATCCCAAACGCACGAGCAGTGTCAACAGTTGCACAAAATGGTGGAGAAAGAGTTGTAATGTAAGGCAAAGAATGAGTTACTGTAGACAGCTCAATGGAAAGGTTATTTTCATCAGTTTCAACAGCCAACCAATGGTAAGACCTCAGAAGAAACAGTAATCGACTTGGGTATTTCATTGTTTTAGTGCTCTTCACTCGGAAGACTGGTCTGATGCAGCTATCCATCATAATCTGTCCTGTAGAAGCATCTTCCTGTCTATGTAACTAGTGCAACCAACACCTATTGGAACCTGGTTCCCGTTCTCAGTCCTTGGTCTCCGTCTATAACGTTTAGCCTCCACGCGTCTCTTCATTACCAAACTGATTATTCGCGTTACAGTGGTCATTACTTCATGGTCCATTCGCGTTTAGTGTGATCACTGCCTATATTCGACGCCAACATGCAATAATCGCTCGGAGACGTGTAATATTTCTGGCTTAGTCAGCCATCATATTAGGCTCCAAGAAGCTGTTCCCAGAGCAGTGGAGATGCAAGAAGTATATAGGAGGGAGGAGGAGGACATTGGTGTTTAACGTCCCGTCGACAACGAGGTCATTAGAGACGGAACACAAGCTCGGATTAGGGAACGATGGGGAAGGAAGTCGGCCGTGCCCTTTCAAAGGAACCATCCCGGCATTTGCCTGGAGTGATCGAGGGAAATCACGGAAAACCTAAATCAGGATGGCCGGACGCGGGATTGAACCGTCGTCCTCCCGAATGCGAGTCCAGTGTGCTAACCACTGCGCCACCTCGCTCGGTAAGAAGTATATAGATGACGAATTGTGGTGTGAGGTACCTGTGACAGATGTTAGGTTCGGTACCATTCCCGTGAGAAAGACCGTCTGTATAATGCTACTGCTCTGTGACTGGCTGCTGTGTTCGGAGCAAGGGCGCCGAAACGTTAAAGTATAGTTATTATTATTAGTTAAAGTACTCATTGGATGATGTTACTTTTTAATATAAATATCTAGCAACAGCTGACTATCAATCAGTCATTTTAGAATTATTAAAAATAATTTAAATCAAAAACAAAAGACTGACGAAATTGCAGACGAAGCACTTCGGAAGGTTTCGGGTCACGCATTTTCTGGTACGGCGCGAGAAGTGTTTCGGGCTGTTCGTCACGCTGGATTAGGCAGTCGAGAAGAACAGACATGTCTGTCGTAGGATGTGTTTCCAATTTTTATTTAAGTTCCTGTTCGTCACTGTGGATTAGGCAGTCGAGATATACAGTCATGTTGTCTGTGGCAGAATGTGTTTGCCAGTATTCAGTATTAAAAGATTCACTCCGGTTGTCATGAGGCATAGACACGTGCCACAAATAGTGTGAAAGTACATTTTCGTAAATATTGTGTTTGACCATGTACTTTGCTGTATCAGAAGGAGGTGTATTAAGATCATGTAGTCTTCTCGTGTGGCTATATTAAAATACGCGAGCGGCATCCCAAAGAAGTGATACATTATTTCAGAACAGAACCTCGCTAAAAGTCAGTTTCAGCCTCAAGATACAGAACCTACCACCTGCGTGCTGTTTCCTGCGCTGGGGACATCGACTTAAAGACAGCAGGTTAGTGAAGTATAACAGAACCTTCGTATTCCACACAGTGCAGTGGAAACGACTAGGCGCCTCACGTGTACTGCATGCACAGAACAAATGTGCTCAGTGACACGTCATCTGCAGTAATGCAGAGGGGGTAAAGGAGGATGATCGTTATTAACGCCAACTATCAAATCATTCTTCCTTTCTTGCCGTAGGCTGCAGCTGGCTGTATTAGCAGTGGTGGGTGCATAAAGGGGAAAGGAGGGGTGACGGAAAACTTTATGAATTGAGGATGGCTTCAGATCCCATGCGACAGGGGCGTCGTTGGTGCCGACGCGCGCCACAACTTGCAGACGACAGCACTCATCACGCTCCAGCAGCACCAAGGCCGCCTCCAGACCTCGAGTCAAGACGCCGGTAGATATACGGAGTGCAGATTGCTTCATAGCCCTGAACGCTGTCTTCCTAATGGGCTCCATAATGCGCCTGATATAGGGGCTCCCGATAACTTGCAATCCTCTGCCCACGTGTGCCTGTTCTGAGTCTGTTGAAGGAACGGGCTCCTCTTCACTCACAGAGCGAATGAACGAGACCAGACGCCCAGCCTACACATTGGCCCTTCGCCTCAAGCGGCGCTAACGCGTTACATCGCGCCACTCCCCCTGCTGTAAGGGCGGATTTACCAACCCAGCACCATAGTCCGTGAGAAAAACAAGCGACAAGTAGGTGTACCACGTGACGCGCCAGATTCTCCACCACCTCTACACCCCTAGACAGCTTCCTGAAGGTGACTCACCGCTCACCGTAGCCAAAAGCACATTCAGCTGTTCGGGAACTGCGGCCTGCTCGTCCAATGCGGCCAGCTCCTCCTGCGTCTGCACACAGCACGCACGCATTTTACCCATCTTAGTAAGATTAACTGAAGAAGTAAACTACAAAAGATGACATATAGCAAGATATGCAACTTGTTACACTCCCGATCTGTCGCCAATGGACGCTAATACCTTAATAAACAGTGTGGCTGGCTGTTCATATGATGAATGGGCTACACACTAAATGCATGTAGGCAATATATACTACTAGGGAAACACAGAAAACTCTAAATACGTGACGTACTTTCCTGGAGGTGAGTCACAGGTGACAACAGGATACTGATATCCTACACATTTGTGCTTGATGTTGATTGTTAATGACCAAGTGGACGAAATTAGCAATTCCCCAATTAAATAAAGGTTTCTTTTCAAACAAAAAACAGATTCGAGGAGCAAAATTAATTATTTGAAGAAATTTAATGTGGCTATCGACTCAAGGTGAAAAAAAATCATTATTTTACCTGACTTCCTGATAAGATTTGGTCGACTACCTGGAGCAGTGGTTAATGTCCTAGACTCGTGTTCGAAAATACCGGAGTACGGAATCTCTTTAAGGGGCTCCGGAACGGCTCAAAATCATGAAAAGTTCAATATTTACTTTTTTGCGTTTTCTGAATCTGCAGACTATTACCTTTTAATAGATATATAATTTATTCGATTCCGAAGACTACAACTATTTTTAAATTATTTTTGAAATGTGTTCTACATGGGCGTGACCCACTGTGGCGCTGTTAAACTGCTGTGAAATGGTGTTATTATTAACGTCCGTGTTCATCAGGTACATTTTAGTGATGTGAGATAAAGTATGTGTTGTGGCTAACCTGTGATGGTTCAATATATATCACTGGTGTGATTGTCGATTGTTTCATGTTTATTTACTCTGTCGTTATCTCGAAAATATTCGTAATTAATTCTGTTTCTTGAGTCTCTGTTTTGTTTAAGTATAATAATGAGTAAAAGTAAAGTTATTAGAAATCCTCTGAAGGATGGCAACATTGTAAGGTGCAAGGTATTTAGAAATATGGGAATGAAGATAGGTTCTAACATGGTACGAGCGATGCTTGCTTTAGACAAGGAACGCCTTCGGGCTGCAGACAGGGCTGTAAAGAGTCTAGAAATACAAGCAAGAGTAAACAGGAGGAGGAACAAGAGGAAGCTGGAGGAGGAGTTTGCAGAGGATGAAGATAATCCATCCTATGGACCTGGAATGCACTAAAAAGTTAATCCAATCTTTGTCGCTCGATTCCCAAAACTTTTATTTTCTCATGCGAATTACATGTTTTCTAAGGATCTTCCAAACATATTTGTTTCAAACTTTCAGTAAATGTTACACAGTACCTTCTGCATAATTTAACACAGCCTTTTTCCAAAAAACTGTATATTTTTGAATATATAAATAAAAAATTGCAAAAAATTGTTGTGAATTTTCATTACAATTGAAAAAAAATCATCTTTAATAACTGAACTAAAATTTTGTAAAATTCCTGTGTTAAGTTGTAGCCCATATTCCAATAAATAATCTGTAAAAAGTTCAACTTCCTACCTCAAATACTTTGTGAGGAAAGATGTAATTTATAAGCGTTATTTTAAAATTGCAAGTATAGGGCGTTCCGGAGCCCCTTAAGTACCATATGTTTTTTTTTTCGCTTGCTCTTCAATGTGACAACTACTGTCATGCACACGCTACTCTCTACTGTGAAACGCTCTTCATCTCTCATAGATACTGCACCATGTATTAATTTGAACCTAAACCTGAACTGAAAGTTCCTGGCAGATTAAAACTGCGAGCTGGACTGGACATTGAACCAGAGAACGTTGGAAGATACAGAGGAGGTACTGGCGGAAATAAAGTCGTGAGGGCGGGTCGTGAGTCGTGCTTGCATATCTTGGCCTGGTCACGGTCGGGAAGATAGTTTTAATCTACATCTATATAGATACTCAACAAGCCAACGCACGGTGGGTGGCGGGGCGTACTGTGTACCACCACCAGTCATTTCCTTTCCTATTCCTCTGTATGAGTCGTAATTACCCGTATCTTACCTTCGTTGTCTTAACGCGACAAGTACGTTGCAGAAGGTCCTGCAGAAAGTATCATCACTTCTACTCCAAGCTGCTGGTAGGTTGTGTTCACAAAATGAACAGCATAGAGACAGAAGTGATGACACTTTCTGCAGGACCTGACCATCATTCTGCAGGACAACGCTCAAGCACGTACAGTGCAAGCTGTTACTGACTTGTTTGACTGATGGGGCTGCTAAATGCTATACCACCTACTGCACTCCCCTGACTTGAAAACTCGTAAGTTGAACTCAATTTTTAAACTGAAGGAAACACTTCACGGCATTCGCTTCAGAGCTGCTACACATTCGTCGGGCAATAGACCGCGCCACTCGAACTATCTACACAACTAGCACTGCTAAGAGTATCCTACGACTTCCACATCGCTGGCAACGGGTTATACACAATGCTGGTGACTACTTTAAAGATCAGTAAGGCTATGAAACACGTATCTATCTTGTACGAACTGTAAATAAATTGTTGCTACTATTTATGTTCCAACCCTCGTATATTGTTACTGGTACACTGTCATTATGATAAAATTTCTGAGCATAATGTTGCAAGGCACCTGAAAATGCAACGAGAATGTAAAGTCTGTTGTAAGGAAGGCGAATAGTGCATTTCGCTATATTGGGAGAATTTTAGAAAATTGAAGTTGACATATAAAGGGTACAATACACTAAACACTTATGCGACCAGTTCTTTAGTATTGTTCAAGTGTCTGGAGCCCCATCATGTTGAATTAAAACGGTAGCACTAAAGGAATTCAGAGCTGTGCTGCTAGATATATTACTGGTGGGCTCCATCAAAATGTGAATAATACAGAAATGCTCTTTGCCTCAAATGGTAATAACTGGACGGAAGAGACGTCCTTTTTGAAATACTTTGTTGTACGTGGAACAGGGAAGGGAATGACTTGTAGTGGAGCAAGATGTGTAATAGCGTGACATATGGTGTATACATGTACATGTAGACACAAATGTTTCTATCATCGACAATTTCCTGGCTCTCATAATACTGACATAAGTAGCAACCAACATTAGAAGAAGCACATGTGTCATTGTTTTGAGATTGTCATTCATCACAGGAAAACACCACTGAGTTCTCAGAGGTGTTAAGATAGGGTGTAGCCAAATACGATATGCATGCATCTGCTTAGTCCATGCTTTCCAGCTTCGACCACAGACACACACATATACACACACACACACACACACACACACACACACACACACACACACACACATTAGTCCACACCATCATTATTAGTCTACATAGACATGCTTGGTCTACACCTGCGTGCTTACACTACATATAGCTCCTTAGTCCACACATGTCTCCTTAGGCTACACTTGCCTGCTTAGTGCACATATGCATGCTTGGTTCAAACATTGCTGCATATTCTACATATATATGCTTAGCCCAAACAGACCTGCTTAGTCCACATGTACAGTGGTACTCAAAAGTATCCGAATGACCTGAATTGCATTTCGCCTGATTCGCATGCAACCCACATAACGCAGCTGACTAGCAGGTCCTCTTATCGCTCCTCGGTACAGTCGTTTGACTATTGAAAATGGTTCCAACAAGTCACCACTAGAAAACACTGCTCTGTATCGCAATAACTCAAGATGTAAAGTAACACCAAGGTACTACAAATATCAGGGAACACCTTATCAGTGATAAGACTGTCCTTAAGGCTAGTAAGCTCGCGTTTATTACAATAAATGGCATGCCTGAAATGTTATCACTCTCATTATTTCGTCAGATAGGTAATGCACGTAGTACGTTCGTAGTATTCATGATTTCCTCTTCAAAGTAACATACCGTACTTATTATTTAACACAAAATTACATTAAAAATTTAAGTTATTCACGAGCAGCTAGTTGAGAATGTTTATGAACTTCAAATGACACGAAGAACCGTCTCGTTCAGCATATGGATACAAACCCAGGTCATGCAGACTAAGCAAAGACTTCGTGACTGACGGAAACTAACAGTCATTCCTGAGTTGGCATACAGAGAGTGATCTCCCTCGATTTTAGACAGTATCAGTTAGCAAATATCTACTTTAGATTACATAATGTAAACGTTTCTAATGGACGCGAATACCTACCCAGCATCTATTGTCCTTGTTAACGAACAACGAGAGATGTTAAATATAGCTTCTTCACAAGTAACTTACTTGAAATGCCGTGAGGTAAAGCTTTGTGTTGGACAGGGATTCGAACCCAGAACCAGCCGGCCGAAGTGGCCGTGCGGTTCTAGGCGCTTCAGTCTGGAACCGCGAGACCGCTACGGTCGCAGGTTCGAATCATGCCTCGGGTATGGATGTGTGTGATGTCCTTAGGTTAGTTAGGTTTAACTAGTTCTAAGTTCTAGGGGACGAATGACCTCAGAAGTTGAGTCCCATAGTGCTCAGAGCCATTTGAACCAGAACCTAATCGGATTGTTGTTGAAGCACAATCAACTGTGACGTACCGGATTTTCTCGTCAGTAGGTAAATGATGTAACTGAAATGACGAGACGAAACATTAACTTTTTCCTTCCCAGGACTCCAACCTGGCACCTATCGCTTTTATATTCTAGAGAACGTTAAATATTGGTTTGTTACACCAGCAGCGACATGTGAGCTTGTTTGAACTAGAATTGATGTGACGAAGAGTTCAGTGCTGACTGGGAATCGAACCCCACATATATCGTTGTTGACTGCACACAAAGAGACATAAGCTACCGAAGTTTTCTCCACCAGCAGCTCGGAATAGCATCCTTAAACATACTGTGATCTCGCAAATAGTTCTGTGTCTCACTGGGCGTCGAAAACGTCACATATCGTTAGTGTTGACAACGAATTAAAATACATTACAAATCAAAATTGTTATCCACCAGCAGATAGGTGTCCTCATGTTAGAATATGTGTCCTACGACCCTACATAGCGTTTGTTTCGTCACTAGAAATATATAACTAGTATAAGGAAGGTTACTGCTGATAGAGTTTCTACGTGTCTCGGCTCCTGACTATTGTTGTTGAACCTAACATCTACTTGGTAGAGAAGGAATATCATGTTTAACGTGAGTTTCAGACCGCAGTGCCATTACACCTTCTTCATTTGGCGTAGCCAGAAGAGAATAGAATCTGTCTCTCCTTATCAAAAATCATCAGCAGAAGTTGGAATCGAACCCAGACCATAAAGATATGAAACTAACATCAATCCAACAGACCACCAAGTCCTCTTCTCTTTGCCTCAATTTTCTATCGTACCAACGATGCGCCACACTGGATGAGAAATCAGACACACAGGCTCCCTGTAGTGATTTGCTGCATGTTCAGTACATTCATTTACTTGGTTGACCGAATCGCCATGAACTAGCTACCTCAGCTACCCAGTGCTTACATTCGACTCTGTTTTGTAATCACAGAAATAAAATCACGTAACTGCCACCTTCACAGAACTGCGAACAGTGTAGGATGCAGAAATTTAAATAGGAAGTGGTCCTTTCCACTTGAGCTACTCTATTGCGCTATCTGTTTGTTAAAAACGTCGTGCAGTGCAAAAGAAAAGCTGTAACTGTCTGTGTCTCAGAAGTCTAGATCCGGTCATATGCATTATCTCACACCGCTGTGGAATGCGGAAGTTCTGGAGGAATCGTTCCTGACTTTTGGAGCTGCAGTAACTAAGTGTCAGTGAGCAGCGTAATGGTAAGCGTCGCGCGCATTGCGTGAGACGTCCTGAGTTCGAGTACATTCACTCCTACATTTTTTGAAGCGCAGTTCTGCTGTCTGCTGAAGTTATCAATCTAATGAAACTTTGAACACAATTCCCTTCACGTCTCAATCCATAATAGTCGCATGTGGAAAAAGGGCTAACTTCTGCGACATTTTCTTCTTTTCCGGTCTAATAGACGGCCAGGCAGCAGTTGCAGCTCGAAACTTTTGTATTATGTATGGGGAGAGCGTACCGTACCAAAATACATCAGAAAAGTATTTTCTACATCAGATGTGGTGTGGTAGTGGCATTTTATTCTTCATGAAACCTTGTTTGACAGCTTTAACTCAGAACTAGTTTTCTACACGCATGTAATCAATAAACTGCAGTTGCCTTGTCAAACTGTTATAGATAACATCAGAGAATTCTCATATATCGTTGATGATTAATTTCTCTCTCATGTTTACTATTATTTAACAACACTAAAAGAAACCTTTCGAAAACTGTGCACTGTATTATAAGAAATGAAATAAAACTACCCACGATCACCTTACGACGAAAGTCTGTTTCAATAAAACTGAGTATCTGTACACAAGCGTGCCTCTATCGGCACGAATTAGTAAAATACTACTCACTTAGATTTCGATTGGGTCTGTGTTTGGTGTTATACTGTGCCATACTCAATTGGTGTGCAAATGTAGCATTCCATAAATAACGTTATGTATTCCTAGAAACCCAAAATTTGCTTGTCAGCAGCAGAAAGAGGCTTTACCTGTAGTGCAGCATTGTAAGTTTTTCACCATTGTACTATGAGCCTGAAGTATTTTCTTGCGTTTTCTTTATCGATGTTTGATCTGACTGCTTGTAGCTCTTTCACAGAAGGGTTAAATACGTCACAGTCAGCGAGACTGGAACCGCGAACCACAACAGACGCTTTTTTTACAGGTCAGCACGTTACCACACAGCTACCAAAGATGTATATGTATCGGATTACTATTACGAGGTCACTAGAGACTACAACTCGTAAATCTCTATTTAAAGGACAAGATAAGTTGCGATTTTCACGTGCAACAACTTTCCTGGGCTGAAGACCGTAAATTTACAATCTTTTGTTACACCTCAAGCGATAATAACTCCGATTATTCAATGGAAATGACAGGAAAAATCAAGTGAACTTTGAGGCTTAATTCCGTGCACACAAGGAAGTAACTCGTCGATCACAGAGTTGCAAAACATACCTTGCGTTGTTGCCAAATTTCAGTTACATTACCAGCAGGAAGAAGGCGAACCGATCTGATCCTACAGCAGGCTGGGAAGTGACCATAGCTGACGTCTCAAAGGCGCCTCACCGATAGTCGAGTACAACAAACAAATAAAAGTAAAAGAAGGAAATGTATGTGTGTGTGTGTGTGTGTGTGTGAGAGAGAGAGAGAGAGAGAGAGAGAGAGAGTGAGAGAGAGAGAGAGAGAGAGATTGAGAGAAATAAAAATAAAAATGAATGAGAGAGAGTAAAAAATTGTTGTAAAGTAATTGGATCATGGTATATAAAGAGATGGTGGTCTGTTGGATTGATGTTAGTTTCATATATTTATGGTCTGGGTTCGATTCCAACTTATACTGAGGATTTTTGATAAGGACAGACAGATTCTATTCTCTTCTGGCTATGCCAAATGAAGAAGGTATCATGGCACAGCGGTCTGAAATAAACGTTAAACGTAATATTCCTTCTCTATCAAGTAGATGTTAGGTTCAACCACAATAGTCAGGAGCCGCGACACGTAGAAACTCTATCAGCAGTAACCTTCCTTGTACTAGTTATTTATTTCTAGTGACGAAACAAACCTATTCTACCATGAGAACACCTATCTGCTGGTGGATAACAATTTTGATTTGTAATGTATTTTAATTCGTTGTCAACACTAACGATATGTGACGTTTTCGACACCCAGTGAGACACAGAACTATTTGCGAGATCACTGTAAGTTCAAGGATGCTGTTCTGAGTTGCTGGTGGAGAAAACTTCGGTAGCTTACGTCTCTTTGTGTGCAGTCAACAACGATATGTGTGGAGTTCGATTCCCATTCAGCACTGAACTCTTTGTCACAACATTTCTAGTTCAAACATGCTCACATGTCGCTGCTGGTGTAACAAACCCATATTTAACGTTCTCGAAAATAGCAGCGATAGGCGCCAGGTTGGAGTCCTGGGAAGGAAAAAATTAATATTTCGTCGCGTCATTTCAGTTAAAACAATTACCTACTGACGAGAAAATCCGGCATGTCACAGTTGATTGTGCTTCGATAACAATCCGATTAGGTTCTTGGTTCGAATACTTGTCCAACACAAAGCTTTACCTCACAGAATTTCAAGTACGTTACTTGTGAAGAAGCTATATTTAACATCTCTCGTAGTTCGTTAACAAGGACAATAGCTACTGGGTAGGAATTCGCGTCCGTTAGAAATGTTTACATTATGTAATTTAAAGTAGATATTTGCTAACTGATACTGTCTAAAATCGAGGGACATCACTCTCTGTATGCCTACTCAGGAATGACTGTTAGTTTCCGTCAGTCACGAAGTCTTTGCTTAGTCTGCATGATCTGGGTTTGTATCCATATGCAGAACGAGACGGTTCTTCGTGTCATTTGAAATTCATAAACATTCTCAACTAGCTGCTCGTGAATAACTTAAATTTTTAATGTAATTTTGTGTTAAATAGTAAGTCTGGTATGTTACTTTGAAGAGGAAATCATGAATACGACGAACGTACTACGAGCATTACCTATCTGACGAAATAATGAGATTGATAACATTTCAGGTATGCCATTTATTGTAATAAACGCGAGCTTACTAGCCTTAAGGGCAGTCTTATCTGTGATAAGCTGTTCCTGATATTTGTAGTACCTTGTTGTTACTTTACATCTTGAGTTATTGCAATACAGAGCAGTGTTTTCTAGTGGTGACTTGTTGGAACCATTTTCAATAGTCAAACGACTGTACCGAGGAGCGATAAGAGGACCTGCTAGACAGCTGCGTTATGAGGGTTGCACGCGAATCAGGCGAAATGCAGTTCAGATTGTTCGGATACATTTGAGCACGACTGTACCTACTTAGTGCAGAGGCCTGCTTAGTTCACCCATGACTGCTTAGTCTGCGCACATGCCAACTTAGCCCATGCAAACACACAGATGCTTAATCCAGACATGCTTGTGTAGTAGACATTCACCTTTTCAATCTACACACATCTGCTCAGTCCATGTACACATCCTTGGACCACACACACCTGCATAGTCACCACACATCTGCTTAGTCCACACATACACACACACACACACACACACATACACACACACAAACACTCACACACACACACACACACACACACACACACACACACATACATACATACCTCCTAACTTCTTAGACACCTTCATTTTTTTTTTGTCATCATTCTTCTGACTGGAGCCACGAATTCCTCACCTGTGCTAACATCTTCATCTCAGAGTAGCACTTGCAATCTACGTCCTCAATTATTTGCTGGATGTATTCCAATCGCTCTCTTCCTCTACAGTTTTTGCTCTCTAAAGCTCCCTCTAGTACCATGGAAGTCATTCCCTCATGTCTTAACAGATGTCCTATCATCCTGTCCCCTCTCTTTATCAGTGTTTTCCACATACCCCTTTCCTCTCCAGTTCTGTGCCGAACCTCCTCATTCCTTACCTTATCAGACCACCTAATTTCCAACATTCGTCTGTATCACAACATCATAAATGCTTCGCTCCTCTTCTGTTGCGCTGCCCCCACAGTCCATGTTTCACTACCATACAATGCTGTACTCCAGACGTACATTCTCAGAAATTTCTTCCTCAAATTAAGGCCGATATTTGATATTAGTAGACTTCTCTTAGCCAGGAATACGCTTTTTGCCGTTGCTACTCTGCTTTTGATGTCCTCCTTGCTCTGTCCATCATTGGTTATTTTACTGCCTAGGTAGCAGAATTCTTTAACTTCATCTACTTTGTGGCCATGAATCCTGATGTTAAGTTTCTCGCTGTTCTCATTTCTACTACTTCTCATTAACTTCATTTTTCTTCGATTTACTCTCAGACCACACTGGGTACTCATTAGACTGTTAATTCCGTTCAGCACATCATGTAATTCTTCTTCACTCTCACTCTGGATAGCAATGTCACCAGCGAATCGTATCATTGGTATCTTTTCACCTTGAATTTTAATTCCACACCTGAATCTTTCTTATATTTCCGTCATTGCTTCCTCGATGTACAGACCGAACAGTAGGGGGCGAAAGGCTACATCCTTGTCTTACAACCTTTTTAATACGAGCTCTTCGTCCTTGGTCGTCCACTCTTATTACTCACTCTTGCCTGTTGTACATATTGTATGCGTCGGCCGGGGTGGCCGAGCGGTTTTAGGCGCTACAGTCTGGAACCGCGCGACTGCTACGGTCTCAGGTTCGAATCCTGCGTCGGGCATGGATGGGTGTTGATGTCCTTAGGTTAGTTAGGTTTAAGTAGTTCTAAGTTCTAGGGGACTGATGATCTCAGAAGTTAACTCCCATAGTACTCAGAGCCATTTGAACCATTTGAACATATTGTATATGACCCGTCTCTCCCTATATCTTACCCTTACTCTTCTCAGACTCTCTGAAATCTTGCCCCCCATTTTACATAGTCGAACACTTTTCGAGATCGACAAATCCTATGAACGTGTCTTGATTTTTCTTTAGTCTTGCTTCCATTATAAACTGCAAGGTCAAGATTGCCTGTCTCGTGCCCTTACCTTTCCTAAAGCCAAACTGATCGTCACCTACCGCATCCTCAATTTTCTTTCCCATTCTTCTGCATATTATGCTTGTAACCAACTTGGATGCTTGAGCTGTTAAGATGACTGTGCGATATTTCTCGCACTTGTCTGCAGTTCGGGTCTTCGGAATTCTGTGAATGAGGCATTTCCGAAAGTCAGATGGTATGTCGTTAGATCCATACATTCTCTACACCAACGTGAATAGTCGTTTTGTTGCCTCATCGTCCAATGATTTTAGAAATACCGATGGAATTTTACCTATCCCTTCTGCCTTATTTGACCTTAAGTCCTCAAAAGCTGTATTAAATTCTTATTCTGATACTGGATCCCCTATCTGTTATGAATCGACTAATACTCCTTATTCTATCACATCGGGCGAATCGTTCCAGACATAGAGGCTTTCAATGTATTCTTTCCACTCATCCGTTCTCTCCTCTACATTTTACAGTGGAATTCCCGTTGCACTCTTAGTGTTATCACACTTGCTTTTAGTGTCACCGAAGGTTGTTTTGACTTTCCTGTATGCACTTCCTGTAAGCCGAGTCACTCCTTCCGACATTCATTTCTTTTTCGATGTTTTCACATTTTTCCTGCAGCCATTTCCTCTTAGCCTCCCTGTACTACCTATTTATTTCATTTCTCATCGACTTGTATTTCTGTATTCCTGAGTTTCTCGGAACATTTTTGTAGTTCCTCCTTTCATCCATCAATTCAAGTATTTCTTCTGTTACCTATGGCTTCTTCGTAGTTACCTTCTTTGTACCTATGTTTTCCTTCCCAACTTCTATGATGGCCCTTTTTAGAGGTGCCCATTCCTCTCCAACTGTACTTCGTACTGGGCTATTCGTTATTGCTGTATCTATAGTCTTACAGAACTTCAACCGTATTTCGTCGTTCCTTAGTACTACCGTATCCCACTTCTTTGCGTATTGTTTCTTCCTGACTAAAGTCTTACACTTCAGCCTACCCTTCATCACTACTACATTGTGATCTGAGCCAATATCTGCTCCTGGGCACGCCTTACAATCCAGTATCTGATTTCGGAATCTCTGTCTGACCATGATGTAATCTAACTGAAATCTTCCCGTATCACCCGGCCTTTTCCAAGTATACCGCCCCCTCCTATGATTCTTGAACATCATATTCGCTATTACTAGTTGAAACTTGTTACGGAACTCAATTAGTCTTTCTCCTCTTTCATTCCTTGTCCTGAGGCGATTTCTCCTGCAACGTTTTCTTCTACTCCTTCCCCTACAACTGCATTCCAGTCCGCTATGAATATAACATTTTCGTATCCCTTTACATACTGTATTACCCTTTCAATACCCTCTTACACTTTCTCTATCTGTTCATCTTCAGCTTGCGACGTCGGCATGTATACCTGAACAGTCATTGTAGGTGTTGGTTTGCTGTCGATTCTTGTAAGAACAGACTTGTCACTGAACTGTTCACAGTAACACACTCTCTACCCTACCTTCCTATTCATAAAGAATCCTACTCCTGTTATTCCATTTTTTGCTGCTGTTGATATTACCGTATGTTAATCTGACCAGAAATCCTTGTATTGTTCCCACTTCACTTACTGACTCCTAATTCATCTCAATATAGCCTTTGAATTTCCCTTTACAGATTTTCTAGTTACCCTACCACGTTCAAAGTTCTGACATTCGACGCCCGACTCGTAGAACGTTATTCTTTCGTCGATTATTCAATCGTTTTCTTACGGTAACCTTCACCTGGCAGTCCCCTCCAGGAGATCCGAATGGGGAATTAATCCCGAATCTTTTGTCAATGGAGAGATCATCATGACACCTCTACAACACTCCACATGTCCTGTGGATACACGTTACGTGTCTTTCATGCAGTGGCTTCCATTGCTTTCTGCACCCTCATGCCGTTGATCACTGCTGATTCTTCCGCCTTTAGGGGCAGTTTCCCACTCCAAGGACAAGAGAGTGTCGTGATCCTCTGTCCGCTCCTCCGTCCGCTTTGACAGGGCCGTTGGCAGAATGAGGGTGACTCCTTGTGCCGGAAGTCATTGGCCGCCAATGCCAGCCCGAGAGCGAAGACGTTCTGATCATAAATCAAAGGCACTACCCCTAGGGCACGGGTTCATTTCACACCTGCGTATTCAACACATAACTGCTTGGTCAACACATGACTGCTTAGTCCACATACAACTGTCTAGATTACCCATGCGACTCTACACAACTGCAGGTCTGCTGTGAGCAAACTTCACGCATCGTTGACGAAGACAACATCGATATCGGTGGCTCTGGCTGTGAGCAGAGTAGCTTTGTGGCCTAAGACATTATGTTGAAGCTGGTATGGACTCTCAGCTTTGAGTAAGGTTTTCGGCATCTTTCTGTGGACATAAGGCAAATGATGAACATACAAATCGCTTGCCTTTCCTGTAGAGAATATTCACGTAAAAAATTTAGAAATAATTACTACCGCTGACTTTGCATGAGCTTTAATGAACTTAATAATATATTGAGCAACAAATCATAAAATGTCCTTGATCAAATTAGTCCTTACATATTCAATCCTCTTTCATGTGTAATTCTGTGATTTGAGTTGCTGTGGATGACACTAATTAATGGACGTAAGTTTAAGGATGGAAAACAGTTTTGGAGAGAGAAAGAAGGTTTGGTGGGAGAAAAACATCCAAACAGTGTTGAAATATATGTACAAAGAAAAAATTCAGATGAAAAATGGCAGGAAAAGCTATTACAGTGTAACTTTCCAATACGTCGTTGGTAAATCAACTGGAACTGCAATGTTGGTTAATGCTTAGCATTTGCCCTTTTTTTTTTTAAGATTTATTTTGTGGATACATTCCCAGTTGTTGAACCGTTAAGTGTTCACCAATGCGGCAAGTCTAATCCCTGGGTTAAACAATCTATGAAACATTAGCTATTTCTGGAAAATCATTCGTTTTCTATGTAAAAACAGGCAAAATTTAACGCTCACTTTACTTCTTAAGCAATACAAAGCACTTTCTTCAACAAAAGGAACTGTACCATAGCAGTAAGAAAAATTTCCAACTTTTCTGTTTACATTCAGATTGTAATGCATGTGTGCATTATGTAGAGCATATTGAACAGACAAATTAGCATTTATTCCGCTAAACAAAATTTTACTGTGCCTGGAAATGTAGTTCGTCGTTCCATTTATTAATGTACAGTGGAATACTTTGCTGCAGTAAACGTTACACATTTCTTTTGATTTTCCAGTGTCGTCTCAGTGGCGTGTAGAAGAGTAATTACAATATCCTCTCCTCTCATATTCCCTAACGAACAAAAATAAAACGTTGTCCAGATTCTTTGACCATATCGTATTGTACAACGTATTCTCAATTAAGAACTCAGTTTTAATCTTTGCACAAGTGCCACACCGTAAAATAACAGATTTCTATAAACCAACAGAAAAAAGTGGATGTTGACCGCATAGCGACCCTCTCTTAAGAATGAGATTAGCCTAACCTTATTTATGTCGGTACCCGTTAATGGAAAGAATGCTATTATAAAGTTACCAAAATGATGGGTTTGCCAAATCTTTAATGCTTGTTTATACAGTCCAGGCATAAATGTGCATACAGTCCCAAAATGCAAATGGCTGTATCATGAGAAGACAAGCATCCACCAGGACGGAAAATTAAGATAACGTGTGTTTCTAATTGTCAGTGTGAAGTTAGTAGTATTTAATATGTAACTCTATAGTATGAACATGAATATTTGGTAGGTCCCATTACTTTATTTCACGTCGAGGAATTCAGTGAGGGCAATTAGCTGACATCCAACCAGACATTTGTTTTCCATATATTACACAATGCGTAATGGACATACCATTACTGTGATTATTTAGTCATGTATAATGCGAAGTAATATGCCTGTGTCTCTGTTCCCATACGTGCCACGGTCCCTCTTTCACATAATCTCTTAACTGCTACCCCATGCATCTTATGGTTGTAGTAGATTTGTTGTTGTATAGAGTTCTTCAGCCATTAACTGTCGCATAATAATCATGTATGGGCATATTTGTGTGAAACAAAGCTGTCTATTGCAGCAGCACTGACAGCAGATGAGTGTGGAATGTTGTCATTGTAATAATTCATTCATCATGGCCAGTATAGTGTTACAAGGCAGTCTAGTTTGCTGAAGCAGTGAGCCGAGCGATATAGCAGCAAGGACCTCCCAGGTCATGGCAGGGCAACAGCTCAGTGCACTAAGTCCCCCCCCCCCCCCTCGACTTAGTGCCATGGCGCAGTGGGCCACTCGAAGTTATTTAAAACTTAAAGCAGCAAGGCCGACTCCTGCCCAGGGTGTGGTGGGTCACTCCCTATGATGCACACCAGCATCGTCCAAAAAAATCAGATGGGCGTCTCAGTATGGTGTGCATATGCCGCCACAATGCAGCCAGGCTTCGACAGGGACTGTAGCACAAACGTCATCATTGAGTGCAAGCCACGGTATGGGTACCATACAACCGGCTCGCTTAATGAATTGGCTGGCATGGTGGAGCTGCATCAGCATCATGTTAAGTGCAGGCAGGCAGCTCGGCAAAATGCAGTGACAAGGTAGATACTGGCTTCATGTATCAAGCAGTCCAAACGTGCCAGTAAAACAACATGTTACACTTGCACCGGCGTTTCTCTGGAGCCTCCTGGATCCTCACCCTGTCTTCACCACCCATCACACCATCCTGGCCCACAGCAACCTACCCTGCACTTGGTGGGGGTGGGGGGATATAGCTTGATGTCAGAATATGTTGAATCGTCTTCATGCAGAACAGCATCTGGATCATGACCTACAATGTCAACATGATGCAGTGAGTGATGCATTATTTGATAATATTTAGGAGAGTGTAACATGTAAGGAAAGTTACCTTGCTTAGCCCCTAAGAGTTGACTGACTTATCTGAATTAAAGGGCAATTGTGGAGAGTAGTATTTGGTGCTTTTAACGTGTACGCAGTGTTATTTACTTGAGAATACTGCACTGTTCATGGAATCCGAACCTCTAAGCCGTTATATATGTGATCGATATGGTAACATAGCAAGGTAATGTAGAAATCATGATGCGACATAAAGATTAATCTTTAGTGGTCTTCCTGAGTAGTGGGAAGTATTTTCGGAAGCAGATGTGCACTATTGCAAAGATACGGGGTGAAGCTGTGAAATATTTTGCGGACAGAGTAAGGAGAAGTATGGAACACATGTACAAGTTGGGGCAAAGTGATGCAGCAAACACAGCTTTTTTGCAAGAAGCTAAGAAGAGGCCCCTCGATGTTTTTCTGAGGGAATTTCTGTCAGACATGTTAAGAAGTGTACACATAGGTACATCAAAGAATTTGTATTCCGCTATTAGGTTAGCAACAGACTGTGGAGAAATTGACATATCAAGAGACGAATGAGGCAGTCGTGGGGTATTTGCTGTAGACATTAATTAAGTGTTACAGCTGAGGACAGAAAGGCATTTACAGAGGCAGTGTTTCCAACCACAAAGAAAATCTAAGTTATCAGCAGCAGAATGGCAATGGGGGTGCAAAAGGCAGCAGTAAGCAACTGTTTAACACAAGAGGAAACCCAGAGTCCTTAAGATGTTCCTCTTAAAATTAAATCCAAGTGCCCAGTAAAGAGTACAAATACATGTAGCAGTAGCCAGACAATGGAACCCGCCACACCATAGATTCTCTGGGATTGGAGATAGTGATGTAAGACCACTGGGATCGGCATATATTTTTATAAGGGGGCTGTGTGATTTACATAGTGTATAGTCGTGGACTGCATATAAGACAGGGCTTCAGGACGATCCTGAGGTTAGACTTTTTGTATCAACGGTTATCTAAAATTGAAGTTTGGCAGTATACGTTAGAATTTAGTGGGATGGGATTCCAGGTAGAGGAAGTTACTACCTGCATATAGCTGCCACAAGCAGTGTCTAGTACATTTTTCAAACCAGTTTAACCACGTACAAATACACAAATGCTTGATTGGCATGAGTGTGTGCCAGGTGGCACCAAAAAGTGATGTTGGGTTAATGTGGAGCCAAATCTACCTGTGGGTATGTAACTTGTTGAAGAGCCTTTGGAGGACAGCAGCATACTGGATCCAATGAATTACACTCCTGGAAATGGAAAAAAGAACACATTGACACCGGTGTGTCAGACCCACCGTACTTGCTCCGGACACTGCGAGAGGGCTGTACAAGCAATGATCACACGCACGGCACAGCGGACACACCAGGAACCGCGGTGTTGGCCGTCGAATGGCGCTAGCTGCGCAGCATTTGTGCACCACCGCCGTCAGTGTCAGCCAGTTTGCCGTGGCATACGGAGCTCCATCGCAGTCTTTAACACTGGTAGCATGCCGCGACAGCGTGGACGTGAACCGTATGTGCAGTTGACGGACTTTGAGCGAGGGCGTATAGTGGGCATGCGGGAGGCCGGGTGGACGTACCGCCGAATTGCTCAACACGTGGGGCGTGAGGTCTCCACAGTACATCGATGTTGTCGCCAGTGGTCGGCGGAAGGTGCACGTGCCCGTCGACCTGGGACCGGACCGCAGCGACGCACGGATGCACGCCAAGACCGTAAGATCCTACGCAGTGCCGTAGGGGACCGCAACGCCACTTCCCAGCAAATTAGGGACACTGTTGCTCCTGGGGTATCGGCGAGGACCATTCGCAACCGTCTCCATGAAGCTGGGCTACGGTCCCGCACACCGTTAGGCCGTCTTCCGCTCACGCCCCAACATCGTGCAGCCCGCCTCCAGTGGTGTCGCGACAGGCGTGTATGGAGGGACGAATGGAGACGTGTCGTCTTCAGCGATGAGAATCGCTTCTGCCTTGGTGCCAATGATGGTCGTATGCGTGTTTGGCGCCGTGCAGGTGAGCGCCACAATCAGGACTGCATACGACCGAGGCACACAGGGCCAACACCCGGCATCATGGTGTGGGGAGCGATCTCCTACACTGGCCGTACACCACTGGTGTTCGTCGAGGGGACACTGAATAGTGCACGGTACATCCAAACCGTCATCGAACCCATCGTTCTACCATTCCTAGACCGGCAAGGGAACTTGCTGTTCCAACAGGACAATGCACGTCCGCATGTATCCCGTGCCACCCAACGTGCTCTAGAAGGTGTAAGTCAACTACCCTGGCCAGCAAGATCTCCGGATCTGTCCCCCATTGAGCATGTTTGGGACTGAATGAAGCGTCGTCTCACGCGGTCTGCACGTCCAGCACGAACGCTGGTCCAACTGAGGCGCCAGGTGGAAATGGCATGGCAAGCCGTTCCACAGGACTACATCCAGCATCTCTACGATCGTCTCCATGGGAGAATAGCAGCCTGCATTGCTGCGAAAGGTGGATATACACTGTACTAGTGGCGACATTGTGCATGCTCTGTTGCCTGTGTCTATGTGGCTGTGGTTCTGTCAGTGTGATCATGTGATGTATCTGACCCCAGGAATGTGTCAATAAAGTTTCCCCTTCCTGGGACAATGAATTCACGGTGTTCTTATTTCAATTTCCAGGAGTGTATTTTGTTAAGAGAATTGTTGTACTAATACAAGAGTGGTATGGCAGGAAAGTGGAGCCATAAATATAGATAATTTTGGTGCCAAGAATGTTACGTTATAGAAGGGGATGTTGACAGCACATGACATTTTCTTGATGAGGATGAGTGGTGCATGAAGAGTGTGAACAACAAGCAGTCGCAAGTTGCTGTTAAGTCTGCATTATGTAGAAATATAGAACTCCTTGCTGTTCGAATTTAAATATTAATTTTTTGCAGGGGACCATTGCCAGCAACACCCGTGAGTCAATACTGAATACCAACAGGGACTGAAACACAAGTGTGTCAGGAACTATACTCTATTCCCATGTATTTACAGTTGATTGTGGAAGATTTTGCTAACCAGCACTTAGGTAAAAGGATAACTGAAGAGAGTATTAGTCCATAGGATGCCAGTTCGTGGCCACACTAAAAAGGCCTATGGATATCTCTAGACAATACAGGTTCCGCTGTGATAACCATCACACGAACAGCAAGTGCACAATGGATGCAAATCCTATCCCCTACATCACTGAGACCATCGAAAATTTGGAACAATATTGGTTCTTTTCGACCATAGATTTGAGAAGTGTTTACCACGAACTGGACAGATTTCCCAAAGACAGCGTATTCGGTACCGTGGGGGCACTGACAGTTCAAGAGAATGCCGTCTGGATTGAGAAATGCATCTGCAATACTTCAGAGTTTACTAAATGGTGTATTGAGAGCTTTTGAAACCATTTCAGCTTCTTGTTTATCTAGATGATATCACTGTATTTTCGAAAGACTTGGATCAATGTAGACAATGTCTGAAGGAAGTATTTAAGAATTTGACAGCTCACATCTAATGTAGCCCTCAGTAAACAGGTAGGGTATTTAGGAAGATAATTGGTCAAGACAGTGCAGACAGACCGAAGGCTAGTACAAGCTGTATGAAAATTCCCAGTGTCTAAGTAGATTAAGGAATTGCTATATTTTCTCTCTTTATCTCAGATTATTACAGAAAATTCCAAAGGGTTTGCGGTATAGCATGACTATTGATGCAGTTGCTAAACAAAGGTGTGAAATTCATACCGACAGAAAGGTGTCGAGATCCATTTGAAGAACTGAAGATAGTTTTAGTTTTCCATACTTCCAGAAGGAGCTTTATTTATTTCCATTACTTTCAAGTACTTCGTGTGTTAGTATTGGCACTGAGCAGTAAAGTCCACGTAAAATGTGGGGGATGCAATCCATTCTGGCTGTCCTAATATTCGTTCCAGCATTCCATTCTCCTTCATAAATTCAACAATAGTTGGTTTTAATTCAAAAACTCGTTCCAGGCATGGCCCTTGAAGTAACCAACGAATTTTTCAGAAATACATAGAGACTCTGCACTCTTCGTCCAGATCCATCTGAAACGGTTGCAGCTGACAGAGGAATAGCGCGTGCGACTTCAAAATGGTTCAAATGGCTCTGAGCATTATGGGACTTAACTTCTGAGGTCATCAGTCCCCTAGAACTAAACCTAACTAACCTAAGGACATCATACAAATGCAGGCCCGAGGCAGGATTCGAACATGCGACCATAGTGGTCTCGCGGTTCCAGACTGTAGCGCCTAGAACCGCTCGGCTATCCTGGCCGGCTTTCGACTTTAGAAATGTTATTATTCTTACCACCAATTTCTTCAGGAGGTCCATGCCTGCAAATTTAGCATAGATTGCTTACTCATGTACAAAACAATGAATCCCGTCTGCTGGTCGTTGTCATATTGTACTCTTCTAAATCATTCAAATCTGTCTGCGTGGTATTGTGATGTTTCACAGCAAATTCGCAATACTTGTCACATATCCGACTGCATAATGTATAATGAGAATTCCCATCCGTCTCTTCTCTCATTCCATTTTATTATAATAGGCTTGTGACGATAGATCGCTACATTACCTCTTTTTGTGCAATAGCCACTGGACCAGTCAAAGCCCATACAACAAACAAACAACTAAGCACAAACGGCGGCGACAGCCTGATTCTGCCTAACTGAAAAGAGTTGTGCTGACGGAAAAATACCTCACCGTTTACTTCAGAGAATAATCGAGGAATGCCAAGACAGGCCAAGCCTTGGCACGTGACCTTTGACACGCAGTGGTCAGCGTTGCTGTAGATAATGTAGTCTGCTGGTGTCTGCCCTCCATGTATTTCTATCATCTGTACCCGAAAATGCAGGAAGTTCCCAGAACTTTTCCGTCTCAATGATTTCAATAGGGAATCCATAATATATCAAGAAAGGAAACACACATTCTCAATCTACATCTAGTATGCTGCGCATCATTTAGAGCATCACTCAGATGTGTGTGAAGTCTTTCTATAATCTGTTCTATTACTTACTTTTAGAAAACCATTCTACAAAACATTTGACCTTTTATTTCCAAACTTTATTCATTCACAATTTTTGCATTATTGCACTTTCCTTAACATTGGTCCAATTTTTTCACTATTAGTTCCTGTTTGGAAACAAGTTTCAAGCCCTCCTATTTAAAGAAAAAGAAGTGTTGGTCTCAGCGTAAAAACACAGAATTTCGATAAAGTAATACTATTCCACCATTGCACTGAAAGTAAAAAATGACAAGCAAAATATATCAGCCAGGGTGTAAGTTTTAGAAGTGGCAGCATATAAAATCCAAAGCTTCTGTTAAATAGTAACCGACAAGTTTGGATTATAGGCAGTTTTCCAGGACTGGCTGGAGTAATAGGAAGAGCTGCATTTAAAAAAAGATTTACTCTCTATACAACTTCTAGTGGACGTTTTGATATTCAGCAGCTCTTATGAGGTCACCTTTCTTTTGTCATCAGTTTTCATCTGGTTTGATCCAGCCCTCCACGAATTCCTTCCTTGTGCCATCTCAGAGAACCACTTGCAACCGACGTCCTCAATCATTTGCTGAGTATTCCAAATGGTTCAAATGTCTCTGAGCACTATGGGACATAACTTCTGAGGTCATCATTCTCCTAGACCTAGAACTACTTAAACCAAACTAACCTAAGGACATCACACACATCCATGCCCGATGCAGCATTCGACCCTGCGACTATAGCGGTCGCGCGGTTCCAGACTGTAGCGCCTAGAACCGCTCGGTGAGTATTCCAATCTCCGTCTTCGTCTACAGATTTTACCCTCTACAGCTCCCAAAAATACCAAGGAAGTTATTCCTTGACGTCTTCCAACGGATGCAACGCCATCCTGTCCCTTCTTCTTGTCAGTGTTATCTGTATATTCCTTTCCTCAACGTTTCTCTGGAGAAACTCCTCATTCCTTACCTTATCAGTTCACCTGATTTTCAACATTCTTCTTTAGCAACACATCTCAGATGCTTCGATTATCTTCTTTACAAGTTTTCCCCACAGTCCATGTTTCCCTACCTTGTAATGCTGTACACTAAAAATACATGCTCAAAAATTTCTGTCACAAATTAAAACCTATGTTTGATGCTAGTAGACTCCTCTCCGCCTGGATTAACCTTTTTGCTAATGCTAGTCACCTTTTGATGTTCTTCTTGCCGTGCCTGGCACTGCTTATTTTGCTGCCTAGTTAGCAGAATTCCTCAAATTCTTCTACTTCGTGATCAACAATTCTGATCTTAAGTTTTTGCTGTTCTAATGTCTGGTACATCTCATTACTTACACGTTTCTTCGATTTACTCTGAATCCATATTCTGTACGCATCAAACTGTCCATTCCGTTCAGCAAATCCTGTAACTCTTCCTCACCTTCGTTGAGGATAGCAATGTAACCAGCGCAAGGTATCGTTGATATCATTTCACCACGAATTTTGATTTCACCCCTGAACTTTTATTTTCATCACTGCTTATTCAAGGTACAAACAGAACAGTAGAGGCTAAACACCACATTCTTGTCTTACACCTTCATCAATCCAAGCACTTCGTTCTTGGTCTTCCACTCTCACTCTCTCATTATTCCACCACGTTTCTTGTACATAATATATAATACCCATCTTTCCCAAAAGCTTACCCCTACTTTTCTCAGAATTTCTAACATCTTGGACCACTTTACATTGTCGAACGTTTTCTCCAGGTCGACAAATTCTATGAATGTGTTTGGCTTTTTCTTTCGCCTTGCTTCCATTATCAACCACAACGACAGAATTGAGTCTCTGGTGCCTTTACCTTTTCATAAAGCAAAACTCGTCATCATGTAACACGTCAGTTTTATTTTCCATTCTTCTGCATATCATTGTTGTCAGCAACGTGGATGCATGAGCGTTAAGCTGATTGTGCGACACGTTGCGGGGTCGGTGTGTGGAAACCGGGACTCCAGATGGCTGAGCTGAAGCCGGGACCCACCCCGCTTTATTTCGTCAGCAGACCGAGAAATTTCAAGAGCGTCTAGGGGCAGTGCCGAGTGATACAGCGGTAACATTTCTTTATTCGGCTAATTTACAGTACTCGATGGTGAAGGGTAGTGTCAGCGTGCCGCCCACCGATGTCCCGCGAGTCCAGCCGGCTCAGCAGACTCCTGGTATGCCGACGCCGCTGCTGTCGTCATCAAGGCCGCCTGCCTATGGAAGTCGGCCGCCGCTCTCCTAGTCACCACCCGCCGATGTGTTGCGACTTGTGCCGCGCTACTGCCCGTGATTCCGGAGACTGCTACAGTCCCTGGTCCTCCCCGCCCTCCACCCCATTTGGTCTGCTCCGTCCTGCCATGGGACAAAGGTGGATGTACTGGTCACCCGTGGCCCTCGGGCCGCTGCTGCTCCCAGGACAGGATCGGATTCGAACCCGGTCCCTCCTGGACTCTGTGCCGCAACTTGCCGCTAGTGGTGCTTGCCGGATGGCAACATCCGCCGCCGTCTCTGGCGCTGTCACAGCACTGTTGCGCCTCCCGCAGCGTAAGCCTCACCCGGACCCCGGTACGTCCGGTCAGAAGCAAATGTGGCCCATAGACTGGAGTGGAACCGAGACCCTCCTGGACCAACTGCAGTCACTGCCCTCTTTCAGGCAGACTGTGCAATCTCCAAGTTCCAGGCTGGCATCCCATCCCGCCCCGGTGTTGTGCCCTGGAGGTGGAATATAGCCCAAACGAGTACATAGAAACAAGGTACAAGTTAATGCCGAATACTTATGACATTGCTGCTGGGCTGCCCCCTATAGCATAGACCAGCACAGGTCAGTCCCGACGCACGACTGTCCTGGCACATCCCATCAAGCTAAAATTGCCCATATACATATATTGGTTTCTCCCTCGCTTCTAACGTAGTGTCAGAGAGAGAGACAGAAACTATGACAGGGATAAATTCCTACACATCGGCTATTTACAAATCGCCACTCCTGGCTCTGACCTAGTGCCCCGCTTCATATATCACAATAACTTAAGCAACGCTGCAGTTTCCTGCCACGTTGTTGCTCCACTCAAAACAAATTATGTGTGCAATACCTCCATCGCAGCTTCACGCCCGCGAGTGCTATTTTTAACTTGCCAGGTCTGATGGCTGTCGTCTGTTACCACACTCTGCCAGCGGCCCAAAATTTCATCGCCCAACCGCGCCTTCATTGAATTTTGATAAAATTTCCCTTTCCTTCTATTAGAACTGACACTAGCGCAGCAGATAATTCTCAGACTGTCGGCTCTTGCAATCTTGGGAATTGTGTGAATGACGTTTCTTCGAAAGTCAGATGATATATCACCGGCTTATACATTCAATACACCAAAGGGAACATTAGTTTTGTTGCCACTTCCCCTACTGATTTTAGATGTTCCGATGGAATGTTATCTAGCTCCTCTGCCTTATTTCTTATATAAGGATTCCAGTTTCTATTTCTATCAAGTCATTAGACAAGTATTCCTAGACGTAGGGGCCTTCTTTCCTCCTATCCATTCTCTTGTTTCATTTCAAAATCGAATTATCTTTGCATTCTTAATGTTACCATCCTTGATTTTAATTTCACCGCGGACTCTTTTGAATTTTCTTTATGCTGCGTTAGCTCTCCCGACAATCATTCCTTTGCCTATTTCTTAACATTTTCATGAAGTCATTTCTCCTTAGGTTCCATGCACTTCCTTTCTGTTTCATTCCTGAGTGACTTGTATTTCTGTATTCCAGAATTTCCTTGCCTGAAGTACACTCCTGGAAATTGAAATAAGAACACCGTGAATTCATTGTCCCAGGAAGGGGAAACTTTATTGACACATTCCTGGGGTCAGATACATCACATGATCACACTGACAGAACCACAGCCACATAGACACAGGCAACAGAGCATGCACAATGTCGGCACTAGTACAGTGTATATCCACCTTTCGCAGCAATGCAGGCTGCTATTCTCCCATGGAGACGATCGTAGAGATGCTGGATGTAGTCCTGTGGAACGGCTTGCCATGCTATTTCCACCTGGCGCCTCAGTTGGACCAGCGTTCGTGCTGGACGTGCAGACCGCGTGAGACGACGCTTCATCCAGTCCCAAACATGCTCAATGGGGGACAGATCCGGAGATCTTGCTGGCCAGGGTAGTTGACTTACACCTTCTAGAGCACGTTGGGTGGCACGGGATACATGCGCACGTGCATTGTCCTGTTGGAACAGCAAGTTCCCTTGCCGGTCTAGGAATGGTAGAACGATGGGTTCGATGACGGTTTGGATGTACCGTGCACTATTCAGTGTCCCCTCGACGATCACCAGTGGTGTACGGCCAGTGTAGGAGATCGCTCCCCACACCATGATGCCGGGTGTTGGCCCTGTGTGCCTCGGTCGTATGCAGTCCTGATTGTGGCGCTCACCTGCACGGCGCCAAACACGCATACGACCATCATTGGCACCAAGGCAGAAGCGACTCTCATCGCTGAAGACGACACGTCTCCATTCGTCCCTCCATTCACGCCTGTCGCGACACCACTGGAGGCGGGCTGCACGATGTTGGGGCGTGAGCGGAAGACGGCCTAACGGTGTGCGGGACCGTAGCCCAGCTTCATGGAGACGGTTGCGAATGGTCCTCGCCGATACCCCAGGAGCAACAGTGTCCCTAATTTGCTGGGAAGTGGCGGTGCGATCCCCTACGGCACTGCGTAGGATCCTACGGTCTTGGCGTGCATCCGTGCGTCGCTGCGGTCCGGTCCCAGGTCGACGGGCACGTGCACCTTCCGCCGACCACTGGCGACAACATCGATGTACTGTGGAGACCTCACGCCCCACGTGTTGAGCAATTCGGCAGTACGTCCACCCGGCCTCCCGCATGCCCACTATACGCCCTCGCTCAAAGTCCGTCAACTGCACATACGGTGCACGTCCACGCTGTCGCGGCATGCTACCAGTGTTAAAGACTGCGATGGAGCTCCGTATGCCACGGCAAACTGGCTGACACTGACGGCGGCGGTGCACAAATGCTGCGCAGCTAGCGCCATTCGACGGCCAACACCGCGGTTCCTGGTGTGTCCGCTGTGCCGTGCGTGTGATCATTGCTTGTACAGCCCTCTCGCAATGTCCGGAGCAAGTATGGTGGGTCTGACCCACCGGTGTCAATGTGTTCTTTTTTCCATTTCCAGGAGTGTATTTCTTCTGTCACCCACAGATTCTTCGCAGTTACCTTCTTTTTATCTATGTCTGCCTTTCCAACTTCACTGGTTACACTTTTTATAGATGTCTATTCCTCTTCAACTTAACAGCCTGTTGAGCTATTCTTTATCGCATTTATCTATAGCCCCAGAGAACTTCAGTCGTATCCCTTCATTTTCTAGTACTTCTGTATTCCATGCGCACTGATTCTTCCTGCCTAGTACGATGGTACTGGGCACTACGCACTGTAGACCTGTATAGTTAGCTCGAGCCCCCACGTGCTATGACACAAAAATATACATATTTGTTACACTCAACATTCAGCTTAATTGAGCGGCTCAGAGATGTGGCTGGTCTCAGTCTTTGGCTACGGTTTTACACATAGGGTGCCAGCTCACGCCTGTCATAAGCTCAATTAAGCTAAAATACAAATATAAAAAAACAATGCAGGCAGGTATTTCGGTGAAATTAAAAAATTATTGAGTCACTGACGCTGATTTATATTTTGAACAAGTAGTTTATTTCCATTTTTCCACGAAAGTTCAAAATTGGCTCTGAGCGCTATGGGACTCAACTGCTGAGGTCATTAGTCCCCTAGAACTTAGACCTACTTAAACCTGACTAACCTAAGGACAACACACACATCCATGCCCGAGGCAGGATTCGAACCTGCGACCGTAGCGGTCGCGCGGCTCCAGAATGTACCGCCAGAACCGCTCGGCCACCAGCGGTCGGCTCCACGAAAGTCTTCAATATATTGACTAAACACTTAAAATGCAGTCTTAAGGGCTTTTACGTAATGGCGGCCGTTAATAACCGATGCTACAACACTACACTACATATGCCGCGATCACGGCACAAGACAGTCTGTTCACTGTTCACAAAATACACAGTTGTCTGCTGTCCTAATTCACTATACTGAGTTCAACCTGATCGTTTTCGAACGTCGCTGCATACATATTTGTTACCGAACGTGGCTACCAACCCACTACTACTCCCAGATGCGTGGCACGTTCGGCTCTTAGCGTAGTCAAAGACGGCCGCTCTTTGCACCCTCAAAACGACTGCCTAACTCAAAACAATGTTTTACAAAAAAATTACGAATATTCTAAAACTAACCACAAAAACACATATGACACGTTGAAAAATGTGGAAATTTTCCAGGGAGTAATAATCTAAAGTCTAACGTTTTGTATCTGCCACCGTTTTTTCACGAATAGTGTTCTTGTGGCGTGATTTTGCTTGTCCCAGGTTTTTGATACTACACATAAATAAAAAATAAAAATACATACTTAATTACTCACCTACCTCTCTAAACTTCAGAATGCTGCCGCTAATTTGGTCTCTTTAAATTTATTTATTACCAGAAACAGAGTTACTTCAGAATGCTGCCGCTAATTTGGTCTCTTTAAATTTATTTATTACCAGAAACAGAGTTTCTCTCTGTTGAATTCAATATTTCGACCTCTCATTCAAAAATGGTACATATTCTGCTAAATCGGCTATGATTGCTCGATGGAGCTCTACTTGTCGCATCCGGGAAACACTTTGTTCATATTAATTGGCCAAAGCATTGCCGAGATATTAGCTTTTCGAACTTCCATAAATTTACAATTTTTAACACAAGAATAACTTTTAAACTATTGTGTATTTTTGTGGCGCGTCTGGATATTTAAGTTCTACATATTTTTCTGTCCATGAGTGCTAACTCGCACCTCCGTGTCACGCTTAGTTTTGTTTTTATCAATTTTTCTCTGGCATATAAATTACTGCAAGCGCGAAAACACGGCCTTCCGCTCCGGCTTTTCAAGGGCCGCGTAAACGCTAGCCGCTCGCCACGGCCCCATAGCAACCACCAGCCCCGTCCTCTGCGGCGGCAGACTGGCTCTAATCTCCCCCCCCCCCCCCCCCCTTCAGCTTGTACGCTCACACTAGTCTCTTTGAATTTCACCTTACGCTTCACCACTAAAATTGTGACATAAGTCTATGACTGCCCCTCGGTACGTCTTAGAATCCAGTATCTGACTTCTTAATCTCTGCCAGACCATGACGTAATTTAACTGAATTCTTCCTATATCAGCAGGCCTTTCCCGAGAATGCGTCCTCGTCTTATGGTTCTTCAACAGAGTATTCGCTATTACTATCTGAAATTTACTGCAGAAGTCAATTAGTCTTTCTCCTCTCTCATTCCTTGTCTCAAGCCCGTATTCTCCAGCAAGATTTTCTTCTACTCCTTCCCTTACAACTGCATTCCATTCCCCCATGACTATTAGATTTTTATGTCTCTTTGTGTACTGAATTGCCATTTCAATATCCTCGTGTAAATTCTCTATCTCACTATCTTCGCCTTGCGACGTCGGCATGTATACGTGAACTATCACTATCGTTGTTGGTTTGCTGTCGATTCTGATGATAAGAACCCTATCACTGAACTTCACAGTTACTTACTCTCTGCCATTCCTTCTTCGTAGTAACTTACTCTCTGCCACTACTTTCTATTCAAAATGCATCCTATGTCCGTTATAACATTTTCTGCTGCCATTGATATTACCCAAAACTCTCTGTCTCATTTCCCATTTCACTTCACTGACATCTGTTATAGCTAGATTGAGCTTTTCAGTTTTCATAGCTTCCCTACCACGTGCAGTCTTCTGACATTCCACGCCCCGACTCGTAGAAAGTTATTCATTCGTTGGTTATGCGATCTGTTTCTCACTTTCACCTCCCCATTGGCAGTCCCCTCAAGGGAGAGACCGGAATGAGGAATTAGTTCATAATCGTTTGCTATTGGAGGGGTCACCATAACACTGTTTCGATTACAGGCTACATGTCCTGTGGGTAAACATAACGTGTATTTAACGCCTTGGTTTCCATTGCCTTCTGCACCCTCAGTCCGCTGGTCATTGGTGATTCTTGAGCCTTTAGAGGCAGTTTCAAAACCCGAGAGAGGGCCCTGAACATGTGTCCACTCCTCCACCCTCTTTGGCAAGGAAGTTGGCGGAATGAGGGTGATCTCTTATGCCGGAAATCTTCGGTCGCTATTGCTGCTGGGGGCAACGGCCTTGCCTCAGTTGATACACCAGTTCTCGTCAGATCACCGAAGTTAAGCGCTGTCGGGTGTGGCTGACACTTGGATGGGTGACCATCCTGGACACCATGCGCTGTTGGCGTTTTTCGGGGTGTACTCAACCTCGTGGTGCCAATTGAGGAGCTACTAGACCGAATAGTCGTGGCTCCGGTCACAGAAAACCATCGTAACGACCGGGAGAGCGGTGTGCTGACCACAAGCCCCTCCTATCCGCATTCTCAGCTGAGGATGACACGGCAGGCGTGTGGTCCCGATGGGCCACTTGTGGCCTGCAGACGGAGTCTTATTGCTGATGACTTTTACACCCAATTTTAATAGTGATGAATCTCGAAGTCGGCGCTTAGTACATTTTGGTTTCTAATCACAGACGCTACCCCTATAATGCGGGTGCATAAGGTCACTAAACTCCAATGAATATCTTGCTGTCAACCAAAGCTGTGCTGGGAAATGATTGTCAGTCGATATCGGTTGCTTGTTAACCCCTCGACCTTGCTGTTTGTTGTGGCGTAAAGCGCCCAGTGGCGGGCTATTGTCTAATTCTTTCTGCGCCTGTGCGATTGTTGTGAGGGCAAGTGATTATCTAACAACTGAATATCTAACAATTCGAAGGTTTTCATAGCAGTAACGGTGTTGCTGAAAAAAAAATTATTGATTATTCATTTTTATATTCTGAGGAAATGTTTTAGTGGTAGAGCTAAAGGAAACAGTTTCTTGAAGAATACTTGTTAGAAATTACACTTTGTATGGTATAGCTCAAAGCATAGTATTGCACAAAATCCAATATCGCAGTTTTCACCTTACACACGCGTTTCTCTTCTTACTGTTGTCATCCAGTTTGCTGCGACACACTCGGCATTTTCGTGTCGGAACCTCCATCTTTTGTGCCTGTGTACCAAACGTATTGGAGCTGGAACTTGGCAGGGGCGTCCAATCTTAATGTGCTGAGAGGACGAAACAACATGTGCACTGTATTTTTCCAGTAAACTTTCGATTAGGCGAATTTGACAATCGAGTCGTCCCAATTTTCCACTAAGTTTCTTATATATAAGGTAGGAATTGAGAACTGTCACGTTCATGAAATGACGAAACAGCCGCAAATAATATTTTCGCAATGATCTTAACTTGACACCCTTCTCGAGTTTTCCGTCGCTCAAAGCTGCTGGTATTTCTTTTCTGTTAGCCATGTCTGTTCCAATACAAAAAATGGTTCAAATGGCTCTGAGCACTATGCGACTCAACTTCTGAGGTCATCAGTCGCCTAGAACTTAGAACTAATTAAACCTACCTAACCTAAGAACATCACACACATCCAAGCCTTAGGCCGGATTCGAACCTGCGACCGTAGCGGTCACGCGGTTCCAGACTGAAGCGCCTTTAACCGCACGGCCACACCGGCAGGCTGTTCCAATACAGTCACTGCTTTTAGATACAAGAAAATCTAACAGCTGTTGTTGTTGTTGTTGTGGTCTTCAGTCCTAAGACTGGTTTGATGCACCTCTCCATGCTACTCTACCCTGTGCAAGCTTCTTCATCTCCCAAAACCTACTGCAGCCTACATCCTTCTGAGTCTGCTTAGTGTATTCGTCTCTTGGTCTCCCTCTACGATTTTTACCCTCCAGGCTGCCCTCCAATGCTAAATTTGTGATCCTTCGATGTCTCAGAACATGTCCTACCAACCGATCCCTTCTTCTAGTGAAGTTGTGCCACAAGCTGCTCTTCTCCCCAATTCTATTTGTGGTGTCACCGCCAGACACCACACTTGCTAGATGGTAGCCTTTAAATCGGCCGCGGTCCGTTAGTATACGTCGGACCCGCGTGTTGCCACTATCAGTGATTGCAGACCGAGCGCCGCCACACGGCAGGTCTAGAGAGACTTCCTAGCACTCGCCCCAGTTGTACAGCTGACTTTGCTAGCGATGGTTCACTGTCAAATTACGCTCTCATTTGCCGAGGCGACAGTTAGCATAGCCTTCAGCTACGTCATTTGCTACGACCTAGCAAGGCGCCATTACCAGTTACTATTGATGCTGTAAAACATGTACCGTCAAGAGCGATGTTCACCAATTATGGATTAAAGTTAAGTATTCCAACAGCTACGTCCTTTTTTTGCTAGTCTCATTTCCTTGACCTGTTCCAGACCTCACGCCAGCCTGTGTGAGCTAAAATGCGTGCCTTTCGGCTTCCTCTCATAGTGGGTTGGCTCTCTTCCCAATCCACAACACTATTCAATACCTCCTCATTAGTTATGTGATCTACCCATCTAACCTTCAGCATTCTTCTGTAGCACCACATTTCGAAAGCTTCTATTCTCTTCTTATCTAAACTATTTATCGTCCACGTTTCACTTCCATACATGGCTACACTACATGGCTACACTACATGGCTACACTCCACACAAATACTTTCAGAAACGACTTCCTGACATTTAAACCTATACTCGATGTTAACAAATTTTTCTTCTTCCGAAACGCTTTCCTTGTCATTGCCAGTCTACATTTTATATCCTCTCTACTTCGACCATCATCAATTATTTTGCTCCCCAAATAGCAAAACTCCTTTACTACTTTAAGTGTCTCATTTCCTAATCTAATTCCCTCAGCATCACTCGACTTAATTCAACTACATTCCATTATCCTCGTTTTGGTTTTGTTGATGTCCAACTTATACCATCCTTTCAAGACACTGTCCATTCCGATAAATTGCTCTTCCTAGTCCCTTGCTGTCTCTGACAGAATTACAATGTCATCAGCGAACCTCTAAGTTTTTATTTCTTCTCCATGGATTTTAATACCTACTCCGAACTTTTCTTTTGTTTTCTTTATTGCTTGCTCAATATACAGATTGAATAACATCGGGGATGAGCTACAACCCTGTCTCACTCCCTTCCAAACCACTGCTTCCCTTTCATGTACCTCGACTATGATAACTGCCATCTGGTTTCTGTACAAATTGTAAATAGCCTTTCGCTCTCTGTATTTCACCCCTGCCACCTTCATAATTTTAAAAGAGAGTATTCCAGTCAACATTGTCAAAAGCTTTCTCAAAGTCTACGAATGCTAGAAACGTGGGTTTGCCTTTCCTTAATCTTTCTTCTAAGATAAGTCGTGGGGTCAGTATTGCCTCATGTGTTCCAACATTTCTACGGAATCCAAACTGATCTTCCCCCAGGTTGGCTTCTACCAGTTTTTCCATTCGTCTGTAAAGAATTCGTGTTACTATTTTGCAGCTGTGACTTATTAAACTGATAGTTCGGTAATTTTCACATCTGTCAACTCTTGCTTTCTTTGGGATTGGAATTATTATATTCTTCTTGAAGTCTGAGGGTATTTCGCCTGTTTCATACATCTTGCTCACCAGACGGTAGAGTTTTGTCAGGACTGGCTCTCCCAAGGCTGTCAGTAGTTCTAATGGAATGTTGTCTATTCCGGGGGCCTCGTTTCGACTCAGGTCTTTCAGTGCTCTGTCAAACTCTTCACGCAGTATCATATCTCCCATTTCATCTTCATCTACATCCTCTTCCATTTCCATAATATTGTCCTCAAGTACGTCGCCCTTGTATAGACCCTCTATATACTCCTTCCACCTTTCTGCTTTTCCTTCTTTGCTTATAACTGGGTTTCCATCTGAGCTCTTGATATTCAGCTAGGGACTTGAATAGAATAGGTCAGTAAAAACCATGTTTCCCTTGTCAAAATACCCCTCGAGTAACTACAAAACAACTTTCGACGCCAAAGGACATTCAGTATATTGTGGCTCAAACACTAAGTCTTCTCCTGTGTAAATGATAAAGCGACACAAATAGCCAATTTTAGCTTCGCACAGAGAAAATAATTCCAAAACGAGCAAGTTTCAATGGAATATACTGCTTTATAGAAATCCGCCCTTTCCACAGTAGGAGGGATTCATCAATTGACAATTCTTGTCCCGGAGTAATAAGGCTCTTAAATTATTATTATTATTATTATTTTGAAGATAGTCAATGACATATTTTAGTTTGAACAGTTTGAAGGAATTCCACAGTCTTGCGAATACGAAGCATTGTCATTGATATGAAGGAATTTCAAGAGAGGACTAAATCTACTTTTGAACACAATTTTTTGGAAGAATGGAGTTTCAATAACTTATTTTCTCGAATAATACATTTCGAATTCGGGTTTTTGCACAATTCCTCCGCGAAATAGCAATGCAAACAAAGAATAGAAGTAGCCCCTTGTGCACACAAGATCATTGTTTCAATTTGTCTGTATATGAACTTTTAAATTGTTCAGCATATTTGTTTGTCACAGTTGATATAATTTTTAACAAGCTGTCATCCAGAAAGAAGTTAACAATATTTAATGAATCTGGAGGATCGTCGACACTAATTTTAACTCGTGGAGTGCCTGTGAAAGGAACTTACTCCTATCAGCACTACATTTAACTGACCAAGATCTTGGAGATCTAGTGTCAGCAGTCAGCGCTTCTTCTGCGACGTCCTCTCCCACACTTGACATTTCTGTATCACTATCACTGAAATTGTCATCACTGTCTTCTGCACTGCTCGAAAAACTGTCCCTAGACCACTCATTGGTTTAATAATAATTCAATGTCTTCATCACGCAAAGACCTAAGAGATGAGCGCTTCGACATATTTGCACTTGGAAAATTCTTCTGTCTCACAAAAAATATTGTTTCACTGAAAAGACCGCAAGCGACCTCCGTTGAAAGAACTTTACACCGTGTAGAGTGACTCTAGCGGCTTATATAGAGGTCAAAATGAATTTCGTGGGCGGCCGACTGCACGCCCGAGCGCCGTTCGTCGAGCACGTACCATAGCGCCAACAGGCGGCCGAACACAGTTCGACGACCGCGCAGTATCATCTCTCCCATTTCATCTTCATCTACATCCTCTTCCATTTCCATAATATTGTCCTCAAGTACGTCGCGCTTGCGACGACACTGCAGCAATGTTTCCCGAGCCCAGTTCGTCGAGCACGGTCGAGGGGTTAAGTAATACTTCCATCAGCAGCTTACGTTGTTATGTATTGGATTCCTAAATTTTACCAAAGCTGTTGGTTACTATTAGCAGAAAATATTTTGTATATACACTCCTGGAAATGGAAAAAAGAACACATTGACACCGGTGTGTCAGACCCACCATACTTGCTCCGGACACTGCGAGAGGGCTGTACAAGCAATGATCACACGCACGGCACAGCGGACACACCAGGAACCGCGGTGTTGGCCGTCGAATGGCGCTAGCTGCGCAGCATTTGTGCACCGCCGCCGTCAGTGTCAGCCAGTTTGCCGTGGCATACGGAGCTCCATCGCAGTCTTTATCACTGGTAGCATGCCGCGACAGCGTGGACGTGAACCGTATGTGCAGTTGACGGACTTTGAGCGAGGGCGTATAGTGGGCATGCGGGAGGCCGGGTGGACGTACTGCCGAATTGCTCAACACGTGGGGCGTGAGGTCTCCACAGTACATCGATGTTGTCGCCAGTGGTCGGCGGAAGGTGCACGTGCCCGTCGACCTGGGACCGGACCGCAGCGACGCACGGATGCACGCCAAGACCGTAGGATCCTACGCAGTGCCGTAGGGGACCGCACCGCCACTTCCCAGCAAATTAGGGACACTGTTGCTCCTGGGGTATCGGCGAGGACCATTCGCAACCGTCTCCATGAAGCTGGGCTACGGTCCCGCACACCGTTAGGCCGTCTTCCGCTCACGCCCCAACATCGTGCAGCCCGCCTCCAGTGGTGTCGCGACAGGCGTGAATGGAGGGACGAATGGAGACGTGTCGTCTTCAGCGATGAGAGTCGCTTCTGCCTTGGTGCCAATGATGGTCGTATGCGTGTTTGGCGCCGTGCAGGTGAGCGCCACAATCAGGACTGCATACGACCGAGGCACACAGGGCCAACACCCGGCATCATGGTGTGGGGAGCGATCTCCTACACTGGCCGTACACCACTGGTGATCGTCGAGGGGACACTGAATAGTGCACGGTACATCCAAACCGTCATCGAACCCATCGTTCTACCATTCCTAGACCGGCAAGGGAACTTGCTGTTCCAACAGGACAATGCACGTGCGCATGTATCCCGTGCCACCCAACGTGCTCTAGAAGGTGTAAGTCAACTACCCTGGCCAGCAAGATCTCCGGATCTGTCCCCCATTGAGCATGTTTGGGACTGGATGAAGCGTCGTCTCACACGGTCTGCACGTCCAGCACGAACGCTGGTCCAACTGAGGCGCCAGGTGGAAATAGCATGGCAAGCCGTTCCACAGGACTACATCCAGCATCTCTACGATCGTCTCCATGGGAGAATAGCAGCCTGCATTGCTGCGAAAGGTGGATATACACTGTACTAGTGCCGACATTGTGCATGCTCTGTTGCCTGTGTCTATGTGGCTGTGGTTCTGTCAGTGTGATCATGTGATGTATCTGACCCCAGGAATGTGTCAATAAAGTTTCTCCTTCCTGGGACAATGAATTCACGGTGTTCTTATTTCAATTTCCAGGAGTGTAGTTGATTTATATAAGACTAACAGTAATCCTATCAAGGAGGTTATCCTGTTACGCGAGAGTCGGGAAATTATTGCCCAGAAGAAGCAAATTTCGATGAATTAAAACTTCTTTTCCTCTATTTCCATTACTCTACAGATACATATTTCCCATCATGCCTTTGACTATGAAGCCTAATATTGTGTCAAGCATCTTCCAAGTACACCACTAAAGGTGGGAAACGATGAGTTCTACTAATCTCACTTATGTATGGCCATTCTGAGGTTCAAAATTGTTCTAGAGTCAAAATTTTACAGAAATGGAGGCAAAATAATATGACAATTGTGAGTCTTTTCCGCAGCAAGGGTGTAAATACTCTGTTTGTAATGGTTTGTCAATGACCAACAGCCTACCGCCAACAGTCCTTTTCCTGTCATTTCCTATTATATATACAGGGTGTTACAAAAGGTACGGCCGATCTTTCAGGAAACATTCCTGTCACACAAATACAGAAAATATGTTATGTGGACAAGTGTCCGGAAACGCTTACTTTCCATGTTAGAGCTCATTTTATTACTTCTCTTCAAATCACATTAATCATGGAATGGAAACACACAGCAACAGAAAGTACCAGCGTGAGTTCAAACACTTTGTTACAGGAAATGCTCAAAATGTCCTCCGTTAGCGAGGATACATGCATCCACCCTCCGTCGCATGGAATTCCTGATGCGCTGATGCAGCCCTGGAGAATGGGGTATTGCATCACAGTCGCCCACAGTACGAGCACGAAGAGTCTCTACATTTGGTATCGGGGTTGCGTAGACAAGAGCTTTCAAATGCCCCCATAAAGGAAAGTCAAGAGGGTTGAGGTCAGGAGAGCGTGGAGGCCATGGAATTGGTCCGCCTCTACCAATCCATCGGTCACCGAATCTGTTGTTGAGAAGCGTACGAACACATCGACTGAAATGTGCAATAGCTCCATGAACTACATGTTGTGTCGTACTTGTAAAGGCACATGTTCTAGCAGCACAGGTAGAGTATCCCGTATGAAATCATGGCGGTGAATCGAGGAAGTACAGTACATACTGACGAAACTAAAACGAGCTCTAACGTGGAAATTAAGCGTTTCCGAACACATGTCCACATAACATCTTTTCTTTCTCTGTGTGTGAGGAATGTTTCCTGAAAGTTTGGCCGTACCTTTTTGTAACACCCTGTATAAGACCTCAACGCAGCGACAGCGGAGAAAGAGTCTTTCGGAACGGTGGAGCTGGAGGAAGAGACACCTTTTCTATTTGGGTACTGTTACGAAGAGGGGCGGCTACAGACAGTGTCTGACTCAAAGTGAGCGGCTGATTTTAGGCTGGGCAACCTACTGCCTATGTGGAAAGTAACGGGAAACTATCACATTACATTCGTAAGCAGTACATTGTATGTCTCTCCATGTGAAAGATTCTGGAGTTAAAACTTCTCATCATTCGGATCTCTAGGAGGGAAATACATTGAGAGTAGACATATTTGAAAGGAAAAAAGGGACAAGGAAGGAAAGATAATGACTGGAACATGGAACGTGAGGTCACTGCTGCAAGCAGGAAACATAGAGAATGCAAAACAGGAGATGAAAAGCAACAGGTTAGATGCCCTTAGTGTGTGTGAAATGAGATGGGGAGAGAATGGGGAGATTGAAAGTGGAGATTATAAGCTATTATACTCAGGGGAAATAAAGAATGGCGAAAACGGCGTAGGAATATTGATAGGGCAAAACGTGAAAAACAAGGTAATGAAGGTACATTATATTGATGTAAGACTGATGATGATTGAAGAGTATTTCAAAATATTTGTTGTTAATACAGGTATATGTGCCGAACAGCTAGCAGAGAGATGAGGAAGTACAAGAATATTATGAGAAAATACAAGAACTCATCGACAAAGAAAATAGAAATGCCTGTATTATCATCATGGGGGACTGGAATGCAATGGTGGATGAAAGAAGAGGTGAAGATACAGGAGGAAAATTTGGAGTAGGAATAAGAAATTAGAGAGGTCAGCGAATAATTAATTTCTGTAAAGAAAATTCATTAGCAGTCGGTAACACATTATTTGAACATCACAAAAGGAGACGTTACACACGCATATCAAATTTGAATAGGGAAAGATATCAGTTGGACTAAAAAAAAGGTGTAGAAACTGTTTGAAGAATGTTAAAGCTTATCCAGGAGCGGATAAATTCAGACCACAACCTAGTAGTAGGAGAAATACAGGTGAAGTTAAAAAACGTCAGCAGAGGCAAAGAAGAAGAAAGACTAAACATGGAAAGACTCAAAGAGGTAGGACAGGCATCATATTTGGAATAAAACAGATTTATTGCAAAATGAGAAAGAGGCAGTGTTGATGAAGGTGTTAATGACAAATGGATAAAAATGAGGGAAGGACTCAGACTCTGCCAAAGAAGTAGTAGGAATTAGAGTATCCAAAAGTACCAGGAAAGAATGAATAGCAGAAAACATGTTGAAAAAGATGGAAGTGAAGAGAAAGTGGAAAAATGTAGAAACTTACGAACGCAAAAAGAGGTACAGGAAACTGAATAATGAATAAAGAAGAGAAACTGAAGAAGCGAAAAGAAAATGGATGAAACATAAATGCGACGAAATAGAGAAAATGGAAAAAGAAGAAAAGTATGAAATGATGAATAGACTGGCTAGTGAGATGGAAAGGGATTCATCATCTTGGAAGTAGAAGTAGAAAAGGCACTGAAGGAGATGAAGAATAGGAAGGCATGTGGAAGTGATTTCCCAGCAGAACTGTTGAAGAGTCTGGGGAACAAGGCAAGAAAAGAAATAGCCTACCTCTGTAATGAGATATATGACAAAGGGGAATGGTCTGAGGACTTCCTTGCAACAGTTATGATACCAATAGAGAAAAAGAATAATACTAAAATATGTGAAAAGTATAGGACCATCAGTCCAATTTCTCATGCAGCTGAAGTCTTGCTGTGAGTGTTGAAGAGAAGGCTATATGGCAAGCTGGATGGAGTGATTGCAGAGGAGTTCAGATTTAGAAGAGGAAAAGGAACAAGAGATGCTATTGGCCTGTTAAGAACTATAGGGGAAAGATGTATGGAAAAAGGTAGAGAAATTTTTGCTCTTTTCATAGATTTAGAAAAGGCTTTCGACAGAGTTCAGTGGTACAAGCTGAAGTATATTTTGAAGAGGAAAGGAGTAGATTAGAAAGAGAGACGACTGATACAGAATCTAAATTTTCACCAGAAAGTAAGGATAAGGATTGCAAACGAAATGTCAGAAGGAAACAACATTGGACGAGGTGTTAGACAAGGTTGTCGCCTTTCCCCACTGTTGTTGAACACATACCTCGAAGAGATCATTGCGAAAGGCTTAGATGGGAAAAGAGGAACATGAATTGGTCGAAAGACAATAGAATGTATAAGATTTGCTAATGACATGGTATTAGAAAATGAGCGGACAGTGAATAACATGCTGAAAGATCTGAATGAAGCTTGTGTGGAATATGGGATCCAAATAAACACAGCAAAAACAAAGAGTATGGTCTTCAGTACAAGACACAGACTTTTCGATATTAAAATAGGACAAGTTACCATTAGGCAAGTAAGTGCATTTAAATATCTTGGAAGCACAATAACTGAAAACTTCAGAAGTCACCAATAGGTGAAAACTCGAATTGCCATAACCAAGGAGGCATTCAACAGAAAACGGAGACTGTTATGTGGAAAATTAGATAAAGGTCTAAGGAAAAGGCTTGGCAAACGTTTGGTCTGGAGTGTGGCACTACATGAGGCAAAAACATGGACGCTAAGACGAGAGGAAGAAAGAAAGGTTAGAAGTATTTGAGTTGGTGAGAGAAAATGTCTGCTCAAGGTTATAAGAGAAAGGTAAAAGAACTGATTGGTATATTCACTGAGTAGGGAGTGCTTTGGAATGACTAGTTTCTGGGAGAAGACTGAGAGGAAGAAGGAGGTACAAGATGATAAACGACTTAAGAGAAGAGGAAATTATGAAGACCTGAAGAGGATTGCAGGAGAACGGACAGCCTGGAGAACTACCATGTGAAAAGCTGCCTTTTGGCAGAACACTGATGATGAATGGCCAGAACCAAAAAAAAAAAAAAGCCTGTGTGATGATTTATAGACCGTAACCATCGATTTTGCTTTACCTAAGTAATCGGAGAAAACTTACTGTCTATGTGATGACGTCACAATTGATGGTGTAAATAACCTATTTCAGTGCAAGTGTAGGGCAGAGTCACATTTTTTAAGTAGCTTGCACAACTTGGTCACTGCCAGTCACTCAAAACTACTATACGTCTTAGAGATCCAATCAGAAGTACATACGATGGTGTAACCAAGGCTACCGCTCAAGAAGATATAAATATTTACACTCCTGGAAATGGAAAAAAGAACACATTGACACCGGTGTGTCAGACCCACCATACTTGCTCCGGACACTGCGAGAGGGCTGTACAAGCAATGATCACACGCACGGCACAGCGGACACACCACGAACCGCGGTGTTGGCCGTCGAATGGCGCTAGCTGCGCAGCATTTGTGCACCACCGCCGTCAGTGTCAGCCAGTTTGCCGTGGCATACGGAGCTCCATCGCAGTCTTTAACACTGGTAGCATGCCGCGACAGCGTGGACGTGAACCGTATGTGCAGTTGACGGACTTTGAGCGAGGGCGTATAGTGGGCATGCGGGAGGCCGGGTGGACGAACCGCCGAATTGCTCAACACGTGGGGCGTGAGGTCTCCACAGTACATCGATGTTGTCGCCAGTGGTCGGCGGAAGGTGCACGTGCCCGTCGACCTGGGACCGGACCGCAGCGACGCACGGATGCACGCCAAGACCGTAGGATCCTACGCAATGCCGTAGGGGACGTCCGCCGCTCGTGGTCTCGCGGTAGCGTTCTCGCTTCCCGAGCGCGGGGTCCCGGGTTCGATTCCCGGCGGGGTCAGGGATTTTCACTTGCCTCGAGATGACTGGGTGTTTGTGTTGTCCTCATCATTTCATCATCATCCAGGAAAGTGGCGAAATTGGACTGAGCAAAGATTGGGTAATAGTACGGGCGCTGATAACCACGCAGTTGAGCGCCCCACAAACCAAACATCATCATCATCACCGTAGGGGACCGCACCGCCACTTCCCAGCAAATTAGGGACACTGTTGCTCCTGGGGTATCGGCGAGGACCATTCGCAACCGTCTCCATGAAGCTGGGCTACGGTCCCGCACACCGTTAGGCCGTCTTCCGCTCACGCCCCAACATCGTGCAGCCCGCCTCCAGTGGTGTCGCGACAGGCGTGAATGGAGGGACGAATGGAGACGTGTCGTCTTCAGCGATGAGAGTCGCTTCTGCCTTGGTGCCAATGATGGTCGTATGCGTGTTTGGCACCGTGCAGGTGAGCGCCATAATCAGGACTGCATACGACCGAGGCACACAGGGCCAACACCCGGCATCATGGTGTGGGGAGCGATCTCCTACACTGGCCGTACACCACTGGTGATCGTCGAGGGGACACTGAATAGTGCACGGTACACCCAAACCGTCATCGAACCCATCGTTCTACCATTCCTAGACCGGCAAGGGAACTTGCTGTTCCAACAGGACAATGCACGTCCGCATGTATCCCGTGCCACCCAACGTGCTCTAGAAGGTGTAAGTCAACTACCCTGGCCAGCAAGATCTCCGGATCTGTCCCCCATTGAGCATGTTTGGGACTGAATGAAGCGTCGTCTCACGCGGTCTGCACGTCCAGCACGAACGCTGGTCCAACTGAGGCGCCAGGTGGAAATGGCATGGCAAGCCGTTCCACAGGACTACATCCAGCATCTCTACGATCGTCTCCATGGGAGAATAGCAGCCTGCATTGCTGCGAAAGGTGGATATACTGTACTAGTGCCGACATTGTGCATGCTCTGTTGCCTGTGTCTATGTGGCTGTGGTTCTGTCAGTGTGATCATGTGATGTATCTGACCCCAGGAATGTGTCAATAAAGTTTCCCCTTCCTGGGACAATGAATTCACGGTGTTCTTATTTCAATTTCCAGGAGTGTATAACGACTGATCGCCTCCATCTTTCTTAAAATAACTGAATTACCAGTTGTCAAACAAACGAGTTGTTTTCTGTTACTTGTTTCTAGTACCGTAACTGAAAATCTGACACAATTACAATGAGATAACGAAAGTCAGTGGATAGCGATAGGCACATCAATGCATGGTGGTAGTATCCACTACACAAGGTATGAAAGAGCAGAGCGTTTGTGGATCCATCATTTGTACTCAGATGATTCATGTGAAAAGCTTTCTGACCTGATTATGGTCGCGTGACCGGAATTAGCAGACTTTGAACGCAGGATGGTCGTAGGACTAAGACGCGTGGGACATTCCCCTTCGAAATCATCAGGGAATTCAGTATTCCTGGATTCACAGTGTCAAGAGCATGTCGAGAATACCAAATTTCAGGCAATCAATCGCAGTGGTCCGCGGCATTAACGACAGAGAGCAGCAGTGGTTGCTAGTCAGTGCCTACAGACAAGAAACACTGCGTGAAATAATCACGGGAATCAATGTAAGACGAACGACGAAAGTTTCCGTTAAGACAGTGCCGCAAAATTTGGCGTTAACGAGCTATGGCAGCAGACGAACGACATGAGAGCATTTGCTGACAGTACGAGATGGCATGCAGCGCTTCTCCTGGGCTCATAACCACATCTGTTGGACCATAGGCACTGGATAATCTTGGCTCGGTCAGATGAGTCCCGATTTCGGTTGGTAGGAGCTCATGGCAGGGCTCGAGTGCGGTGAAGACCCTTGGAAGCTATGGACCGACGTTGTCAACAAGGCACTGTGCCAACTGATCGAGACGCCATTGTGATGTGTCCTGTGTTTACATGAAATGGACTGGGTCATCCGTTATGTTAGGCCACTTGGAGACCATTTGCAGCAATTCATGGACTTTACGTTCCCAACCAACGACTGAATTCATATGGATGACAATACATCACGTCACTGGGCCGCAATTATTCCCGATTAGTTTGAAGAACATTCAAAAATGGTTCAAATGGCTCTGAGGACTATGGGACTTAATTTCTGAGGTCAACAGTCCTCTAGAACGTAGAACTACTTAACCCAACTAACTTAAGGGCATCACACACACCCATGCCCGAGGCAGGATTCGAACCGGCGACCGTTGCGGTCGCACGGTTCCAAACTGTAGCGCCTAGAACCTCTCAGCCACCCCGGCCGTCGAAGAACATTCTGGACAATTCGAGAGAACGATTTCGCCATGTATACCTGACATGCAACCCATCGAACATTTTTGAGACATAATCTGGGGGCCAGTTACTGCACAACCTTTCGCAATTATGGAGGGCTATACAGACAGCATGGCTCAATAGTTCTGCAGGTGACTTTCTTCGACTTGTTGAGCCCATGTCAAGCCGAGTTGCTATGCTACGCCGAGAAAAAGGGGGTCTCACATCGGTGTATAACCTGCAGACTTACCGTTAGCACTACATGCTCTTAGGTAAAATTCCATGATTAAAATTCCATGGTCCTATGGTGCCGCCCCCATTTCCCTCGCGCCCCTGGTGCTACGAGCCAGGATCGAGCGGATGGGGTAGGATAAGTGGGAGCCCTGGAGGATCCAAAGAAATGTAATAAGTTCTCTTATGACGCATCTGTGCCGCTTGATATACCGGAGGAATTCTTCTGGGCTGCCTGCATACTCCGCGATGCTGACACGGCTCCATAGCGCCGGCGACCTCGTTAGGTAAGCCGAGCGCATGGTAATGGTGCCTGCAGCGTGCTCTCGACGACGGAGTATCTGTAATGGTCCCAGGCGACACCCTGTTGCGTTACGGCAGAGGAGGCCATTCACGTTGCGACGCCCGCCGACGATGGCGGATGAGGACTGGCTTGCACGGGGATCATAGTGGTAACACCAGGTCTCATTTCTGGTAATTTTAGTGTTTGGAAAATTATCAGCTTCAGCCTCTTATTCTTCCAGCAGCCCCGACGATTTTAATCGGTTTTCTTCATGTAAGTACGCCGATGGGCTTAATATACAAAAGAATGTCAAATAAAACTTACGAAGTTTTTGATGACAAAAACGTTGGTACCAGAGAGGCAATTCTTACGTTGCCACAAATAACAGAAGAAAGATTACAGAAAAATCAAGACATGTTCATGGGATTTGTCGACCTGAAAACGCGTTACACAGTGTACAACGGGGCAAGATTTTTCGAAATTCTGAGAGAAGCAGGGGTAAGTCATAGAGAGAGACGGGTAATATACAAAACGTAAGGGAGCCAAGAGGGAAAAGTAAGAGCAGAGGACCAATAATGAAGTGTTCAGATTGAAAAGGTTCTAAGACAGGGATGTAAACTTTCACCCCTATTTAATCTCTACATCGAAGAAGCAATGACTGAAATAAAGAGTGGAATTAAAAATTCATTGTGAAAGCTTATGTGTAATAAGATTCGCTGATGTCATCTCTATACTCAGTGAAAGTGAAGAAGTACGCGATGTGTTTAATAGAATGGTCTAATGAGTACAGAATATGGATTGAGAGATAGCGAAAGTAATGGGAAATAGCACAAATGAGATGGGCGAGAAATTTAAATTCAAGAATGGCGATCATGAAATACATGCAGTTAAGAAATTCTGCTATCTAGGTAGCAAAATAACCCATGATGTAGGGATCAAGGAGGACGTAAAAAGCCACACTAGAGCTCACAAATGGTGAATTCCTGGCGAAGAACACTCTACTAGTATCAAACATATGCCTTTATGCGAGGAAAAAATTTCCGAGAATTTACTTTTGGAGCACAGCACGGAACTGTCAGAAAATCGGGAAAGATGAGAATCGAAGCATCTGAGATGTGATGCTACAGACTAATGTTAAAGTTAGGTGGTCTCTTAAGGTAAGGAATGAGGAGGTACTTCACACAATTGGAAGGAAAGGAATATATGGGAAACACTGGCACGAAGAAGAGGCAGTATGAGATCTTTTAAGACATGTGGGAATAACTTGCATGGTACTAAAGTAACCTGTAGAGAGTAAAAAGTGTGAAAGAAAACACACTGAAATACACCCATCAAATAATTGAATAGGTTGTACACATGGCCCATGCCTGTACGGTAGCTCAGGGTGTTCGGTCAGAGGGTTAGCTGCCCCTCTGTAACAAAAAAAACTGAGTAAATAAATCAATGGTCAACTTGAACAGGTGTCATGTGACAACCCCCCCAGAGTGCGGCACACAGTAACAGGCACGGTAGCTCGGCGTGTTGGGTCAGAGAGGCGCTTCCCCTCTGTACCAAGAAAACTGAGTAAATAAATCAACGGACAGCTTGAACGGCTGTCATGTGACGTCCGCCCAGAGTCCGGCACACAGTATCCAGCACTGTAGCTCAGCGTGTTCGGTCAGACGGTTAGCTGCCCTCTGTAATAAAAGTCGGCTCTCAGCCGTGTTGTGAAGCGGACGTGGGCGTGGCTCTGTGCGGCGCTCCGCAAGGGGCCGTTGTTTACTCGCACGGGTAGTGGTACTGCCGTGTATACAGATAACCTCGAACGACGATGGCGCTTTCTTACGGAAAGGCCATGATTAAAGTAACGTTCGATGCCCAGTACGCACGACCTAAGGCATACGAAGTAGGGCGTTTCCTGCGTGAAGTAATGCACGTCGATCCACAGTAATTGATTGGTATGCATCTTTCGATTGTCTCTAGCACAGTTTACCTGAAACTTGTCGATGAAGCAACGTGCGAACGATTTTCTCGCCGCCGGCCGGAGTGGCCGAGCGGTTCTAGGCGCTACGGTCTCGAGCCGCGCGACAGCTACGGTCGCAGGTTCGAATCCTGCCTAAGGCATGGATGTGTGTGCTGTCCTTAGGTTAGTTAGGTTTAAGTAGTTCTAAGTTCTAGGGGACTGATGACCTTAGAAGTTAAGTCCCATAGTGCTCAGAGCCATATTTGATTTATTCGCCGTTCCGCCGATGGATATCGTTTCCACCACTAGGACGACAGCGTGGGTGTAGTGGCTGTCGACCATGCAGGACTCGGAGTTGGAAACATACGAATCTTCGAGCAGCTGTTTGAAGTTCCGGCCACGCTTGTCGTGAACGCGCTGCGGCATTACGGGGAAGTATTAAGTCACGTGGAAGAAAAGTGGCATACGTTCGAGACGTATACTGTACTGAATGGAGTGCGTCAGGTACGAATCGAACTGCTTAAACACGTTTCTTCGTACGTGACCGTTGGTGGCTGTCTAGCGATCGTCATTTATGACAGTCAACCGTTCAGGGTGCGGGCAGGAAGGGCATGTACCCTCTGAATGCCTTCAGCTACGTCTCGTCCGGATACCACGTGCAGACACGACGCCTACATCACAACCGACAACGCAGCCCATTGCATACGTTGAAGCAGCGAGGAACATGTCGGACGCGGATGTTGTTCCGTTCCAGTTGCCGAACCCCGCGCACCCGGTTTCCGCGCCCACGACGACGCATCCTCCATCGGAACCGCCTCCGTGCTCGACTGCAGCGATCACGTCTACACCCCAGCCTTGAGAGGAAGAAGAGCATCAGCAAAACGATTCGAGCTCGGACACGGAGATGCGGGAGGTGCCTACTGTTTGTCGTGATCCACAGGATGCGGACACGCGTACCCGCAAGCAGAAGTCGCCCAAGAGACGAAAGGAGGCTGTCTGCAGGAAATGATTTGAGAGATGGCGACACGTTGCAGGAGGATGAGGAAAGTCCATCTGGGACCAGGGCTGTGGACCTCACACCAATGGGTCCTGGGTCGCAGCTGGCAACGTCCGCCCATGGACAAGGCCAAGCTGACGATACTCAGCTCAGCGACCAGCCCCCTAGCCATTTTGGAGCTAAGACATCGGATGAACCTCATGTGTCTCATAACTTACCATACCTCCAGCTTGGTGATTGAAAATCCGAGATGCAGGTGGAAAGAATGATATCAGACTCGAGTGACAACCAGATGCCCGCGGCCGGCGGATCGTCGGACGGACATCTCGTCTCGGCCGATCAATAATACAGGGCTATTACAAATGATTGAAGCGATTTCATAAATTCACTGTAGCTCCATTCATTGACATATGGTCACGACACACTACAGATACGTAGAAAAACTCATAAAGTTTCGTTCGGCTGAAGCAGCACTTCAGGTTTCTGCCGCCGAAGCGCACGAGAACGCAGTGAGACAAAATGGCGACAGGAGCCTAGGAAGCGTATGTCGTGCTCGAAATGCACTCACATCAGTCAGTCATAAAAGTGCAACGACACTTCAGGACGAAGTTCAACAAAGATCCACCAACTGCTAACTCCATTCGGCGATGGGATGCGCAGTTTAAAGCTTCTGGGTGCCTCTGTAAGGGGAAATCAACGGGTCGGCCTGCAGTGAGCGAAGAAACGGTTGAACGCGTGCGGGCAAGTTTCACGCGTAGCCCGCGGAAGTCGACGAATAAAGCAAGCAGGGAGCTAAACGTACCACAGCCGACGGTTTGGAAAATCTTACGGAAAAGGCTAAAGCAGAAGCCTTACCGTTTACAATTGCTACAAGCCCTGACACCCGATGACAAAGTCAAACGCTTTGAATTTTCGGCGCGGTTGCAACAGCTCATGGAAGAGGATGCGTTCAGTGCGAAATTTATTTTCAGTGATGAAGCAACATTTTTTTCTTAATGGTGAAGTGAACAGACACAATGCGCGAATCAGGGCGGTAGAGAATCCTGACGCATTCGTGCAGCAAATTCGCAATTCACCAAAAGTTAACGTGTTTTGTGCAATCTCACGGTTTAAAGTTTACAGCCCCTTTTTCTTCTGCGAAAAAAACGTTACAGGACACGTGTATCTGGACATGCTGGAAAATTGGCTCATGCCACAACTGGAGACCGACAGCGCCGACTTCATCTTTCAACAGGATGGTGCTCCACCGCACTTTCATCATGATGTTTGGCATTTCTTAAACAGGAGATTGGAAAACCGATGGATCGGTCGTGGTGGAGATCACGATCAGCAATTCATGTCATGGCCTCCCCGCTCTCCCGACTTAACCCCATGCGATTTCTTTCTGTGGGGTTATGTGAAAGATTCAGTGTTTAAACCTCCTCTACCAAGAAACGTGCCAGAACTGCGAGCTCGCATCAACGATGCTTTCGAACTTATTGATGGGGACATGCTGCGCCGAGTGTGGGAGGAACTTGATTATCGGCTTGATGTCTGCCGAATCACTAAAGGGGCACATATCGAACATATGTGAATGCCTAAAAAAACTTTTTGAGTTTTTGTATGTGTGTGCAAAGCATTGTGAAAATATCTCAAATAATAACGTTATTGTAGAGCTGTGAAATCGCTTCAATCATTTGTAATAACCCCGTATATACGGTGCGGGGGACAGGGACGGTCGGACGGACGACATGGCGCCTACTGGCTTAAGCGACTGCACGATACGTCATCGTACAATCGAATGACCCAGGTGTATCGAATAGGTACAATCAATGTCAACGGCATTAGCTCCACGACCAAAACTCAATTGTTGTAGGACTTGATTCGGGGGCGGACATTGATATCGTCTTTCTTCCAGAGGTACGGCCTGATCTCCGCCTGGATGTTTATGGATACTATAACAACCCAAGTATAGAGCCCCTAATCATATCCCTTTTGACAGCAAAAGATATAAAAATTAGTTATCCTGACCTTGACGGTAGCTACTGGCAACAAAATATTAACACTATTGGAAGCTTGACCAACAGAAATGCTAGGGTACTAACAACATCTATTCCACGGAAAGAACTAATTGAAAGACTAGCAGATGATCACTTAATCTACGAAGCTTGACTCCAATTAAAGAATTCAAAATATGTGCTTTACGAAGACGAGATTAAGTGATTAGAGATAACACTTATCCAAGAAAAGAGTTGTAGCCGCATCGAGCTGTAAGTTCGCTGCGACTACAATCAAAAACTTCAATCGAGATGTTAATTCGCTCTCTTGTAGACGTCTCGATATAAGCACGAATATTGACCGATATTGGATTGTTTCAGACTGATCTGGAATTTTAAAGTTTTTCAAGTGTCGCATTGACGTATTAGTCAAAGTTCTCAAGCAACGTGATAGAACATTTACCGTTTAGCCAGATAACGGAACAGATATTAATAATACGCGAGGGAAAAGTAACTCATGTTATACTTAATCAATTCTGGGACTTAGTCGTCATGATCTTTGACCGTCACGAACATTGACGGACACAGCAATATACCAAAAGTTGACATAAACTCTACAAAAAGTTTGAGTAGGAAACATATACAAGCAATCATGCACAATTCACAGGTACGCCGTGTTCAAAATGGTTCAAGTGGCTCTGAGCACTATGGAACTTAACATCTGAGGTCATCAGTCCCCCAGACTTAGAACTACTTAAACCTAACTAACCTAAGGATATCACACACATCCATGCCCGAGGCAGGATTCGAACCTGCGACCGTAGCAGCAGCGCGGTTCCGGACTGGAGCGCCTAGAACCGCTCGGCCACCACGGCCGGCTACACCGTGTTGTCGGAAGTTTAGTCAGTGTCAGAATTGCTGATGTAAATCGCAGCTTCAATTCCCTGAATGACAGACCGGTGGGCTTTCCAGTGGAGTGGTTAGATAATTCAGAAGTACAATTAACTGCGTTATAACTTTAATACTTCGTGGCGTCTACATCATTTAATTGAACTTTGTTGTGTAACTGTGAAATAATTATTTTCTTGATAGAAGGCCGAAGCTAACGTTGATGCAGTGACCTTATTAACAGTGAACAGTAATTGAACATTTTGTTATGTCGCTTTCTGTACGTTATTTATAGAATACATTATCTCTGGATTTACGACTTTGGAGTTGTTGAATATGCCCTTAGCGACGCATTGACGACGCTATAACATTTCACAAATCAACATCTTCGCAGTACTATAATGTGGCATCGGCTTGAATGGTGGAAATTATGATTCGAGATATCATATTACCTACGTCTGAACATTCATTTGCAAACCGGGCATAAATACTACTGTCATCAAGTTTCGCGTAAGCTTATAAGCCCGTCGCGAACACGCGAAGGATATTTGGTTTATTGTTTCAGATAAAGGGAGTTGTTGCGGTACCGACTGGTGCAGTCGCTGTGTGTAGCAGTAAAGAAGACAGACATCCTTTCAACGCCATTGCTTCAATTATAAGCGAGGGCTGCTTATACATTTCGGCCTGCTGCTCCATCGATACGAGAATATCTGTTAAAGGGATATAGTATCTCAAACTAAACAAACAATGCGAGGAGTTTGTTGAAACAGTTACAGACCGTAGTTGTCGCGATCGATGGACGCCGACCTGTGTCAATCAGATGTGAACAATCATCACTATCGAGCCGACACACACACACACACATACGCCACATTATTTGGCGCTGACAACGTGCGGTGCCGACGCTCTGCGCCTACGAGCCCACCTGCGGAGGGAGTTCAACGCAATGCGTCGGGGAACCAAACCATAGCGTTGGTCGTGACAGCTACACGACTGCCTACAGTGACGTGAGCAAGACTCCAACAGCACGCAAGCAGGCAACCATTATTAAATCACTACTCAAAATAAGTGATTGTCCAGGTACGGTAAAATTTTGTTGTTTCACCTAGTTGGTAATTGTAAGAATTTCATTGTGCTCGTGTCGAGGAGATCGTAAGATTAGGATCGTGCGACGATTATGACAACTATTGTGGGTACTAGTAAGAAGTGATAAATTTTAAATCGTGTCGCGGAGAGGGAGAAGGTTGCGCAGCGATTTCCAAGAACATGTACAGGAATCGTGTGATGATATAAGCAAGGTATCTGACAATGATGAAAATAATAAAACGATTGTTAATGTTGGTGTAGAATCTTTTACCAAGTCAGATAAAACTGATGCTCCTAATGTATCTGACTCCAGGCCCGAAAGATATGAAAAGATATGTAATGATAAGACTTCCAATAATAAGGTTAAAGTCGACAATGAATACATGACGAAAGTTAAACCAACGGGGTGGGAAATATAGATGTCCTTAGCGCCATACTGGAAAAATTGAATGTGTTGAATGAATTAAAGGGGAAAAAAAACAGAAAACCTTGAATACCAAGTTCGGTGAACAGCATGCGACGTTGGAGGCTCGATTCTCTGGCGTAGATGCAAAGTTAAACGAACAGCAAGCATCTATAGATGCTAAATGCCCTGATCAGCAAAAGGCTTTAGAAATTAAGTTTGCTGAAAAACAGGCCAATTTAACTGCAATTTGGGAGGCCAAGCTAGCCGTACAACACACTAATTTTGATTCTAAGTTTGACAACCTATAGTGAAGATTGGCAGAACGAGAAAAGGAAGGCGTTAAGGTTATCGATTGTGTCAATAAAATCGACGAAAAGGTCAATACGTTTACAGAACAATTCGGGATTATATCTGAAAAGGTAGATGCACTATCAGATAGTAATATTTGTATCACGGAAATGGTAGAAGGATTGTTGGATCGTATGTCTGATTTGGAGAAAAATTCGTTAGGTAAAGTGGACGCGTATATGTTAAATCAGACTAAAAAAACTAGAGGAATGTTTATCCGAATAGATAGAGACTAAAACAGTAGAAATTAACGAACAAGTACGTTCGGCCATTGCAAGTGCGCAAAACCAAATTAAGGGCCAGACGATAAATAACAGTTCCCTGACAGAGACTTTCATTGACGAATTCCGTCAAATTAAAGACCAGATAGTTGACGAATGCACTAAGGGTTTTAAATTAACAGCTAATAACGCCCGGTATTCCGAGCAAAAATCAGTGGGAGATTTCAGAGAGGAAAACGAACGAATGTGCAATACCGTAAAATCTAAACTGCGAGATAAAACGCCCGCGAATGCTGCATAGTACATGTGTAGACGAACGGTGGGAGGCTAACAGACTATCAGATGAGAAGGATGATTCTTACGTTCAGAAAGGATGTATCTCACCATTAAAAGTCGAACATGGCATTTTTAAAGTATACAGTTTCCCACGTTTTCAAATGAGAAGAATAATATCCACTCAATTGTGTTCCTCAATTTATTTAAAAGAGTATTCCTTCGTAGCTGTACGGAATACGACAAGTTACAGTTTATAGTGTCAAGGATCGTAGGAGAGGCAGCGTTATGGGCCGCTGAAGCTAGCGAGACCTGTAGCTCGTACTCTCAATTTGAGAAATTGTTTCTGGCTAAATATTGGTTTCTAATCAAACACGACAATCAGTATAAGGAGTTGCATCAGCCAGAATTTTATAATTCAAAAAAAGGAACCCTCAGGCAGTACTTCGAATGGTAATTGAACAAAACGCGCTATTGGACAGATCCAATTTTGAATAGAGAAGTTATCTCAATACTTAAAGGTAGGCTACCATTAAATATTCTAGATAAATTAATTCACGTTCCTGATTCAGACGTCGAGCAGTTCCTCTCAGTGATCGATTCAGTCGAAATGCTAATGGATGATGTAAAACAGTGGCAGAGTAATAATAACTACCAATATCATGCTAAGAACAATTGTGGTAACAACGCATAGAATAGTGGTAACCAATTTAATAATCATTTTGGGGAATTCAGCCGTAATAACGGTAACTCCAAGAGTGGTAATGATCATTTTGGTCCCTCCCAAAATAAGAATGAGAATAGGAACTTGAATTATCGATATTTGAAAGGGAATGTTGTGGGAAGCAACAATCAAGTGCCAGGAACGGGAAATTTCCAGCGGGTTAATGTTGTAACCACTAATCGGAAGAGAAAGTATTGGGGGCAGAAACCATAGAACCCTCAATACTATGATAGCAGTTTTGATAACAATTACGTTCCTACGGATCAACACAATCAATCGAATTGGGGAAATTGTCCGATGCATAATGTAAGTTGGGGAAATTCAAACCATCCAAGTGCATCAGACCCATACCTTCATCAGAGGAAAGACGTGGAGTTACAGGTAATTCGTATCCAAAACCGGGGAACGAAATTCATGTAGTTGAGGTCCACTAGCAGCCGAGAAACCTAAAGGAAACTAGGTTAAACTAATGTCAGTCATTTTAGGCCTTCCTCGGGTAACTGGTATGGAGGAGGGAGACACACGTTGTAAGCTAATAAATATATTGGACTACAATAAGAAGAGCGATATTAGTGAGGAACTTATGTTGGAACCGAGACAGGAAACGAACGAGAGTGAATACATTTTACAAACAATTGTAGAGGCAAAAATCAATGACGTACCGATGAACGCGCTCATAGACACAGGAGCGACAGTTAGCGTAATGACAATGAGTTGTCTAAACATGGTTAGTAAGCAAAGAAAGATACCTTACCAGTAACGGGCTGCACGGTGTCAGGAGCGTTGAGCACAAAGGCGCAACGCGTTATTAAACAGATGAGGGTGAAGGCAGAACTACAAGGGGTAGACACTGAATGCACCTTCTTAGTAGTGTCTCAGATGTCAATTCCGTGTATTTGGGGGATGGATTTTTTATGTGACTACGAAGCAATGATAGATTTTAAGGAGTGTGTATGTACTTTCATGGACCCGATTTTTTAGAGTGTGTCACAGTATATGTAGAAGATCTACTGATCGCCACTGGGACCTGGAGCGAGGATGTCGAGGTAATTGATCGAGTTTTTAGTAAATTTCTTGAGCATGGAGTCACGATCAATTTAACGAAATGTAAATTTGGTAGGTATCAGATAAAATTCTTAGGACATATCGTGACGCCAGGAGGAATTACGAGGGCAGTTCAATAAGTAATGCAACACATTTTTTTTCTCGGGCAATTTTGGTTGAAAAAACCGGAAATTTCTTGTGGAATATTTTCAAACATTCCCGCTTCGTCTCGTATAGTTTCATTGACTTCCGACAGGTGGCAGCGCTGTACGGAGCTGTTAAAATGGCGTCTGTAACGGAGGTGCGTTGCAAACAACGGGCAGTGATCGAGTTTCTTTTGGCGGAAAACCAGAGCATCTCAGATATTCATAGGCGCTTGCAGAATGTCTACGGTGATCTGGCAGTGGACAAAAGCACGGTGAGTCGTTGGGCAAAGCGTGTGTCATCATCGCCGCAAGGTCAAGCAAGACTGTCTGATCTCCCGCGTGCGGGCCGGCCGTGCACAGCTGTGACTCCTGCAATGGCGGAGCGTGCGAACACACTCGTTCGAGATGATCGACGGATCACCATCAAACAACTCAGTGCTCAACTTGACATCTCTGTTGGTAGTGCTGTCACAATTGTTCACCAGTTGGGATATTCAAAGGTTTGTTCCCGTTGGGTCCCTCGTTGTCTAACCGAACACCATAAAGAGCAAAGGAGAACCATCTGTGCGGAATTGCTTGCTCGTCATGTGGCTGAGGGTGACAATTTCTTGTCAAAGATTGTTACAGGCGATGAAACATGGGTTCATCACTTCGAACCTGAAACAAAACGGCAATCAATGGAGTGGCGCCACACCCACTCCCATACCAAGGAAAAGTTTAAAGCCATACCCTCAGCCGGTAAAGTTATGGTTACAGTCTTCTGGGACGCTGAAGGGGTTATTCTGTTCGATGTCCTTCCCCATGGTCAAACGATCAACTCTGAAGTGTATTGTGCTACTCTTCAGAAATTGAAGAAACGACTTCAGCGTGTTCGTAGGCACAAAAATCAGAACGAACTTCTCCTTCTTCATGACAACGCAAGACCTCACACAAGTCTTCGCACCCGAGAGGAGCTCACAAAACTTCAGTGGACTGTTCTTCCTCATGCACCCTACAGCCCCGATCTCGCACCGTCGGATTTCCATATGTTTGGCCCAACGAAGGACGCAATCCGTGGGAGGCACTACGCGGATGATGAAGAAGTTATTGATGCAGTACGACGTTGGCTCCGACATCGACCAGTGGAATGGTACCGTGCAGGCATACAGGCCCTCATTTCAAGGTGGCGTAAGGCCGTAGCATTGAATGGAGATTACGTTGAAAAATAGTGTTGTGTAGCTAAAAGATTGGGGAATAACCTGGTGTATTTCAATGCTGAATAAAACAACCCCTGTTTCAGAAAAAAAATGTGTTGCATTACTTATTGAACTGCCCTCGTATATCTAACCCTATAAATCTGGATACCTACCATTAGAAATAGTCCGTATCCACAAAATAAAAGACAATTAAATTCAGTTTTGGGCCTCGCCTCCCTCTTTAGAAAGTTTTTGTCTCATCAACTGTTAAATAAAGATTATCTGTTACAATTATTACTGAAAAACATTCCGTGGCAATGGACGGAAGCGTGTAGTAAAGCTTTCGATGATATTCGAAATGCCTTGATAAATGCTCCGTTAGTACATCATCTCCAAATGGATAAAGACTTCTATGTAGCGACGGATGCAGCTGAAACAGGCTTAGGTGGTACACTGTTCCAAATGGAAGATGAGAGTGATGTGGAAACGATAAAAATCATCACATTTGCTAGCAGAACCTTATCCGGTCGCGAGAGAGCGTGCAGCACGACTGAGCTGGAAGTGCTTGCAATTATTTGGGCGCTTAAAATGTACCGATATTTCGTGTATGGGAAACGAATTATAATTTATTGCGACCACAAGGCGGTGACGTTTCTTGTGACAAGTAGGATGCTGCATGGTCGACTAACATGTTGGGCATTGTTGCTACAGGAGTATCATATAAACGATAAACACGTCAGGCGAAGGGATAATGTGTCGCAGACGCCTTGTCAAGGCTACCAACTGGAAAGTTAAATGAGATGGAAGAAAAAAACAGTAAAGGATTTCGAAGAAATGATGTTCGAAACACTTCCGTATAGAAAATAATTTAAGGAAATGTGTTCACGAATAGGATAGATGCAAAAATTGGATGCCATATGGAGAAAAATTAGAAACAAATTAAAAGAAGGAAATCAGAGTAATGTTAATGACCATTACCGGTTACAATCAGGTGTACTATTTTACCGAAAGACCGAGGAGGATGACTGGAAGCATGAATTCCATCACACTGTGTTGAGACATTTCTATGGTTCACACATGCTAGGTGAGGACATTTTGGAGCTCACAAATGCGTGATGAAGTTACAACAACAATGTTTTTTCCGGGTTTATTAAGATGAGCTCAGGAAACACTCAGAAGGTGTAAAGCTTGTCAAAAATGAAAGCCTTTTAATTGTTGTAATAAGGGGGTATTGCATCCCATTATATCGGCAAAACCACTGAGTATAGTCTCATGTGATACGTGTGGACCGTTTCCCGCAGCCAAAGGTAATTTTAAGCATATATTCGCGACGTACGACCTATTCTCAAAGTATGTGAAAGTTACGCTTTGCGAACGACCAACGTAATGCCCATTTTAGGAAGATTACCGGTGACTACTTGGTTAATGTAGGAAACCCAGGTATGCTTATCTCAGACAACGCCTCATATTTTCGTAGTAAAACGTGGAAAGAAACACAGAAAGTACGTGGAATTCCTCATGTATTCATTGCACGTTTCAATGTGGCAGGAAACCCTATCGAAAGAGTGTTTCGAGAAGTAAGTAGATTTGTAAGAACTTATGTACCGAATCAACACCATAGGTGGATCGAATTAATTGAAGATTTTGAAAAGAACTACAACGACTTACCACATATGTCAACTGGATATTCGCCCAATGAGGTTCTATTTAAGTGAGTTAGTAATAATTGGCTTAGTAATTTACAATGTACTCAAAATGAACCAAGGGATCCTGATGCAATTATAAGGAAAGTATACCTGAACTTGCAACATAAAGCAAGTATTCGTAAACAACAATTTGATAAAAATATAGGCTTAGTAGTCACTTATAAGGTTGGTGATAGTGTTCTATTGAAGAATCATCCCAAGTCTTCAAAGCTAAGAAAAATAAATCTAAAGTGGAACAATCTTTATAACGGATCATATAAAACCATTAATATCCCATATGAAAGAAGCTAGGTATTAGAGAATGAAGAAACCAAGAAGATCAGTGGAGTGTATCTCCACATTGAGTTGAAAAGTACTTTAGTTAACTGAAGATTTAGCCGCTAATTCCGCAAAGGAGAAGGCATGATACAGAAATATGTTACAATAATGTTTGTGAAATGTTTTGATTATTTTATACGTAGAATTATTGGACAGTGAATAAGTTTTAAGTAGCTCTTGGTAAAGAAGTTACTGATGTTACGATTTTATGCGATAGGATATCGTTACGTTAGCATAAGTTCACTTTGGGAGGTTCCTAACAATAAGAAGAGAATTGTATTATGGGTTGAGCCCAAAGATAGTAATAAGGAACAGGATATTTGTTACGTCTAGTTAATTCTTTAAGAAATGTTATGAACAGCAAGTTCTCAACAATAATTAATTTGTATTCACTTATCTTTGTTTAGTTAAGTGGAAACCGTTATGTTGATGTTTTCATGTTAACAGTTGATGTTTTCATGTTGACAGGCCTCAATATGTTTTGTTTAAGGAGGGACTAATTTAGAATGCGCACATGAGCACAATGAAAGATCTTGCCGTAATCATTCGTCAATAGGGGAATGTATTTAACAACATCACTTGTTTTGAGGAGTGAGATGCTAGATGCTAAGAGATGAATAAAAGTGAATATAAAATAAACGACTGTATTAGTTATGCTTGAAAAAGTAAAAGTTAACTAACAGGAAAAAAGGATAGTCACTGGTGGAAGGAGTGTTGTGTGTGTTCATAGACTGACAGTACACGCGTGACAGTGAAAATATTAACTAACGTACTGACCACGAACATTGTTAATTAAGCTAAGGAACAACGCGCAATGATAAAATTTAATAACTGTGTAAAGACATGCGAAGTGGGGAAAGTTGAAAGTGATGGTCATTTGAACATAACTAAACTCTGTGATGGAGTTCGGAAGGCAAAGATATTCGACTGCGACAGCTAATACATAACGACTGTTGCCAAGTAGAGAGGGATCTTCAACGTATAAAAGAATCCGCAAGGTCGTCGATTGTTAAGCACAAAGGTGAAGGAATATCGATATAAGTATAATCACAACAACAATAATTGCAATAAAAATTAATGGAAAAAATTAACATTAATAACTACTGCAAGTGCGATGTTCAGAAATGTTGTTGTTATTGTTGTGGTCTTTAGTCCTGAGACTGGTTTGATGCAGCTCTCCATGCTACTCTATCCTGTGCAAGCTTCTTCATCTCCCAATACTTGCTGCAACCTACATCCTTCTGAATCTGCTTAGTGTATTCATCTCTTGGTCTCCCCCTACGATTTTTACCCTCCTCGCTGCCCTCCAATACTAAATTGGTGATCCCTTGATGCCTCAGAACATGTCCAACCAACTGATCCCTTCTTCTGGTCAAGTTGTGCCACAAACTTCTCTTCTCCCCAACCCTATTCAATACTTCCTCATTAGTTATGTGGTCTACCCATTTAATCTTCAGCATTCTTCTGTAGCACCACATTTCGAAAGCTTCTATTCTCTTCTTGTCCAAACTATTTACCGTCCATGTTTCACTTCCATACATAGCTACACTCCATACAAATACTTTCAGAAATGCCTTCCTGACACTTAAATCTATACTCGATGTTAACAAATTTCTCTTCTTCAGAAACGCTTTCCTTGCCATTGCCAGTCTACATTTTATACCCTCTCTACTTCGACCATAATCAGTTAGTTTGCTCACCAAATAGCAAAACTCCTTTACTACTTTAAGTGTCTCATTTCCTAATCTAATACCCTCAACATCACCCGACTTAATTCGACTACATTCCATTATCCTCGTTTTGCTTTTGTTGATGTTCATCTTATATCCTCCCTTCAAGACACCATCCATTCCGTTCAACTGCTCTTCCAAGTCCTTTGCTGTCTCTGACAGAATTACAATGTCATCGGCGAACCTCAAAGTTTTTATTTCTTCTCCATGGATTTTAATACCTACTCCGAATTTTTCTTTTGTTTCCTTTACTGCTTGCTCAATATACAGATTGAATAACATCGGGGAGAGGCTACAACCCTGTCTCACTCCCTTCCCAACCACTGCTTCCCTTTCATGTCCCTCTACTATAATAACTGCCATCTGGTTTCTGTACAGATTGTAAATAGCCTTTCGCTCCCTGTATTTTACCCCTGCCACCTTTAGAATTTGAAAGAGAGTATTCCAGTCAACATTGTCAAAAGCTTTCTCTAAGTCTACAAATGCTAGAAACGTAGGTTTGCCTTTCCTTAATCTTTCTTCTAAGATAAGTTGTAAGGTCAGTATTGCCTCACGTGTTCCAGCATTTCTACGGAATCCAAACTGATCTTCCCCGAGGTCGGCTTCTACTGGTTTTTCCATTCGTCTTTAAAGAATTCGTGTTAGTATTTTGCAGCTGTGGCTTATTAAACTGATTGTTCGGTAATTTTCACGTCTGTCAACACCTGCTTTCTTTGGGATTGGAATTATTATTTTCTTCTTGAAGTCTGAGGGTATTTCGCCTGTTTCATACATCTTGCTCACCAGATGGTAGAGTTTTGTCAGGACTGGCTCTCGCAAGGCCGTCAGTAGTTCCAATGGAATGTTGTCTACTCCGGGGGCCTTGTTTCGACTCAGGTCTTTCATTGCTCTGTCAAACTCTTCACGCAGTATCGTATCTCCCATTTCATCTTCATCTACATCCTCTTCCATTTCCATAATATTATCCTCAAGTACATCGCCCTTGTATAGACCCTCTATATACTCCTTCCACCTTTCTGCTTTCCCGTCTTTGCTTAGAACTGGGTTTCCATCTGAGCTCTTGATGTTCATACAAGTGGTTCTCTTATCTCCAAATGTCTCTTTAATTTTCCTGTAGGCAGTATCTATCTTACTCCTAGTGAGATAAGCCTCTACATCCTTACATTTGTCCTCTAGCCATCCCTGCTTAGCCATTTTGCACTTCCTGTCGATTTCATTTTTGAGACGTTTGTATTCCTTTTTGCCAGCTTCATTTACTGCATTTTTATATTTTCTCCTTTCATCAATTAAATTCAATATTTCTTCTGTTACCCAAGGATTTCTACTAGCCCTCGTCTTTTTACCTATTTGATCCTCTGCTGCCTTCACTACTTCATCCCTCAAAGCTACCCATTCTTCTTCTACTGTATTTCTTTCCCCCATTCCTGTCAATTGTTCCCTTATGCTCTCCCTGAAACTCTGTACAACCTCTGGTTCTTTCAGTTTATCCAGGTCCCATCTCCTTAAATTCCCACCTTTTTGCAGTTTCTTCTGGAAATGTCTTACAATTTAAAACCCAGAAATAACAGTAAAAAATGTTATTCCCAAATTCCCGTTAAACTGACGATGTTTGATTTCATGTCACGCAGTAGGTCGTCCTGAAAAGAGAAGTGATTTAGATGTCTCAGCACACTCAACAGAGGTAATGAAGACTATCTTCGGACGGACTGCGCTGAGATGTTGGTACAGTCTGATAGGAGGGCAACCACTGAGCAACGAGAGCAACCAGACGAGAGGACATGATCGGCTCGTACTCGCTGCCATATAAGGTCCGATGCTGTTGCAGCTTCGCCCTTGTCGATCGATAAGAAGACACTGGCATCGAACCGGGCCATGCTCGCAGCTTTGCATGGTCTGGTGCGGTTGCAGCAGCAGTGTGACAATGCGCCGAAGATATAAGTGTGATATTAAAATAGCCGGCCGTTGTAGCCGAGCGATTCTAGGCGCTTCAGTCCTGAACCACGCTGCTGCTACGGTCGCAGGTTCGAATCCTGCCTCGGGCATGGATGTGTGTGATGTCCTAAGGTTAGTTAGGTTTAAGTATATCTAAGTTCTAGGCGACTGATGACCTCAGAAGTTAAGTCCCATAGTACACAGAGCCATTTCAGCCATTTTGATATTTAACTGAAGTGTTAAAAAATTTAAGGAACATGAAACCTATGCTCATTCTTGATGTAAAAATAACTCTGTAATGATTTTCATTTATTTGCATGCGTATATGTTTTAATGAAAAAAAATATTTATAATGTAAAAATGAATGGATGAAAATGGGGAAGAAATGGCTTTAAATATTTTTGTTATTTACTCTTTCAGTACGAACTTTGTTGTAGAACCCCTTTTTTAAGTGTGGTAATAAAAATTCATTTAGACAGAATTAAGCACATTTAAAATTACGTGAACTTTAGCAACCCTCTCATGCTGATAAATTCAAACTAACTGACTAATAACATTTATGACTTCGAAAATTATTTAAATTTAAATTTTTTTACGTATTTCGGTCATGGCATACATTTTCTAGATGCAGTGGGTTTTTTAAATATTTACTGAATTCCTTCCCGGCGTTAGCTATGGAACACAAGACTGTCCCTGTTATCATAAAATGGTTAAATATTGTCAAGCCGACCTGGACGTTTAATTATCATTGACAAAACACACTTCAGTATAACTTTAAGTTATTTGCTTTAGAAATTGAAAGAACCAACAGATTAACAACTTCAACGTTAATTATCCGCCTATGAATGCACAAATATAAAACCAGTAATAAATTCAGTCAGCCTCAGGATCGCTGTAAAAGAAAAATATTTCGTAATTCACTGCTAATTTTACCTGCTCCCGATTTACGGGTTTGGTTAATTTTATAGCGGAACAATTTTTTAAATGTGCCGCCGCTGCAAATCGTTCGGTCGGGGCGCAGCCCAGCAACACCAACGATAATCGCTGAAAGTGCTGAAAATTCTTTAAAGAAATATTATAGATGACATGGGCAAGCTAATTTACATTAGTAATACATAATTTCGATAAATTATAATATATTTTGACCAAAACAATAATTAAAATTACACACCTTTATAATTTCTCCTCTAATGGCGGCTAAAGACAGATACAGACAAAAGAAGTCTACTCATTCATATAATGCTACGTCACAGGTTCCTCTCTCTCTCAGCTCTCGAGGAATACGACAAAGAATGCACATTATGTAGTGCTTTTTATAGTATTGCTGATAATGAATATCTCTTTGTAATCTTACAACATTATTTTCCTCTGTGGCTATATTCTACATTTTTTCATCGCAGATATTAACATATTTCGTAATTACATTATGAGTATAGCAATATTGCAATCATAAATACATCGAGAATATTATTGCAGAAAATATTACAATAATAACCAACGTCCTTTACACAAAATTAAAATAATATTTTTTGTTAAACAATTACAGTACATTCAAATTGCTTTTTTGTTGGTATGAACTGTACGTAGTGTTCTCATTACCGTACATGTTCCTAACAGGCGTGCCACAGTTGTTGTTAATCATTTGCAAATGTGCACGCTCGAGTTCAGCAATTTTGTGTGTCATTTCATTTTATTAATAGTGTGTGCGCTGCCAGGGAACGTTACAATGTGTGGACGCTAATAAACCAATGAGAAAGAGACTTCACCTGGTTAGCGACGCTGAAACTGGAAGTCACGTACACCCTTCATCGTCCAGGTGGCTTGTATAATCCCCCAAATATAGAGCCCCTAACCACATCCCTTTTGACAGCAGAAGATATAAAAATTAGTTATCCTGACCTTAAAGGTAGCTACTGGCAAAAAAACCATTAACGCTATTGCAAGTTTGACCAACAGAAATACTAGCGAACTAACAACATCTATTCCAAGGAAAAAAACTAGATGAAAGACTGTCACATTATCATTTAATCTACGAAGCATGAAACTAAACAAAGAATTCTAAATATGTGCTTTACGGAGATTAAAATCCAGACGAGATAAAGTGATTAGAGATAACATTTATCCAAGAAAAGAGTTGTAGTCGCATCGAGCTGTAAGGTTTTCAAGTATCGTCTTAACGTATTAGTCAAGGTTCTGAAGAAAGGTGATAGAACACTTATCGTTTAGCCAGACAACGGAACAGATATTATACGCGAGGGAAAAGTAACTCATGTGATACTCAATAAGTTCTGGGACTTAGTCGTCGTGATCTGTGATCGTCACGAACATTGAAGGACACAGCAATATACCAAACGCCGACATAAAGTCTACAAATAGAACTGAATAGGAAACATAAACAACCAATCATGAAGAATTCACAGGTACGCCGTGTTGTCGGAAGCTGTAGCCAATGTCAGAATTGCTGATGTAAATCGTAGCTTCAGTTGCCTGAATGACGGATCGGTGTGCTTTCCAGTGCAGTGGTTAAATAATTCAGAAGTACAATAAATTCAGTTATAACTTTAATACTTCGTGTCGTCTACATCATTTAATTGAACTTTATTGTGCAACTGTAAAATAATTATTTTCTTGATAGAAGGCCAAAGCTAAAGATGATTTAGTGACCATTTAACAGTGAACAGTAATTGAACATTTTGTTACGACGCTTTCTGTACTTTATTTAGAGAATAGATTCATCTCTGGATTTAAGACGTGGGAGTTGTTGTATTAGCACCGCAGCGACGCCTTAACGACGCTATAATATTTCACAAATCAATATCCTCCCAATACGGGAGGCTTGAATGGTGGAACTTATGATCCGAGATATCATATTATCTACATTTGAACATTCATTTGCAAATCGAGCATTGTTGTTGTTGTGGTCTTCAGTCCTGAGACTGGTTTGATGCAGCTCTCCATGCTACTCTATCCTGTGCAAGCTTCTTCATCTCCCAGTACCTTCTGAATCTGCTTAGTGTATTCATCTCTTGGTCTCCCCCTACGATTTTTACCCTCCACGCTGCCCTCCAATACTAAATTGGTGATCCCTTGATGCCTCAGAACATGTCCTACCAACCGATCCCTTCTTCTGGCCAAGTTGTGCCACAAACTTCTCTTCTCCCCAATCCTATTCAATACTTCCTCATTAGTTATGTGGTCTACCCGTCTAATCTTCAGCATTCTTCTGTAGCACCACATTTCGAAAGCTTCTATTCTCTTCTTGTCCAAACTATTTACCGTCCATGTTTCACTTCCTTACATGGCTACACTCCATACAAATACTTTCAGAAATGACTTCCTGACACTTAAATCTATACTCGATGTTAACAAATTTCTCTTCTTCAGAAACGCTTTCCTTGCCATTGCCAGTCTACATTTTATGTCCTCTCTACTTCGACCATCATCAGTTATTTTGCTCCCCAATTAGCAAAACTCCTTTACTACTTTAAGTGTCTCATTTCCTAATTCCCTCAGCATCACCCGACTTAATTCGACTACATTCCATTATCCTCGTTTTGCTTTTGTTGATGTTCATCTTATATCCTCCTTTCCAGACACTGTCCATTCCGTTCAACTGCTCTTCCAGGTCCTTTGCTGTCTCTGACAGAATTACAATGTCATCGGCAACCCTCAAGGTTTTTATTTCTTCTCCATGGATTTTAATACCTACTCCGAATTTTTCTTTTGTTTCCTTTACTGCTTGCTCAATATACAGATTGAATAACATCGAGGAGAGGCTACAACCCTGTCTTACTCCCTTCCCTTTCAAGTCCCTCGACTCTTATAACTGCCATCTGGTTTCTGTACAAATTGTAAATAGCCTTTCGCTCCCTGTATTTTACCCCTGCCACCTTTAGAATTTGAAAGAGAGTATTCCAGTCAACATTGTCAAAAGCTTTCTCTAAGTCGGCATAAAAACTATTATTATCAAGTTTCGCGTAAGCTTATAAGCCCGTCGCGCATACGTGAAGTATATTTGGTTTGTTGTTTCAGATAAAGGGAGCCGTTGGGGTACCGCATGGTGCAATGGCTGTGTAGTAGTTAAGAAGACAGACATCCTTCGAACACCATTGCTTTAGTAATAAGGGAGGGCGGCTTATACGTTTCGGCGTGCTGCTCCATCGATATGCGGACATCTGTTAAAGGGAGATAGTATCTGAAACTAAGCAAAGCGCAATTACCGATCGGAGTTGCGATCGACGGACGCCAACCTGTGTCAACCAGACGTGAAAAGACATTCCCATCGAGCCGACACACACACATACATACACACACACACACACACACACACACACACACACACACACACTCCACAATACGCGTCTTACGTCAACCCAACTACCGACGGTGGTGGTGCTACCGCCATACTCCTACGCGATGGCATCAAACTAACGGATATTCAGTTTTTGCCATCAGAGGCATTTGCCAGAGAGGCATCGCGCTCACCATAGCCGCAGTCCGCCTCGTGAATCTGTTTGCCCCGTCTGGTACTGCGAAGCTTCGAGAAGGAACACTCTGTTACTCCACTGTGTAAGCCGTTCGCCCTCATTCTTCGTGCTCGTCTCCTCGCTGTTGTCAAAGATGCCATTCTTGCCGACCAAACATGTTTGGGAGGTGGCAGTAATATACACACTGCGTTAAGCTCTTATAGAGATGTGGTGGCGCTCATGTCGGCATGCCGCTAAGAAGGCGCCCTCGTGGCGATTGGCCTAGACCACGCATTTGGCAAAGTTTACCACCATTTCTTGAAGGCTGTCTGAGAGAAGATGGGACTGTCCCCAATATCGACAGGTGTGGTCCTCCTTCTCATCCACGGAGTCCCTTCCACAGTCCTGGTCAATGGCTGCCGCTCACCGCTCTTCACTATTGAGAGCTCAGTGCGACAAGGATGTCTCCTGTCAGCCTTTCTCTTCGCCGTCGCCCTCGAGCCTGCACTTCATGGTCTACGAAAGCCTTTGCAGGGCTTTCGCCTCCACGATGTGCATTTTAAATGTTCTGCCTATGTGGACGATGTAGTATTTTTCGCGAGGTCGGCAGAAGGTATATGTACGGCGATCGTGTGGCGTCAGCAATACGGAGAGGTGGCCGGGAGCCGTATCAACCTGCGAAAGTCGCACTACGTGGATGTGGGAAGAGGACTGCATATGAGTACGCCAGTACCCATTACCAAAGTCCCGGCGATGAAGTGTAGTGTTTGGGAGTGACCTTCCATGGGAACGTGCAGAGTACAGCAGCACATACGTATCGCAGACCACTTTCTGTGATTCGCACGCAAGTTCGTCTCCATAACTTTCAAACACTTGACTTGATCACGCTGGTACATTTTGTCAACGTCTACGTCGCAGCGAATCTTAATCATTACACACACGTTCTCCCGATGGCCGCTACGGTAGCTGCCAGTTTCCAGTCGGCCTTCGGTCATTTCGTCAGCGCGGGTAGGGTGTTCAAGAACCGTTGCGAGACGCTAACGTTGCCCACACTTGCAGGCACCATTGGAATGGTAAATGTGCACAACAGGGCGCGCGCTCTCTTCCTGCGGACGATACATCGCCTACGTACACCCTCCCTGGGCCTACGTACACCCTCCCTGGGCCGCGCTGGATTAGCCGAGCGGTCTCGGGCACTGCAGTCATAGACTGTGAGGCTGGTCCCGGCGGAGGTTCGAGCCCTCCCTCGGGCATGGGTGTGTGTGTTTGTCATTAGGATCATTTAGGTTAAGTAGTGTGTAAGCTTCGGGACTGATGACCTTAGCAGTTAAGTCTCAGAAGATTTCACACACATATGAACATTTTGAACACCTTTTCTGGTAGACTGATTCAGGAGGTGATGCCTCAATCCCTCCGTCCGCCGATTCCTGTTGGACATATCACATGTCACATTCGCACCTATCTGGTCTACATGAGATATGTGTTGTGTGTCTTGCCAACCACGCGGAATCACAGAACCAAGAACTTCTACCGCTATATTCAGCGGACGCTGCCTGCTAATGTGGTTGAACGCCGACATCCGGCAGTTGGCTGGAGGCAGGTGTGGAGTATCATACACTCGCCTTTCCTTCCCACCACGGTCAGGGCGCTGTGGTATGTGATAACGACTGAAGAATTCCCCACCCGACAACGTTTATACGTGATACGTCTTGAAACGTCCCCTTAGAACAATTTATACAAGACTGTGCTTAAACTGACACACAATATTTTTTAGCGCAACGCAATCTGACTTTCAGAAATCCCTACAAATGAATGGCCCTAACTAACATTAACCTGTACCGGCTGCTGGCTATCTCTACAAGGACTACAGTGGGTCTGCATCTTTGATGACCCAACAAGACCATCATCTCTACAAGGACTACAGTGGGTCTACACCTTTTCTGACTCACCAATACCACAATCTCTACAAGGACTGCAGTGGGTCTGCACCTCTGATGGCCCACCAATACCACAATCTCTACCAGGACTACAGTGGGTCTGCTCTGAGATGATCTACCTACCAATCTCCTTCAAAACGTCGAATGACTCTGCTGTGGGTTTGCTCTGTTGTGGCCCATTACCTGTCTGCATGTCAAGAGTCAGCACTGTCTTTCCGCTGGAAGGGCAACACTACTTTTTCAAGACTGCATGGAAATCCACTACTTCTGTGTGCAATTTCTTTTAGTAATGAGACTTTGTAAAAAAAACTGTAATTACTACTATGATGAATGATCTGGACTGTCTTTATGGACTGTGAGAAAATTTTAGCTTTTGACCAACATTGTATCAATAAGTGTGTGCATTTGATATCTTTGTTATTGTAATTATGAAAAATTTTATCAAATCATTATTGGCCACTGCCCAAAACAATTTGTAAAATTTTTTGTGGGGAGCATGGGGGCTATGTAAGTAGGCTGTTTATGTTTTCTTATTGGCAACGTTACGTAGCGCTCTATATGAAAATCACTGGCTGTGCTGTGTGCAGTCTGTGGCTAGTTTGCATAGTTGTCTGCCATTGTAGTGTTGGGCAGCGGCAGCTGGATGTGAACAGCGCGTAGCGTTGCGCAGTTGGAGGTGAGCCGCCAGCAGTGGTGGATGTGGGGAGAGAGATGGCGGAGTTTTGAAATTTGTTATACTGGATATTATGAACTGCTATGTACAGTATATTATGGTTTTTCAACACTATTAAGGTAAATACATTGTTTGTTCTCTACAAAAGTCTTTCATTTGCTAACTATCCCTATCAGTAGTTAGTGCCTTCCGTAGTTTGAATCTTTTATTTAGCTGGCAGTAGTGGCGCTCGCTGTATTGCAGTAGTTCGAGTAACGAAGATTTTTGGTGTGGTAAGTGATTTGTGGAAGGTACAGGTTAATGTTAGTTAGGGCCATTCATGTGTAGGGATTTCTGAAAGTCAGATTGCGTTGCGCTAAAAAATATTGTGTGTCAGTTTAAGCACAGTCTTGTATAAATTGTTCTAAGGGGACGTTTCTGTCTTGCCGAGGAACCTCTCTGCTCCAGATGCGCCGCTGTCGAAACCGACATGCACCGTTTGGTTCGTGGTAAGGCTACCGACTGCTGGCTCGTCACAAGGCGCATGTTGGCATTGTTGCTACGACGGACGCCTCAGTCCGCAGAGCGCACCGAACTGATCCAGCCCGGCGCCACTTGCCTCCCTGCTACTCGTCGTAACGTCACAGTGTGGGTTAAGGGTATGGCACTGTCATACTTTTTAATGACAGCGTTGCACGGTTGTTGGATTACTGGTATTATTTAACGAGTAACTACATGATTTTACGGCGCAAAGCGTCGTATGGTATGCTCTTTGAGAATTATTTGGGGTCGTTGTTTACGCGTCCTCCAGACCATTGGGGTGTACCGGCTGTGAGAAGAGACTGAGATACTACACATGATGGACTGATGAGAGACTTCAACGGTAACTGTAGGGTGTTTCATCCTCGCTGAACGAGAAGACGACCAGAACATCCCGCCGTCTGGCTACTGTGGACACCCCCGAGAAAAAAAGACAGAACTAAAAAGGAATTACAAATAAAAACATAAGAACAAAATGAACAACAAATAAAATATAATAGAGTATTGTACCCCGTCCTTTATATTTTTCTTTTTTATAATAAAATGTTCAGAGCCATATTTAATTTTTGTTCGTGGGCGGAGCCTGAATTGGTGGCGCACGACCGTCCTAGTTAGCATTAGGGTGAAAGTGGCGGTGGCACTAGCTTTGTTTCTGTTTTTAGGTTATGTAGGTTTTTGGGGGTAGTACGGGTGATAGGGGCCAACGCCTGAAGTGAAAGAGTTAGAAATACTACATTAAATTTATAAAAATTAAACAAAAATAAAAAAGTGGCTAACGTACCTGTATGAAAAAGAAAATAAAAAAGGAGATAACGTGCTTGCCCACGACGTGCAAGCTGCTTTCAATGAAAAAAAGGGGGGGGGCGGCCGCGGTGGTCTCGCGGTTAAGGCGCTCAGTCCCGAACCGCGCGACTGCTACGGTCGCAGGTTCGAATCCTGCCTCGGGCATGGATGTGTGTGATGTCCTTAGGTTAGTTAGGTTTAAGTAGTTCTAAGTTCTAGGGGACTGATGACCACAGCAGTTAAGTCCCATAGGGCTCAGAGCCATTTGAACCATTTGGAAAAAGGGGGGGGGGAAGCGAAAAAAAGGCATGGCGTATTTGATCAGTAACCAAAGCGTCCTCGGTCCGAGGTTCAAAACTAACCTCCACTAACATTTTGATTAATAATAAGCATTTGCAGGTGAATACTTCCGGCATAAGAAGACGCCCCATTCTGTCAATGGTCTTGTCAGAGAGAGCAGAGGAACTGGCAGACCGTGTAAGAGGTATGCGCTGCCTGCGATATGTAAACTATAAGAGAATCTGAGACCAAAGAGCAGTGTTGACTGCAGTACGAACTGTGTAGCCGTAGCAGTAAGTTGTTGCTAGCGAGAAGTCGCCTGTCTGCGCTTGTCGGTCCTGTCTGGTGTATCATGTTGGCTGGGCCGGTCCGGTGCAGCGATGCCGGAGCCTGAGTATTATTGTATAAGGTAGAAAGCAGCCTCGCGCATATCTAGTAATGTTATGTGAAGTCCTATGTAAATCTTTTAAAAATGTCCTAATAATAATCTTCGTGATATAAAGTAATTTCTAACAAACATTCACTTCAATTTAAAGAATTTACTAATTTCTTCAATCCATGATCATTCCTATTGTTGCAAAAGAAAAATCAGTTGCTTCCTTTCATAAATGACAAATGTATCGGCCAGCATTGCACAGAGCTGTCCCGGAAAAACTTTATATAAGAGCAGATATATTCGCCGTTTTTATTGAGGTAAGAATTTTTCCTTTTTTTTTTAATTCAGAATGATCTTACAGGGCCATGTCGCAGCGCTGCTGTCGTCCAAATTCTACCAGGTTACTGAATTTATTTTTTATAACGAGGTTTAGGAATTTTTCTGTTTCGAGCTTACATTAAATGGGAAACAAATTTTGTGTGGAGGTTAAATGTGAATGTATTTCTGAAGGGAGGTTATAAATGGGAACCAATTTTGTTCTGAGGTTACACAAAAAATTAGAATCGCTATCCATAATATTCATTTATTTATTAAAATTTTTCTGTGGGAAGGTTATACTTGGCGACATCCGGCCAGGATCGTATTTCTTCGTGAATCTCTGAGAAGTAGTCATATATCTGCTCTAATTTACTTAAATGTAGTTTGCATCTGGCGCAACGCATTTACTAATTTGTCACTCTTTCTTTCACAGATCATCGGCAATTTATTGCTCTTTGTTGTAACTGTATTTGCTCCATTTTTGCTTTGTCTTTGTTTCTTTTTGTACTTAACTTTGATTTGTAAAAAAAAAAAAAATGCCGCGAAAAACTGTTAACAGTTTGCGATGTGCAATGAGTGAAATAGCCGACTCTAATAATTTGACCGATAATTCTTGCGACGGTCAGTGTAATAGTGATAGTCCTCTAATTACGGATAATCAGTGCCTGTCGATCACTAGTAATGATTTTAATTCTAATGATGAGCAAACAAATGCAATTATGTCCACAGTAAATGTAACAATAGATGACGCGGCACGTTCCGTTACAATGAACGCTGTCCAGTTTGACACGCCTAATTTGCAAAATTTATGTAGCGAACAGATAATTGTTTCTAACGAAGGTGAACAATGTACTCAAAGTACGTCAGATTTGTTTGATTCCGAGGTTGTGACTAACAGTGCACATCCGAGTGGCGAACCTTTTCAAGAATCAGAGAATGACCAAATGGTTACACAAAATGCGACAAAAGCAGATACGCCATCAAACAACACAGAGAATAGAGTAGGTAGTATTGGCATGGATCAAGTTATGGCATTATTGCTACAACTTAATGAAAATTTCAAACAACAAATTAATGAATCGAGCAAACAAATTAATGAAAAACTAGACAACAATTCCAAACAGTTGAATGAAGAACAAGACAGGTCGATCGAACAAGTTAATAAGAACTTTAAACAGATTAATGAACAGATTGCAGTCGTTGCCGTGCAATGCCATGATACTAAGGAACAATTACGTGAGGAGATTAAGGTTTGTGCTAGGAATAGTAGTGAAGAAATTAGGTCCGTGGTTCAAGAATTAAGTAATACGCAAGCAGCTACAACGAAATTACTTAAAGATGAAATTAGTGCAGTCGCTAAACAATGCTCTGAAAACGCAACACAGTTACGCGACGAGTTTAAATTAATGTCAGCAGAACTTTCACGTACACTGGATGCAAAAGTAGACACGAAATTTGACCAACAGAACAGCCAAATTGGCGAACGTTTTAATCACCACCTACAAAATAGTGAAGCGCGTTACCGTAAATTTGTACAGGAACAGAATAAAGTAAAGCTACAAGTCATGGAAACAATTACTGCACTGAGCCAGGAAGACAAGCGTAAATTGTGTACGAAAGCAAAAACATATGTAGACAACAATATTGCTACAGTATCAGACGAAATTAATGCTATCAAACAGTTGAACACCGAATTACATTATGAAATCTCCGACCTTAAAGAAACAGACACACACACAGTAGACCTTCAGACAGTGACCGACAGACTTGAACAATTAGAACTAATACAGGATCCCGATGTCATCAAAGCACACGTTAAGAAATTAAACAAAACCACACGAAAAATACAAGAACAAATTATGCTTGCGATACTAAAAACGATAATCAGGTAAAAATACTGACGGAAAAATATGATGAATTGGCCAGTCGTATTGATGTTATCGAAAGTAATATGACACCAAATCAGACGATACTTCACCGATTTCGTTTAACCAAACACCTGATTTCCAAAATTTACAGCACACAATCAGTGAGATAGGTTCGTCCAATAATACATTGCGTAGAAAATTGTCAACTTTACAGCAAGAGGTAACAGAGATGAAAAATGTTTCACTTTAACACATCACAACATACGCCACTTTGCGAACATTTGTCAGACTCACACAGGCAGTATAATTTAGGTAATTTACAGAGACTACGTGACTTAGAATCCGAACAGTCACAGACAAACAGATTGTTACACAAACCTGAACCTGTTCACACATTCAGAGACGATAACGTTGATTATAAGCAATTTTTATCCGTGAAAAAATTTAAGGTATTTAATAATGATAGAACACAGATTCACGCTTTGGACTGGATACGACAATTTGCTTTTGTATTTTCATCAGCTTGGGCTGTAACGCAGAAACTAGAATTGGAATGGATACAACAACTTGCTTTTGAATTTTCACCGCCATTGCCTGTAACACAGAAACTTAAATTTATTTGCAGCGCGTAATAGAACTCAGGGGATTCATTACGCTTCGATGAATATGTGCCGTAGCGTGCACAGGGCCCCGAGCCATAGTAGTGCTATTTGATCTTTAGTTTTCTGCACTGCTGCCTTCTCTTCTACTATCCTTTATATCTATCAAAACAGCTCTTCAACTATCGGTCTATCTAGGATTAAGAATGAGTAAAGAAATCTGATATGACGAGTTTTACCGAAAGTGACAGTTTTCATTAGACACTCCAGAACTACCAGCGTAATTTTAATGAAAGACAAAATTTTAATCATCAGTATGTACAAAATTATCAGCAACAGGAACCACATTTTGGTAACAATAGAGGTTTTTCCCAACAACAGCATCAAAACCAACCGGTTAGCATACCTAACCAACAATGTAATGTACAAGGTCAACCAAGCTTTAATGTTTCGCCGCCTACACGCATAGCGTCGGCTGCACCAAATAGTAAGGCACCGCAACAAGGAAACCAGTACCTACAGAAAACACATCATTTCAATTCTTATCCCAACGCGCCATATAGCAATGATTATCATGACAGACGTAAAAATAATGAGCACAATTTTCAGCGTACGTTTAATAACAGTCGTTCTTATCAGCAGCAAAATCATTCGCAACAACAGATTATCATGAATGAACCAGACAGTAGATATCATCCCGAACGTAATAAGTCAGGAAGAAATAACAGAACCGTACAAATAGTGGAAATGCCACAGCATCCTCCCGAAAATAATAGCACGTCAGATAGAATTTGACTAGATACAGTACAGGTTGCATCATCCAGCAACGCAAGCAATACTTCAGATACGCAGAATCTTGTTCACGAAAATATTACTACCTTTGACGACATCCGAGACACTCTTTTGCAGGAAAAACCAGTTATTCAAAAAACCATTTCACACCCTGTCATTGAAGTAAAGATTGGATCATCTAAATTTTCAGCAGTAATCGATTCTGGATCACCTATGTCAGTTATAAATGAGGAAACTTTCAACGAATGTAACAAAGAGAATACCGATCCTACGTTACCATTAGGCAAAACTAAAGTAAAAGGAGCAGTGTCTGGTAAAGGAGTAGATGTAAAATTACAGATACATTTATCATTTTGTATTGCAGGTCATACATTTCACTCAAATTTTTGGATTGTTCCCTTATTGACAACAGACGTTATTTTAGGTACGAATTTTCTGGTACAACACAACGCAATTATTGACTTTCAAAACTCCTATTTAATGTTAAAGGATGAAAATGTACAACTGGCTTTAGAATTGCAGCACTCTTTATCTGCAGAAGAACAAACAATTAATTGTACAGAGGTTATTTCCGCATCACGTAACATAGACTGTCATTCCACATTGTTCACAGATACGTACGTACACAACTATAATACTCCAGACGAAGCCGACTATGACTTTATACAGATGATTTATGATAAAGTTAAACAGAGCAGTGCAAATACAGACGACGAACGCACGCAATTACGCAAAATTCTTTTACAGCAAGCTCCAGTTTTTGACAACGTCCCTGGTACTATGTCCGGTTTTATGTATGAATTTCAAGTTAAACAGCACAACACATTTAAAGCCAAACATTATCCCATTCCGTATATTCACAGAGAACAAGTTAAGAAAGAATTGCAAGCTATGCTTGACCAAGGAATTATTGAACCGGCAGTTAGTCCGTACATAAACCCACTCCATATTGTTAAGAAAAAGGATGGTTCACTTCGCCTGGTACTTGATTCGCGTCACATCAACGACATTATTATTAATGAAACGGATCGCCCACAGACACTAGAAGAACTTCTACAGAAATTTCATGGTACTACTATTTATTCCACATTAGATTTGAAATCGGGATTTTGGCAAATTCAACTCCATCCGGACTGCAGAAAGTACACGGCTTTTCTCTGTTTTGGTGACTGTTATCAATTTTGTAAATTACCGTTCGGTTTAACTATTTCTTCAGCAGCATTTATTCGTGGTTTGAATACAATACTTCCGACAGAACTTGAAGACAGAATCACACCGTATGTAGACGACATTCTTATTGCAGAAGCTAACTGGTCTGAACACAATCTGATTCTTGAACAACTGTTACGAACTTTTCGTGCACAAGGACTCACAGTTAATCTCAGTAAATCGCACTTTGGGAAAACTTCTATAAAATTTCTTGGACAAGTAATTTCAGCAGAAGGCATTGCCCCTGACCCGGAAAAACTTCAAGCTTTACGTGACATTACTGTTCCTACGAAGAAGAAACAATTACACAGCTTTCTGGGATTAATTAACGTTTTTCGTAAATTTATTCATTGCTCTGCTTTAAGCACCCCTAGATTATGTCAGTTGACGGGTAAAAACACTATTTGATCCGGGGATAGCCAAGCACATTCTGAATTTATGAACCTGAAACATGCTTTGTTGAATGCACCACTTTTATCACACCCAGATCTTACCAGAAATTTTTCCATTGCCACCGACAGTTCTAACACCGCTTTAGGCGTACATATTTTTCAGGAAATTGAAGAAGATGGCACTACAGTAATTAAAAACATAGCCTTTGCGAGTCGCATTCTGTCACCTGCTGAACGCAATTGTTCTGTTACAGAACTTGAAACATTATGTGTTGTATGGGCATTTACGAGATTTCGGCATTTTCTTTATGGAAGACATACGACCGTTTACACAGATCATAGAGCGATACAGTTTTTACTTTCCTCTAAATTTACACACGACAGATTAAGCAGATGGAAACTTTATCTACAAGAATTTTATCTACAAGAATTTAATTTTACAATTGTTCACATTCCCGGCACACAAAATATTGTAGCAGACGCACTATCACGTTCTCTTAGCAACAATCAGCAAGACATGCTCTTTGAGAGTTTCTTTCAATTAGAACCTTCTAAACTGGGTACTATCAGTAATAGGCAGCCCAGGTGGTTGACTAGTGGGATAAGGATATCATTTAGAACGAAGTGGGAATTACATCAAAATGTTAGAACTAGTCATAATCAAGCTACAGTGGCCCATTACAAACAGTATTGTAAGGTGCTTAACATCGTATTAGGAAGGCAAAGAGTATGTGCAAATAGAACAGCTAATTCAGAGGATTAAATTAAAATCATATGGTCAGTTGTGAAGGAAGTGTCTGATCAGCAGCACAATATCGACGATATAAAGTCAGTTGGTAGTAAAAATATTTATATTACTGACAAATCAGATATCTGTACAGTAATTAACAATCATTTTCTGAGCATTGCTGGTGAATTAAATAAAAACTTAGTTTCTACAGGGAATGATATAACTTTCTTGGGAAATGCCTTTCCGATATCTACGTCTGAAACACTCCTGTGTGGTACAGTCAAGGGTTGGATTGAGTCAATAATTAAGTCACTAAAGATTACGGAGTGCCTAGTAGAATATTAAAGTACTTTGCTGCACATGTTAGCCCTGTATTTAGCAATGTTCGTAATTTTTCCTTTACGAATGGTCAGTTTCCTGAACGATTAAATTACTCCATAGTAAATCCGCTTTATAAGAAAGGAGAAAGGGAAAATGTAGATAACTTTAGACATATTTCCATGCCATGCTAAAGTTATTGAAAATGCTGTGTATGTAAGGATAAATGATCATTTTATATCTCACGATTTGCTATAAAATGTACAGTTCGGCTTAAGAAGTCGTTTAACAACTGAGGCACTGGAGGTACTTCTCTGTGAGGTACTGGTTGGGTTAAACAAAAGATTTCGAATGCTAGGCATATTTTTTGATTTAACTAAGGTGTTTGATTGTGTTGATCACAAAATAATGCTCCAGAAGCTGGACCATTACGGAATACGTAAAGTATCTCACAATTAGTTCACCTCTTACTTTAGCAACAGACAGCGAACGTTCATTATTTACAATGTTGAGAATGGCTGTGATGTGGGGTCTGTGTGGGGTACTGTCAAGTGGATGTGTTCCGGGGATCATTGTTGGGGCCACTCCTGTTCCTTATTTGTATACATGATATGCCCTCTAGTATCACGGGTAACTCGAAAATATTTCTGTTAACTGATGACACTAGCTTGGTAGTAAAGGATGTCGTTGTAACATTGGCCCAGTTGCAAATAGTGCAGTTCATGACCTAAGTTAATAGCTTGTAGGAAATAAACTAACGCAAAATCACAGAAAGACTCAGTTTTACATTTTCTAACACACAATTCAACAAAACCTGACGTTTTAATTTCACAGAATGGGCATATGATTAGTGAAACTGAACAGTTCAAATTTCTAAGTGTTCAGATAGGTAGCAACTGTCGTGGGAAATCCAAGTTCAGGATCTTGTTCAAAGACTTAATGCTGCCATTTTCACTACTCGAACGGTATCTGAAGTGAGTGATATTTCGACACGAAAATTAGTCTGCTTTGCTTATTTTCAAACGCTTGCGTCGTATGGTATTATATTTTGGGGTAACTCTTTGCGTTCTAAAAGGATATTTTTGGCTCAGAAACGGGCAGTTCGAGCAGTAACTGGTGTAAGTTCACGAACGTCTTGCCAACCCCTGTTGACCAGTCTGGGTATTTTGACATTGGCCTCTCAATTCTTTTTTTTAATTTTTTTTTTTTGTCATCAGTCTACTGACTGGTTTGATGCGGCCCGCCACGCATTCCTTTCCTGTGCTAACCTCTTCATCTCAGAGTAGCACTTGCAACCTACGTCCTCAATTATTTGATTGACGTATTCCAATCTCTGTCTTCCTCTACAGTTTTTGCACTCTACAGCTCCCTCTAGTACCATGGAAGTCATTTCCTCATGTCTTAGCAGATGTCCTATCATCCTGTCCCTTCTGCTTATCAGTGTTTTCCACATATTCCTTTCCTCTCCGATTCTGCGTAGAACCTCCTCATTCCTTACCTTATCAGTCCACCTAATTTTCAACATACGTCTATAGCACCACATCTCAAATGCTTCGATTCTCTTCTGTTCCGGTTTTCCCACAGTCCATGTTTCACTACCATACAATGCTGTACTCCAGACGTACATCCTCAGAAATTTCTTCCTCAAATTAAGGCCGGTATTTGATATTAGTAGACTTCTCTTGGCCAGAAATACCTTTTTTGCCATAGCGAGTCTGCTTTTGATGTCCTCTTTGCTCCGTCCGTCATAGGTTATTTTACTGCCTAGGTAGCAGAATTCCTTAACTTCATTGACTTCGTGACCATCAATCCTGATCATTAGACTGTTCATTCCGTTCAGCGGATCATTTAATTCTTCTTCACTTTCACTCAGGATAGCAATGTCATCAGCGAATCATATCATTGATATCCTTTCACCTTGTATTTTAATTCCACTCCTGAACCTTTCTTTTATTTCCATCATTGCTTCCTCGATGTACAGATTGAAGAGTAGGGGTGAAAGGCTACAACCTTGTCTTACACCCTTCTTAATACGAGCACTTCGTTCTTGATCGTGCACTCTTATTATTCCCTCTTGGTTGTTGTACATATTGTATATGACCCGTCTCTCCCTATAGCTTACCCCTACTTTTTTCAGAATCTCGAACAGCTTGCACCATTTTATATTGTCGAACTTAACAGACAACACTTTAACACGACGTTAACTTGGAGTTCTTTAACAACTTGATCAAATCTTTAGCCGGGGGAAAAATTATTTAGTAATTACTCAATGTAATAAAATAAGATTATCATTTCCATTTACGAATTAGTTAAATAACCACTGAACAACCCAGCGAACGCCACACTGGCGCCCAACGTGGGGCCACCAACGCACATTTATTCATTTTAATAATTGAAATTGTGATCTATTACAGGTACGGGGTACCAAAACAAACCACTTATCATTGTATATTTACTTGTTTCATGAGCACTGACATCTTCCTACCAAAGTGCTGTAGGAATCTATCTGCGCCGGTGCGACAGTAACTTCATATAAGCAGAGCAGTCCGCAGCTTTCGATCCACTCAGATACGAGCACATGTGCATGATCAGTATATACACAGCAGCACACAAACATTCACTGCGTGTGCAATTTCAAATTTAAATCGGTATCTGCAGCCATAAGTAGTAATAATTGAATATTCTGGCTACGAGAATAATATTTTTAAGTGTTATTTGTATATATGTGTTAGTTATAAGATTATTTTGTGTCAATTGGTGCTTTTCAGTGATTTATATATTTGTTGTGCTACATTGGTTACGTTTAAGTAGTTCTAAGTTCTAGGGGACTGATGACCGTAGATGTTAAGTCCCATAGTGCTCAGAGCCATTTGAACCATTTTTCTTTTCTTTTGCATTTTGCAGCCATACATTGTTATTCCTTGCACCTCAGTTTATTAAATCTGGTTACTACCTTCTTCCTGAATTTTAAGTCCATTTTCATCTCCTCTTGCGATTGATTTTGATCAAATCTCAAGGATATTATTTTATTTCTTCACAAATTTGCATGAACTTGCTGTCGGGACTTTCGATTTTATTTCCTAATTCCAGTAAATCCCTGGTACTTTTCTTTGGCCCTTACGATCGCGACTCCTTAAGAAGGGAAGGGAGTGAAATTCCAGGTAAGCAGAACAGCAATTAGTCCCCGTGTTAACAAGCATCCAGTTGCGAGTTACCTAACGTGCTTAATAAGAATGCTAAAGCGATGCAGTTACGGGGGAAACCTATTCTCCTGGGAGCATCTCACGAGAAAGCGGCGCTTGTCAGTGGGCTGCGAACAGTTCCCCTAATTAATTAGGCACCCGCTGTGGTGTAAGCGCCGCTGCAGAGGCTCTGCTTTGCCGCCGTATGTGCCCGTGCATACTCCGGCGTCGCAAGTGGATGCAAATCACTGGGGACTTCGTAAGTCCAAAAACTGGACTTAGTAACACGCAATAAACAAAGTGTTAGGCGTATGATAATACTGGACACTGTAGTACAATTCTAATTATCTGACGACTTTTAAAAGTCACTTCCATGTACAAGATAGGTAAGTAAGTGATCATCAGACTGCATGTAAGTTTACATAGCATTTCAGTTAAGTTCAGATTGTACATAACGTACAGTTCTTACAACCCTGTGGAGTTTCTTTTCGTTTAATAATAGACACACTAACTGCAACGAGTGAGTGAATACAGGCACACTTCCAACTCTGCTTTTTGTGAATACTTCATTTCTATTATACTATTTCTTTGAATACTGGGGTACATATGGCTAATGTTACGTCACGGATTCCATGTGGAATTGTTTCAGACTAATGATCCATTGAACCTGAAATGGGTTTTGCATACTTTTTGTTACATAAAATACCAGAAGGACTATGCTACAGAAGATAACGCTACCTGTCAAACTAAATAGCGACAACAAATGAATGCAAATATAGGTGTAGTCTATTTTAACTAATGTTGAATTACTATAGTCATATTGAGGCCTCAGTTACTTTAAGAAACATACTGCATGCAAAAGCTAATGGTGGAAACAAATTTTACATTTAAAGAAGCTGAAGGGATTTCGAGTTATTTCCGCAGTTCACCTTTTTATAGTTAAAGTAAATAGCGTTATGATTAAATGTTCTTTTCTCAAATTAAAAGTAGTCAAATACTTCTAAAAATATCATTGCGCAAAAATAAAGAACTGCTGCTTTGCAAAGCTCAGAATCTGAAATTGCAAACTACTTATTCACAATAGGTACTACCCGTTAGGCAAAGGAACGTTGTGTAAAATAGCTAATGATTTATAAATGATTATGTATTTATTATTGTTTTTACGTAGAACTTCTCCAGACAGGAGGTCGTTGTTGTGGTGCTCTCTTAAAAAGGCACAGTCACCTGCTAGAAAAAAAAAAAAAGTATTTCATAACAAAAACTGGTCAGTCATTGTAACATTTAAACAAGCTTGATGTTTGTTTAATAGCTTAGCAGTCTTTAGTTAATGACCATTCATAAAAAACAAGTAATTTATAAATAGTAATCCTCCCGATTAAGAACGCTGGAACACGCAACTGAGTGCAGAAATAACTGTTTTCAATTATTGTCGAGACAGCTGTTACTGCACTTGTGAAATTTATATATTTATGTTAACATACGCCAAAAAAGATGGTGGAAGTGATCAAGTACACTATGTGATCAAAAGTATCCGGACACCACCAAAAACATACGTTTTTCATATTAGGTGCATTATGCTGCTACCTACTGCCAGGTACTCCGTATCAGCGATCTCAGTAGTCAGTAGACATCGCCAGAGAGCAGAATGGGAATCTCCGTGGAACTCACGGACTTCGAACGTGGTCAGGTGATTGGGTGTCACTTGCGTCACACGTCTGTACTTGAGATTTCCGAACTCCTAAACATCCATAGGTCCACTGTTTCCGATGTGATAGTGTTGTGGAAACGCTAACGGACACGTACAGCACAAAAGCGTACGGACAGACCTCGTCTGTTGACTGAGACCGCCGACAGTTGAAGAGAGTCGTAATGTGTAATAGGCTGACATTGATCGAGACCATTACACAGGAATTCAAAACTGCATCAGGATCCACGGCAAGTACTATGACAGTTAGGCGGTAGGTGAGAAAACTTGGATTTCATGGTCGAGCGGCTGCTCATAAGTCACACATCACGCCGGTAAATGCCATACGACGCCTCGATTGGTGTAAGGAGAGTAAACAGAGGACGATTGAACAGTGGAAAAACGTCGTGTGGAGTGACGAATCACGGTACGAAATGTGCTATCCGATGCCAAATGCCCAGTGAACATCTGCCAGCGTGTGTAGTGCCAACAGTAAATTTCTGAGGCGGTGGTGTTATGGTGCGGTCGTGTTTTTCATGGAGGCGGCTCTCACCCCTTGTTGTTTTGCGTGGCACTATCACAGCACAGGCTTACATTGATGTTTTAAGCACTTTATTGCCTACCACTGCTGAAGAGCAATTCGCGGATGGCGATTGCATCTTTCAACATGATCAACCACCTGTTCATAATGCACGGCCTGTGGCGGAGTGTTTACACGCAGTAACATACCTGTAATGGACTGGCCTGCAGAGGGTCCTGACCTTAAGCTTACAGAACACCTTTGGCGACTTCGTGCCAGGCCTCACCGACCGACATCGATATCTCTCCTGAATGCAGCACTCCGTGAAGAATGGGCTGCCAGTCCCCACGAAACCTTCCGGCACATGATTGAACGTATGCCTGCGAGAGTGAAGCTGACATCAAATCTAAGAGTGGGCCAACGACATACGAATTCCAGCGTTACCGATGGTGGATGCCACGAACTTGTAAGTCATTTTCAGGCAGGTGTTCGGATTCCTTTGATCACAAAGTGTATATTACAAATCGAAGATTGTTACACTGTATGCAAACTACATTTTATGAAGAACGTTACGAAGTGACGCAGCTAAGACGTTCTTTTGTAAATTCCTACGCTTAATGACAGGACGGAGGGGGGAAGAAAACAAAAATCATAAACACATTTGTCTCGAAAAAGAAGTTAATATTCAAGCTAGCAGTCATTCATTCGTCTGAATTTACCTCTAACTCTATATTTTTTCTTTTGTCATTTTTTTTTTTTTGAGTTGTCAGTCTGTTGACTGGTTTCATACGGCCTACCGGGAATTCTTTTCCTGCACCAAACTCTTCATCTCAGAGTAGCACTTGCAATCTATGTCATCAGTTAGTTTCTGCATGTATTTATCTCTGTCTTCCTCTACAGTTTCTGCACTCTACATCTCGCTACAGTACCTTGGAAGTCATTCCCTGATGTCGTTCAAATGGCTCTGAGCACTATGGGACTTAACATCTGAGGTCATAAGTTCTCTAGAACTTAGAACTACTTAAAACTAACTAACCTAAGGAGATCACACACATCCATGCCCGAGGCAGGATTCGAACCTGCGGCCATAAGGGACGCGCGGTTCCAGTCTGAAGTGCCTAGAACCGCTCGGTCACTCCGGCCGGCCCTGATGTTGCAACAGATGTCCTGTCATGCTTTCCCTTCTCCTTGTCAATATTATACACATGTTCGTTTCCTCTCTGATTCTGTCCAGAACCTCCCTAATCACTAGCTTATCAGTTCACCTAATTTTCAACATTCGTTTGTAGCACCACATTTCAAATGCTTCGATTCTCTTCTGTTAGTGTTTTCCCAAAGACCATGTTTCACTAGCATACAATGCTCTGTTCCAAAAGTACATTCACAGAAATTTCTTCCTAAAAGCAAGCCCTATATGTTATACTAGTTGACTTCTCTTGGCCAGGAATGCCCATTTATTAGTACTAGTATGCTTCTGATATTCTCCTTGCTCCGTCCGTCACTAGTCATTTTGCTGCCTAGGTAGTAGAAGTCTTTAACTTCATCTACTTCGTGACCATCAATCCTGATGAAAAGTTTCTCGTTCTTCTCATTTCTGCTAATTCTCATTACTTTCATCTTTCTTTGTTTTACTCTCAATCCATTTTATGACTCACTATATTGTTCATTCCATTCAGCAGATCATGTGATACTTCCTCACTTTCACTCAGGATAAAAAGTCAGCTGGCCGTTGTGGTCGAGTGGTTCTAGGCGCTTCGGTAAGGAACCGCGTGACTGCTGCGGTCGTGGGTTCGAATCCTGCCTCGGGCATGGATGTGTGCGATGTCCTTAGGTTAGTTTGGTTTAAGTAGTTCTAAGTGCTAGGGGTCTGATAACCTCAGATATTAAGTCCCATAGCGCTCAGAGCCATTTGAACCATTTGATAATTACGTCATCAGCGAATCGCATCATTGATGTCCCTTCATCTTGAATTTTAATTCCACTCCTGAACCTTCCTTTTACGTCCAATGCTGCTTCTTCGATGTACAGATTGAGCAGTAGGGGCGAAAGTCTACAGCCCTGTCTTACGCCCTTTTTAATCCAAGCACTTCGTTCTTGGTCGTCAGCTCTTATTATTCCCTCTAGGCCCTTCTACATATTGTGTATTACCCATCTATCTCTATATATTACACTTATTTTTGTGAGACTTTCTCAAATCTTGCCCCATTTACATTGTCGCACGCTTTTCCAGGTACACAAATCCTATGAACGTGTCTTGATTTTTCGTAAGTCTTCCTTCCATTATCAACGTCAGAATTGTCTCTCTGGTGTCTTTACCTGTTCTAAAGCCAGTCTGTCCCTTAATTTTCCTTTCCATTCTTCTGTATATTATGCTTGTCAGCATCTTGGATGCATGAGCTGTTAAGTAGATTGTCCAATAATTCACGCTCTTTTCAGTTCTTGCAGCCTTCGAAACTGTCTGAATGATGTCGTTCCGAAAGTCGGGGGATATGTCGCCAGACTCATACATTCTAAACACCAAAGTGAATAGTCGTTTCGTTGCCACTTTCTCCAATGATTGTAGAATTTCTGATGGGATGTTATCTATTCCTTCCGCCTTATTTGATCTTAAGTCCTTCAAAGCTCTCTTAAATTCTGATTCTAATACTGTATCCCCTATCTCTTTTAAATTGTTTCCTGTTTCGTCCTCTATCAGATATCTTCCGCACGTGGAGCGTATCAGTGTACTCTTTGCAGCTATCCGCTTTCTCCTCTGCATTTAACATTAGGATTTCCGTTCCACTTTTAATGTTATGTTACCACCCTTGCTTTTAAATTTACCGAAGGTTGTTTAGATGTTCCTATATGCTGAGTCAGTCATTCCGACAATCATTTATTTTTAGATTTCTTCACATTCCTCATACAGACATTCCGTTTACTTCCTTGCACTTCCTATCTGTTTCATTCCTCAGCTACTATCAGTGAAGTATTTCTTTTGTTACCCGCGGTTTCTTTGGAGCTACCTTCCTTGTATCCTTCTTTTCCTTTCTAAACTCTGTGATTGCCCTTTTTAGAGATGTTCATTCCTCTTCAACTCTACTGCCTACTGAGTTATTCCTTGTTGCTGTATCTATCCCCTTAGAGAATTTAAAGCTTATCTCGTCGTTCCTCAGTACTTCCATATCCCACTTCTTTGTGTACTGATTCTTACTGCCTAACCTCTTAAACTTCAGCCTACTCTTCGTCACTAACGCTTGTGATCTGAGTCTATGTCTGCCCTTGGGCATGCCTTACAATCCAGTGTAATGTTTCGGAATCTCTGTCTGATGATGATGTAATCAAACAGAAATCTTCCCGTATCACACGGCCTGTTCCAAGTATACCTCCTCCATTTCTCATTCTTGAACAGAGTATTCGCCGTTACTAGCTGAAATTTATTACAGAAAGTTAGTCTTCCTCTTCTCTCGTTCCTTGTCCCAAGCCCATAATCTGCTCTAAGCTTTTCTTCCATTCTTGAAATACGGTAGATAATTTGTTGAATGGTCGTTAGAGGAATCGATTAAACTAACGGGGCCTCTTTCACATAGGACTGGAGCGTATCGTAAGAAGTCGTTAGACTGAAAGAACTGTGTCGAAAACTGTAGGAACGTGCTTGTGTTGAGACAGAGATGATGGTATACGCAGCAAGTATTCTGAAAGCGTCAAAGTTGGGCCATGCAAGTTGAGAGCTGGTATTCAACGAATAAAATAATAGAATATTTATAAGGCCTGTGACACGAAGTGAAGGGTTTGATCCAAAAAGCTCAGCCCGAATACTTCTCTTTGCTTTTTCTTGATTGCCGTAATTTTCCTACATTTTGAAACCAATAGGATGCATGGATTTTGAATTATTTGGCGTTTAAGTCTGACATTATCGGCATGAACTTAATTTTACGGTGGTTTAACGATTTGACAGGCCTCTGAACAATTCAAAGAGCTATGTTGTTATATTCAAACTGACGGTGTTCGAAGTGCTCCAGTGAAGGCTGTAAACGTCGCAGGATGCTGAAACATCGCAGATATGTCCACTATTCGGTGCTCACGTGCAGAGAAAATAATATTTCCACATTCCCCTACCAGGTGAAGATATGGCATTTTAAGCATCAGAATGTGGAGTGTGTACAAGGAGGGGAGGGGAGGAACGTTCAAACACCTTATAACAGAGGCTCCGGCACTTCTAGTACGATACGGGCACAAGTTGCAACCGCTACGGTCGCAGGTTCGAATCCTGCCTCGGGCATGGATGTGTGTGATGTCCTTAGGTTAGTTAGGCTTAAGTAGTTCTAAGTTCTACGGGACTGATGATCTCAGAAGTTAAGTCCCATGGTGCTCAGAGCCATTTGAACCATTTGAACAAGTTACAACAAGTGTTCAGTATGGCCTTCCAAATCAACAACATAAATCATCCGTAACACGGCATATCGAGTTGTGGTATCCGTCAGGAAGAGTACAGACACAGCACTCATAAACACAATCTGCCTCATATCCCAACAACCAAGTCACATGGAATTATGTCGGGGGATGTGGAAGGCCACAGATTTTGAAATTGCCTAGAGGTGACGCTTTCGCTACCGAAGGTTTCTCCAAGCAAATCTTTCACCTGACAAGCGACATGTGGCGTCGCCCCACTCGCTTGAAACTGGGGATGTGGACACAGTTGCGTTTATGCAACGAGCTGGAGTCACATGTTGCACAAGTAGAGTGGAACGATAGAGAGACAGCTTGAAGGTGGTTCATTGAACCCTCTGCCAGGCACTTTATTGTGAATCATGTAGCTGTAGAGGTCCTTATAATGTGGACATGTCACTGTATTCGTAACAGGCCCTTGAAGCATCATCTCAAATAAATGAAGGAGCACGAAAAACATTACTCAGTCACATGAGCTGAATGCTATGGATGTTTCTGTACAACGAGTAAGGTCATAATTTATGTCGTGGCGGAATGTGTTAGTGCAAGTTACCTACATTCAGGGCAAATCTACTGTTCTCTTTTCATTAACAGGTCCTTAACCTATTGTTCTGCTACATGGATTTTACCCTCTCGGAATAATCTTTCTGTTTGTTTGATAGGTACTTAACCTATTGTTTCCCCACACCTCCCTCTCGTCTTCCGAAGAGGAGACAATTCGCGTACATCGCTCGGCGTTAGACTGCAGCAGCAGTTGTAACATTTAATTGTAGTTTCATTGATAAACTTGTGCCTGGTTCCCAATACTGGGAGCCTGGAAATGGCCGTAGACAGCTTAGCAGCAAGCAAGCAAGTCGGGACTGTTAACAGGATCTCAGCGGACTCCTTTGTTCTGGGCTGAGGCATGGTCACCCTCACACAAGTTCAGAGATCAAAAATGCTCCCGCGGATGACTAGGTCTTAAAGACATCGCCGATATGGGTTGGCGTACAGTAATTACCCTCACTGCCGGTAGGGCAACAAGGAAAACGCTAGGACACGCTTAGGGGTGCCGATGATTCGACGTTCTGTCTATCCATTTTGTACAGCAGCATAGTATTTCGGACTGTCAGTTATAGGTGTATAAAAAAACTATGATACGTCCACACCCGCACCACCTGGGTATCGCTTTCGCACTGCAAAAAAGCCTCCCTGCATCCCAAATTTGTCGATGAATACAGGATATAATCACATTTTTTAGAGAGCCATAGAGTCTTTTCGCCTTATTGAACTCACCACTCCCTCGAAACCTTTCCGTATTTTCGATACTTCTAATCCAGTAAAAACACTGTGGCGTCTTTTATATATTCAGAGCGCCAAATCGGGTTTTGTGTCAGTGCATTCCATGCATAGCTACCACCACCCAGATCACAGATATCCCCACTCCCACCCTAAGTGAGAAATCATTGCGACTGTAATACAGACTAGGGAACGTCCATTCGGAGTTATTTTTCAGGGACCGATCACATGGGAATAGAAACCGCAAAATTGTTCTGTATCGAGTCTACGCACATTTTTAAGTTCCCATTGTTATCACTGTACCTGTTTAACACTTTGTGGCAGCAAGAGGATCATAGCGAAACGGATCTGTCGTTGCAGCTGGCAAAATTGAGTTCGTTACGAAAATACTAAAGAGCATGTTCCAGTGTCATACAAAGATTTTGTTTGTTACGCGTGCAAGAAATGGCGACTTAATGATACAGAGCTAACATCCCAAAGATGTTCGGGCTCACATGTGGTTCCTCTTCGTCAAAATATCTTGGCCCAAACTCATCTAGGGGTTCAACGGCACGTGTCGCATTACACGCTTTAAATTAGACACTTATGACCCTTTAGTTAAATTGACTGGCTGATGGCAAGTTTGCGAAATCGTTCGAAACATAAAAAGTTAATGTAATATATAATAACAGTACTAATAATATCGGGAGCTAAATTAAAGATCCATAAATGATGTAGGCAACACAGTTGCGATATGTATAGAATAATGTTTATACAGAAAGCAAACTAACAGCGAAAGTGGTCGTATTTAGAGTTACTGTTACACTCGAGCAGCGTATCCATTTGACATAATTCAATCATTCACAGTCTCATCGCGCAATGCATGACCAATACTCCACCTCGTTATCTACGCAAAAAGTTTGAGTTCACACCAGGCGCGCGGCTGCTCACAAGCGACAAGCGACAAGTCCCGCGATACCTCACTACGCGAAATGTTCTATGTCGTTTCACTCCCCTAGCTACCTAAAGACCGACCGTGCGCTTTCGTGTCTCCACCGGCACTGACCCTCCGCCCGCCTCCGAACGCATCTTCCACGTGCCGAACATCGTGGTTCAAATGGCTCTGAGCACTATGGGACTTAACATCTACGGTGATCAGTCACCTAGAACTGAGAACTACTTAAACCTAACTAACCTAAGGACAGCACACAACACCCAGCCATCACGAGGCAGAGAAAATCCCTGACCCCGCCGGGAATCGAACCCGGGAACCCGAGCGTGGGAAGCGAGAACGCTACCGCACGACCACGAGATGCGGGCCCGAACATCGTCGCTCAACTGACTAGTGCAGTTCCCTTCCCTGAAGCCGTCCGCCTGATTCACCACTGCTATTCTACATTATTTTTCATTTTACCATATTTAAATAATCAAATCTTGACCACTTTCACGTTCTAAATAAAGCTACAATTACATCCATTACATAATAAACGTTACATTCCTTTACGTTAAACCAATACGATTTCCTTCTCCATTTTAAATGTCACAGCCAGTAGCATTGCACCAATGTGCGTTCTGATAATTACATAAGGAACGAAAGTAGCTATTATACACTAAACTTTGCCACAGATATTCTATTACCTAATGATTCAATAAGATGTCGCGCTGTCATCGTTCAATGTGTTTTGTCTGGAGGAAATGATGATCTGATTCTTAACTGAAAACACAAATAATTTAAATTTACTACGTCTTTTAAACGAATAAAAGTTGCAAAGTTTATATTTACAACATTTGTCATTTTTATGATGCGCTTTTATATGTATTGTCGATCGTTAAGATCGACCAAATCGTTCAAATTTTAGCATTCAGATCTTTGTTACGAAACTTGTTAATTTCGCTTGAACAATAAATCATAAACTGTTATAGATATGATCAATAGTCCAGTTTTGTTGGGATCACAATGAAAATATAAGAAAGATGGTAGATTAACATTACGGTGGCTTCATTCCCTGAATTAAATAGTTCTCTTAAATGTTTCCCTTTATGGCCGCTCTTAGGTCCGCCTTATTCAACACTGCTACGCCTCTTTGATCGCAAACAGCTGCTACATGGTTTCCCTATGTCGTAGGTTCTCGTCTGTCTCACTCGCACACTACAGCACTTAGGGGCAATCAGCCTGGCCTCATTCAGTACACTACACGCCTGTGAATTTCCGCAAACTCGTGGCGAATCTGCGCTCTTTGTGGCATACGATCCTAGACGACAGGATTCGTTTCACAATTCCTGGAAGGTTGTCTCTTTCGGTCATACACTTAAATGAGAGCGAAATGCTCGTTAACTCCCACCGTCTGCTATTTAATTGAATTTCCTGGCATGAGATCCTTTCTCTCCGGCACAAAGCCACCTATTTCCAGGTAGGGGTGGGAAGGAGGGGTGAGTCGCGTTGGGGTACAGTACCGAGAAAGAAATAACTCCGTGAACAAAGGATTAACCAAAGAAAAACAAGTCTGACCACGTGCTGCCGGGAGGGAGACTCATTAAAAAATAGAAAAATAAATAAATAAATAAACCGGGTAATTGCGAGTATTACGAACTTACTGTGACACAGCTAGACCACTGGCTGCAGCATTTCAGGCTTGTACTGCATGGTTGGCTTCAGCTACAGGAACTTCATCAACAACTGTTTCGTGAATCAGCTGCCTCTCTCTCCGTGCTGCACCACCTGATTCACCTACTTGTTCAGATTTCTTGATCATGTTGTTTAGCCCAATTACTGACATGTAACTTCTACACAGATGTTTCTGTCGGCGTTGTTCCCGCAGTGCACAAACTGTTGCTGTTGCTCTGATAAAACAACTTTACCACCTGTGTACCATCTTTCTTCCCAACAACCATTGTGAGTCATATGGAAAACTTCAACATCCTTAACCCTTTATTCCAACAGTCGCCGCGCTGGATTAGCCTAGCGGTCTAAGGCGCTGCAGTAATGGATTTTGCGGCTGGTCCCGGCGGAGGTTCGAGTCCTCCCTCGGACATGGGTGTGTGTGTGTGTCCTTGGGATAGTTTAGGTTAAGTAGTGTGTAAGCTTGGGGACTGACGACCTACGCAGTTAAGTTCCATAAGATTTCACACATTATCCAACAGTCACAACACAGGAGAAATTAAACACCATATTGACGTCAAACCAGAAAACATTTCACGTTCTAAATGATGACAGTGTAAAATTTTCAGCAGTTGACAGAAGGTGAAATTACTATTTTTTGAGCATACTCCACGAGCCGCCCATTAATGGAAATACGTGCAATGTTTCAGCATCCTCTGATGAATACATCTCGCAGTACAGCACAAGGAACACCGTCTGCTTAATTATAACCACACGGTAAACATTAGCATGGTGTTGAGAGCGTGTACCATTCGACATCAAAGACAGGATGTGCGAGGTGTAGGACTGTGACGTCATTTTGCTCCATATTAAGAACGTGAGATTGATTTTAACGTTGGTGAAGGGCGAAAGGAATCAGTGTACGTCAGGGTACATATGACGGTGACACTAAGCTTTCAGAAACAAATTAAATAACACTGTTTCCTGTTACTGTAACAAAGGAAGTATGTGTCATAGCATGGTAGCAGGAGACTCATCTTCGGCTACAAGTTTCATAAAAACTAGGCAGACCTATTCCGGCGGACGAGGAATGGCGTTTACCGTGTGAGTGTTACTTCTCGCTGCCAGAAATGGTCGTGTACGAAATCTGACACAAAACAAACAAGACTTCTGATTCAAATGTGTGTACCCATAAAATTTATTCAACTCGTGAGGTGGCTTCACAATAGTGGCGATTTCGGTTTCCGACAGCTCAAAACTGATGTGAATGTTGGTTCTAGTGAGACTGTGTAACAATTCTGGCCCTTCCAGTTATGATTCCTTTATTGTAATTTAAGGAATTTTACGTAGTGTAGCAAGCAGTTGACGTTACGAGAAAGTGTTTTATCGGTGTATTTGAGTAAGAACTTCTTCCACATGTGTGTTTGCACATGGCAGTATCAGTTTAGTGAGGTCATGGTTTTAGATGAAGTGCAACCAGAGGAGCAGTGCTACACCATTTCTGGCTACTGAGTTACGAAATGCGCGCCAAACTTATAACTTCAATACTACACTCCTGGAAATGGAAAAAAGAACACATTGACACCGGTGTGTCAGACCCACCATACTTGCTCCGGACACTGCGAGAGGGCTGTACAAGCAATTATCACACGCACGGCACAGCGGACACACCAGGAACCGCGGTGTTGGCCGTCGAATGGCGCTAGCTGCGCAGCATTTGTGCACCGCCGCCGTCAGTGTCAGCCAGTTTGCCGTGGCATACGGAGCTCCATCGCAGTCTTTAACACTGGTAGCATGCCGCGACAGCGTGGACGTGAACCGTATGTGCAGTTGACGGACTTTGAGCGAGGGCGTATAGTGGGCATGCGGGAGGCCGGGTGGACGTACCGCCGAATTGCTCAACACGTGGGGCGTGAGGTCTCCACAGTACATCGATGTTGTCGCCAGTGGTCGGCGGAAGGTGCACGTGGCCGTCGACCTGGGACCGGACCGCAGCGACGCACGGATGCACGCCAAGACCGTAGGATCCTACGCAGTGCCGTAGGGGACCGCACCGCCACTTCCCAGCAAATTAGGGACACTGTTGCTCCTGGGGTATCGGCGAGGACCATTCGCAACCGTCTCCATGAAGCTGGGCTACGGTCCCGCACACCGTTAGGCCGTCTTCCGCTCACGCCCCAACATCGTGCAGCCCGCCTCCAGTGGTGTCGCGACAGGCGTGAATGGAGGGACGAATGGAGACGTGTCGTCTTCAGCGATGAGAGTCGCTTCTGCCTTGGTGCCAATGATGGTCGTATGCGTGTTTGGCGCCGTGCAGGTGAGCGCCACAATCAGGACTGCATACGACCGAGGCACACAGGGCCAACACCCGGCATATGGTGTGGGGAGCGATCTCTTACACTGGCCGTACACCACTGGTGATCGTCGAGGGGACACTGAATAGTGCACGGTACATCCAAACCGTCATCGAACCCATCGTTCTACCATTCCTAGACCGGCAATGGAACTTGCTGTTCCAACAGCACAATGCACGTCCGCATGTATCCCGTGCCACCCAACGTGCTCTAGAAGGTGTAAGTCAACTACCCTGGCCAGCAAGATCTCCGGATCTGTCCCCCATTGAGCATGTTTGGGACTGGATGAAGCGTCGTCTCACGCGGTCTGCATGTCCAGCACGAACGCTGGTCCAACTGAGGCGCCAGGTGGAAATGGCATGGCAAGCCGTTCCACAGGACTGCATCCAGCATCTCTACGATCGTCTCCATGGGAGAATAGCAGCCTGCATTGGTGCGAAAGGTGGATATACACTGTACTAGTGCCGACATTGTGCATGCTCTGTTGCCTGTGTCTATGTGCCTGTGGTTCTGTCAGTGTGATCATGTGATGTATCTGACCCCAGGAATGTGTCAATAAAGTTTCCCCTTCCTGGGACAATGAATTCACGGTGTTCTTATTTCAATTTCCAGGAGTGTATTTATTACTTAAACTAGGTGTCAAATAGGAATCTGCAATGTACTCGATAGGATGTATTACAACAATAATCCATTTGTAACAGTTTAAAAACAAAAAAGGTTATTAATAGCCCAAATCAGATAGTACGTTTTTGGTCTGTCGTCACGAACAGTGCCGCAAGGAAGTGATCCACACTTAGTGGTCACAGAGTGTGAGCCTCGTCGGCAGGCAGTGAGGTTGCGTGCTGGTATGGGTGTGCGAGCAACAGAGGCTAATCACATGTTAACAAAATTTTATACTGTTGCTTGTGCACGACAAGTAGACAAGAATATATTGAACATATGCGGAGTATGTTGTGTGTGGATTACAGATCGTTGATGGATGTGGTGAACGCATGACTGTGAAAACTGTGGTTTCGTTGTTCCACAAAATTTCGGGAAAACTGGCGGATGTTTGTAACTTCCTGCCACAATATTTCGGCACAGAGTATTCTGGCCATCTTCAGTTATGATTCTGCGAAAACGCACTGAGCCCTGGTATTCAAGGCCCCGCCGGCACATGCGTGGTGGATTCACTTGGCGTTGCGCGAGCGCTACTTGAGCGCGTTCGATTCTACTGCGTCGCGCGCCCTCCGTGGTGAAAACTCACCGCATCGATATCAGTTCGATTGTCTTCCCGCAGTTCCATCACAGAACTACGCCGGCTGCGGATAACACCAAAATTTACAACTGTTGAATTCCATGCTGAATTCAATTTAAAACCGCTGTCTCGATTAATAAGAGACTCAATGTCAGACAGTCGAATCTCCACGGATTCATTAATAAAAGAAATCCAAAAGTTAGACGTATGGGCCACAATTTCGTTATCTTGACCAACAACATCGTCGCCAATAAAATAACTCGTACCCCTGCGTCACTTAACAGTCTGCTGAAGCCTGAATGTCAGTCACCTACAAAAGCAATCCATTTTAACCAACCATTGATGATAAAGACATGATGCCTCGCCTATCACTGCCATGGGACATTTACTTGCAGTGAAGACACCGGGTCGGTAAAATTTACAGAGCTTTTCGACCTTTTCCAGTACGTTAAAGCCCATCTGCGATCCCTAGACGGATTGGATTCTCAGTATGAATAGGGCAGTTCCAGGGCGAGGAAAAGAAATTAAAGGGAAATATTGTGAAAAAAGGGATGTTTACAACGGACACACGAGCCTTCGAAGAGAAGGCGCTACACATTGGAAGGCACCTGATGATAATGGGGATTTATGGTTAATAGTTAAGCTATCAGAATTAATAAGTTTCATCTAAAATATCCAAGGAAATTGTCAATACATAAACTGATGGGTGCAGAAGCTGCACGTGGAACTCAAGGATGCAACAACGAAATCAGACAGAGAAGAAAGCATTTGGGATGTTGTCAAGTCAAATGTTACAATCGCAGCTACAGATATATTAGGAATACGGAAGTTACAATTTAGGAAACCTGGGGTGACTAAAGAGATACTGCATCTCACTGACAAAGGAAGAGACTACAATAAAAGGGCTCTGATCGGTATAAAACAATAAAAGATGCTGTTAAATATCGGACACTGGAGGTAGTTATCTCCAACGTTAGCTGTTATAGTACACACTCAGGCTGAGTAGGCCTGGTCCACAGTGGCTGGCGGTGAGAGCCAAGCGGGAGCGAGTTGCCACAGGTAATTGTGTGGTTTTCCCAAGCCTCAGGAGGTGGGTGAACCAGTTAGCCATTTTTACGCCAACGGTTAAGAAGTCGAAATTACCAAACATGGTGGCTTCAGGAGAAAAAGCAGACACAAATCTAAGCACACCAGCGTAATGAGAGCGCTAGATGCGTACAGTGGTACTCGAATAAAAGTTAGATTATATAAACTAAATGTCCACTATATTATAAATGCTACAGAAGTTACAACGGCACTATAATTGTTTAATATAACAAAAACTATTATAAAGTAACAGCGCTTGAACTCTTCATGCTGTCTTTATAGCCACAGATACTGAGCGTATGTGCACCAAATTCATGTTTTAATATGCTGCGGAAAAAAGAATTAGACATAGGTCATTGTGTATGGTTTAAGAGCTGCCGGTAGTAAACGACGATTCTTTTAACATATACAATGAGGTGACATACGTCATGAGATATCTCATAATATCGTGTATGACCTCCTTTTGCCTGACATAGTGCAGCAATTCGACGTGGGATGGACTCAATAAGTCGCTGGGAGTTCCCTGCAGAAATATAGAGCCATGTTGCCTCTATAGCTACTCATAATATGGAAAGTGTTTCCGGAGCAGGATTTTCTGCACGAACTGACCTCTCGATTATGTTCCATAAATGTTCGACACCATTCATGTCAGGCGATCTGGGTGGCAAAATCATTGGCTCGAATTCTCCAGTAAGTTCTTCAAACTAATCCCGAACAACTGCAGCCCGATAAAATGGCGCATTGCCATCCACAAGTACTACATGGTTGTTTGGGAAATGACTTTAATGAATGGCTGAAAATGGTCTCCAAGTACCTGAACATCCAGAGGACCCAGTCCATTCCATGTCAACACAGTCCATACCATTGTGGAGCAACCACCAACTTGCACTGTGCCTTGTTGACATCTTGCGTCCATTACTTCGTGGGGTCTGCTCCACACCATCAACTCTTACCAACTGAAATCGGAGCTCATATGACCAGGTCACGATTTTCCAGTCATATAGGAGGGTGCAAGAGATATGATCACGAGTCTAGGAGAGGCGCTGCAGTCGATGTTGTGCTGCTGGCAAAGGCACACGTGTGTGTCATCTGCTGCCATAACCCACTAACGTCAAATTTCGGCACAGTATCCTAACGGACACGTACGTCGTACGTCACACATTGGTTTCTGCGATTATTTCACGCAGTGTTGTTTTTCTGTTGGCGTTGACAACTCTACGTAAGCCCCGCTGTTCTCGGTCGTTAAGTAAAGGCCGTCGGCGATTGAGCTGTCCGTGGTTACACGTAATACCTGAAATGTGGTATTCTGTGGACACTCTTGACACGTTGGTCGCAGAATATTGAACTCCCTAACTATTTCCGAAATGGAACGTCCCATGTGTCTAGCTTCAACCATCATTCTGCGTTCAAAGTCTGTTAATTCCTGTCGTTTGGCCACAATCACGTCGGAAACCTTTTTACACGAATCACCTGAGTACCTTGTGTAGTCGATACTACCGCTAACTGCATATGTGTATATCGCTACCCCAAAATCTTTGTGACCTCAGTGTATTTTGTACACACATCAAAAAAAGTTTTGCGTAACTTCGCTTCCGAGAGTTCCGGAACCTGTACAGAAAATTGGAATAGAGAATCAACATACACATCATTAACGATCTCTTCATTCCTCGTGAAAAACACACATAGCATGTTGTACCACCATACAGCGAGACGTTCAGAGGTGGTGGTCCAGATTGCTGTGCACACCCGTACCTCTAATACTCAGTAGCACGTTCTCTTGCACTGCTGCATGCCTGTATTTGTCGTGGCGTACTATCCACAAGTTCATCAAAGCACTGTTGGTCCAGATTGTCCCACTCCTCAAGGACGATTCGGCGTAGTTCCCTCAGAGTGGTTGGTGGGTCACGTCGTCCATAAACAGCACTTTTCAATCCATCCCAGGCATGTTCAATACGGCTCATGTCTGGTGAACAAGCTGGCCACTCTAGTCGAGCGATGTCGTTATCCTGAAGCAAGTCATTCACAAAATGTGCACGACGGGGGCGCGAATTGTTGTCCATGAAGACGAATACCTCGCCAATATGCTGCCGATATGGTTGCACTATCGGTCGGAGGATGCCATTCACGTATCCTACAGCCTTTCGGCCCCTTCCATGACCACCAGCGGCGTACGTCGGCTACACATAATGCCACCCCAAAACAGCAGGGAACCTTCACCTTGCTGCAGTCGCTGGAGAGTGTGTCTAAGCCGTTCAGCCTGACAGGGTTGCCTCCAAACACGTTTCCATCTGGTTGAAGGCATATGCGACACTCATCGGTGAAGAGAACCTGATGCCAATCCTGAGCGGTTCATTCAGCATGTTGTTGGGCCCATCTATACCGCGTTGCATGGTGTCATAGTTGCGAAGATGGACTAGCCATGAATGTCGGGAGTGAAGTTGCGCATCATGTAGCCTACTGCTCACAGTTTTAGTCGTAAAACGACGTCCTCTGGCTGCACAACAAGCATTATTCAACGCTGTGGCATTGCTGTCAGGGTTCCTCCGAGCCATAATCCGCAGTTAGCGGTCATCCACTGCAGTATTAGTCATTGGGGGGCCTGAGCGAGGCCATGTTATCGACAGTTCCTGTCTCTCTGAATCTCCATGTCCGAAGAACATCACTTTGGTTCACTTCGAGATGCCTGGACACTTCCCTTGTTGAGAGCCCTTCCTGGCACAAAGTAACAACGGAGACGCGATCGAACCGCGGTATTGAGCGTGTAGGCATGGTTGAACTATAGACAAAACGAGCCGTGTATCTTCTCCTTCGTGGAATAATCATTTGGTGACGGAAGGTTGTACCAGACGTCAGTACAGTCACATAGTACAAGAACAGGCACTGAACAACTCTAGGAAGTAATCGATTGTATCGCTCTCGGTAGCAATATGAACAACAGAGTTTCCATGGAGATCAACACTTCTAAAGAGAGCCTTGTCAAATAAGTTAAACTTTTTGTTGAACAAGCACATCAGCTTCCACACTAAAATATGATTTGTAATGATGGAGTTTCGTCATGTATGGTTGTGAAACCTGAACGTTAGCAATGCAGGACGAAGCTCACATTGAAGTTGGGACTTGGGATTCTGGAGGTGAGTTAACTACGGGGACTGTAAGAAAAGCGAATGGGATATTTTTAAAAATAGGAGAGGAGATAGAACTACTGAAAATTATGTTCCAAATAAAGCAAAACTCATTGGACACTTAATTAGGCATTATAATCGGTTAATAAACATTTTCGAAGGAGTGATCGTAGGTATGAGCAGGATGGGGCGATCAAGAACATTATTTAAAAATATGGTAGTTGAGGTGGGATGTTCTCCATACGTGAAGATGGAGAGGACTGCTGAAAGGAGGGAGCTATGGCTGCACAGACAGAGTGGTTTGAAATAGTGAGAAGAATTCCACAGGAGATTGGCCGCTTTCGTTTTCCAGCGGAGCTAGTGTGTAGTAAATTGCACTTTCGTTGACACTTAACGATCCTGACGCAATCCGGCACTCGTAAAGCTTTACTGCTATGTGGAAACAACGTAGCTGGCAAATAAAATAACGATAAATACTTCATTTTGCGGAAAATAATACCTCCGTATGCTCACAAGCTCCAGCTTGTAGCTTGGACAGTGTAGCAGAGGGCGTATCGATTTTAGTCTTAGGCTTGGAAAGAAGTAAACGTAATGCACGACTTACCAATCCAGATGCTATTGCTAGGTGTCAGTACTGCACGTGTCTGTGTTTTAACGTGATGCAGAGGTTGATCCTGAAATGCTCTTTTTGCCTGATGCATCATTCATCGACGTACGTGAACTTGCAGGACACTCAATGTAGAGGGAACTGTAATGGAGTCAAGATGAACCAGCATTCTCACTGCCGTTGAGTGGAGTGCGCAAGGCCTACAATGCGTCGGGTATACATTGTTCAGTCCATCAATACACCACAGCAACATGAGCGAATATTCAGTTGATACCTGGAGATGGAAAAAACTAAAGACTTGCATTTGATTGAATACATTTCACGCTACCTAAGGCAAAGAACCAAACTTATATCATACACATCTAGGTTGGATAATGTAAGTTGGATTGTCTGTCTTAAGGGGCGTCAAGTATTATTCGGGCATCTTCTATTTTTCCCACCCCGTAGTGTCACGTGATCACTTTTCGCACGAGGAAGAACAGGGCAAAGGAACAGCTGCCATTGAGCCTGAATCAATAGGAGATTTCACCGAGTGAAGGATTCCTCTGGCGATTAATAATCACCAATGAAGACAGTGGATACGGCCAGGTATCAGCTAACGTCTCAGACATGCTCCCTGATGTGTTCTGTGGTGTCACCGCCAGACACCACTCTTGCTAGGTGGTAGCCTTTAAATCGGCCGCGGTCCGCTAGTATACGTCGGACCCGCGTGTCGCCACTGTCAGTGATTGCAGACCGAGCGCCGCCACACGGCAGGTCTAGAGAGACTTCCCAGCACTCGCCCCAGTTGTACAGCCGACTTTGCTAGAGATGGTTCACTGACAAATTACGCTCTCATTTGCCGAGACGATAGCATAGCCTTCAGCTACGTCATTTGCTACGACCTAGCAAGGCGCCATTATCATTTGCTATTTATCTTGTGCTGCATGTACCGTCAGACCGATGTTCACCAATTATGGATTAAAGTTAAGTATTCCAGCAGCTACGTATTATTTTTACTAGACTCAACTCCTTTAACTGTTCCAGACCTCACGCCAGCCTGCGTGAGCTTAAACGCGTGCCTTTCGGCTACCAATCATAGTGGCTTGGCTGTCTTGCAAAGTCGCAACATGTTCAGCTGGAACGTGTGTCAGTCGTGTTTTCGGCTGGTACGGATGTCAAACGTCTTGTGAATAGTTGTCCAGTAACGGGGACGGATCCTCGTTTATTATCTCGCTCTACAGTACACAATCGTGCGATGTGTTCGTCTTTCAAATGATAACGCTCACAGCTCGTGAACACATGGCATCGCGCAGCACCACCGTATCAGTACAGTTTAAGCTGGCGCCGTAGACACTACTGTGCTGTCTACAGCATGGCCGGCCGGGGTGGCCGAGCGGTTCTAAGCGCTACAGTCTGGAACCGCGCGACCGCTACGGTAGCAGGTTCGAATCCTGCCTCGGGCATGGATGTGTGTGATGTCCTTCGGTTAGTTAGGTTTAAGTAGTTCTAAGTTCTATGGGACTGATGACCTCAGAAGTTAAGTCTTATAGTGCTCAGAGCCATTTGAACCATCTACGACATGGTACCGCACCTTCCCAATCAGTTTAATCATAGACAAAAGCCTTTAGCGTGCTATCGATTTATCTAGACGATGAAAGATGGGATTTGGCTTTAAGCAATCACTTTGCCGCGCCGCTGTTTTTCAAAAAGCTGTGAGTACACGCCTCTCATTGTAATATGACGCTTTATGATAGCATAAATCTTTTTTAGAAAACATTGTAATACCATAATACTTTAATTTCTAACACAGATCACCTAAAGCTGCATCTGTAATGATGCGAAACCGGTAATGACTTTTTGCCAAAAGTGTTTTAACAACCATTGAGGAATATTTTATTTCCCACGTGAACAGAAATAGACGTGTGAGTGGTGTATATATCAGCTGAATAGACGGTACACTGATTAAGGAGTTTCTTTACTGCATTGTAAGAGACAGTAGAGAGGAAGAGACAGACACTGCGATCTCATGGATAGTGGATGGATAAAGAAAGTAAAAAAAAATACAAAGAACATGAAGGGCAGTAAGGATGCGCTTAGCTCAAGACTGTAATCCATGAAAAGTCTTTCTTTTAGACTTGAGTCCAGTAGCTGGCGATGGCGAGAATCATGACCTGTAGCTCGCAACAAATCTGTATCACTAGACAGCTAAAACCAACATCAAAATCAGTTGCAGATTGCCTACCTAAAAGCTTGGAGGTTTCTCATATAATTATTGACCGAATTTAAATAGTCAAAATTCTTAATATAATAATTAACAGGTATAATCTTACGCAGTAAGTCAAGTATTTAAGTTAGAAACTTAATATATGCCTCGGGGAACCGTATTTCACAACCCATAAATAAATTACCCACACTAGTTTAATCGTGTATCTCACAATGACAGAACTTTGCGATTTCTAAAGAAAAAAAAGTTATACATAATTTCAAACCTTTTCGAAACCTTTGGTCAGTGAAATCACCCACAAAGTTATGACTAGAAACGAGTTTATGACTTGCCCATTTTCGTTGTTCCTGAAGTAAGACTTCAGCATCCCACATGACTTTTGATGTACTAATGTTTTACTACTAACTCTATTTGTGAACCGTTTGGCAAAAAGTATCCACATACATCGCTCAATGAACCTGCAAAATAACATCATTGTAATACATATATTTCAGGAGACAAGACGTCAAAAACATTGCTATGCGTGCAAAAGTAGCTTCATCTTAAACCTGAGCGCAATTTACTGGATTCTGGCAACGTTTAATGACGAGAGCATTTAACGACTTTAAACATAATTTCAAATGTTTCCTAAGCTAATGAATGTTAAAACGTCGGCTCAACCATCTATTTACAGTGTAAACATGAATGAAAAATCTCTACAATTTAAGCGTTTCGAAGACCAAGCTTTACTGTTCTAGAAACTTCAAGCAGCGACCAAAATAAAACATAATAAAAAGAAATAAAAAAATTGAAAACGTGGCTAACTCCTGTGTAGCCGCATCTTCGTAAGATGTACTCCCACATCACCGTAGCTCCTAAAACAGACTAAAATCAAATGGCATTTGTTGTCCACAGGTATTAGCAGCGTCACGATAACAGTCACATACATGCACAGCCCGTATTTGTTCCTGAAAGTCAATTCCCTCGGACTAACACAGAAGTAACGCGAGCCAGCTCTTGATGAATGTATCCATGAAATCAAAGAGATACCGAATAAACAACAATGATCCTCGCCCTTCTAGTGCTTGTACACTGTACGGGAATACAACCTAAATTTTCTAAACTTTTTCTCGCTTTAAAAGGTTTAGTTCTTCAACGTGAAATATTAACTTACCTATTTTTGAAGTGATCTGACGTTTGAAGCTGTTTTACAGATGGGTTTCAATTATTTGAAGAATACGGATAAGGGATTGGCGAGGGGCTGGAGGAGAGGGGGGCGGGGTTAAGAGTGTTATTTAGCTCACGAGAACGCCTAGGACTGTCGGCGTGTGGCAACAGTGATTTTGTTTCGAGCCCATCCAAAAATAAGGAACACAAAACATGGGGAGGTTTCGGAATATTATAACTGTTTTAACAGTAACTTCCGAATACAATCTTCCGAGCAGGATCCTCTTAGTTGTACGAACTGAGAACGGAGACGTGCTGCTCCGGTCGCTTGCCAGGAATAGACCTGAATGTGCGGTGTCTGGCGCCCTGCACTTATACATGCGCTGAACAACGATATTGTCTCAAGCGACAATGGAATGCCTGGCTATTATGAAGCGACAATAGCTGTCTGATCGGACACAATGGACGCATTCTCCACCTGCAGCCAGTCAACACAGACTTCAGATGTCAGATATAATTAGCCATGATCCTGTGGCCTATTCACATCGGATGGCGAACGTTTAGTTACAGAAAGCTGAAGCTACTGGCTATATACACTTACCCTTTATTGATGTTTGTAAAAACAATAATTAAACAGTGATGCACTAGATTTTGTAAAATGCTCCTTCATCTTCCGGTACAATTTAATCCCATAATAACTCTGCCGTGGCGAAAACAATTGATTATGTACTAGTGACCGCAGCTTAACTGCATTGTTTCTCAAGTGGAGACTGAAGTCAGAATCATTCAACAGAACTAGATCTGAAAATGTTCTCGCAAGATTCTACCAACATCGAAATCTGTATGCATTCCACGGCAGTACCTGTGCCGTCGTGCCCTTTGGGGACACCAGATGTTTCTTGTACTCGGTTACGGCCCTCGAAACGGTTTTTTCACACTGATCACTCGTATTATCATAATTTTGAACGAAACCAACGGTGAGTTTGAACAGAGCATTCCAGAATCTCTTTCTGAAGCACCAGATGTCCTTGTGAAAGCACCGAAATCTGCTAAACAAAAGTATGACCAGGTCAAAAAGATATTTGAAAGAATTTCTCTTTCCCAGTGAGGGAGAAAAAATGCTTTATTGTTGGATTCTTTGTGTGATCAATGTGAAAGAACCCTTTAGACCATCCTACCTTAGAACAAGGAACTTGTTCATCTGGTGATCCCAAAGAGATCGATAACACAAGCGTAGTACTGGGATGTATACTGCTGTCGCTGTTGGAAGAACTTTATGTGAAGATTTTTCAGACCTGGTTTTGTACAATGATTATAATGACATTCTCTGCGTGAGAAACAATATAAACAAGCTGCAGTCACTAGTACACAATCAGTTCTCTCCGCCAGGGCTTACCAATGTACTGAAGTATAGCTGATAGAAAGCAAGCTGTTTAGAGGGTCACCTACTACAATTGGAAATCGTGCTGAATTTGGTTCCATGTTGTATTCTCCATCGTGTATATTATGTGAAGGAAGTTCGTTCATTTTATGTGCAAGGTGTGAAAAAACCTTATCTTTCAAACTTTTCTCTACAGGTTATCATTATTGTAATTGTTTCCTGTCATAGTAATGATAGAAATGGTACATTAAGAAACAAAGGAAACCGTAGAATAACAACTTAAAATATAAAACACATATAAGTAAATTAATAATTAAAATAATAATGTATTTTTAGATATTTTAAGGATGTATGCCAAAAATACTCTTACAGCACATTTTATACAACTTATTTTCCAGAAATGGTTTGTCAGAAACGAGCGTTATTACATATGGATGGATGTAGCTTGAAAGCTCCTTTAATTTACATTTTAACAAATGTTTTCATTTTTCAGAATTAATTAATGATGGTGGGTACGTTGCAAAATTTGAAATTATTACAGAAGTTATCGTACAGATTTCGATAACGTTAATTACACGTCAACTTTTATATGGAAATCATGTATCATCGTTTGGAAGACATTTCCTCTAACCATAACATGCCAGAGTACACTTCAGGTGTGTCTTATCCCTTAAAAGTGCAATTGGGCATAAGCAAAAAAAATACCTATAGAATTATTTTGCAAGATTGATTATTGACGCTTGGGAATGTTCCCTTGTTAGATTTATGATAAATAGTTGAGATCCAATTGTTACAAACGCGTGCCGTGTTTGCGCGAGTGCCAGCTGGCATCGATAAATCGAGCATGTACACTTTGATTAGTCTGGGCGGGGTCTGTGGACTGTGAGAAGCGTGTTTAGAGGCATGCTCTGTACCAGGAAATATTCGTTGGCGGCATGTGCTGCAGGAAGGTGTTCACACCGAGCAGTCCGGGTGTGGCGTGGATCGCGATGGCGACGTGTAAGGTGTCTGGGCGACCAGGGCCAGTGGGCGTTAACTTAAGAGTGTTGTAATTTTGAAAAATATCGGGATTTCGATATCGATATTTAAAAAAAATCGTTATCAGCCTTCGATAGATCGAAAAAACATTGAGTTACGCACAAGGAAAATATCGACGTACTGACCTTTATAATATTCGCTGCACATTGTAAATATACTGCCAGTTTTAGAGCTGTATATTTAAGTAATGATTTATTACTAGGCATTCTGTACATCAACAATCTAACAGCCTGCTTATCCCCCTCGAGCAAGAATTGAAAGGAAAACGATGCACGTTTACGTTTGGCGATAGCCACTTTGCTAACACTGACAACTGCATCTAAGCGGCACAATAAAGTTGTCCGAGGGCTCCGTCATATCGGGTTTGTCCGAAACATTTCATGTCGACTTCCCTGATTTTTCATGTCTGCAAACGCCAGCGACCTAGCAGTTGTAGTGGCAAATTGTGTGGTACAGTTGAACGTTGCAGTTTCTATTGGTATCGCCGAGTGCCGGATACTTCACCACTTACCCTCACAAGTGTCCGCCCACAGCAAAAACCAATCTTGAAATTTAGATTTTTGTTCATCATTTTCACCACGGCCATCAATAATAGCGATGTGAAGGAATAGCACACTATTTGCGTTAAAAGTTGTTTTTTAACGAAACGACAGCCGTTGGGGAATCTGCACTCCCATCAGTATGGAGAACACGGTGAAAATACTGGCTATTCAGGTTACATTTGTTAAGAGCACTCCTGGTGTTTTGGGTCTGATTGTGGATCACTCAATTACATTACGGATTAGTGGTGATGGCGCGTGCCCGATGAATTTTGATTAACATTAAGCTGAAGTCATTTGCCTAACAGTGTTGGCCTTTGTGTGTTTAGAAGAAATCCTGCTGGTAAATCAGACCGGACTAGTATTATTGAGCTTTGCCTCTCTTCCTAACGCTGGTTTGTGGCTGAAAGAGAACTGTACCATTTGACATATCGATTTTCAAGGTATTTTGGACACAATTGTGAATGAAGTGATGAATCTGATAAATGTACTCAACAAATGTAGTGTCAATATAATCGTATTCTTTGTAAATATATTCCTGAGACCACAGATGTTGGCCAGAGAGGTTACTTCATTTTGTAGACAGTAGCACTGCGTCAGACAGTCTGGCTATGTACTTGGATTGAGAAGAATGGAAGCTGGCCTGCCGTCTAATGGAGGCAGCATTGTTTAAAAAAGATTTTGTAACAATGTGTTGTTAAGGAATATTGAAGATGCTGAGGAATCATTAATAAAAGAATAACAAGAACTTTTAAGTTAATCCAGTTTTGACTTATATTTGTCATTGTGTAGTTTCTTGTTGCTAGAACATTGTGTATGTTTGAAGTCTGATGTAGAAATTATATAGTGCAACGTAAGGCTTTGTGTTATATTCGAAACGAGTGTGAAGGGTGTGAAGGTAAGTAATTGTACTCAGGAAAGTTATTAAGAAATATTTTGCTACCTTGTCTATGTGTGTGAAATTTATGTAAATGTGTGTTGCTCTTCTGGGTTAATGAATCATACATATACTTTGAGTCTTTATTCTCATTTATCAGTCGTTAAATTTAGTTCCTCATTTTTCATTCTTCACCTTTATTAATGTGTTTCTATACTCCTTCCCCCCCCCCCTCCCACACACACACATGGACCATGGACCTTGCCGTTGGTGGGTAGGCTTGCGTGCCTCAGCGAGACAGATAGCCGTACCGCAGGTTGAACCCCAACGAAGGGGGTTTCTGCTGAGAGGCCAGACAAACGTGTGGTTCCTGAAGAGGGGCAGCGGCCTTGTCAGAAATTGCAGGGGCAACAGTTTGGATGATTGACTGATCTGGCTTTGTAATACTAACCAAAACGGCCTTGCTATGCTCGTACTACGAAGGGCTGAAATCAAGGGGTGAAACGTCCCCTTCGGAAAATTATGTATTACTGTGCTGGTAAACCTCTTACATTATTTGTTTCTCAAACAGCTGAGCAAAACTGAACGTAGTCAGACATTTCTCTCTTCACTTATTCTGATCATCACCAAATTGACTCACAATATTTTTCCCGCAGCGCAATCTGCCTTTCAATAATAATCTGACTTTCAATAATAAACTGACTTTCAATAATCCCCATACAAGATTGGCCCTGACTAACAATAACCTATACTTTTCATGAATCACTTACCTCACAAAAATCTTCGTTACTCGAACTACTGCAATACAGTGAGCGACAATATTGCCAGCTAAATGAAAGATGCTAACTACTGCAAGCACTAACTACTGATAGGCAGAGTCAGCAAATGAAAGATTTTGATGGAGAACAAACAATGTATTTACCTTAATAATGTTCAAAAGTCATCATATCTATCATCATCTATCAATTGATGACATCCAGCTTTACGAATTTCCCTTTGCTGGCGGAAACACGTCCAGATCGTCCGTTTTCAAAACTCGGGCATCGCTCTCCACATCCACCACTGCTGGCGGCTCACCTCCAACTGCCCAACACTGCAAAAGCGAATATTCCAACATTGAGTCCAACCAGCCACAGACTGCACACAGTGCAGTCAGCGATTTTCATACAGAGCGCTACGTGGCGTTACCAACATAAAAACCTAAACAGCCTACTTACATGGGAAACTACAGCCGTAATTTTTCCTGAGGCGATGCAGCTTTACTTTATGGTTAAATGATGATGGCGTCCTCTTGGGTAAAATATTCCGGAGGTAAAATAGTCCCCCATTCGGATCTCCGGGCGGGGACTACTCAGGAGGACATTGTTATCAGGAGAATGAAAACGGGCGTTCTACGGGTCGGAGTGTGGAATGTCAGATCCCTTAATCAGGCAGGTAGGATAGAAAATTTAAAAAGGGAAATGGATATGTTATAGTTAGATATAGTGGGAATTAATGAAGTTCGGTGGCAGGAGAAACTAGACTTCTGGTCACGTGAATACAGGGTTATAAATACAAAATCAAATAGGGGTAATGCAGGAGTAGGTTTAATAAAGAATGAAAAATAGGAAAGCGGGTCAGCTACTACAAATAGCATAGTGAACGCATTATTGTGGCAAAGATAGATAGCCGGCCGGTGTGGCCGTGCAGTTCTAGGCGCTTTAGTCTGGAACCGCGTGACCGCTACGGTCGCAGGTTCGAATCCTGCCTCGGGCATGGATGTGTGTGATGTCCTTAGGTTAGTTAGGTTTAAGTAGTTCTAAGTTCTAGGGTACTGATGACCACAGATGTTAAGTCCCATAGTGCTCAGAGCCATTTGAACCATTTGAAAGATAGATACGAAGCCAACGCCTGCCACTGTAGTACACGTTTATATGCCACCTAGCTCCGCAGATGACGAAGAGATTGATGAAATGTATGATGAGACAAAAGAAGAGACGAGTATTTAAAAACCATGGGTAACTGGAATTCGATAGTAGGAAAATTTAGAGAATGAAACGTAGTAGGTGAATATGGAATGGGGGTAAGGAATGAAGCAGGAAGCCGCCTGGTAGAAGTTTGCACAGAGCATAAGTTAATCATAACTTGAAAAAAGAGACAGCATTGGTCGTATATTTTTTACTATCGCAAAATCGATTTTCTGTCACTGAGTGACAATCTTCAGTGCTATATTGTATAACTTAAATTAGGATGCACTGTTGTTAATAAGCTTACGGCAATGTGATTTTGCGATAGTAAAAAATATACGACCAATGGTGTCTCTTTTTTCAAGTATACCTGTTATCTGGTCGTAGTGCACAGGACAACATGGAGTCGCCAATCAATTAATCATAACTAACAATCGGTTCAAGAATCATGGAAGAAGGCTGTATACATGGAAGAAGCCTGGAGACACTGGAAGGTTTCAGATAGATTACATAATGGTAAGACAGAGATTTAGGAACCATGTTTTAAACTGTAAGTCGTTTCCAGGGGCAGATGTGGACTCTGACCACAATCAATTGGTTATGAACTGTACATTAAAACTGCAGAAAGGTGCGAATTTAAGGAGATGGGACCTAGATAAACTGACAGAACTAGAGATTGTAGAGAGTTTCAGAGAGAGCGTTAGGGAACGATAACAAGAATACAGGAAAGAAACACAGTACAAGAAGAAAGGGTAGCTTTGAGAGATTAATTAGTGAAGGCAGTAGACGATGAAGTAGGTGAAAAGACGACGTTCAAATGGCTCTGAGCACTATGGGACTTAACTGCTGAGGTCATCAGTCAAAAAGACGAGGGCTAATAGAATTCTTTGGGTATCAGAAGGACTATTGAATTTAACTGATGAAAGGAGAAAATAAAAAAATGCAGTAAATGAAGCAGGCAAAAAGGAATACAACCGTCTCGAAAATGAGATCGGCAGGAAGTGCGAAATGGCTAAGCAGGGATGGCTAGAGAACAAATGTAAGGATGTAGAGGCGTATATCACTAAGGGTAAAATAGATAACGCCTACAGGAAAATTAAAGAGACCTTTGGAGAAAAGAGAACCACTTGCATGAAAATCAAGAGCTCCGATGGAACCCCACTTCTAAGCAAAGATGGGAAAGCAGAAAGGCGGAAGGAGTACATAGAGGGTCTATAAAAGGGCGACGTTCTTGAGAACAATATTATGGAATTGGAAGAGGATGTAGATGAAAATGAAATGGGAGATATGGTACTGCGTGATGAGTTTGACAGAGCACTGATAAACCTAAGTGGAAATAAGGTCCGGGAGTAGACAACATTCCATTAGAACTACTGATAGCCTTGGGAGAGCCAGCCCTGACAAACCTCTACCATCTGGTGAGCAAGAAGTATGAGATAGGCAAAATACCCTCATGCTTCAAGAAGAATATAATAATTCCAATCCCAAAGAAAGACAGATGTGAAAATTACCAAACTATCAATGTATAAGCCACAGCTGCAAAACACTAACACGAATTCCTTACAGACGAATGGAAAAACTACCTCGGGGAAGATCAGTTTGGATTCCGTAGAAATGTTGGAAAACGTGAGGCAATACTGACCCTACGACTTATCTTAGAAAATAGATTAGGGCAAGGCAAACCTACGTTTCTTGCATTTGTAGACTTAGAGAAACCTTTTGACAATGTGGACTGGAATACTCTCTTTCAAATTCTAGAGGTGGCAGGGGTAAAATACAGGGAGCGAAAGGCTATTAACTGTTTTTAATGAAACCAGATGGCAGTTATAAGAGTCGAGGGGCATGAAAAGAAAAGAGGTTTGGGAAGGGGGTGAGACAGGGTTGTAGCCTATCCCCGATGTTATTCAATCTGTATATTGAGCAAGCAGTAAAGGAAACAAAAGAAAAATTCGGAGAAGGAATTAAAAGCCATGGAGAAGAAAGAAAAACTTTGAGGTTCGGCGATGACATTGTAATTCTGTCAGAGACAGAGAAGGACCTGGAAGAGTAGCTGAACGGTATGGACAGTGACTTGAAATTAGGATATAAGATGCACATCAACAAAAGCAAAATGAGGATAATGGAATGTAGTCGAATTAAATCGGGTGATGCTGAGGGAATTAGATTAGGAAATGAGACACTTAAAGTAGTAAAGGAGTTTTGCTATTTAGGGAGTAAAATAACCGATGATGGTCGAAGTAGAGAGGATATAAAATGTAGAGTGGCAATGGCAAGGAAAGCGTTTCTCAAGAAGAGGAATTTGTTAATATCGAGTATAGATTTAAGTGTCAGGAAGTCGTTTCTGAAAGTATTTGTATTGAAACGTCCCCTTAGAACAATTGTACATGACTGTGCTTAAACTGACACACAATATTTTTTAGCGCAACGCAATCTGACTTTCAAAAATCCCTACAAAAGAATGGCCCTGACTAACATTAACCTATACCTTTCACAAATCTTTTAACTCACAAAAATCGTAGTTACTCGAACTACTGCAATACAGCGAGCACCACTACTGCCAGCTAAATAAAAGATTCAAACTACGGAAGGCACTAACTACTGATAGGCATAGTTAGCAAATGAAAGATTTTGATAGAGAACAAACAATGTATTTACCTCAATAGTGTTCAAATGTCATAATGTATATAGCAGTTCATGATATCCAGTATTACAAATTTCAAAACTCCGCCATCTCTCTCCCCACATCCACCATTGCTGGCGGCTCACCTCCAATTGCGCAACGCTACGCGCTGTTAACATCCAGTTCCCCAACACTACAATAGCCAACAACAATGCAAACCAGCCACAGATTGCACACAGCACAGACAGTGATTTTCATACAGAGCGCTGTGTGGCGTTACCAATAAAAAAACCTATACAGTCTACTTACATAGCCCCCATGCTACCCACAAAAGAATTTTACAAATTGTTTTGGGCACTGGCCAATACAGATTTGAAAAATTTTTTCATAATTACAATAACAAAGATATCAAATGCACGCACTTATTGATACAACGTTGGTCAAAAGCTAAAATTTTCTCACAGTCTATAAAGACAGTCCCGATCATTCATCACAGTAAAATTGCAGTGCTTTTCTCAAAGTCTGAGCAGTAACAGAAAATGCACACAGAAGTAGTGTATTTCCATGCAGTCGTGAAGAAGTAGTTTTTCTTTCCAAAGGAAAGACAATGCTGACTCTTGACATGCTGACAGGTAATGGGTCACAACAGAGCAAACGCACAGCAGAGTCATTCGAAGTTTTGAAGAATATTGGTAGGTAGGTCATCACAGAGTAGACCCACTGTAGTCCTGGTAGAGATTACGGTACTGGTGGGCCACCTGAGGTGCAGACCCACTGTTGTCCTTCTAGAAATAATGGTATTGATGAGTCATCAAATGTGTAGACCCACTGTAGTCCTTATAGAGATGGCTAGCAGCCATCCGTTGCGACTGTGCAGGTGCACAATCACCATCGAAGAGTCTTGCGGACAATATAGCAAGTCCATAAACCACCACTTGTGCACTCTCAAAGTTTTTTTTAATTGTCCTTAGAACCAGCAATGCTGTTAACCAGTCCCTTGCTGAATTATTAACACATGTGTAAGCACGAACAGTCCCAACTTCTCACATATTGTCCATATAGTATGACCAACAGAAACGTGTGCAGTGAAATGGAACTTACAAGTTACTTAATTTCATGAACTGCTGTCAATTACAATTTTATAACATAAGAATACAATAACAAAGGTACAAAATACATCATTAAACAACATAACAATACTGGTAACATTTGTAGTACAGGCTTTACAAAAGAATCGAAATAACATATACATCAGTGTTACATGAATTATGACATGAGTACATACGTAAAAGATCAGAATAACTTTCGAAACATTAACACATGAGCATTAAAACAGAGCAGAATACATAATGTCTAAACATCTTTACAAAGAAAATTACATATTATTAGAAAAATTCTACAACATAAATCTTATTAGCTAAATACATAAAGACAGGAAAAAGACAAATACACAAGGGTACATAAACACATAGTGGGATAACACAAGGGAAGGACAGGGTTCGTTTTACTGCAGTATTTTGCAAACAAAACTTTCTTCACTTCTTGGAGATCTCCCTTCATTCTTCATTATTCCCAAAAAGTCCTATCTATACCTGCTTTCTGTACTTTTCTCGTATAGCCTCTCAGTGCATTTCTTCAAATTCATCGCAACTCATTCTCTTATAGGTTACCCCCTCTTAAGCTAACTTAAATCTACTGAGCTCAGATGCTAAACTAAGGGACGAGGCAATGCAGCAGCACAAAACAATTAACACAAACAGCAATGATAAAAAAAATGGAAAATTGCAAAGCAAGCTACAGTAATTCTAAATTACCAAGCAATGCAACATTACAACTAATATGAGCCAATGTGCAGCAACAAGAAAAATAAATCAGTAGTAAAACTAGCTTAACAGAGTAATACAAATAGAAATTTAGTGGACTATGCCTGGCAAACAGCAGCTGCAAATGTAATAACTTATATCTAAACATGACATAGCCCAAGCAGAAAAAAACATTACACTAAAGACAATAATGCAGACAAGGGAAATGTATATTCACATCTTAATGTCTATGTAATTAAAGTGGTGCACCACAAATTATTCTACAAAAGAAATTACCAAGTACTTGAAAAGAAAATTCTGTATGCAATTCCTGTGAAATGTTTTTGTGCTCCTTCGTTTTTTTTAGTACATCATACAGTTATTTTTTACTGGATCTGTAGGCATAAAATATTTATATTAGTACATCTATAAAATTTTATTGTAACCAATGCTGCAGTGCAGCTAGGAACTAGATATTAAACAAAATGAGTAAATAAATACATAAAGCAAGCCATATGGCATTTCTCTCAACTAGCAAGACAATAGCTGTGAAATGTTTCTCATCGTTTCATTAGGCATTTTAGTAAATATCATAAATTAAGAGCTCCACAGTATAATCATATGTTTTCAAGTTTGAGCGTGTTGTATTAGCGATGGTTTCTACAAAGGAATGTCAATAGCGAGGATAAGGGCCTCCCTTTTTTTTCTACCTGTGCCTCTGAAAAGGCACACACTAATGGATTTTTCTCCAGGTGTCTGACACAGCTGGGTGCCCACGACGCATTACGTGCAGGTGGTCACTTAACTTTCTTACGGAAATATTTACGACAGCAGTTTCCGCTACACTGACAGTCTCATATAAAAATATTTCACAGGTCAAGAATTTGCGTTACAAATCTGTAGAAACAAAATCCTATTGATATAACAGTGTCCAAAAAATTTTCGTCGTCATTGTGATACATTCACACATTTACACACATTTCATAACTCTTAAAGTACGATTCTTGGTTTCCAACATCCTTTGCATAAATCAGAGTCCCTAACCACTACTCCTTATTCCTTACCTTATTGCACATGTACATATTCATATTCGTCAACACGTCTTCAATATTTCATCATAATAACTACATAGCATAATCAGATTCCTCATATAACATCAGCTTATTGATCATAAACACACCTCAGCAGCATAATACACATCGTCGTCGTAAAAATAACATCATAACACCTCAGTCAAATCTCAGAAACGTCGTAGCTTTCTGAAATAATGTCAAAACCTAAAAAAAATTCTCTGCTCATTTCAAGAGTGTCATCTACCTCAAACGTACTTTAAAATCATGCTCCCTTGCCAAATACATCATTCAAAGCTCTCATAGTATCACAATGGTTCAAAAAAATTTGTACAGTTTACAAAGTACAGACAAAATACAATTTCATAAGTGTGAAGTTATCCAACGGTGTACTTGCGTAAACATCTGTCACTGATGTCTTAAAAAAAATGTTTGTCTCTCCCAGTTAAATGATCAGATAGCTGTGTAATTTATGTGTTAGAGAAATATGGTACCGATGTGTAAAGTTGTATAAGCAAATACCATATTAGCTAGAGCTCCTTGTGCTTGCCAAACACATGGTACACAAAGTAGGCATGTACCCCCCTGAGGATTAATGTAATTATACACTCAGGTGTTACAGATTACAGCAATGGAATGAAATGTATCACGGAAAACCTTTGTATCATTGTACTTCAAATATTTTTCAAAATAAATGTTTTAAGTGCAAAATTAATCACTCAAATACGTGTACTGTAGCGCTAAACTGTGCGTCTTGTTGTAAGATAATCTCTGTGGAAGTGTCGTAGTTATCGTCCTCCGCAAGTTAAGTTCTGCAGAAGTCAATGTACTTACCTCATGATACACAAAAGTGAAATGCTTTGCGTATAGATATCTTAGTTACTACGCTTATTGCCGTGATGAAGAAAGTACTGTGCTCTAACGTATTGTTGTCCTACGGAAAAGGCAGTCTCCTTGTAGCTATACCACAAAAGTTACTACTAAAACATGCTTTACTTTACAGAAGAATTCAGAAAAACTGTGCAGATATAAAACAGATACACTGCAAAAGCAACAATGTATATTGTACCACATATTAGTAGTGTCATGATATAATCGCGTAGCTGTCACATAAACTAACCACTGTGTCATCTGGTATCTCACAGAAAGTACTTTAAATCCAGAATGTATTTTCAAGTAAATGAAAATGTTGCATTAAAATCTCAGTAGCAGTACCAGTATATGTTCTAAGTATGTAAGCCTTATAGTCGTTACGTAATCGTGCCACTAACAAGCAAGAATGTACACACACAATAACACTGTGACGTCTGTTCACTATAAAAATGCATTCGTAATTTCTGTTTAAATAAGTTCTCTTGGTTCTTGATTGGATATTTAACTTCAAACATTGTTGCATGGTAACAGTTTCTAAGTCTGACAATGCATACTAGAAATGTAAAGTGAAAAGTTTTATGGCAAAGACAAAGTTAAAAAGCAGATTATCTTTCAATAAAGGGTTTTATATGTGAAATGTGGTGTAAACCTTTACTCTTCCTAGTACGCAGAGTTTCAACTTCAACGCAATTATCATGTGGTATACATCGGTAAAAAATACTGGAATTTTTCTCAAGGTTACCGTCTGTTATTTTTCCCTGAGCCAGCGGGCGCACGTGGCTGCCTGCGGTGCGAGTCATTGTCTGTTTCTTTGTTGGCGCGCGTCGTTACTGGGATTAGGAGACCTAATTTCTACAAATTCGCCTTGCCGACAGGGCCCAGCCCTGTTTAAATCCCACCAGTTCTGATGCAATTCAGCTCTGTCGTTACGATCATATCGTCTGTCGTCATGTTGGTAGGTTCCATGGTTTCTTTCTTGTCGGTCACTTCGTGGAGAATTTCTCCCTGAATCGTAACTGCGCGCTGGACCGCTGCGTCTAAAGTTATTCTGTCTTCCTTGATAATAATTATTTTGGTTCCCATATTGTCTGATTCTCTGATTGTCTCTGTGATAGTCACTACCGCGGAGACGTGATCTTTCCCTGTAATTATTACTGCTCTGCCAACGGTTGTCCTACGGGTGGTGTCTGTTTTGGTCACGATTTGTGTTGTGAGAATAGTCTTGTCGTGTCCAGTTATTATTTCTTTCATCGCGGAATTGCGACGGATGTGACCTGTAATTGTTGTGTTCCTGTTTTCGCGTTCCGCGATTGTCAGTGTCGATTTCTAATTCTTGTAAGAGCCCCTGAAAAGCTTCAATGTCGTCTTTGCCACGTCCTGCCAAAATAATATGTCTTAAATGTTCAGGTAATTTGATTAAGCAAATGTGGATGAGTTCTGAGGGGCTGTATGGGTTTGACAGGTACTGATTCTTGTGCAACTTGTCTTCAAAATATTTCATAAGACTGGAAAATACAGATTGTTCGAAATCTTTCATCATTATGATGCTATGTTTTACTCGGTCTTGTGTAGTTTGAGACCAATATGCTGAGAGGAAGGCATGATAAAATTCTCCTTCACTGTGGCAATCGTGAATGACCGATAGCACTTTTACAGCTGGTTCATGCTCTAAATAGCCACACATAAATTCTAATCTGTGCTCTAATGACCAGTTGGGAGGAAAACAATGAGAGAATTGATGGAGCCACGCTTGTGGATGAATGTCGTTGCCAGAATTCTTAAATGTTTTAAATTTACGTGTAGTAATGAGCAGCTTATAGTCAAAATCATCATGTCGGCGAGTCGCATATCGGTGATTGTTACGTCGTTTCGGCGGTTTCATTTCAAAATTCGGTGTACCTTGCCAATTTCTTTCGTAATTTCCGAAATGCCCTGTGTTATTATTTTTGTGGCTTTTCTGTATTTCTATGTCCCTCTTCCCATATTGGGGCGCGGGTGTCCTCTGAAATACGTAATTCTTGTATTACCTGTGTCAGCTGATCTTGTACTTCCCGGATTTCTCTTTGGTGTTGCGTATTTATTTGATTCTGATTTTGTTTGAATTTCCTAATTTGTTCGCTCTCTTCTGTGTCATTAAAGACTACCGGTTTTGTGTCATTCAGATTATCATCTACCTTCGTAGATAAATTATTTAGCTGATCCGAAAGTTCAACTACTTTCTCTGATAATGAACTAATTTCCTCCATGTGTCTTTCTGAACCAATTTTCAGAGTATCTACTGTGTCCTTTAAGTTTTCCTGAGTTTTTGCAAGTTGCGTAACCGAATCGGTAGATGCAACTGAGTCAATTTTAGTTTGCAAGGTCTCATGATTTTCATGAACAATCGTTTGCAGTTCTTTAATGGCTGCTTCGTGATTCTGTAATGCATTTTCATGACGCGAAAAAATAGGTTGGAAATGCTCACAAATTTGTGTTTTTACGTCGTTACAGACTTTTTGACATTTCGATTCAATGTTATGTAACTCAGCAGTTAAATCTTCACGTGTTTGTTCGAGAGTTTGTTCCAATGAGTCTAACTTTTGAAGCTTTTGCTGTGCTTTTCTCTGATTTTGTTCCATTGTGTGTAACTGTTGCTGTGCTTGTCTCTGGTGTTGTTCCATTGTGTCTAACTTTTGAAGATTTTGTTCCATTGTGTCTAACTTTTGAAGCTTTTGTCCCATTTGTTGCATTAATTGTAATAACAATGCACTGGTGTCTGAAACATGTTCCTCAGTGCTATTCGGCAATGCATTTGAACAGCCAATATTCGCATTTTGAAAAGCAGAAAATTTGAGAAAACGGCGAGGACGCAAAACCTGAATCTACAGTATTTGCAAGATTGAGTCCTGTCATTTCGGATTCCTGAGGCAAGTTGTTGCCGACCGATCGATCGATAATGCTTCCCTGTTCACTAATTGTTTCACTGCCTACGCCATTATTTGCAGCCCGCTCCATTTCCCTATGTACAATTACCAAATTACTACTTTGAACATTAGTTAATTCATTACACGGTGGCGCTAACACACTGCTTTCGTCTTCACTGTCATTTCTCAGTTTACTTTGGATCCTAGTATTACGTTTCTCACACGCCATTATTGTCACAATATTTCACACGATAACACAGAAAAGCACAATTTGAAGAGCAAAAATAAGAGAACACATTAACATAGCACTGAAAATAATATCTAGTTAATTGCAAGTGCAGCTGCGAAATACTTGGTGCAAATCTACATTCATGCCACAACTGTTTTACTGTACAACAATGAAAGACTGCAACTACAAAGGATATTCTCTCTACAATTACTCGCTAGCAATAAACAAAAGCTACACTAATTACACAAACTACAAGAGAAAATCAGAAGATTCCAGTGAGGTATCCTAGGCTATGGGTAGCCATATAAACGTCCCCTTAGAACACTTATAAATGACTGTGCTTAAACTGACACACAATATTTTTAGCGCAACGCAATATGACTTTCAAAAATCCCTACAAAAGAATGGCCCTGACTAACATTAACCTATACCTTTCAGAAATCACTTACAAAAATCTTCGTTACTCAAGCTACAGCAATAAAGCGAGCGCCACTACTGCCAGCTAAATAAAAGATTCAAACTACTGAAGGCACTAACTACTGATAGGCATAGTTAGCAAATGAAAGATTTTGATAGAGAACAAACAATGTATTTACCTCAATAGTGTTCAACGGTCATAATGTATATAGCAGTTTATGATATCCGGTCTTACAAACTTCAAAACTCCGCCATCTCTCTCCCCACATCCACCACTGCTGGCGGCTCACCTCCAACTGCGCAACGCTACGCGCTGTTAACATCCAGCTGCCCAACACTACAATAGCCAACAACAATGCAAACCAACCACAGATTGCACACAGCACAGACAGTGATTTTCATACAGAGCGCTATGTGGCGTTACCAATAAAAAAACCTATACAGTCTACTTACAGTATGGAAGTGAAACGAGGACGATAAATAGTTTAGACAAGAAGAGAATAGAAGCTTTCGAAATGTGGTGCTTCTGAGTAATGCTGAAATTAGATGGGTAGATCACATAACTAATGAGGAGGTATTGAATATTGTGGAGAAGAGAAATTTGTGGCACAACTGGACTACGGGAAGGGATCGTTTGGTGGGACATACTCTGAGGCATCAAGGGATCGCCAGTTTAATATTCGAGGGCAGCGTGGATGCTAAAAATCGTACAGGGCGACCAAGAGATGAATACACTAAACAGATTCTAGAGGATGTAGCTTGCAGTAGGTACTGGGAGATGAAGAATCTTGCACAGGACAGAGTAGCATGGAGAGCTGCATCAAACCAGTCGCTGGACCGAAGACCACAACAACATACTCTCATTGCACATCGCGAGTTGTATGCCGCAGGAACATTTTATGAAAATTGGTAAAATACCGTCTCGCATTGCATATCGCAAAAGTACGACAAATGAAATTTGGTTTTGGACAGTCAGCTGAATATTCCTAATAGTAGCAGGTAGTAGAACAGATCAGCGTTCCGTGCGCAAAGATAGACTAACAAATTTAAATTTAATTATCATCAGGATTCATGTCCATTGTAAGGCACAGTGAATATCATAGAGTTTTGAAAATAATATATTACATCACAAGCTTATTACCAGTAGGAGACCTCAGTAAAGTGCTGTCTTGTGAGTTTTCAAGCAATTTTATTATAAAGTCAGATGCGTTAAATTTTATCTTCATTTGCTGTCTAATTAAATTAACAGCTCTGGTACAGTCATTCTTTGCAAGACTGAAGATAAAAATTAACAACATACAAGGCCAACATTTCACTCGGAGTCATTTGTTTTTTAATCAACTGCTCTCTCGCAGCCTAATTGCTTCATTTACCTATTAGTCTGGATTTCGCGTCGTGTGTCGTGTGCTCCACATGTTACCACTTGAAATTTAATTTTAACACAGTCCTGTTGCCCTGTACTGAGATTTAGGTATTTCAGTATCAAAATAGGTTTCATACCAATTTCTCTGATGCCTACCACCCTCATAAAAACACGTGCTCCAACACATACGAACACGAGTTTATAAGGTTTTTATGTATTAAATTTTCATGGGTGTTAGCGGCATTAGGTTCCTGTTGTAATCATTGCACAAAGGGGCCGAACTTCTAGCCGTCATGGACGTTTTAGTTGAAGTGTGTGTATTTATTAACAACTGTGAAATGCTGAAAGTGGCTGGTTATTCGTAATTCTTTAAGATTATTGCGGAAAGTGCTTTGGTTTGGGACACTTCTTATCAAATTGGAAAACCAACTTTTTGAGTACTGATGTGTAATGGTTACCGTCTCTGTTGAGCGTTGGATCTTATGTACGCTTCCCAGAGCCTCTGAATTTACTTGGTTACTATTCTTTGATGGGACTGGGGAAGGGATGCGCGCGCCATTCCAAGCTTCGAGAAGCGAAAGGTTGGGTTCAGTACTAACCAGATCTCTGACACGTCGAACGACACAGGACGAAGTAAATTGTAAAAGCGTGTAAATCACATCACATGAAATTTTGGTATTAGTTCATTATCTTATGTGAACCTTGGTAGTCGCCAGTATAAATATTGAAGGTCAAGATTTAGATTGCCAGTCTTTTAGTGGCGAATCAACTTTCAGTTTATACCTTATTAAATTTACTTTTTGTATCTTGTAGCAGGCGGAGCAACGAGAGGCAAAGATATAAATATACATTTGTTTCTTTGGGGTATCTGATAATTTACTTCGTTGTCTCTAATGCGTTTTTAAATTATGCTTTTATTGATTTCAAGTGGATGTAGAGAATGGAAGGTAGATAATAAATGTATTTGATTACTTCAGCTTTTCTTTGTTATGGGATTGGTTTCTGAGTTAATCTACGTTACTGGCCATTAAAATTGTTTCACCAAGCAGAAATGCAGATAATAAACGGGTATTCATTGGACAAATATATTATACCAAAACTGACATGTGATTACATTTTCACGCAATTTGGGCACATAGATCCTGAGACATCAGTACCCAGAACAAGCACCTCTGGCCGTAATAACGGCCTTGATACGCCTGGGCATTGAGTCAAACAGACCTTTGATAGCGTGTACAGTTACAGCTGTCCATGCAGCTTCAACACGATACCACAGTTCATCAAGAGTAGTGACTGGCGTATTGTGACGAGCCAGTTGCTCGGCCACCATTGACCAGACGTTTTCAATTGGTGAGAGATCTGGAGAATGGGATGGCCAGGGCAGCAGTCGAACATTTTATGTATGCAGAAACGCCCGTACAGGACCTGCAACATGCGGTCGTGCATTATCCTGCTGATATGTAGGGTTTCGCAGCGATCGAATGAAGAGTAGAGCCACGGGTGGTAACACATCTAAAATGTAATGTCCACTGTTCAAAGTGCTGTCAATGCGAACAAGAGGTGACCGAGACGTGTAACCAATGGCACCCCATACCATCACGCTGGGTGATACGCCAGTATGGCGATGACGAATACACGCTTCCAATGTGCGTTCACCGCGATGTCGCAAACACGGATGCGACCATCATGATGCTGTAAACAGATCGTGGATTCATTCGACAAAATTAAGTTTTGCCATTCATGCACCCAGGTTCGTCGTTGAGTACACCATCGCAGGCGTTCCTGTCTGTGATGCAGCGTCAAGGATAACTGCAGCCATGGTCTCCGAGCTGATAATGCTGCAGCATACGTCGTCGAATTGTTCGTGCACGTAGTTGTTCTCTTGGAAACGTCCTCATCTGTTGACTCAGGGACCGAGACGTGGCTGCACGACCCGTTACACCATTTAGATAAGATGCCTGTCATCTCGATTGCTAGTGATGCGACGCCGTTGGGATCCAGCAGGGCGTTTCGTATTACCCTCCTGAAACCACCGATTCCATATTCTGCTAACAGTCACTGGATCTCGACCAACGCGAGCAGCAATGTAGCAATACGATAAACCGCAATCGCGATAGCCTACAATCCGACCTTTATCAAAGTCGGGAAGGTGATGATTTCTCCTCGTTACACGAGGCATCACAACAACGTTTCACCAGGCAATGCCGGTCAACTGCTGTTTGTGTATGAGAAATCGGTTGGAAACTTTCCTCATGTCAGCACGCTGTAAGTGTGAATGCTCTGAAAAGCTAATCATTTGCATATCACATCATCTTCTTCTTGTCGTTTAAATTTCGCGTCTGTAGCACGTTATCTTCGTGGTGTAGCAATTTTAATGGCCAGCAGTGTATGAAGTTTTATTAACTGAGCCTAGTGGAATGTTTTTGTAATTTTGGAGTCATTGTATGGTTTCGATGTCGTTAACAAAAAAAGGGTAAATTAAAATTATCTATGTTCAAAGCAAATAAAATGTTACTTGACATATACTAGTACCTTACCACTCCCAGCCATACCATCGCCTTCCCGCCTTAGTACCTCTCACCATTAACATTTACTCATTTCACTCCAAACCTGGGAATTGCATGCACGCGTCTTTGTCTCTGTGTACAAAATACGGGAAAAATCACTTGCTGGACTGCTCACGTTCCACATTCGCCACTAGAAGGAAAATGCGCGGCGATGTTGCTATAAAACATCGCGAGCCGAATAAAAGCACGTAACACAGGGGCCGCCACGACATATAACAACATAGTGTCAGGTTCTGTGTATTTGATCTGGGAATTATCTTGAATATCTTGACAATTAGAGAGGTTTTTCGCTCCTACTACTCTCCAAATCGTTCTGTATTTCTTGCAATCACCTGATGCAGTATTTCGTTTTCCATGACGACCATAACATACCTTACCCAAAAAAGAGACTCTACTCCCCAAGGGTTTATAAATGATAGAGTACAGCCATCAATCGTACGTTTTTGCAGGTTTGACTTGGCAAATCCAGATTTTGGCTAGTGCCTAGCCATGATCAATGCACTATTTTCTGCCGGCCGTTGTGGCCGAGCGGTTCTAGGTGCTTCAGTCCGGAACCGCGCGACTGCTTCTGTCGCAGGTTCGAATCCTGCCTCGGGCATGGATGTATGTGACGTCCTTAGGGTAGTTAGGTTTAGTAGTTCTAAGTTCTAGGGGACTGATGAGCTCAGATGTTAAGTCCCATAGTGCTCAGAGCCATTTCAGTTTTGCACTATTTTCTAGTCTCAATACATGTCAGTTGCCTGTTCTTCAGGCATCAGTCACAGTTTCAATGCTCAAGATTGTATTCAGTGGCACCAGCATATAATATGTGTTTAATGACGGGCTGTAGTGTCAGTGGTTCATTTACCATAATCATTGGCGATCAGATGTGCTCAGGAGGCCTGACTGAGCACTGTCATTTTTGACTCTGCGGGGAAATAAGTGTTCTGTGTTTGGGGGTGAATAGTGTTTCCAAACTACATTATGAGGTACAGACTGGCCCAGTCAATGACTAAGTACTCCTGTTGAACAGCTTCAGCCATTTGGATGGAGGTCGCAATGCGGGCCCGCTAGAAGCTGCTTGGACATGTTGACAGAGTGCTGCACATGTTGGACAGTATATATCGCAGCTTTAAACAGTGTTCTGTTGAACAGTCCCAGACCTATATACCAGAGTATGGACATCCGTGTAGTACAGACGCATCGTGCAAGCAACGGTGGGCAACCGAACATCATCCATGGATGAAATCCGGACCAATAATGTGCATGCCTTGTCATCAAGGACCGTTGGGAGCCATCTGGTTGCAACAGGATTAAGATGACGTGTGCCTCTCGGCAGGCTGCTGCTGACACCACGACACCAACAACAAGGCTGGTCTTGTGCCGTGAAATAGTCGACTGGGGAGTGGAATGGCACTCTGTTGTCTTCAGTGATCAGAGTAAGTTCTGTCTGTATGGGACTGATGGACATACACCTGTATGCCGCAGACCTGGTGGGTTGCCTATTCCAGAGTGCATTCGCCCACGACACATAGGTGCTATTCGAGGCTTGATGTTGTGGAGAGCCATCAGTTACATTTCGAGGTTACATTTGGTGTTTCTGCAGGGTGAAAATAATCAGTGCCCGTAACATTTCACAGGCTGTTAACGTCCTGCTACTGTCATATCTCCGACAGAAGGGTTATGTGCTTTTTCAGCAGGGCAATTCAGGTTCTCATAACGGCTGCTTCGGCGCCATATGCTCTGTGTGGTGTACAACTGCCCTGGACAGGAAGATCACAAGATCTCTCGCCAATTGAACACGTATGAGACATGATGAAGCGGGAAGCCCAGAGCCTGCAAGAATGATTGCAGAATTGCAACGAAAGGCGCAAGATGCTTGGGAAAATCTATCGCAGAATGCCTTTCGGCACATTTATGATCATTTATATTCGAGAATATACGCCTGCCTAGAACACAGAGGGGGACAGACTGTTTATTGATGCGACTGTCTGGAAACCTTTTACTGTGACATGTGTGCTACATTCGTTGTCAAATACTCATACAGTGACAATCTATCTGTGACCACAAATCAATTAAATGAACATGTCGTTTGAGGGTTTTTTTTCGAGCAATGTAATACGAAGCAACAGATGGAAGTATTTCGGGGCACAGGGTGTCCTTGTCGTATGCACGCTATGTCCTCCCTCACATTTTAGCTTGTATGGCTTGACCTGGCAGCTACAAAAATAGGCTCCACGATCATAGACTCTCTACCTCTTTGTTCCTTCAGATTTCTTGTGTAAGATTTCACCACCTTGCTACATTTCTACACTTATTAGTAATTTCAAATTTAATCAAACGAATTAACAGTTTTTAAATGGGCTCTACGGGTGGGGGAGAATGGATGAAGAACTCACACACAGGTAAACAAAAGAAGATTCAGAGATATGACAATGTCCCTAGATCCAATTCCATACTGTAATTTCGATGCTTACGAAATTTGATTGTTAATTACGGTACCATGGTAGTATTTCGGTCACTGTACGACGAAGAACTTCAATCCCAATAAGCTTCGTTAACGGCAGATGCGCATAGCACACCATCTATCACACCGTGTGTGTCAGCCGTCCGCACCTGCTTTGGTTACATTCGCCGTAAACGTGTAGCTACAAGTGGATGATTCGTGACAGTTACACGGACCGGATAAATCCACAACGATGTATCCAGTAGATCTGTATATCTTTCGACATTGCTCTACACCATCTATCTCTTCGAGGTCTAATTCGAAAACGTTGACTTGCGTTATAGTATGTCACTACAGCTTCTATCATTCCTCAACAAATTCGAACACTGCATGTACTATATGTAACGGATAGGGGCATAAACCAATCTGATACCGTTAGTGAGGGATATTCTTTAAATACTTCATGTGAATTTTACGTGATATAATTTCCGTGTTATTGGTTTCTACGTAGTCCGTACACCATGTACCAAATGTCGGAGTCGGTAAAGATCGCAACTGCTATTGTGAACTCTCTGGTTGACTCACAATATTATCAGTCACAGTTCATCTGAACGAGGAGAGTACAAGCAACTAATATTGTTTGCTAACCCGCTTAAAGATTTTTTTTCAATAAACAATTGTTGAAGAAAATAGTGCGGTGCATTACTTTCTGGACAACCCTTGTATTTAATCATTGATAGCACATTTACATGCATAAACACGCCAAGTTTTATTCGTTATTGACACAGTTCACTTGAGGCTACCGTAACATTTTATTAATGTTGTAGAAGGCTTTCCAGGAGACGGTAGAATTTAATAACAATAAAAAATGAATGTTAAATGCAGAGTAATAAAATATACATTATTATTATTATTATTGTGTTCATGGAGATACTATACGCTTAGGCAAGTAAATAAATGGCTCTTTCCTTTTATACCATAAGCTTTTCGCTTCCTTTCATTTACGAATCATCGTTAGTGGCTTATAAATCATGGTACCAGGATGTGTATAACAGATATTTTATATGCTGTTTCCTTATACATATATTAAAGTTTCTTTACGTTTATATATTATTTGCTTCGTAAGAAGGACATTTTGGTGGAAGTTTTTGTGAGATTAAGTTACTGTTTGATTCCCTACAACTGTTTTGATGTCTAAGTATCAGGTACACTGCCCGATGAAAATTATCCGGAAAACCCTATGTAATGTCGAACTGACTACTAGACTTCACTAGAGGTGCACTCGCCAGTATAGAAGGAGTACTGTGGGGAGTACTGTGCTGTAAGTGGAGGAGCGGGGACAGCGGAATGGGTCAATCAGTGGAACTCAGTGCCTTCGGACGTGGACCAGTCGTTGGTTTCCACCTGAATAACAAATCCATTAGCGACTTTTCATGCCTCTAAAGCTTTCCGAGTTGGCTGTTGGCTATTGTGAAGCGGAAAATCGAAGGGACAACCACAGCTAAACCAAGCCCAGGCAGACCTTGTGTCCTGACAGAGAATGACCGCCGAGTATTGCAAAGAGTGCTTGTACAATACTGGCCATTAGAACTGCTACACCAAGAAGAAATGCAGATGATAATCGGGTATTCATAGGACAAATATACACTCCTGGAAATGGAAAAAAGAACACATTGACACCGGTGTGTCAGACCCACCATACTTGCTCCGGACACTGCGAGAGGGCTGTACAAGCAATGATCACACGCACGGCACAGCGGACACACCAGGAACCGCGGTGTTGGCCGTCGAATGGCGCTAGCTGCGCAGCATTTGTGCACCGCCGCCGTCAGTGTCAGCCAGTTTGCCGTGGCATACGGAGCTCCATCGCAGCCTTTAACACTGGTAGCATGCCGCGACAGCGTGGACGTCAACCGTATGTGCAGTTGACGGACTTTGAGCGAGGGCGTATAGTGGGCATGCGGGAGGCCGGGTGGACGTACCGCCGAATTGCTCAACACGTGGGGCGTGAGGTCTCCACAGTACATCGATGTTGTCGCCAGTGGTCGGCGGAAGGTGCACGTGCCCGTCGACCTGGGACCGGACCGCAGCGACGCACGGATGCACGCCAAGACCGTAGGATCCTACGCAGTGCCGTTGGGGACCGCACCGCCACTTCCCAGCAAATTAGGGACACTGTTGCTCCTGGGGTATCGGCGAGGACCATTCGCAACCGTCTCCATGAAGCTGGGCTACGGTCCCGCACACCGTTAGGCCGTCTTTCGCTCACGCCCCAACATCGTGCAGCCCGCCTCCAGTGGTGTCGCGACAGGCGTGAATGGAGGGACGAATGGAGACGTGTCGTCTTCAGCGATGAGAGTCGCTTCTGCCTTGGTGCCAATGATGGTCGTATGCGTGTTTGGCGCCGTGCAGGTGAGCGCCACAATCAGGACTGCATACGACCGAGGCACACAGGGCCAACACCCGGCATCATGGTGTGGGGAGCGATCTCCTACACTGGCCGTACACCACTGGTGATCGTCGAGGGGACACTGAATAGTGCACGGTACATCCAAACCGTCATCGAACCCATCGTTCTACCATTCCTAGACCGGCAAGGGAACTTGCTGTTCCAACAGGACAATGCACGTCCGTATGTATCCCGTGCCACCCAACGTGCTCTAGAAGGTGTAAGTCAACTACCCTGACCAGCAAGATCTCCGGATCTGTCCCCCATTGAGCATGTTTGGGACTGGATGAAGCGTCGTCTCACGCGGTCTGCACGTCCAGCACGAACGCTGGTCAAACTGAGGCGCCAGGTGGAAATGGCATGGCAAGCCGTTCCACAGGACTACATCCAGCATCTCTACGATCGTCTCCATGGGAGAATAGCAGCCTGCATTGCTGCGAAAGGTGGATATACACTGTACTAGTGCCGACATTGTGCATGCTCTGTTGCCTGTGTCTATGTGCCTGTGGTTCTGTCAGTGTGATCATGTGATGTATCTGACCCCAGGAATGTGTCAATAAAGTTTCCCCTTCCTGGGACAATAAATTCACGGTGTTCTTATTTCAATTTCCAGGAGTGTATTATACTGACATGTGATCATTTTCACGCAATTTAGGTGCATAGATCCTGAGAAATGAGTACCCAGAACAACCACCTCTGGCCGTAATAACGGCCTTGATGCGCCTGGGCATTGAGTCAAACAGAGCTTGGATGGCGTGTACACGTACAGCTGCCCATGCAGCTTCAACACGATACCACAGTTCATCAAGAGTAGTGACTGGTGTATTGTGACGAGCCAGTTGCTCGGCCACCATTGACCAGACGTTTTCAATTGGTGAGAGATCTGGAGAATGGGCTGGTCAGGGCAGCAGTCGAACATTTTATGTATCCAGAAAGGCCCGTACAGGACCTGCAACATGCGGTCGTGCATTATCCTGAAGACATGTAGGGTTTCGCAGGGATCGAATGAAGGGTAGAGCCACGCGTCGTAACACATCTGAAACGTAACGTCCACTGTTCAAAGTGCCGTCAGTGCGAACAAGAGGTGACCGAGACGTGTAACCAATGGCACCCCATACCATCAAGCCGGGTGATACGCCAGTATGGCGATGACGAATACACGCTTCCAAAGTCCGTTCACCGCGATGTCGCCAAAAACGGATGCGACCATAATGGTGCTGTAAACAGAACCTGGCTTCATCCGAAAAAATGACGTTTTGCCATTCGTGCACACAGGGTCGTCGTTGAGTACACCATCGCAGGCGCTCCTGTCTGTGATGCAGCGCCAAGGGTAACCGCAGCTATGGTCTCCGAGCTGTTAGTCCATGCTGCTACAAACGTCGTCGAACTGTTGTGAAGATGGTTGTTGTCTTACAAACGTCCCCATCTGCTGACACAGGGATCGAGACGTGGCTGCACGATCCGTTACACCATTTAGATAAGATGCCTGTCATCTCGACTGCTAGTGATACGAGGTCGTTGGGATCCAGCACGGCGTTCCATATTACCCTCCTGGACCCACCGATTCCATATTCTGCCAACAGTCATTGGATCTCGGCCAACGGGAGCAGCAATGTCGCAATACGATAAACCGTAATCGCGTATTTCTCCTCCTTACACGAGGCATCACAACAACGTTTCACCAGGCAAAGCTGGTCAACTGCTGTTTGTGTATGAGAAATCGGTTGGAAACTTTCCTCAGTCAGAACGTTGTAGGTGTCGTCACCGGCGCCAACCTTGTGTGATGATGATGATGATGATGATGTTTGGTTTGTGGGGCGCTCAACTGCGTGGTTATCAGCGCCCGTACAATTTCCCAACCTTTGCTCATTCCAATTTCGCCACTTTCCTGGATGATGATGAAATGATGAGGACAACACAAACACCCAGTCATCTCGAGGCAGGTGAAAATCCCTGACCCCGCCGGGAATCGAACCCGGAACCCCGTGCTCGGGAAGCGAGAACGCTACCGCGAGACCACGAGCGGCGGACACCTTGTGTGAATGCTCTGAAAAGTTAATCATTTGCATATCACAGTATCGTCTTCCTGTCGGTTAAATTTCGCTGTCTGTAGCATGTCATCTTCGTGGTGTAGCAATTTTAATGGCCAGTGGTGTAGAAGGTCGCATCAAACCAGTGGAAGGAATCACTCGCGATTTCCAAAATAGTACCAGCAGTCGAATCAGCACAATGACTATGTGGGGAGTTAGAAGTGTGGGGTATATTGACCGAATAGCTGTTCATAAGCTACACATTTCTTTCTCAAGCAACGGTTCTTGTAAAGAGTGATGTCAGTGGACTGTAGATGACTGGAAAGAAGTGAATTGCATTGATGATTAGCATTCTGTACCCTGTAGCAATCCGACGGAAGGGTTAAGCTTTAGCGAATGGTCGATGAACGTTGCCTGTCGTAATGTGAAGTGCCAACAGTGAAGTACGGAGGATGTGTAGTTATGGTTTTAGAGTGTTTCTCGTGATCGGGGTGTTTTCACCTTATTAGTATAAGGAAAATACTAAATGCAGAGGGGTATGAACACGCTTCACAGCATTTTGCAGCACTCTGTAAAGTAGAAGAACAATTCAGAGAGATGCTATCGTCAGAACGTTACCGTTACAGTTAATAATAATGATTTAATAATCTATGTGTTCCATTTTACATTGAAACTGTACAGTGCAAAGCTGATTTGCTTCTTGAGACCCTAAGATAGTCTGATGCACAAGCGAACGCGATGGTCTTCAACAAAAATAAGGTAGTAAAACTCTGTATTCTGCAATGCAATTATCAACGCATATTTAAATTAGGCACAGTAGTAGATCAATACCTACTATTTCCAGAATATTTAATCTGAAGAGTGAATAAAAAGGTCTTGCCAGTCATAAGAATTCATTACCCACTATATCAACAGCCAAGGTCCAGAAATAATGTGTGTAAAACAAATTAAGCAGAAATGAATTTCTCAGTGATTATACGTGTGGTCGGGTTCTAAATTTGAGAACTGAAACGTAAGCTCAGTCACAGACGACGATGAAGCACTGTACGTGCTTTCATCGTCAGAACTTTTTACACACAATAATATTCATACAGTGGAATCCGTGTAGGATTTTTATGAGGCACCTCAAATATTTTAGGAAGTGATCAATTAAAATATTCCACATGGCGTACGTCCAATTCTAATTCGTTATGGAGATATAGATATACCTCCTTTAATGCAAATCAAACAAATATTCACAGAAGTTGTTAAACAAGAACAAAAGATTAAGTTCAACGTCTAATTTCCAACTCTGACTTCAACGCATTTCAAATCCTCTTGACAACACCACCGGCAGCTCTTCTGAGTGCAACATTACTCATAATCTGAACGAACGCTTCCACTCTTGCTTAATTTTTTTCTTTTCTTTAGACTTCGATTTTCAGCAACCAACAAAGAAGAGTCTAAGTGTGTAAGGGTGTAAGGTCAGGGGACATTGGTAGTGGCGAAAGGTGACCGTTTCTGCTGGTACGTCTTGGTGGGTTTAAATGATGTGCCACCAAACGACCAGACGGTGCAGCGGCCCTGTCATGTTGAACGACGTACCTGTCCTTTGTACCACTGCCGGACACACGACACTGTTACCGTGAAGCGGAAGTGTGTCTCCACAAAGGCATATAGGTTTGTATCGAACCACCGATATGAGTTACAAGTGTTTTTGCTTCCGTCACAACTAAAAGTGGCTTCATCAGTAAACAGTACTTAGTGAGACTACTCGACGATATGCAATATGCCGATCACCAAAGTCTAATGGTCTACCTTCATCTTCCACTCTGAGATGTTGAATCCACTGTAAATGATTAGGCTGGAGGCCATTCGTAGTCGGTGCTGCCATAATCTTGAATGTAGAACACAGATATTTGTTGAAATTCTGCGTGTGCTTCTTGAAGGACTACGTTTTTATAAACTCAATAATGTCTTCTACTTCATCCACACAATGTTCTTTTGCATGTCTAGATACAGCATGACTGCTGGGCATTGGGCCAGTCTCGCGCAGTTTAATACAAACACGAGTAAATACGCTTGAATCTGGCACCCCGCTGATAGACCTAATCAAGTCGGTATTTGCAGTGAGAATGATGTCATATGTAGGAGATATAAATTTTTAAAAAAATCTTGCGTACTTTGCTTACTCTCATTCTGTTGTGTCATATGGGATCATATTCTGGGGTAACTCGTCAAACCAAGCAAAAGTTTTTAGCGTGCAAAAGCGTGTGGCAGGACTCAATTGTAGTGTAAATTCAAGAACACTCTGCAGAAACCTGTTCAAGCAACTTTGTATTGTAACCATTGCTTCTCAGTGTATTTATACCTAAATGAAATTTGTAGCAAGTAATATATTTTCAGCCAATAGCTTAATACATAGTATCAATACTAGGAATAAGATAAATCACTTACCTTGGTGCAAAAAGGGGTGAAAATATTCAGAAACACACATTTGCAATACATTTCCAGCAACCATTAAACACTGAAAACTTGGTTTTAGATAAAGTACAGTTCAGAGTTTGAAAGACTTTTTCATAGACAACTAATTCTACTACATACATGAATATCTTAACAGGGACCGTTATTAGAAGTTCATAAGTATGTTTCATTCTGACAGTTTATTGATTCTGTAAATTTTCATACAATCTCCTGACAAATGATCAGGGTAGTGAATATTACAGGGAAACGTTTTATGTTTTTTATATAGTTCTTTCTCAATGGTTCCACACCCACGAGAATCATCTCACTTTTGGGTCTATGGAATGAAAACTGGATCTAATATAATCTAATAGCAAACGGTCGAGCGTATTTTCTACAAACAGCAGCAGCGCTTCCATTACAAAGTCCATACAGAGATCCTGTGCCGGCTCCCTCAGCAGTGGCAAATATGTCTGGTAGCCTTAAATGATGCAGTATAACTGATCAACTAATCACAATCACCGCTGAAAGATTCAGTCTTGAAAAATTCTTGCACAACTTTACAAATTGGACTTCAGATAAAAAATTAAGATTGATAAATACACTCACAGGAACCAGAATACCAACAAGCCTAGTGAATTAGTAATATATCTTCAAGCAATAAAATCTGGACAGATGTTGCATGGAATATTTTACTCGAATGAGCCTACCCCATCAGTCCAAACTGTTTAGCGACTGGATAAAAAAAAGATTTAGAAAAATGGGCACAAGATACTTGTAAAATATGGTAATCCAGGTCACTATAAACTGTTACTGTATTGTTTGCAAACACGCAACACACTCTCCGTAATAGGCATGCTCTCCTTTAACAGGCCCAGATATAAAGCTGAAAGTCAGTATCTTGTCCTTAACCTGTAATGCAGTTCTAAGTATTATGCAGATTTACTTCCACAGTATATTATACAGGGTGTCCCAGGAGGAATGAACATTGATGAGGGAATGACAACAACTATCACACGAAGCAAAACACCAGGGATTCTAAAGTACATACCTTACACCTTCTAATACAAGAGATGTGTTTCACTGTAGCCAAGCTGAAGACGTTTCAGCAGCTCTTAAAGTATGCACTTGAGAGCCTATATTTACTTCCCTTTTTTTCTTATTTTGGTCCACACAACCACTTCGAAAATATGGAAAGCAAATAGATTGCAGTAGATGAGATTTGTTTCACAATATCGAAGATGAATTGCTAATACCTCTTAAGGTATGCGTCTTAGAGCCCATGTTTAATAGACATTTTTGTTTCGAATAATCGTTCCTGTCATATCCCTCAGTATTGCTCTTTCTTTCTGAGACAGCATGTGTAGACGGACAGAGCACGCCATGTTGTCTCACTCAGGGACGTTCAACCCGCCGCTCACACCCGCGGCCCAAAGCAAGTATCCACGTGGCCCAAGAAGTGAGCTTGTTATGTAGAGTTATGTTAAAACTGAACGATATCAATTTTAAACTCCCGCCTCATGATGCTATTCCGCCATTGGTCCATTCCGTTCTTAATATTTCCATCCATGCTATACTTCAACCCCCAGAGTCTCGTTATTATACACTCCTGGAAATTGAAATAAGAACACCGTGAATTCATTGTCCCAGGAAGGGGAAACTTTATTGACACATTCCTGGGGTCAGATACATCACATGATCACACTGACAGAACCACAGGCACATAGACACAGGCAACAGAGCATGCACAATGTCGGCACTAGTACAGTGTATATCCACCTTTCGCAGCAATGCAGGCTGCTATTCTCCCATGGAGACGATCGTAGAGACGCTGGATGTAGTCCTGTGGAACGGCTTGCCATGCCATTTCCACCTGGCGCCTCAGTTGGACCAGCGTTCGTGCTGGACGTCCAGACCGCGTGAGACGACGCTTCATCCAGTCCCAAACATGCTCAATGGGGGACAGATCCGGAGATCTTGCCGGCCAGGGTAGTTGGCTTACACCTTCTAGAGCACGTTGGGTGGCACGGGATACATGCGGACGTGCATTGTCCTGTTGGAACAGCAAGTTCCCTTGCCGGTCTAGGAATGGTTGAACGATGGGTTCGATGACGGTTTGGATGTACCGTGCACTATTCAGTGTCCCCTCGACGATCACCAGTGGTGTACGGCCAGTGTAGGAGATCGCTCCCCACACCATGATGCCCGGTGTTGGCCCTGTGTGCCTCGGTCGTATGCAGTCCTGATTGTGGCGCTCACCTGCACGGCGCCAAACACGCATACGACCATCATTGGCACCAAGGCAGAAGCGACTCTCATCGCTGAAGACGACACGTCTCCATTCGTCCCTCCATTCACGCCTGTCGCGACACCACTGGAGGCGGGCTGCACGATGTTGGGGCGTGAGCGGAATACGGCCTAACGGTGTGCGGGACCGTAGCCCAGCTTCATGGAGACGGTTGCGAATGGTCCTCGCCGATACCCCAGGAGCAACAGTGTCCCTAATTTGCTGGGAAGTGGCGGTGCGGTCCCCTACGGCACTGCGTAGGATCCTACGGTCTTGGCGTGCATTCGTGCGTCGCTGCGGTCCGGTCCCAGGTCGACGGGCACGTGCACCTTCCGCCGACCACTGGCGACAACATCGATGTACTGTGGAGACCTCACGCCCCACGTGTTGAGCAATTCGGCGGTACGTCCACCCGGCCTCCCGCATGCCCACTATACGCCCTCGCTCAAAGTCCATCAACTGCACATACGGTTCACGTCCACGCTGTCGCGGCATGCTACCAGTGTTAAAGACTGCGATGGAGCTCCGTATGCCACGGCAAACTGGCTGACACTGATGGCGGCGGTGCACAAATGCTGCGCAGCTAGCGCCATTCGACGGCCAACACCGCGGTTCCTGGTGTGTCCGCTGTGCCGTGCGTGTGATCATTGCTTGTACAGCCCTCTCGCAGTGTCCGGAGCAAGTATGGTGGGTCTGACACACCGGTGTCAATGTGTTCTTTTTTCCATTTCCAGGAGTGTAATTGCCCAATCCTTCGAGGCGTGCCTGTTGTATTAGAGCTACTTAATAGAGTGCTGCAACGCTCAATGTTTGACCGGTCACTGTTCGCTTGTTGACGGGGGGACCGAGCAGCTCGTGTCCGGCCCCACACGACTCGGCTCGGTCACGTACTCGCCCCCTGTCTGATGTCCGGATTCCGGACACGCGGATAACCCAGCATGACCGGTCACCGCTGACGTCTCACCTCCCATCGCCCCGGCTCGCTGCACTGTACTTTACTGTACAAATCCAATTGCTCTCTCTCTCTCTCTCTCTCTCTCTCTCTCACAAACACACACACACACACACACACACACACACACACACACACACAATATATTTGTCTCTGTCTCTCTCGCTTTTATTACAAAAGTAACGTTTCCAAGAACGAGTACTTGTTTTATTAATAACTTCCGGAAAAACAGAAGGCATTATGCTGTTTCGCATTGCATCAGCTTGTTCTCTTACATGTCTGCTTACAGCAGAGTAGAGGGATGTGGCATGACGTCTGCCACGTTCTAATTCTTGGCCTAGTTCTCTGAAACCTTCACCTGGAACACATTAAAAGGTCTCACATCCTTAGCACACACTGCAATACACTTTGCTGTAATACTATTTTTTATTACTGCCGGTATCCCTGAAGGAGCTGTATCTTTGTGAGGTTTCCTGCAACTGTTTTTCTTTAAATAAGTGGCTCGCGACTGGAAACACAATAATGTGGAGCAGGTTATGCACGATACGTACACAGTAGACGCACTATTTTCGTCTACAATCAATACTCCAGTACTTCATACTTGGATTTTTTAGACCTTCCCGTTCCTTCAATGTGTAAACATTGGTTTCAATCTTAGGTCTTACTGCACTGGCTTCCTCGCGCTGCATGATTACAGAGAGAGACACACCACAAATAAGAAGCCCGTACTGACTGCAGTCCCACACAGATAGTGACACGTGTAATGTGTTTGAAGTTACGTGCTATGTATTCGATCACGGCTTCTATGCTCGGTCACTAGAACTAGTGCGGGCAGCCTATCCAGTTAGGGTGTGCTCGCCCCATCTCGTATTTTGTGCTCGCGTACTTGGTCATGCAGGACTCTACTACTTAAGTTGCAACTGTGAAACTATATATTTAGAGACACATAATGAAATTAGTTTATGGAAATACAAGGAAATTCTGTGTTATGTCTGTACAATCGTGGTAGTTCTGATCATCACAAGTCGATAGAACTTCCACATCTGCATCTGAATTTCAATTATCCCAATGTTTCCCACCTAACAGTACCGTAATTTTATTCTAACAGGATTAATTTGGTATCATCTCCATTCCTACGGATAACAACAGCATCTCAATATGAACGTCTCTATAACGGGCTTTCATGAAAAGTTTTTACTTTCGTGTGCACTTTATATCATAGCAGACGATCTGTACATTGAGATGAGTTACAATTGAGTTCAGTTTCCTCATCTGACAGCCCACGGATTGGCTTCCTATGGAGTTGAATCAACATCAGTTCTAGGAATTCCTCACACGTTAGGACGGTGAGTGTAGTAAAATGGCTCTGAGCACTATGGGACTCAACTTCTGAGGTCATTAGTCCCCTAGAACTTAGAACTAGTTAAACCTAAGGACATTACACACAACCATGCCCGAGGCAGGATTCGAACCTGCGACCGTAGCGGTCTCGCGATTCCAGACTGCAGCGCCTAGAACCGCACGGCCACTGCGGCCGGCTGAGTGTAGTAATATCGTATATTTTGCAGAAGTAAGCTGCTTCGGTAGAGGCCTGATGTTAAATAGATCTTATAGCATAATGAAATCAAATCGTTCATGGTATCCAAACCAAAATTTACGGTAGAACTTGACAACGCCAACAGGCTGACAAATTCGGCAATTCTAGTAGGTTTGGCAGCTCATTTACGTGACTAAAGAGGCGCCTTTAAGGTAAAAACCTACCCATCAATACATTGTTTCAAACAACAAACGCATTCCAGGTGAAACCGAGCAAGTAAATGCAACCATCTCTTTTTTATTTCGACAAGTTGAGTAAACATTATCCTGAAGGCAGTCTTTCTGATTATATGTAAGAATTTGAAAATCGATTGCAGTATTTTCGAAAATATAATTAAATTTTTTATGTTTATGCGACACCTATTGTAAACAATATATATACGTTGCCAGAAGATTTAAGATAGGATGCATAGAGCTGCAGTCCGACATCCAGCTGAAAGAAAAGTATGATCATTTATCTTTGTTGGAGTTTTACAAATCATACCTACCCTGGGACAAATATTCTTTGCTGCACAGTTGTGCGTTATATATTTCATCTCTGTTTGCAAGCAAGTACATTTACGAAGAGTTATTTTCAAGAGTAAAGTACAAAGAGAGTAAAAATCGCAGATGAACACCTTGAGAGCACCCTGAGAGTTTCAACCTCTCTGACCGACTTCTTTATTTTTTTTTTCTGAATGGCTTTTCTAGGTGTTAAGTACATTACGTGCGACCCGAAAAAATACTCGTTTTTCGAATGCAGGCCAAGTAAGCTAAAAGGGTATTATATCTCTTAAAAAAATAATGTATACTATTTATTTAGAGGAAACTATCTCCTAGTAAATTTGTTTGTCCTTTGATTTATCGTGATCTGTTACTGATTTTTAGTGGAGTTAGTTTTTACTTTTAGCTTTAAAAAATACAAAAGAGATATAATAAGCAAAATAATGAATTTCGTAGGTTGCCAATTGCGTATTATATCTGGTTTTATCGAGCTCCCTACAAATTACTGTGAATGCAATGGCGTAGTACTACTCAGCTCCATATTTTTACTATCACAGAAAATAGACAAGTTTTAATAAAATTATTTCACTGGAGTCCTTCAATTAACCTCACTGAACATTTTTACATAATTCCTTCCGCTTCGGCTATCAGACATTGTGCTGTACAAAAATATTTTTAAATATACCGCGTGATGGCGGCTAATTGTTAACAGTCAGAGATCACTGTTCCTCGCTCCGCAGCAGCTGGAAACATGCTAAATAATTTTCATTAAACATTCTTTTCATAAGATAAATGTGGCGTAGGTTCTTCAAATAACACACAGAGATCACTTTATACTAATATATTCTTACTAGGGCACAGTTTACACCATGAAATATTTCCAGTTACGTTACGACAAAAACAAATGCTAGCGCAGCACAATAGCTTGCGTACCTTATTCCAGCTAACACCAGAACGATCAGAACAAAACAGACTAGACAGAAGAATGAGCATTGCATTGTATTTTATGCTGTTACAAAGATAATATTTCTTTTAATTACTTACACATTATAATCTCATGCAATAAAAATAATGTCTTTTCTGCATCTATCGATCTATATTGTATATTTTTACAGTTAGTGTTATTACCTTTCGCAGATAAATCGATGTTTGCAATTCATTTTTAATCACATACAGTCATTTTTATTTATGTTTTACCTCGATAGTGGTGAATATTGCAAAAGGGACACTACACGGCCCCCTGGGCTACAAGGAACACACTACTTAATGTTTGGTTCTTGTAGACCACGAGTGTCACTTTTCTTTCGATCGTTGGTCACTTTCAGTTCACTTTACCGTGTATTAGGTCATGGGTACACATTCATTTTGAGTCTTTTTACATAACATGGCTGGGGACAGTTGCAATATAACAAGCTCTTCCATTTGGACGAGGGCCGCAGGGAAACCCCAGAAAAACCTCGGCAGAGCTGAAAGATTTAACCCTTTGTGTTACTTACGTAAGTTGGTTCTACATGTTTTGGTATTACAAGTATTTACATCAAATATAAAATTTTCTGAAAAAGAAACAAACATATAGTTTTTGTATGAAAGTGTTCATCAAATTTTTTTATATTGTGTTGGTAATATTTTGAGTTTTTTTTTTATTTTTGTCGGCGCATTTCTCGTCGTGTGGTGTGGATGATGCTGCATGTCGCTACCGCGATGCCTCGTGCCCGTTGCCATGGAACGTCGGCTGGAAACTGTTGTCTTCTTTGTTGTCCGTAGCCGGCGGTCAGAATGTGGAGTACGGATCGACGTTATTTTGTCTGCGTGCTGCGTCTGCATTGTTGCCCACCGCTCGATGAAGTTTTCAGCACGGGAGAGGATGTTGACTCGTGCAAATCATGAAACAAATGCACATATGTTATAGAACGGATATTGTAAGATGTTGTGGCTGTGGGTAAGAATTGATTAGTCAACATTATTGCATCATCGAGGCACAGGCTCAGTTACTTGGTATTTTCGTGTTCGTTTGCACGTACTGGTGCTGAATGATGCAGGAGATATGATGCTGAAGTAAGCACTGCACATCTCTGTTGTCATCACTTCGTATGGAATATTTATGTTTCACAATTTTAGTTTGACGGCGTTCCACCGTAGTTGCCGTTGCAGTAACGTCCTACTACGTGGTCCGTGGCGTTGTATTAATTGTTGGCGCACAGGAGGTAGCGTCCAAACTAAAAATGTTGTCTGTACCGTTTCGAACACATACTGATCGCAATTTTGTGTTTTCGGTCACTGCACTGAGATATGTGTTGTTAATGTTTGTACCTCGCGTTGTTTCGGTTGTACAGCACATAAGTGTTCACTGTCCAAGTTGATCACTAATACAGTACTCAAAGCTCACACTTACTCCGCGAATACCAACACACTATTATAGTTCCTGTTAGTACTGCTAACAGCATGACTTTGATACAATTGTATTACATGATTACTGTTTTGTTTATATCACATAATGACACAGATGTCTGGTCGTTTACACAATATGTTACAATGAAATTTCACAGATCAAAAACACTTTTGTTCTGTTATTGCATACAATTAAGTGTTACATCATAAATGCAACGGATTCTGGACTGACTTGCAATACTTTTATATTTGAGCATTAATAAATTTGTCATAGAGTATATTCATTTGGGGATTAGGACCGCTGCGCATGTGCTTGCTCCATAAGCTTTGTTACTTAAAATCCGTCTTGATTGCAAAAAAAAATTTATTATTCATATGACCGGTTTAGGTTCATTCAGAACCATCTTCAGATCTGATATTTCAGTTACAGGAGTAACCTGTCCAAATCCAGCACCTTTTACATGCAATGTCACATTTTTTGCAATCAAGACGGATTTTAAGTAACATTATAAAATCACTGATTGCTGTTATCCCATAAGACATTATGTCTGTTTTTGCAAAAAATGCTCCATAAGCTGCTAGCATAATCGCGTATCCTATAAAAGGTTTGCAACTGTCAAAAACAGGCTCTAAAGTGGAGCTCTCATTTAATCTCAAATATTGTGGCTAGATGCTTATACTTTCTCTTTTAAGGTCAAAGCACAGCATCACAGATGTCACATGGTATGTGCACAGTATTTTGCATAAACTTTTCTGTTCATTTCTCATGTGACAGATTAGAATATTTAGTGCATTCTTTAAATAAACATTTATCACACAGCATAATAAAATTTATAGTTACTAACTCTAATAACCTCTGAAAAACATCTTTCACTTACTGATTATGTTTCTAAACAAATTCTATCATTGGACTGATAGTCCTTTAGCTTCTTTTTACTCATTTTTGAAGGCTGATGTGTAAATAATTCCTTGACATAAACACCAAACATCTTACATACTAAGCACAATCAAAACATCAAATCCTTACAACTACACAAAAATATATATTGAAGTCTGTGCAAAACCTACATATTACACTAAAATACGGTAAACCATTCATGTCCTGCCTCCCTTTTCGTCCACGGTACTGAATATGTCAGAATATCGCATGGGGAAACACATCAATATTATACATATACCATTTGATGATTACAAGTTTTTTCGGAGAAAACATCACAACTGTGCGAGCTGCTTTCGTTGGGATTCAGATAGATAGCCCGATTCTTGTGCTTTGTTGTTAAGGGTTTTGGTCCAGCGAAGTGTTTCGTTGTGAGCTACGTCCAAATAATATTCTCCCTGGCCCCTTAAATTGCTGCTTAACTGAAATATGGGCATCTCTTCGCTTTTTATTCGTACGCTCGGGGAATCTTTGCCGAGTGCACTTGCTGTTCGTGTTAAATCCAGTACAATCTGCTTATTTTCATTCAGTAGGGAGATCTTCCCGCTGGAGAAATCAATTTTTGCTTTCTTCTCGATCAGGAAACCTCCCCCCAGGATGCAGGTTACTCTCAATCCTTTGACTACGAGAAAGATACATTTTACGTTATCTTCCCCTAGGCATAAATCTACCAGCACCTGATATTGAACATTCTGTGCTTGTGCTCCCAAGGCTCCAATGACACAGCAGTTTTCTACAGGAAATGTCTGTAAGTTGTGGTTTTGGCTCCAGGTTTTGAATAGATCATAGCTCATAATATTAGTAATGGCACCTGTATTTATATATATTTCTACTGGCAATTCATTAATTCTAGCTTTTATTATGGTTTGTACTTTAGTTATTTCTTTTTTGTTACATTGGTTTGATTCCATAAGTAAGTCAAGTTCTGTACTGTTTCCATCTTGGTACCTGAGTAATAATATATTATCTTGTGTATTGTTTATAGGTGTGCCCCCTGTTTTTTCGCCGACCATCAATTGGGAGCTTATTGTGGGCGTTGTTCGTTTGACGGTCTTGCACTACGTTGGTTTCCGTCAGTGGGCATTTCTACTATCCTTACGCTGCTATTCGAGTCTGTCCATGTTTGTGGTATTGCATTAGTATTCTGCATACAATTCCTATTGTCACACTGGTACGGGTTACCGTTAGGAGGCGGTGGTGGTGGCATAGAAGTTTGCATCCACTGCACGGGGTAAGTGCGATTGTTGACACTACTGCTTTGTTGCGGCCATTGACCTTCATTTCGTCGTTTGTTATAGTAATTATTATTACTGTTACTGTAGCCGGGATGTCCTCTATCTTCCCACCTACGTTTTTGATTGTAAGATGGTTGACCGTTTCCGTTCTTCCTGTTTTGTTCTTTATCCGTGGCTTCCAAAATTGGAATTGTTGTTGCCATTTTTAAACTTGCGTGGTGAACCATTACTGTTCTCCCGGTCTTTATTTATCCTATTTTCTTCCTGGGAGAGATCGATTTCGTCCAGCACAGACAAGTACCGTTCCAGGTCATTTTCGGGTACATTTATTAATTTGTCTCTTATATAACCCGGCAATCGTAATTTTAAGATTCTGATCACATCACGGGCTCATATAGGGTCATCCCAATATCTAGTTTTGTTGATATATTTTTCAAAATATTTACGAAGTGTACCCTGTTTGTGATTGTACATTTGCGCGCTGTATACTTCGGTCCTCAGGCGTTCTTGAATAGCCTTAGACCAGTATCCGTCTAGAAAAGATTTTTCAAATTGTGCCAGGCTATGGCAATTTTCTATGACTTCATTTGCCCATAAGGCAGCGTCGCCTTGTATGTGTGCGATTACGAACTTAATTTTTTGGCGTTCATTCCAGGCACTCCGTAATACATTTCGGAATCCTCTTATGAAGATTACCGGATGCACTGTCTTCATTTCCGCGTTAAATACTTGGAATTGTCTGTGTTTTATTAAGCTTACATGAATGTTATTGCTTGTGGAAGTAGAGGCTGCCCCCACGGGATTATGAACAGGAATGCTTCCTGTAAATTGTATATTTTCTCTTTCCGAATCGCTGTTTTGTTGGTGTGAACTGTATGTAATGTTCTCATTACCATTCACGTTCCTAACAGGCGTGCCACAGTTGTTGTTAAGCATTTGCAAATGTGCACGTCAGCAATCCTGTGTAACACTTCTTGCTGTGAAATGGCTTGGTCTATACCCATCATACTTTCTCACGCGGTAATGGTTGGCTCACTGTAGCTATTGTACGTGGGGGTACAGGAGTACCTATTGTTCCTGGACTTGAAAGTTTTGTTGAAAGCGCTGTCTTCCGAAATGGTCCTTGTTGGTGCGGCACAGCGATACTGGCAGTTTGTATCTCGCTTCGCTTTTTTCACCTGCGAGTGGTAGCGTGTCTACTGTGGGTAATTTACATACAGCTGCTCCGTTAGTTACTTTTTGCAGAGCAGACTGTATTTTGCTTTCTACACGTTCTGTGATCTGGCTTTCTTTTTCAGTGAGCCAGTCATGGAACTCTTTTTCTACTTTCTGGGCTTGATCATTTAAATGCGTTTCTATGGTTTCTTTTTGTGTCATTTCTAAATTGTCCATTCGGTTCGCAAGCTATTCTACTTCGTCCCGGATGACTGCGTGTACCGTCTGAAGCGTTTGCACATCTTGTGCTATGTTGCTTACAATGTTCGGCAGTTCGGCATATGCTTTCTTTATTTCTTTCGTTTGTGAATGTATCCGGGATAACGTCCCGCTGGCACTGTGAAGTCCAAGCTACTGCATATACTATATAAGCGAGCGAGAGCCGTGCAGAGGCTCATTCGCGCTGCTGCTGCTGCACAGGCAACTGCATTGAACGCCGCCACGATGCCTTGCAGGAGAATTCGTCGCCGTTGTAAACAGACAGTGTATAAAATCATCGAGAACATAGAGTTTGCCACAACAGCAGGCGACAAGAAGAACCGCATTCCAGTGAATAGTGTTGCTGCTACTGCACTTGTCGACGGACCTTGTGTTTTCTGTGGTTGTAGACTTAATTTTAGTATTGACATTAATGATGTGACTTCTGAAATTTTCCCGGCGTATTTCTTCTTCTAATAATTTCCGGGTATGCAGCCGGATCCCGTCGACATTCTGCCACGATATTTCGGCCCAGAGACGTCCGGCCATCATCAGGTGAGTACACAACTAGTAGTTGTGTACTCACCTGATGATGGCCGGACGTCTCTGGGCCGAAATATCGTGGCAGAATGTCGACGGGATCCGGCTGCATACCCGGAAATTATTAGAAGGACATTAATGATACTTTCTCACGCGGTAATGGTTGGCTCACTGTAGCTATTGTACGTGGAGGTACAGGAGTACCTATTGTTCCTGGACTTGAAAGTTTTGTTGACAGAGACATTATTGCCTATCGTACCTACCATATGGCAGAACTTGCAAATAAAGACTTTGGTAAATCTGCTTACATGTCCACTTCTGCGTTGTGTTTGTATACTCGTAATAAGAGGAACATTGTACCTATACTTTCTATTAAGACCTTTTCTCTTTCTTCGTTTTGTTCCCTTATCTGATTGACTAGCTGTTCATTCCTCTCTTCCCTCAATCTCTCTCTTTCTTCTAATTTCCGTAAAAATTCAGCAAATGGATCCGGTATTGGTGAGCATACCGGTGTGGTAGTTGTTCTAATCATTGGAAAATTATCACTAGCCCTACTAGTAGCACCTATCGGTTTTATTGGTTTCGTCTGTTGGCTACTTCCTGGCATATCACCTGAAACTACATTGTTTACATTCTCCCCCCCCCCCCCCGATCACTATTCATATTTAGTAAGTCAGTGTCACTATCCATATCGCTCAATAGTTGCACATTATTTGTAACATCGGGCACATTATCTGGTTGCAAATCTAACACACGTCCAACTTCCCCCCCCCCTCCCCCCGATCACTATTCACATTTAGCAAGTCAGTGTCACTATCCATATCGCTCAATAGTTGCACATTATTTGTAACATTGGGCACATTATCTGGTTGCAAATCTAACACACGTCCAACTTTTCCCATAATGACGATAACTTTCACTGGGCTAACTACAAAAATTATTCCAAACTACAAATGCGGACTAAGTTCACAAGTCAAACTGCTTATTGTTTCCAAAATCACAAAATATTAATATCTACACCACTGTACACCATGTACCAACCATGATACTACACTTTGATGATACGGGCCTATGTAGCAAGCTTTTATGCATAGTGGTACTTACCTTGATTTCTTTTTTCTTTTCTTTTCTTTTCTTTTTGCTATCTCGTCCTCTCAGGGTCTATACAGTTCTTCTCCGCTTTCCTCGTTCACGTTTATACATGAAATGGAATTTGATAGACATTAGAATACATACAATACATGTTAACAATTACATACATACAAACCCTAAAAAAAATATTTTATCCCTTCGGGCCCCAAGTAACAGGGCACTATTTATTATATCTCTTAAAAAAAATAATGTATACTATTTGTTTAGAAGAAACACTCTCCTAATAAATTTGTTTGTCCTTTGGTTTATCGTGATCTGTTACTGATTTTTAGTGGAGTTAGTTTTTACTTTTAGCTTTAAAAAAATACAAAAGAGAAATAATAAGCAAAATAATGAATTTCGTAAGTTGCCAATCAAGTATTATATCTGGTTTTATCGAGCGTCAGACTCCCTACAAATTACTGTAAATGCAATAGCGTAGTACTACTCAGCTCCATACTACTATCACAGAAAATAGACAGATTTTAATAAAATTATTTCACTGGAGTCCTTCAATTAACCTCATCGAACATTTTTACATAATTCCTTCCGCTCCGGCTATCAGACATTGTGCTGTGCAAAAATATTTTTAAATGTACCGCGTAATGGTGGATGATTGTTAACAGTCAGAGATCACTGTTCCTCGCTCCGTAGCAGCTGGAAACATGCTAAATAATTTTCATTAAATATTCTTTTCATAAGATAAATGTGGCGTAGGTTCTTCAAATAACACACAGAGATCACTTTATACTAATATATTCTTACTGGGACACAGTTTACACCATGAAATATCTCCAATTACGTTACGACAGAAACAAATGCTAGCGCAGCACAATAGCTTGCATACCTTATTCCAGCTAACACCAGAACGAACAGAAAAAACAGACTAGACAGAAGAATGAGCATTGCATTGTATTTTATACTCTTACAAAGATATTATTCCTTTTAATTACTTACACATTATAATCTCATAGAATAAAAATAATGTCTTTTCTGCATCTATCGATCTATATTGTATGTTTTTACAGTTAGTGTTATTACCTTTCGATGTTTGCAATTCATTTTGAGTCACATACAGTCATTTTTATTTATGTTTCACCTCGATAATGGTGAATATTGCAAAAGGGACACTACAAGGACTACCTCATCGAACAATTCTTGAGATAGCTGTGGTACAAACTTCACACCACAAAACGTACGGTCCAATTATTTAGCTTCTAAGACTACTGTTTACATGAGACGGCTAACTACTGTAGAAGGCGCTAAATGTCTTTCTTCCACAAACTGCTGCATATTTCTGGAGGAATATCAACTTCAGGAAGGACGCGCCTTTACATGACCTATACTCTGTTGGGTTGTTGGGTACAATGCGATCTGGTCGCCGCGTACCTCGTCCAGATACGGAAAAGTAAAGTAAAGGGCGTAACGGTCAACTGCGCAGCCGTTAAATGGCTCGGTAGCTCCTCTAGTTCGTTAACTGACTCCAGGGTCTAATACGGGAGAGAATTCAAACATTTAGAAACGACCAATGGGGGCAAAAACTTGCAGGGATAGGTACTACACGTTCTGGTGTGTTTAAGGTAGCCAGACACTTCACTAGGGAGAAAAGGTACATTCCCACTCCACAAGAACAAGACGGCGCTGCTTACCTCGCGAAGGGGAAGGCAGAGCTTATGGCCGCAAAAACTGCAACGTCCTTCATGCCGAATATGGCTCTTCAGATCCAGTATTTACATTTGAAACGGACCAGGAGGTTCCACGACTTGTAGCCCAGCCCATGCGTGACGATATCAACGTGCCAGTACAAAGGGAATAACTTGGGCTATCAAGCATACCAATGGTACCAGTGCTAGGAGAGCCCCTGGGCCTGATGGCATTCGAAACCGTGTACCCCAGGAGTTAATCCTACGGAAGTTTGTAAGTAGGCTGTTTATATTTTCTTATTGGTAACGTAGCGCTCTGTATGAAAATCACTGGCTGTGCTGTGTGCAGTCTGTGGCTAGTTTGCATTGTTGTCTGCCATTGTAGTGTTGGGCAGCGGCAGCTGGATGTGAAGAGCGCGTAGCGTTGCGCAGTTGGAGGTGAGCCGCCAGCAGTGGTGGATGTGTGGAAGGAAATGGCGGAGTTTTGAAATTTGTAAGACTGAATGTCAATTATGACTATTAAGGTAAATACATTGTTTGTTCTCTATCAAAATCTTTCATTTGCTAACTATGCCTATCAGTAGTTAGTGCCTTCCGTAGTTTGAATCTTTTATTTAGCTGGCAGTAGTGGCGCTCGCTGTATTGCAGTAGTTCGAGTAATGAAGATTTCTGTGAGGTAAGTGATTTGTGAAAGGTATAGGTTAATGTTAGCCAGGGCCATTCTTTTGTAGGGATTTTTGAAAGTCAGATTGCGTTGCGCTAAAAATATTGTGTGTCAGTTTAAGACATATGTCGACCCTTAGCCTAGGATACCTCACTGGAATCTTCAGATATTTTTTCTTGTAGTTTGTGTAATTAGTGAAGATTTTGTTTATTGCTAGTGCGTAATTGTAGAGAGAATCTCATTTGTAGTTGCAGTCTTTCATTGCTGCGCTTGCAATTAACAAGATATTATTTTCAGTGCTATGTTAATGTGTTCGCCTATTTTTGATCTTCAAATTGTGTTTTTCTGTGTTGTCGGTGAAATATTGTGACAACAATGGCGAGTGAAAAACGTAATACTAGGCTCCAAAGTAAACTGAGAAATAATAGTGACAACGAGCGTAGCTTATCAACACCACTGTGTAGTGAATTAACAGACATTCGAAGTAGTAATTTGGTAACTGTGCATAGGGAAATGGAGCGGGCGGCAAACAATGGCGTAGGCCGTGAAACAATTAGTGAACAGGGAAGCATTATCGATCGATCGCTTGGCAACATCTCGCCTCAGGAATCCGAAATGACAGGACACAATTTTGCAAATACTGTAGATTCAAGTTTTGCGTTCTCACCGTTTTCTCAAATAAGTCAAGACACATTTTCTGCTTGTCAAAATGTGAATGTTGCCGGTGCAAATGCACTGCCGAAAAGCGTAGAGGAACAGATTCCAGACACTAATGCATTGTTATTACAGCTAATGCAACAAATGGAACAAAATCAGAGACAAACACAGAAACAGTTAGACACAATGGAACAAAAGCTTCAAAAGTTAGACTCAGTGGAACATAAGCTTGAACAAACACGTGAAGATTTTACTACTGAGTTACATAACATTGAATCGAAATGTCAAAAAGTCTGTAATGACGTAAAAACACAAATTTGTGAGCATTTTCAACCTATTTTTTCGCGGCATGAAAATGCATTACAGAATCACGAAGCAGCCATAAAAGAACTGCAAACCATTGTTCATGAAAATCATGAGACCTTGTTAGCTAAAATTGACTCAGTTGCATCTACCGATTCGGTTTTGCAACTTGCAAAAACTCAGGAAAACTTAAAGGACACAGTAGATTCGATTTCAACACAAATGGACACTCTGAAACTTGGTTTAGAAAAACACACTGAGGAAATGTGTTCACTATCGGAGAAAGAAGCCGAACTTTTGGATCAGTTCACTAACATATCTACAAAGGTAGATGATGATCTGCATGACACAAGACCCGTAGCCTTCACTGACACAGAAGAGTACGAACAAATTAGAAAGTTCAAACAAAATCAGAATCAAATTAATACGCAACACCAAAGAGAAATCCGGGAAGAACAAGATCAGCTGACACAGGTAATACAAGAATTACGTATTTCAGAGGCCACTCGCGCTCCAATACGGGAAGAGGGACATAGAAATACGGAACAGCCACAAAATAATAACTCAGGACACTTCGGAAATTATGAAAGAAATTGGCAAGGTACACCGAATTTTGAGATGGAACCGCCGAAACGACGTAACAATGACCGACATGCGACTCGCCGACATAATGATTTTGACTATAAGCTGTTCATTACTACACGTAAATTCAAAACATTTAAGAATTCTGGCAACGACATTCATCCACAAGCGTGGCTTCATCAATTCTCTCATTGTTTGCCTCCCAACTGGTCATTAGAACACAGATTAGAATTTATGTGTGGCTATTTTGAGAATGAACCAGCTGTAAGAATGCGATCGGTCATTCACGATTGCCACAGTGAAGGAGAATTTTACCATGCCTTCCTCTCAGCATATTGGTCTCAAGGCACGCAAGACCGAGTAAAACATGGAATCATATTGATGAAACATTTCGAACAATCTGAATTTTCCAGTCTTTTGAAATATTTTGAAGACATGTTGCACAAGAATCAGCACCTGTCAAACCCATACAGCCCTTCAGAACTCATCCGCATTTGCTTAATGAAATTGCCTGAACATTTAAGAAATATTATTTTGGCAGGGCGTTGCAAAGACGACACTGAAGCTTTTCAGGGACTCTTACAAGAATTAGAAATTGACACAAACAGTCGTGGGAAGCGAAAACAGGAAAACCATCACTACAGGTCACATCCGTCACAATTCCGTGACGACAGAAATAATAACTGGACACGACAAGGCTATTCTTACAACGCAAATCGTGACCAAAACAGACACTACCCGTATGACAACCGTTGGCAGAGTAGTAACAATTACAGGGAAAGATCACCTCTCCGCGGTAATGACTGTCACAGAGACAATCAGAGAAACAGACAATATGGGAACCAAAACAATTATTATTACGGGAGACAGAATAACTTTAGACAGAACGCTCCAGCGCGCAGTTACGATTCAGGGAGCAATTCTCCACCACTTAACTGACAAGAAAGAAACTACAGGAACTACCGACATGACGACAGACGATGTGATCGTAACGACAGACCTGAATTGCATCAGAACTGGCGGGATTTAAACAGGGCAGGGCTCTCTCGGCAAGGCGAATTTATAGAAGTTAGGTCTCCTAATCCCAGGAACGACGCGCGCCAACAAAGAAACAGACAATGACTCGCACTGCAGGCAGCCACGTGCGCCCACTGGCTCAGGGAAAAATAACATAGACGCTAACCTTGAGAAATATTCCAGTATTCTTTACCGACGTATACAACATGATAATTACTTTGAAGCTGAAACTCTGCGCACTTCCTAGTGCGCAGAGTAAAAGTTTACACCACATTACACATGTAAAACCGTATATTGAAAAATAATCTGCTTTGTAACTTTGTCTTTGCCATAAAACGTTTCGCTTCACATTTCTAGTATGCATTGTCACACTTAGAAACTGTTATCATGCAACTATGTTTTGAAGTGAACTATCCAGTCTAGAACCTAGGGTACATATTTAGACAGTAATTACCACTGCATTGTGATAGTGTACAAAGTACACAGTGTTATTGTGTGTGTACATTCTTGCTTGTTAGTTCCACGATTACGTAACGACTATCAGGCTTACATACTTAGGACATATACTGGTACTGCTAATGAGATTGTAATGCAACATTTTGGTTTACTTGAAGAAACATTCTGGATTTAAAGTACTTTCTGTGAGATACCTGATGACACAGTGGTTATTTTATGTGACAGCTACACGATTTTATCACGACACTACTAATGAGTGACAATTTACAATGTTGCTTTTGCGGTGTTTCTGTTTTATATCTGCACAGTTTTCTGAATTATTCTAGAAGGTAAAACATGTTTTAGTAGTAACTTTTGTGGTATAGCTACAAGGAGACAGCCTTTTCCGTAGCACAACAATACGTTACAGCACAGTACTTTCATCACCACGGCAATAAGCGTAATAACTAAGATATCTATACGCAAAGCATTTCACTTTTGTGTATCATGAGGTAAGTACATTGACTTCTGCAGAACTTAGCTTTCGGAGGATGATAACTACGACACTTCCATAGAGATTATCCTACAACAAGACGCACGGTTTAGCGCTACAGTACACGTATTTGAGTGATTAATTTTGTACTTAAAACATTTATTTTTAAAGATATTTGAAGTACAATGATACAAAGGTTTTCCGTGATACATTTCATTCCATTGCTGTAATCTGTAACATCTGAGGGTATAATTACATTCTTCCTCAGGGGGGTACACACTTACTTTGTTTATCATGTGTTTGGCAAGCAAAAGGAGCCCTAGCTAATATGGTATTTGGTTATACAACTTTACACATCGGTACCATATTCCTTTAACACGTAAATTACATAGCTATCTGATCATTTAACTGAGAGAGACAAACTTTCTTACTACAGCAGTGACAGATGTTTACGTAATTACACCGTTGGATAACTTCACACTTACGAAATTGTATTTTGTCTGTACTTTGTGAACTGTTCATATTTTTTCGGACCCATTGTGATATTATGAGAGCTTTGAATGATATATTTGGTATGAGATCACGATTTTTAAAGTACGTTTGAGGCAGATGACACTTTTGACATGAGCAGAGAATTTTTTTAGGTATTGAAATTATTGGAGGAAGCTACGACGATTTTGAGAGTTGACAGAGGTGTTATGATATTATTATTACGATGACTATGTGTATTATGCTATTGCGGTATGTTTATGATCAATAAGCTCGTGCTATATGAGGAATCTGATTATGCTATGTATTTATTATGATGAAATATTGAAGTGTCGTCGCAAGATTGACGTGTCGACGAATATACACTCCTGGAAATTGAAATAAGAACACCGTGAATTCATTGTCCTAGGAAGGGGAAACTTTATTGACACATTCCTGGGGTCAGATACATCACATGATCACACTGACAGAACCACAGGCACATAGACACAGGCAACAGAGCATGCACAATGTCGGCACTAGTACAGTGTATATCCACCTTTCGCAGCAATGCAGGCTGCTATTCTCCCATGGAGACGATCGTAGAGATGCTGGATGTAGTCCTGTGGAACGGCTTGCCATGCCATTTCCACCTGGCGCCTCAGTTGGACCAGCGTTCGTGCTGGACGTGCAGACCGCGTGAGACGACGCTTCATCCAGTCCCAAACATGCTCAACGGGGGACAGATCCGGAGATCTTGCTGGCCAGGGTAGTTGACTTACACCTTCTAGAGCACGTTGGGTGGCACGGGATACATGCGGACGTGCATTGTCCTGTTGGAACAGCAAGTTCCCTTGCCGGTCTAGGAATGGTAGAACGATGGGTTCAATGACGGTTTGGATGTACCGTGCACTATTCAGTGTCCCCTCGACGATCACCAGTGGTGTACGGCCAGTGTAGGAGATCGCTCCCCACACCATGATGCCGGGTGTTGGCCCTGTGTGCCTCGGTCGTATGCAGTCCTGATTGTGGCGCTCACCTGCACGGCGCCAAACATGCATACGACCATCATTGGCACCAAGGCAGAAGCGACTCTCATCGCTGAAGACGACACGTCTCCATTCGTCCCTCCATTCACGCCTGTCGCGACACCACTGGAGGCGGGCTGCAAGATGTTGGGGTGTGAGCGGAAGACGGCCTAACGGTGTGCGGGACCGTAGCCCAGCTTCATGGAGACGGTTGCGAATGGTCCTCGCCGATACCCCAGGAGCAACAGTGTCCCTAATTTGCTGGGAAGTGGCGGTGCGGTCCCCTACGGCACTGCGTAGGATCCTACGGTCTTGGCGTGCATCCGTGCGTCGCTGCGGTCCGGTCCCAGGTCGACGGGCACGTGCACCTTCCGCCGACCACTGGCGACAACATCGATGTACTGTGGAGACCTCACGCCCCACGTGTTGAGCAATTCGGCGGTACGTCCACCCGGCCTCCCGCATGCCCACTATACGCCCTCGCTCAAAGTCCGTCAACTGCACATACGGTTCACGTCCACGCTGTCGCGGCATGCTACCAGTGTTAAAGACTGCGATGGAGCTCCGTATGCCACGGCAAACTGGCTGACACTGACGGCGGCGGTGCACAAATGCTGCGCAGCTAGCGCCATTCGATGGCCAACACCACGGTTCCTGGTGTGTCCGCTGTGCCGTGCGTGTGATCATTGCTTGTACAGCCCTCTCGCAGTGTCCGGAGCAAGTATGGTGGGTCTGACACACCGGTGTCAATGTGTTCTTTTTTCCATTTCCAGGAGTGTATGTATGTGTAATAAGGTAAGGAGTAATGAATAGTGGTTAGGGACTCTGACTTGTGAAAAAGGATCTCGGAAACCAAGAATCATATTTTAAGAGTTATGAAATGTGTGTAAATGCGTGAATGTATCACAATGCCGGTGAAAATGTTTTGGACACTGCTATATTCATATGATTTTGTTTCTACACCTTTGCTGACTCACCAGTACCATTATTTCTACAAGGACTACAGTGGGTCTACACCTTTGCTGACTCACCAGTACCATTATTTCTACAAGGACTACAGGGGGTCTACACCTTTGCTAACTCACCAATACCATTATTTCTACAAGGACTGCAGTGGGTCTGCACCTCTGGTGGCCCACCAATACCATACTCTCTACCAGGACTACAGTGGGTCTGCTCTGTGATGACCTACCTACCAATATTCTTCAAAAGTTCTAATGACTCTGCTGTGGGTTTGCTCTGTTGTGGCCCATTACCTATCAGCAGGTCAAGAGTCAGCACTGTCTTTCCGTTGGAAGGACAACACTACTTCTTCAAGACTGCATGGACATCCACTACTTCCGTGTGCATTGTCTTTTACTTCTCAGACTTTGATAAAAGAAACGGCAGTTTTACCGTGATGAATGATCAGGACTGTCTTTATGGTCTGTGAGAAAATTTTAGCTTTTGACCAACATTGTATTAATAAGTGTGGGCATAGGATATCTTTGTTATTGTAATTATGAAAAACTTTATCAAATCATTATTGGCCACTGCCCAAAACAATATGTAAATTTTTTTGTGGGGAGCATGGGGGCTATGTAAATAGGCTGTTTATATTTTCTTATTGGTAACGTAGCGCTCTGTATGAAAATCACTGGCTGTGCTGTGTGCAGTCTGTGGCTAGTTTGCATAGTTGTCTGCCATTGTAGTGTTGGGCAGCGGCAGCTGGATGTGAAGAGCGCGTAGCGTTGCGCAGTTGGAGGTGAGCCGCCAGCAGTGGTGGATGTGTGGAAGGAAATGGCGGAGTTTTGAAATTTGTAAGACTGGGTGTCAATTATGACTATTAAGGTAAATACATTGTTTGTTCTCTATCAAAATCTTTCATTTGCTAACTATGCCTATCAGTAGTTTGTGCCTTCCGTAGTTTGAATCTTTTATTTAGCTGGCAGTAGTGGCGCTCGCTGTATTGCAGTAGTTCGAGTAATGAAGATTTCTGTGAGGTAAGTGATTTGTGAAAGGTATAGGTTAATGTTAGCCAGGGCCATTCTTTTGTAGGGATTTTTGAAAGTCAGATTGCGTTGCGCTAAAAAAATTGTGTGTCAGTTTAAGCACAGTCATGTATAATTTTTCAAAGGGGACGTTTCAAATTCACGGTTAGAGCCGTCGAATACCTTGCATACATAACGATTGTCATCTTAAAACACCAACGCTTCCCTGACTTTTGGAAGGAGGCTAAGGTCCTGATGTTCAGGAATCTGAGGAAAGGCCACTCTGTCCTGCAAAATTACCGACCCATCAGTCAGCTGTGCTCGCTCACAAAGATTGTTGAGAAGTTAATACTAAGACGCTTCACTAGGCACTGCATCGCCAACGACACCCTAAGACCGGAGAAATTTGGCTTTAGTAATCATCACTCAACAACACAACAACTCCTCCGCCTAGCGAACTTATAACACACAGCTGCAACACGAACAAAGCCACAGGGGCCGAGTTCCTAAACATCGAAAAAGCCTTCGACCACATCTGGCACAACGGCCTGATACGCAAACTCAGTGATGCTGGTTTCCCCGACGGACTCGTACTTCTCATACACTCATATCTCACGATCAGATGTTTCAACACCGACGTGAGGGGCAAACAATCGACACAACACGGTATCCTAGCTGGAGTACCCCAGGGAAGCATTCTGGGGCCCTTCTTGTTCAAACTCTACGTTATTGACTTTCCAGCACACAAAACACGACGTTAGCCATCTAAGCGACTGACACAGCCAACCCTGCGCTAGACTGGAAACCGTCGAAGATAATTCACGAACACGGACGGCACTCAGAACTGCCGAGCCTTGGTTGGAACGATAATGATGATGTTTGGTTTGTGGGGCACTCAACTGCACGGCATAAAGTCCCAATTTTTGCACAGGCCAAATTTTTACACAGTCCAATATAGCCACTGTCACGAGTGGTGATGAAGATTATGAAATGATGAGGACAACACAAACATCCAGTCCTCGGGCTGAGAAAATCCCCAACCTGACCGGGAAGGTTGGAACGATGGCGTATTAAAGTAAATGTCGACAAGTGTGAAGCAGTTCTGTTCACACGCAGACCGAAGCTACTGCGCAGACATCAACACTGTCGACAGGTAACACTACATAAACGCCCAATACATTTCCGAGAGGAAGTCATTTACCTCGGTGTCTGGCTGGACCGGAAACTTACATGGGGGGACCACATAGAATACGTTGCGGACACAGAGTACGTGAGGCTCGAACAACTCTACGTAATGCGCAACAGTTAACGTACACTGAATAGGAGGGATGTCGAGGTCCATATACATGACACTGATTAGACCTCTGATTACGTACGCACGTCCCGCCTGGGGATACTTACTGCTACACGCCAGCAGATCATACAGAAGAAAGTGCTACGCATCAGTATCAATGCTCGACGCTACGCACATACCATGGATCTTCGCAATAAATATCACCTTGAAACCCTGAAGGAAGTATTCAAAATACTCTCCACACGACTATACAGGAACTCGAAACACTCGAACAATCCTTTCATCCTTACCTTGGGAAACTATGATCACAACGATGGTGGAAGCATAAGCGGATAAAGAAACTACTAGCTAGGGCATAACCGGCTATGGCGAGCTATCAGACACTCGAAAGCGACAACATCGGCAAGCCCTTGCAAAACAGCAACATTGACCGGATATGCCAGCTGCTGTTACAGAAGTCCAACAGGCTACATCAGGGAAGCCGACAAGCTCTCACACTAACACACAAACAAACCACCAACAATACTCTACACGGTGAATCCGATATAAGAGCTATTGGATACTAAACGATGATGAACCCAAATGTTACAGACATGCTGAAGCTAACTGAGGAGCCAACACCGGTACCCAGCTGCAGCCGCCGAGTAACAGCGCTCCACTATGACAAAGGCATCCGCCTGCATCATACCCACTACTAACAAAGCCCACCCTTGCATAACCAGTCGTAGGCAGCAAGAAATCCGCTAGTGCTCTTTCAGCACGACCCAACTATTGTAGAGGTTTTTTTACCTTAGCTCTTGCCTGGGCACTTTGTTTCCTCTGTCCTCCAAACTGCTACCCTTCGTTCAACTTTCATCCTACTGTATCTCCTGATGTGCGCGTATTAATAGTTAATCATAACCAAACGTACGCAAACATTGCAGTACCCACATCCTGCGAGACCTCACTTAGTGAAGACTAACCAATTTGCAGAGATGGCAGTAGACCTTGTGAGTTGGCCATCATGCCGGCGTGGGTGTGGAGGGGCTCCAGCCTACAACAGAAAATCTAGTTCAGTGTTTGCAAAACATGCCCTTCTCTTTGCAATAAATTACTGTTTCTTCACCAGAAGAGTACACATTTACAATTTTACATAACCATGTAATCGATATTATTGAAATTATGTTGATTTTTTACAAACAGCACGTCACAGAAAAGTAAATGTGGCGCTGTTCCATTGCACCGTGGTGCATGCAGACTGGGAGCAGCAGTTTGTCCTCTAGCCAGAGACGCGGGGAGGTGCTGGGTCCTCTAGTCCGGTGGACGTCAATCACTGGAGCCTTGTCGGCCGCACGGAGCGCTGCGATGCGGCCAGACTGGCTAACTAAGGAGCGCGTGCGGCTGATGGATTAATGATGTCAGCGGGCGAGCGGCCAACCCCTCGAGGACCCACCGGGGCCTGGGGGCTCATTTGGCCGCCCCTGCTGGCGCCGCAACCCGCCGGGCAAAGCACAGGCACCGCTCCATGGCTCCGCCTGTGACGCTGATCGCCTAATTCCGCCTAATTGCTTGGCTGCTGGCAGCCACTCTAAGCGAGGAAGCGCCGGTTTATGGACAGCGGGCTTAAACTGGCTCTCTGCCACCTGCCAGTACAGCTATTATCTTTTATTAGAGATTACTACGGTATTTAATGTCATGTACTAGATATGTAAATCAACTATTGTTGGGATCTCACCAAGCGAACAGTGGGTCCAAAGCCAAAAGTTCGTCAACATGACAAGAATTAAATTACTTTCTTATTTTTTGCTTACACTGCAGGTAATCAGGACGATTTAATTATTATCTTCTTCTTTACTTAGAGATATTGGTCTAACTACCTGTTCCGTCTTTGAGGCCATGTCATTTTGGGCCTACAACGATTTCATATTTCTCTCAGAACATATCTCAACAGATGTGACATCAGCCTTCTTCCAGCATTTTGCTCACATGATCTTTTCACCTATTTCTCTACTAGCCGAGTACCCGGTGTTACCCAGGTATGGATTTATTCCAATCTTCTATTCATCTATCTCTTCCTTCTCCCTCTCTCTGTCCATCGGATACTTCACCCTCTCCTCCTGTACATCTCCTCCTCCCCCCAATCTGTGTCCATCTCCCCCTTCCATCTTGTGTGTCCATCTGCGCCTTCCACTTTTCTCTCCATGTTATCTCACTCGTATCAGTAGGAGGTGGTTCATACTCCGACAGTATGTGTCCCAAATTTGATTGAAATCGTTCCAGGGGTTTAGAATCAGCTGTTTATCTATGGCTTTGCTTTCACTCGCACATGTTACATATATTAACCACATATTTAACGTATTTCACACATAACTGTATACACATTTCACCTGCTCCTCTATCGAATTCCACCGTGCAGTTTCATTTTACGCCACTTAATGTTTGTGACGTTGTATCTCCTGAACTATGGGTCGTGCTGTTGTATATTTTTCTAGGTACATTCAGCGGCATACCTGAATACTGTCTGCGAAATGTGTGGCGAATACAGTTAGTAGTAAAGAAGTAATATATTAAGAAGGCTCGCTTCATTTCGTAGGTATACTGCGTGAGTGGCGAAAACGTAGTTGGTGTTGTCAGCGATAAGAAGTTCGTGAAGGTTTGAATTTACGTGTTCAGTTTGTCCAAAGCCGCTAATTGTTTTCATGCTCAAATACTGAATGACTTAAGTGTAGCTGTTTCCGCGCCATGGGCTTCACTGCTGTTTCATCAACACTCTTGCCCCTTTGATAGGTAGATGGTTCTTAACACCACAACGATGATTTAAAGACAGTAAGTGATACGCGTACCAAGTTTGGTTGAAACCGGTACAATGGTATACGAGGAGATGTATCCGTTTATCATTCAGTTTTCTCTAATTTGTTCATTCCCAATTTGGTCTTGGCTTATATGCGTGTTCTAGAAATCTCATTTCAACGCCCTGTATTTTGCTCGTATTCTTCTTTATAAGAACCCAGGTTTTACTCGTGTATAGCAGTCATAGTAGAGAGTCATTCAAAATGATTGGGGCAAAAATAACGTATTCGTGTGATTACAATACTGACTTTATGTAAGAAACATACGTACAGGCTGTAAGATTAACTCTCACAATTTAGGTTGGCAACAATGAAACAATGGAAAGCCACCATTGATGTTCATCACCAGCTTTAATATTCAAAATGACGTCATTCGATACAGAAAAGACTTATTGTGTCAAATACTACACAAAAACAACGTCAATATTAGTTGTTCAAAGACATTTGCGGACAACGTTTGGTGAAGTGGCACCGGACTAACATGGGCAAAGCAATATGGGAAAAGCAATTCGCAGAGGTTGGATTCATACGCAAGAAAAAAAATCACAGCACAACCATCATCCATTGATAGTGAAGTGGTGTAAAACGTTCGTACGATCCACGAAAGAAAATCCACGCATCATACCAACAGAAAATGAGTGTGTCGCAATCAACAGTGAGGTGTATGGCTTTCAAGCGTCTACAGTTCAACGCTTACAGAATTCAAATGTTGCAGGCACAAAAACCAGCCGATAAACCGAAATAGAGGCAGTTATGCATTGATTTTCAAGTATAATGGAGATGGAAGGCTTCGCAGACAGGTTTGTGTTTCTGACGCTGCCGCATTTCACTTAAGTTGCGAAGTGAACAATTTGGGAATATGTGGTGCAAAACTGGTTCAAATGGCTCTGAGCACAATGAGGCTTAACATCTGAGGTCATCAGTCCCCTAGAACTTAGAACTACTTAAACCTAACTAACCTAAGGACATCACACACATCCATGCCCGAGGCAGGATTCGAACCTGCGACCGTAGCGGTCGCGCGGTTCCAGACTGAAGCGCCTAGAATCGCTCGGCCACTGCGGCTGGCTATGGGGCGCACATAACCTGCATGCATATCTGGGAAATGAACGTGATTCTTCAAAACATAATGTTTCCTGCATCATAACCAACAGCACAGTCTTCGGTCCTTTCTTCGTCTCAAAGTCTACCGTTACAGGCATAACATATGTCCATATGCATTTTCTCCGGATGTGACATCAGTTGACAGAGGAGGTTTCCCGACTTCATTTTGCAACAGCGTGAAGCGTCACCACAATGACATATCCACGTATATAGTCACCTCAGACGACGCCATCCACAGAGCTAGAGATTGGTCGTGTTGGGTTGTATGATGTGCCACCCATATTGTGGCACCCTGATCTCCTGACCTTAGACCAATCGATTTTTTCTTTTGGGAATGTGTGAAGGACATGGCTTACGTATCCCAATTCCCGCAGGATCTACAGCAGCTAAGGTATCAGACTTGCGTGGTTAACTCCTCTTATCGGGGTACTTAGGAACGAATTTGGCAGGACCTGCAGTGCCGGGAATCATTCATGACACAAATGGAGCCCACATCGAGTATCTGTGAATTCCCATATAATTTGAGAATGTTACCCTTTCCGTCTATATGTGTATTTCTGAAACAAAAGTCGCCACAGTAGTCACAGGAATACTTTCTTCTTTCCCATTTATTCCGAATCATCCTGTATTATAAAACTTCATTATAATTGAATCAACTGTGGGTTCTTGGTAAAATACTCTAAATTAACTAAATAAACACTTGTTTCACAAATGTTATTACGGTTACTGCACGACCTAGGTTTCAAGTGAAAATGGGGTAATAGAACAACCCTAGGTTGCGGAGTGAGAATAATAAAATTTCTGAAACAAGGCAAAAACAGTGTTTGTTTAATTAAAATTCATTTTTGTTTCTTTTGTAAATTTGTTCTCCATGTTTCTGATGTCACGTATGTAGTGAATTTCATAAATCTTGTTGTTTATATCTGTATTACGATGGTGACTTACTCGGTTCAATAAATAACTGAAACTGTTAACTTTGTTACTATAAAAGCTTTTGATCTGATTGGCTCTTTTCTTACTACCTTTGTTTTATTAACTGAGATTTCCATATTGAAATCTTTGTCCAGCAGGTGCCATTTCTGTGTGGAATATTGTAATTAATTCCCATCGTCAAACACAATAAGCTAATCGTCTGCAGAGACGAAAGTGTTTGTGGTTCAATTCTGTGATATCTCTAAACCGGAATGTACTTATTTCCGTCATAATGAGTACACTATTATCTGTGCACCTACCCTTACTGAAACAATTCTGTTCTTCTAAATGGACAGTTTGCGCTTACAGTATGTACGCTCCTGGAAATGGAAAAAGGAACACATTGACACCGGTGTGTCAGACCCACCATACTTGCTCCGGACACTGCGAGAGGGCTGTACAAGCAATGATCACACGCACGGCACAGCGGACACACCAGGAACCGCGGTGTTGGCCGTCGAATGGCGCTAGCTGCGCAGCATTTGTGCACCGCCGCCGTCAGTGTCAGCCAGTTTGCCGTGGCATACGGAGCTCCATCGCAGTCTTTAACACTGGTAGCATGCCGCGACAGCGTGGACGTGAACCGTATGTGCAGTTGACGGACTTTGAGCGAGGGCGTATAGTGGGCATGCGGGAGGCCGGGTGGACGTACCGCCGAATTGCTCAACACGTGGGGCGTGAGGTCTCCACAGTACATCGATGTTGTCGCCGGTGGTCGGCGGAAGGTGCACGTGCCTGTCGACCTGGGACCGGACCGCAGCGACGCACGGATGCACGCCAAGACCGTAGGATCCTACGCAGTGCCGTAGGGGACCGCACCGCCACTTCCCAGCCAATTAGGGACACTGTTGCTCCTGGGGTATCGGCGAGGACCATTCGCAACCGTCTCCATGAAGCTGGGCTACGGTCCCGTACACCGTTAGGCCGTCTTCCGCTCACGCCCCAATATCGTGCAGCCCGCCTCCAGTGGTGTCGCGACTGTCGTGAATGGAGGGACGAATGGAGACGTGTCGTCTTCAGCGATGAGAGTCGCTTCTGCCTTGGTGCCAATGATGGTCGTATGTGTGTTTGGCGCCGTGCAGGTGAGCGCCACAATCAGGACTGCATACGACCGAGGCACACAGGGCCAACACCCGGCATCATGGTGTGGGGAGCGATCTCCTACACTGGCCGTACACCACTGGTGATCGTCGAGGGGACACTGAATAGTGTACGGTACATCCAAACCGTCATCGAACCCATCGTTCTACCATTCCTAGACCGGCAAGGGAACTTGCTGTTCCAACAGGACAATGCACGTCCGCATGTATCCCGTGCCACCCAACGTGCTCTAGAAGGTGTAAGTCAACTACCCTGGCCAGCAAGATCTCCGGATCTGTCCCCCATTGAGCATGTTTGGGACTGGATGAAGCGTCGTGTCACGCGGTCTGCACGTCCAGCACGAACGCTGGTCCAACTGAGGCGCCAGGTGGAAATGGCATGGCAAGCCGTTCCACAGGACTACATCCAGCATCTCTACGATCGTCTCCATGGGAGAATAGCAGCCTGCATTGCTGCGAAAGGTGTATATACACTGTACTAGTGCCGACATTGTGCATGCTCTGTTGCCTGTGTCTATGTGCCTGTGGTTCTGTCAGTGTGATCATGTGATGTATCTGACCCCAGGAATGTGTCAATAAAGTTTCCCCTTCCTGGGACAATGAATTCACGGTGTTCTTATTTCAATTTCCAGGAGTGTAATATCTTGCCAATAATTCTAGCATATGTCTGATAGGCTCTCTCTATCACACTTATTCCTTTATGACTGCGAAAGGTATTCCGTTTTCCTTTCATAAGCTCATTGTTTAATAATTTTTAATTATCATCTCAAAAGAACAGACATACATAAATATTTTTTTTGTCTGGAAAGAAAGACATTTCACTGGAACTGGAGGCGTAGAGTGAGTGATCGTTTTCAAAATAATTTATTGTACAGCACAATCAGGATTATTTGTTGGTAAGTGGTCAAGAATCTCACAGAAAACGTTTGAGACAATTCGGATTAAATGATCAAGTGGTACAATCAACACACGACAATTTAGTAACTCTACGAGATCCAGTCTTCAATGTATGGTTTGAGCTAGATATGGCATACATTAAAAAAAGTTGTAAACTCTCTCGCTCGCTGAAATGAGGCCATTATGCGGGCTAAAGGCGGTGTTACACAGTGTTAGCGTGATAAATTGTTTGTTTGTTGCTCATACTTTAGTTATAGAGAAAACAAACACAACTAACCACGAAAAAGATAAATGCTGAAAGAGTGAGTAGAATTTGTAAATAAGTGCAAAGGCTGTTGGCGATCTGATGCAGTGCGAGGCAGAACCTTCGAAATTTGTGCCACTTCACACGCCCGCCCCAGCAACCTCACGGCCATACGAATCGCTTTGTATTACTTCCGCTACAGTCCCGGGAAGCGTTTCCGAAATTGCCTTCCATCGCCCGGCTTATGTTTTATTGATGCACCGAAGTTTCACGCGCTGTTGGCCCCTCTGGCAACAGGCGGCGGCGATGGGTCCGCAGTCACCATCACCTGACGCTCCTAACAAAGCAGAAGCGGCGACTCCCGTCCTTCCGCCGTCTCCGAAATATGTTGGCGGTACTCTCGCCAGACTTCGGTGCGCACAAGGTTGGGCAGGCGCGTGAGTTGGCTGCTGGTGACGGAGCCTCGTGAGAGGTCGTTTGCATGCGAAGAGCTTCCTGCCCGCCTGCGTGACGTAAGACAACACACACACACACACACACACACACACACACACACACACACACACTAGCGCGTGGTGCTCCCCTAGTATGGAGAACAGTAACCAATCTTTTGATTCAAAGACCAAAGGACTCATCAATGGTGATAGACGACACTTCTATAAAATTGTTGTTATTGAAACTACACAAACCACTGGGTGATGGTACAGAGCAGTAAAACAGAGAGCCGTAAATACACTCCTGGAAATTGAAATAAGAACACCGTGAATTCATTGTCCCAGGAAGGGGAAACTTTATTGACACGTTCCTGGGGTCAGATACATCACATGATCACACTGACAGAACCACAGGCACATAGACACAGGCAACAGAGCATGCACAATGTCGGCACTAGTACAGTGTATATCCACCTTTCGCAGCAATGCAGGCTGCTATTCTCCCATGGAGACGATCGTAGAGATGCTGGATGTAGTCCTGTGGAACGGCTTGCCATGCCATTCCCACCTGGCGCCTCAGTTGGACCAGCGTTCGTGCTGGACGTGCAGACCGCGTGAGATGACGCTTCATCCAGTCCCAAACATGTTCAATGGGGGACAGATCCGGAGATCTTGCTGGCCAGGGTAGTTGACTTACACCTTCTAGAGCACGTTGGGTGGCACGGGATACATGCGGACGTGCATTGTCCTGTTGGAACAGCAAGTTCCGTTGCCGGTCTAGGAATGGTAGAACGATGGGTTCGATGACGGTTTGGATGTACCGTGCACTATTCAGTGTCCCCTCGACGATCACCAGTGGTGTACGGCCAGTGTAGGAGATCGCTCCCCACACCATGATGCCGGGTGTTGGCCCTGTGTGCCTCGGTCGTATGCAGTCCTGATTGTGGCGCTCACCTGCACGGCGCCAAACACGCATACGACCATCATTGGCACCAAGGCAGAAGCGACTCTCATCGCTGAAGACGACACGTCTCCATTCGTCCCTCCATTCACGCCTGTCGCGACACCACTGGAGGCGGGCTGCACGATGTTGGGGCGTGAGCGGAAGACGGCCTAACGGTGTGCGGGACCGTAGCCCAGCTTCATGGAGACGGTTGCGAATGGTCCTCGCCGATACCCCAGGAGCAACAGTGTCCCTAATTTGCTGGGAAGTGGTGGTGCGGTCCCCTACGGCACTGCGTAGGATCCTACGGTCTTGGCGTGCATCCGTGCGTCGCTGCGGTCCGGTCCCAGTCGACGGGCACGTGCACCTTCCGCCGACCACTGGCGACAACATCGATGTACTGTGGAGACCTCACGCCCCACGTGTTTAGCAATTCGGCGGTACGTCCACCCGGCCTCCCGCATGCCCACTATACGCCCTCGCTCAAAGTCCGTCAACTGCACATACGGTTCACGTCCACGCTGTCGCGGCATGCTACCAGTGTTAAAGACTGCGATGGAGCTCCGTATGCCACGGCAAACTGGCTGACACTGACGGCGGCGGTGCACAAATGCTGCGCAGCTAGCGCCATTCGACGGCCAACACCGCGGTTCCTGGTGTGTCCGCTGTGCCGTGCGTGTGATCATTGCTTGTACAGCCCTCTCGCAGTGACCGGAGCAAGTATGGTGGGTCTGACACACCGGTGTCAATGTGTTCTTTTTTCCATTTCCAGGAGTGTATTTCATTAGGACCTCGAAAAAAATTCGAGTTGTGACCGTGAAAACCGATGATGCTGTTAGTCCATATGTGTATGCACAGCCTCTTCAAAAGTATTTGGACACTCTAACAACCCTACCACAACAAAGGTCAAAAATTAATTATGACTGTAGTGTTGCTCACGCTGCTAAATATTGCATTTTCGGGCAACAACATAGTTATATTGTGTGGCAGGTGTCACTGGAGCACAGTTAATAAAGTCATTTCATGACATAATGGATAAACTAGGCACTCATCTTTTCGTGTTTCCCACGCTGGTCTCGTTGTGAACTCGTGGCTCAATGTGATGATTCCAAGCTCGGATGCAAAGAGGCCTAGGTGTTATTCTGCGATATTCAAAAGTTGTATACATGCGTTTCATAAACCATTCTTGAAGATTAAACTTTAGCAAGTTATGACAATGGTGATGTAAAAAAATAATCAGCACTCCGATTTTAAGTTACACTTCTTTTTTATTACTTTTTTTTTCAATATCACGTAACTCACAAAACATCACTTCACAATATAAAACATACTTGAAAATATCTTCCTCACTGTTAAAGTTCACATTTTATAAACTGACTACAGTTTGCGTCTTTTCAACATAACGACCAAGACTTGACTCTCTAAGTCTCTAATAACCGCTTACGCGCCCAAAAATCAGAGTTACAAGTACGTCAAAGATTATAATGACAAAAGAAAGAATACACATGAGAATAATATCATTGCAATATAAACATATTGATGTATCAAAGAACCTCTACATTAATGAAATCAAATCTGAATGTTGTCTCAGAAATATGTTAACTATTTTACATAAACACAGTAGAATATTGCTGGTGTCGAGAGGTTGAGGTGAGGTTCCGTAATGGTTACGTAATTCAAGTACCATTACAACACTTATTAGTGGAAATTAATGTGGCATGTGTCTTCTCTTCTTTCGTATGATGGCTTGATCGCTGCTGAGGACACTTACAATGAAGTGCCTGAATGTCTGTGGAGGAATGGCAGTGCGTTCGTCCTCAAGAGCCGAAATCAGAGGAGCTACTGATGATGCTGCGGTCTGCAGCGAGGTCGACATTCTGGCTCATCCCGCAGGTATTCCACTGCCTTCAGGTCGGGGCTCTCCATAGGCAAATTTATTCCAGCAATTAAAATTGTGGGGCATCTAAAGGTCATGTAACTTTCCTTTACTGCCATGTTTCGCTCGACAGACACGAACATCTGCAGAAATTAAGTAGCTAGATCCAAACGTTAAACATATCTGGCTGTGTATAGCACCACCGTCAAAAAGGAGGAGAATCTGGCTATGAAGAACCAGATATATTTAACGTTGAACCTTGGCTACTTACCAGGTGTAGTTAAGTATGAAACCAGAATAACTACATGTCTGTTGTTTGAAACTGGTAAATAGTTTTTATCCAAGATAATCTCCATTGCTATTTATGCATTTCTCCAACCTCTCAGGTAGGCTATGAATGACACGCCATAACAAAAAAAACCTTCTTCTTTTGAAGCGAACCAGTCAACGAGCATTTCCGCACATTTTCATACGAGTTGAAGCGTTCTTCAGCGAGAGCGTGTCCCAGTGATGCAAATAGATGATAATCCGAACCAAGTCTGGCGGATAAGCCACTTGCACTAGTACAGGGGCGGGCAAAAGTTGCACGCGGCTCGTGAGCGCACAGCGCTGCACGTGTGCTGCTCGCGTGCAATCGTAGAATGGGGCAGTGGCGACAGCCGGCAGGTTGCGGCAGTGTAGTACAAGGCTAAGCCGCGGACGTTGATGCGAAGCGACCACTACGTAGTGAACGTTGTATTTCAAGAACCGGAAAATGCAGAGTGAATCAAAGAAACGGAGACGTGGAGATTTGCTATCTTTTAAAAAGTAATGGGAGAATCATTTTTTCTTTGTGCAAAAACGTGAAAATTGTAAATGTTTAATGTGGGCAGTATTCTCGCTGGTCAGCGGAAGTTTAGTATTGAAGGCCATTATAATAAATTTCACAAGGACGAGTACAATTTATTTTCGGATTCTGAGTGGATGGGGAAATTCACTGAGCTTAAGAAGACCGACCTGACGATATTAGATGCATCTGTCCTAGTTGCCGTTGTTACGAGAGATCTGCGACTTTCTCTCGTCATGTCTCTCATCTAACTGATTTAATATTTTATGGAGCACTGTTTTCAATTTTTCAGGACGACAACAATAATAGCCCAGCGGTACGTGCAAGCTATAAAATTGCGCTTAATATAGTGAGAGCTGGAAAACCATTTGCTGCATTAATAAGCCTCGGTTAAGAGCAAACATAAGTGATGAAAATTTACGTAACTGTTTGCGTTTGTCTGTATGCAGAAATTTTGTTCCAGATATTAAACGTATTGTAAACTCCACCTGTGATAATTAAATAAAACGTATCGTAGTTAATAGGTACTCTTTCAAACCATGATTTATTTCAAGCACTCCTGCTAACCTTATTCCATCATTCAATAAAGCAAGCTAGAAAAACAAAACGCATTACAGAGGAAGGAGTGGCCAGAAGGTATGGTGGGGAGGGGAGGTAAGCGGGTGGCAGGCTTGCCCCTGTGTGCACGCAGAACACCTGTTAACTGCACGCGTGCAAGTGCACCGCACACGTGCAGGATTCCTGCCCGCCCCTGCCCTAGTATTTTGCAACTGAACGTCTCGATCGTTTCCCTGAGCCGTTTTGCTGTGTGTGATGGGGCATTATCATAGTGCAATAAGACTGTGTTGCCTTTCTCCATATTCCGGTCATTTTTCACGTAATACTCTATTTAAATCGATCATTTGCTGTTGGTAGCGATCAGTGTTAACGGTTTCAACAGGTTTTAGGAGCTCATAATAGGTGACACCCTTCTGATCCCACCTAAGACAGAGAGCATTGTCTTCTTGCCAAGGCGATTTGGTCTTGCATTGGATATCGATTGTTTGCCTGGATTCATTAATGATTTAGGATCCATTTTTCACCACCTGTCGCTATTTTATGAAGAAACGACTTCCTTTTGCTTCTGGCGAGCAGCTTTTCAAAAGTGGTCTTCCGATTTGCTTGCTGTCTTTCATTCAGATCATGCGGAACCCATTTTCCCCACTTTCCGCATCTTCCCCATTGCTTTCAACCGAAGAGAAACGGCTTTATGTGTCACATTCAATTGTTCCGGGACTTCCTGTTGAGTTTGAGTATCTTCTTCATCCAATAAGTTCTGCAATTCGTTGTATTCGGACTTTTTCGTTGGTTTTCCGCGCTCGTCGTTTCTTACGTCAAAATCACCACTTTTGAATTTTTTGAACTAATCGAAACGCGTGTTTTCCAAAGAGCGTGTTCGCCGAAAGCTTCGACAAGCATTCGATTCTATTCTGCAGCAGTTTTCTTCAAATGATAGCAGAAAACTAACGCTGTCCGCAAATTGTACTTCGTAAGCACAAAGCTCAGCATGTTAATGGGTCTGAAACAGATACCGATATATGGATCTTTCGGTATTCTATGTTGACATTAGTCGTCAGCCGTTACAGGAAGCAGATTGCACTGCAAACGTTGTCTCATGGGCCCTACAAAATGGTTCACATGTCTCTAAGCTCTATGGGACTTAACGTCTGAGGTCATGAGTCTCCTAGACATAGAACTTCTTAAACCTAACTAACCTAAGATCACCACACACATCCATGCCCGAGGCAGGATTCGAACCTGCGACCGTAGCGGTCGCGCAGTTCCAGACTGTAGCGCCTAGAACCGATCGGCCACTCCGGCCGGCTCCATGTAGTTAATTGCTTCCGCGTATGACTATAAATGTTAAGTGGTACATCGTGTAAAGTTCTGGAAGAACGTGTTCGATGAAGATCTTGTACCTTACTTTCGTTCACTTGTTTTCACTCTCCTCGCATTACTTCCAAGACCATACGTTTCTGCTCAAAAGTTATATTTTGACATCTCTATCAGCTACTTCAATTTGCGATCAGCCTTTTGAGTCACCTGTATACAGTGCCTGAGAAAAAAAATGAAACTGCCAGAGGATAAAATTGGATGTCTATGTAACTTCGTACACTTACATACCTTCGCTGGTATGTAAATGATTAGAACTGCTGTTCTCTGTGTCAGGTAAACGGCCACCATAGTGCATCAGTGATATTCGCATACAGAGTTGTTACCAGGCCTGGTAGGGTATGTAAATACCGTGAACAACACCAGATGTCAAGCGAACACTGTGAATGATACGAGGATGCCATCTACTCCTTGGAGACGACGTTAAAAGCATCTGACAGAGTTTGAAAGGGGCCTTAATGAGAGTCTCTGTTCGGCGAATGCCGGAGTGGTTCCTTTGAAAGGGAACTGCGGATTTCCTTCCTCATTCCTCCTTAATTCGGGCTTGTGCTCCGTCTGTAATAATCCCGTTACTGACGAGTCATTAAGCATTAATCTTCTCTTTTTTTTTTTTGTTTTCCTCCTCCATTTGTCCGCCTGGCTTAATCGTGCGATATTCAAATTTGTGTGTCACTCGTATATGAAAGTGGCCAGATGTTGGACTTCATGGAAACTTGAAAGAGGACATACTCTTTCTCAATGTTCCTGTCGACCACACCCGAAAACCACATGGGAGGATCGTCGGTTTGTGCACCAAGCATATCGTGACCCCATCACACATGCGTCAGCCATGTGAAAACAAGTAACTGAAATGTCCTCTTTGAATAATTTATACACGTGACTGAGCTTAAACTGACACACAATATTTTTTTAGCGCAACGCAATCTGACTTTCAAAAATCTCTACAAAAGAATGGCCCTGACTAACATTAACCTGTACCTTTCACAAATCACTTACCTCACAAAAATCTTCGTTACTCAAGCTACTGCAATACAGCGAGCGCCACTACTGCCAGCTAAATAAAAGATTCAAACTACGGAAGGCACTAACTGCTGATAGGTATAGTTAGCAAATGAAAGATTTTAATAGAGAACAAACAATGTATTTACTTTAATAGTGTTGAAAAATCATAATATACATAGCAGATCGTAATATCCAGTATTACAAATTTCAAAACTCCGCCATCTCTATCCACACATCCACCACTGCTGGCGGCTCACCTCCAACTGCGCAACGCTACGCGCTGTTCACATCCAGCTGCCCAACACTACAAAGGCAGACAACAATGCAAACTAGCCACAGACTGCACACAGCACAGCCAGTGATTTTCATACAGAGAGCGCTACGTGGCGGCGGCGTTACCAATATAAGAACCTAAACAGCCTACTTACATAATGGATTCCCTGCAATATTCAGCGTCACCTCACATCACTGGTCGAAAACTAGCAGCTGCCGGACAATGGAATATCCGTCCCACGACTTTTTTTTTAAAAATTCATCAGTATTCTGACTGGTTTTATGTGGCCCGCCACGAATTCCTCTCCTGTGCCAACCTCTTCACCTCACAATAGCACTTGCAAACTACGTCCTCAGTTATTTGTCGGGCGCACTCCAGTCACTGTCTTCCTCTAACTTTCTGCCCTCTACAGCTCCCTCATTCTTTGATGTCACATCAGACGTCTTGTCATCCTGTGCCTTCTCCTTGTCAGTATTATCCTCATATTCCTCTCCTCTCCGATTATTCGCAGAACCCCCCTCATTCCTTACCTTATTAGTTCACCTAGTTTTCAACATTCCTCTGTAGCGCTACATCTCAAATGCTTCGATTCTCTTCTGTTCCAGTTTTCCCACAGAGCATGTTTCGCAACCACACAATGCTGTGCTCCAAACGTACATTCTCACAAATTTCTTCCTAAAATTAAAGCCTATGTTTAGTACTAGTAGACTTGTCTTGCCCTTTCTTCCTGTGCCAGTCTGCTTTTTATGTCGTCCTTGCTGCATTTGCCATTGGTTATTTTGCTGCCTAGATAGTAGAATGCCTTCATTTACTTTGTGAACATCAATTCCAATGTTAAGTTTCTAGCTGTTCGTGTTTCTGCTACTTCTCATTACTTTCGTCTTTCTTGTATAGACTCTCAGTCCATATTCTGCATATTAAACTGTACATTCCATTCAGAAGATCATGCAATTCTTCTTCACTTTCACTCAGGATAACAATGTCATCAGCGAATCGTATCACTTATATCCTTCAACTGTGAATTTTTGTTCCATTCGCGAACCTTTCTTATACCTCTATCATTGCTTCTCCGCTGTATAGCTTGAACAGTAGAGGCGAAACAGTACATCCCCCTTTTACACCCTTTTTAATCTGAGCACTTCGTTCTCGATCTACCATTGTTATTATTCCCTCTTGGCTCTTTTAGATGTTGTATATTACATATCTCTCTTATATCTTACCCCTATTTTGCTCAGAATTTCGAATGTTTGGCACCATTTTACATTGTCGACCGCTTTTTCCAGGTCAACAAATCCTATGAACCTGTCTTGATTTTCCTGTAGCCTTGCTTCAATTTTCAAGCGCCACTTCTGAATTGCCTAAAGCCAAACTGAACTTCATCTAACACAGCCTCAGTGGTCTTTTGTATATTATTCTCCCCCAGGCCGAAGTTAACACAAAACACACGACTGCGTTTGGAGTGGTGGACAGCTGGTGAACGGCGCCGCATTGTGTTCAGCGATAGATTGTGGTTTTGCACTACCGAAAGTGACTTCTTTCGGCTAGTTGGGCGGCGAACTGCCTAGAGGTCACATTATTCCAGAGTTTTGCAGCGGCACAGCGGAGAAATTAAGGGCATCATGGAGTGGGAGCCATCGGGTATGACTTCAGGCTGGTAGTGATTGAGGTTAATCTGACGGTACATCAGTACATCACGGTCATCATGGGTCATCATGTGTTACCTCTCGTGCGACAGTATCGTTATGCAATTTTTCAACAGGACACTGCTCGTCCATCAAGGGCACAGATCGCACATGTCACTATGAAGTACTCTCGCGGCCTGGAAGATCCCCAGATCTGTCCTCTATAGAATATGTGTGACCCGAACACGGATGTCAGCTCCATTCGAGTGCCAGTAACCAGGATTTACAAGAGATGTGGGCCAGGTGACCACGGGAGAGGATATAGCGGCTTAATGACACCTTTACCATTCGAATCTGTTCATGCGTCCAGGCCAGAAGGAGTGCAACATCATACTAATAAGTTTTCCAATTCTGCCAAGTTCTTTGTAAATCTGACTCGAACTTGTAATCACTTACATGGCATCATACCCTCTCAACCTGCGATGTTTCACTTTGTATCTTCCTGGATTTCTGGGTGCTTCACTGTTTTGGTCAAGCGAAATATTTTTTTTCAAAACACATTTCTTTATTCGTTTTTCGAGTTTCTTGTTAAGACGCTATAGGTGCTCGCGTGACATTGCTACGACGTCACGTGACAGCGAGCTATAAGTAAGACTTTAAGAATCTTAATACATTTTGCACGTCTTTCGCAATATATCGTTAATCTGAAATTTGCTTCCTCCGGCTTCAAGAGTTGAAAGCTATAATGAGCTCTCGTTTTGTTGCAAACTAGGGTGGAACAAATCCGTTTTCTGTGAAAAGTGACTGACACAACTACGTTTACCATTTTTTTGAAGTCGAAGATTGTACCACCTGAGGTGTCACACATCTGAACGGGCAGCACGAGGGACTTTGATGTTTGAAAGCCCAATAGTGTCAGGTGGACGAGACAAATTCACTACGGCTGCTTAGCGACAGAGTCGGTCACTTCAAAGCGCAGCAAAAAGTTGCGTAAGAATGCCACAGACCTATAAGATGCCACAGACCTAGAAAATGCAGGTTCGGTTTTAACAGAATGACTCGTATTTTATAACTCCTCTTGCCGCAGGCGAAACTTCGAAAGCCGGACGTACGAGGCTGAGCGAGCGAATAAGCAGTGCTTTGTCTCGTTAATCTGCAATCACACAACATTTGATACAGACAGATACGGTGATACAAAGCAGCGACGTGAGTGTGCACTGAAAATGCTTTCCGACCCCTTGTGTAACACCTGACACTGCGTCAGCTGCATGTCAGGTTTCCGAACCAACTCCTAAGGGCAATCAGCTAGCAGCCGTATCATGCGTGCATCTACTGGCTTATTATGCCGAAGGGTGTTATTTCACACGGTAGAATGCTCCCAAAGGAGATTAACTGAAGCGCAATCCGGTGTCCTAATGATGCATCCTCTCAATACCAAAATGTCAGATCCGTACAGAATTATCTTTGTATTACTCTGTACAACCAGTAGTTCAATTTATTTATTCATTATCAGCAGCTAATTCCATGAAGCCACTAAGTATTAAGACTTGTGAAAGCATACAAACACAAACTCTCTCTCTCTCTCTGTCTCTCTCTCTCACACACACACACACACACGGGATATCTATGTTTAAAATTTAAAATTCATAACATCGTGTATTTTGCCCCATCTCTCAGTCGGATTACGTTAATTTCATTGTTGTTGTTGTTGTGGTCTTCAGTCCTGAGACTGGTTTGATGCAGCTCTCCATGCTACTCTATCCTGTGCAAGCTTCTTCATCTCCCAGTACCTACTGCAACCTACATCCTTCTGAATCTGCTTAGTGTATTCATCTCTTGGTCTCCCCCTACGATTTTTACCCTCCACGCTGCCCTCCAATACTAAATTGGTGATCCCTTGATGCCTCAGAACGTGTCCTACCAACCGATCCCTTCTTCTGGTCAAGTTGTGCCACAAACTTCTCTTCTCCCCAATCCTATTCAATACTTCCTCATTAGTTATGTGATCTACCCATCTAATCTTCAGCATTCTTCTGTAGCACCAAATTTCGAAAGCTTCTATTCTCTTCTTGTCCAAACTATTTACCGTCCATGTTTCACTTCCATACATGGCTACACTCCATACAAATACTTTCAGAAATGACTTCCTGACACTTAAATCTATACTCGATGTTAACAAATTTCCCTTCTTCAGAAACGCTTTCCTTGCCATTGCCAGTCTACATTTTATATGCTCTCTACTTCGACCGTCATCAGTTATTTTGCTCCGCAAATAGCAAAACTCCTTTACTACTTTAAGTGTCTCATTTCCTAATCTAATTCCCTCAGCATCACCCGACTTAATTCGACTACATTCCATTATCCTCGTTTTGCTTTTGTTGATGTTCATCTTATATCCTCCTTTCAAGACACTGTCCATTCCGTTCAACTGCTCTTCCAAGTCCTTTGCTGTCTCTGACAGAATTACAATGTCATCGGCATACCTCAAGGTTTTTATTTCTTCTCCATGGATTTTAATACCTACTCCGAATTTTTCTTTTGTTTCCTTTATTGCTTGCTCAATATACAGATTGAATAACATCGGGGAGAGGCTACAACCCTGTCTTACTCCCTTCCCAACCACTGCTTCCCTTTCATGTCCCTCGACTCTTATAACTGCCATCTGGTTTCTGTACAAATTGTAAATAGCCTTTCGCTCCCTGTATTTTACCCCTGCCACCTTTAGAATTTAAAAGAGAGTATTCCAGTCAACATTGTCAAAAGCTTTCTCTAAGTCTACAAATGCTAGAAACGTAGGTTTGCCTTTCCTTAATCTTTCTTCTAAGATAAGTCGTAAGGTCAGTATTGCCTCACGTGTTCCAGTATTTCTACGGAATCCAAACTGTTCTTCCCCGAGGTCGGCTTCTACTAGTTTTTCCATTCGTCTGTAAAGAATTCGTGTTAGTGTTTTGCAGCTGTGGCTTATTAAACTGATTGTTCGGTAATTTCCACATCTGTCAACACCTGCTTTCTTTTGGATTGGAATTATTATATTCTTCTTGAAGTCTGAGGGTTTTTCGCCTGTTTCATACATCTTGCTCACCAGATGGTAGAGTTTTGTCAGGACTGGCTCTCCCAAGGCCGTCAGTAGTTCCAATGGAATGTTGTCTTTAGTGTATCATAAATACGACACAGAATGTTCTATATTATTCGCTGATAAAAAAAAGTTGATAGACCACAGTCCAAGCTCACGAAGGCTTTTATGAATTTACTTACTACGCTTATAAGAGTACACCCCTAAAGAAAAAAATATACCTGTTCCGGGAAAAGCCACGTATAACACTATTATACTGCGAATTGAGCATATAATCTAAACGTCATCAACGTGCCTACTTTCCTTAAACTATCGTATAATGTTACCCCTTTTACAGGATTTGACCGTGATGGATAACTAATGGATATGAAAATCAGACTATTAGTTCTTTTCCTAACAGTTTTCTAGCAGTTTGAAAGGAACCCAATAAAAATGGAATAGCACTTAATCTAGGACCTTTCTGTGTCAAGTTTATTAAATGGTTTTTGTAATGGATTTGCGGTCGGCAGTCTATCTAGGCAAAGAAACGGTTAAGTTTCAAAAAAGCAGAAGAAGTAAATTTCGCCCACTTTCCTTCTATTCCCTAACATAGCGACACAAACAAATATAACTTCTCAGGATAGAGCTCTGACAAAGACACAGGAATCTTTTAGGTACTGCACCCACATACATATACAGTTTTGATCTAGAAAGGCCACGAATTTTTCATCATCACTATCTTCTAAAAGAAATTTGGCCAGGTGGGACTTCTATGTTTGCATTTTGTATAACCAACTAATTAAATACTTAAATATTCTAATAGCATAATACACACATTTGCATTCATTAAGTCACTTTGTTTACATCTTCCTCTTAACAAATGATCTGTGAAGAGTCAAAGGTAGGGTCTGGTTAGTCTATACAGTCATTCAGTATTTTTATGCAACTCTCCTTCAGTGTTACCGAGCCACATAAACAATTTTCTTTTTATAACTGTTTGTACATTATTAAATTTCATTTATAACTGAAAGAGTTTTATCTTTACTTTGCTGAAAGTGTAGTTATTCACTTTCACTTTACTTATTGCCACAAAGACAGCAAGAATTTTAAAATCGTTAAGGACAGACGTAGGGCAAATTGCATTCTTGTACTTAAAAAATATTACAGCTATAATTGTAAAACTTGAGACTGTTGTGTACAACATAATGGAACACAATCTGGGCAACTTTTATCTGAGAATGTGCATCGACATATATTTTATAAGAATTTGATTTTTTAATTACCATTGTTTCTTTAACGTACCTTTCCTCTAAACTAATCAAGCAACAAAACTGGAATTTCAAGGTTTACTTCTGCATAAAAGGCTAATAAAACGTGTGGAACATATTTTGTTTAAGGTTATAGTTGCTTTGGTAATTTCTCAGTTTTGTATTACCCAGGACTGCTCCATTTTTATCAAATTTTAAAGGAGAACTTTTCTCAGAGGAAAGATAACTGAAAAGTGCTCTACAGGATTACTCAGTATGTAATTCTTAAGAACTATGCCAAATTTCAGGATGTTAGCCTTTATAGTTCCTGAGAAAAGGTACATTACAGCTCAAAAAAGTCAGTTTACAGCAATTCACATTTAAAGTTTTTATTTCAATTTTTGACTTTATTTTCATATCTCTTGTGACTAACACTGTCTTTATTGATAACCTTTATTCTCTTCCTCGTCTTCCTGGAGTGATCTCTTCCCCTGCCTCCTTTCCCTATCCAACTTTTGAAATTTTTTCTTCTGCTGCCTGAGCTTCGTCCAATCACATTTCATCGTTGCTTCTGAGTATCGTCAGTGTGAATGCACCTGGATGAAGCCTAGTCTCTGCAGGCACATAATCTTACCTACTTTTTCGCTACTGAACACTAGATAGGCGTCATATGCAGCTATATTCACAACAATTGAGGACACAAATACTGATTTTGGGCAATGCAGCCATATAAGATGATTGTAGCTCTCATTTGTAGTCTGTGGTTTCTCATGTGCACATTTTTTCACTGGTTCAGGATTGGCTAGGTACCGTAAAGTTGGTTTTATAGCGTCTAAGACAGCCAGTGGCAAACCATATTTGTGGGCGTTTGGCTTTCCACTGGCCTCCACCTGAAGATATGCACCACGAAGTATCACAAAGGGAATTTGAGGATTATAATCTGTGGAAAGTTTGTGGAAGAAATATTGCCCACACAGCTTACTGCATTGTTTTCACACTTTGTAAGTTGTCCCTGATAGCTTTTTCCGTAATACATTGGTGAAGTGTGAATTTCCTTGTCTGTTAGTACCTCCTAGTGGCTTTCCATCTTCTAATTTCTTGCCTTTCATTTCTTTCTTCAGTCTGAAAAATATAGCTCCCATTCAATTTTGAACATGCCCCACACATTACCATTTTTCGATTTTAGTTTGTGATCCTTAAGAATTGCTGTCTAAAACTGGCTTAAAAGCACTAGAATCTCCATCATCTAGATACTTCACATACCTGACATTATATTGTTCAACTGACCTTAGAAATACCAGTTTCGTCACAGGTGCTTCCATCCCACCACTTGATCGCTGGTAATTCTTGCTGCACACTTTCTTGTGTTCTAGCTGCCACCTTTCTTCTTCACTGCCTTCATTGTTCCTTTTTGTGTTACACTGAGAGCAACATTTGCTCATTACTTGGAAGACTAAGATTTTGCCTGCATCCACATTAATGACAGATAATGCACCATGAAGTCCTGTATGGCCCCTCGTCATTCAAGTTCCATCACAAAAGACACACATCTGGTTGACGTCAGTGTCCTCCCTGCCCTTCATTGCTTATATCTACAGCATCCTCAACAACAGTTTTCATGTCCTCCTTGCACTTAAATTCAAGAGCTCTGAGGAATGTCCTGTTATAATCATTGAATCTAGTTACTGGTGCAGGTATGTTCATCGAGCCACAAAACAAATTTGTGATTTCTCTGACTACAACTAAGCATCTCATGGCGTAACAGTCTTCCCATTCAGAACAGGAGTCTTAAACCGAACGTCATATTTACAAACTTTCCACAAAATATGTATATTACTTACAATGCCTATTCTGTCACTGTCATCATACAGTCTAAGGCTCTTTGATCCACAGTTACCATTCGCACGTATTTCTAAGTCGATTAACCTAAATCCACTGGAAAACTTGTGTTAGGCACTGTACACAGCATCATCAATTCCTTCACTAATTTTCTTCTTCGGTGAACTCAGTGACTTTGTCGAAAATTGTTCTTCACACTTAGTAGCAGCACCTGTAACACTGTTATTTAAATTTCCTGTATTTTTTGCGCTTGAAAATCTACTTTTTCTATTTTTTTTGGGTATGCATCCATCGTTGCGACCCATTTAGAGCGAAACAGGTTGGTATATGGAAAACTAAAAGCTGAAATAAGTTTGCAACATGCACTATTAAGAAAAAGGCATTGTAAACAAAGGAACAAGCAAAGATGATCTTTCCCACGGCCTTCTCGACCATCTGCAGTTCGTTTAGATTGTGCGAACAAAAAGTTATTGTACAAAAAGTTTCTAGCGTAGAGAACGTGTAAATCACAGCACAGAAAGAAGCGGTGTGACAGGTGCAGACGCCCAAACAAACTTTTTTGAAACATCTCTAACCAGAATTCGATGACGAAACTTTGGTATGTTACTCTTAAAGAATCAGTCTAATAAGTTACGCAATAAAAAATTCTATTTTTTTGTTTGTTTGTGATTTTGTCTTACATCTGTCCTTAAATTGGTCGCTGGACATCTACTTCAGAACTTAAGGAAATTTCACTTCAGCACTTCTCCTAAATAAATCATACAGTACTTTTACCTCCACTTTAAATGTTAGTTCACAGCAAATGTTTGCAAACAGTTATTCAAGGCAGAAAATTAGTGCTTGTAAATACTGAATAAAGTACATCAAACGTTTTTATAACAGGTTTACTCGGAATAATCATACACCAGGAAAGTGCAGTATGTAGGTGAATGATTCCGAAAAAAAAATAACTGGGTGGATCAAATTTTATGATTAACACGATAATTACCCGAAAAGTTAATTTTGAATTAATGGTTCACGCTTCTAAAATTCTAATTATACAATTCGTAACCTGCTGGCTGTAGTTGTTGGACATAGCGTATGGTAATGGCGGCTGCACTACCCATGGTATGGCGTAAAATTTTCTTGAAGTATGGACTAGTTAATTCTTCTCAGCGTCGCTTTAACTTCCGTGGCACAGACAAACAACTTGTACCAAAGCAGTAATAATTCAGCTGTCTTCATCCGAGGCTATTGCGCAACGATTTCCAGGCATTGCCTGCTCCATCCGAGTGTTGCCTCTTTCACTGCTGCCTATAGAGTGTGTCTTCTCGTTTCCGCTCGCTCTACAGGTAGTGAGCCAAAAACCCAAACCTCCTGTTACACATCTCACAGTAACTACCGTTCAGTACAAAAGCACTCCACGTTTTACATAGCTTATTGTCCCTAAGGGTGTACCATTTTATCCAAATCACAACTTGCACAAATATATAAAATCATATACACGGCATTTTCATTTCATTAAACTATGGCAAAATATTATTTACTAAATTACGTTCACAAATCTCTTTACATAAGTTACAAAAATATACTATCAAAGCACTCTAACATCACATGTATCTCACTTTCCAAACAATCTTTCTGTATCGCAGTTATATTATGACAAATTTTAAAGGCAAAAAACTTTTATAAATTAGATGACTGGTTGAATAATAATGTTACGTATATGCTGATTGTGATGTTACAAAATAAAAGTGATGTTGTTATTCAATGGAAAGTTGGAAATTGAGATTTAACTAACTGTTTTATCAATCACAATTGGCGTAAGAATCATGGATTGACCATTGTCATAAAATATTGCATTATGAGATGTGAATAGTTTTTACTTGCAGTTTCGCGTGGCTTGAGGCAGTCACAACTAGCGTGCTATTGATTAAGAAGTTGCGTTATCGTCTTTCCAATTACTTCATGATCGTAGATACGATCATACCCGGTTGTGAAGTTATTGTTATGACAAAACAATTTCCTAAGGGACCAGAAAGTTCTTAAGGGCGCAAAAACAACTGTAACATCACACAAAATCACACAAAAGGGAAATTCAATATTAAAGCTGATGCAAGAAGACGATAAAACAGTTTTCTTTTTATCAATGTAACACGCACATTGGACTGCGGATCTTGGTGTCTGCAATATTAGCAAAATGCATAATTAAAGTGAAAATAATACTGAGGAGATAATAGAAATGAGCACTGCTAAATGATTCAGTATTCCCAGAACAAATATTTATTATAACTAAAACATATATCGTACCTTAAGCTTAATACTACAATGACGGTAGATTTTTATGTCCATATCATGCCCATTGAGCGCTCTTTTATATAGCCATTGTCTTCTTTGAGTCGCTCGTGCGTCGTCACGGTAAGTTATAACAGTTCTTTACACTTCACTCAAACTTAGACATAACACGTTTATATACATTTAGTAAAAATTAGATCAGACTACCACAAATCTGCGTCCGTCTTACTCGAGTAAAACAGTACAAGTCTTTTTAGCGCTCAAGGCTTCATTTGTTCTCCAGCGAACAAAATAGTGAAGGATCGCATATCTATCCGTATTTTTCTGTTTATATTGCCGCCCAAAGACGACGAATTACATTATTTAGAAAATTTCACCGTCGCCATGCGACGCCTCATTATACATTAATCATTATTTATAAACAAGTATTTGCCTTCTGGCTGAAAGTATTAACTACTCGTATTTGCCGTTTTAATGAAGTCAAAAATAGCGAATATCACATTGCCTCCCATGAGGAGAGAGGGAATGCCGAAGGATTACCTCGATCCTTATGTCCTCATGAGATATTCGTGATTTTTGGTGTGACATTTACATAATGTTACTGGCGTACTATGTACATAAATTGAAATTACATTTATAAACATATATCAGATATTTATCATTTTTCAAAATAAAGTTTTTCATTCTTTGTTAATCAGTCACTTCATTCCATAATACCAAGATTAACATTTATGTGCATATTTAAGATTGGTCCATATTTGCTTATAACAATAAGTGAACGTTCATTTCGCACTTCAGGGGATAGAATTCAGAAATTACTTTCTCTTGAGCTTAACAACTAATACATGAGTACAGTGAGTGCTTATTTTCACTAAACTAGAGTGGACAATGTTCGAGCATCTGTTGACTCATTGTGGTTCAATTACAGTTTAATAACGTAGCACTACACTTCGTGATGCTTTCACTTTCTGTGTTAGCTGTCTACGGCGTTGATCATGCAGTACATCTGTCCTTTCCACTGTGGTGCCAGGAATTAAAGTGGCTTCCCGGGTTTTTATTTACAATATGAAACAGAAGAAGTGGAAAATTATTAGTATAACTTACAACCTATTGGATACATTTGTTAAGGATCGGGACTGGTCTGGAGTTTAGGGTCTTCCTATAAAGCACATTCATTTTCTTTGTCCATCAAGAGACAGGATTATAATTCATTTTGAGTAGTGTTCAGGAGTGCCGGTATTAATCGCTTTAAGGCCTGAGTAATCTAACAATCTACTTCTCACTCATCTTAACTTCAACTCAAGGAAATTGCTTAATTTACGTATGAAAATGTAGTCACACAAGTGTGCAAATGTCTTTCCTCCAGTATGTATGATTGAAGTCATGGCGGTTAGCAGTTTAAAGTTTGGATTGTTTCGTCACCCACACGTCAGCCACTCACAGCGGCTGCACGGTGTTGCGTGAGCTCCGATACTTAGTATCCGTTCGCGCTCAGGCTGTAACAGAGCTGCTGGTCGTCGATTGCTCCCTTTTTTTTTGTGAACTTCGTATCACACGAGTGCATCGATACAAACACCTCGCGCGCGTTTTCCATCGGAGGAGCCGGACACTGAAGTTGCCTCCATACTTCTCTGTCAACTGCCTCCCATGAGGCTCACAGGTAAGTGACGACGAATGTTTTAGCTGTCGCTGCACTTAGAACAACACTGAACTTTGCGTTGCACCTGTTGTCGTAGCCTTGACTTCTTTTTACACTTGCAGTACAACACTACCACTAGTATACAGTGAACAGTTATTTTTATTGTGCGCGTCGCACTTTGGTGTGCATCTTCACACAGCATTCGTGCTTAGTTCCTTCGCCGATAGAGTTCATTTACAAAACAAGCAATTTTGCACGTTTCCTCCACTGGTATAGAAAGACTTATATTCTACTATTTACAAAAGATCACTTACGAGCTAATATTTACAATTAATGGTCACTCCTTTTGTTAAGTCCAGTGAACAACTGCTTTATGAATGGACTCTTTATATCTCAAGGTTTACTTTCACTAGTGAACCTAAAAATATTCTTTCAAACTTTCTTTTAAGTGCTCATCTCCTCATTATGAAAACTACAGGTTTCGCAACACTCGTTGCATTTATTCTTTAGTGCACCGAAGATCATTTTCTACTGCCACGCAGCATATCTACTACTTAACGAGTACGCCTTTAACGTTGAATCTTCTTTTTTTTGTGCTTTCCTTTGTGCTTGCCAATTTTTTTTTTAATATTTGAGGGCAGACTGGATAACAATAGGTCTCCCTCTTCGCTTCATGTACTCAGCAATCGTTCTCTGTTTAAAAAAAAGGGTAACGCGTATCTACTATTTTTCGCATGAATGGAATTACCGACAGTTCACTGGGTTTACGCAACCGATCCATAACAAACATTACCAAAGCTAGCGAAGTTCATCACGCTACGTGTCTTATTTCTCATAAGCACTGCTTTGCTTCGAAGCACACGTGCCTTTTACAAGTCGACCCTTGGTCTGGGTTAATGAACCAGGATCAAAAGGAATGGGCACAAGGAACATGGCTTTCATAAGAGGAGTGTCTTAGGAGACATTTTTGCAATAAAATCTGCATGTAAATAAAATTATCATAATAAACATGGGCACATATATAAATTTCAACCTCTTTCATTACAGCATGCTTTGCTACCTCTACGTCTTACTCTAGTTATAGTCAGTATTAAGTTATATATCACTGCATTGCTTGTTCTTTAGATTAGCCTTCAATTAGGGTATTGAATGATCGCTAGATTACACTACAAATCTTCTGAAGATCTTTACTTGGACTTATTTATGATACAGGGGGCTTGCTGTGTGGTTATTTAGTACCTTGATTCTACTGAAATCAATTCGTCAGCTAACATTACTCATATACTCTTTACATTGGGCTCAGATCACAGGGAAATAGTTTACTTTCATAGCAATTAGTGGCCTCGTGGAGTACTTACGCTACATTATTGATGCTTCAAGGTTTGCCTCTATTTGTTCTGTATTTCACCTAACTTAGTTTACTACAGCTTATTGTCTCCTTGCGTGAACACATGTGGGTTACCACTTGTTTTTCCATTTAACAGCACGCTTTAACTGAACTTTAAGCTATTTCTTCTACTCCTGTCCACTGTCTGGACGGTTTGAACATGTACCCTTTTTTTTAAGCAGGTAATTTGGGCTTTTACAACAGAATTTCAAGTACTTACATTACTAAATATAAATCTATAAATCTTCTTGTACCTTGAGAGAAGTGCTTATTTACGCATCCTCCTCCATTTCTCACCTTTACATATTTATATAGCTCTGGGCAATCACCTCGCAAGCACTTTTTTTCTTAATACTAACTTAAAATTAAATTGAAATTCTTGGTGCAACCTCAATTTCCTGCTTCAGTTTGTTGAAGAATTATCAGTTCATGTCCATCACTATAAACAATTTTTCCATACATAGCATTTAATACTTAAAGTTTACATGTAGTAGCCGTTACCATGTAGTCAGTGCGCTGTTCAACACAATACTTATCATTAACAGTTCACACAAGGAAATTTCCAGTAAGCAAGAACTCATTTCCACGACAGTATTTAACCACTACCATTATAAAATTTCTTTAAGTCTTGGTGGTGAAATAAGCCTTTTACTCTCCCCGTAGCCGGGTCAGTTAATAAATACTCCCTATGTGCGGTTTCCTTAAAATAAGGTAAGGACCTTGGTACATATGTTGCCACTTGCGATTTTTTTTACATATTAAGGATGGCTTGAAATGAGTCTTAAGTAATACCTTTTCACCTACATGGTAATTTACAACTTTGTTTACTTTTTTATCACAGCCTTTCTTCCTTAATTGAGCATTGGTGGTAAAGGAACTTAAAGCTTCTCGAATTTTGACATCTAGATCTACCTCAGGGCTGGGTATCTTGGGAAGAGGGTCAACCCACTCATTCTGTTCCTTCTTTCGAGATATCAGCTCGTGTGGAGTAAAACCTGTGGAAGTGTGTGGCAAATTATTAACTATCTCCTCAAAAGGTGTCACAAAATCAACCCAACGAGTTTGCTTGTCTGGAATGTACGTCCGAACAAATCTGTTAAACTCCTTGAAGATCCGCTCAGTCGAATTCGACTGAGGCCTAAAACGTGATATTATGATCTGCTTGACATTGTGATGGGCCAAAAACTCACGCCATTTGCGGCAAGTAAAGTTGGATGCATTATATGAAAGTATAGATTAAGGAACTCCGAATCGAGGGAAATAGTCATTTTCAAGACAGCGTATAATAGGCGGAGCACAAGATGTCTTCATAACATACATTCGAACGTACACTCCTGGAAATGGAAAAAAGAACACATTGACACCGGTGTGTCAGACCCACCATACTTGCTCCGGACACTGCAAGAGGGCTGTACAAGCAATGATCACACGCACGGCACAGCGGACACACCAGGAACCGCGGTGTTGGCCGTCGAATGGCGCTAGCTGCGCAGCATTTGTGCACCGCCGCCATCAGTGTCAGCCAGTTTGCCGTGGCATACGGAGCTCCATCGCAGTCTTTAACACTGGTAGCATGCCGCGACAGCGTGGACGTGAACCGTATGTGCAGTTGACTGACTTTGAGCGAGGGCGTATAGTGGGCATGCGGGAGGCCGGGTGGACGTACCGCCGAATTGCTCAACACGTGGGGCGTGAGGTCTCCACAGTACATCGATGTTGTCGCCAGTGGTCGGCGAAAAGTGCACGTGCCCGTCGACCTGGGACCGGACCGCAGCGACGCACGGATGCACGCCAAGACCGTAGGATCCTACGCAGTGCCGTAGGGGACCGCACCGCCACTTCCCAGCAAATTAGGGACACTGTTGCTCCTGGGGTATCGGCGAGGACCATTCGCAACCGTCTCCATGAAGCTGGGCTACGGTCCCGCACACCGTTAGGCCGTCTTCCGCTCACGCCCCAACATCGTGCAGCCCGCCTCCAGTGGTGTCGCGACAGGCGTGAATGGAGGGACGAATGGAGACGTGTCGTTTTCAGCGATGAGAGTCGCTTCTGCCTTGGTGCCAATGAAGGTCGTATGCGTGTTTGGCGCCGTGCAGGTGAGCGCCACAATCAGGTCTGCATACGACCGAGGCACACAGGGCCAACACCCGGCATCATGGTGTGGGGAGCGATCTCCTACACTGGCCGTACACCACTGGTGATCGTCGAGGGGACACTGAATAGTGCACGGTACATCCGAACCGTCATAGAACCCATCGTTCTACCATTCCTAGACCGGCAAGGGAACTTGCTGTTCCAACAGGACAATGCACGTCCGCATGTATCCCGTGCCACCCAACGTGCTCTAGAAGGTGTAAGTCAACTACCCTGGCCAGCAAGATCTCCGGATCTGTCCCCCATTGAGCATGTTTGGGACTGGATGAAGCGTCATCTCACGCGGTCTGCACGTCCAGCACGAACGCTGGTCCAACTGAGGCGCCAGGTGGAAATGGCATGGCAAGCCGTTCCACAGGACTACATCCAGCATCTCTACGATCGTCTCCATGGGAGAATAGCAGCCTGCATTGCTGCGAAAGGTGTATATACACTGTACTAGTGCTGACATTGTGCATGCTCTGTTGCCTGTGTCTATGTGCCTGTGGTTCTGTCAGTGTGATCATGTGATGTATCTGACCCCAGGAATGTATCAATAAAGTTTCCCCTTCCTGGGACAATGAATTCACGGTGTTCTTATTTCAATTTCCAGGAGTGTATTTTGTGAAGTTGTCGAGAACAGCAACGAGGTATTTGACACCTCCCCTACCCATCGGTAGAGGGCCAGCCAGGTCAATGCTAATGAGCTGATTAGGTCTTTCTGCGATGATCGGATTCAATGGAATTAAAGTAGGAATATTCAGAGCTTTCGCCTTTTGGCAGATGACACAGAATTTTAGCAATTTGTGTATCCGACGATGTAGGTTGGGCACATAACAGTAAGTAGCAATCTTCTTTTTACACTTCTCTGGACCATAGTGGCCCCAAGAAATGTGGGTATACCACAAAAGATGTTCGACAAAACTGCTAGGTATACAAACAAGCTAGTTGTCTGATGACACAGAGGTACGATGAAATAATACCTGACTATGAATCTTGAAGAATTTGGACAACTTATGGTTGGGATTTTCTTGAAGAAGTCTGATTATTTTTCCCCACTTAGGATCTGTGCTCTGTAATGTCTGGATTTGCTTGCACAGTTCCAAGAAATATTTTACATGAATGGGATCCTGCATAAGAAGAACTTTGTAATTCGACATCTGTTCTACCAAATCACTTGTCTCAGGCAGACCTTCTGGTGAACGAGAAAGTGCGTCTGCAATAATGTTATCCTTGCCCTTTATATACACAATATCAAAGTCGTATTCTTGCAAAAATAAACACCACCTGGTCAGGCGCGGATGTTGTAATTTACAGGTCAAAAGATACGAAAGTGCTTGATGGTCCGTAAATACTTTTATCTTTCTGCCAAAAATGTTATAATTAAACCTCTTGAAGGCCCAAATAACTGCAAGTGCCTCCAGCTCAGTAACTGAATAGGACTTTTCACATTCTGTTAAGACCCTACTCGCAAAATTAATCACTCTGATCTGCTCTGTTTCGTCTACTAATTCAATCTGAAACAAACAAGATCCAATTCCAACAAACGAAGCGTCTGAGGTGATACAAAATTCTTTGTCCATTTGTGGATGACAGAGAGTGTTATTGTTTAAAAGACCATCTTTAATTGCCTGAAAAGCTTTCTGACACTCTGGTGTCCAAATCCAATGCGTACTTTTCTTGAGAAGATTGTGCAAAGCGGGATTGTTCATTACTTGACCAGACAGAAATCGTCGAAAGAAAGAGAAAGACCGAGAAATCCTCTTAGTTGCCTCTTAGTTACCGGTGTAGGGAAATTCTTAATCGCAGACAACTTTTCCGGGTCGGGTTTAATCCCTTCAGGTGTAATCACATGACCTAAAAACTTTACCTCACCTTTTCCAAATTTTGACTTTTTCAGATTTGCTGTAACACCATGTTCTTGAAATCTCTGAAACACCTTTCGTAGAATAGCTAAATGATCTACCCAGTTCTTAGTGGCTATCAACACGTCATCTACATAAACAGTTACCTCATCCAGAAGTTCAGGTCCTAGCACAAAATCGAGAGCAGAAATAAATATTCCCGAGCTTACATTTAAACCAAAAGGCATGACCTTAAACTGATATGAGCGGCCGGCAAATATAAAAGCAGTATATTTTCTGGATTCCTTGGCCAATTTCACCTGCCAATAGCTACTTCTTAAATCAAGTGTACTCAAAAATCTAATGCCATGAAATTTTTGCAAGTGCTCCTCAAGTGCTTCAGGTCGAGTCCTTATCGGTACAATTATTTTGTTTATTGATCTGGCGTCCAGTACTAGTCTGACACTACCGTCCGGTTTAAGTACGGACAACAAGGGACTTGAGTAGGGCGAATTCGATAACTCGATAACATCCCAACACAGCATTTTCCTAATCTCATGCTTTACAGCTTCTCGTCGGGCGTAGGGTACTGAATAGCTTGCTTTGCAGAACGTTGAGTGGGGAAGCACTTCCATTTTATACTCGAACCCTTTTATTACTACTGGTTTCTTTGAAAAGATTTTCTTGTAACTTACTAATAAATGGAACAACTCATATTTCTGCTCCCCGCTGAGTTCAGTCGATTCCTTGGCTTTAGCATCGATCTCGTCTTTGTCAGGAAGTAAGTCTTCATACTCATTGTCATTTATGTCATCCCATTTAGTCAGGTCATTTGTCTGATCAAAGCACGGTTTGCCTGTCTTCTGTCGTCTCCAAACCTGATGCAATGTCAACACTGCCTTCACGTTACTCCTTAACAAGTTAACAACAACTTGTTGTTGATTTACGATAAAGGTACATACTCCAGATTCAATATCTATCACTGCTTTTGTTTGTCGAAGAAACTCCATCCCCAAGAGACACGGAACTGACAAGTTCTTTACTATTAGAAAGTGGCAAAAAACCAAAACAGATTCTATCTGCAGTTGAAGCTGCGTCTGTAAACTAACTCTCTGTTTCAATGGACCAATCGCTCCCGATATGGAGCAACCCTGAATCGGCAATGATAAAACTTTTGAAACAGAAGACACCTGTCTGAAGAGACATGATGACATCACATTGATGTTTGCTCCTGTATCAACAATGGCTGTGACAGGAATGTTGGCAATAGAAATCTTAATCGAAGCCTGGACCTGTTCATCATAAATGTCATTAATGTCTTGAGCTTCTAGGTCAGGTGCAAGGTCATCTCGTAAGTCGGTCTCATGGTCGTACCGTATCGCATTAACATACTCAGAATCAGAGTATTCGTTAGTACCCCCACTGGAAGCGGCAGCGACCTCTTGGAGGCTGAAAAGCGCTGCCTCTAATTTTCCGCAGGATGCTTAGTCTGTTTGTCATTCATGGCCTTAAGTGTTTGTTCCGTTTCATATTGGTGCTGGTTATGTGGTACAAATGTCGGTGTAAAGGGGTAAAATCCACTGGGTGCATTCACTTGTGAATAGAATACTTGAGACGGCTGATGTCGCCCGATCTTTTGGTTGCCGGCAAAACCATTTCCTTGTGAAGGAAAGTTCGCATTTGGTGCCATTTGAAAATTGTTCCGCGGTCCTCTATCCTGTGAAAAGTTGTTCTGATGTTTGCTGAGTGGCCTCCGCCTTGCCCATGCCACTTGCTATTTTTCGACCTATAACTTTGATTGTACACTGGCCCATTTGAAAAATTACCACTAGTTTGTGGAGAATTTCCATACTGCTCAGGCGCAGAATTAAAGGGTGGGTTTCCGTACTGATGTTGTACCTGGTGGTTGAACATTGAGTGGTATCTCTGCTGATTACTGTAATTGGTTTTCTGCTTCCGTTTAAAGTTATTGCCGTTTGCGTTTTGATAACCGCTGGCAGGTTGGTAACAGCGGTCGCAGTAGCTCGCTCTCTCTCCTTCGGCGCATTGTTGTCCGCGTGCGATGCATTCTGCTGGCTGCCAGGGAAGAATTTGCCGCTGCCAACCTTGGAGCGCACATCCTCGCTAATTAAATCTAAGGAATCCAGCACAGAAAGGAATACATCCGTGTCTTCTTCGGACACATTTACTAGTTTCTCTCTAATAGACACAGGGAGTTTGTTTTGTGAATCATAATTACGTCCTTGGAAGAAATCGGAGAATCCCAGAATTTAATTTTTGCTAGATACTTCTCGAAGTATCGCCGGAGACTTCCATGCTTCTCATTGAAAATTTCCGCACCATACACCTCCTTCCTTAATCTTTGCTGTACCCCATTACTCCAAAATTTTGCCAAGAACATTTTCTCAAACTCTGCATAATTCCTACACGTGTCTACCATTTCCGTTCCCCATAATGCTGCATCACCAGAAATAAAGCCAGTGACAAACTGAATACGCTGTCTGTCTGTCCAGGTCCTGGGAAATATGCCGGAAAAATTCTTTAGGAACACGATGGGGTGTATTTCTCGTTTCTGCGGATGAAAAACAGGAAAAGTGCGATGCTCAATCACACATTCCTCTTGCATTAAACTCACAATTGTGGGCGGATCATTTAGTTTCCCTACTCGGGACTCAACAGGACTGTCGTTTTGCATGTAATCAGGCGGTGAACGATAAGGAGTTGACTGACATTCGTCACCGTCTAAAGAGTTGTTCCCTATAGTTTGCGTATGTGTGTGCGGATTTTCTACCCAGTTTCTCAGCATTCTGACTTCGTCCACTACTTGCTGCTTCCACTCGGGAAGATCCCGTGTAAGTGTCCTCCGAATCTGTCCCAATTCCGAATCCACTGTGTCTCCCGACTTACCAGGAGCAGCTAAGATTTCATAAGTTACATCCTTGACAGTCTCCCTAAGCTCCTCCCTGACCTTCTTTTCGATAAAAATATCTTTACCATTTATCCATTCACCGTAGTGTTCCGACAGTGCCTCTGCGTGTGCTTTCACGGTGCTCGTAACCTGTTCTTCAATATTGATTGAGTCTATCTGCCTCGACAGATCCTCCACTACACCTTCAATGTCAGATACTGCATTTCTAACTGAGTTTATTTCTTTGGTAGCTGCCTGAATTTTTGTGTTTAATGTTCCAGATACTTCAGCTATTTCACTTTTCACCTGTTTCTGCATTTTCTGACTTTGATCACTGATCTTAGTTTGCACCTCACCCAAATGGGTATTTAATTCAGCCGTAATTTCTTTATGCAGATCTGTTTTGATTGTGCCTAGCTCTGTTTTTAATGATTCGCTTACAGCATCTAATTGGGCGTTAACAGTCTCATTTTGTGTTTTTATAGTCTCATTTACTGCGTCAAACTGTTGTTTCAGCATTTCCATTAACGCACCGAGGTCATTTGTAGCTGCAGCGGGAAGAGTTTGGACTTTAGGGTAACTTTCCCCTGTTACAGACATGGTTAGTTCAGTTTCCACACGGGAACCTACCGTTCGCGATCGTAAAGGGTGTGGAATACTATTAACGTCTTCACTCCCGTCTCCTGTTGTCACCTGTCTCTGTTTACTATCTGCCATTTTCGTCAGTAAATCAGGTGCTACGCAAGGCTTTCGTCATTTGTCAGTGACGTGGTGAGTCCGCTAAGAGCACCGCTCTCGCGTGAGCAACAAATGAAATTCTATCTGGCGAGAAGACAAGATGGAACCTAACCGTTTCAGACAAATGAATGAAGATGCTCTTCACTGCAAATTGCGCACACTATCCACCATGTTGAAAATGCAATACAGCTATACTAACAATGGGGAGAAATAATTTCTATTATCAGACTACGAAGAATTTTACTTTGAAAGATAAAATAAAGCAGATTTTCTATAGCGGGAAGGAGATAGAAAGGATGTGGATCGACTTGGAAAAGCAACGTTGCTACTGAAGCACTACACTGCGTATGCAAAATTCTGACTTACTTTTTGATGGCTTGATTACCGCTATGTTGTCTCAGCAAATTCACGTCTCTTTTCTTTTCTTTTCTCTCGGTAATTAAACTGCGATATTGACCAGCATATTATCCGTTATTCTCACAGAGAGATGATGTGTACATGAAACGACAGAACATTTATTAACACAAACACATAGACAATTTTCCAAGAATTTGAACTAATTTTCGGTCAAGTCCCTGTTCGGGAGCCAAGTGTCATGTTACAAAATAAAAGTGATGTTGTTATTCAATGGAAAGTTGGAAATTGAGATTTAACTAACTGTTTTATCAATCACAATTGGCGTAAGAATCATGGATTGACCATTGTCATAAAATATTGCATTATGAGATGTGAATAGTTTTTACTTGCAGTTTCGCGTAGCTTGAGGCAGTCACAACTAGCGTGCTATTGATTAAGAAGTTGCGTTATCGTCTTTCCAATTACTTCATGATCGTAGATACGATCATACCCGGTTGTGAAGTTATTGTTATGACAAAACAATTTCCTAAGGGACCAGAAAGTTCTTAAGGGCGCAAAAACAACTGTAACATCACACAAAATCACACAAAAGGGAAATTCAATATTAAAGCTGATGCAAGAAGACGATAAAACAGTTTTCTTTTTATCAATGTAACACGCACATTGGACTGCGGATCTTGGTGTCTGTAATATTAGCAAAATGCATATTAAAGTGAAAATAATACTGAGGAGATAATAGAAATGAGCACTGCTACATGATTCAGTATTCCCAGAACAAATATTTATTATAACTAAAACATATATCGTACCTTAAGCTTAATACTACAATGACGGTAGATTTTTATGTCCATATCATGTCCATTGAGCGCTCTTTTATATAGCCATTGTCTTCTTTGAGTCGCTCGTGCGTCGTCACGGTAAGTTATAACAGTTCTTTACACTTCACTCAAACTTAGACATAACACGTTTATATACATTTAGTAAAAATTAGATCAGACTACCACAAATCTGCGTCCGTCTTACTCGAGAAAAACAGTACAAGTCTTTTTAGCGCTCAAGGCTTCATTTGTTCTCCAGCGAACAAAATAGTGAAGGATCGCATATCTATCCGTATTTTTCTGTTTATATTGCCGCCCAAAGACGACGAATTACATTATTTAGAAAATTTCACCGTCGCCATGCGACGCCTCATTATACATTAATCATTATTTATAAACAAGTATTTGCCTTCTGGCTGAAAGTGTTAACTACTCGTATTTGCCGTTTTAATGAAGTCAAAAATAGCGAATATCACATGATCTACATTTAGTGAGCTTGACGATCATACCTCTACGGAATAAATGTTCTTTATTACATCCATGATTTAATTTCATAACTGAAAATTATCTACGGCGTTCTGTTGTTGAATACTACTGCTGTCTGGAGATAGTTGGCCACAACCACTTGTGGTACTGTTATTTATCCATATTGTGTATTTGCTATCAGTTTGACCACCTTGCTTTGAGTTTCTCTTGTAAGTGTGACAAAGTTCAGTATCGGATTTAGATTCTAATCTTCTCGCTATACAACAGATTTTTGCTGTTTTGTTTAACTTCGCATTACCTTGAAGATTAGTATACATTCACTCCAGTCAGAACAACATGCTTTCCTATAACTTCAATACCTTTTGTATGATAATAGGGTAAAATTATACAGGTAATAAAAAAATCTAGCTCTTCGATTTTTTTGAAGTTTCCAATGCTAGCTGCAGGCATGTACTGCACATTATTCGACCTTTGCACTTACCGTAGCTCCGCACACGTACGTCACCAGAAAGTAACTGACACCTGACCTCCTTGACGTACATTCCTTGTTACCAAACTGTCTACAGTGCACAAAGACGCACGGTGAGGTTCAGTTGGTCTATGGACCAATCCAGTGTCTCGTTCAGCCGTACTGAACTGGCACAGTGCTGCACCTTGAAGATTGGTATACATTTACTCCAGTCAGTACAACCTGCTGACCAGTAACTTCAATACCTTTTATGTGATAATGCTGATCGGGAAGGAAGGCCGTCAGCCACAGACTACACTGTCGAAGCAGTCGCGGAACTGATTCGCCGCATATAGCGACTATTGTGTAAGCTGTCAAGCAGATACACATCTCTGTAGGCAGTGCTCTTTCCATCGTGCAAGATCAACTTTATTATCAGACACTTGCTCACGCTGGGTTCCGCCATCACGTTCAACTGCACACAAAGGCATAAAGGTTTTTCGTGTCACCTGATTTCCTTAAGCGTTCCTTCATAGATGGCAGTGGCTTCCTTAAAAATAGCATTACTGGCGAGGAAACAAGGGGCCACCATTTTATACCTGCAATAAACAGAGCGTGTGTGGAGTGGAGCCACACCTTCTCGCCTCTGCAGAACAAACACAAAGTTGCTTCATCAAAAAGGGAAGTCATGACGACTGCTTTCTTCAAAAATGGTTCAAATGGCTCTGAGCGCTATGGGACTTAACATCTGAGGTCATCAGTCCCCTAGAACTTAGTACTTACACCTAACCAACCTAAGGGCATCACACACATCCGTACCCGACGGAGGATTCGAACCTGCGACCGTAACGGTCGCGCAGTTCCAGACTGTAGCGCCTAGAACCGCTCGGCCACTCCGGCCTGCTGCTTTCTTCAGCTGTGAAGGAGTTGTGTACACAGACTTTATATAATAGGCCAAAATCATTAATGTCCATTTGTACTTGCATGCATGTTTCATTTAATCTGAGAATTATTCAATAAATGGAGGGTGATAATGGAATGGAAATCAATAGCAGTGTTTTATTTGATGTCTATCAAATCACAGTGACCGTTCATACTGAGCTCTCTCTAGCTTCATTCCCTCTCAGTTAACGTGCTCGACTCACATGCTTTGTGGACAATTTTTGTGCGCGCGGAATGACACAGAGTGCTGTGTTTGGGACAGGCACGGCACTGAATGTAGCAAAACATGTAGACTTTTTTGCCGTCAGATCACTATGGAGTCTCAGGTGTTTGTTTCGCCCGATGTCACAACCGGGGCCTGATCTTCGGCCGATGTGAGGACAGGAGGCGACTGTAGATGCAGGAGAACTGTGCTTATTCATGTTTTCCTGAGAGTCCTTTGAAGATAAGCATCTTACGGTTTTCAAAATAAACGCAGTTTGCCAAAAATGATCGCCTTATGAGCAGCTTTTGTAACTCTAGGTGCTAGTGAGTGCATCTTTGAAGACGTGAAGCTGTGTGTAACGTGAGCGCATCAGCTGCATCTATTGGAGACAAACAGCAGTGTACCTCTCAGCAACTGAGCAGGTTCCATACTTGTTGCCACGATGGCGCAGTCCTTCACGTTTACCGCAAAATCGTTCAAACTACAGCTGCTCATGAATAACTATAAAGCATAACTACCAGTACCGGTGTGATGAGGCAGTTTCTTGCTCCGCATTTTCAGAATTCAGTGCTCTCAGGCCCAGCATTGCTGTGGTGAATGTATCAGTTTTTCAGTCACTATCTGGTCAACAGTCACTGTTTTCCGTTTAAGGCTAACAAGATTCTAAAGTAAATTTCAGACTGACATTAGCATCAGAAGGGCGTTTTGAAGTAATTCCTCAAAGAAACATATCGAATAATTACACTTTGCATAGACAACTTAATAAAACATTTCACAGTCCATTCACTATCTCTATGAATAATTATATTTTTATTGAATAAATCACTGTGTTAAACGAGAGAATGTTTCTCTTGAAGACCAACCCTTCATATTAAATAATTTATCTGTGTGAACCTCCATATTAGGATCTATAGCTGGGGCCTTTAATAATCTGCAGTATCCATTAAAGCCGTGCATGGTAATCTGTGGCTTCTATCTGAAACGTGTGTCCGGTTCTTAACTCGCTTTATGGGCCAGGGCAACATTACACACGCAGGGAGTATCTGTCCCTCTTTGATGTGTAGTACAGCATTCAATACACTTTACTTGACATCCCAAAATTATGCGCATATTTTTGAAGTCGCCTCAAATGTAGGAGTAACGTTATCAACTTTCTGTCTCTTTTTATCACTACGCGATATTGCCGTTCGCTCTGGTCAGGATCCCGCGACTGTCATATTAATATGGAATGTCCGAGTTCAGGAAGGCAATAATCAACGCCATGTAGTATCTCAGACATCGAGAGGACAGACATTTTGCTCGCTGAGCCATAGATCTTACGGGCAAGTCATACATATTGTCAGAAAAAGGTTTGTTCGCACTAATTAAGTATCTAAACGGACAGTACGATGTTGGCTACATTACCACAGAGAATTGTTGCAGCTTCCCTATACCGGCAGCAGAGGGACGCGAACCGATGGGCACATGTCTAATGGCGACACCGAACACACGAGTGGCACCACATCGTCTTTTCAGGTGAGACCTGATACTATGTGCACTATGATGTAGGAAGTATTCTTGTTAGGAGTGCCCGAGGAAATCTAACTTTGCCAAACAGTGACCATCTTCGTCAAATAGGCCAAGCACCCCTCAACAAGTTATAGTGTTTCACTGAGTACACACCATAATCAGCCCTGGTTTACATAGCTGCTGATTTGGAGAACAAGCATTATGTTTATGACGCGGCCGGTGTTCAACTATTGTCCATGCCAGCACGTTGTCCAGATCTCTCATCCAATGAAAATTTGGAATCATCCGAAGATTTCGGTGGCACACCAATGGTGGCAACACACATTAATACCACAGACATTAGTGATGTCTCGCTGCAGTCTGAAATGTCGAATGGGAGGCAATCCTGAAGACACGGCGTCTCTCTTAGCACTGCACCATCATCACACAGAGGTCAATACAGAGCAAGTCTTCTGCCTAATAAGCAGGAGATCCAAGTTCCAGTCCTGGGCGCTGCAGAAATTTTAATTCATTTCTTCACCTTCTGTCATTATCCTAGGTAACGGTGAGACGCGTGTGATGCAAGGAAAATTTAATTATATAATATTCTAGTTTCGTCAGAAAACATTTGGTTATGAGTTGCAGAGAATTTGTCACGCCACCACCCATTGTTCACTACGACTGATGAACCCATACATATAACCGAAGCAGCATGGCATGACACTTTCCTGTAACCAGAGCTTGACTGGATAGATAGCAGAATCCCATAAACTTCGGTTATGAGATAAATCAGTCAAATCTAAAGTCCGTAAGTAAATTCAACTAAATACCTAGGAATTACAATTACGAACAAATTGAATTGGGAAGAACACATACAAAATGTTGTGCGAAAGGCTAACCGAAGACTGCCTTTTATTGGCAGGACACTTAGAAAATGTAACAGATCTACTAAGGAGACTGCCTACGCTACACCTATCCGTCCTCTTTTAGGATACTGCGGCGCAATGTGGGATCCTTACGAGATAGGACTGACGGAGTACATCGAAAAAGTTCTAAGGAGGGCAGCACGTTTTGTATTATTAAGAAATATGGCGGAGTGTCACTGAAATGATACAGGATTTGAGGTGGACACCATTAAAACAAAGGCGTTTTTCGTTGCGGCGGAATCTACTCACGAAATTTCAATCACCAATTTTCTCCTCCTCGTGCAAAAATATTTTGTTGACACCGTTCTACATAGGGAGAAACGATCACCATAATAAAATAAGGGAAATCAGAGCTCGCACGGAAACATATAGGTGTTTGTTTTATCTGAGCGCTGTACGAGATTGGTACAATAGAGAATTGTGAAGGTGGTTCGACGAACCCTCTGCCAGAGAGTATCTATGTAGATGTAGATCCATTCTTTCTGCAATAGGTGACAGATCTGTATACCTTGTATAACCCCATACCACCTACAAATTCGAGGTGCATTCAAGTTCTAAGGCCTCCGATTTTTTTTTTCTAATTAACTACTCACCCCAAATCGATGAAACTGGCGTTACTTCTCGACGTAATCGCCATGCAGACGTACACAATTTTCACAACGCTGACGCCATGATTCCATGGCAGCGGCGAAGGCTTCTTTAGGAGTCTGTTTTGACCACTAGAAAATCGCTGAGGCAATAGCAGCACGGCTGGTGAATGTGCGGCCACGGAGAGTGTCTTTCATTGTTGGAAAAAGCAAAAAGTCACCAGGAGCCAGGTCAGGTGAGTAGGGAGCATGAGGAATCACTTCAAAGTTGTTATCACAAAGAAACTGTTGCGTAACGTTAGCTCGATGTGCGGGTGCGTTGTCTTGGTGAAACAGCACACGTGCAGCCCTTCCCGGACGTTTTTGTTGCAGTGCAGGAAGGAATTTGTTCTTCAAAACATTTTCGTAGGATGCACCTGTTACCGTAGTGCCCTTTGGAACGCAATGCGTGAGGATAACGTCCTCGCTGTCCCAGAACATGGACACCATCATTTTTTCAGCACTGGCTGTTACCCGAAATTTTTTTGGTGGTGGTGAATCTGTGTGCTTCTATTGAGCTGACTGCCGCTTTGTGTCTGGATTGAAAAATGGCATCCATGTCTCATCCATCGTCACAACCGACGAAAAGAAAGTCCCATTCATGCTGTCATTGCGCGTCAACATTGCTTGGCAACACGCCACACAGGCAGCCGTGTGGTCGTCCATCAGCATTCGTGGCACCCACCTGGATGACACTTTTCGCATTTTCAGGCCGTCATGCAGGATTGTGTGCACAGAACCCACAGAAATGCCAACTCTGGAGGAGATCTGTTCAACAGTCATTCGGCGATCCCCCAAAACAATTCTCTCCACTTTCTCAATCATGCCATCAGACCGGCTTGTGCGAGCCCAAGGTTGTTTTGGTTTGTTGTCACACGATGTTCTGCCTTCATTAAACTGTCGCACCCACGAACGCACTTTAGACACATCCATAACTCCATCTCCCTCATGTCTCCTTCAACTGTCGATGAATTTCAATTGGTTTCACACCTCGCAAATTCAGAAAACGAATGATTGCACGCTGTTCAAGTAAGGAAAACGTCGTCATTTTAAGTATTTAAAACAGTTCTCATTCTCGCCGCTGCCGGTAAAATTCCATCTGCCGTACGGTGCTGCCATCTCTGGGACGTATTGACAATGAACGCGGCCTCATTTTAAAACAATGCGCATGTTTCTATCTCTTTCCAGTCCGGAGAAAAAAAATCGGAGGCCTTAGAACTTGAATGCACCTCGTAGGTCCCAGCTTGTCCTGATCTGTACAATGAGCAACCATTGAGGAAAGCAAAGAAATATTTAGGGAAGAAATTAAACTTCAGGGAGAAGAAATAAAAACTTTGGGGTCAGCGGGGCATTGTATTCTATCGGAGGCAGCTAAGGACTTAGAAGAGCCCTAGTATGGAATGGACAGTGTCTTGAAAGAATAGTATAAGGTTACCATTAACAAAAGCACAACAAGGATAGTGGAATGTAATTGAATTAAATAAGGCGTTGCTGAGGGCATTAGATAAAGAAACAAGACACTGACAGTAAATGAGTTTTGCTATGTGGGCAGCAAATGATGGCCGAAGTAGAGAGGATTTAACACGTAGACTGGCAACAGCAAGAATAGCGTTTCTAAAGAAGAGAAATTTGCTAACATCGAACAATGATTTATGTGTTAGGATGTCTTTCCTGAAGGTATTTGTCTGTAGTGTACTCTTGTATCGGCCGGCCGGAGTGGCCGTGCGTTTCTAATCACTACAGTCTGGAAGCGGGCGACCGCTACGGTTGCAAGTGCGAATCCTGCCTCGGGCATGGATGTGTGTGATGTCCTTAGGTTAGTTAGGTTTAATTAGTTCTAAGTTCTAGGCGACTGATGACCTCAGAAGTTAAGTCGCATAGTGCTCAGAGCCATTTGAACCAATTTGTACCCTTGTATCGAAGTGAAACGTGGACAATAAACAGTTCAGGCAGTAGAGAGTAGAAGCTTTTGAAATGTTATGTTACAAAACAGTGGTGAAAATTAGATGGGTAGATCATTTAATTAATGAGACACTACTGAATAGAATTGAAAGTTTGTGGCACAACTTGATTAGAGGAAGCGATCGGCTGGTAGGTCACATTCTGAGATATCAATACATCACCTATGTCGTCATGGAGAGAAGTGTTGGGGGCAAAAAGTGTAGACGGAACCAAGCGATGAATAGATTATCTACGTCCACAAGGATGTATGTTGCTGTGAGATGAACAGGTTTGCCACTGGACGGATTAGCGTGAAGAGATGCATCAAGCCAGTCTTCGGATTGAAGACCTCAACAAAAGCATTACTTTTAAAGTGTATGCAAAGAGTAAAATGTTTTCTGGTGTCCTAACTGGTACTGCATTTTTAATCCTCGGTTTTTTATGTTTCTTACCCGCGTTCTCAACCTCCACTACATGCTGAGTATTAAGTTTAACAGTAGTCTTATCTAGGGGAGCTGAAGACATCGACAGTCAAGTAGTTCTATGCCTCACTATTGGCATACGAGACGATTTTCGAAAGGGAATGAAACAATGTGAATAAAAATCAGAGATATCAATAATGCAATGAAATGGCGGAAAAGAGCAAACGATGTGAGAGAACGGAGAGGAAAAGATGCTGAAATCAGTTTTCGGACTGACAACCGGATAAAAACTTATCCCTGACTGTGATGTAACATAAAATCGGCACTACAACAATTCAGTCTCTCTCGACAAAGTAAAAGCCGAATGTAACGTAAAGATTCGAATGACGATTTGAAGACAGGAATCTAAACTTATTCGATCTACAATGACTTGTTTCAGTTATTTTCATAACCTGCAAAGTCGTAGCACAAATAACAGATGACCAAGGTCTTCGCGCATGCAAGTGTATACTAAACATTGTATTTACAACAGCATATGAAGTAACAGAGGAGGAGCGAAACACCCAAGGCTCATTAGTCATTAAGTATTTAAATTTCGATTTTATATACGTTCCCGGTGCAAGTGAGAAACTATAATAACGCAACTGTTTTCCTAAGATATAGTTCTCTTATTACCCGATTTTGCGGCTCTAGTTACAATAATATCCGTGGCTGTGACTTCCATTAAAACGTAGCCTTTGTGTGGAAACAACTGTTTTCACGCGCAAGGATTGATCTGCAAGGCGAAATTGGCGGCAAAAGTTGCCAGGGACCAGCGACGTAACACACAGAGAAATTCCTTCAGAACTTTCTGTCGATAGAGACACAGGTAACTACTTTGTTCGTTTTATTATGAGCGATTCTTGATGTGGTAATAGCACGAATGCATGGTCAGCGTCAAATATCGCGAACAGCTATACTGCCACACAGGTGACCAACAAAGTGTTCTCCTGCCGTTTAATCACTACTCATTAATCGGGCTCTCTCGTACGTCTCATCATTGATGACTAGTGAATTTCCGTTGTTCTTTTATCCTTTTGATCTTCTGTATTCAATGACTTACACATTTTTTTGCCAACTACCCAGTTCTATTATTTAATAACCTGTATTTGAAAACAGTAATATCTCTCTTTTGTACCTACGTATGACTCACTTTTGCCTACTACTCGTAATGCGCATCTCTGTCCTATAATTTTATATGTATCGTTCAACTGCTAATCATGTCAAATGTAAATAATTATAAGTACTGCAGATAGTTTCACCCTGACAGGATATCTGCTTGCACAACATGATCTTAAACGGAAGTTTTTATGGCGGTCTCCATTTCAACAGGACCTGTCAAAGTGCAAGGGTACTTTAGACGCTCTCCCGCCAGCAAGCAAAGCATTCTTACACACTTTCATGAGAAAAGCATACCTAAAGAATGTAAAGTTCTTAAAAGTACAGGTATTTAAATTCCGTATGCGCAGCTACCAGAAAATCCGCATTTATCTTATCGCACGAGTTTCGTTTTGTCGATATTAATCGTCGTTCAATGGTCGGCAATGATACATGTTTACGCTTATGGTTTCTTTTTTAGATCTTAAAGCAGTTATTTACCAACGATATTGTGGTGAAATATTATAACTGCAGCATTTCAAGTCTGATTTTCGCTAACATATTTTTGAGGCATTTTTTCATTTACAACACTGAAAATTTCGTAATATGAAATACGACACAATATAGCACCACTAGTATTTATTGGCATGCTTTTGACTAAATGTATGTGTGTGCATTTCTGTATAGGTAGTGTTTACCGACTGAACTACTAGTTTTGATTTTCACTTGATCTAAAAACGTTCTATTCATCGGTGGTTTGTCATAAGCAGTATATTAAGTCGGTGCTCTACCACTTTTCCGCGAATGGGAAAGGTCCAGAGTTCGAGTCTCGGTCCGGTACACATTGTTAATCTGCCAGGAAGTCTAATATACTTTTGTTGATATGTAAATGAAATGGAGAATATTGTAGGAAATAAGTCCGGCGAGGATGGGATAGATCGGGTGGGGGGAGGAGAGTTAAATGTAAAGTAGTTCAAAAAAATGGTTCAAATGGTGTAAGTAGGCTGTTTATGTTTTCTTTATGTAAGTTTGCTGTTTATGTTTTCTTATTGGCAACGTTACATAGCACTCTGTATGAAAATCACTGGCTGTGCTGTGTGCAGTATGTGGCTAATTTGCATTGTTGTCTGCCATTGTTGTCATGAACTGCTATAGCTGGATGCGAACAGCGCATAGCGCTGGGCAGTTGGAGGTGAGCCGCCAGCAGTGGTGGACGTGGGGAGAGAGATGGCGGAGTTTTGATAATCTGTAAGACTGAATGCCAATTATGAATATTAAGGTAAATACATTGTTTGTTCTCTATTAATATCTTTCATTTGCTAACTATCCCTATCAGTAGTTAGTACCTTCAGTAGTTTGAATCTTTTATTTAGCTGGCAGTAGTGGCGCTCGCTGTTTTGCAGTAGCTTGAGTAGCGAAGATTTTTGTGAGGTAAGTGATTTGTAAAAGGTATAGGTTAAGTTGGTCAGGGCCATTGTTTTGTAGGGGTTATTGAAAGTCAGATTGCGTTGCGCTAAATAATATTGTGTGTCAGGTTAAGCACAGGCTTGTATAATTGTTCTAAGTGGACGTTTCACATGTAAAATTGTTCAAAGGGGACGTTTCATATGTCGACCCTTAGCCTAGGATACCTCACTGGAATCTTCTGATTTTTTTCTTGTAGTTTGTGTAATTAGTGTAGATTTTGTTTATTGCTAGTGCGTAATTGTAGAGGGAATCTCCTTTGTAGTTGCAGCCTTTCATTGTTGTACTGTAAAACAGTTGTGGCATGCATGTAGATTTGCACCAAGTATTTCGCAGCTGCAATTAACTAGATATTATTTTCAGTGCTATGTTAATGTGTTCTCCTATTTTTGCTCTTCAAATTGTGTTTTTCTGTGTTATCGTGTGAAATATTGTCACAATAATGGCGTGTGAAAAACGTAACACTCGGCTCCAAAGTAAACTGAGAAACGACAGTGAAGACGAAAGCAATGTGTTAGCGCCACTGTGTAATGAGTTAACTAATGTTCAAAGTAGTAATTTGGTAACTGTGCATAGGGAAATGGAGCGGGCGTCAAACAATGGCGTAGACAGTCAAACAGGTAGTGAACAGGGAAGCATTATCGATCGGTCGGTCGGCAACAGCTCGCCTCAGGAATCCGAAATGATAGGACACAATATTGCAAATACTGTAGATTCAGGTTTTGCGTCCTCACCGTTTTCTCAAATAAGTCAAGACACATTTTCAGCTTGTCAAAATGTGAATGTTGCCGGCGCAAATGCACTGCCGAAAAGAGTAGAGGAACAGATTCCAGACACTAATGCATTGTTATTACAACTAATGCAACAAATGGAACAAAATCAGAGACAGATGGGACAAAATCTTCAAAAGTTAGACACAATGGAACAAAATCTTAAAAAGTTAGACACAATGGAACAAAATCTTAAAAAGTTAGACACAGTGGAACAAAATCTTAAAAAGTTAGACACAGTGGAACAAAATCTTAAAAAGTTAGACACAGTGGAACAAAATCTTCAAAAGTTAGACACAATGGAACAAAATCTTCGGAAGTTAGACACCACACTTGAACAAACACGTGAAGATCTAACTACTGAGTTACATAACATTGAATCGAAATGCCAAAAAGTCTGTAATGACGTAAAAACACAAATTTGTGAGCATTTTCAGCCTATTTTCTCGCGGCATGAAAATGCATTACAGAATCACGAAGCAGCCATAAAAGAGCTGCAAACTATTGTTCATGAAAATCATGAGACCTTGCAAGCTAAAATGGACTCAGTTGCATCTACCGATTCGGTTACGCAACTTGCAAAAACTCAGGAAAACTTAAAGAACACAGTAGAAAGACACATGGGGGAAATTAGTTCATTATCAGAGAAAGTAGCCGAACTTTCGGATCAGGTCACTAACTTATCTACAAAGGTAGATGATGATCTGAATGACACAAGACCCGTAGCCTTCACTGACACAGAAGAGTATGAACAAATTAGAAAATTCAAACAAAATCAAAATCAAATCAACACACAGTACAAAAGAGAAATGCGGGAATTACAAGATCAGCTGACACAGGTAATACAAGAATTACATATTTCAGAGGATACTCGCGCTCCAACACGGGAAGAGGGACATAGAAATACGGAAAAGCCACAAAATAATAGCACAGGGCATTTCGGTAATTATGAAAGAAATTGGCAAGGTATACCGAATTTTGAGATGGAACCGCCGAAACGACGTGACAATGACCGACATGCTACTCGCCGACACGATGATTTTGACTATAAGCTGTTCATTACTACACGTAAATTCAAAACATTTAAGAATTCTGGCAACGACATTCATCCACAAGCATGGCTCCATCAATTCTCTCATTGTTTCCCTCCCAACTGGTCATTGGAGCACAGGTTAGAATTTATGTGTGGCTACTTAGAGAATGAACCAGCTGTAAGAATGCGATCGGTCATTCACGATTGCCACAGTGAAGGAGAATTTTACCATGCCTTCCTCTCAGCATATTGGTCTCAAGCCACACAAGACCGCGTAAAACATAGCATCATGATGATGAAACACTTTGAACAATCTGAATTTTCCAGTCTTGTCAAATATTTTGAAGACATGTTGCACAAGAATCAGTACCTATCAAACCCATACAGCCCCTCAGAACTCATCCGCATTTGCTTAATCAAACTGCCTGAACATTTACGACATATTATTTTGGCAGGACGTTGCAAAGACGACATTGAAGCTTTTCAGGAACTGTTACAAGAACTGGAAATTGACACAGACAGTCGCGGGATGCGAAAACAGGAAAACAATCATTACAGGTCACATCCGTCACAATTCCGTGACGACAGAAACAATAAATGGCCACGACAAACCTATTCTTACAACGTAAATCGTGACCAAAACAGACACCACCCATATGATAACCACTGGCAGAGTAATAGTTACAGGGAAAGATCACCTTTCCGCGGTAATGACTATCACAGAGACAATCAGAGAAACAGACAATATGGGAACCAAAATAACTATTATCAAGGGAGACAGAATAACTTTAGACGCAACGGTCCAGCACGCAGTTACGACTCAGGCAGAAATTCTCCACCACATGACCGACAAGAAAGAAACTATCGAACCTACCGACATGACGACAGACGATATGATCGTAACGACAGACCTGAATTGCATCAGAACTGGCGAGTTTTAAACAGAGCTGGGCCCTCTGGGCAAGGCGAATTTGTGGAAGTTAGGTCTCCAAATCCCAATAACGACGCGCGCCAACAAAGAGACAATAGGCGATGACTCACACCGCTGGCAGCCACAATATGTACTTATGAAACTGATGACGCCGCTGCCGTAGCTAGTAATTACGTAAAAATGGAAGACATTAGGGACATCTTACTCCAGGAACACGACGTAAAACATAACAACATTGCATATCCTGTGATTCATATTACTGTAAATGACGTAAAATTTACGGCAGTACTTGACTCTGGCAGTCCCATTTCAGTAATTAGCGAAACAGCTTTTAGCAAATGCAACAAAGCGAACGATTGCCCCACACTTCCGTTACGTAAGATTAAATTACAAGGTGCAATCTTTGGAAAAAGTGTAGATGTACGCCAACAAACCAATTTAGAATTCTTTTGTCAAAGCCACAGCTTCTCTATGAACTTCCTTATTGTTCCATTATTGTCGACGGAAATTATACTGGGAGTAGACTTTTTGAATGAATACAAAGCAATCTTAAGCTTTCACGATGCTGAAATAAGTTTAGAGAAAGAAGGTAAGTCAATAGCTTTGAAATTTGAAGACTGGCTCTCAAACCATGATGAGGAAATTAATCGGCTTTACGTTCTGTTAGACAACAGTTCGGAATTTTCTACGGAAGTAGACACCAACAATCACTCTGCAAGTACTGACAGGGTTGACATCGACGGCATATTTGAAATTAATGAGTTAATTCAGAATAAAATTCAGACAATTGAGAATTGTAATGACACTGATAGGCAGGACCTTTTTGAGATTTTACAAGCACATTCCACAGTTTTTACTCACAAAACAGGAACAATCAAGGGGTTTCAATACCAATTTCGTGTTCGTGAGCATACTAAATTTTGTGTTAGACCATACGTAATTCCGGCGCATTATAGGGACCGTGTTAGAACAGAAATACAATCTATGCTTGACGAGGGCATTATTGAGCCTGCAGTAAGCTCATACAACAATCCGTTACATGTTGTTGAGAAGAAAAATGGATCGATCAGACTTGTCTTAGATTCGAGACAAATCAATACTATCATTATTTCTGAAACAGACAGGCCGCAGACGATGGAAGAACTTCTTCAAAATTTTAATGGTGTAAAAGTGTTGTCTTCCATTGATCTCAGATCCAGCTTTTATCAGATCGAACTTCATCCAGAATGTAGAAAATACACAGCTTTCCTTTGTTTCGGCGTTTGTTATCAGTTTCGGAAACTTCCTTTTGGTTTGAACATTTCTTCAGCAGCATTCATTCGCGGGTTAAATTCCATATTACCTGAGTTCTTAAAACGTCACATCACCTTATATGTGGACGATATTCTAATAGCAGAAGCTTCATGGGAACAACATAACCGCATACTCAACAGTTTGTTACGTATTTTTGCAGAATCTGGAATTACAGTTAACTTGGAAAAGTCTGAATTCGGTAGGACGAAGGTGAAGTTTTTGGGACATATTATTTCTTCTGAAGGCATTCAGCCGGATCCTGAAAAGTTAGAAGCAATTAGAGCCATTCCAGTTCCATCCACAAAAAAACAAGTCCGCAGTTTTCTAGGTCTCGTAAATTTTTACCGTCGTTTTCTGAATATGCAAATTCTAGTTACACCAAAACTTTGTTCTCTCACTGGAAAAAATACTATTTGGAACTGGGACGAACAAGCACAGTTGGAATTCAATTCTTTGAAAGAAGCGTTACTTCACGCGCCAATACTAGCTCATCCAGATCTGTCACAAGATTTCTGCCTTAGCACGGATTCTTCCAAAGTTGGTCTTGGTGCCCATTTATTTCAAGAAGCCATAGAAAATGACACTACCATACAGAAAACCATTGCTTTTGCTAGCCGAGTGCTAACAAAATCTGAAAAAAATTATTCCGTTACTGAATTAGAAGCTTTAGCTATCGTTTGGGCATTTAACAAATTTCGTTTCTTTCTTTCTGGTAAGCACGTAAAAGTATACAGTGATCATCGTGCATTACAGTTTCTTATGTCTTCAAAATTAAATCATGATAGGTTAAAACGTTGGGCATTGTTTCTGCAAGAATTCCGCTTCACAATAGTCTACATTCCCGGCAAGGAGAACATTGTTGCGGACGCGCTGTCACGCGCACCGGCTGGGCTTGAGAAAAGTAACACAGAAGGCAACCTCGAGAAAAATTTCAGTATTCTTTACATTCAGAAAGTCGCCTTTGAAAACTTCATCACCACATCTTTAAAGGACATTGCTCATGAACAAGATAAAGATCCGATTTGGAAAGATATCAAAAGTAAATGGCATGAAAAGACACACACTCAGATTCGGCATTATTACCTAGTTAGAAACAACATACTCTTCAAACGCTGCACTGTTGATGACAAGCTATGGGTACTTTGCATTCCAGACGATTTTGTTAATAAGCTCATTTGGTACATTCATTTCAGCTACGCACATTTTGGTCCACGAAAATGTTATCATATTCTTCGAACGACTTGTTATTTTAACAATATGGAAAAGCGAATTCGAAGAGTCTTGTCTATTTGTAAACTTTGTCAAAAGGCGAAACCATCTACTATCTCACATCGTGCTCCGTTGTTTCCTATTATTCCTTCCAAATTAAAAGAATTTGCTGCTGTTGATCTCTTGGGACCCCTTGTCACAACATCGAATGGATTTTCGTACGTTCTAGTCGCTGTTGAACTTACTTCAAAATTTGTTTCTTTCACTCCGTTACGTAAAGCCACTGGACAGTCTGTATCCAACGCCTTTGTTAAAAATTTCTTACGTGAAGTGGGACACGTTAGTAAAGTCATTTCAGATAACGGACCGCAATTCAGATCTGCTGTTTGGTCACGCATGCTTCGGAATCATAAAATCAAACCTGTTTTTATTTCATTGTATTCACCACACTGTAACCCGTCTGAACGGATTATGAAAGAAATCAATAAGCTTTGCAGACTTTATTGTCACAGAAAGCATCAGCATTGGGACAGATATTTACACTTATTTCAAAATGTGCTGAATGAAATGCCTCATGATTCCACTGCTTTACCACCTACTCTTGTACTGAAGAATGTAGAACCACCGAACAGAATCAGAGAGCTTGTACCTTTCCCGAATACACGTAAACTGCGACACAAAGACATAATTGATTTGGCTCTTAAAAATATAAAATCTGCAGCAGAGAAAAGGAGAAAACTACACGGTAAAGCAAATGCAAAGAAATTATATATTGGTCAGAAAGTTCTCATTAAAGCTCATTCTTTGTCACATAAGAAGAAACACTTGAGTCACAAATTCTTTCTAGTTTACAATGGACCTTACAGAATCCGACGTATGCCACATGATAATTGCGTTGAAGTTGAAACTCTGCGTACTAGGAAGAGTAAAGGTTTACACCACATTTCTCATGTAAAACCATTTATTGACAGATAATCTGCTTTTTAACTTAGTCTTTGCAATTTTCACTTCACGCTACTTGTACAATTTGTCACACTGAGAAACTGTTAACATACAACATTTTGGTTTGCTTACGAGTGGATTCTGGATTTGAAGTACTTTCTGTGAGATTAAAGATGACTTATCATTTGGTTTCTTTGACAGCTACACGGTTATATTACGACACTACTAATGTGTGACACAATTTACATTGTTGCTTTTGCGGTGTTTCTGTTTTATATCTGCACAGTTTTTCTGTATTATTCTGGAACGTAAAACATGTTTTAGTAGTAACTTTTATGGTATAGCTACAAGGAGACAACCTTTTCTGTAGCACAACAATACGTTACAGCACAGTACTTTCCTCATCACGGCAATAAGCGTAATAACTAAGTTATCTATACGCAAAGCATTTCACTTTTGTTTATCATGAGGTAAGTACATTGACTTCTGCAGAACTTAGCTTTCGGAGGACAATAACTACGACACTTCCCAGAGATTATCTTACAGCAAGACGCATATTTAGCGCTACAGGACACGTACTTGAGTGATTAATTTTGTACTTAAAACATTTATTTTTAGAGATTTTTGAATTACAAAGAAAGTTTTCGTGATACATTTCATTTCATTGCTGTAAGCTGTAATACCTGAGGGTATAATTACAATAAACCTCAGGGGGGTACACGCCTACTTTGTGTACCATGTGTTTGGCAAGCACAAGGAGCCCTAGCTAATATGGTATTTGCTTATACAACTTTACACATCGGTACCATATTTCTCTAACACATAAATTACACACCTATCTGATCATTTAACAGAGAAAAAAACATCCTTTTACTACGTCAGTGACACATGTTTACGCCATTACAGAGTTGGATTACTTCACACTTAAGAAATTGTACTTTGTCTGTACTTTGTGCACTGTTCATATTTTTTTTTGGAACCATTGTGATACTATGAGAACTTTGAATGATGTATTTGGTAAGGGAGTATGATTTTAAAGTACGTTGGAGGCAGATGACACTTTTGACATGAGCAGAGAATTTTGTTAGGTTTTGAAATTATTGGAGGAAGCTACGACGATTTTGAGATTTGACTGAGGTTTTATGATGTTATTTTTACGACGACGATGTGTATTATGCTGTTGCGGTAAGTTTATGATCCATAAGCTGATGCTATATGAGTTATTTGATTATGCTATGTATCTGTTATGATGAAATATGGAAAAAGTGTCGACGAATAAGGTAAGGAGTAATGAATAGTGGTTAGGGACTCTTGACCTGTGAAATATTTTTATATGAGACTGTCACTGTAGCGGAAACTGCTGTCGTAAATATTTCCGTAAGAAAGTTAAGTGACCACCTGGAGATAATGTGACGTGGGCACCCAGGTGTGTCAGACACCTGGAGAACAAGCCTTTTCAGACGCTCAGGTAGAAAAGAAAGCCATTAGGGTGTGCCAGAGGCACAGGTGGAAGAGAAGGACAAAGAGAGGGCTACACCACTGTTAATGACATTCCTTTGTAGAGGGCATCGCTAATGCGACACGCTCGCTACTTGAAAACATATGATTTTTGTAATGCGTTGTGGGCACACAGCTGTGTCAAACACCTGGAGAATAAGCCATTAGGATGTGCCTTTCATCGCTAATGCGACACCCTCGTTACTTAAAAAATTTATGATATTTACTGAAATGCCTAACAAAATGACAAGAAATATTTTTACATCTGCACACCTGATTATGACAAGAGTCTTTGTACGAGAGTTGAGAGCAATTAACTTATGAAATGAAATGTCACATGACTACTGAATGACATTTTTATGCTTTGGTTTGCGTAATTGCTTATTTCATTTGATATCTGGTTTCCAGCTGTGTTGCAGCATTGCTTTTATAAAATGAAATGCATTTGCTAATGTGAACTCTTTCTGTCAACAGATTTATTAAATAATTATTTTATGATCCACATTCTTTAAGAAAGGAGCACTTGGAAAGGAAAGAACAATAAGAAGAAACTAGCAACAGTAAAACATAATTTTCTTTTCAAGTACATGGTAATATTTTTTACAATAAGTTGTTATGGTGCACCACTTTAATTACATAGACATTAAGATGACCACTTTAATTACATAGACATTAAGATGTGAAAATGCATTTCCCTTGTCTGCATTGTTGTTTTTACTGTAATATTTTTTCTGCTTGAGCTATGTCATGTTTAGGTATAAGTTGCTGCTGTTTGTCAGGCATAGTGTTACTGAATTTGACTTTGTGTTACTCTTCTAAGCTAGTTTTTCTTGTTTCCTGCATTGCCTTATATTAGTTGTAATATTGCACTTGCTTTGCTAATTTATGCTGCTTGCTTTGCCATTTCTATTTTTTGTCATTGATGTTTGTGTTAATTATTTTTTTTTGCTGCATTGCCTCGTCCCTTAGTTTAGCATCTGAGCTCAGTAGATTTAAGTTAGCTTAAGAGGGGTAGACTATATAAGAAACTGACTATGGAGAATAGGTAAAGAATGCAATGCGAAGTTATATGAAAACGATTTGGGCCCCAATGAGTATTGTACAATCAGAAATAATTATTTTGAAAGAAATATGAATAGAATACAGGAACGAGGTATAGGTAGGATTTTCTTGGAAATAAATGATGAGGTAAGCAATGTGTGAACATATAAATACAGAAAGCATGCTTAGATAGGATTTTTTGGTGGAAGCAAAGGTTGAAATAAGACGAACGATCTATGGAATGAAGGGAGATCTCCAAGCAAAATACTGCAGTAAAACAAACCCTGTCCTTTCCTCTTTGCTGCTTTTTCCCAATATGTAATTGTGTGTTGTCCTTTCTTTTTGGTGTTATTCCGCTATGTGTTTGTGTACCCTTGTGTATTTGTGTTTTTCCTGTCTTTATGTGCTTAGCTGATGAGAGCTATGTTGTAGAATTTTTCTAATACTCTGTTATTTTCTTTGTAAAGATGCTTAGACATTATTTATTCTGTGTTGTTTTAATGCTCATGTGTGAAGTTGAATTTTTAAGAGTGATTCTGATCTTTTATGTATGTACTCATGTCATCATTCCTGTAACACTGATGTATATGTTTATTTCTATTGTTTTGTAAAGCCTGCACTACAAATATTATCTGTATTGTTATGTTTTTAATGATGTATTTTGTATCTTTGTAATTGTATTCTTATGTTATATAATTGTAATTGACACCAGTTACTCAAATTCAGTAACTTGTAAGCATTCATTTCACTGCACACATTTCTGTTGGTCATAGTATATGGACAATATGTGAGAAGTAGGGACTGTTAGTGTTTGCACGTGTGTTAATAATTCAGCAAGGGACTGGATAACAGCATTGCTGGTTCTAAGGACAATTCCCAAAAACTTTGTGAATGCACAAGTGGTGGTTATGGACTTGCTCTATTATCCGCAAGACTCTTCAATGGTGATTGTGCACCTGCACAGTCACAACGGATGGCTGCTGGCCATCTCTACGAGGACTACAGTGGGTCTGCATCTTTGATGGCCCACCAATACAATACTCTCTACCAGGACTACAGTGGGTCTGCTCTGTGATGACCTACCTACCAATCTTCTTCAAAACGTCGAATGACTCTGCTGTGGGTTTGCTCCATTGTGGCACATTACCTGTCCGCATGTCAAGAGTCAGCACTGTCTTTCTGTTGGAAGGACAACACTACTTCTGCAAGACTGCATGGAAATCCACTACTTCTGTGTGCAATTTTTTAACTAAAGAGACTTTGTAAAAAAAACTGTAATTACTATTATGATGAACAATCTGGACTGTCTTTATTGACTGTGAAAAAAATTTTAGCTGTTGACCAACATTGTATTACTAAGTGTGTGCATTTGATATCTTTCTTACTGTAATTATGAAAAAATTTTTCAAATCTGTATTGGCCACTGGCCAAAAACATTTGTAAAATTTTTTGTGGGGAGCATGGGGGCTATGTAAGTAGGCTGTTTATGTTTTCTTTATGTAAGTTTGCTGTTTATGTTTTCTTATTGGCAACGTTACATAGCACTCTGTATGAAAATCACTGGCTGTGCTGTGTGCAGTATGTGGCTAATTTGCATTGTTGTCTGCCATTGTTGTCATGAACTGCTATAGCTGGATGCGAACAGCGCATAGCGCTGGGCAGTTGGAGGTGAGCCGCCAGCAGTGGTGGACGTGGGGAGAGAGATGGCGGAGTTTTGATAATCTGTAAGACTGAATGCCAATTATGAATATTAAGGTAAATACATTGTTTGTTCTCTATTAATATCTTTCATTTGCTAACTATCCCTATCAGTAGTTAGTACCTTCAGTAGTTTGAATCTTTTATTTAGCTGGCAGTAGTGGCGCTCGCTGTTTTGCAGTAGCTTGAGTAGCGAAGATTTTTGTGAGGTAAGTGATTTGTAAAAGGTATAGGTTAAGTTGGTCAGGGCCATTGTTTTGTAGGGGTTATTGAAAGTCAGATTGCGTTGCGCTAAATAATATTGTGTGTCAGGTTAAGCACAGGCTTGTATAATTGTTCTAAGTGGACGTTTCACATGTAAAATTGTTCAAAGGGGACGTTTCAATGGCTCTGAGCACTATGGGACTCAACATCTTAGGTCATAAGTCCCCTAGAACTTAGAACTACTTAAACCTAACTAACCTAAGGACATCACACACACCCATGCCCGAGGCAGGATTCGAACCTGCGACCGTAGCAGCCTCGCGGTTCCGGACTGCAGCGCCAGAACCGCACGGCCACCGCGGCCGGCTGTAAAGTAGTGAGATGGAGAAATGTACTATGAAGTTGACGTGAAACGAAGGTGGGAGAGAGAGAGAGAGAGAAAGAGGGAGTGAGAGAGAGAGAGAGAGAGAGAGAGAGAGAGAGAGAGAGAGAGAGAGAAGGACTTGTTTTTTATGTGATGTGTCCAACGATTTTGTATAGTGTCTAGTTTCAACTGTTTGTTGTATGTCATTGTTTTGTGTGTGTAGTAGTTTTCTTGGAAAGTGAGTAGATTTCTGTTTTTATATCTTTCTCTATGGCGCTTGGCTGATGATATTTCTCTATACGGTAGACTCTTGAAGTTCAGTGGTTTGTGCTGCATTTTCATGCTGTGATATCTGCTCGAATGTTCTGTCACTAGCATCAGTGTAGGTTTGGTCACAGTCTTTGTTACTAAGCTGGTAGATACTAAACAGTTCATTTCTGTCTGATTTTTGTTTTAGTTTCCGGAACTGTATCCTAGTACTGAGTTATTCATTTGGTAGGCAATGTTCATGCCTCGTTTTGGTAATATACGAGTATCACCAACTTTTCAATATTATTTTACTGTGGCAGATCCTTGTATGATGTTTTCTTCTGGTTGAGCTGCTTGTATTAATGTGACCACCATTTATATTTGGGTCGTTATTGTATTTGCGTATATGTTGGTTCACTTGTTTCATCTTTTACGGGCATATTTTTCTGTTACGTTTGTATACTGATGTTTCTTTGTATCCATTTTAAACGTTTACTGCATTATAGTAGTTTTTCTTGAAAATCAAAAGTGTTTAGGGAAATGATACAGAGTCTATTATACACTTATATGATTCCTGCTTGTTTCTTGTATGTAGGTGGTTTGAGGCTGTATTTATTATGGAACTGTTGTTGTGTGTTTTCGGTATGTCAAACTAGTGGTAGTGACTGTCTCTTCTTACGATAATTTCCAGGAACCTGAGTTTGTCTTCGTATGCACTTTATGTCATTGAGTACAATATTTACGACTTTTTAAGTCTTGTGTTTTGTTCAAATAAATGGCTCTGAGCACTATGGGACTTAACTTCTGAGGTCATCAGTCCCCTAGAACTTAGAACTACTTAAACCTAACTAATCTAAGAACATCACACACATCCATGCCCGAGGCAGGATTCGAACCTGCGACCGGAGGGACCGCGCGGTTCCAGACTGTAGCGTCTATAACCGCTCGGCCACTCCGGCCGGCTGTGTTTTGTTCTGAGGTTCATGTACCACGTAACTATGTCATCCATATACCTGCACTAGTAGATGAATTTTAAACTTCCTTTTTATTATGGTCACACAAATGAAGAAATTGCTAGAAATAGTTTTCATACACGTCCTCATAGGACGCGGAATTGTGACTGTTAGAAATTTATTATTTACGGTGTCAGTGACATTGTGAAACATCAAAAATGGTTAAAACTGACCAAAGCTCCAAGGCCTGAGGGAATATCTGTCAGGGTCTATACCGAATTTGCACCTAAGTAAGCCATTTTTCTTACGATGGTATACTGTTCATCACTCGAACAAAAGGTTGTTCCCAGTTAGTAGAAGAAAGCATGGGTCACACCCATCTACATGGAGGGTAGCAGAAGTGATGCACAAAACTAGAGTCCATAATTGTTAACATTCACTTGTTGTGAGTGTTAGAACACATTTTGAGGTCACGTTAATGTACCTCGAACAGAGTGACGTCCTTCACGCCAGCCAGCATCGATTCCCAAAACATCGCTCACGTGAAATCCAACTCTCACGTTTTTCACGCGACGTGCTGAAAGCCATGGATAAAGGCTGGACAGGAATTCAGTTTCTCAACCATCGTCTAAATAGCCTGCCTCTCTATGACATTTACCTTGTTCGTAAAATGAAAAATGATCTAAAATGGAAGCCTAATGATGGCATGGACGAGGTGGAGCAAATGTGGCTGCGGGAGATGTGATGCTGAAAAATTTCCGTGCTAGATGTACGTTTGGTAGTGCTTTCGCAGTATTTTGAAAATTATTGATTTTCCCACGTTATACGTGGGATCGCAGCCACAAAATACGAAATGCGGTTATGAATAAGTTATCTTCCAGCTGAAAAATGGTTTTTAATTTCTTTAATGCATAAACGATTTTGGGACTGACAGCCTTACCTTCAGGTACGCCTTAAAATATAAGGGAGTTGGACAAAAATACCGGAACACAGCGACAAATGCATGCTTGAACATAAATGCAGATGGTAGCCATGACTGTAGACTACACTGTATAATTTGAACACAGTGGCACCTACGCAATGTCCTCAGTACATTACAAGAATTAGTCATGGTCATAACAGTGTTCTATGTAGTTGTTATGATGATGATGCTGTTTGGCTTGTGATGCGGTGAACTGTGCTGCCATCAGCGCCAGTACAAAAGCCCAATTTTTTTCACACTCCAATTGTTTACGCAGTCCAATCTAGCCACTATCAGGAATAATGATGATGATGAAATGATTAGGACAACACAAACAGCCAGTCCCCGGGCACAGAAAATCCCCAACCCGGCTGGGAATCGAAACCAGGACCTCGTGATCCAGAGGCAGCAACACTGCTGACAGCAGATGTGAGTTTATTACGTCGGTGCAAAGAGTATTCGAAAATAGGCAAATTATCGGTGCTTGTATGGTGGGTGTATCCATTACCAAGGTAGGCGAAATGTCTGGCAAAAGACAACACACCCGAGATTAATGCCGCATACAGGGAAAGCAGACAAACATCCGCTAGTCACAACGGAGACGACAGTGAGTTTCTAGTGATGGTGACAGACAGTAACTGCAGAGGATTAGTTGCAAAAGCCACTGCAGAGCAGAATGTCATATTCGCTAGTCCTCTTAGCACCAAAACAACATAAAGGAATCTTCATAAGCACTGAACTGTAGGGCGAGCGGGAGTTCAAAAACCACTCAGGGGTGTTGCAAAGGCTCCAAACTGGAAAACCGTGGTGTCGAAGCCATAAATCCTGGACTATGGAGCAATGCCGGCCGCTGTGGCCGAGTGGTTCTAGGCGCTTCAGTCGGGAACCGCGCTGCTGCTACGGTCGCTGGTTCCAATCCTGCTTCGGGCACGGATGTGAGTGATGTCCTTAGGTTAGTTAGGTTTAAGTAGTTCTAAGAGTCTAGGGGACTGATGACCTCAGATGTTAAGTCCCATTTTTGACCAACAGAAGAATGTCGTCTGATCTGTAGGGCCTCGTTTCGCACGGTTTCCAATTTCTGGCCGAGTTTACGTCGAAATAGGGAAACATGGCGGGGGATCGTTGATGATTTGGGCAGTCATATCGTGGTATCCCATGTGACCTATGGTTATTCTGGAGGTCACTCCACTGTCAAGGATTTTGTGACATTTCTGGCTGATTAAGTCCGTCCAAAGGTAGAAGATTTGTTCGCCAATGTCAATGTTGTATTTCAAGAAGACAGAGCTTCTGTTCACACAACTCGTATCGTCCAGGGGTAGTTTTATGAGCACAAGGAGAGGTTGTCGCTTCACTCCTGGGCACCGCAGTCACTAAATCTCAAGTTATTGAGCCTTTGTGGTTTACTTTGGAGAGAAGTGTGCGCGGTCGCTGTCCACCTCCATCATCGTTACCTGAACCTGCCACTGTTTCGTAGGAAGAATGAAAATCGTGCAGGACCTGCATTTAACCATTCCGAGAGGACTGGGAGCCGTTATTATAGCCAGCTGATGTCCAACGCTGTATTAGGCATGGTAATACGGTTTGCTTTTGGCATTTTAATATTTCCTAAAAACCCTGTGCATCTAATCCACGTCAGGTATTAATTTTTCGGTATCGTATCCAGGCGTGAACCCGAAAAAGCAATAGCTAACATCGGCTACGAGTACATGGTACATATACACTCCTGGAAAAGGAAAAAAGAACACATTGACACCGGTGTGTCAGACCCACCATACTTGCTCCGGACACTGCAAGAGGGCTGTACAAGCAATGATCACACGCACGGCACAGCGGACACACCAGGAACCGCGGTGTTGGCCGTCGAATGGCGCTAGCTGCGCAGCATTTGTGCACCGCCGCCATCAGTGTCAGCCAGTTTGCCGTGGCATACGGAGCTCCATCGCAGTCTTTAACACTGGTAGCATGCCGCGACAGCGTGGACGTGAACCGTATGTGCAGTTGACTGACTTTGAGCGAGGGCGTATAGTGGGCATGCGGGAGGCCGGGTGGACGTACCGCCGAATTGCTCAACACGTGGGGCGTGAGGTCTCCACAGTACATCGATGTTGTCGCCAGTGGTCGGCGAAAAGTGCACGTGCCCGTCGACCTGGGACCGGACCGCAGCGACGCACGGATGCACGCCAAGACCGTAGGATCCTACGCAGTGCCGTAGGGGACCGCACCGCCACTTCCCAGCAAATTAGGGACACTGTTGCTCCTGGGGTATCGGCGAGGACCATTCGCAACCGTCTCCATGAAGCTGGGCTACGGTCCCGCACACCGTTAGGCCGTCTTCCGCTCACGCCCCAACATCGTGCAGCCCGCCTCCAGTGGTGTCGCGACAGGCGTGAATGGAGGGACGAATGGAGACGTGTCGTCTTCAGCGATGAGAGTCGCTTCTGCCTTGGTGCCAATGAAGGTCGTATGCGTGTTTGGCGCCGTGCAGGTGAGCGCCACAATCAGGTCTGCATACGACCGAGGCACACAGGGCCAACACCCGGCATCATGGTGTGGGGAGCGATCTCCTACACTGGCCGTACACCACTGGTGATCGTCGAGGGGACACTGAATAGTGCACGGTACATCCAAACCGTCATAGAACCCATCGTTCTACCATTCCTAGACCGGCAAGGGAACTTGCTGTTCCAACAGGACAATACACGTCCGCATGTATCCCGTGCCACCCAACGTGCTCTAGAAGGTGTAAGTCAACTACCCTGGCCAGCAAGATCTCCGGATCTGTCCCCCATTGAGCATGTTTGGGACTGGATGAAGCGTCGTCTCACGCGGTCTGCACGTCCAGCACGAACGCTGGTCCAACTGAGGCGCCAGGTGGAAATGGCATGGCAAGCCGTTCCACAGGACTACATCCAGCATCTCTACGATCGTCTCCATGGGAGAATAGCAGCCTGCATTGCTGCGAAAGGTGGATATACACTGTACTAGTGCCGACATTGTGCATGCTCTGTTGCCTGTGTCTATGTGCCTGTGGTTCTGTCAGTGTGATCATGTGATGTATCTGACCCCAGGAATGTGTCAATAAAGTTTCCCCTTCCAGGGACAATGAATTCACGGTGTTCTTATTTCAATTTCCAGGGGTGTAATTAAACTCTCGCTACCTGAGCCAGTATAGAAGGAAATCTGTTCAGTGTGTGGGCACCAAACTTCATAAGAATGATGTTCGCAATTTGCGCTGCACTATTTACATAGTCAGTAGTCTTCGTGTAATGACTTGTAATTAGGCGCTGGTTCTGGTAGGGCTGAAATACATGCATCAGTGTGCACTGCAGCTGCAGACACACAACATGAGTCCCGACAAGGCGTGCAAAGCTTTATTCTTAAAGTTGTTTTACCAAAATAAGAGCTGTAGTGCTACTGCTCTTCATGAGTATCGACACATAAAAGGAATACGGAGAGATGCTACTTTTCGACCGGGGCTGAAGAATATGATTCGGAAATTCGAGTTAAATGGAAATTTGGGAATTGTTCCGAGGAAAGACCGAAGGCTTACTGCGCCACAAATTGTTAAAGAGTTGCTATTCCCTGGCCTAGAATGCTGGGTGCAATGTGCGACCTTCTGGTAGTGCGTGATCCGCATCACGGCGGTTGAACATTTCCTGGTCCAACGGTTCGAAAATTGCTGCGAACAGCTGTGGAATGGAATCTGTAGTGCGGTTCCAGGCTGTCGTGGATCTAGACGATAGTTACACTGAGCAAAATTTGTAACGTAGTTAACAACTGCTACCCTCTTATGAGGAAATTAGAATGTGTTTCCTTCAATGGTGTATCGGTTATTTCTCTTGCACATGTCCCCACAAATATTTCCACTAGTTTTCATTGTCTTGCGAGCACTGGTTTTTCATGAGGATCCTCTCGAGTAGCGAAAGTTGAGTTATAACCACGCTGTACATTTTAAAGTGTTTCGGAAGATGGATCTGGCAGTCCCGAAAACGCTTATACATTAAAGAAATTAAAAGCAGTCCTTTGTATCCGGAGGCTAGTTTACTCACAACCGAAAATTGTGAAACTCGTGCAGTATTCTAAATTTTCTCTTAAATACAAAACTAATTATTCGCGGTCAGAAAAATCTACTGAACGAAACTAAACTCCGTCCGAACAGGCCTTGGCAGGCCCAGCGGTACCGACCGGCAGCCGTGTCATCCTCAGCCCACAGACGCCACTGGATGCGAATATGGAGGGGCACATGATCAGCACACAGCAATCCCGGCCGTATGTCAGTTTACGAGACCGGAGCCGTTACTTCTCAACCAAGTAGCTCTTCAGTTTGCCTCACAAGGGCTGAGTGCAACCCGCTTGCCAACAGCGCTCGGCAGACCAAATGGTCACCCATCCAAGTGCTAGCCCAGCCTAACAGCGCTTAACTTCGGTGATCTTACAGTAACTGGTGTTACCACTACTGAAAGACTGTTGGCTCAACAAGATCTACTGCAGTTGAAACGTCCCCTTAGAACAATTTATACACGACTGTGCTTAACCTGACACACAATATTATTTAGCGCAACGCAATCTGACTTTCAAAAATCCCTACAAAAGAATGGCCCTGACTAACATTAACCTATGCGTTTCACAAATCGCTTACCTCACAAAAATCTTGGTTACTTGAACTACTGCAATACAGCGAGCGCCACTATTGCCAGCTAAATAAAAGATTCAAACTACGAAAGGCACTAACTACTGATAGGCATAGTTAGCAAATGAAAGATTTTGATAAAGAACAAACAATGTATTTACCTTAATAGTGTTGAAAAATCATAATATACGTAGCAGTTCATAATATCCAGTATTACAAATTTCAAATCTCCGCCATCTCTGCCCCACATCCACCACTGCTGGCGGCTCACCTCCAACTGCGCAACGCTACGCGCTGTTCACATCCAGCTGCCCAACAATACAATGGCAGACAACAATGCAAACTAGCCACAGACTGCACACAGCACAGCCAGTGATTTTCATACAGAGCGCTACGTGGCATTACCAATATAAAAATCTAAACAGCCTTCTTACATAGCCCCCATGCTCCCCACAAAAATTTTTACAAATTGTTTTGGCCAGTGGCCAATAATGATTTGATAAAATTTTTCATAAATACAATAACACAGATATCAAATGCACACACTTATTGATACAATGTTGGTCAAAAGCTAAAATTTTCTCACAGTCCATAAAGACAGTCCAGATTGTTCATCACAGTAAAATTTCAGTGTTTTTTTTTTCTAAGTCTGAGCAGTAAAAGACAATGCACACGGAAGTAGTGGATTTCCATGCAGTCTTGAAGAAGTAGTGTTGTCCTTCCAACAGAAAGACCGTGCTGACTCTTGACATGCAGACAGGTAATGGGCCACAACAGAGCAAACCCACAGCAGAGTCATTCGAAGTTTTGAAGAATACTGGTAGTAGGTCATCACAGAGCAGACCCACTGTAGTCCTAGTAGAGATTTTGGTATTGGTGGGCCACCAGAGATGCAGACCCTCTGTAGTCCTTGTAGAAATAATGGTATTGGTGAGTCATCAAAGGTGGAGACCCACTGTAGTCCTTGTAGAAATAATGGTATTGGTGAGTCAGCAAAGGTGTAGACCCACTGTAGTCCTTGTAGAAATAATGGTATTGGTGAGTCATCAAAGATGCAGACCCACTGCAGTCCTTGTAGAGATGGCCAGCAGCCATCTGTTGTGACTGTGCGGGTGCACAATCACCATTGAAGAGTCTTGCAGTTAATATAGCAAGTCCATAACCACCACTTGTGCACTCACAAAGTTTTTGGAATTGTCCTTAAAACCAGCAATGCTGTTATCCAGTCCCTTGCTATGTAAGAAGGCTGTTTAGATTTTTATATTGGTAATGCCACGTAGCGCTCTGTATGAGAATCTCTGGCTGTGCTGTGTGCAGTCTGTGGCTAGTTTGCATTGTTGTCTGCCATTGTATTGTTGGGCAGCTGGATGTGAACAGCGCGTAGCGTTGCGCAGTTGGAGGTGAGCCGCCAGCAGTGGTGGATGTGGGGACAGAGATGGCGGAGATTTGAAATTTGTAATACTGGATATTACAAACTGCTACGTATATTATGATTTTTCAACACTATTAAGGTAAATACATTGTTTGTTCTTTATCAAAATCTTTCATTTGCTAACTATGCCTATCAGTAGTTAGTGCCTTTCGTAGTTTGAATCTTTTATTTAGCTGGCAATAGTGGCGGTCGCTGTATTGCAGTAGTTCGAGTAACCAAGATTTTTGTGAGGTAAGCGATTTGTGAAACGCATAGGTTAATGTTAGTCAGGGCCATTCTTTTGTAGGGATTTTTGAAAGTCAGATTGCGTTGCGCTAAATAATATTGTGTGTCAGGTTAAGCACAGTCGTGTATAAATTGTTCTAAGGGGACGTTTCACAGTTACAATTTGAAGTTCCTGTATTTGGATAAAGGCATATACAGCTTTCAGGACACCAATTCCATCTTCATGTGATTAGCTGCGTACGACGAAACCGCACGAGTTACATAAAAAAATAAACAAATTAACAATAAGAAAGAAAGTGCCTGTGGGCGACCGTATATCACTCGCACAAGACCACCTCATACTACTGGAAAAATGAGTTAATTTTTCTATCAGAGTTATACGGTGTTGTACGTAGTTAAGAACCTTAAGACGGGAATAGTCTTCAGAAAACCGGGTAGTGCATATGTCTTTATCGAATTAAAAGAACTTTGAAAAACAGCCGCAACTGATTTTATCCACCATGAAGAATCCAAGTAACAGTTCTGGTTGTCAAAAAATGGTTCAAATGGCTCTGAGCACTATGGGACTTATCATCTGAGTCATCAGTCCCCTAGAACTTAGAACTACTCAAACCTAACTAACCTAAGGAAATCACACCCAGATCCATGCCCCAGGCAGGATTCGAACCTGCGACCGTAGCAGTCGCGCGGTTCCAGACTGAAGTGCCTAGAACCGCTCGGCCACTTCGGGCGGCCCAAATGAATTTTGTAACTGTCGTCATTCCTTGGCTTTCCATGGCGTCTTTGAAATGTTTAATGGTTATCTTCATCTACTTTTACAGCCATTTTTTGCAAACCATTGTGAAGACCTTGGGAAAGAGTATTTCACATTGTACCTTATGTTAGGGTCCTTTCGCTAACTGAGCGCGGATAGAATCACTGCTTAATTGAGTCTGTGCCCACTGTAAGTAGTTTAATGTGGCCTTTTCTATGGATACACGAATGATACATGAGGAGCTGTGCTATACACCTAAATTCCGTAATTGATACACGTAATTGAAAGTAGGGTTTCGTGGTAATAAGCATTGTAAAAGTAACTGGTAGCTGTCTTATTGCGAAACAGTGCGTAATCAGTGAATTAATGAAACATATCGAATACGCTTCCTGCAGCTCCCTCAGCAGTCTGTTAGTGCGAAGTTGAGGTTCGCGGACTTTTCGGAGCGAGGTAGCGGCCGGCAGGACGAAGTTCAGCGGGAAGAAGAGTCAATTAAGTAGAGCCGATTATTGAGGCAGGTCTGCGTCCTGAGCGCCGCCTTTATTGGAAGAGAGTTTTATTAAATGGCTTTGCTTCGTTGGAGATGACGGTTATGAGGGCAGGACGGCTAGGTCCCATCCACCCCTCTTACGCCTGCGACCGTACCCCACTTGCGAGGAAGAACGATGAGTTTTCATTCCCAGCACACGGTCCAGCGAAATTGACTTGGGCCGAGATGCGACAGCAGTCTAGTGGGTTTGGTCGAGCTGATAAGCGGACGTAAGGAGTAATTTCTCCTATGTTACTACTGACAAGTAATATTCATATGGACGTTACAAGATCCACTACTCATTAGTGCCCGAAACATCCACATTTGAGGGAGAGTTATCAGAAAAACAAGTTTTACTCTGACGTAGTTTTAAAAGGAACTGATTGACAAGTGTTTCGTTGTACAGGGCTATTACAAATGATTGAAGCGATTTCATAAATTCACTGTAGCTCCATTCATTGACATATGGTCATGAGACACTACAGATACGTAGAAAAACTCATAAAGTTTTGTTCGGCTGAAGCCGCACTTCAGGTTTCTGCTGTCAGAGCGCTCCAGAGCGCAGTGAGACAAAATGGCGACAGGAGCCGAGAAAGCGTATGTCGTGCTTGAAATGCACTCATATCAGTCAGTCGTAACAGTGCAACGACACTTCGGGACGAAGTTCAACAAAGATCCACCAACTGCTAACTCCATTCGGCGATGGTATGTGCAGTTTAAAGCTTCTGGATGCCTATGTAAGGGGAAATCAACGGGTCGGCCTGCAGTGAGCGAAGAAACGGTTGAACGCGTGCGGGCAAGTTTCACGCGTAGCCCGCGGAAAATTGGCTCGTACCAGAACTGGAGACCGACAGCGCCGACTTCATCTTTCAAAAGGATGGTGCTCCACCCCACTTCCATCATGATGTTCGGCATTTCTTAAACAGGAGATTGGATAACAGATGGATCGGTCGTGGTGGAGATCATGATCAGCAATTCATGTCATGGCCTCCACGCTCTCCCGACTTAACCCCATGCGATTTCTTTCTGTGGGGTTATGTGAAAGATTCAGTGTTTAAACCTCCTCTACCAAGAAACGTGCCAGAACTGCGATCTCGCATCAACGATGCTTTCGAACTCATTGATGCGGAAATGCTGCGCCGAGTGTGGGAGGAACTTGATTATCGGCTTGATGTCTGCCGAATCACTAAAGGAGCACATATCGAACATTTGTGAATGCCTAAAAAAACTTTTTGAGTTTTTGTATGTGTGTGCAAAGCATTGTGAAAATATCTCAAATAATAAAGTTATTGTAGAGCTGTGAAATCGCTTCAATCATTTGTAATAACCCTGTAAGTATAGGAAAGAAGGGGGTTATACAAGAGCAATGTAATTTGATCAACCCATAATTCAAATACTGAGGTGAAACCCTAAAGCTCGTCGTTCAAACTAGAAAAGGAAAACAAGTTCCACAATGCAGTCAGTGTATACGTCTCTGCTACTGAAACATATTTCAAAAATTATGTGGAAAGTATGTGGTAGCTGAATAGTGGAATTTGTTTTCCTTAACGATGAGGAGCACAGCTGTACATCCTACACAATGTGGAAAAGCCTCTGTAGAAGCATTGGGATCAATCCGCGGTTAATCTGAAGGAACACTGGGATAGAGAGGGGACGAAGAGGTAACCCTGAAGGACGATATTTTTCTGCAACGTTCAGTTCCTGCTGGAAGGTTACAGAGGACTTTAGTTGTAAGAAAAAACAGTAATGAATTTGGTTCGACGGTCATACTTGACCGGTCCCTGCCAGGCCGCTAACTTCACAGAAGTTGCTGTCTCCCATCTAATGTATCTATATCTATAGGCCGCAAGCCACCTAATGCGGTGTGGCGGCAAGTACTTTGCGTTCCACAGTCGTTTCTACTCTCTTCAGTTCCATCCTAGGTATGAACAATTGCTGGTCAGATTTCGTGCGACCTTAAATCTCTGAAATTTTACCTTCATGGTCTTTTCGTGAGATATACATTGGAGGAAGCAACATACGAGTGTTAGTTCGCGCTTCGAGAAATGTACGCTTTCGGAATTTTAGCAACATACAACGCCATCGTGCACAACGCCTCTTTTGTACCGCCTGCCACACTGAAGGTACATGAACATTTGCGTGACACTTTCACGCTTCCTAAATGAACCTATGGGGAGACACGCTGCACTTCTTTGGATCTTCCGTATTCCTGTTAGTAATCCTGTTTTGTACGGATCCCACACTGACGAGCAATAATGAATCCTTTATTCGTCGAAAAAGGGATTATAAGTTACCCTTCTTTTAGGTTCTTCCATTAAAACGACACCTCACATCTGCCTTTCCTGAGATTAGTTTTATGTGGTCGTTCCACTTTAAATCGCCCCCTGCGCGTCACTCCCAGATTTGTAATGGATGTTACTGCTCCCAGTGACTGTTCTGCAACGTGTAATCACACAGTAATGACTCTTTATGCCTATTTATCCACAATACGTTTTATTTCTTTATGCTGAGGGACAGCTGCAAATGCCTTCTGCAAACATTGTCCCTCTGCAGGACCTCCAGCATTTCACTATATAGAGTTGCGACTTTTCTGTATGTAACATCATCCGCGAGAAACTACACGGAACTTCCGGCGTTGTGCCCACTGCCCACTGCTTCGCTCGAGTACCCTGTATGCTGTTTTTCACTTTTTTGTTTCTATTCAATCGCATTTTTATGTTGTTCACAAATTACAAAACCTTCTGATCTTTTCGCGCTAATTAAAGCTATATAAACATGGTCTTTTCCGAATCTACTTCTGACCAATAAGCGATTCTTGTAGCAGGGATCCAAAGTTTTTGATAATCATGCTTTTGCTTTCTGGTGGAGAAGCTTCAATGGCAACTTTCATCGCCTAACAAGTATTTCCTTATAACTAACCGAGAATTGAAATAGCAGTTTTCATAAACTTAACTTTAATTTTTTTAATATAACGAAATATTTTCTAAAATATGTTTATCCCTATTGCACTCCCTTAGGGGTTGAATTTCCAAAAACTCTGCAACACGTTCTTCTTTGTTATTTCTAACTGAGAAGTCAAATACCACGTAGTCTTGAAATTCGTTTAGTAGTTATTTAGTAATTATTTACTTTCAAAAAGCTAGTAATTATTTACTTTCAAAAAGCTTTCACCCACTATTTCACCCACTTCGTGGTTCAATTTCCAAACATACTGAAACATACCAAATTCTAGTTTTCGTAGTTCTAGTTTAAAAATTCACCTAATAGCGAAATACTTTCAAAAAACCTTTCATCCCCTATTTAAACCCCCATAGGAATGGAATTTCGGACAGCCAGATTTAAATAATAGTAGATTTACCTTTAAAAATGCTTTCACATTAAAATATTGTGATAATAAATCTCATCCTCTACTTCACCCTCTTAGGGGTTCAATTTCCAAAAATATTGAAACACTTTTTTTTTGTAACCATGAAGTCAAATGCCAATGTTCATACACGTAGCTTTAAGAATACTTTAGTAGTTGTTTAATAATGATATATATATATATATATATATATATATATATATATATATATATATATGATTCACCCACTATTTCACCTCCATAGGGTTAAATTTCCGAAAATAATGAAACACGTATTTCTGGATCTCTACCGAAAAACCAAATACAGGGCTAGCTTCAAAACCGCCTTAATAACGACAAAAAAACTTCTCCCATTTCACCCGCTTAGAGCTGAAACTTCGAAAAATTCCTTCTTAAACGACACCTGCAGCACAAGACACACACCCTCTCCAAATTTCAAGCTTCTATCCTTATCGGTTTGGGCTGGGCAATGATGAGTCAGGCAGTCAGTCACAACACTGCCTGAATCACATAAAACTTGCGCTGCAAATATTGCGGAAATGGAAAGTGCTATTGATGTACGGGTTTCACAGGTTGGACTCGTAATCAGGGGCTCTTATTGGTAGCCAATAAAACGATGGTAATAATTCACAGAAAGAGCATTTCCGTGAAGACATGCACTTTTTAAATGGAACATTGCCAATTGACAATAACAAACTGAAAGAAAGAGTAAATTAGAATGTCAGTGATGTTTGTTGCAAGATTCTCGTGTGTGTCGTTTAAGAGATATCACTTGTCCCATACCTGTGGTAGTATACACTAAAGGACAACACAAGTATATACAATAGTAATGTTGATTCTGACCAGTAATGAGACAACTGACCATCACAGATTGTGTTCAATATGACCACCTGCAGCGGCAATAGACACCTCCATTCTGGTAAGGAATGACTGCTGCATACGTGCCAGCATTTCAGCGGAGATGTCCCCTGGCTGCAGTAATACATCGTTGCATATCGTAGCATGTAGCTGATATGTCCTTGCAGACAGTATCTTTAAGCTTTCCCCACAAAAAAAGACTATAGGCGTCAAATCAGGGAAACGGATCGGCCAATGAATAGTTCCCCTACGTCGAATCCAACGATATGGAAACATTGCGTCAAGACATGCTCTAGTAGTTCGTGCACTATGGGCTGGACAGCCATCATGTTGGTACTACAAGTTCTTCCTAGTGGAACTCTTCTAGCGCCCGTTGAAGATGGTCTGTTAGGTAGCTGCGATACTTGAGCACGTTCAGCGTTCTGTCTTTGAAAAAGGATGTCTATACTTCAGAGACGCTGTCGTTACACCTGACAAAGCCAACGGGAATAGTCAACAGACCAATAGTGCGTATCTCGGCTGCTTACCTGGCCATGATTGATAAATGTGGCTTCATCACTAAACAAGATACATCTGGAGTATACTGTCTTAATGCCCACGTACAGAAATTAACAAGTCTCTCATAACCGTTTCCCCTGCACCTCTTGATGGAAAGTGACGTGACAGGGATGGAACCTATGTCGATGGCGAATGCATAGGATATTTGCCTGACTCATGCCACTTCCTCGTGCATTTGTGTGGGAACTAACGTCCAGATTTACTACAGCGGAAGCAAGACCATTATTTTGCCGCTCTTCTGTCGTTACTTGTTTCCTTCTGTTACGTCGTCTAGGTGTTACACTACCATTTTCATATAATCTGTTGAAGAGGTTGATAAATTATTGCCGAGCTGGTTGACGTCTTGCTGCTTACACCGTACAAGAAAGAGCTGCGTTCTTCCTATACTCTCCACCATGAATGTGGTGTCACCGCCAGACACCACACTTGCTAGGTGGTAGCCTTTAAATCGGCCGCGGTCCGTCAGTGATGGCAGACCGAGCGCCGCCACACGGCAGGCCTGGAGAGACGTCCTAGCACTCGCCCCAGTTGTACGGACGACTTTGCTAGCGAAGCTACACTGACAAATACGCTCTCATTTGCCGAGACGATAGTTAGCATAGCCTTCAGCTACGTCATTTGCTACGACATAGCAAGGCGCCATTTGTCCTTTGCTATGTATCTAATGAAGCATGAACCATCAGACCGATGTATACCAATTATGGATTAAAGTTAAGTATTACATCAACTACGTACTTTATTTAGTAGACTCATCTCCTTTAACTGTTCCAGACCTCACGCCATCCTGCGTGAGCTTAAAGCGTGCATTTCGGCCTCCTCTAGCAACACGGTGTTGGCTCTTCTGCCAACACTACAATGAACATGTCTTTTTTTTCTGCATTGGTAAATCTCACCGTCCATTCACGACTTACTGTACTGCCTGGAGTGACACACTAACCGACTAGCAAGTCACAACGGACTCAAGAAACACTCAAACACGCTGTAAACAAACGTAATAACACGGTACCTAGGAAATGCGCAGGTTGAATGGCACAAACAAAGCCGGTGCTTAAGTTAGAGAAAATACGATGTCTCGTAAATGACTCGTACTAGAATCCTGCAAAAAATACAACTGACATTCGATTTAGCCTACTTTTAGTTTTTTAAAGTCAATAGGCGTTTTATCATTTCAGCAGAGTATGTTTGCACAAAAAATACACTTTCTAAGTATTATTACCATTTGTTGATTGGCTAACAATACGAGTCCCTGACTACCAATCCATTCTGTGGAAACCCCGCATCAATAGCACTTTCCATTTCCGCAATATTTACGGTGTACGTTTTAGGTGATTCACTATATATAATGGTCACACGAACTTATGTACTTCCGAAACCACTTTTATGTCTGAAGATTTCTCTCCAACATTATCAACGAAAAACTGTGTTCTTGTTGATGCGGCCCGCCACGTATTCGTCTGTTGAGCCAACCTCTTCATCTCAGAGTAGCGCTTTCACCAAACGTCCACAATTACTGCTTGGATGTATTCCAAATTATGTTATGCCCTATTGTTTTTACTCCATATCTCATCTCCTATCATCCTGTATTTTTTTCTTGTCAATGTTTTCCATATAGTTTAACATTCTGCGTGGTGTCTGTTTGTTCTATATCGTGTCTCCCTACCACTTTAAGCGTAACGACGCTCGGAGCGTGTTTTTTAGGGAACTGACTAGTTTGAACCTGGGACCTGGCGCTGAAAAGAAGACGCCAGACCACACAAGACATGTAGAGTTCAGAAGAGTTCAGTGAGACTAGCGATGATATAACCAAATACTTAATGATTTCAGCGTCAGCTCCACTGCACTCACTGTAAAAAATCTTAATACTAACTAAATTTAGTGGAAGGGGTTCAAGGCTTTCCTATTTTTAGTTAGCTAGTAAAATAACGTCGAAAAAGCAGTTGAGTTTACCATTAGAAATTTTATTCTACTCACAGAACATTGTTTATAAATTGCACTATTGATAAAAGGAAATGTTTTAATACAAGGTGGTAAAAACCATCTGTGTTCAACGAAAATGTGAACGAATATTCCCTGAGTGGGTTTCCAAGTTCTACAATGGATCGAAGGATAACCTATGCCATATCACATCTATAATCTAGGTTTAATTTAAGTTTCACAAGAGAGAAAAATATCAAAATGGTCTACAGTGATCCACAGTTATCTTTAATTACTTATCTAACTTGTCGTAAATTACAATGGCTGATGTGTCTTCTCATTAACTATATAACTGAAAAATCATCGCGTTTCAGATTTTTACTTCAAGTGGCAAATGTGAACACCATGAGTTTTAATTGACGATCGACACTAGTATTACGCAAAAAGGGGGTGTAACAGATGAGACTTCTGCAGTTCTGAGTGAAGCTTTATGCGCTGTTATGCGGCATTGCGTGCGTTCATTACCTTGTCGGTATTCGTCAGGTGGCGGCGGGCAGCACAGCTCCGCTCACCTCGCCGTCTCGGAAGCAACTCTCTCCTAATTTCTCCTTACTATAATTTACCGAAGTTGGCTTAAAAAAACTATCTGGCTGTGTTTTCATCTGACCAATCATGGTCTCAATGTTAACCTTAAGCTCCAACTACAAAAATTCTGTCTATCCAATGAGAAACGTTATACTTTTCGTGGTGGGGCAATGTTTTTTAAAGTTTCCAATGTAACAGAGACACAAGAAAGTCTCACGCTAAAACTTGCACTGGTGTGGTCCTTTTTGTGTTATCTTTAAGATCTATACTATTCTTCTGGAGGGCTCTATGTTTTAAGATGGGCTAGGGGGTGGTCCTGACGTAACAGGGACGTGAAAAAGTCTCGCGCTAAAACTTGCGGTTGGGGTGGCCCTTTTTGTGTTATCTTAAGGTCTATACTGTTCTTCTGGAGGGCTCTAGCTTTTAACATGGGCTGGGGGGTGGTCCTGACGTAACAGAGACGCGAAAAAGTCTCACGCTAAAACTTGCGGCTGGGGTGTGGTCCTAGCGGTTAGCTGGCGACGTGGGTGTCTGTCCCATATTGTAGGGCCTTCCAGCTTAACACGGTTCTGCCCTCGGCTTCTGTTCTCGTTTCTCCCCACGGAGCTGCGTCTGTCTCGCGGTGGGAAGGTGTGACACGCATTTAGGCATTCTTGTGTTAGTCTGTGGTATTCCATTTGCTCACTCGTTACTCGTATTACTTTGGTTAATTTAATGTCACGATTTATTCAGAGCTATGTGACATACTACTGGATTTGCTTATCATGTCAGGGTTTTCATGGAATGTGCTGGATTTGCTTGACACCTTACGTATCACCACCCTTCGAACTTAATTTTTGCACTGAATTTAGGCAATGATTGAATCGTTGTCTAAGTCAGTCAAAAATTATTCCTTTATCTAAATTTTGTTGCCTACTGTTCAGCCACGTTATTCTGGTTCTATGCTAGATTGTATTACTAATTTATATTTTTATATTCTTCCACATTATTCTCAAAAATGACTAGAGAAGAATATTTTTATGCTATTATTAATTTTTAATTATTTTCTTTCTTTATTTAAGTGTGAAGTTTGTTTTTTAAGATGTATGTTATCGAAAGTGAGGAGACTTTCACATCGATTTTCTTAGAAATATATTTTTTTTTATAAATGTAGTAATTAAGTAAAATCTATTCCTAACAAATTTTCTAAATATCATGTCTAAGTAAAATGTTTTTTTGTTTCTAGACACTCATTTCAGCATTGTTACACTAACAAATAAGAATTATTTCCAAGAATTGCTTTGACAAAGAAATATACATACACAAGTATTGAGATATTATCCTAACAAATGGTACAAATGTTTAAAAAAAAGGGAAAACATCCAACAAGATAATTTTTTATTCTTTGTTTTTATAAGGAAAAATAAGTAAGATATAGTTATTCTTTTATTTTTATGAGGAGAAAATCAGTGGTATATAGTTTTAGTGTTTATTATGCCTTACTTTTGTTCTTTATATACTGTCCATTTCAGAACTAATGACTTATTTTTATCGATAGACTATTTTTTACTTAAGTCCATAGTCAATGACTGTTATTTTGAAGTTCATTAGCTGTCTGGTGTGCTTAACTTATTTAGTTTTTCACATGTTTCTTTTGCACAATTCCTACATCACATAATTTGATTTCACACATTCATACAATCCTATGAATGTTTAAGCATGAGGTTGGCGAATGTTATTTATTTTTTTTTTTTTGCATGAAGGTGATGGACTTGAGCGAGATGGATGTGGGCAAGTATTTGATGTACAGCTTCGTTCGTCGTTCCTTGTTGGCTTTGCAAGTGTGTGTTGATGTTGTGGAGGTCACATAATGGATTGGAGGTGTGAGCGCAGAATCTCGTGGTTTACTGGCTTTCTATGCGTGAAAGTCATCGTTATGTGTCGCTGAAAGCGGTCGTTTTTCGTTGTAATATTTCGCAGACGACTAGTTTACAATAGGATAGGGATTTGGGAAGCTATGTCGTTTATTCTTCACCCATCTTCTTTATTGGTCTCAATCTTGCGAATCTTCAACTTCTGTTCTTCCTGCTTTTTCTCTGCTTCTTACTTGCTTCTTGGTTATTCTCTGGGCAGGATATGGAAGTATTTATTGATAACTAATCACTTTGAAGTTCTCCTCTTAGTAACAGTTTGATAAATTGTTTGAGCGTGTCATTTTTACTTTCTGGAGGTTTTCTTCAGTTTCGTGCATCAGCGTGCTGTTTAATAGCAGTAGTGTGACTTTTACACATATTTTTTTGCCAGTGGTGTCTTGCTAATTACGACCTTTTCTTTCTTGATACTTCTCTCGTTGCAACTTGTGGGTCATTGCATCTTGTCCTTGCTGGAGTTTTTTACAATGGTTCCTACAAAAAGTTTTACTTATAATCATCTAACATATGTCTAGTATCTACATTGTTTTACGCCTTCTTAAAAAGCTTTGTCTGCCCTTGTGGTCTCGCGGTAGCGTTCTCGCTTCCCGAGCACGGGGTCCCGGGTTCGATTCCCGGCGGGGTCAGGGATTTTTCCTCCCTCGAGGTGAATGGGTGTTGTTGTGTCGTCTTCATCATCATTAATCCCCATTATGGTCGGAGGAAGGCAACGGCAAACCACCTCCATTAGGACCTTGCCTAGTAAGGCGGTACGGGTCTCTCGCATCGTTCCCCTACGCTCTGTAAAGAAGCATGGGACTTCATTTCATTTCATTTCAAAAAGCTTTACAAATTTCGGCGCCCTTTCCATGTTACAATTCTAAGATATTTTGAGTCTTAACTTCTAAAAGAATCCTCAAATTCGTTTTTTATTTTTTTGTGTAGTGTCGTGGTGTATACCATTTTAGTATTTCATGCTGTTAGACTATCTACGCTTTATCCCTTCACCTTAATCTGTGGTACTATTGGTGTTATTATTGAAATTACTTTCTTTTTCCCATCTTCCCCTCTATTCATTCTTCCTTCTCCTGACGATCTTTTCTGCAACATAATCTTGAAATATTGTGCTGATTATTTACCAGTAATAAAATTAATCTGCAAACTTGTACTGAAAGTGTTTAATACTGCCAGTCTTAGGTAAAAATACCTCTGCTTTATCTCATAAAATACCCTCTACTTCTCTTTTACTGTGTTCCGAAATACCTTGAGCTTCCTGCAATTTTTCGTCGATTTCTTTATGGACTTCTAACATGAGTTGAGGCGTTCCCCCTTTTGTGCATACCATTCTAATTCTTCATGCTCTTTATCTCGCGTAATTCTTAATTGTTTGTTTATAACTGGTATTTCTTCTAATTTTAGCTTTTGCTCAAAGAGAAGTGTGACATTCCCGAATGTTACGCTACCTTTTCCCATATCTATTATCGCTCGTCTCTCATTTAAAAAATCTGCACCTATAATCAAATCTACAGTTAGTTTAGGTATAATCACGAAGTTGGCTTCGATCTTTTGACCTTGACACGAAAGAGTTAACCTTGTTTGTCTCGTAACTTCCGCAGCATTGTTTCTAAGAGGACCTCTTACTTTAATCTTGCATGTTTTCAGAACTGGCAATTCCTCATTGGCATTACACTGCATGAATAAATTTTCTGAGATTGCACTCAGTTCACTTCCGCTATCAATTACAATACTGACTGGGATATGCTTTACCATGGCCTTCACAATTGGTTGAATTTGAAAGGGTTGGTTCTGTTCTTCTTCTTGCATCAAAGAATCCTCCACTGAATCATACATGAGTCTTTTCAGGAATTTCCCTTGTGAATTCGAACTTTCTGTAGGATAAGCTTCGACTGCTACTTCTCTCTTTCTTATTTCCTCTTCTCTATTTCTTCCTTCATTTACGCTTTCTTCAACATCCTCTACGTTTTCCTCATCCTCGTCAATCTTCTCCTTCTTCGTCGCTACTTCCACATAATCGCATCTAAATGCTCTAATTATCTCTTCATAACTTCCTTTATTATATACGTTGGGTTGTGTGCCCACTCGTAACTTATTTTCAACTTCTGTCGACTGCGCATTATCATCATTTAATTTGCTTTGCCTGGTTTCCATCTCAAATAGCTCTGCAATACTCATTACTTCGTCCTTTCCTCCTACATTCGTTGTGCATGCCTCTGGTAATTCATCTTCGTCATCAGTATTCTCCCAATTAATTTCGTCCCAACACGATATTGTTATTTTCTTGTCTTCGTTTTCATCCGGTCCCTGCGGATTTGTTTCTTCCTTCTTCTATTCTCGTGATAAGATTTTTACTTCTCTGTTCAAGGTGCTGCAATTGTTCTGGGTCGGTGCGTCATTCTCTTTGGCATGGGCGCTTAGCTGTCAATTCGAACGTTTATCGGGGTTTGGTGATCTTACCTCCACCTCTTCTATCTGTATTCTCTTTTCTTATTCAGCTTGTTGATAGTGGTTTCTTTATTGATAATTTGTCGGTCTATTGGTTCTCCAGTACCTGTTCCGGTTGTCGTTATTTCCTCTGTAATATTGTTGCCGTTCCTGGGTGAATTATAGTTATTGCCATATTCTCTTCCAAATCCATAACCGGTTCTTTGTTGAAATCTATTGTCGTTTCTTGGTGCGAAGTTATCACGTGGTTAGTAATTATTGTTTCTTCGTACTGTGTCTTGTGGATTCCACTGCTTTCTGCTTTCGTTTTCACGTGCGCTTCGTCTTTTTTCTTGCGTCATCTTCCGAAAATATGAACTCTAGTTCCCTTAGAATACCTTTAAATGCTTCGACGTCATTGCCTCCGCGACCTACTAATGATTGCTGGTATTTCAATGGTAGCTTCATCGCGCATAATTTAATCAACTCTCCGTCACTGTATGGTACATCTAAGCATTGATTTTTCTTTGCCATTAATTCGAAAAATTTCACGGGACTCTTCTCTCCTGAATTTTCAAAATATGGGTTCTGTAATAATTCGTACTTCACTCTGTTCTGTGCTTCGCTGGACCAATATCGTGAGAGAAACTTCTCTCTGAACTCTTCGTTCGATCAGCATGTCACTGCAACATTCTGCATGGTTTCTGCGACTGTTCCTGACATGTGTGCACATATAAAGTCTAATTTGTGTGCTAGCGCCCAGTGTTCTGGTAATCCTACTCGGAATTGATCAATAAAAGTTCGTGGATGTAATGAGTTTCCTTCTCGAAAGTGTTGAAATTTTCTGACTGTGAGGAAATGATCGTTGTCGTACTTCGTCATAGTTCCATATGAAATTCGCGATTCTTCGCCACTTTTGTTTCTGATCATTTCTCCCGTCGTTCTTTGCGGTTGTGGTAGATCCATTGGATATTGTCCACTGTAACTTTCGCCTACCCTTGCGTAGTATCGTTGGAGTGGTACGGAATAATTTTTTTCCATCGGTTGTGAACGTGTAGCTCAATGCATTGCACTGTACTCTTCGCGACCTGGCTTTCCATTTTCAGGTATTGGTTCGGTATCTTGTGTGGCTAACCTTGCTGCTTCATTGCACGATCCAAACTCTCTTGAAACATACATTTGTGGTTCCGCATGTGTTTGTGATGACGTTTGTTCATCAAGAATTTCGAAACGTGTTTGTTGCTGTGCAGGCTGTCTGATTTCACGTATGTTACTTTCCGCCTGTGATTGGAATCGCAAATGCGTAATATCTCCGTTAATTGCTTGTTTTTCCAGTGCTGTTACAGATACGGATGTGGTTGCAGACTCTGTGCTTGTTCGATCCTGTTCACTATGCTCTTCAATGGTTTGCAACAACTCTGTTCGCAATTTCTGAAATTGTCGCTTCGTTTGCGCTTCTATTTTGACTATGCGGTTATCACATCTTTTCAGCGCTGCTTTTGTGATACGTTTGTGTAACACACTGTTTTCAACAACTTCACGCGCTGTACCTGCTCCTTGTCTAGTAATTTCGTTTATCAGTTTCTCTAGTTTATTGACTTCTCCCTGGGTTTTGTTACGTAATGTTTTGATCTCGTCCTGAATGTCATTACGCAATGTTTGTGCGTCCGCTTGTACCTTGTCAATGTCTGCTCTCAATTGATTGTGACATGCTATTAAGTTTTGTACCACTTCTCGAGATTCTTTTGCCTCGTCTTCAATATGACTTAGGTGTATCAGAATTTTTTTTGTTTTGTTCTTTAATCTCACGCATTTGTCTCGTGGTTTCTGCATTCTGAATTTGAATTTGGTTCGCTATGTCTTTATTTTGCCTTGTCATGGTTTCCGTAATTTGTTGTAATAATTTTGCCAGATTGGTGGGTCCAATTGCGTTTTGTTCCGACGTCCTACGCTCTGTGTTTTCACCCAAGTGCTGGTTCGCAACCGATTGCATTGAATTGTGCTGTGACGCGTTTCTGCTCGCATTCCTTGTACTCTGTGGTGACGGAGCTCTGATTACTTGTACTATGGGTTCTACGTATTCAAGACGCAAGTTAGAATCCTCATCGACTGTCTCTCTACTTTCCTGCTCCTCTGTCGTATGCTGACTTACGTTTTCTATGCCTTGACGTACATTATCCTCGTTACGGTGCGTTAGATGTCCTATTTCTCGCGATACTGCATCGTCTGTTGTACTGTTCTCTATTCTCTGTCCATTTTCATGCTGGGTCTCTACCTCAATTCGGTCAAGGTCTCGATCTGCCATTGCTAATCTTTCCGAATCCCTTATTTTCTGTTTGAAAAGCAATTCACGCGCCCTATTTCGAGTCAACATGCGCTCATACGATCTCACGCGTTTCATAAACTTTTTGTTCACACGACTTGACAATCAATTCACTTACTTGTTGGGTCAGAACCAACTTGTCAACGATGTATCCGCCACCTGTGCGCTTGCATTGAGGAGAAAACTTAATTCTAACAATTTTTAAAATTCATAACTTAATTATGTTATTGTCTCTGCTAGAATTTCTCACTATCTATCGCTGCAGCTACTGTTTTCAACTATTTATGCCTTTCAAAAAAAATATTTTTTATTACGAAAAACTTTTTAACAGGATATTTTTCTGAACTAGTTAGGCATGTGGTCGACCTTCAATCATGGTATTTTACCATCCTGACAGGGTCGCTATTTTTTAACATTCTGCGTGGTATCTGTTCTATATCGTGTCTCCCTACCACTTTCGCGCAACGACGCTCTGAGCGTGTTTTTTAGGGAACTGAATAGTTTGAACCTGGGACCTGTTGCTGGGAAGGAGACGCCAGACCACACATGACATGTAGAGTTCAGAAGAGTTTAGTGAGACTAGCGATGATATAACCAAATACTTAATGATTTCAGCGTCAGCTCCACTGCACTCCCTGTAAAAGAATCTTAATCCTAACTAAATTTAGTCAGTTTCCTATTTTTAGTTAGCTGGTAAAATAAAGTCGAAAAAGCAGTTAAGTTTACCATTGGAAATTTTATTCTACTCACAAAAAATTGTTTATAAATTGCACTATTGATAAAAGGAAATGTTTTAATACAGGGTGGTAAAAACCAACTGTGTTCAACAAAAATGTGAAAGAATATTCCCTGAGTGGGTTTCCAAGTTCTACAATGGATCAAAGGATGAGTTATGCCATATCACATCTATAATCTAGGTTTAAATTGAGTTTCACAAGAGAGACAACTATCAAAATGGTCTACAGTGACCCACAATTATCTTTAATTACTTATCTAACTTGTCGTAAATTACAGTGGCTGATGTGGCTTCTCAATAACTATATAACAGAAAAATCATCGCGTTTCAGATTTTTACTTCGAGTGGCAAATGTGAACACCGTGAGATTTAATTGACGATCGACACTAGTATTACGCAAAAAGGGGGTGTAACAGATGACACTTCTGCAGTTCTGAGTGAAGCTTTATGCGCTGTTATGCGGCATCGCGTGCATTCATTACCTTGTCGGTGTTCGTCAGAGGGTGGCAGACAGCACAGCTCCGCTCACCTCGCCGTCTCGGAAGCAACTCTCTCCTAACTTCTCCTTACTACAATTTACCGAAGTTGGCTTAAAAAAACTATCTGGCTGTGTTTTCATCTGACCAATCAGGGTCTCAATGTTAACCTTAAGCTCCACCTACAAAAATTCTGTCTATCCAATGAGAAACGTTATACTTTTCATGGTGGGGCAATGTTTTTTAAAGTTTGCAACGTAACAGAGCCGCGTAAAAGTCTCACGCTAAAACTTGCAGCTGGTGTGGTCCTTTTAGTGTTATCTTAAGATCTATACTATTCTTCTGGAGGGCTCTATCTTTTAACATGGGCTGGGGGGTGGTCCTGACGTAACAGAGACGTGAAAAAGTCTTACGCTAAAACTTGCGACTGGGGTGTGGTCCTAACGGTTATCTGGGGACGTGGGTGTCCGTCCTTTATTGTAGGGCCTTCCAGCTTAACACGGTTCCGCTCTCGGCTTCTGTTCTCGTTTCTCCCCTCGGAACTGCGTCTGTCTCACAGTGATGATGATGATGAGCGATTGGCGTCATTGGCCGGGAGGCCCCTCGCGGGGCAGGTCCGGCCGCCTTGGCGCAGGTCTTATTACATTCGGCGCCACATTGGGCGACCTGCACGCCGGATGGGGATGAAATGATGATGAACACAACACAACACCCAGTCCCTGAGCGGAGAAAATCTCCGACCCAGCCGGGAATCGAACCCGGGCCCGGAGGACGGCAATCCGTCACGCTGACCACTCAGCTACTGGGGCGGACTGTATCACAGTGGGAAGGTATGACATGCATTTAGGCATTCTTGTGTTAGGCTGTGGTATTCCATTTGCTCACTTGTTACTCGTATTACTTTGGTTAATTTAATGTCACGATTTATTCGGAGCTATGTGACATACTACTGGATTTGCTTATCACGTCAGGGTTTTCATGGAAGGTGTTGGATTGCCCTGACACCTTACAATAGTTCTCTCCTCGTCGATTCTGCAAAAAAAAACCTCTTCATTTCTTACCTTATTAGTCCAGCTACTGTTCAGCATTTTTCTATAGCACAACATTTAAAAGTCTTCGATTCTCTTCTTCTCTGGTTTTATTGCACTGCATGATTTACTACGCCATCTTCAGGCCCTGTATACAGAAAATAATGATATCAATATGAAATAGATAACCAAAAATGGGGTGTGGTGCAAGTCCTATATGCAGTGGTAATATGTAATAACATAACAATACCAACCAGTACGGGAAGTTACATAAAGTTGCAGATAAGTTAAGAAAAGAAGAAAGAGAACAGTTTCACACTGTATTAACTTAAACTAGGGAGAAAGTAAATAATTTTTACAGTCGTGAAAAAGGAGTCTACTAAACGAGGTCAATATCTCTTGTTATGCATAGAAAATCACGGTATAATTAGCCTTATTCCGTGATTTTCCCGTAAAAAAACTGGAGTAAAACATACAGTCATATACTGACGAAAACAAATTGAACGTAAAACATTATGCTATCACATATTAGTAAAACAAATACCACATGATGGAGGTCAGCCCCATAACTCCCTGTATCATCATGATCCACGTACTAATAAAAACTAATAAAAGTAGATAGACAGTGCCTGAAGATGGGGTAGTAAATCGCCGAAATTGGTAGCCAAATAAAATAAGTTGAAAATTAGACGGCTGAAAGGAATTTGATTTGACATACTGTTTTCGATAGTTGCTGGAAATATTAGAATACAATGATTTTGCCGAGATGGTTACAACTGACAGAATGTTAATAAAGTACGAAAGTTATTGGATGAAACGCGTGCACGGTCTTCTTTTTTGTGGGAAACAATCTCTGTCAAGTAAAAGCAGATAATACATTTTTCTAAACGTAGAAAGAAAATTCCAAAACATTCTTAAAAGTGAATCTCTCTATGTAAATAACTGAAGAGAAGAATCTAGTTACCATATATATTTTTATGTTGGACGGACAAATACAGATAAAGGGAAGCTAACTGCAAAATTATCTGGTGCAAGATAAAAAATACTTGAATTAATCAACGAAGAAAGAAGTAGAGAAGGTAGGAATACAACAAAATAAGTCACCTTGGAATATAATAAATATAATGTGCAGAGAAGATAAGGCAAAATGGCTACAGAAAAATATAAACAAATAAAAAATGTAATGGTTATAGAAAGGACAGATTAAGAATACTGAATTTGAGTTTTATGCTTCTTTTCAGATGCAAAAATGTTCTAATGTGTGTAAATACCTAAGGGACCAAACTGCTGAGTTCATCGGTTCCTAGACTTACACAAACGATCTTAATCTAATTTATGCTAAGAACAACACTCACACCCATGCCCGAGGGAGGACTCGAACGTCCGGGGGAGGCTCGCGCAATCCGTGACATGGCGCCCGAAACCACGCGGTCACTCCGCGCTGCTTTCAAATGCATACTTTCAGTTTTATCAGTGCAAATTTTAGTCTGAGACTAATATTCAGTGTAATATTACTTCTTTCCGAGTTCGTGTGTGACTTTTCAAACGACAATTTTTACTTAAGCTTCTAAGTGAAACCTTTAGACTTTATTCTGATTATGTATGTAATGTAACTTTATGTTCACTAGTGGCTGTATGTAGCTATTACTTCTACCGCATATGAAGCTCCTGTGTTGGATCCACGAGCGTTATTAACACACTGTATGCTATCCTCATGAACATAGCGCATCTGTTCTACCAAATGTGAATAATCTCAATACTTTGGTCTCTAATGGAAAACATTTGCACTGTCGCTAACTAAATATCAGAATGTTAGTATAATCTCAATAGAATCACTGTACCCTAAGTGCACAAACCAAGTCCCGTTCTGGTTCTAATAATGACTTTGGATTACCTGGGCGCAAACCAGCAGAATGTTTTAGCTTGCCAGTGTTTACCTGTAATAAATCACGCTGCTCGCAGTTGTTAAAATAATTCTACCTTGTGCCATGTAAGATACTGTTTCACCCAAAGAAACAGTTAACAGTCAGATCTTTCGAAATGCAATGCGAGTCCGAAATACTTTTCTTTCAAAACTTTTGGATAGCAAGTGGGACTTGAGGTTCCGGGTGGAATAATTTGAAAACTAATGTAACCTTAATTTTATGTTCGTTAACCAAACTAGAAAATATGAAAAAACATTCCTACAACATTTGATATTGTTGTTAGCAAATTGTTATAGTTTGGAAGTAAACAGTAAATTTACAAAGTTAGTTTTTCGACAAAGCTTTTATGAAACTTAATTCATTAAATAAAATGTTTATTCGTCATTTAAAAATGGAACGAGGGAAAGAGTGATTTCTTTCTATCTTGGGTTCATGCATTTACAAGATAATGAAACAACGGTAGCCCAACAACCAAACAATGCGAGGCGCGAAAATTTACAAACCAAAATTAAAAATATTCGCTAAACACGACGTCTCGCCTTCTGCAGAGCTAGCACATACGGCTTATTATTACCTTACTTTACCAATTACTAACTGCAGCAACAGCATTATGGAATTTGGCCTCAGCACCAGTAAACAGATCCACTTCAAACCAAGACGACAACCTAGTTTCCCTCTCTCTCTCTCTCTCTCTCTCTCTCTCTCTGCATCTATATCTCTCTGACGCGTACTACCCACTTGACAATAGCACACGCTTTGGATTCCAGAGAACGTCCCTCATAAATGTACTCGAAAGAAACGTTATCTGCATCCAGTATCGTAGACAAAATTTTCAGTTCGAATACTCTAACAGCGTTTCAAAATGTCAGAGAACCTCCGGCGGAATAATCAACAAAGTCGTCTGCCTTATGAGTGAAGGAGGAATTCACCATTTAAACGTAGAGAAGAGAGCGAATAAGGCCTATAAGAAGAGCACTGTCCGTGACGGGCAGAAGGCAGAAGGTATGGACGTCGATTTGGAAGGCAGAGAATCCAGTATTACAGCCAGAATTTGACAGGGTTTTGGAAGACTTGAGGTGACATCAGGTAGAAATCATTAACAACGTTTCCTCGGCATTTATAAACTCTCTGGAGTAAATGGCAGCCAAACGACTATTCAAGGAGGAGATGGACACAGAAAGGCGGAAGAGGAGATGGGCGGAAAAAAATGGTTCAAATGGCTCTGAGCACTATGGGACTTAACATCTATGGTCATCAGTCCCCTAGAACTTAGAACTACTTAAACCTAACTAACCTAAGGGCATCACACACATCCATGCCCGAGGCAGGATTCGAACCTGCGACCGTAGCAGTTGCGCGGCAGATGGGCCGAAACCGAGGGAAGAAGGAGTTGGCTTGTTAGAAGATTGGAATAAATGAATACCAGAGTAACGCCGGGTTTCTCAGCTGGTAACGGAAATAAAAGATAGGTTCAGCAGTGAGACTAAAATCCAAGGTAAAACAATGTCAACGATAAGATTCGCTAATCACATTGCTATCCTCTGTGAAAAGCAGAAATAATTACAGGCCAGTCTAAGAAGAGTGAACACGAAATATAGACTGAGATTAACCCGAAGAAGACGACAGTAATTGAGAGCGTGACAAGAAAGAAGGGACAGGATATTAGGATACATGATAAGAAGTTCGGGAACAACTTGCATGGTATTTGAGAGAGCTGTGTAGGGTACAAATTGCAGAGAAAGATCTATGTTGCAGTATATCCAAGAACGACGTAGGGTGTAAGTACTGGTGTGAAAAGAATAGGTTGGTACAGGAGAGGCAGTAGTGGCAAAACGCACAAACCACAGAACTGATGATCTTAAAGAACGTTTTTTATCTCTTTTCTTGTGAAATGTGGTAACTACAGCTCTGTTCGGCTTTTAGAGTACTAACTCCATACGTAATTTTGCGTATAGTTTCGTCAGGTTGTACTGTTTTACGTTTCCCTCGGATTTAATGATTCCTGTTGTGTCACAAACAATAAAAATTACCAGTATTTAGTGAACTTCATTTGTTTCTCTTTCAATACAACAGTAGAAAAATAATAAAGCATTTGCTGCGTTCATAAAATAAGAAACCTACTTTAGAACTGCCCAAGTATGATCTAGATCAGGACATCAGTTGAAGCGTCAAGTGGACACACTTGCTGGCAACAGTTGTTGAAGTGGACTGACCTCGTGAGTGGCGGCAATGTGTGATCGGACTTGAAGTGGACGGAAGACTTCAATCTAAGACGAGGTTCCATAATCCAAGGTAGTTCATTTTAAAAACGCGACAAATTCATAGTTACAGAATTTTTTAAGAGTTATAATCATGTGAGTTGTGGTCAAGTCTTCGAAGTAAACATTTCAATAACGAATTCGTGAAATCCAGATATTGAAGGCGCCAGTATGCAAGTATCGATATATCTGATTGTCTATACATGAAGTGCACAGGGGCCTAAAGAAAGGATTATTGAGAGGCGGAAACAGGTTATCTAAACAAAATACCTTTCCAAAACGGACAGCCGTTTGGCGATTTTCCTTGGTAAATATGAGTTGTGTGTTGGCATTCTGATGAGAGTATTTTCTCTCGAAACCTGATCTGTATTACGGTGTATTAAATGCTTCCGATTATTGGTTGGTTGGTTGGTTTGGGGAAGGAGACCAGACAGCGAGGTCATCGGTCTCATCGGATTAGTGAAGGACGGGGATGGAAGTCGGCCGTGCCCTTTGAAAGGAACCATCCCGGCATTTGCCTGGAGCGATTTAGGGAAATCACGGAAACCTAAATCAGGATGGCCGGACGCGGGATTGAACCGTCGTCCTCCCGAATGCGAGTCCAGTGTCTAACCACTGCGCTCGGTTTCCTATTATTACTAGTAATGTTTAACAAATGGAACTTCGTATCGTAACGATGGATAATACTAAAGGCTCAAAATAATTTGTAGACCATTGCCTTTTATCGTCTTTTGAACGGACTTATGCAGGTTGAAACCAAAACGACACCGATCATATTTCTGACGTTGTTCAGTGGCATTGTTTGAGTAGTTTTGGTAAGAGGGACCAGCGACATCCGTTGGCTCGACATAGACACTTGCCATTGTAGATGGGTGCCTGAATAAATATGCACTAAATGTCGATGGTACGCGATGTGCATGTTGTTTGATTGTTTGGAAACAATCTTGTTTCATTCACTTACGATGCAGGTAGTCAGCAATAGTAACGGCCACTTCACTCATTCCCCTCACCGCTAAAATTCAACAATGATCGATTCTGTACCGATTTTATTTATTTATTTGTTAATTAGAGATAGCAATACATTACTGTTTGTTTCTGGCCTCAACAATGGGACACAATGAGCGAGGTGCAGCAGTGGTGAACGCACTGGAATCGCATTCGGCAGGGCGACGCTTAAAACTACCGTCCAGTATTCCTGGATCAGGTTTCCCGCGATGTCCCTAAATTTCTTAAGGTAAATGTCAGAATGGTACCTTTGAAAGGACACGGCCGAGTTTCTTCCGCATCCTTCGAATCCGAGCTTGATCTACGTCTCTAATCACGTAGTTGTCGGCTGGACGTTGAATCCTAATCCGCCTTCCTTCGACAATGGGTATGGTTTGGCGCGCACCATGTGAAGCAGATCTTCTGTAGTTGTGTGTGTGTTGTGTGTGTGTGTGTGTGAAGGGGGGGGGGGGCAGTCACTGTTTGTTCACGTGTCTACGAAGCTGTTGGCACTTGGGGTAGCAGGCTCCACTGTTTATTGTGTAGTGTGATTTGTATTACATGTTCGTCTGTCAGTGTATTCAAAAACACATAAAACTGAGAGTAATTGGTAAATGTCACGACGGATGTCTTCTGGAAATGAGACGGACAATTTAAAAGGAACGTATTCCGTCTTCCGTGTTTGACACTTTCTTTGATATTCTATGGGCATCAGAGACCATTCCTGGACCCAGCAGGACAGAAACCTAAGATTAATTACAGATTAGAGATTGTGAGCTGCCATTCTACACAGCCAGTGTGCTAGCAGGAGTATCCTAATTACATGACATTCAGTGAGTAGATAATAGGGGATTAACTTACACGCTTCAGTAGCGATGCTGTTGAATTACTCCGTGTTTTTTCCCGTCCGTTTTGGTAATTGCATATTACAGGTTTTTTGACAGAAAGAAAAGTTGCTATAGTCGAACAGCATAAAGGGACCCATACGCTTGGGACAGATCGCAGTAATCCGCCACACGAGATATCGCCTGTAATCGGTCGCTCACTTCAACACCCGACACACCTACGGTTTGCCTAGCCATTTCAACCAATAATACGAACGCCACTGTGACGAAAAGTTCTTCTATGGACAATGAAGTACTATGTTTATCAGCAGATCGCCACAAATATTTGTAATAAGGCCGGCCGAAGTGACCGAGCGGTTCTAGGCGCTTCAGTCTGGAACGGCGCGACCACTGCGGTCGCAGGTTCGAATCCTGCATCGGGCATGGATGTGTGTGATTTTCTTAGGTTAGTTAGGTTTAAGTAGTTCTAAGTTCTAGGGGACTGATGACCTCAGATATTAAGTCCCATAGTGCTCAGAGCCATGTGAACCGTTTTTTTTTAACTTGAAAGAAGTAAATAATTTGTTGGCAGCTGTAGGTGAAATTACGGAATCAACAATATTTTCACTGACGCCAAGTGGGTTTTGTACATCTTTCCAGTGTTTTTCGCCTATTAGTCGTCAATTCCCTTTTCATTCATTAGTCTTACAGCTTAACTTCAAGTGTAGATGTATCTATAGCAAAGTCAACAGCAGTGCAACTGGTTGCTTGACTGATACTATAAACTGTGTAAGAGGAGCTATGTGGATTGACAACAGACATGAGCACAGCTGTCTAATAGATGTGCCCTTAACATTTAAAGTAAAATATCTATTTAATATTACGGCACGTAATTCTATCTACAGTTCAAATGGCTCTGAGCACCCTGGGACTTAACTTCTGAGGTCATCAGCCCCCTAGAACTTAAACCTAACTAACCTAAGGACATCACACACATCCATAGCCGAGGCAGGATTCGAACCTGCGACCGTAGCGGTCACGCGCCTCCATACTGTAGCGCCTAGAACAGCTCGGCCACCTCGGCCAGCTGTACTTACAGTCGAAAACTTTAATACTGCATGTAATTGTTTCGTAAATAACTCAATAATCACTGTATAGTGGTTGCTGTGAACTTCTCAAACTCTAAGGCGTAAGCTTCTAGGAAGGAAGGAAGGCAGATTGCGTTTAAAGTCCAGTCGACATCGAGGTCATTACAGACGGAGCAGAAGCTCGGATTACGTCAAGGATGGGAAGAGTAATTAGCGGTGCCCTTTCAAAGGAACCATCCCGCCATTTGCCTGGAGTGGTCTGGGAAAATCACGGAAAACCTACGTCTGAATGGCCGGACGCTGGTTTGAACCGTCGTCCTCCCGAATACGAGCCCAATGTGCTAACCACTACCAACCTCGCTCGGTCACGTGCTTCAGAATGCTAGTCACTGAAAAATCGGAGGGTGTATTTTGCACTATTTGTTAAAATAAATGGCAGCTCCAGCTCCCCTTCACTTCTCAGAGTAGATCGTGGTCCCTGAAAAGCCCTAAATCCCAGCATGAAGTTCTTACTCGACATGGGAAAAAACCATAGGAAAAAAAACTGCGCAAACATTCACAGCAACTAAAGAAATGCGTCGCAGCCATATTGCTACATGTTGTGACTTGGCAAGACAGCCAAGCCACTATGATTGGTAGCCGAAAGGCACGCGTTAAGCTCACGCAGGCTGGCGTGAGGTCTGGAACTGGACAATGACGTTATAGTAGGAAAGAACGTACGTAACTACTGGAATACTTAACTTTAATCCATAATTGGTGAACATCGGTCTGACGGTACATGCATCACAAGATAAATTGCAAATGATAAAGGCGCCTTGCTAGGTCGTAGCAAATGACGTAGCTGAAGGCTATGCTAACTATCGTCTCGGCAAATGAGAGCGTAATTTGTCAGTGAACCATCGCTAGCAAAGTCGGCTGTACAACTGGGGCGAGTGCTAGGAAGTGTCTCTAGACCTGACGTGTGGCGGCGCTCGGTCTGCAATCACTGACAGTGGCGACACGCGGGTCCGTCGTATACTAGCGGACCGCGGCCGATTTAAAGGCTACCACCTAGCAAGTGTGGTGTCTGGCGGTGACACCACACTACACGCTGCTGCTAACCGGCCAGGTGGAAGCAACAATCGGAAGCGATCCATTAAGCCGTCGGCACACGGACCGTGCTGTCGAACGTTAACGTTGAGCGTGCCAAGTTCAACGTGCTGCTGAACGCTCAGGAACGATGCGACTTGTGCATACGGTACGTGGGCCCCAACGTGCTATACGTGATCACAACGCACTTCAGCGGCAGTTGCGATATGTTTCTAGCTCTTAAATCACACTGTTTACTTAAACGGGTGCGCGTAAAATTCCCGCATTAACTCTATCAAAACGCACATTTCCTCCATTACCCATGGGCCAGTCGCGTTCTTCTATATGTAATATACACAAATAAAAACTTCAATATCCATGTAAATGTTTTAAGACGAAAAGGAAAGTACCATGTCCAATAAGTAAGAACACAGACTTATAAAATTTCTATTACAAACAGTGTGATACAAATTTGCAATAGTTCTCCACATAAGATAAGCATTATTTCAGCATTCCCACATTTTAGCAAAACCCTAAGGTCATCCTTACTTGATCACTGTTCGTACCCAGGAGCAGAATGTTTACAACATGTGAATTACAAGACGTAAAAGAAAAAGGAGCAAAATATCGTTATACAAGTAGTGCAAGCTGTCCTGTAGATTAAGTCAATCGAACAAACTTACACCTCAAAAGAAGGTGCACTTATATTTACATCACATCAAATACTATAGTATAAACTTATATTAAACTAATAATAATGCATCAGAACCTACTACACGAAAGGGGGGAAAAATTAGACAGCGCGAGACGCGAACCAAAGTTATTTCTTGCAGCTAGGTTGAAATTGGTAATGCTACTCACTACGCTACACTGACAACGTTGGATCCTGCTTGTGTCGTTGCATTGAAATGGCATACTCTCATAACGCGCAAGTTACAATAATACTTTTGCCACGAGTAAGATGTTTCTCGTTATGTTTTTTGCAACGAAACACACAGTTAACAACGGGTTTTCGAGTAATTCTCAATTTCCTGATGCTCATAAACGGCATATCTACGTATAGGCTTGAAATGAGTGCCAATATGGCGCATCACAACTCTGTGCTGAAGGGAGATGGCGTGCATGTGACGTAGGTGGCGTTATGCCATCTCATTGGTCAACGCTCAGCCGCACGCTCAGAATATCTGACCTGCTAGACTCCCGAACGTGCTATTCCACGCTATGACGTCAGAAACTGGGCACGCTCAACGCTCAACGTTCGGATGCACGGTCCGTGTGCCGACGGCTTTAGACTACCTGTGATATCCAAGCGTTCAGCTACCGACACCTGCTCACACACCTGCGATCTAAATGGCGATCGGTCGCCCATGCGCTGCGATCCGTCTCTCCTGTGTGTGGGTCTTTAGAAGATCCCTGACAGCTCGTAGTGCTGTTGCCAACTTACAATTACAAAGCGCTGACGTCTTTAGACGTAAAGGTAGCTATCTCCTGACGTGTATCAACAGTGTGGCGTTGCCACAGAGATGTTTACAAAGTCGCGTTACGGTGTTGGCTGCGATACCCCAGCAAAGCTTTCGCAGCCAGCCCACTGCAATTGTCAGGGGTCAACTTACGTCGACTCAACTGTAGAGTAGTAAATCGAACAAATCACAATTAAAATATTACTCTGTAACGAGGCATTAAGGAGCGTGGGGTTCCGAATAACAAAATATCTAGAAAATGCCCTTGAAGAGTTTCCGAAATGACATGAGCGTGTTGGAGGAAACAGAAATCTACACACAAACATTTGAAAAAAAAAAAAAATTCGAATAGCATCCTAAATGGACAAACAGAACCAGGAATAAAAACCACGCTGATAAATTTTACAAAATTCCTGTCGGTGACAAGTATCTGAGAGCAAAAATCTCTCTCCGTCCGAACAGGTCTCAAAAGACCCAACGGCACCGACCGGCCGCCGTGTCATCCTCAGCCGACAGGCATCATAGAATGTAGATATGGAAGGGTGTATTGTTATCACACGACTCTCCGTGCCATTGTCAGCTTTTTCAATCAAGTAGCTCCTCAGATGGCCTCACAAGGGCTGAGTGCACCCAGCTTCCCAACAGCGCCCGACAGACTAGAATTGGCACCCACCCAAGTGCTAGCCAAGCCCGACAGACAGTTCTATATAATGTAGGATATAAATCGATATTCATAAATTTTAAAGCAAACCATATCTTTGACACACAGATCGATATTATAAAAACTTGGCACAAATGTAACCAAACATAAGAAAACTGAAACTTACTGGCAGATTAAAACTGTGTGCCTGACCGTGACTCGAATTCGGGACCCTTGCCTTTCGCGGGCAGATGTAAAGCTATGAGGACCGGGCGTGAGTCGTGCTTCGGTAGCTCAGATGGTAGAGCACTTGCCCGCGAAAGGCAAGGGTCCCGAGTTCGAGTCTCGGTCGGGCACACAGTTTTAATCTGCCAGGAAGTTTCATATCAGCGCACACTCCGCTGCAGAGTGAAAATCTCATTATAAGAAAACTGTATTCACAAAGTAACATTTACGATCTTATACATCAGTAAAAAAATATAATACATTGTAGCAAAATTATATATATATCCAAGCCACACTGTTGATACACGTCAGGAGATAGCTACCTTTACATCTAAAGACGTGAGCGCTTTGTAATTGTAAGTTGGTAACAGCACTACGAGCTGAACGCTTGGATATATATATATATATATATATATATATATATATATATGCTGATTAACATGAATCCTAAGCCCCCAAAACTTAGGTCTCAATTTAAAAAAATCCCCAAACCTAATCAACCGATACGCCCGATATCTAATAGTTATGAATAGTGCATACCATGATCTGGCCAAATTTCTACATGAAACTCAGAGAAAGTCATTCGTTTTTGTGAACAATTTTTCCGTCCCAAATAGTCACACCTTAGTCCAAAAAATAAAAGATTTAGAATGCAGTTCAGACACCAAGTTAGTTTCTTTCGATATCAAAAATCTTTATACTAACGTCCCCGTACAGGAAACGCTTACAATTGTAGAAAAATATTTACGTCGGTTCAAAAAAGATATTGCAGAATGAGGCGTAGCGCCTTATAACGATCCTGCCTTGGAGGTGGTAAAGTGGGAGGCGTGTCTCAGAGCTGGATAGTGACAGATGGTGATGCGAGACTGGACGCGCACGTAGTTTATGTGTCAGCCGATAGAGGACAATATTGGACAAGGGGACTGTGAGTTTAGTTTCGATTGTGCCCACTAGAGTGCACTAAAGTAATATAATGTTTTTCTTAAACTGTTCTAGTATTTTCATAAAGTGTTATTATGTATTTTTGTGTATGTAAAATGTTATAAATGTGTTTTAACAGTATGAATGATGCGTGAGTGTGGTTTAAGGTTAATATGAAGATAATTGTTTAACGAGTTACGTAGTAGGTTTTAGCGTGGAAACATTTCGAAGAAGTATGGATATGGACAAAGGGGATTTTTGTAGAATAGATTTGTAAAGCAAGTTTATGGTAAAGGGAAAGTAAATTCAGGTATAAATAACAGTAGTAAATAACATTATGCATAAGCAAAACTTCAGCATATTAGATAATTACGTCGGTAAAAAGTACAGTCGTTAGGTTTACTATTTTGCGATTGGTTATTGATGAAAAGCGTGGACTGACGCGGGAGAATGTTATTTTGCTATTGGCTGTTGAGTACACTGACCAATGGTAAAGCAATATTCTTCGCGCGCGTTTCTCTGCTGGTAGAAAAGACTTAGAGTATTCTAGGGAAGAGTAGGAGCCTAGCCATGAAACAGTTCGGACGTGTGTATTAGTAGTTCCGATGGAAACGATAAGATGCCTGATCTAGCAGTGTATCATACATCAGAAGTGTTGGAAAGTGACGACATAATTGTTCCGTTGTGTGTGTAGAAATTTCGAAATTTTTAAGTGAATGTTGTGACGAGAAAAGACATATATTCCACGTGGCGTATTGAGCAGGTCGGTGGCTAAAAACTGTGACTGCATTTGGTACCGACAGACTTAATATTTGGCGAGCATTCTTAATAAAAAACAATCAGCATTTTTGTAGTTACTACGTTTTCGGAAATACAACATCATAAACTTGCTAACGTGAGTCAAAGGTATTATGAGTGACTGTGTTAAGACTAGCACGGGCTGGGCAGTGATACTTGTTCACCTACGTTTCAGAATATATTAATTGAGGACAAAATTTCCAACCTTTCACTTGTGTGAAAACTTTCTCCCGAAACGTATATTAGTGACTTAGATCGCAGCCTGGTTCACATCGAAGTACAGTAGGTTTCACTCGGCTTTCCTACTGATGATCTGCTGAGGCAATGTTCACAGGTAGGTGCAGGTTCGTCGTAGAGGGACGGAAAGTACACCGCCGCCGCACGTGGTGCATCGGTGCCGGGAAACACTAAAGCTGTAGTATTTTGAATCCGCGGTCAAGAGAAAGATTTTGATGGACCGAGCAGTGAATGATAGTGAAGGAATTTAGTGAACCGGTACTAGCAGAAGTTTGAACGGAACCCGTTGCGAATGGCTGGAGTTGCAAGAAAGAAGATGATACGCAACGGCTGCAGTAGCAACGGGAGCGCAGTGAAGCAGCAGATGGTATGTTAGCGGTGACGGCGAGTAGTACAACGGGGCAGCGCGGCTAGCCTACACGACGAGCGGGGGCCCAGAAACTGTTACGACAGCCGCAGGGGACCGGACTCGCAGTTTCAACGCGCCGAGGCTGCAGCATTCGACAAAAGATAAGTCAACTTTGTTACATCTGTTGTGTGTGTGTGTGTGTGTGTGTGTGTGTGTGTGTGTGTGTGCGCCTGCTGAAAGACCGAGATACATGGCAAGTGATAAAGATTTTGTGAATACGGTGAAGCAGGAAGAACTTTCATTCAGTGTGAGTGCTTCACACACTAGCACACCTGAACAGAGAGAAGGAATAAATGTTAAAATAAAAGGAGATGTTTTTGATGATATTTCTATGTTATTTACGGACAGTGGAATTGAGTCTGCTTCAAATATATCTGTTAATGTAAGTAGTGGGGATAATACTAATCCCAAAAGTGACATTAAGCATGAACTCAGTAACGATAAGTTGTGTGATGTTAGTGTTACTAATGTTACTGAATCAAATGTGGCCAAACTGTCAAATGGGATACAAAATTTGGTACAGTTCCGGTGGAACAAGGTAAACAAGAAACAGTGATGCCAAAAATGGAACTAGGAAGTATGCAGGAAATATTTGCCGCTTTAATGGGCTCTATACAAGGACAATATAATTTGGCTGAAAAAATTTATAGTAAACTCGAAAAACTTGACAGTGTTTTTACTGCAAAAATTAGTAAACTTGACAGTCGTTTAAATGAAAATATTAGTAAACTTAATGGTGGGTTTAATGAAAAACTTGAAAAGCAGACTGCTGTTTTAAAAGAAATGTGGGAAAATGGATTGAAGTCATTAGGAAATAAAGTAGATGACAAAATTTCTCGAGTTGAGAATAATTGCAAAAGATCTGTTAGCATTGTAAAAGGTGAATTAACAGAGGCTTTGAATAGAGTTGCTATTGGAAACAAACAAAGAGTAGATGAAATTAAAGAAGGTATACAAAAACTCAGGTTCAAATAGCGGCTGTAGAATCTGTATGTAAAACTGATCACAAAGTGTTGGAACAAAATCAGTTCTGAATCTGACAAATGTATGAATGAAGTAAAAACTGTGTCAGAACGAGTAGATGAGTCTGAAAAAAATTGTTCTTCAGCTAACTAACCAAGTTGAAGAGGTGCAAGGTAGGTTGGATGAGCATGACAGTAGACTATGCCAAGTTGAAACTAACCTCAAACATGGAATTAACAGTAGCAGGTGTAGTTTTGTGGTAGAATCATCTGAAAGTTTATATGTGACTAACAGACAGTTTTTACGTTTTGATCCAATAGGAAATGTGCATCCAAAAGAATTTTGGAATGATTTTGATGGTGTGTTACCTAGTTTGTGGTCAGACAAACAAAAAATAGGTTTTATTACGTCAAAATTCTTAGGAGAGGCCAGAACTTGGGGGGTTATTGCTACTGAACAGTACGATACTTTGGATAAATTTAAAGAGGCATTTTTGAAAGAATATTGGAGTAAGCAAAAACAGATGGAGTTATTAAATAGCTTCTGGGCTGGGGAAAAGTTTAATCCCAGAAGCGAAAGTGTAAAAAAGTTCGCTTTAAAGTGGATGACAAATTTGTCATACTTAAACAACAAAATCGAGCCAGAGCAAATTGTTATGGGTTTGGAAGATAAACTGCTTATGCACTGGTAGAACAAACTTATTTCAGCACCGAGGGATGATGCGCGTAAGTTCATTAGTCATTTGGAGAGGGTTGAGAAGTTATTGCATGAGGAGGAATATGCAAATCGTAATGACAGACCACCAAATGATGCAGGACCGCGACATAATGTACACATTAACAGAATTGGCGTGTTCCGTGGAAATTGCAGGGGCAGAGGTGCCGGGAGGTGGCACTATCCTGCAAATGATAGGCGAAGTAATGGGGAACAGGTGCACTATTATCGATCGTATTCTCCCGTGCGGGAGAATGATGTTGCGCAAAGGCACCAGCAGACAGAGGTAAACGTAAGAAACCATACCGAACTACACAATTCTTCAAACTAAATGCCGTCTGTGAAAGGGCTAGCATTTACCAGACGGGAAGTAGTAGTTTGAGCCCGCTAGCAAAACCTTTTGTATGTGTTAATAGTAACCACACAGGGTGTGTAAGGGAGGTTGAGGAGAAGGTAGTAGCAACAGACGAAACGAGCTACTTAAAAATCTGTACGTTTAATGGAGGTTTAGAGGATTTTTTGGATAGACATAAACAAGATAAGCACTGTATTGCAGACGAGAGGGGTGGTGTATTTGTGAAAGATGTGACAGAATCCGATTGCAAGAAAGTGGTTAGCAACCAAGTTGAAGTCGAGTCATGTTCTGAGTAAAGAGAAAGTACATAGGCTGCAGAATTACAGGAAATTAGTGATGCCAGTGTGGAGGAAATATTAGCGTCTATAAATGACGACATTTGTGAGGCGATTAGGAAGAAGCAGGAGGATGGTGACAAAGTGGGGGTCGACCAGTTAATAGTGAAGAAAGGGAAGAGAGAGAGAGAGAGGCTATAATGGAGAATGGCGAAGCGCCAGAAGGGAGTTTTGAGTTGTCACTAGTGGATAGAATACTTAGTATGGGGAAGAAAAGTGATGAAGGTGGTTCTGAAAAAATCTGTGTAATTTCCGGAAATAGGCAAGGTTTCGATAGAAGAGAGGCTGTGAAGGACTTATTGGAGGAGGGTGCTGATACTAGCTAGGAAAGAAAAGTATTGAGTCAATCAATAATTAGTCTGCAAGTGTGTGATGAAGAGGTACAGTGGTTAGCAGATACAGGTAGGGATTTATGTACTGTGATTAAGGTTGGTTACAATAATTGCAAAAAGGGAATGATCTTGTAATTATGCCAGTAATGGGGGGTACAGATTATTGTAGCTACTGGAAAAGTGAAAAAACCTGTAAGACATGAAGTTCTGTTGCCGGTGAAAATAAATGGGGTGGAAATTTTCCATAGCTTCCATATAATTCCTGATTTGTCTATAAAAATGTTGATTGGTGTAGATTTCTTCAACCATTACAAAGGGAGATAAAATTTTAAAGAAAGTGTGATAATGTTTGAAATAAATGGGAAAAATATGGTTGTGCCATTTTTCGAAAAGACTGTGTGATCGATGAAGAAGTAGCTAGTATACCAGTTAGGTATTATAGAATGACAAAGGATTTGGGAGACTACAATGAGTATGGAGATGATTTGGGGGTGGACCCTGACGAAATGTGGGTGGTAGGAGGAAAAATAGAGCCAAAAGTGAAAGAGGTGCCAGATTTAGATGAGGATCAAAGGGAGCAGTTACGAGTAGTGTTACTGAATCATAAAAATGTTTTTTCTTATAAACCTTAGTCAAGGGGTATGAATGCTACTTAAATGTAAAAGATGACACTCCTTTTTTCAAAAAACCTATACCTATCGCTGAAAGACACAGGGAAGTTGTTAGGGAAAAGGATAAACATGTGTAAGGGGGAAAAAACTTAGAAGAGGAGGAGAAAGGAAAAGTGAAAGAGATTAGGAATACTTTCTGCGCCATGTTCCACTTTGGCGAACTGTCAGGACAACGTCCATTGTATCATTGATCATTAGAGGAGGAGGAGGAGATTAATGTTTAACGTCCCGTCGACAACGAGGTCATTAGAGACGGAGCACAAGCTCGGGTGGGGGAAGGATGGGGAAGGAAATCGGCCGTGCCCTTTCAAAGGAGCCATCCCGGCATTTGCCTGAAGCGATTTAGGGAAATCACGGAAAACCTAAATCAGGATGGCCGGAGACGGGATTGAACCGTCGTCCTCCCGAATATTGATCATTAGAAGGGGAACGTGGGATCGTCAAGTCTTGGCTGGCACGTTCCATTGACATTCCAGCTCCGAGGCGGGTTGGTGAAAATACTCTGTAAATAGTTAGCGAAAGTGGCCCGAAAGTGTCGATGTTGGCGAAGGGTGTGGTGATGGAGGCGTGTCCAAAAGGCCGCCGGATCGACGATGTCGTCCCGGAAGAGGTAGTTGATAGCCATGCCACTGATCCATGTGATGGCGCGTCACTTAAACGATGGAAAGCAGGTGGTGTCGGGATATATCATCATGGTAGGAGAAACGTGATGTGGTGGTATTCGGAGGTTGAAAGCCACAATCTTCTGTACGAGGGTCCAGACAGCTGCTGCTGGCCCACACTCAAAACGATGTAAATCTGTATCTTCGACATTACACTTGAGGCACAAGGGGGAGTCCACCAGCGCGATGCGATGCAGTTTCAGTCTTGTTGTATATTTTCCGATGACAAGAACGTACCACGTCGCGGTGGTCTCAGTGGTGTGGTATGGTTGGTGGATCGTTTTCCAAACTGCAGACCATGAAACCTTAGGATGACGTGCTTTGACGGGGTTTCGGAGTGGGGACTTTAGGAGAAAGCGGTAGATGGCGCTGGTGGTCGTCTTCCTGGTCCTGGGGAGCTCGGTGCGTATGTAGCTATATTCCAAAACGAAACGGCTGATGTGCGACACCGGAGGCAGGATGTGTACCAAAGTTGCCGGTGGGCATCTCGAAACAGGTGCGAGCTCGGTGGTCAACATTCCAGTAAAACTATCATTTTGGCTTTTCCACAACCGGAGCATATTATTGGTGTAAAGTGCCGTAGTCCTAGCTCTACATTAACTTATATCGAGGCCACCATCTCGTTTCGGTAAGGTGAGAACTTTATACTGGATTTTGAAGATGTGTCCAGAACATATAAAATACCCGAAAGCCGTCTGTAGTCTGGCTGCCATTGTCGCAGTGATGGACAGAATCTGCGAGAAATGGGCTGCCAGATGGGTATTGACAGAGTGGATCGCCGTAAACCGCAAATAACTGGTTCCATCGCAATGGCATAAAGCACCGTCCACAGCGGGCAGTCCTGCCTTAATGAGCGTTCAATCTGTGTAGGTTCTGTAAGTCTGCCATTGACAAGAAGCCTGGGCCCCACGAAAAAGCCGCATAATCACTTGCGTGAAAGTCGGGGAGAATCGCCATCCGGTCCATCACTGCGTTGAGGAGTGCGTGATTGATGCCGTCAAACGCTTCTTTGAAGTCGATGGAGATCAAAGCGTCTGGCAGTCGCGAGAGTGTTGCCACAGCGATCACAGTTCGATATTGACTGAGGGCTGTCTGTATATCACGATCGCCGCCTAAGGATGTTTGTTCGTGGGAAACAATATCTCTTAAGACATGTCTGAGTCGCTCTGTTTGAAGGTGTGTGAAAATCTTGAAGTCGGAAATGAGTAACAGGATCGGCCGATAACTGTCGAGACATGTTCCTCCTGCAGGTTTCGGGACTGGTACGAGCAAGCCTTCCACGAACATTGGTGGCGGGATCGCCGCTCCGAACAAAAGTTCCCAGTGCATGTCTCTCCATCGTTGCAACATCAGATCTTGGAAGGTTCTGTAAAATTCGAGAGGTAAACCATCCAGGCCGGGAGACCGAATCAGTGATCCTTTGACCACAGGACCATGCACGCCATCGGAGGTCACTTCCGCAGTCAGGAGGGTTGCAGCCGCAGCGTTTAGTGTACAATGTATCTCCTGGGCAACCCCAACAATGGCCTCTGCACCGGCAGGTACTTTTTGATAGAAAACTCTGCAGTGCGTTGTGAAGGCATCCGCAGTGGTAGCTTGCGAAGTCAGCCGCCGTCCATCACGTAGGTCTTAAGTTCTCATTAAAGCCTGTCGGCGTCGACGAACATTTTGAACAATATGATGCATAGAAGATTCTTCACCGTAAATCCTATCTTGGCTGCATGCTCGTACAATGGCTCCCTCTAGACGGCACTTGGTCAAGGTTACAATCTTTGTCTTGATGAGTTGGTGAGCTTCTTTTAAACGATCCGGGGATGGAGGAAGATTCAGGAGCTCGCTTGGAGCGCTACAGTAGAAATCTGTCGTGTGGTGATTCCATCTGGTTTAGGCTCTGCCAAAGTGTGTCAAGGTGCGTTGGATGGCCGGTTTGGCACACAGTGACCACCACTGTGGTCTCGTAACCTATGATACGTTGAACACAAGTGTGCCACGTGTCGGTGACCTGTTGTCGACATTCAGGGTCCCGCAGTAGCCTGACGTTGAGTTTCCAATGTACTGCACTGCGCCATATAGATCGTCTTTGTAAGTTCATGATACAGACGTAGATGTCATGATCCGAAAAGGCAGACAGCCAACGTTCCGCGTCGAGGAGAACGGATTTTAGAGCGTTAGAGATATATATTCTATCGAGTCGGCTGGCGAAGTGGCTTGTGATATGTGTATGCCCCAGGCAGTCGCCGTGCACTGCTCTCCAAGTGTCTAGAAGACGAAGGCGGCGGACGAGGAAGCGAAGTTCCAGACATGTGTACGCTCAAGAACACAGTTGAAATCTCTACCTACAATGAAATGATCGTCACAACTGTGAGCGTTCCCTCCTTTTATCAGTGCCTGATGGGGCGTAGAGATCTATGATTTTGATTCCTTCAACTGTAACGGCCACCCCTCGCGCCATTGGGGGATCTGCGACATCTGAAACTGCAATCCCTTCTCGGAGGAGAATGGCTGCGCCTGTGTGTTCCATAGCTGCCGGGACGGCGTACGTCTCGCGCCATAACACCCGGACTAAGTTGCTGTCCTCTGTTCTTGTAACAGGGCGATGTCGATGTCCGCTCCGTGGTCACAGAGCAGTTGAAGTTTAACATGTGAGCCGATATTATTAGTATTGATAGTAGCTATTCGCTATGGCTGATGGTTGATCCGTGTGTCGATAGATTCGTAGCTGGTGAAGACTGTCGTGGTGGATTCTGGAAGTCCATAAAAGTCTCAGGAGTCGTCGTAGAAGCATACCTCATTTTAGTGTTGGTCTAATGGAGGAGCACATCTCATTTCCACATCAGCTTGAGGTGGGAAACCCAAGTCATGCGCCCATGAAACATGTCCTCCAGTTTTGACATCGGTGAGAGGTGGCAGCTCTGGCCGAGTCGGCTCAATTGCGTCGGTGAAGACGGACGTGCTATGTTCCATGGCTTCTGTGAGCGGGGCTTGCTCACGATACCTGTTGGTCGGCTCACCGTCTTGTGGATGACGCGTCTCCGTGTGTAACGCCGGAAATGCATATCCTCCTATTTCCATCTACTGTACTATAATTTTTTCCCTTGTTTTGTTACCTCAAGATATGACATTTCTGTCTCTTTATATATTGTAATTGTTTTACTGTTTGTATATATATATATATATATATATATATATATATATATATATATATATATGTTTATGCATTTATGTTGGTTTGTTTTGTGAATATTATTTGTATTTTTACGCTGGGTCTGGCCTAGGGAAAACTATGCTATCAAACGAATACATCGATAGGTCGTGTGGAGAACCAAAGTGTTTAGGATCTTTGGTAGTGTTAACTCAGTCGCGTGGAGCGCGGGCAGAGGGGTAGTCTGGCTGGGGTGGTGCAGTGGAGCAGGTGTGTTGTGTGAAGCTCCCGCGAGTTGCCGCGCTTTCGGGGTTTGGCAGCATGTAATTGCGCTCGACTTGTGATGATAGTTTCTGACATGGTGTCGCGGACGGGAAGCATTAGCTGGCGCACATCAAGAGCCCGTTTCGTCTGGTGACTGTGTCGAGAAGAAGGCGCGCCAACATCCAGCTTCTGCAACACCGACGGCCGACAATGAGTGACTGTCGCCACCTCCTCGATCGACGGCTTCAAACCTTCAATCAACCAACAAGGAAGACTGGAAGCACGTAAAGTTTTAGAACTGTATGGCAGACCTCAGATTTTCAAACTTTTAAAAATGTTGCATCACAAAATTACAGCAACTTAGCATGAACGTTTGTTGCTCATTGTCCCAATTGCATTACCAAGCAGGGTCCCTTCCTTTTCTAGAATGAACCCGAGTGTCGTTGAAATTCAAACGCCAGCATCATTCGATTTCACTGCTTTAATTTCAAAGATCAGTTAAGGTATTCATAGCTGGCTACAAAATTTAGATTACACAACCACAAATTAAGTGTGCGAGTTTTGTTTCCATATTTTAGCTTACATGTGACTGCAGCTCAGCTTGGTACGTACTAAATTTTACTATTGTTAATTGTTCAGAATCATTTAATTCAAGTTCAAAGTTAAATCTCTTATTTCTAAATTGCGTAGATTCAAGTAGCTTTCGAAATGATTGTTGAGGTAGTGCAAGACTAACCGTATTTTACTGAATTTCGATGTGCTTCTGAAAGAAAGCTCACTATTAACTTTAATCACTAAATTAACTTTCGATTTTCCGGTTTTATTAATTCTTTTGCTAAATTAAGTCAGAGTGTAGCGAAATTTATTACTTCTGACAAACTTTCAGTTTTCACACTACACGTGTCAACCTTCAGTTGCCACACTTCTAGTGTTGATTATATGTGTAATAACCTTTCTTTTTCAGTTACTATAGTAATTGTCCTTAGGACTGGCGACCGTAATTTCCCCCAAATCTCAAATATCTAATTACCGCTAGTTAATTGTTAACGTAACGGCCGCACATTTACATTCTTTATTAACTTAACCCCTTTCCAAAATTAATTTCCACCAGATTCATTGGCATTTTTCATTTCCTTTAGATGTAACCCTTTCCTCCCTCTTTACCGACAGATTAACTTCGGTGACGATTGCTTTTCCCAAATTTCCATTAGCTACACGCTGTTTAATTTATCACTGTCATTAAGGTCGATAAGTGAGGGGAAGGTTACACGTGGCAGAGGAGAAAGAGTTATTGTGTTCACCATCAGAGTTACGTGCCATCTCTTTGTTCTGCAGAGGGGGCTCAGTGGTCGATTCTGGTATCTTGCTGCGTTTTTTCGTCGTTTGCTTCCGGGAATGTGTTTCCGTGTCTGAGGAAGGAGGAGATTCACGTCGTTCCGGTACAAAAACCGCGGTTGCTATGATGCGGTCTTCAATCTCCATAACACTCTCGCTGGTATCCTTGTGATCTTCTAGCGTGGGTGTGTCCTGCTGTAAGTCATGTCGCGGGCGGCACTGCCGGTGGAAAGATGCTGGGACGCTTCTGCGTGTATCGGTCCAGAGAGACGCTCATGAACTGCGTCTTGTGAGGACTAGACGTGCAGTGGCGCGGCATAGGTTTTTGGAAGGGCCGTTGTGGTTCGGTCGGTGTTCGTATCGTAGGCATTCATTACGGACGTGGCCTTCTTTGCCACAACCCGAACATGGTCGAGGTTGTCCGTCGTAAATGACCACCGCATGGCAGCCGCCGATAGATATGTACGTTGTTACGTGCTGCTTGAGATCTATTCGGACTTGTCTAACAACCTTAAGCGCCCGATACGTCCTACACTGTGCCCATGTCTTGGTTACGTCACTCTGGACTTTTCCGTACGGGTTTAGCTCCCCGATGACTTCATCTTCATTCACTTCGAAAAGCAGTTCGAATACATGGGTCGTTCGATGGCCAAGTCCTATATAGTCGACATTCATAGGCCCGACGTTGCCGTCGGAGTGTCTAAATTTTATTCTATGTCGCGTCCGTTGAATAATCTCGTTGCAGGCAGTGTCGGAAGTCATCTTAACATAAACGACACTGCTAATGATCGATAGGGGTATGCCGATGAAATCGCCGCAGGGGATCTTCACATCTTCGCGTAGGAAGTGCTCGACGGCCAGTGATTTGGGTCGTGCGTAGTTATTTGAGAAAGTGAACTTACGAGAGTTCTTCCTATGAGAGTTGGCCATTGTAGCTTGTTCGACTGAGAAGCGCGGTGACGAGGAAGTAAGCCGGCCGGTGTGGCCGTGCGGTTCTAAGCGCTTCAGTTTGGAACCGCGTGTCCGCTACGTTCGCAGGTTCGAATCCTGCCTCGGGCATGGATGTGTGTGATGTCCTTAGGTTAGTTAGGTTTAAGTAGTTCTAAGTTCTAGGGGACTGATGACCTCAGAAGTTACGTCCCATAGTGCTCAGAGCCATTTGAATCATTTTTTTTTTTTTTTGACGAGGAAGTAAACAAACGCTCCGCGCACACAGAGGCGTGGACGGCCGAGCGCGGTCCGCACTGCTGCCCTGCAGAAGGCAGACTGTGAGGTATCGGCAGTATCGAAAATCCAGAATGAAATTTTCACTTTGTAGCGGAGTGTGCGCTGATGTGAAATTTCCTGAAAGATTAAAAATTGGCACCGGACCGACATTCGAACTCGGGATCTTCGCCTTTCGGGAGCAAGTGCTCTACCAACTGAGCTATCCAAGCACTCCCTCCACGCTGTGGCAGAACCATGTCGCCGCAATATCCTTTCTTCCAGGAGTGCTGGCTCTGCAAGTTTCGGAGGAGAGCTACTGGGAAGTTTCGAAGGTAGGATAAGAGGTACTGGCGGAAGAGAATCTGTGAGGAGAGGCCGTGATTCGTGGTTGGGTAGCGCAGTTGGTAGAACACTGGTCTGCAAAAGGAAAAGTCCCGCATTCGAGTCTTAATCCAGCACACAGTTTTAATCTTCCAAGGACTCTCAGCATCAAAAATCCACTGTGTAAGTTCTTCCACATTATTTACTTGCTGAACACAAGTAAGCTCCTTCATATGCCCCCAAAAATAAAAATCCAGTGGATTCAAACCAGGACTGCGTGCTGGCAATCGACTTGGAGGAAAACGTCCTATACATCGTCCAAGAAATCGTACATTCAAAAATGTGGGGTGGAGCACCATTGTGGAGCAACCACATGCTATGACATACGGCTAATGGAATATTTTCTAATAACCTACGTAGCAATGTTCCCTCTAGAAAGGTTTGGTAACTGTTACCGGTCAATCGAGCAGGTGAAATGTGAGGCCCAATACTGTAATCGTCTTTTTGAGCTGCCACTACATTTATGGAAAAGAGGCACTGAAAATCTTTTTCTACTACTTGGTGCAGATTGTGTACACTCCATGTATGCATGTTATGGAAGTTGGTTATTCCATCGCCAGTGAAACACGCTTCATCTGTGATGAGTATTTTGTTTACAGAATCTTGCTGAGCACTTTGTAACAAAAACCACTCTGAGAATTCTCGTCGAGGAGGGAAATCTTTCCCTTCCAATGTTTATCCATGTTGAATGTGGTATGGCTGCAGACGCTTCTCTTTAAAAATGCCATTAATGACAGTGCGCGATACACGCACTTGGCAGGCGATGCTTCTAGTACTCTAAGTAGGGTCTTCGTGGACACAGTGCAGAATTGGGCCTCTGGCTTCCAAGGGGGTTGGTAAAGAGCCAGTAGTTCTCAATCCACCCGAATTAATACGTACTTGTGAGCTGTTATCTGTCAAGATGTACTTAATAATAAAACGAAAGCATATCACAACGGATGATGTGTTTTGTATGCAGAATTAAAGGCAAAAATAACTACTGCGCTTTGTTACGAATGAATCGCAAAATAATGGAGTAAAAGTAGAGAATTATGATATTCCAAACTTTTGGTGAACAGCGACAAATATCGATCGTGCAGGAAGTATTGGAAGCTTTCTCGATAAATTACTACCGGTGCCCTCGCAACACCCTTTGCAGCATAAATTAAATGAACATCGCATAGTTTAGTGATAGTAAATCTCCTTTCCATTTTAACGTTTAAAGGAGTTGCGATAACGTCTGCAGAAGTAACTTGACAACAACTGCTGACGATTGGCGTACTACAGTGACTCAACCATGCAGGCCATCGTGGCCCAAGCGTTTGCAACTCCCACTCATGATGTCAGTATGCGCAGTTGTGACATCTACTTTTCAAAAAACATTGTACTGAGACGAATGGCATTCTTTCTGAGGCAACCGTAAGAATTGGACAAACTTGTTACTGTACGTTTTACACCAATTACTTGTGGTCTACTAACATTTTAAGGTGGCATGGTCTCCTGACCTTCATTTCTTAGATATTCCGACCTCACTTTCGTATTCTGCATATCAAGACGTTTCATTCGAGACCAAACTCGATAGGATAGAGTCAGTTTTACATATTTCCATTTAATCGATATGCAAATCTAATAAATAAATCGGAAGTGCACACCGAGATTATAAAGTCGAGGCTGGCATACACAAACATTCAAGACATAACGGCCATAGGAGTTTTTATTCAGCGGAGGCAACCATGCCGCTGGAAAGTCCGTAGGGGGGTGAGTTAGCATGCAGCTGCACCGGCCGGCTGACTGCCCAGGGACCAAAACAGATTTTTTGTCAGAGAAAAGGGATAATGGCCTGCGTGTTCACTTTTGAAAGCAAAACCTGCAGTATTGTTTGGGAGAGCCCCAGCATAAGAATTTTTGATAGACCTAGTGTACAGTTTCAGAGTCTCACAGGTGGACAGTAAATGCCTAACACAGATGCTATATATTTCCGGATTGGTCGGCTTAAACGGAGCGCATTCTCCAGTTTGTAACAGTAACACTGATTGGTGGACTACTTCTGACGCAATGAGCCGGAGGAGTGAGGGAAAGACAGCGGATGATATATCCTTTCCTTTTTTGCGTGGAGAGGGGTCATTCTGGATCACGTAGCAGGAGCAAGTGCGCTCGTGTGTGTACGCAGAGAGCGAGGAACAAAGTCTCTACTCAGCACTGCACTGAGAGAGCACCTCTGTTGCTAGCTAATCGAATTGATACTCTATTTGAGTCACTCGCGATTAAGCGTTTGATCATTATGTTGGCCATGACACATAATGAGCAGTGTGAACACAGACAGAGTATTAGTTAGCACCTGCGAGTGAACATTGAGTGGCATCGCAGTGAACTGGTTATCTAACCAGTGTACCATACCAGTAGCTAGACTAGGGGCAGATAGGAGTCCTTGACTTCATCAAGGCATAGTGAGAGTTCGATTGACGAAGAGATGGTTTTGCTATTTTACAGCAGTGAACAAAGCAGGCAGCAGTCGCTACAGCGTAGGTGAGCCCCATCTTCCCTTGCCAGCCAGGGTGACTGAGCAGTTCTAAGTGCTACAGTCTGGAACTGCACGATCGCTATGGTCGCAGCTTCGAATCCTGCCTCGGGCATGGATGTGTGAGATGTCCTTAGGTTAGTCATGTTTAAGTAGTTCTAAGTTCTAGGGGACTGATGACCTCAGAACTTAAGTCCCATACTGCTCAGAGACATTTGAACCATTTGATCCCATCTTTCCTGCATTAGAAATAACATACTTCATTCACGTCACTCTATTACATTTTTCATGCGACAGCCTCAACCGTACTTAGAAAAATTCAATCGGATAATTATTCAAGTTGAGTAGGCGTGGCTCTCAGCCATTCTGCCAAGTAAATAACATTCTTAAAGAAAACGGATAAAAGAACTTTCCCACATTTTGTATAGAAATGTCATTAACTGGATTCCTATCCATAAGAGGTAACCTCCTATTCCAAAAAGAACCCAGAAATATGTGTATCAGTTTATGAATAAAATTTTCTCAGATTTTGCAATAAATAATATTTTTTGTTCGTTTAATGTTTTTCTTACACTAACTAGCAATACTCCAGTACCCAAGTATCCCACTAGTTACATAAGAAAAATAATATTTTTTTGTCTTTTCCTTACAATGGACGACTCCAGAAGATATTTGTTGGTGTAAGTTTTTCAGGCATTTCTTTTTGGTACATTAGGAGCGTCTGTCTGACTTCTGTAGTAGTGTGGGGTGGAAATTGCTTCTTTCACGAGCCAAAGGGTACCTGTCAGATCAATCCGTTGCGAAACCCGTCAACATAACACCCACACGCAACAGGAATTTTTTGGTAGCTTATACTATTTACACCCTGATGTGTTATCATTACAATTAAATTCATTAAGAGACAATACTTAAGCCTAAATATCACACTAAAATATTTGATTACGTATAAAAACTCGATATAGACAGTCTTTCATAAAATATTGGAATGTGTGGATGAATTTTCCTCAGTTGTTAGTTACTGTGCTAATTTATATAATAGTTAAAGGCTTAGACGCAGTGGTAAATACGGGCGTAGTTTTTTCAGTCTTGACCTTCACTCCCCCGCATGTGCCAGCCAGGCAGCTAATCGCATTGTTTATGGGTGGACTGGAGGCAGTACCGTCACATCCTTGGTACCCACCGCAGCGAAGTAATGAAACGTCAGAGGGCGACCCCAAATTGTCCCCTGACGCCGTTTCCTGCTCCCTGACCACGTCTCGGCCCGCCTTTTCCACGCTAATGAGGGGAAAGAATTAGCCGCCGGGCCCAGTATTAGCGAAGTAGTGTTAATCCAGTCGGGCTGCTTACGTAGGCGAGCTAATTCAATCGAGCGCCGCCAGAGCGCTCCTAATTCGGCTAAATTAGTGCGGTCGCGCCCGTCTGATCGGCCCCTGGACCGCCAGGCCACGAACGTCACGGCTTTCACCCGGCCTGAAATATTTACCACGCGGAATCTCATTTGGTTCCGAAGCCAACCCTGCCAACCCTCCCCTCCCACCTCCCCCACCATCCACCGTTCTGTGTGTGACCGTGGGCCTCACCCCAGCTGAGTAACTCTGGCCGCCCCCGCCGTAAATCTCTGAGGGTAACGGGGAGTTCGCTGCGCTATCGACCCCCATTCTCATTAAACAGAATAGACACTCTTTCCGTCTTCCGAACAGATAACGAGAAGCTACAGAGGTGATCGAAATTTAGAGCAAAAGTAATGGAGATTCTTAGACCCTAGCCTTTCTATCGATTAAAAAAGTAAAAGAACTAGTGAGCGCTGGCATTTGCCTGCAGGGGAACAGTGACCGTTAGAAATTGAAATTGTAGAGCCGTCGCAAATCGCATGTAGCAAGAAATGGTATGTCATGCTGTGTAATGGCTCACGAAAAAACGTCTCCTTGACTATTTTTGGGAGGGGACGGGGGAGAGAAGGAAAGTGACAGAGAAACAATACTAGGGTTGTTACCGAGCATTATTTAATTATATTACAAAAAAAGGATTCTCGGAAACTATTATAAAATGGCGACACTGAAGCTGTTTTCCTGAGGCATGCTGAATCGGTGGCACGCACTGTAGCTGGTGCCAGTCTGAAACTGGAAAAAAGAAAAAAAAATCTGTGTACTCTACATGACTGTAGCAAGTGCACCACTTAGGGTATTACAGAAATATTGATTTTCCAATTTTACTTATAATCCGTCTTAATTGTATAAAATGTTTATTCACATGAACAATTTTGGTTCCTCTAGAACCATCTTCAGATATGCAATTTCAGTTACAGGAGTAACCCGTCCACACACAGAAACCTTCACATGCTGATCTGCAGATCTGAAGATGGCTCTAGAGGATCAGAAACAGGTCATGTGAATAAACATTTTATGCAATCAAGACGGATTATAATTAACATTGTAAAACCGCTGATTGCGGCTATCTCATCAGACATTATGTCTATTTTTGCAAAATACTGATTTTTATGTAATTGGTGACTGTTTGAATAAAGTAGTTCAATTTTCACCAAAAAATACAAGCGTTTGTTACAAAAGTTGTTTAAATCAACTAATCGAAAATCCTCTACATGATTTACTTTGAAATGTTTTTAAATTTTCTGTTGTTAGTAATTCTGACAGGATCGTGGATGGATAAATGCTAAGGAGTGAATCAAACTTATTAAAATAATTAACTAATTTTTTAATTGAATTAATTGTGGGTTCTTTTTGAAACATCGTAAATTAAGTAAACAAGCACTGTTTCTGGCCTTGTTTCATAATTTCTTATTAATGTTACTCCACACCTAGGTTTCGGGTTATAAGCCCATTTTCAAGTACATTGCCAATTCCTAAAGATGATAATGCACAGAGAAACAGGACGACAAGGCGAAGTTCATCATCTCAACTTCTTAAACTATCGATCCATAGCTTAATACAAAATTACGTGAATGACCATTTTCTTACAAATTACATATGTAATTACACAATTCAGCAATTACCTTAGCATGACAGGACTAAAGTTATGTACCAGCCAAGAACTCATTAACTACGATGGACTGGGGCCCAAACTTTTGCTTCTATCCTGGGGTTGTGATCTCATCCAAAAGAGGTGAATAACTGAACTGAGTTTGCTCGTTTAATAATAGGTGTGGGGATGTACACATCTGTCTTTTAATTTTTAAAATTTTTAATTGGTTGAGTTTATCCCCCTTTTCCTCTGTGTATAAGACTTTTACATCTATTATGTATTTGTGGTTATTGTTCAGGCAACGTTCAGCAAAGGCTGATTCAGAACGCATATCCTTTCTGAGAGCGAGGCATGCACAGTTAAAATTTACTGGAAAGATTCCTTCACTGACACTTGCATCTCGGCGGCCTCCCAGCATCTTTCAACCTATAAACATGCAGCATTCCATTACATGATCCACGTCCCCTTTATATCCCTATGACTCAAGAAGACTTTGACCAAGAGCTTAACACACCAAAAACAATAGCCACAGATAAAGAATTTGACCCCAACACCATTGATAAAATTTCAGGTAAAAAGATGAAGAAACATCCCAGGTTCCTACTGTCCCCAATGAAAAACACAGACAAACAGGAAAAGAAATGGTGCAGATTACCTTTTATAGGGAAAACATCAAGTAGAATAAGTAACATCTTCAATGCAAAGTGTTCTCTTTGTTTTTCTATGTCTCTCAGACAACAGGTAGTTTCTTGTTCAAGGCAAAAACAAACAACTAGCTATCACAAAAATTGGCGTTCATAAAATCACATGCCGTGAGTGTCAGTCCTTCAACATTGGACAGACGGGGAGGTCAATCTGTTCCAGGTTTAAAGAACACCACAGAAGTTGGAAAATGGAGAAGCCTGATTCAGCCTTTGCAGAACATTGCCTGAACAATAACCACGAATACACAATAGATCTACAAGTCTTACACACAGAGGAAAAGGGGGCTAAACTCAACCAAATAGATAGTTTAGAAATTTCTATTACCAAACGAGCAAACTCAATTCAATTATTCATCTCTTTTTAGATGAGATCACAACCCCAGGATAGAAGCAAAACTTTTAAAAGACAGATGTGTACATCCCCACACCTATTATTAAACAAGCAAACTCAGTTCAATTGGTCACCTCTTTTGGATGCGATCACAACCCCAGGATAGAAGCAAAAGTTTGGGCCCCAGTCCATCTTAGTTAAAACGTTCTTGGCTGGTGCATAACTTTAGTGCTGTCCTGTTAGGATAAATGCTGAATTGTGTAATTATGTATGTAATTTGACGTAATTTTACATTAAGCCATCGATCGATACCTTATGAAGTTGAGATGATTATCTTTGCTTATCATCATGTTTATCTATGCATTATCATCTTTGGGAATCGGTAATGTGCTTGAAAATGGGCTCATAACCCGACACCTAGGCTGTGCAGCAACATTAATAATAAATTATGAAACAAGGCCAAAACAATGTTTGTTTACTTGATTAAGTGATTTCTTAAATAAATACACATTTCTTTTATTTGGAGCGCTTCACAGTTACGTTTTGTGTAAGGTACGTTCTGATTCTTTCACTCGACCGTGCATATGTCTTCAAATGAAAACTTCTTTTATCAAACATCGAAAACATTTACTCACGGAAGAAATGGTTCCTACTGGACTATTTATGTCCTTTTGAAGAACACGGAACCTTTTGCCATGTCAAGATGCAGTATAGCTGCGGATGATTTCAACATAAAGTGAAACACGTATTAAGTAATATCACTATATTCAGTTATTACACATAAACAATAAATTTACAACGAGACTTACATTAAGCAAAATATAGGTGATAACGACGGTGTGCCCTGTAAATCTGCCGTAATCACAGAAAAGCGTCCGTCTTGGATCGCTTCTAAAAGTAAAACGTGCCGTCGCCTTCACAAAAATAACTGAAACACGTCATTCTGCATTTGTTTTTGCGGTTGTATCCTACAGTCGATACAACCGTTCATAGTACTTAGTTTTTAGTTTATACGGTATTTATTTATTTCTTAAGTTTCAAATAGTTTGTTTGCATAATCCGCTCTTTCCGCAGATGTGCCTTTAAATGTTATTTCAAAGTTGTGGTTAAATTTTCAAATAAAAAGACTAAAAACTGTTTGAGATATTCCACGTGCCGTTTTGAAAAATCATATTCCGAGAAAAACACGTTTGAAGTTTTCAAATGTGCTAAAGACACGAATACATGAAAAAAATTCTACTTTTAGAAAACTTTAACATTCATCTGCTATCCTGGAACTAGTTTTTCGTCCTGTTGCCGTTGCGATCGAGATCATATCCACAGGTTTATCACACAGTGATTAAAATATCGGTTGTAACAATTCCATGAAAGCATTAAATTTTACAATTCCTTTTAGCCCTTGTATAAACAGCCCTACTATAAGAAGGCGCATTTGCTAGAACGATTTGACGGTTCATTTCATATGAGTTCCGTATAAACCTATTCCTTGGTGTAACAACGTCTGAGCTGTTTGGAAAAGCAATTTATTTTTCTGAGGCCTAAGCGTCGAGGACTTTGTCATTGCAACGTAATATTTGCGTTGACGTCTACTTTGCACATTCACGTGTTGAGAAATAATAGAGGAAACGGAAAGAAAATCTGAAATTGTATATCTCAATCTCTAATTCACATCATCATCCAGGTCATTCTCTATTAATTTCTTAGCAGAAGCACTGACTCCTTCTGAACTGCTCTCAGCCTCATATTTGTTCTTTGGATGCATTGATGACATACTGTTTCGACGCGACGTCGGATAGGCTGTCTTCGTACCTCTTCTGCCTGAGTACACTTTCTTAACGCTCATTCTTACTTGAAAGACAGAATTGTGTACTTCAAGATCACAAATAAACAAACCGGTAATAAATTTAGATTCGACGCGAAAGAATTGTCTGTTTAGTATACGTGCTAACGCCAATCTAACGTATTATTGTTCTGAAACGCCTCTAACAAAACCCAGACACTAAAAGAGGTATAGCTTTGGCGCGGGTAGGCCGTTTCAGGTTATTCGAGGCGCTAGAGGAGGAGCTAGGAATTGCATAGACCAATTTTTTTCAACGATTAGTCTGGAGCCGAGCGGCCGCTGCGGTGGCAGGTTCGAGTCCTGCCTCGGGCGTGGATGTGTGTGATGTACTTGGGTTGGTTGGGTTTGATTAGTTCTGGGTTCTGGGCGACTGGTGACCTCGGAGGTTGCATAGTGCTCAGAGCCTTTTGAACCACATGCCTCGAGATTACTGGGTGTTATTGTGTTTTCATCATCATTCATCTCCATTACGGTCGGAGGAAGGCAATGGCAAATCACCTCTACTAGGTTCTTGCCTAGTACGGCGTTGCGGGTCTCCCGCATCGACCCCTACGCTCTGTTACGGAGTATGGGACTTCATCGTCATCATCAGACTTTTTGCATCAAATTTTAGAAGGATCAAAGCATCTCTTAAGCCAATAACAATGATTTTTTGAAGCTTCTGCAGTGGTGTCATCCCTTAATCTTACAACAGACCTGACTAGAGAGTTTACCGTAACTGTACGCAACTAACGTAGTCCATTTTATATATTACGGCTCCACTACACACAGCCCGATATTTGTAATGTATTGCCCTCGGCTACATAATGTAGATTATCGTGTTGTAAGGTGAATCTCTGAATTTACATTATTGTATGACAGTGTAACACATTGTATTTCCACAGTTCTGAAGACGCCCGCGTTGGTCGAGTGAAACATGTTATGCAAAATAAATAATCAGCTATATGCGACTTGCGATGGCTCTACAATTTTAATAAAAGAACTACTTTGGCTAACTGCCATGTCTGTGAAGTCACTATGATAGCTGGTCACTTATCATATTTGGTGGTACCTAACTTAGGGTCTTTTTCTTTATGCGATGTAAGCGCATCGCTGTCTAGCGATGAACTCCGCAAGCCACCTAGCAGCACTATCTTTGCCCTCCTTCCCTGCTCCGTTTACAAATGGCGTGTAGGAAGAAACATTGTCGTTAAAACTACGATTTGACTCAAATTCTTCTGATGATTTCGTTGTGATCAGGTGGAGACACGTATGTTGCAGGAAGTGATAGTTTTCCTGACTCTTCTCAGAAGACAAGCTTCTCTTATAGCGGCTGCCATCGGATAGCCGGCAGCGATGGCCGAGCGGTTCTAGGCGCTTCAGTCGGGAACCGCGCGACTGCTACGGTCGCAGGTTCGAATCCTGCCTCGGGCATGGATATGTGTGATGTCCTTAGGTTAGTTAGGTTTAAGTAGTTCTATGTTCTGGGGGACTAGGGGACTGGTGATCTCAGATGTTAAGTCGCATAGTGCTCAGAGCCAGCCAAAGTCCAGTGACCAGTATTTAACATATACGCCTGATTGAAAATTCACGCATGCAGCGCTGTCAACCGTCTCTTTAGGAAACTACAAGAACGTGTGTTTGATTCAGCAGTCGTTTGCCAGTCGGTGAGAGCAGATCGCAATGACCGAGGCAGTCGTAGACCCCGCCAGATGTGAAGTGTGCGGTGATATTAGATTTTTGCTGGGAAAAGAATTTTCAGCTGCTGAAATCGATTGTAAGGTATGCCTAGAGTATAGACTTGAAATAATGTGTGACAAATAGGTTCAAAACTGGTGTCGAGAAGTTCAAAATGGCCCCAAAAATGCTCACGATGAACAGCAGTGTGGGAGGCCCAGTATTTGGTCCGACGATAGCGTTGATTAACTGAACCAAATACTTCGAAATGTTCGGCGAATGACGATTAGTGGTCTGGCTAATGAATTCCAGTTACAGGGCTGTCAATGAACACACTGGATATCACAAACTGCGAATGAAGGTTGGTTCCAAAATTGCTCACTTATCAGCAGAAGGAGCAAAAAATGCGTAGTGTACAGCAGTTATTCGAGCGCTAAAGATGGAGATGACTTGTTTTCTCCATTGTTGCAGTTCACGAGACGTGGATATCGTACACCAACGCAGAGTCGAAACAACAGTCAATGGCCCAAACCAAAAACGTTTACGCCGGTTTCGTTCTCGACTCAAAAATTATGATGGTTTTTTGGGACAAAAATGAGGCCCTTTTGATTGATTTTAAGGAAAATTGGTCAACAATTACAGCTGACGTATACTGTGAAATGTTAACGAAACAGAGATGTGTGATCCAAAATGGACGCCACGGGAAACTGTCGTCTGGCATAATAGTCCATCACGACGATGCACGCCCTCTTACCGCTGACAATACCAAGAAGAAGACTGAAGATTTTGATTGGGAACTTTCTGAGCACCATCCATACAGTCCTGAACTTGCACATAGTGACAGTTCGCTCTTCTTGCATTTGAAAGAGCGGCTGGGTGGAAAACCTTTTCAAAGGGACGACGAACTCAATACTGGTTCACTTCCTGCAGCAGGCTTACATGCAGAGGCGTTAAAGAAAGTGTACGTCACAGAAAGTGTGTGGACGGGAACGGCCACTGTGTGGAAACGTGGAGTAGATACATATTAAAATATTACTGTCTATAAAAACTTTTTCTCATGAGCTTATTTTTCTTATGACTAGACGGACCTTAGTTTTGGAATGCGCCTCGTATTAATGCAACCTTGTAACTTTACCATACCGATGACCGATACTCAGTAATCAGTGGACCAAGTGTTATATAAGACACTTGTTTCGTGGATGTATAACATCCCTCTAATATTCTTCCAAAGTAATTCAGCCTAGCATATGCCTTTGCTATAAATCGTATTATGAGGTCGTGCCGTATTAGATCGCTTCATACGGCCAGATTATTTACTGTGGTTGATACTTTCCGCAAAATTCTGCTGACGAATCTTTGGCGTCTATTGCTTTCGATTATTTTCCTTTTAGGATCATACCTCTTTAAACGTCTCTGCATCGTTACTCCTAGATATTTCTCGATAACTACAGTAGGTTAGAGATTTGTCACCAATAGTGTAATCGAATAACTGTGGATTTCTTCACGCAATTAAGCAAATTTATTTACATTTGGGGGTCAACTACACCACCTGCACCAATCATAGATCCTGTGTTGGTCTTCTTGAATTTCGGGACAATCTTTTGGCGTTGCCACCTTCTCAGTCGCAACTGCATCAAAATTACAAATTCAAGTCAAATATACAAAGAAATTTTCACGCTGAGCCCACTTTCTGGTATGACAGATTTGAACAAGGCTGTCTTTCAGTAACTGTATGTTACGTTTCAACATAAGAATCACAGAACCAGCCAGTTTCAAATTGGTATTTAATACTTTTCCCTAGGTTTCGACACCTCTAAGGACGTCCTCATCAGAATGAAAATTTGTCAGCCCTATAAAATAATTCATAGAAAAATCAAATTGACAGAAGAAGTAACCAAAACGAAAAAAGTCATAACATAGACATGTTACTTACATAAAACAACAATGCGAGAAGGAACCGTCAAAGTTTAGAGCAGACAAGCTGAAGTCATAAATTAAAAATCAAACCTTTCCAGCCTTTGATACGTACACTTGGCAACGAACATCAGACTGAGAGGCTCATTGGCTTAACATTGCTGCTACGACAGCAAGACACAAGTTGCGCCGCCTATCAGGTGTGCATATGGCCATTTGAGACTTATAAGAGAGATAGTCGAACTGAGCAACAATTAATTATAAAACAAAATTGAAAGGAAGAGAGTTTAATGTATTTTTGAAAATATCAAGTAATCAAGTAAATGAATTACAAATAAGTACCATTTATTAGGCTTTACTGAAATGGTAGTTACCTAAAGTATAGAGTATTGTGGAATATTTACACAAACAGCTGCACAGTACAAAAATATATGCATGAAGGAAAGTTTAGTAATACACGTTTATATGATATTTGAAGAAAATGATGTTTGGGAAGTAGAGGCAGTAAAAAAAGCGAATAAAAAACTGTGAGTAATGGATTAAAGTCACTGTAAAAAATTTTCTTACCTAATTGTAACTGATCATGGAGGATGAGGTCATCGTTCTTACAATTATACTTGAAAATCTTCACCTCTTTGAGTACGTCGAGCCTGTTACCTTTCTTTTCCGTGTGTAAAATGGACAATTTTCTTCATTTTTCGGTTTATGACCGGATATTAAAGATGATCAGTAAAAAAGTGCCTTTTTTTACCAATAAATGTTCCTTAAACCTGACAGCTTCTTCTTCTTTGTCCTTCTACTTTGTCCTATGTAATAAACAGGACATGTATCACAAGTGATTTTATAAACTCCTGTACTATGTATAGTAGCAACTGTATACTTGAGATTATGAGTCAGATTTTTTTTTTTTTTGCAATATGTCGTTAGTAAAATAGGTAACTCTGCATCCATACCTTTTACCTAGACTACGACGAATTCTATAAAAAATAGGACCTTGTAACCTCCCAGCAAAAATAAAAGAAAATATTTTAAATGTAAATAGACATCGTGCTAAGTGTAACCTCCCCTTAAGAATTTCTAAAGACAATACTAATGAAAACGTGTGCCAAATGTTGACTTCCAACAAAATTAACGCTAAAATGAACCTGATAAATTTTATAAGGGCAGCTGCGCTGTCCCTCGGCCCTGTGTGCTTATTAAATGTGAACAAAAAAAAAAACAAAATTCTTACGTAAGTAAACTCCCTCAATATCTGCTCTTGTTTTGCGGCACAGCTCCGTGCAATGCTGGCGTATATTTGATTCTGGTTCTTGGAGGAAATGCATAGGAAAAATTCTTTAAATGGGAATGATTGCCTTTCTTTAGAAGATTTACTTTATAAAAAAATTATTATTGGGGCAATTCTTCAACAAATTAATTACAATCACAATACATTATTAGCTGAGCGCAATGCTGCTTCATTACCTTATTTAACAATATACCTCGTCCTGAATCGTAACCAGAGACCCATGTCGACGCCCGCCGACTCCTCACACACTACTGTACTGACTGACTACTACTCTCCAACTGCTAACTCGCAACTGAACTACATGCTCTCGCGTCTCGCTACGTACCACAACTGCGTCCAACTCGGAACTGCACTCTCGCGCGGTCAAGCGCAGACTAGCAACGATAAATAACTCTCTGGTCAGAGATTCTCTCATGCCTCGCCATCGCTGTATTGAACACACTGAACACATACGTGTTTCATAACCCTACACTGGGGGGCAAAAATTTGGCAGCGATGGTGAGTCATTTGGACTTGCCATGAGCATCAAATTTTTTCTTAACTAATTAACTTTACAATTACAGAGAATATACAGATGTAGAACATGAAGTAAATATGGTGCACATGCACCAAGAACAAAATATATCACACAAAGACAAATGTATACACAATGAGTACAAAACATATTCACAAATGGCAAAGGTGCACACGCACAGTAGTACAGAATATATCAGCAAATGACGAAATGTATATACAATGAGTAACAAATGACATAAGTGCATACGCACTGAAGTATTGAACATATCAGGAAATCTCAAATGTATAGGCAACGAGTACAAATCATATTAAAATATGAGAAAAGTGCACAGGCACTGAAGTTCAGTAGAAAACATATTAACACATGACATAAGTGCACATGCACTGAAAAATTCTTCAAAGTTTTCACAACAAATGGACATAATAAGTACAAATCTCATTGACAAATGACATAAGTGCACATGTACTGTAGTTCATAACATATCAGCAAATCAAAATGCACATACAATGGGTAGAAATCATGTTAGAAAAATCAGCAAATCACAAATGTATATACAATAAGTAGAAATAATGTTAGAAAAATGACAAAAGTGCACACTCACTGAAATTCAGAATATATCAGCAAATCACAAATGTATATACAATAAGTAGAAATCATGTTAGAAAAATGACAAAAGTGCACACGCACTGAAGTGCAGAACATATCATCAAATTAACAAAAAATGTATCGGTCATGAATATAAATCATGTTAGTAAAAATGATTTTCACTATGTTACAAGAATTAGGATAGGAAAGGGAAGGATTGCATCATGGTTATAGCACTTTAGGTTGCACGCAGCTGCACTGAAAGTCCATATCTTTCCACAGAAGTACAACACCAAGTGAGACAATCTGAAGTTCTTTTCCCATAAGTGTTTATCAGCGTAGCCAAGACACTGAAATGTCGTAGTAATATTCCATGTTATCATTTTGGCAGTACATCAGGTACACCAAACAGAGGGACCATAATAACGTCTCCATCGCTCACGGTGGTGGACAGCATGTCGTGTCAACACCACGCTTTTACAAGGCACACCAACGTAGAATTAGTGCAAAAACCAAATATAGTGCTCCATGATCAAGAGGATATACAGGACAAATGGATATTGCAGTAATTCAGGGTAGTCAGGTCAGAAGGTGAAGGACATTAAGTCACATATTAGTCTTCAATGAGAATTACACTAGTCCAACAACTGATTTAAGTGATTAGTGGCACTCATCGCCCAGTTACTGAAATTTCTGTACCATATATGAAGTATTACAGAATAATGTTCATAAATCATCTGATTACAGTGAACAGTGGCAATCAATGGCCAGTTACAAACCAACAGAAGTCATTATTCAAAACAAGAGCTAATGAGTGTAGCATCAAGCTACTAGTATTCATATATATGGCACAAAAGTGACATAATACAAATTTAAAATATAAGAAACAGTGGCATTCGTTGGCCAGTTACAAAGCATCATTTTTTTATTTTTATTATTAAGAAGACATTATTGAAAATCAGTTAATTACAGTCATAGCATCAGTAATCATGGGCATTGTAAGTAGTCTTATTACAATAAACAGTGGCATTTATTAGACAGTTACAAAGCATTATTATTTTTTTGTATCATTAAGAAGTCATTATTGAAAATGAGTTAATTACTGTCATAGCATTAATAATCATGGGCATTATAAGTAGTCTTATTACAATAAACAGTGACATTTATTGGCCAATTACAAAGCATTATTTTTTGTATCATTAAGAAGTCATAACTGAAGTGACATACCATTCAGAGCTGATCAGTATTAGTCAGAATTCTCTTAAACTAGTAGCATTATTTAGGACTGGTAATTACTTTGTTTGCTTTTAAGTTATTGCTGCAAATGAAGATGTGTAACGTCATTCGTCATGAGTCAGCTGCAGCAAGGTTATAAAACAAGGCAGTACACGTGATAACATTTATAAATGATAGACACAACTGGGTAAAAAAAATGCAAGTGCTAGTACAGGTTTAATAAGTAACAGGTTTAGTAAGTATCATGAAAAGCTTCTCCTGGAAAGCTTGAGCTGAAAGAAGAAACGCATACTATGCTGAAAAGTAGTGAACTTCGAATTAACAGGTAGTGAAATGTGTATAAAGATGTGTTCCATCGCTGTCCTTTCCAAAACCTTCCGTCATTATACTATGCAATATAACACCTGCTGTCAAAGCAAACTGCAACAAATACTTAAATAACTACATAGCATCAACAATATCCTCATCTGTAAAGAAAAAACTTCTTTATCAATATTATCATATTCTTCATCATTATTCATCATCATTATTCATCATCATTCATTATCATCTGCAAAAAATCACTTCATTACTCATTACACAACTATTCCTTATCTCTAGTATATTTCATCACTAAAACTAAGATGTGTAGTTCTGTCTGACAGCCTGCATCAATCGCCTCGTATTCTGAAAGAAAAAAATTAGTTAAGACTGCTATTCTACGATGTGTATAGTATATTCTTGTTAATACTTGTCAATTCTGATCCATTTACTCTTCCTCATAAGGTTTTTGCATCTTCTTTCGTATATTCCGAAAGTGAAATTCCCATTTCTGTTTAATTTATTTCCTTTACACGTTATTTCTTTCTGAAAATGATGAACAAAGATTAATGTCTTGCATTTAAATCATATACCCATTAGATAAAAACTGGTTTATAGTAACATAACTGAGCATACAGCATAACACGACAGAAAACGTAACATGTGAAAAACATAGATAGTGTTCAGAGGCAAAAATGTACACAGAATATCATAATGCAGCAGCAAAAAATGTAAAAATAGTCACGATGTTGTGATATCTTAAAGCAAAAATGTCAAAGTCAACTGGTGTTTGTTATGTCTTAGCTATTTCATAACGCATACAAACAAAACAGGAAAACAATCATACATACAAAAAATGAAAATGTGCACGGTCTGATGTGTAACGACAAGTAAAGCGACCTGCTAACCATATCTTGCCGGGCACTTGACAAGAAAAAATACGACAGTCATCAGTAGGTAATCACATAAATATAATTGCATAAGTGGTCATACAAATGTGTAAGTTCATCTGAAAAAATGTGCACGGTCTGATGTGTAACGACAAGAAGGGCGACCTGCTAACCTTACCTTGCCGGGTACTTGCCAAGAAAAAATACGATAATCATCAGTAATTAGTCATGTGAATATAATTGCATAAGTGATCATAAAAAATTAGTAAATGGCATCATAGCATGTTAAATCATAAAGTATCTTCATTCAATAAAGGTTTTGATGTTGGAGACGTGGTGGTTTCCTTTGGATTTTCTGGTTCTCAAAGTTTCGACGTGTACAACATTGGGGTGAGGAATGCTGCGAATCCGATATGGACCTGCGTATAGAAGTTCAAATTTACTGCACCTACCTTTAATTTTGTTGGATAAATAGTGTGTACGTACTAATTAATATCTTCTGTCCAACGTGAAAGTCACGGCGTATACAAACCTGTTTTTGCCGTCTTCTCCGACGCTCTGCGGCACGTTTGATGTTCTTCAGCGCAATGTCAATTATTTCACGGTGTCGTAGTCGACGAGACGTAGGAAAGTTTACTAATTGTTTAATCTTGTTGGGTGGTTCAACATTTTTCAGTATAACAAACGGAGATAGCATAGTGGATTCATTTGGAATGGAATTAATTACATCTTGGAATGAGTGTATGTGTGTGTCCCAATCAATATTTCTTTTGTGGCAGTATATTCTACACAGTTTACCAATTTCTTTCATTAACCGTTCACAGGGGTTCGAAGAAGCATGGTACTTGGACATATAGATCGGAGAAATGTTTCTAACTCGTAACATACGTGTCCATATAGTAGAACGAAATTGTGATCCATTCTCAGAAATTACTTTCAACACATGCCCTACATGAAATAAGAAATGCTTTAAAAATGCTTTCGAAACGGTTTTAGCAGTAGCTTTGCGTAACGGAGTGAAGGTAACAAATCTTGAAGTGAGTTCAACAGCGACAAAGATGTAGCAAAAACCTCTATTAGTTCTGGGAATCGGACCAAAAATATCTACAGCGGCCATGTGTCTTAGTTTAACAGGTACAATGGGATATAAAGGAGGAATATGTGAAGTGGTATCTGACTTAGCTTTCTGGCAAATTTTACATGTCGCTAAAACTCGTCGAATACGTTTCTCCATGTTCGTAAAATAACAGTTCTGTTTCAGTATAAGAAAACATTTTCTTGCTCCGTAATGTGCGTAGCTTAAATGAGTGTACCAGATTAATTTGTTAACCAGTTCGTCAGGAATGCATAATAACCAATTGTTGCTGTCTGGATGAGAGCGGCGAAACAGAATGTCATTGCGTACAGTGTAATGGTTTCTAATTGTAACATTACTCTTATCTTGCCAAAGGTGTTTAATATCTTTCCACACGTTGTCTTTATTTTGCGCTCTTGCTATGTCCTGTAATGACGACGAAATAAAATTTTCAAATGCAACTTGTTGAATGTACATGACGCTGAAATTTGCTTTGCAGAAGTTTGTTGCGACGTCTTGCTGATTGTTACTGAGAGAACGAGATAGTGCGTCTGCTATAACATTTTGTGTTCCGGGAATGTGAACAATTGTAAAATTAAATTCCTGTAAATAAAGCTTCCATCTGCTTAATCTGTCGTGAGTGAATTTAGCTGAAAGTAAAAATTGTATCGCTCTGTGGTCTGTGTAGACGGTGGTATGTCTTCCATAAAGAAAATGTCGAAATCTCGTAAAAGCCCATACAACACACAATGTTTCAAGTTCAGTAACGGAATAATTTCGTTCAGCAGGTGACAAAATGCGGCTTGCAAATGCGATGTTTTTAATTACTTTTGAGCCATCTTCAAACTCCTGGAAAATATGTACGCCTAAAGCTGTGTTGGAACTGTCGGTGGCAATGGAAAAAATTCTAGTAAGATCTGGGTGCGATAAAAGTGGTGCATTCAACAAGGCGTGTTTCAAGTTCATAAATTCAGAATGTGCTTGCTTATCCCAGGACCAAATAGTGTTTTTACCTGTCAATTGACATAATCTAGGTGTGTCTAAAGCAGAGTGATGAATAAATTTACGAAAAAAGTTAATTAAACCCAAAAAGCTGCGTAATTGTTTCTTTGTCGTAGGAACAGTAATGTCACGTAGAGCTTGAAGTTTTTCCGGATCAGGCGCAATGCCTTCTGCTAAAATTACGTGTCCAAGAAATTTTATAGAAGTCTTACCAAAGTGCGATTTGCTAAGATTAACTGTGAGTCCTTAAGCACGAAAAGTTTCTAACAGACGTTCAAGAATCATATTGTGTTCAGACCAGTTAGCTTCTGCGATAAGAATGTCGTCTACGTACTCGTGATTCTGTCTTTAAGTTCTGTCGGAAGTATTGTGTTCAAACCGCGAATAAAAGCTGCAGAAGAAATAGTTAAACCGAATGGTAATTTACAAAATTGATAACAGTCGCGAAAACAGAGAAACGCTGTGTACTTTCTGCAATTCGGATGGAGCTGAATTTGCCAAAATCCCGATTTCAGATCTAATGTAGAGTAAATAGCAGTACCGTGAAATTTCTGTAGTAGTTCCTCTAGTGTCTGTGGTCGATCTGTGTCATTAATAATTATGTCATTGATGTGACGTGAATCAAGAACGAGGCAAAGTGAGCCATCCTTTTTCTTAACAATATGTAGCGGGTTCATGTACGGACTAACTGCTGGTTCAATAATTCCTTGGTCAAGCATATCCCGCAATTCTTTCTTAACCTGTTCTCTGTGAATATATGGAATCGGATAATGCTTGGCTTTAAATGTATCATGCTGTTTGACTTGAAATGCATACATAAAACCGGACATAATACCAGGAACGTTGTCAAAAACTGGAGCTTGCTATAAAAGAATTTTGTGTAGTTGCGTGCGTTCGTCGTCTGTATTTGCAATGCTTTGTTTAACCTTATCTGAAATCGTCTGTATTACGTCATAGTCGGCTTCGTCTGGAGTATTATAATTATGTAGGTACGTATCTGTGAACAATGTGGAATTACAGTCTATGTTACGTGATACGGAAATGACCTCTGTGCGATTAATTGTCTGTTCTTCCGCAGACAGTGAGTGCTGAAATTCTAAAGCCAATTGTACATTTTCATCCTTTAGCATTAAATAGGAATTTTGAAAGTCAATAATGGCGTCGTGTTGTACCAGAAAATTCGTACCTAGAATAACGTCTGTTGTCAATAAAGGAACAATCCAAAAATTTGAGTGAAATGTGTGACCTGCAATGCAAAATGATAAATGTGTCTGTAATTTAATGTCTACTCCTGTACTCGATACTGCTCCTTTCACTTTCGTCTTGCCTAATGGTAATGTAGGATAGGTATTCTCTTGGTTACATTCGTTAAAAGTTTCTTCATTTATTACTGACATAGGTGATCCGGAATCGATTACTGCTGAAAATTTCGATGAACCAATTTTAATTTCAATGGCAGGATGTGAAATGGTTTTCTGAACAACTGGTCTTTCCTGCAAAAGTGTGTCTCTGATATCGTCAAAAGTAATTACATTTTCGTGAACAATATTCTGCGTGTCTAAAGTAGTGCTTGTGTCACTGGAAGATGCGACCTGTACAGTATCTAGTCAGATTCTACCTGACGCGTTATTATTTTCTGGAGGATGTTGTGGCATTTCGATTATTTGAACCGTTCTGTTATTTCTTCCAGACGTATTACGTTCTGGATTATACCTACTGTCGGGTTCATTCATGAGAATATGTTCTTGCGGATGATTTTGCTGTTGGTAAGACCGGCTGTTATTATATGTACGCTGATAATTGTGCTCATCGTTTTTACGTCTGTCGTAATAGTCATTCCTATACGGTGCATTGCGATAGGAATTGAAATACTGTGTTTTCTGTACGTAGTTGTTCCTCTGCTCCCGTGCGTTACTATTTGTTGTACCACGGACTATAAGTCCACGCGGCGAAACATTAAAGTTAGGTTGACCTTGTGCATTACATTGTTGGTTAGGTATGCTAACCGACTGACTTTCATACTGTTGTGGTGGAAAACATCTATTGTTACTAAAATGTGGTTCCTGTTGCTGAAAATTTTGACGATATTGATAATTAGAATTTTTTCTGTTATTAAAGTTCTGTTGGTTGTCATTCCTATAGCGTCTATTACCTTTACTATTAAAATTACGTGACTGATCGTAATTACTGTAAGTTTGTTGACCTTGGTTATTATATGAAAAATTTTTGTTCACGAATAATCTGATTGCTGCGCTTCTAAAAGCTGCAGCAGATCCCTGAATGCCGAAATATTTTCTTTTTGCTGACCCGTTAAAAGTGACACTCTTAATGATCGTGGCAATTTAGAGATACATAATTGAATAAGTGCAGATTCACTGTAAGGTTCACTTAAGTACTGGTTTTGTTGGACCATGTGCTCAAAAAATTGCGTGACACTGGGAAAATTTGGGTTCTCATAATTTGGTAAACTAATTAACTGATCTTTAATTCCACGCTGTGTCGTCTTCGACCAATACGCTGACAAAAAGGCATTCTGAAACTCTTCTACCGAATAGCATTGCCTCGCGATCGGTCTCATACCAGTTGCCGGTTCGCCTTCCAAAAAACTACAAATAAATTCAAGTTTATGTGTTACGGGCCAAGTCGGTGGAAAAGCAAAGCTAAATTGTTGTATCCAATCCAGTGGGTGAATCTGTGTCCTGTCATTTTTAAACACTTTAAATTTTCTCACTGACAGAAAATGTTTGTAATCAAAATTATCATCTCTGTATGACGGAACAGGTTCAGGATTGTATGGGAATCTGTTTGACTGTGGCTGTTCTGAATCTAACTCACGTACTCTCTGTAGATTACCTAAATTATACGCGCTGTGTGAGTCTGAAAAGTGTTCGCAAAGTGGCGTCTGCTGTGATGTGTTATTAACTGAAATATTTCTTATCTCTGTTACCTCTTGCTGTAAACTTGACAACTTTGTACGTAATGTATTATTAGATGAATCGATCTCATTGATTGTCTTTTGTAGATTTTGGAATTCAGATGTTTGATTAAATGAAACCGGTGCATTATCGTCTGATTTGCTGTCATTATTACTTTCTATAACGTCAATAGGACTGGCCAATTCATCATATTTTTCAGTCAGCATTTTTACCTGATCATCGGTTTTAGTGTCAGAGACATTAATCTGTTTTTGCATTTTACATGTGGTTTCGTTCAGTTTTTTAACGTCAGCTTTGATGTCATCGGAATCCTGTGTTAGTTCTAATTGTTCGAGTCTGTCGGTCACTGTTTGAAAATCTGTTGTGTATGTGTCTGTTTTCGATTTAAGATCAGAAATTTCGTGACGTAACTCTGTGTTCGACTGTTTGATGGTATTAATTTCATCGGACATTGCAGCAATATTGCTGTCCACGTATGTTTTTGCCTTCGCAAACAATTTACGTTTGTCTTCTTGTCTCAGTGCTGTGATTGTTTCCATTACTTGTCGTTTTACTTTATTTTGATCCTGTATAAATTTGCGGAAACGCGTATTACTGTTTTCGAGGTGGTGATTAAAACGCTCGTCAATTTGACTGTTCTGTTGTTCGAATTTCGCGTCTATCTTTGCATCCATTGTGCGCGAAAGTTCTGCTGTCATTACTTTAAACTCGTCTCGTAATTGTGTTGCTTTTTCAGAGCATTGTTTACCGACTGCATTAATTTCTTCTGTAAGTGATTCTGTTGCAGTTGTTTGCATATCTCTTAATTCTTGCGCAACAGATCTAATTTCTTCGCTACTTTTCCTAGCAAAAGCCCCAATTTCCTCGCGTAATTGTTCCTTAGTATCATGACACTGCGCGGCAACGTCTCTAATTTGTTCACTAAGCTGTCTGGAATTGTTGTCTAATTTTTCATTTAACTGTCTGTTCTGTTCACTAAGTTGTCTGTGATTGTTGTCTTGTCTTTCATTCAGTTGTTTGAAATCTTCCCTAAGTTGTTATCCTCACGAAGGTTGTCTTGTTTTTCAATAATTTTATTAAGTTGTTTGGAATTTTCACTAAATTGTTGTTGTAGCAATTTTGCCATAATTTGTTCCAAGTCAAAATTAGCATTTCTATTATCTGTGCTGTTTAGTGGTGTACCTGCAATTGTCACGTTTTGTGTGACCATTTGGTCATTCTGTGATTCACAAAAAGGTTTGCCAGTCAAATGTACACTGTCAGTCACTATTTAGGAATTAAATGAATCAGACGTACTTTCATTACATTATCCATTTTCATTAGAAAAATTTGTCTGTACGTTACTTGAATTCTCCAAACCGGGTGTGTTAAGCTGAGCAGCGCTCATTACAATAGAGCGCCCCGCGTCATCAATTGTCGTCAAATTAACAGAGGAGACAATTGAGTTCGTTTGTTCATCATTATAAATATCATCATTAGTCGTTGGAACGCACTGATTGTCAGTGAACGCAAGATTGTCATCATTACACTGCGTGTCACAAGTATTATCGGTGAAGTTGTTTAAGTCGGTAATTTAATTCATAATACCTCGCGATGCACTATTAATAGTCTTTCGCGGCATTTTTACACAAATCACAATAATTCACAAATGAAACAAGCACAATGCAGAAAGCAAAAAACAAAAATACAACAGAGAGCAACGAATTGCCGATGATCTGTGGAAGAAAATCACAAAATAAGTAAAAGCGTTGCGCCAAATGCTGATTATATTTTAGTAAATAAGAGCAGATATCTGGCTACTTTTCAGAAGATTCTCAAGGAAATACGATCCTGGACCGGATGTCGCCAAGTGTAACCTCTCAGCAAAAATAAAAGAAAATATTTTAAATGTAAATAGACATCGTGCTAAGTGTAACCTCCCCTTCAGAATTTCTAAAGACAATACTAATGAAAACGTGTGCCATATGTTGACTTCCAACAAAATTAACGCTAAAATGAACCTGATAAATTTTATAAGGCCAGCTGCGCTGTCCCTCGGTCCTGTGCGCTTATTAAATGTGAACAAAAAAAAAAAAATTCTTACATCAGTAAACTCCCTCAATATCTGCTCTTGTTTTGCGGCACAGCTCCGTGCAATGCTGGTGTATATTTAATTCTGGTTCTTGGAGGAAATGCATAGGAAAAATTCTTTAAATGGGAATGATTGCCTTTCTTTAGAAGATTTACTTTATAAAAAAATTATTATTGGGGCAATTCTTCAACAAATTAATTACAATTACAATACATTATTAGCTGAGCGCAATGCTGCTTCATTACCTTATTTAACAATATACCTCGTCCTGAATCGTAACCAGAGACCCATGTCGACGCCCGCCGACTCCTCACACACTACTGTACTGACTGACTACTACTCTCCAACTGCTGACTCGCAACTGAACTACATGCTCTCGCGTCTCGCTACGTACCACAACTGCGTCCAACTCGGAACTGCACTCTCGTGCGGTCAAGCGCAGACTAGCAACGATAAATAACTCTCTGGTCAGAGATTCTCTCATGCCTCGCCATCGCTGTATTGAATACACTGAACACATACGTGTTTCATTCTAAAATGGAATCGAAAAAACTTTTTTTACACTCGTTGCTGTGAGAAACAGCACTGATGCCTAAAGTAGTCATTTTAGCTACAGTTTTAATTTTGAAAATGCCTTCAACGAACGCGGAGTCGTAACCGTTATTAATTGCAACAGTTTTTTTATTAAATTCGTCACATCTTGAAGCTTGACTGGTGAGAAAACTACAAATACAAGTAACGTAGATGACGATCATTATTTTCTAATTCACAAGTGAAGCTGATTTTTTCATGAAGACTATTAAAAATTCCAAAATAAGTGCTCAGTACCTTCCCAGGAAACACTGTTATTAGTATGATGTTGCACCCCTTCTGCCGTGAAAGCATGCACTGATTTGATTGGGAAGGGTATCAAATAATTGTTGTATCTTCTCCTGAGGTAAGTTGGCCCACAACTAGTTCGTGATTCATTACTGATGGTTACAACGTCTACGTTTATACAGTGTTTATCTTCACAATACAAAGTCCTTCAGACATGCAGAGATGCCTAAAGGACAGTACACTGTGACGATACAGACACTGTATAAACACAGACATTGTAACCGTCAATTATGTATCCATTTCTCGGCGAGATAAGATGACGACAAAATATTTGTCTCCTTGTGCGGGAATCACGAATTGTATGAGCATAAGGGTTCTGACTACGTCATATATGGAAGGTTTGGATCGGTTCTGATGGTACACTAGCATAGCCGAAGTGTTTAAGGCGACGGCTCGCGACGTGCGAATACCGGTACGGCACAAATGTTCTTGTGACATAAACAGCTGACGCCAGCGCATAGTCACAAAACGCGAATCTATGAGATTCATTCAAATGAAACCTGGTCAGTGCATCTACCTTTGCCTTACACATAAGGTGGCCCCACGTAACTGAGTGTATGGTGCCGCCATATATTGGTAGAGAGACTGACGCGTACGCAGCGTTTGATGCTGAATAGTGCCAGTGTGGTTTCACGCCGAAGAGAAGGTGGTCACAAAAGTTATCGTCCAATAGCCAACATGCAGGCGAGTAAGCAGGAACAACGACGAGTGATTCGATTTTTGGCGGCGGAGGGAGTTGGAGGCCGGGAAATGTATCGACGGATGAAGGCTGTGAACGGTGAGTACAGTCGGAGTTGTTCAAGTGTCGTGGAGTGGAGCAAACGATTCCTTGATGGGCGACGACGCTGGTCCTGAACAAGCTCATCGTGTCATCACGCCGGAAATGGTTGCGGAAATGAATGCTTTAGTCTCGGACAACAGCAGAATCACCGTGGACGAGATCCATAGATTACTGAGTATTGGCGTGGACACGGCCCACACCATAATTCAGCAACACTTGAACTTTCGAAAAATCATTGCGCAGTGGGTTCCCGACCAACTGAGCGCCGAACACCGCAATACTCGAATGGCGCGGTCTTTGAGTCATCTGTAACGTTATCATGAGGAGGAATACGGCTTTTTGTCTCGTCTTATCACAGGTGACGAAACATGGTGCCACCATTTTGAACCGGAAACTAAGCGTCAGAAAAGCAGTGGAAACATGCGACTTCACCACCTCCAAAGAAATCAAAGGCCGTGCACACAAGTTCTGGTAAGGTCATGATGTCCTTCTTCTTTTGCCAGCCGGAGTGGCCGAGCGGTTCTAGGCGCTTCAGTCTGGAGCCGCGCGACCGCTACGATCGCAGGTTGGAATCCTGCCTCGGGCATGGATGTGTGTGATGTCCTTAGGTTAGTTAGGTTTAAGTAGTTCTACGTTCTAGGAGACTGATGACCTCAGAACTTAAGTCCCATAGTGCTCAGAGCCATTTGAACCATTTCAATCTTCTTTTTTGAACATAAGGGCCCACTGCTTGTTGAGTTCCTGGAACAGGAAACCACCATCAGTGCCCAGTGTTATCAAGCCACTTTACAGGCCCTTTGACGAGCCATCAATTCGAAACGCTGAGGCATGTTGTCCAATGGCGTTATCCTCCTGCATGATAATGCCCGCCCACACACGGCCAATGTTCTGAAGACGACGTTGCAGCAGTTTCGACGGGAAACGCTGGAACATCCACTGTACAGTCTCGACCTTTCACCGTGCGACTTACATGTGTTTGGACCTCTAAAACAAGCTATTCGCGGACATTGATTCGCAACGGACTACGGAGTGTGTGATTGGGTCCAGGCCTGGATCCGACAGCAGCCTACTAGCTTCTTCAAGGATGGAATCTGTAGTGGACTGACCCGACAGCCAATCCACTAGGATGGGTAGCCGAAAGGCACGCGTTTAAGCTCACGCAGGCTGGCGTGAAGTCTGGAAATTGACAAGGAATTATAGCAGCCAAAAATATTACATAGCTTCTGGAATACTTAACTTTAATCCATAATTGGTGAACATCGGTCTGACGGTACAGGCATCCATAGATAAATAACAAATGTGAATGGCGCCTTGCTAGGTCGTAGCAAATGACGTAGCTGAAGGCTATGCTAACTATCGTCTCGGCAAATGAGAGCGTATTTGTCAGTGATCCATCTCTGGCTAAGTCTGCTGTACAACTGGGACGAGTGCTAGGACGTCTCACTAGACCTGCCGTGTGGCGGCGCTCGGTCTGCAATCACTGACAGTGGCGACACGCGGGTCCGACGTATACTAGCGGACCGCGGCCGATTTAAAGGCTTCCACCTAGCAAGTGTGGTGTCTGGCGGTGACACCACAGAATCAACCGACCACTGTCACAATGAGATAAATGTGCCGCCGGCCACGGTGGCCGAGCGGTTCTAGGCGCTTCAGCCCGGAACCGCGCGACTGCTACTGTGGCAGGTTCGAATCCTGCGTCGGGCATGGACGTGTGTGATGTCCTTAGGTTAGTTAGGTTTAAGTAGTTCTAGGTTCTAGGAGACTGGTGACCTCAGATGTTAAGATCCATAGTGCTCAGAGCCATTTGAACCATAAATGTGCCAATAGTTTTGGCGACTACTTTCGAGTACCGTGTGTAACTACATTTTTGGGTTATTAAAATTGTTACCATTACTTTATACTAGTGATCGGGTTTCATTTCAATGCTCCTTGTATTTCGTAGTAATTCTTGATATCCTGCATTCTAGTCGAGATGTTCCCATACATGTCCTATTAGGGAAAGATTTGAGGATTTTGGTGACCTTGGGAGTACCTCAGTATCATTTAGACAGTTCATAGAGAGGCGTACCAACCATGGACGAGCATTGTCCTGTAGAAAAATGGTACCACGATTCTGTCATGTGAGATGCAACACATGAGGAGGCCAGATGTTCGTGACGTACCACTGGGTCTTCAGTGATCCATCAATCACTGCCTGCTGCGATTTGCAGTCATACCTGATGCTTTGCCGCATCATTATGTCAATAATAATATCGCTGCGCCTATCCAAAACACAGAAAGAATGGGACCTCTCACCAGAAGGTTGCCGCCATACTATCCGACAGTGGTCATCCGTGTGAGTGCAAAAAGGTGATTCGTCGTTGCGATGCCATTCATCAGCAGTCCATGATTCCCAGTCGCGGTACCACACCAAACACAACCGTTTGTGTTGAGGTGTTAACGGGTCAACCTACTCACTGAACAATAATTCTCTATTTCCGCTACTGCAATATTCTGACCATGGATGGCACAGAATGTTGCAGGGCGTCCGTTATGTGTTATTGGATGACAGGCGCAGATGTGCAGAGTTACGACGTGCTTGGTGAGCGATTCAGATATCCTACCTTTTGGTGGCCAGACGTGATGGACTGGAACCTTGACGACGAGTGCGCCCACCCTCAGGTTCCCATACATTCTAACATTGGACCACTGTCATCTCAGAATGCCCCACAAATCTATATACTGCACGATTTCACCAGCCGGCTACATAAAGACCCCCACTGAGGCTATTGACAGGTGCTCGTAACGCTGTCTCACGAGACTAGGCGGCATTTTCGTGTCTTTCGCAGTGATTACTCACCATCTGATGTTAAGACCACTTATACCGCATATCCTAACAGTCCACGTATTAACACTAACCAAAGGCAACACTAATGCACTCCGGTGGCAGTTCTAACTGTCACAGAGAACTGCACCTCTAATCCTCGTATATCCAGGTATGATCTGTAACGAAAGTACATTGACATCCGACCATGCATTTTGGAAGCTTCATTTCTTTTTGTCAGGCAGAATGTATAAATAATATTATATAACTAAGGCAAATATCTACATCTACATCTGCACCGACATGGCTACTCTGCAAACCACATTTAAGTTCCTATCAGAGGGTTCATCCAACCACCTTCACAATAATTCTCTATTATTCTAATCTCAAACAGCGCGCGGGAAAAAACGAACTCCTATATCTTTCCGTACGAGCTATGATTACCTTTGTTTCATTATGATGATCGTTTCTCCCTAAGTTGTTGTTATTGTTGTGGTCCTGAGACTGGTTTGATGCAGCTCTCCATGCTACTCTATCCTGGGCAAGCTTCTTCATCTCCCAGTACGTACTGCAGCCTACATCCTTCTGAATCTGCTTAGTGTATTCATCTCTTGGTCTCCCTCTACGATTTTTACCCTCCACGCTGCCCTCCAGTCCTAAATTGGTGATCCCTTGATGCCTCAGAAGATGTCCTACCAACCGATCCCTTCTTCTAGTCACGTTGTGCCACAAACTCCTCCCCAATTCTATTCAATACCTTATACATCCACGTGATAAATTTTTGGCTACAGTGCGACGAGAGAAAATGATGCCTCTAACAGTTATAAACATTATGTGTTCGACGTATGAAAAAACAGTGAAAACTTATAAATATTAGTTATTTATATAATATTCTATGATGTAAATAGACATATCGATGTGTATCATACAAAGACAATGATAATTGTAAATTCCTTTTATGATCTGCGTTTGTCTTCCTTTGTTTATACCTTTTGTTGGTTGTCTTTTGTAGGTTTCAGACGCATATCAAACTGCGGTCTGTTAAGAAATTGTAATTATATGTTAATTATTACTTGAAAATAGAGTTCATTATTATTGTAAATATGAGTGAATAATTACTTGTAACTTTAATTCCTCACTCAGTAAGCATTATCTGTATTAATTATTTCTTTCCGTTGCAACGAGCGCAGCCATTGATGATAGCGATTTGTATCGCGTGTTTGTCTGTGTTTTCCTTATAAACAAATCAAATGTTTGCTTGATGAGGTCTAAATAGTGCACAATATGAAAGTATAGTTTATAGAATTTAATAATCATTTCAAATACATACTTATTTGGTCTAACAACAGAAAGTCTCTATCAATTGTCTGCCGCCATCTTAACAATTATCTCAGCGGCAAATTCAAATTACGCAACTCTGCACACATAAATACCGAATGTAATACAAACGTTTAAAAATAAATGTGCACCGGTGGTTCTGAACTCATTTTAATGAAAATGATTCAAATCAGATTGGTTCTTTAAAAACAGTGCTCATAGCACGAGCGTTATAACAAACTTTTCTAGCTGATGTATGGAGCCAGAATAATTACCCACGAGTTGCGAAGAATATTGTTTCAGGGAACATACGTCAGTGTTGTGCGCGGCTGATATTCGGTGGTTTTATGATCATTTTGCTTAAGATAACTGTTTCCATCATAATCCATAGTTGTATAGAATCCGTTGTATGAACTGTGATTTAGTGACACACAACTTAAAGACAACACTTTAACACGACGTTAACTAGGAGTTCTTTAGCAGCTTGATCAAATCTTTAGCCAGGAGAAAATTTATTTAGTAATTACTCAATGTAATAAAATAAGATTATAATTTCCATTTACAAATTAGTTAAATACCAAACCACTGAATAACACAGCGAACGCCACAACCTCCTCATTAGTTGTGTGATCTACCCATCTAATCTTCAGCATTCTTCTGTAGCACCACATTTCGAAAGCTTCTATTCTCTTCTTGTCTAAACTATTTATCGTCCATGTTTCACTTCCATACATGGCTACACTCCATACAAATACTTTCAGAAACGACTTCCTGACACTTAAATCAATACTCGATGTTAACAAATTTCTCTTCTTCAGAAACGCTTTCCTTGCCATTGCCAGTCTACATTTTATATCCTCTCTACTTCGACCATCATCAGTTATTTTGCTCCCCAAATAGCAAAACTCCTTTACTACTTTAAGTGTCTCATTTTCTAATCTAATTCCCTCAGTATCATCCGACTTAATTCGACTACATTCCATTATCCTCGTTTTGCTTTTGTTGATGTTCATCTTATACCCTCCTTTCAAGACACTGTTCATTCCGTTCAACTGCACTTCCAAGTCCTTTGCTGTCTCTGACAGAATTACAATGTCATCGGCGAACCTCAAAGTATTTATTTCTTCTCCATGGATTTTAATACCTACTCCATACTTTTCTTTTGTTTCATTTAATGCTTGCTCAAAATACAGATTGAATAGCATCGGGGAGAGGCTACAATCCTGTCTCACTGCCTTCGCAACCACTGCTTCCCTTTCATGTTCCTCGACTCTTTTAACTGCCATCTGCTTTATAGCCTTTTGCTCCCTGTATTTTACCCTTGCCACCTTCAGAATTTGAAAGAGAGTATTCCAGTCAACATTGTCAAAAGCTTTCTCTAATTCTACAAATGATAGAAACGTAGTGTAACGTGCGTTTGTGGCACACGATACTCATTAAAGCCTGTACTATGGTAAATGAGTGGGGTTTACCTTACGAGACAGGATTTTTGTATAGATATTGACCGCGTGTACCTGAATGGTGTCAAATTAGACTTAAACCCACTCTATAATAACAATGATACGTCAAATAATTCCGAAATACAACTACACGTCAGGACGGACAAAAGGCAACACACCAGATGCTACCAATTTCTTAATAATACGGTCGTCATCCTAATTAGGAATTAACTGAGTTTCTTCTCTGTACAAGTTGATGTACATTCATGCAAAACAACACGTAGTAACACTGCATAATATAGTAAATTTTAGAACTAGAAAATCTATTGAACTGATAGTTTCACTTTCTGTACTGATATGGAAAATCCCAGAATACATAACACTACACTATAATGTATACTACCAAACTTCGTACTGTCTATTGATCTGATTAAAATCGAGCATAGGTTACCATAGAAATAGTAATTTCGAGCCACAAACAAAATGTCAATTTTAATAAAGATAAAACACTGATAAATTTTTGCTTTTATATTGACTTTAACTTTTGTTGGTCAATCAATTTAGAACACTTCAGAATTCAAATGAATAATAAAAAAGGGGGAGGGGACCTTGAAACTGTTATGATCACTGTATTAAAAAAATTAATTACTGACACCATTATGCGCTCAAGATTACCAATATATGAGTTACTACCCTCTATATCTTATTTCCTACTCATTTAAATACTTTTATATCTGTCTTGCAATAATTAAACTTCATTACTAAATCAATATTAAAGTTATCTTCCAACTTTGTCAGACCTTCGTTATTCACTTACTGGTTCATTAACAAAACAGTTCTTTAACCACCATTCTTACATAGTTAGGTCTGCAAGTAATTATTAGTAACACAAAATTAGATTTTTCATTTCGGGACACTTGGATTGTACAACATTTGGAAAGGACCCTATCTAGGTTAGTTGTGAGGATAATTAAATGATAGGACAGTTCTGGTAAAATTTAAGTTGTTATTGAACAGTATGGAACAAAAGTAACACTGGTCCATACGAATACAGTACTAAAAGTTTCAACCTGTTTGTATCGATGCGGCGGTTGGCGGGCGGCGAGATGGCGAGGCACAGAGCACACATACAACCACAGCTATGGCTCTTGATGTATCGGCACTTTATTTCTTCATAGCGTCGCAATACCTTTCCGGTTAGTGCCTATGGAATTTTGCCCTGCTGTATGGGCATTGGAACGGCATACCGGAGGCTCAATGAAACTACGTCTTCCAGGAGAGCCTCCTCGATCCAGAACGTGTGGCTCAGACCAATGCCCAACTCCAACTACTACTGCTGAGCCCGTTGTGCCGTGCAGCGCCCGTGCGAATTTTCCCGCTCTCGCCTGCCATCCACCTTTTCCGCTCCCTTACAGACAGGGTATTCACCCGAGGTTTTGCATTCTACATATCCTAATACATTGCCTACGTATGGACCAGACGCACAGTTACAATTTTAAACATGTTACAACAGTTTCAACATTTGTTACATTTCAATTCTATTACAATATTGCTTGACATTTGACATAAACATTAATATTCACATTGAAACTTGTTTACAGTTTTCTTAACACAATGACATGAATCAAAAAAGAAATGAAATCAGAACATCGATTACACTAATTTATCGAAAAATCAGATGGAAAAAATTTACTTTATATGTACAGTAGTACAGCGTTGTTGTTGTTTCAGTAGGTCGACTTCAAAAAAATATTTTCGCCTTCGGGGGAAATAATTTGTGATTTAAACTTCTTGAGAAGATTCGGCAGACACTATAAACGCCTTTGTTTTAATGATGCCCACTTCAAATCCTGTATTATGTCAGTGACACTCACTCCTATATTTCACGACAATACAAAATGTTTTGCTCTTCTTTGAACTTTCTCGATGTTCTCCGTTAATCCAGTCCGGTAAGGATCCAACACCACGAATCAGTACTCCGAAAGAGGACGCATAAGCGTAGTGTAGGCAGTCTCTTTAGTAGATATGTTGCATCTTCTTAGCGTTCTGGCAGGCAATCTTTGGTTCGCCTTCCACACAACATTTTCTACATGTTCTTCTCGATTTCAGTCGTTCGTTATTGCGATCCCAAGGTATCCAGTTGAATTTACGGCCTTTAGGTCTGACTGATCCATTGTATAACTCAGGTTTAACGGATTTCACACTTTTCATTGTTTAGCGTCAATTGCCAAATCTCGCACTCTACAGATATCTTTTCTAAATTGTTTTGCAATTTGTTGTGGATTTCTGCTGACTTCACTAGACGACAGCTTCATCTACAACCAGCCTTCAACCTAAATACACGTTACTACAGCTCTTTTCCGTAAATGAACGTACAGAAAGGCCCCATAATACTAAACAATTTTCATTGTTATGTTCTGAGTAAAAGGAAAACTGTTATAGCACGAATGGCAGGCAGTCGCTCAAGAGGGATGTTCGGCAACCTTACCAAGTTCTTTCAATTGGACACCACTTCACTTATTTGTGCATTCTTTACTTACCCCCAATAATCCTACTGGAGAAAGCAGATCTTTAGTTAAATGTAGAATCCGTAATACGTTTCGTACCTGGAAAATCATCACATCCTTGAGAGGTGAGGGCTAGCATAAAGGGAGACAGAAAAATTCTGGTGTGTCACCAGGATCTGATTCCCCGAACTTAATGTCCATGCTCACAACTTACCACTAAACCACCAAGCCTGATAAGTGTTGCGTCCACATGTAATATGGGAAAGCGCTTTTAATTGTGGGCTACATCTTGAAGTTTGTATTCAGAATAGAGATTTTGTTAGGTTTACTTGTCTTTGTTACATGAAGTTAATTCTACATATGAGTATAAATTAAAAGTATCATTCTCAAATTTGCACATGTATTTAAATTACTAGTATGGTTGTAAGCTGCGATGCAAGACGTATGTAGATAAAATGTAGCCGGTACAATTACTTCAAAAGCAAAATTAAAAAATCCTTCCTTAATTGTGTACACAGTACAACGCAGTGAATGGAGATATTTATTTGGTACTTTGAGGAAGAAGCATAGTCCACATATGTTACGAGATATGAAGAATTGTTAAAATGTATTGAAAAACAATTTTTTTTTGAACTTTCAGTATTTATTGGCTAGATGTATGGCAGCTTAGTCATGAATACCAGCAACATCTACGAATGGACGTTTAGGATCATAAAAGTTCATAAAAGGTTCTGCGAAGACTGTATAAATCAACTGCCATTTGTGTTGAGGTGTTAACGGGTCAACCTACTCACTGAACAATAATTCTCTATTTCCACTGCTGCGAGTTTCTGACCATGGATAGCACAGAATGTAGAAGGGGGTCCGTTATTTGTTATTGGATGATAGGCGCAGCTGTGAAGAGCTATGACGTTCTCGATGAGAGATTCATATATCCTCCTTTTGGTGGCCAGACGTGATGGACTGGAAGCTTGACGACGAGTACGCCCACCCTCAGGTCCGCATGCATTCTAATGTGGGACCACTGTCACCTCAGAATGCCCCACATTTCTATACACTGCGCGATTCCACCAGCCACTGCAGCGTTCAGCGTTCGAGTCACTCTGGAGCACTGATCTTTTTTTGTGTTTTTCTGAAACCTTTCATTCGTGTCGATAAAACGAGTATTCACTAGATTACATTTGGGTCGCTCTCGAATGGGTACGCCTTGAATGTTATTTTAGTTGTAATGGTAAACAAATGGAAGCTCCCGTTGACACTGGAGACCGCATTAAAAATGTAATGAGCTGCATTTTCTTGGGCTGACTCTAGCTACACACTGCAAAAACGAATTGCAAATATTTCTTGAAGTATGAGAGAAATTGTGTGAGACGACTTTTTGTCTTCTTGTGTCCTGGGCTTGTATAATCGAACTATTATAGTTTGCCGGGTTTGCTTCCTAGTCAGATAAGAATAAGTCAGATAAGAATACTAGTGTCCTAATTGTAAGTAATTATATAAAAGTAGTATCACCTCATAAAAACAGAGTAGATCTCGATTTAGAGATACCTTAGTGTCACGCGCATTTATTAATGTACCACATCTGTAATTAGGTACTCTAGGACAAAGCGAATTATTTTCAACAAGCGGGAGCAATGGTTAGCTAATACACTAGAATTGTCAAATGGTGAATTGAGAAACTTGTAACTCAATATTGACAAATGGGTAGGTGAGGAAACGGTACTTGATGTTCTCTTTGTAGTTTACTCAGCTTTAGGCTGCGTGGTAGTTTCTGTGCGTTATTAGAAGACGCTCTAATGTTGTTGTTGTTGTGGTCTTCAGTCCTGAGACTGGTTTGATGCAGCTCTCCATGCTACTCTATCCTGTGCAAGCTTCTTCATCTCCCAGTACCTACTGCAACCTACATCCTTCTGAATCTGCTTAGTGTATTCATCTCTTGGTCTCCCTCTGCGATTTTTACCCTCCACGCTGCCCTCCAATGCTAAATTTGTGATCCCTTGATGCCTCAAAACATGTCCTAGCAACCGATCCCTTCTTCTAGTCAAGTTTTGCCACAAACTTCTCTTCTCCCCAATCCTATTCAATACCTCCTCATTAGTTACGTGATCTACCCACCTTATCTTCAGCATTCTTCTGTAGCACCACATTTCGAAAGCTTCTATTCTCTTCTTGTCCATACTAGTTATCGTCCATGTTTCACTTCCATACATGGCTACACTCCATACAAATACTTTCAGAAATGACTTCCTGACACTTAAATCTATACTCGATGTTAACAAATTTCTCTTCTTCAGAAACGATTTCCTTCCCATTGCCAGTCTACATTTTATATCCTCTCTACTTCGACCATCATCAGTTATTTTACTCCCTAAATAGCAAAACTCCTTTACTACTTTAAGTGTCTCATTTCCTAATCTAATTCCCTCAGCATCACCCGACTTAATTCGACTACTTTCCATTATCCTTGTTTCACTTTTGTTGATAAGTTATGTGCTCTAATGTAACTGCACGAAATTTTGACACAATACAGAGAAAATTAAAAGACACCGAAGCGATACTTTTAATCGCATTTTTGCCCCCAGATGCGTTTCATTTCGCCTTAAACTATTACAGCCAACACAGATATTTACTTGTAACTTAGACCATGCTGATCCATATTCCGGATTCAAAAGCATGACAGAAAGTGTGCACCTAATTTCGTTGTCCCTAGCTCGATGTTTGCATTCCTTACCTACACGCTGTTTTCGTGTACAGAGGCGCTCACTCGCCCGGACGATGACACACTGTGCGGCTATCGTCGCCGTCAATGTGTTTAGTGAGCAGTTAATGATAGAATAAGCCTAACTACACAAAAATTCCACAACGCATGTAGAACAAACGCTAACTGTGCTGAAGTTATTGTAGGAGGATATTAGGATACTTCTGCTAGTCCCATTCGTCCGGCAATATTCAGAACGCGTATTCTTTCTGATAGAAAGGGATGCGCAGTACTTCTGGATTGTGCGGTTAATGTTTTCCTTAAATGCTTCGATTCCCGGATTGCACTCGTCGATCTGCGGGAGGCAACTCAATTTCGTCAACAGCACTGAGTCGTATTTTTACAACAGACACTCAATGGGATTGTTATGGGGGGAACGGCCATAAAAGTGCAAGAACCGCCAGTCACTAGTTGGAATTATCGCGAAGCGTTACGTCGTGAAAGGGCTGATTGTTGTCGGCTGAGAGGCAATAAAAACCGGTACGACGTGTTCCTTGAGAACCCAGGAACAATTTTCGCGTCTCTTATTCTCATCAAAGCCAGGGACCCTGGATAGGGGTCGCTATGGAATTCCCAGAAATGCCGACAGATATCGTTCGGTTTGAGAATGGCCAAAGTGGCAAACATAACAAATATATAAATGTTCTATAGGTACTTAAATTGCTCTACGCAAGTAGTAGGAAATACGTATTGGAATCCCCATATGTGTTTCCTTTTATAGATATAAAAAATAGTCAGCCATCTGCAAAGAATCAGTTAACAACTTCTTTGGTTTGCCATCTAGATCCGAAAAAAATTGTTGTAAAAGATAGTGAGGTGCGATTTTTTTGCACGCCTCATTTTATGTCCGATTTTTTTCTTGCACTAGGAAATAATTATGCTCGAAACAGAAAAGAAAAAGTTCGAAAAGAAGGATACTTCAAAAATGTTCAAGGACAACTTCCCGCTGTAAGCGAATATTGGACAGAAAAGGTCATAAATAAAAAATCACATCTCGGTCACAATATCTTTCATAACGAACTGTTTCAGCTATCTAGGAAGTAAAGGGAAATTGTGGATACCTTGGACTGCCGGCCGCATATGATATTTTATAATTCGGAAACGAAACTAATATGTTGATTTAAATAAACACTTTCTGGTAGCTAAACGGATATAATTTAAATACCGTTTCTAATTGTATAGCAGCTACGGCATCACGAATGGAGAATATGGATATTCTTTTTATACATCTACATTTACATCTACATCTACAGATACAGTCCGCAAACCACTGTATGTGCATAGTGGAGGGTACCTTGTACCACTTAAGTCATTTTCTTTCCTCTTCCATCTTGGAAATACACTCCTGGAAATGGAAAAAAGAACACATTGACACCGGTGTGTCAGACCCACCATACTTGCTCCGGACACTGCGAGAGGGCTGTACAAGCAATGATCACACGCACGGCACAGCGGACACACCAGGAACCGCGGTGTTGGCCGTCGAATGGCGCTAGCTGCGCAGCATTTGTGCACCGCCGCCGTCAGTGTCAGCCAGTTTGCCGTGGCATACGGAGCTCCATCGCAGTCTTTAACACTGGTAGCATGCCGCGACAGCGTGGAGGTGAACCGTATGTGCAGTTGACGGACTTTGAGCGAGGGCGTATAGTGGGCATGCGGGAGGCCGGGTGGACGTACCGCCGAATTGCTCAACACGTGGGGCGTGAGGTCTCCACAGTACATCGATGTTGTCGCCAGTGGTCGGCGGAAGGTGCACGTGCCCGTCGACCTGGGACCGGACCGCAGCGACGCACGGATGCACGCCAAGACCGTAGGATCCTACGCAGTGCCGTAGGGGACCGCACCGCCACTTCCCAGCAAATTAGGGACACTGTTGCTCCTGGGGTATCGGCGAGGACCATTCGCAACCGTCTCCATGAAGCTGGGCTACGGTCCCGCACACCGTTAGGCCGTCTTCCGCTCACGCCCCAACATCGTGCAGCCCGCCTCCAGTGGTGTCGCGACAGGCGTGAATGGAGGGACGAATGGAGACGTGTCGTCTTCAGCGATGAGAGTCGCTTCTGCCTTGGTGCCAATGATGGTCGTATGCGTGTTTGGCGCCGTGCAGGTGAGCGCCACAATCAGGACTGCATACGACCGAGGCACACAGGGCCAACACCCGGCATCATGGTGTGGGGAGCGATCTCCTACACTGGCCGTACACCACTGGTGATCGTCGAGGGGACACTGAATAGTGCACGGTACATCCAAACCGTCATCGAACCCATCGTTCTACCATTCCTAGACCGGGAGGGGAACTTGCTGTTCCAACAGGACAATGCACGTCCGCATGTATCCCGTGCCACCCAACGTGCTCTAGAAGGTGTAAGTCAACTACCCTGGCCAGCAAGATCTCCGGATCTGTCCCCCATTGAGCATGTTTGGGACTGGATGAAGCGTCGTCTCACGCGGTCTGCACGTCCAGCACGAACGCTGGTCCAACTGAGGCGCCAGGTGGAAATGGCATGGCAAGCCGTTCCACAGGACTACATCCAGCATCTCTACGATCGTCTCCATGGGAGAATAGCAGCCTGCATTGCTGCGAAAGGTGGATATACACTGTACTAGTGCCGACATTGTGCATGCTCTGTTGCCTGTGTCTACGTGCCTGTGGTTCTGTCAGTGTGATCATGTGATGTATCTGACCCCAGGAATGTGTCAATAAAGTTTCCCCTTCCTGGGACAATGAATTCACGGTGTTCTTATTTCAATTTCCAGGAGTGTAGAACGAGGGAAAGACAACTGTCCATATGCTTCCATAAAAGCTCTAATTTCTCTTATATTCATGATCCTTGCGCGAAATTTAGATTGGGCGCACTAGAAACATTCTGCAGTCCGCTTGAAATGCTGATACGCAAAATTTTCTCAATAGTGTTCCGCGAAAAAGAATTTCGTTTCTCCTCCAGGGGTTCCCACTTGATTTCACGAAGTATCCCCATAATACTTGCGTGTTGTTCGAACCTACCGGTACCAAATCTAGCAGCCTGCCGCGGAACTGCTTCGATGTCTTCCTTTATGCGACATGTGGGAATGCACAACACTGGGTCTGCACTCAAGTGTATGTCGCACTGCTGTTCTATACGACGTCTCCTTCACAGATGAACTACACTTCAAAAATTTTCCCAGTACAGCGAAGACTAGTGTTCTTTCGCGCTCGTTGAATTTAATTTCATTCTTCAACGTTCCGTATACATATTTAAGCGACCTAATATATTCGAACATTACGACTGCTTTCTCTGCTTTCTCTATTCATGTCCATTTGCACTTTTCAGCATTTAGAGCAACAGCAGCTGGAAATTCTGTCTAGTCAGCTTGTATCCTCCTATAGCGAGTCAATGACGACACCTTTCCGAAAAATCACAGCATCATCGGCAAACAGCTGCACACTGTTGCTCAGGCTGTCTGTGAGGTCATTCATGTACGTAGAGCATAACAGCTCTCCTATCGAACCCCCTACCTTTGTTAACGGTCGAGGACAACGTACTGGGTTCTGTTAGTTAAGATGTCTTCGAACCACTCACGTATCTAGGAACCTGTTCCCCGTGCCTTCGAAAACAGTGTCCAGTAATGCACCGTGTCAAGCGCTTTTCGGAAATGTAGCAATATAGAATCTGCCTGTTGCCCTTCATCCACGAATCGCAGGATATCATGAGAGAAAAAGGTGAACTGAGTTTTACATGAGTGATGTTTCCTACATCCTTTCGTTTGTGGATAGAAGCCTTTCTGTCTCAAGAAAATTCATTATATACGAAGTGAGATTGTGTTCAACTATGCTGCAGCATACCGATCTTAAGATATGGGTCTGTAATTTCCTTTACCTTTCTTATATACAGGAGTCACCTGAGCTTTTTTCCAGTTGCTTAAGCCTTTGCACTAGGCAGAAGATCCACTGTGAATGCAAGCTATGTAAGGAGCCAGTGCCGTAGAGTACTGTCTGTAAAGCCAAACTGAGAATCCATCCGAGCGCGGAACTTTATTCCTTTTCAACTCTTTCAGATGATTCTCTATGCCAGGGATGCCTGTTATTATTATGCTTGTAGGGCGGTGAAACGACACTATGTTTGCACGATCCTCCTCCACGAATGATTTCTTAAAAGCGAGATTCAAAACTTTGACTTTCCTTTTGCTGTCTTCTTTTGTCACACGAGTGACTGGTCAACGAGTAACTCGACAGATGTCTTTTATGCCCTTAGCGATTTTACGTAGGATCAGAATTATCTCCTGTTCTCGGCAAGATCTTTTGCTGAAGTATGACGGTGGTATTTGCTGCATGTATAAATTCAAAGGCCTTTTTGCTTTAAGTTATTTGCCGCATTCTAATGTCAAACAAGGCACTGAATTTATTCTCTATTCTCATAAGCAAATACACTTTCGGATATAATTTCAATTTTTGACTGAAACACATGGTTCCTAAATTAAACTAACACTAGATCCTTTCTCGCGTTACTGACAAGGGTTTTAGGTGTTTTCGCATTGGCTATAATGCAAGCCGGAACTGAAATTCTCCATCAAGAATTCGCATTTGGGAGTCCTCCTGTCTCAGTACCAGTCCGATATTTATTTCGCTATGAGTTTCATTACTCGAACAGTCTGTTCTAACTGGAGAACGCCGCGCGGGATTAGCCGAGCGGTCTTGGGCGCTGCAGTCATGGACTGTGCGGCTGGTCCCGGCGGAGGTTCGATTCCTCCTTCGGGCATGGCTGTGTGCGTTTGTCCTTAGGATAATTTAGGTTAAGTAATGTGTCAGCTTAGGGGCTGATGACCTTAGCAGTTAAGTCCCATTAGATTTCACACCCATTTGAACGTTTTTAACTGGAGAATCTTACTGCCACGGAAAATATTTAACTTCTGTACCCGTTTTTCCCACAAATAATTATGCAACATCTACCAACTGTAAATTATCCGCATCTATATCCACGCTTTGTAAACTACAGAGAAGTGCAAGGCAAGGAGTACTTTTAATTAAACCAGATAACAGGACTTCGTCTAGTGGCATTCACGAATGGAGTGTGGAATAAAGGTTTAAATGCCACTATGCGTGCTGTAAGTGATCTAATGACGTCCTCGAGGTCCGTTTGTTAGAGATACGTAGGGCGCTGTAGTATATTTCTGGAGGCATCATTTAAAGACGGTTCTTGAAACTACGTAAATTGTCTTTCTCGGGATAGGCTGCCTCTATTTCTGAGTGTCTACCACTTCAGTTTCTTCTCAAGCTCTGTGACAGTCTCCTTGGCGTCACAGAAACTTGTGAACATTATTATCGTATGTAGGTCATTAGATTTGCCACATTTGCTTTAAAAGTGTAAATTGTTTATTCCGATCTATGATTGTTTCTTCGTACTTAATATACGTAGTAAGTCATATCCAGTGTTTGATTACTGACCAGTAACGTACGTAACCTGACCTTTAGGTTAATATTTTCTGCAACCTTAGGTTTATCTCTCATTTAATCAGGGCATACGTTTCTTGCATTTACGTCATCTACAGCTGGAGAGTAGGGTTGGCTACATTTATGTTTTTATTATTGACTGGTCACTGTCGTGAATGCCACTAGACGAAGTCCTGTTATCTAGTTTAATTAAAAGTACTCTCTGCCTTGCACTTCTCTGTAGTTTACAAAGCGTGGATATAGATGCGGATAATTTACAGTTGGTAGATGTTGCATAATTATTTGTGGGAAAAACGGGTACAGAAGTTAAATATTTTCCGCTACGTCGGAAATCACGGCAGTCTAATAAACCGTATTTCTTAAGAGTGATGTCTTGTAAGACAAATGCTTTCGACATAACAATGACATTCTATAAAAGGCATGTGTTTGTACTTATTACACTCAATGAACTTATCATCCAGTTCATCTTACTGCATATTTACATTCGACATCAAATGGCCGTCTTACCACATATATAAAAATGTTAATAACATGATCCTGTATATTAGGTCATAATTGTAAGGGAAGCATATTAGAAACTAGATTCGTGTTGCTCATGATTCATTATCGGTTGTCTTCATGTGTGAGATTAAGCACAACACATCATTACAAACACACACATTTAATGCAAGTGACAGTGAAATCTAACACTGTTTAACAACCAAAGAAAGTTTTCCTTTAAAAATTACAAAAAAACAATCAAAATATTTCGTGGAACTATACACAAACCCGTATTACCGGTCAATGATGGAGCTGAGGCTACAGGTAATGTTAATCTTTGGTTGGCTGATCACAGAAAGTTGCTCTGTGGTTTGTACATTTCACTGAGTAAACAAAGAAAACATATCAATGAAGTGTAAAGTTAGTTACATGTTTCATGGATCATTTTGTACGGTAGATGGTAATTCGTATATCAGTCATATAAATGTATCACCAATTTCTCTTTCTGAAATTGAGAAAAATATACATTCTCTCAAAAATGAAAGCTGATCTGGTTTTCATAGTGTTTCCAATAGAGTGCTAAAGATTCGTTCTCATATAATAAGACGGGTCTTATTCGAAATATGTAATGCGTTACTAACTCAAGGCATCTTTCCAAAGCAACTGAAATGTACCGTTGTTAAAACCCCCTTTAAGAAATGTGATAAGAGGGATGTTAACAACCACCGACATGTTTCGCTATTGACATAATTTTCCAAAGTTTTTGTGAAGGTGACGTATACTAGAATAGTACCTCACTTGAGCAAGAGTAATATACTCTGCAAATCACACTTTGGGCTTACAGATTTTGCAAGCATTAAATAATGAAATAGCGCCCTTTGGTATTTTCTGCGACTTCTCTAATGCATTTTGCTGTACGAAACACAGTATTAGATAAATTACAGTCTTACGTGATTTTTAGTGTAGCTAACCAGTGGATAATGGCATATGTAAACAAAAGAAAACAGAAAGATGCACTTAGTAAGTCAAGCAATACAGTTCGTGGACATCGTTCGACTGGAGAGAGAGATCACGTATTTGGTTCCGCAAGGCTCAATATCATGTCCGCTATCGTCGCTCATATATGTAAACGATCTTCCGTCTGATTAACTGAATTAGTTATTTTTGCAGATGACATTAGTGTTGTAATCAGTGCAAGAATGCATACAGAAACTCTCACATTTAAAAAGAGGCTACGTAATCATTTCTGCACATCTAGGTGTTCTACACCAATGACAAATGTAATACATGATGAGGAAATAAGAAATAGGGCGGAAACATAGAATCGTTGCAGATCTTGCAGTGATACAAATCAATACGTTGATGTATTCTGCACATGTTAATTCAATATTATCATACGGAATAATGTTATGGTATAACTCATCCTTAAGAAATAAATCTTCATGGCGCGAAAGCATGCTGTAAAAATATGTGACGCTCACTCGCGATCAACTTGTAGACATCAGTAGCACAAAAAGAGATGCGCAACGCTGCAACAAAAATTTTTGATCGCTTACCCAAATGGTTCAAATGGCTCCGAGCACTATGGGACTCAACATCTTAGGTCATAAGTCCCCTAGAACTACTTAAACCTAACTAGCCTAAGGACATCACACACACCCATGCCCGAGGCAGGATTCGAACCTGCGACCGTAGCAGTCCCGCGGTTCCGGACTGCAGCGCCAGAACCGCTAGACCACCGCGGCCGGCCATCGCTTACCCAGTAACATAATATATCCGGCAGATTGTTTTGCACAGTAGGTCATAAGTACATGACTCTTCTATGCTGTTGTTGATATATATTTGACGATGCTTATTTTATTTTTTTAAATGGACTTGTAGTCCGGGATGACGATGCTTTTCATTATGGCCTATTTATTGTTTTTAAGCTGTAGACCATCTGCGAGTGTATTTATGTTTTTCCCATAATTTTTGCTGCAGATCTGAAGATGGTCATTATAGACAGAAACCGGTAATCTGTGAACAAAAAGTTTGCGACCATAGACGTAGATTATAGGAAATTTATACATTCGATAGATGACAAAGTAAAAGTTGAAAACAAACTGAGGAAGTTTCTCCTTGGATTTCTGCTACTGTAATGTGTAAACGGTGGTGGATAGGAATTACAACTCCCATCTGTATATCTTCTTCCGTCCTGAATTAAAAACCTTAAAAATGTTCAGAACCTAGCTATATGTACAAATTAATTAATTCCACATCATTACCATCTACCGTACAAAATGATCCATGAAACATGTAACTAACATTACTCTTCATTGATATGTTTTCTTTGTTTACTCAGTGAAATGTATAAACCACAGAGCAACTTTCTATGATCAGCCAACCAAAGATTAACATTACCTGTAGCCTCAGTTCCATCATTGACCTGTAATACGGGTTTGTGTATAGTTCCATGAAATATTTTGATTGTTTTTTTTGTAATTTTTAAAGGAAAACTTTCTTTGGTTGTTAAAGATTTCACTGTCACTTGCATTAGATGTGTGTGTTTGTAATGATGTTTTGTGCTTAATATCACACATAAAGGTAACCGATAATGAATCATGAGCAACACGAATCTAGTTTCTAATATGCTTCCCTTACAATTATGACCTAATATACAGGATGATGTTATTAACATTTATATATATGTGGTAAGACGGGCATTTGATGTCGTATGTAAATATGCAGTAACATGAACCGGATGATAAGTTCATTGAGTGTAATAAGTACAAACACATGCCTTTTATAAAAAGTCATTGTTATGTCGAAAGCATTTGTCTTACAAGACATCACTCTTAAGAAATACGGTTTATAAGGCTGCCGTGATTTCCGACGTAGCGTCTTCTACACTAGTTCTCCCCATGCTAAACTCAAGGTAGTTCTACTGTTTACAGTAAGCGCAACATTTTACCTACATTGAACTAGTCTTGTATTATTTGTACTCTCTGACTTCTTCCATATATCATGTGTTTTAAACGTTGTTATCATATCCTTTGAGGACGTTAAGATGCATAAGTTGTTGCAACATTACTTGTTAACTGTCAGCAGTTTTTACGCAACGTACTGCAGACTGGACTTTAACCTACTTGTGTGGTCTAGGGGCAGCGTCTTTGAGTAGTAACCAAAACGTCCTCGTTACCGGATACAGTGCTTTAACTATGAATAACATTCATCAGCAATGGCTGCCGAAGACTACTGGCTTCAGAAGTCACCTTCGATTTGCCAACGGCTTTCTCAAAAAATTCAGAGAAGCGGATAGAGGTTCAGGGCACTCCCTAGCCTTTAGGGTGCGAAACTTCACCTAAAAGTCGGAAGAATCAGAAATGATCAACGGTATGAAGATGCAGAAGGCAATGGCAACCACTGCAGTAAAGACTGCAATAACGTGTATTCACAGGACATGTGGTCAGTAACTGAGAGTGTCGTGATGACGCCGTGCGGTTCTAGGCGCTACAGTCTGGAACCGCGAGATCACTACGGCCGCAGGTTCGAATCCTGCCTCGGGCATGGATGTGTGTGATGTCCTTAGATTAGTTAGGTTTAAGTAGTACTAAGTTCTAGGGGACTGATGACCTTAGAAGTTGAGTCCCATAGTGCTCAGAGCCACTTTTTTGTCGTGATGATCTCTCCATTAGCAAAAGATTCTGACTTATCACCCATTCGAATCTGCGGGAGGGGTTTGCCAAGGGCGAGCGAATCACGAGAAAAAACTGAGTTAACAATGAAAGGATATCGTTTTACGAGTTTGAAACATGGTAGGGAAGCTAAAAAAACCAGAAAAGGTTTAGTCTAGATACAATGGGAGTCAGGAAGTGAAATTGGAGGATGAGAAGGATTTTTGGTCAGAGGGGTATAGAATAATATCAACAGCAGCAGAAAATGGCATAGCGGGAGCGGGATTCATTATGAACAGGAAGGTAGGGCAGTGAGTGAGTTGCTGCGAACAGTTCAGTAATAGGGCTGTCCTTATCAGAATCGACAACAAATAAAAAATGACAACAACAGTTCACGTATACACGCTGGCGTCGCAAGCAGTGGATGAAGATATAGGCGAAGTATATGAGGATTGAGGATATTGAACGGGTAATGAAGTAAGTAAAGGGAGAGGATAACCTAATAGTCATGGGGGGATGGAATGCTATTGCAGGGGAAGGAGTAGAAGAAAGCGTTGCGAAAGGATATGGTCTTTGTAATAAGGACGAGAGAGGTCAAAGACTAATTGATTTCTGCAGTAAGTATCAATTAGTAATAGCGAATATACAGTTGAAGAATCATAGGACGAGAGGGTTTACACGGAAAAGGCAGTGAGATACGGGGAGATTTCTGTTAGGTTATATCATGGTCAGGCAGAGATGCCGAAATCAATTACTGGATTGTAAGGCGTACGCAGGAGCAACCTCAGATCACAATTTAAAATTTAAGAGTCTAATCAGAAAGCATCAATGCGCGAAGAGTTACTAAGGAATGAAGAGATATGCTTGAAGTTCTCTGATGCTATAGATACTGCGATAACGAGTAGCTCAGTAGACAGTTTGGTTGAAGACGAATGGAAATCACGAAAAACTGCAGTCATGATATTATAGAGAAAACGTAGGTACAAGGAAGGTAACTGTGAAGAAACCAAGAGTAGCAGAAGAAGTACACCAGTTGACGACGAAAGACGGAAGTACATAAATGGGCAGAGAAATTCAGGAATATACAAATACAAGTTACTTTGGAACGAAATAAATAGGAAGTGCCGGGAAGCTAAGGCGAAATGCCGTAAGTCGTGCACGGATAGCCAAATTGTAAGGTGACCGCTCGCGATAAGCGGGAAATCTGGGTTCGAATCCCGGTCCGGCACAAATTTTCATTGTCGTAATTCCATTCTACAGCTGATGGTAGTCACTATTCGCAATTGCGAATTCATATGATGTGAAAACGACAATCATCGCACAATCGGCTTAGCAGTTCATGCAGCGAAGTTGTTGACAGGAGTAATATATAGAGGGATGAAATGAAAATTGAGGCTCTGTGAGATGACGACCAGTTACGCCATAGGAAAGGTAAAGGCACCAAAAAGGCAGTTGTGGCAGTGTGGCTGGTAATGGTAGTAAGACTAAAGAGATATCAAGAGACGTTCATAGGATCTGCTGACCTGGAAAAAGTGTTCGGCAATGCAAAATAGTGTAACACAATGAGAAAAATAGGGGTAAACTACAGCGGGAAGTGAATAATACAAACTATGTTGAAGAACCAAGAGAAGGAATAAGTCTAGGAGACAAAGAACGCAGTGCTCGGGTTAAATAGGGTTTGAGACTGGGATGTAGTCTTTCACTCGCACTGTTCAATGTATGCATCGAAGAAGTAATGAAGGAAACACAGGAAAGGTTCAAAACTCTAATAACGATGATGAGATTCACTAATGACATTGCTATGTTGAGAACAAATGAAGAAGAATTACATCATATATGGAGGAGAATGGACAGTTTTAAGAGTACAGAATGTGGACTCAGAGTAAGTCGCAGAAAGCCGCAAGTAATGAGTAGTAGCAGAAATGAGAACAGCCAGAAAATATCAAAATCGGGGAGTAGAACATTAACGCAAAATAACGTATGAGGGACGGAACAAAGACATAAAAAGTAGACTAGCAATTCGGAAAGTGGCATTACTGGTCAAGATTAATGTACTAGTATAAAACATATGCCTTAATTTGAGAAAGACATTTCTGAGAATATGTGTTGGGAGTACAACGTTGTAGTGAAACAAGGAATGTAGGAAGAGCGGAACGGAAGAGAATCGAAGCATTTGTGATGAGGTGCTACAGAAGCATGTTGATAATTCCTTGAAATGATCAGGTAATGAATGAGGAGGTTCTCCACAGAATTGATGAGGACAAAATACATGGAAAACACTGACAAGAAGAAGGGACGAGATCAAGGAATACCAGTCAAAACATCATGGAATAACTCACGTAGTACATACACTATGTAATCAAAAGTATCCGAAAACCCCCAAAAACATACGATTTTGATGATAGGTGCATTTTACTGCCACCTACTGCCCGGGAATTCCATATCAGCGACCTGGGTAGTCATTAGCCATCGTGAGAGAGCAGAATTGGGTGCTCCGCAGACCTCACGGACTTCGAACGTGGTCAGCTGATTGGGTGCCCCTTGTGTCATACGTCTGTACGCGAGATTTCCACACTCCTAAACATCCCTAGGTCGCCTGTTTCCGATGTGATGGTGAAGTGGAAAGGTTAAGGGACACGTACAAAAGCGTACAGGCCGACCTCGTCTCTTGACTGACAGAGATGGGCGACAGTTGAAGAGTATCATTATGTGTAATAGGCAGTCATCTATCCAGACCATAACACAGGAATTCCTAACTCCATCAGGATCCACTGCAAATACTATGACAGTTAGGCGGGAGGTGAGAAAACTTGGATTTCGTGGTCGAGCGGCTGCTCATAAGCCACATAGCACGCCTGTAAATGCCAAACGATACTTCGCTTGGTGTAAGAAGAGTAAACAGAGGACGATTGAACAGTGGAAAAACGTTGTGTGGAGTGGCGAATCACGGTACGCAATGTGGCTTTTCGATGGCAAGGTGTGAGTGTGGCGAATTCCCGATGAACGTTAACTGCCATCGTGTCTAGTGCCAACAGTAAAATTCGGAGGCGGTGGTGTTATGGTGCGGTTGTGTTTTTCATGGAGGGGACCTGCACCGCTTATTGTTTTGTGTGCACTATCACAGCAGAGGCCTACGTTGGTGCTTTAAGCACATTCTTGCCTCCCACTGTTGAAGAGCAATTCGGGGAGGGCGACTGCGTCTTTCAACACGATCGAGCACATGTTCATAATGCACGGTCTGTGGCGAATAACATCCCTGTAAGAGACTGGCCTGCACGGTGTCCGGACCTGAATCCTAAAGTACACCTTTGGGATGTTTTGGAACGCCGACTTCGTGCCAGGCCTCACCAACCGACGTCGATACCTCTCCCCAGTGCAGCACTCCGTGAAGAATGGGCTACCTTCCCCAAGAAACCTTCCAGCACCAGATTGAACGTATGCCTGCGAGAGTGGAAGCTGTTACCAAGGCTAACGGTGGACCAACACAATATTGAAGTCCACCATTACCGATGTAGGGCTCCACGAACTTTTAAGTCATTTTCAGCCAGGTGTCCGCATACTTTTGACCCCACAGCGTAGCTACCACTTTCAGACCGAGAGGATTAACTATAAGAGCAAAAGAAAAATTATTGTTGTTACTGTAATTCGAGGAGTAAGTTTGTAGAATCATTGTCCGCTGCCTGAACAATAGGCTGGCAATTTCTAATTAATAATTACCACAGGCGTGTCAAGACATCTGACTTCGTAAAGTATTACTAACTGCAGGCTACAGGAAAGTTTGCTACCGCCAGTAGCGATGTGCATGAGACGTAAATCATGGTTGCTAAATGTTCACCGGCAAGCCGTTTTTTCGGAAAGCGTTACAGCTCCTTACATCACCTGGTCCGTCAACTGTGAAAATCGTTATTATTATTCCTTGAAATAAAACAACTTTAGGTTAACATTCTTATTATTAACGAAGATTACAAATATTTAGACAGGCAATGGCCAAGGCAGGAGAGGGAGAAGTCTCTTACTAACGAAAAAGCGAAAGAGTGTCCTCAAAAGCAGGTGATGAACAACTTACAAAAATTCAAAGGTAGTATTTTCATCGCAGTCGCTACGTCTGCCTTTTCTGTCCATGAAAAGTCATTGGACTACATATTTTAAAGAGGCATCTATAATACAAAATACAAATCACTTGATGTATCCTTTCAGGTACTAGAGGGAGCTGTAGAGGGTAAAACTGTTTGGGAAGAAACAGCAAATAATTGAGAACATATGTTGCAAATGCTACTCTGAGATGAAAAGGTTGGCACAGGAGAAGAATTCGTGGCTTTTCGCATCAAACCAATCAAGAGACTGATAACTCAAAGAAGAAAAAAAAGAATATTTTACATGCAATTGGCGAACATCGTTGTGTTTCGTATGCAGTAGAGTCATTTATGAATAGATGAATTTTTAGTCTGTCTGATGTACTGCTTCTTGAGCACTGACTAAAATTTCGATGTACTACATATGTTCTTTTTCTGATTTTCTTGTTTAGTCGCCCAGTGGTGCTGATTATAGTAACTGAAATCGGTAAGGCATACAGCTGAATGTATACAGTGGATGGTTAAAAAATGCTTATCTACAAAACCTGTGATCATTCTCTGTATACGTTCAGTAATCTCTGGTAATCTTATCTGGTACGGATCCCGCACTTCTGAGCAATATTCTAGAATAGATTCCTCAAGCAAGGTGCTTTGTAGACTGATTGCATTTCTGTAATTTTTCCACCAATAAAACTAAGTCTGCCACCTGCCATACTGACGACTGGGTCTATGTGGCCGTTCCGTTTCATATTCCAAAAAACTGTTAAGTTCATGGAATTTGTATGAGTTGCTCGATTCCAACAGTGACTATTTGATATTGTACGTTTCTGTTTCTTTCTGCGAATTGCACAGTTTCACGTTTATTAACTTTTACAGCAAGTTTCCACCTCTGAACAAGTTTCTTCTACTTTTTACAGTTTATTTGTATTCTGATTATTTAGCCTGACCAGACTAGAGCCTGAAGGCCTTGTCTTATATGTGACCAGGAGCAACACATAGAAAGATTATGACATAAGACCCACATTAATAACTTTGAATTATTAATAAAATTAACAACTTGCAATACTAATAATGGTTATACAAATAATGGTGATAAAATAATGATATGAAATAGTTATTACATGACAAATCAGTGATAGTAATTTTCATTATTAATAAACAATAATTCGCAACAATAATAACGATAAGAGTAATAATAACAAAAGTAATAATAATAATAATAATAATAATTCCCATGGAGGCCTGGGAAAAGAATAGGCCTCCGGTATGTTCTGCCAGTTGTAAAAGACGACGAAAAGAACAAACCACTAATAGGGCTAACCCCCCTTTTAGTGTGATCACTTGGTTCAGGACAGAACTAAAGTAGCCTCGGACAAGCACCGTCATTGTCAGGGACGACGCTTGAACCCTATGCCCACCCACAATGGTAACGACACTGCTAGCCAACTGGAAAATGATTTAAATCCAAATAGAGGTGTTTTGCAGGATATGCTTCCTGCAACCACCCTAGAAGAAAAACAGAGACAGAGGATGAGATGGTCAGATGAAGTTAATCGACACCTCATGTTCTGTTATTACCAAGCACGAAACCTAGGAACCAAAAAACTGGATCAGATCACAAGTGTACACAACATTTATTACCAGATACCCAGAATTAAAATTTTTAACAGAACAACGACTAGCTGATCAGATCCGTGTAATAATCTAAAATAACGGGATACTCCAGTCAGAATTAGAAAATATCAAACAAGTACAACAAATACTGGAACAAAATATTGTGCAATTAGAAGAAAAAGAAAATACGGTAATGGACTCAAACGTCCCAGAGAAAACAAACAAAGAAAAAAACGCGTCAATTAAACAATCAGAGGAAAACGAAATCTTAAGACAGCCACCAGAACAAGCACAAATAGAACATGAAGTGACACACATGTTAGATATAGAAGAAAAATTTCAGTTGATATATATTGAATACAAAGACACAAATACAGACATTAGACCATTGTTGCATAGACCACCAAATAACCCACAAATCCAAACAACAATAACAACTATCAACACAATTATACACAACAAAATAAATGAAAATACAACTATGGAAGAGTTACAACTACTGGTTTATGTAGGAGCACTCACTACACTAAATATACACACTAGGGAGAGATCAGAACCAACCAACACACAGAAGAAACCCACAAAACCAGCATGGCAACACAGGCTACAGATCAGAATAGAAAAACTGAGAAAAGACATCGGACAGCTAACACAATTTATAAGAAATGAAATATCAGACAAAAAACAAAAAAGATTAGGTAATATCTCACAACAAGAATCAATGGAGCAATTAGATGAAAAGAAGCAGAAACTTACAAGCATTAGCCAAACGACATAGAAGATACAAAAAAAAGGGAAATTAAAAGGAAACAAAACCAAACATTCAACACAAACCAAAAGAAATTTTACCAGACAATAGATAACTCACACACATTACACAGAAATTAATAACACATACAACACAGAACAAAATTATAAATGAAGAACAAAAAGACTGTTGCAAAGGAGCACGAGGATGTAAAAAGCAACTGATAATAGATGCAGAGGTGACACATCAAGCTAAAACTAAACATAGGTCGTACACTACGCGTACATTGATTGCCAAAAACCTTTTGATAGTGTACCCCACTCATGGTTACTACAGATATTGGAAACATACAAAGTAGATCCTTAATTGATACAGTTCCTAAACATAGTAATGAAAAACTGGAAAACCACAGTTAATATCCAAACAAATTCAGAGAATGTCACATCACAGCCAATACAGATTAAGCGTGGAATATACCAAGGAGACTCATTAAGTCCTTTCTGGTTCTGTCTTGCTCTGAACCCACTATCCAACATGCTAAATAATACAAATTATGGATATAATATTCCTGGAACATACCCACACTAAATCACATATTTGCTATACATGGATGATCTAAAACTACTGGCAGCAACAAATCAACAACTCAACCAATTACTAAAGATAACAGAAGTATTCAGCAATGATATAAGTATGGCTTTGGGGACAGACAAATGTAAGAAAAATAGCATAGTCAAGGGAAAACACACTAAACAAGAAAATTACATATTGAATAACCAAAGTGACTCCATAGAAGCGATGGAAAAAACAGATGCCTATAAATATCTAGGATACAGACAAAAAATAGGAATAGATAATACAAATATTAAAGAAGAACTAAAAGAAAAGTATCGACTAAGACTAACAAAAATACTGAAAGCAGAATTGACAGCAAGAAACAAAACAAAAGCTATAAATACTTATGCTATACCGATATTGACCTACTCATTTGGACTAGTGAAATGGAGTAACACAGAACTAGAAGTACTCAATACACTTACACGATCACAATGCCACAAATACAGAATACATCACATACATTCAGCAACAGAAAGATTCACATTAAGCAGAAAGGAAGGAGGAAGGGGATTCATCGACATAAAAAACCTACATTATGGACAGGTAGACAATTTTAGAAAATTCTTGCTAGAACGAGCAGAAACTAGCAAAATACGAGGGTTATTCCAAAAGTAAGGTCCGATTGATTGCCAAATTGAAACCACAGTGAACATCAGAAATGTTTTACTTGTAACAATTAGCTACACCTTTCAGCTACTTCTCTACGTAGTCGCCGTTCTGACTTAGACTTTTGTCATAGCGTTGTACCAACTTTTCAATAGCCTCATCATAGAAGGCAGCCGCCAGTGCTTTCCGCCAATTCTCCACGCTGGCCTACACCTCGTTGTCTGTGTCAAAATGTTGTCGTCAAAGACAGCGGTTCATGTTACCAGAGATGAAACTCAGGGGGAGACAATTGCGGACTGTATTGTGGGTAATCTAACATTTCCATTTGAAAACGATGCAGGACCATCTTCATTGCCCCTGCAGAATGCGGCTGAGAATTGTCGTGAAGACGAAACAGCACGACAGTTATGTAATGTTGGCTGCATAGCTTCAGGCGAAATTTCTCACCAGGCCCTCGTACTTGGCGGCAGACACTATTTTCTAGACATCTTTACGCACTCACTGCGAGCTCAGAAATGAGAAGAGCGACGTGATGCTAACTGGGGTTATACTAGAGACACTACCCAACACATCTGTGCAAAGCTTTATCGGAGTTTCATAGTCGTTTCCATTTCGCGACCGATCGGACCTTACTTTTGGAATAACCCTCGTACATAAAGGAATCACTCATATAAATACATCGGCTACACCACTGCAATTTCATAACCACTTCTACAACCCTTTAGATCACATAACATCAACAGATACGAAGAAAGTAAATTGGAAAAAGAAAACACTACATGGCAAGCACCCGTATCATCTAAAACAGCCACACATCGATCAAGACACATCATACACATGGCTAAGAAAAGGCAATATATACAGTGAGATGGAAAGATTCATGATTGCAATACAGGATCAAACAATAAACACCAGATATTACAGGAAGCACGTTATTAAAGATCCCAATAGCACAACAGATAAATGCAGACTTTGCAAACAACAAATAGGAACAGTAGATCACATCACAAGTGGATGTACAATAGTAGCAAATACAGAATACCCCAGAGGACATGACAATGTAGCAAAAATAATACATCAACAACTTGCCACAAAACATAAACTAATAAAAGAACATGTTCCCTCATACAAGTATGCACCACAAAATGTACTGGAGAATGATAAATACAAATTATACTGGAACAGAACCATTATAACAGATAAAACAACACCACATAACAAACTTGACATCATACTCACCAATAAAAAGAAGAAATTAACACAACTAATCGAAATATCCATACGCAATACAACAAATATACAGAAGAAAACAAGAGAAAAAATTGAATAATACATCCAACTGGCTGAGGAAGTCAAGGACATGTGGCATCAGGATAATTTTGACATTTTACCGATTATACTATCAACTACAGGAGTCATACCACACAATATCCACCAGTACATCAACGCAATACAGCTACATCAGAATGTATATATACAACTACAGAAATCCGTCATTATTGATACGTGTTCAATAACCCAAAAGTTCCTAAATACAATATACCGTACAGTTAAAAGGATGTCACGCTTGATCAAGGTCCGCATCACTTTCCATTTTTAACCAGACCTACGGTCTGAGAAAAATAGAAATAATAATAATAACACCTGTGAAGGGCCGGGAAAAGAATAGGCCTCCGGTATGTTCTGCCAGTCATAAAAGGCGACGAAAAGAACAAACCACTAATAGGGCTAACCCCCCTTTTGTGTGATCACTTGGTTCAGGACAGAACTAAAGAAGCCTCGGACAAGCGCCGTCATGGTCGGGGACAACGCTTGAACCCTATGCCCGCCCACAATGGTCACGACACTGCTAGCCAAATGGAAAATGTGTTAAATCCCAATAGAGGTGTTTTGCAGGATATGCTTCCTGCAATCACCCTAGAATGAAAACAAAGACAGAGGATTAGATGGTCAGATGAAGTTAATCGACACCTCATGTTCTGTTATTACCAAGCAGCAAACCTAGGAACCAACACAACTGGATACATATCACAAGTGTACACAACATTTATTACCAGATACCCAGAATTAAAATTTTTAACAGAACAACGACTAGCTGATCAGATCCGTGTAATAATAAAAAATAACAGGATACCCCAGTCAGAATTAGAAAACATCAAACAACAAGTACAACAAATGCTGGAACAACATAATGTGCAATCAGAAAAAAATACAGTAATGGACTCAAACATCCCAGAGCAAACAAACGAAGACCAACACGCATCAATTACACAATCAGAGGAAAACGAAATCTTAAGACAGCCACCAGAACAAGCACAAATACAACACGAAGTGACACACATGTTAGACATAGAAGAAAAATTTCAGCTAACATATATAGAATACAATGCACAAATACAGACATTAGACCATTCTTGCATAGACCGCCAAATAACCCACAAGTCGAAACTACAATAAAAACTATCAACACTATCATACACAACAAAATAAATGAAAACACAACTATGGAAGAGTTACAACTACTGGTTTTATAGGAGCACTCACTACACTAAATATACACACTAGGCAGAGATCAGAACCAACCAACACACGGAAGAAACCCACAAAACCAGCATGGCAACACAGGCTACAGATCAGAATAGAAAAACTGAGAAAAGACATCGGACAGCTACCACAAGTTATAAGTAATGAAATGTCAGGAAAAAAACGAAAAAGTTTAGTTAAAATCTCACAACAAGAAGCGATAGAGCAATTAGATGAAAAGAAGCAGAAATTACAAGTATTTGCCAAATGACTTAGGAGATCCAAAAAAAGTGAAAATAGAAGGAAATAAAACTAAACATTCAACACAAACCAAAAGAAATTTTACCAGACAATAGATAACTCACACATTAAAATAGACAATCCACCAAACATAACAGACATGGAACACTTCTGGAGCAACATATGGTCAAACCCAGTACAACATAACAGACACGCATGGTGGATACAAGCAGAAACAGACACATACAAGATGATTCTGTGGATGCCTGAAGTGGTAATTTTGCAACATGAAGTCACCCAAGCAATTAATGCTACTCACAATTGGAAAGCCCCTGGAAAGGTAAAATAGCAAATTTCTGGCTAAAAAAGTTCACCTCAACACATTCACATCTAACTAAATTATTTAACAGTTACATTGCAGACCCATGCACATTCCCTGATACACCTACACCTGGAATAACTTACCTGAAACCTAAAGGTTAAGCAGACACAGCAAACCCAGCTAAATATCGCCCCATAACATATTAACTTCAGTCATTACACAGAAATTAATAACACATACAACACAGAACAAAATTATAAATGAAGAACAAAAAGACTGTTGCAAAGGAGCACGAGGATGTAAAGAGCAACTGATAATAGATGCAGAGGTGACACATCAAGCTAAAACTAAACAAAGGTCGCTACACTACGCATACATTGATTACCAAAAAGCTTTTGATAGTGTACCCCACTCATGGTTGCTACAAATATTGGAAATATACAAAGTAGATCCTAAATTGATACAGTTCCTAAACATAGTATGAAAAATTGGAAAACCATACTTAATATCCAAACAAATTCAAATAATATCACATCACAACCAATACAGATTAAGCGTGGAATATACCAAGGAGACTCATTAAGTCCTTTCTGGTTCTGTCTTGCTCTGAACCCACTATCCAACGTGCTAAATAATACAAATTATGGATACAGTATTACTGGAACATACCAACACAAAATCACACATTTGTTATACATACATGATCTAAAACTACTGGCAGCAACAAATCAACAACTCAACCAATTACTAAAGATAACAGAAGTATTCAGCAATGATATAAATATTCCTTTTGGAACAGACAAATGTACGAAAAATAGCATAGTCAACGGAAAACACACTAAACAAGCAGATTACATATTGGATAACCACAGCGACTGCATAGAAGCGATGGAAAAAACAGATGCCTATAAATATCTAGGATACAGACAAAAAATAGGAATAGATAATACAAATAATAAAGAAGAACTAAAAGAAAAATATAGACAAAGACTTACAAAAATACTGAAAGCAGAATTGACAGCAAGAAACAAGACAAAAGCTATAAATACTTATGCTATACCGATATTGACCTACTCATTTGGACTAGTGAAATGGAGTAACACAGAACTAGAAGTACTCAATACACTTACACGATCACAATGCCACAAATACAGAATACATCACATACATTCAGCAACAGAAAGATTCACATTAAGCAGAAAGGAAGGAGGAAGGGGATTCAAGGACATAAAAAAACCTACATTATGGACAGGTAGACAATTTAAGAAAATTCTTTCTAGAACGAGCAGAAACTAGCAAAATACGCAAAGGAATCACTCATATAAATACATCGGCTACCCCACTGCAATTTCATAACCACTTCTACAACCCTCTAGATCACATAACATCAACAGATACGAAGAAAGTAAATTGGAAAAAGAAAACACTACATGGCAAGCACCCGTATCATCTAACACAGCCACACATCGATCAAGACACATCATACACATGGCTAAGAAAAGGGAATATATACATTGAGACGGAAGGATTTATGATTGCAATACAGGATCAAACAATAAACACCAGATATTACAGCAAGCATATTATTAAAGATCCCAATACCATAACAGATAAATGCAGACTTTGCAAACAACAAATAGAAACAGTAGATCACAACACAAGCGGTTGTACAATACTAGCAAATACAGAATAACCCAGAAGACATGACAATGTAGCAAAAATAATACATCTATAGCTTGCCTTACAACATAAACTTATAAAACAACACGTTCCCACATACAAGTATGCACCACAAAATTTACTGGAGAATGATGAATACAAATTATACTGGAACAGAACCATTATAACAGATAAAACAACACCACATAACAAACCTGACATCATACTCACCAATAAAAAGAAAAGATTAACACCACTAATCGAAATACAACAAATATACAATAGAAAACAGGAGAAAAAATTGAAAAATACATCTAACTGGCTGAGGAAGTCACGGACATGTGGCATCAGGATAATGTTGACATTATACCAATTATACTATCAACTACAGGAGTCATACCACACAATATCCACCAGTACATCAATGCAATACAGCTACATCCTAACTAATATATACAACTACGGAAATCCGTAATTATTGATACATGTTCAATCACCCGAAAGTTCCTAAATGCAATATGACATATACTGTACAGTTAAAAGAAAGTCATGCTTGATCAAGGTCCGAGTCACTTTCCAATTTTGACCAGACATAAGACCAGCCTGAGAAAAGAAATAAATAATAATAATCATAATCATAATAGTAATAAGAAAATAAAGAAGGAATTAGGAATGATATTATTTTGTACGTATGAAGCCTTGTTTGGTGGTAGAAGGAGGAAAGGGAAAATTAAAGAGAATTGAAATTAAAGTGACAGTCCGTGCTAGCAAAGAAGAGAATTTCAATAGAGAAGTCTTTAGACATGGGGAGGGAAAAGTGGTAGGGGAAGGAAGGTTGACGAGACTGAGCTGCAGAAATGATTTTAACTTCCCTGTTATAATGAGGAAGATTGTTCCAAAGATTTAGAGAACATGGCAGCACTGTGTAGCGGTACGGGCAAGATTTTACTTTGTTGAGAACGAATAATTCTTCATCAGGTTACCTTCCATTCAGAAGGCTGTTGCATTCAGCGACTGTTACATTGACTTGTAAATAATATATTTCAGCTATCAGTCGTTCTATTTAAATTTTATTCCAGATCTAGATTTCAGCTAGAAACTAGCCATTCTCAATGCACTATTATTTTTTGATCAATCCATGTAATGCCTGTTGGTCGAGCTTCATCCACAGTTCATTGAGTATTCAATGATAGTACATTGAGAATGGCTAGTTTCCAGCTGAAATCTAGATTTGCCAAAAAAATTTAAAAATTACGACTGATAGCTGAAATCTATTATTTACGCGAGTAATTCTGCTGTGCTGTTTAGATAGTGGCGTAAGGGTTGAAGACAAATAGGAGTGCAATGATTGAGGATACAACACACACAGGGTATCGGAATCTCCGCGCTTATCGTCAAGTGAAACATAAATCATTCTTAGGCAGCAGTAAGAAGGTCGAAATAACGTACGTAATTTTATCAAGATCTAATGCCTGTTCGTTCATCCTTTTTCAGACGTTACTTCGTTGTAGATAACTGCATCGTCCGAGGTTACTATTAATACTGTCTGCATGATCATTTATATGCAACATGAATTCGATGACTCTCCTTGAAGACAACACACTGCTTTCTCCATACCTAAACATCCTCAGTCTAGTTATGAATTTCGCTTGATATCTACATCTACATCTACATCCATACCCCGCAAGCCACCTGACGGTGTGTGGCGGGGGGTACCGTGAGTACCTCTATCGGTTCTCCCTTCTATTCCAGTCTCGTATTGTTCGTGGAAGGAAGGATTGTCGGTATGCTTCTGTGTGGGCTCTAATCTCTCTGATTTTATTCTCATGGTGTCTTCGCGAGATATACGTAGGAGGGAGCAATATACTGCTTGACTCTTCGGTGAAGGTATGTTCTCGAAACTTTGACAAAAGCCCGTACCGAGCTACTGAGCGTCTCTCCTGCAGAGTCTTCCACTGGAGTTTATCTATCATCTCCGTAACGCTTTCGTGATTACTAAATGATCCTGTGACGAAGCGCGCTGCTCTCCGTTGGATCTTCTCTATCTCTTCTATCAACCCTATCTGGTACGGATCCCACAGTGCTGAGCAGTATTTAAGCAGTGGGCGAACAAGCGTACTGTAACCTACTTTCTTTGTTTTCGGATTGCATTTATTTAGGATTCTTCCAATGAATCTAAGTCTGGCATCTGCTTTACCGACGATCAACTTTATATGATCATTCCATTTTAAATCACTCCTGATGCGTACTCTCAGATAATTTATGGAATTAACTGCTTCCAGTTGCTAACCTGCTATTTTGTAGCTAAATAATAAGGGATCTATCTTTCTATGTATTCGCAGCATATTACACTTGTCTACATTGAGATTGAATTGCCATTCCCTGCACCATTCGTCAATTCGCTGCAGATCCTCCTGCACTTCAGTACAATTTTCCATTGTTACAACCTCTTGATACACCACAGCATCATCTGCAAAAAGCCTCAGTGAACTTCCGATGTCATCCACAAGGTCATTTATGTATATTGTGAATAGCAACGGTCCTATGACACTCCCCTGCGGCACACGTGAAATCACTCTTACTTCGGAAGACTCCTCTCCATTGAGAATGACATGGTGCGTTCTGTTATCTAGGAACTCTTCAATCCAATCACACAGTTGGTCTGATAGTCCATATGCTCTTACTTTGTTCATTAAACGACTGTGGGGAACTCTATCGAACGCCTTGCGGAAGTCAAGAAACACGGCATCTACCTGTGAACCCGTTTCTATGGCCCTCTGAGTCTCGTGGACGAATAGCGCGAGCTGGGTTTCATACGACCGTCTTTTTTCGAAACCCATGCTGATTCCTGCAGAGTAGATTTCTAGTCTCCAGAAAACGTCGTAACTGCCGTCTGCTTCACGTCTGCTGTGCAGCGAACCACCTTAATTTAAGTGTTAACTGTATTTTTCTTACTTGTCACTTCTTCTTCCGTGTGTTTTTGTTTTTAGGAAGCTTTAATTGTCGAGTGCTAGTAATAATGTTCTATAGATTTCGTGTTTGTTTTGAATACAGTCAGAGAGAGTGCCTTTAGTCAGCTATAGTGCCAGTAGTGCTAGTGTTTGTTTTCAATACAGTCCAGAGACAGGTAGTGCTATTTTCATTGTTTTCTACAAGAAGTGGCTAGCAACCACAGTTTAGTCAACAATCAGCCGCCTTTAGTGAATTAGCAGTCTAGTTAAAAGTTGATTAACTCTCTACATTAAATTGATTTCTTAGGATGGATAGGATGTGTGACTGCTGTGTACGGACGCAGGAGGAGCTGGCCACTGTTCGCGGACAGCTGAGCGTGTTGATGGCCGCGGTCAGCCGTCTTCAGGCTGCTGCCACGGAGTGACTGGTGCGTCGCATGGTTCACCCCAGGTGTTACATGCTTCACCCACTGTCCCTGCTGTCGAGACATCTTCGCGGGTAGCGGGCGCGATTGGGCCACCCTCTCCCCAAGGGGAGTGGCGGGTTCAGCGGCGTTCGCGGCGCACGTGGCGGAGGGTAAGTGTGAAGGCTGGCCGTGTGGCATCGCCCGCTCTGCCTGTGGGTGGACATGTGGCCGCTCCTTCAGCAAGGTCCGAGCAGGCACACAGGGGGAGGGGTTTATTAGTTATTGGGAGCTCCAATGTTAGGCGGGTGATGGAGCCTCTTAAAGAAATAGCGGAAAGGTCGGGGAAGAAGGCCAGTGTTCACTCTGTCTGCTTGCCGGGGGTCTCATCCGAGATGTGGAGGAGGCCCTGCCAGCGGAGATAGAGAGCACTGGGTGCACTCGACTGCAAATTGTTGCTCATGTCGGCACCAATGACTCTTGCCGTCTGGGTTCTGAGGTCATCCTCAGTTCGTACAGGCGGTTGGAGGAATTGGTGAAGGCGGAAAGCCTCGCTCGCGGGGTGGAATCAGAGCTAACTATTTGTAGTATCGTTCCCAGAACCGATCGCGGTCCTCTGGTTTGGAGCAGAGTGGAAGGCTTAAACCAGAGGCTCAGACGATTCTGCGGAGATGTGGGGTGCAAATTTCTCGACCTCCGCTATCGGGTGGAGAAATGTAAGGTCCCCCTGAATAGGTCAGGCGTGCACTACACGCCGGAAGCGGCTACAAGGGTAGCGGAGTACGTGTGAAGTGCACATGGAGGTTTTTTAGGTTAGAGAATTCCCTCCTAAGGCCCGACAAGACGCGTCCTGAGACGCGGCAAGGTAGGAGTAGGCAAAATGCAACAATGAATAACAATATTAATGTGCTAATAGTAAACTGCAGGAGCGTCTATAGATAGGTTCCAGAACTGCTCTCATTAATAAACGGTCACAAACGCCCAAATAGTACTAGGGACAGAAAGTTGGCTGAAGCTAGACGTAAACAGTAATGAAATCCTAAACTCAGATTGGAATGTATACCGCAGAGACAGGCTGGACAGTGAAGGGGGAGGCGTGTTTATAGCGATAAGAAGTGCAATAGTATCGAAGGAAATTGACAGAGATCCGAAATGTGTGACTGCTGTGTACGGACGCAGGAGGAAATTGACGGAGATCCGAAATGTGAAATATTTTGGGTGAAGTTCACGGTTAAAGCAGGCTCAGACATGGTAGTTGGATGTCTCTATAGGCCCCCTGGCTCTGCAGCTGTTGTGGCTGAGCACCTGAAGGATAATTTGGAAAATATTTCGAGTAGATTTCCCTACCATGTTATAGTTCTGGGTGGAGATTTTAATTTGCCGGATATGGACTGGGAGACCCAAACGTTCATAACGGGTGGCAGGGACAAACAATACAGTGAAATTTTTTTAAGTGCTTTATCTGAAAACTACCTTGAGCAGTTAAACAGAGAACCGACTCGTGGCGATAACATATTAGACTTCTGGTGACAAATAGACCCGAACTATATGAAACAGTTAACGCAGAACAGGGAATCAGCGATTATAAAGCGGTTACTGCATCGATGATTTCAGCCGTAAATAGAAATATTAAAAAAGGTAGGAAGATTTTTTTTGTCACTTTTGCTAAAAGTGACAAAAAGCAGAATACAGAGTACCTGACGGCGCAACGCAAAAGTTTTTTCTCAAGTACAGACAGTGTTGAGGATCAGTGGACAAAATTCAAAACCATCGTACAATATGCGTTATATGAGTATGTGCCAAGCAAGATCGTAAGAGATGAAAAAGACCCACCGTGGTACAACAACCGAGTTATAAAACTGCTGCGGAAGCAAAGGGAGCTTCACAGCAAACATAAACATAGCCAAAGCCTTGCAGACAAACAAAAATTACTCCAATCGAAATGTAGTGCGAGGAGGGCTGTGCGAGAGGCGTTCAATGAATTCGAAAGTAAAGTTCTATGTACTGACTTGGCAGAAAATCCTAAGAAAATTTGGACTTATGTCAAAGCGGTAGGTGGATCAAAACAAAATGTCCAGACACTCTGTGACCAAAATGGTACTGAAACAGAGGATGACAGACTAAAGGCCGAAATACTAAATGTCTTTTTCCAAAGCTGTTTCACAGAGGCACTGTAGTTCCTTCTCTAGATTATCGCACAGATGACAAAATGGTAGATATCGAAATAGACGATATCTAAATAGACGACAGAGGGATAGAGAAACAATTAAAATCGCTCAAAAGATGTCGTACCATCGTACTGAAAGGGAACAATCGACCTATCTTTCATATAATTTGGGGGTTTTATCAACTTCTGCATAGCATCTTTTTCTCCTTGAGTTTTCTCATATCTTTTCCCTACCACAGAGGAAGGTCACGCTGGTAACCGAAAATTACTGTGTTTTATTATCATCTTCGCTTAATTTGATATTCAGCATAATGCTTGTGGTAAACAATTGATGATCGCTGTATTGAATGAATGTGGGTGTAATTCCAAACACATACAAGTGGGTGAATTCAGGTGGGCTTTCTAGGTTTAGCTTACAGCAGAGAGCTTATGAATGGCAGTTTAGTTCAAGTTTAAAAGCTGGCTTGAGGCACCACTCAGGCGGAACGGTTACCGTAACCGCTGGCTCTTTGAGAACAAAGTACAAGGGACACGTTCGTCTTATTTTAGACGTTGAACAGATGGAAAAACTTTGAGAAGGAGTATACAGACGTCGTCTCTCGTGTCTTCTGGTTGGAGAAGATGCCTGGTACTACTAAGGAATTCGTCTTGGTGATTGGTCAGCGCGACCCCCGCCCCTTCAGGTTTCCTCTGCCTCTGTGTTCGAGGCGGGGCAGACTGATTTGAGGTCAGAGTTTAGCGAGACGCTGATGATTGAAGTCGTAGATAAGTCACTGTGCTGGTGAGTGGCGAATATTGAAAGTTATCTTAATAAATAAAAATGATAAAGAGATTGTGTGACGGTGCACCTGTTTAGTTTACTTCTATATTATCTCTTTCTGAATGTATTGTCTGTTAATGAATGTAAGCTGTTGCATGCCAAAAAATTCCATTCATAGAAATGAAATATGTGCATAAGCTAACAGCACGTTTTCGGTTAAGAACTGAAGCAGTCTACGAGAATCAGAAGCAAATTTGACTGCGAGGATACAAATGAAATATGCCCTGCCCTTACCAATACACAAAAAAGGAGGATAGAACTTTAATGAGAATAATTAAATTCAACACTGTTAAATGGCAGTGTGGAATTGAAAACTCCTATTACCCATGGTTTGCTTATCTCCCATATCTTGTTTACTAGTTTCTCCATGGAAAATGCCGAGCCACTGCTCTCGTAAAAAAAAAAAAAATAAAATAAAAAATAAAATTAAAAAAAACTGAGAAATGTGGTACTGGAATGCTATCTCTTAAATATATGCGATGCGTGGTTCTCAGAAACTTATCTCTCATAAAAAAAATGTTGGTCAGCTAATGGGAGAAACAGTATCATCTCAAAAAAAGCTCTTCACATACTTCCATTTACTAAATTTCATCACTGAAGTTGTTCCAAGAAATAAAAAAATATTTTACTGCAATCTATAACTGTGTAAGATCAACACTGGAAAAATATAAAAATGTAACACAACATGGAAATTTATTCTAACACAAAAGCCCTCATACACGTTATTAAATTCTATTAGTCTTTTCAAATCCGATAATATTAACTGTTATGCAATTTTATAAAAATAGCAACAAATTCCTGAACTGAATGTCTGTGCTGCACCAACAATGCCTAACTAAATGCTACCGCATTAAAGTTCAAATGTATGGAAATTCCTAAGGGACCAAACTGCTGAAGTCATCGGTCCCTAGACTTACACACTACTTAACTTAAACTAACTTAACGCTAAGGACGACACTCACATCCATGCCCGAGGGAGGACTCGAACCTCCGGCGGGTGGGGCCGCGCAGTAAATAAAAATATGTTCATTCGCTACCTTAAATCCCAACCTTCCCAAAATAATATCTGTCTCAGAAGGAGAGGTCACCAGCGGTGGGATCGGCAATGATGTAGGTTGAGAATACAGGTATCACACACTGCAGCCATTCACCCTGGTGAATCCTCGCTTGCGAGTCTCCGCAGTGGCGTCAACTCTCAAGACTTGCACCAGGCGAACTGTCTACGGGACGCCCAAGCCACTCGACATTTCCATTTCCAACTGCCTATTTTCTCTCCTTGCCATCACACTTACCAACCGCGTATCATCGCAGAGCAAAGATGACTTAACTAGTCTCCGAAGAGCGCAGAGTCTCTGACGAGGCTTTGCGCGCATAACTAAGCGATACAAATATTACGGAGCATCCTAAGAGACCCAAAAACAAGAAAATTACCTATAAATTTATATATATACAATTTTCAATATGATGTGCCACTTTTATGTGCACTTCGGCTGTGATTTTGAACGGAAGTTCGTTGAGATTTTTCGAGTTAGGACCTCCCTGTAACTTCAAAGCCATTTGTTGGAAGCCTTTTGCAATTCTGGTTTTCATTAAAAGAAATTCAGATGGGGCAGAATTTGATCTTTATTCGGTTACGACTCACTTTATGTATTGTGATTACTACTTACTTTCGTGTTTGCGCTGCAAGACACAATCCAGACCTGATGACTCAACATTTACGGGAATACTATGGGGCTCATTCTGTGAATGTTTGAGTCTTTGCATGTGAGGATATGCGCGCTCACGTTTCGTCCCTGACCCTGACTAATCATTGCTGAATAATGATGAGTAACACAGTTTATCCTTAGTGAACCATAGCAGTATTACAATTTTCACACGTGTTCCATGTTTAATGAAGTTCAGGAGTACGCTCCACTTTGTAGACAAATGTGCTCTGAGCATGAATTTAGTTGGTTAAACTTTTCCCCAAAGAACATTCCAGTATTCCATCCTTCCTCCTGCGGTCACTGACCTAACGTACCGTGTAAAAGTCAGTTACTAGGAAACCATTAGTAAAATTCAATCTATCATCGGTCGATCTGGAGTCCGTTAGGTAGATTTCCGTTGGTGTTTCCTTTGCGGTAGAAACTAGGGCAAAATTTATATTCATGTTTCTTGAACTTCAGATTGTTTGGCTCTAAAAGGAAGTCAGAGAGTATGAAGCGCTGTATTTATTCAATAGCAAACTCGCGGCTACAAAATGTCCCTGTTAAGCTGATCCTAGTACAACATCGAATACCGGTATTTCGACGTTTTGATTAGTCAGAAAACAGTGGCTGTCTTTTAGTACTTTTGATAATAAGCTTAGATGTGGCGCTGAGTCAAATGCTATTCGGAAAGCGAGGAGTACTGCATTTATGTTACTGCTGAGATCCATGGCTTTGGTGATTTCTTGTGAGAAAAGTGCGAGTTGTGCGTTTTACGTAATCGATGTTTTCGGAATCCGTGCTGGTTGGCATAGAGGAGGTCATTCTGTTAGGAATACCGCATTACGTTTTAGTTCAGGAAATGTTCTAAGATTCTGCAACAATTTGATGTGAAGAGTATTGAGAGGCGGTCTTGTGGATCACTTCTTCTAGCAGTGGAAAGTCCTCAATAACACCCTCGTAATGGAGTTGTAGTTTTATTGTACTATTTCGTGTTGGCAGCACTGCGAACCCTTGTTCTATTCGTCACCACTGCTCTTGTGCCTTCGAGATACTTTCTGGCTTTGTCACTTTGTTAGGACTAAGCGACAGATGAAGTTCTCTATTTTATTATATTTCAACAGTCCCGAGTTCAACTACTTGTACCTAATGATTAACAGCACATCATCCTCTCCATTATATACGGATGGTAAAGTATAGCCCCTATACGAGTAGAGTCAGTGCATTGTTTGCTACAGAAATTAGGCTGCCAGGAGATAACTTCAGCCTGCATGACATTACAGACTGAAAATAAATATATTTTCTTAGCTTTGCTAAATTCAAAACTGTCCTCAATTCACTTCTATCAAGAAGTTTGTTTTATTATGGAATAAAGTCTATTTTATTTTTAGTCATAGGAATTTCATTAGGGACGCCAGCTCTGTGGTCGAAAATGGTCTGATGTTTATGTGAGACGGATAGGAAAAGTAAAAGCATCTGCATGTAAGGGTTTCGTCAAGTCAGACATCTTTTGTGCCTGGTAGTGAGAAAATTCTGGAATAACAGCCTGAATATGACAAAAAATATTCCTTCCATCATTACATATCAAATTGCACTAAATGACGGAGTGATAAGGGTTCTTCCACAATATGTATCCGCCCTTAAGATCCTTTTTACGAAATTTCCCTTGATCAGTTTATAACACCAGAGTGTATGGCACTCTTTCCTAATAACCGAACCTTTAGTCCTGTCAAGGGAAAAGCCACATAAGACACTATCTTGCCGTGAAATAAGCTAATACTACCCTCTGGGAGGATTTTGAAGATTGACAGCGCGTGTGTCTAATGGACAAAGGTATGGGACTACTATTTTGAATTTGGTGAAATTAACAGAAAAGCATCAAAAGTACTTTTACGTTGGGAGTTTATGAAAGTGATAAAATCATAAGTAAATGAAAAAAATTAACGGTCGCCAGCCCAATTAGGCACATTAATTTGGAAATATACGTTTAACAAAATTGGATATTGTTTATCGAATTTACTTTCGTTGAGATTTCCCTTTGAATAGCAAACAGGATACAAACCGACGCAGTGCACTCTGAACTGTGTGTAGCAGCAGTTACCGATAATATACACCTAAATAAATTATAAGAACTAATTTTGCACCAAGCTCATACCAGTGACAGCTACACTCGATAGCATTACTTAACCAAATGCTGAAATGTTACTGCACTAAGTGCAGAACTAAATTTGGAAATGAGGGGCTTCTATCTTAACTGCCATTAAAAAACCAATGAAGATGAATAAGCTCATAAATGCACTGTTTAAACTTCTCTACATACATCACTTTTCCTTAGCAACAGTAATAGCAAAATGTTTTCCTAATAAGTGGAAAATATGATGGGGACCCATAAACTAGTATAATAGACTAATCCAAAAAGATAATCATTCAATTCACTTGGAGTAGTTACTTTGTAAGACAATAAAACACAACATTGGGCTTAATTAACTTCAAAAAAAGGAACCATTCATGATAGAAATCAAACCACACTATTTTTGAAAATGAGCTTAACTTATTTTCCCTCTTATCACCTGTATAGCAGGTATTTTAGACAATAATATTTACACAATCTTGCACTGTATTCCTACAAAACTATATTTTGTAATAAACTAAAGGTGCCTTAGCAAAATCTTATCTAACTTCGTTTTCGTGCTTTTAACTTGTTGTGGTCTTCAGTCCTGAGACTGGTTTGATGCAGCTCTCCATGCTACTCTAACCTGTGCAAGCTCCTTCATCTCCCAGTACCTACTGCAACCTACATCCCTCTGAATCTGCTTAGTGTATTCATCTCTGGTCTCCCTCTATGATTTTAACCCTCCACACTGCCCTCCAATGTTAAATTTGTGATCCCTTGATGCCTCAGGACATGTCCAACCAACCGGTCCCTTCTTCTAGTCAAGTTGTGCCACAAACTTCTCTTCTCCCCAGTCCTATTCAATATCTCCTCATTAGTTACGTGATCTACCCACCTAATCTTCAATATTCGTCTGTAGCACCACATTTCGAAAGCTTCTATTCTCTTCTTGTCCAAACTATTTATTGTCCATGTTTCACTTCCATACATGGCTACACTCCATACAAATACTTTCAGAAACGACTTCCTGACACTTAAATCTATACTCGATGTTAACAAATTTCTCTTCTTCAGAAACGCTTTCCTTGTCATTGCCAGTCTACATTTTATATCCTCTCTACTTCGACCATCATCAGTTATTTTGCTGCCCAAATAGCAAAACTCCTTTATTACTTTAAGTGTCTCATTTCCTTATCTAATTCCCTCAGCGTCACCCGACTTAATTCGACTACATTCCATTATCCTCGTTTTGCTTTTGTTGATGTTCATCTTATATCCTCCTTTCAAGACACTGTCCATTCCGTTCAACTGCCCTTCCAAGTCCTTTGCTGTCTCTGACAGAATTACAATGTCATCGGCGAACCTCAAAGTTTTTATTTCTTCTCCCTGGATTTTAATACTTACTCAAAATTTTTCTTTTGTTTCCTTTACTGCTTGCTCAATATACAGATTGAATAACATCGGGGAGAGGTCTCACTCCCTTCCCAACGACTGCTTCCCTGTCATGCTTCTCGACTCTTATAACTGCCATCTGGTTGCAAATTGTAAATAGCCTTTCGCTCCCTGTATTTTACCCTGCCACCATTAGAATTTGAAAGAGAGTATTCCAGTCAACATTGTCAAAAGCTTTCTCTAAGTCTACAAATGCTAGAAACGTAGGTTTGCCTTTCCTTAATCTTTCTTCTAAGATAAGCCGTAACGTCAGTATTGCCTCACGTGTTCCAACATTTCTACGGAATCCAAACTGATCTTCCCCGAGGTCAGCTTCTACAAGTTTTTCCATTCGTCTGTAAAGAATTCGAGTTAGGTTTTTGCAGCTGTGAGTTATTAAACTGATAGTTCGGTAATTTTCACACCTGTCAACACCTGCTTTCTTTGGGATTGGAATTATTATATTCTTCTTGAAGTCTGAGGGTATTTCGCCTGTCTCGTATATCTTGCTCATCAGATGGTATAGTTTTCTCAGGACTGGCTTTCCCAAGGCCGTCAGTAGTTCTAATGGAATGTTGTCTACTCCTGGGGCCTTGTTTCGATTCACGTCTTTCAGTGCTTTGTCAAATTCTTCACGCAGTATCGTATCTCCCATTTCATCTTCATCTACATCCTCTTCCATTTCAATAATATTGTCCCCAAGCACATCGCCCTTGTATAGAACCTCTATATACTCCTTCCATCTTTCTGCTTTGCCTTCTTTGCTTAGAACTGTGTTTCCATCTGAGCTCTTGATATTCATACAAGTGGCTCTCTTTTCTCCAATGGTCTCTTTAATTTTCCTGTAGGCAGTATCTATCTTACCCCTAGTGAGATAAGCCTCTACATCCTTACATTTGTTCTATAGCCATGCCTGCTTAGCAATTTTGCACTTCCTGTCGATCTCATTTTTGAGACGTTTGTATTCCTTTTTGCCTGCTTCATTTACTGCATTTTTATATTTTCTCCTTCCATCAATTAAATTCAATATTTCTTCTGTTACCCAAGTATTTCTACTAGCCCTCGTCTTTTTACCTACTTGATCCTCTGCTGCCTTCACTACTTCATCCCTCAGAGCTACCCATTCTTCTTCTACAGTATTTCTTTCCCCTATTCCTGTCAATTGTTCCTTTATGCTGTCCCTGAAACTCTGTACAACCTCTGGTTTAGTCAGTTTATCCAGGTCCCATTTTCTTAAATTCTCACCTTTTTGCAATTTCTCCAGGTTTAATCTACAGTTCATAACCAATAGATTGTGGTCAGAGTCCACATCTGCCCCTAGAAATGTCTTACAATTTAAAACCTGGTCCCTCAATCTCTGTCTTACTATTATATAATCTGTCTGATACGTTTTAGTATTTCCAGGATTCTTCCATGTATAGAACCTTCTTTTATGATTCTTGAACCAAGTGTTAGCTATTTATTAAGTTATTCTCTGTGCAAAATTCTACCAGGCGGCTTCCTCTTTCATTTCTTACCCCCAATCCATATTGACCTACTATGTTTCCTTCTCTCCCTTCTTCTACTCTCGAATTCCAGTCACCCGTGACTATTAAATTTTCGTCTCCCTTCACTACCTGAATAATTTCTTTTATCTCATCATAAATTTCTTCAATTTCTTCGTCATCTGCAGAGCTAGTTGGCATATAAACTTGTACTACTGTAGTAATCGTGGGCTACGTGTCTATCTTGGTCACTATAATACGTTCACTATGCTGTTTGTAGTAGCTTACCACACTCCTATTTTTTATTCAGTATTAAACCTACTCCTGCATTACCCCTTTTTGAATTTGTATTTGTATTTGTATTTTTTGATTTTGTATTTTTAACTTTTATTACTCCTTTTAAATTAGACAAATACTCACTTCAAAAGACTTGAACGCAAGAATTGTTCATTTAAATCATGATACTCGATTTTAGTAGCACTCATACGAGGACCCTGCATGAGGTTCGTGATTAGGATAGAAAATATGATTCTGGACACAAATTTGTTTTTGTGATTATTATTCAAACCACACACGAATGAATTGATCCATGTCCATATACTTTACTGAATGCATGAAGTTAGTGAAGGAGTGGCGAATATTTGTGGCAACCGACATGGCAGCTAGCTGTACTCACAGCTCTTGATGTTCGAATGCTCTATAAATTCTCTTCTTGGTTTCGGATTTTCACCATATTAGAGCCATTCCTTTTTCCCGAGAATACCAAATAATAGCCAGATCCACATCAGAGACAAGTCCATTGCAAAGCAGCTTCCAGCTGCCTCTCTTAGCACTGTCGAAGTGCACCGTGCTACGGCTAGCCACATACTGCATACCGTGCACACCAAGAAGTCGCTCAGTTGGACCGCCAAAACTACGTCTTACATCGCGCCATGCCACTTCAGTTGCGAAGGGACATCCCTACATCTTTTATATATTGCAGATACAAGTGCGCTAAGTATGAACCAGCTTTCAATAAACATTTTCTTTTTATGCACACACACATATTACAGTAATTTATCATTTTAACAAATCATTTTGCTTTTTCTATTTGTACATTACTAAACTCTAATTTTCCTCTCACAAATGAAGGACTTTAAATAACAAAGAACACACTCAATAATTGCAGTTACGTAATATAAACCTACTTCTAATCGATATAAGTGTTACAAGTTAAGGAAAACTGAAAGCCGGAACTTTCGCTGGTACTGAAATTCACAAATTGATGAATGATCACAGATACGAGGATACAATAAATGTCAGAGAAACATATACGTGGGTTGTCTTCATGTCTGCTACTGAAAACATTAGAGGGAATACAAACCGGTCAAATTACAAGAATAATGTCAAAACCACGGCGAAAAACATCAGGAAATCGTGTTGTAACGTGTGTAAACGCCACTTCTTACACTCACACAAAAACTACTTCCATGAAAATCAGGAATCTTATAGCTAAGAGCAAAGAGAATGCTTCCACAAGGACTTTAGAGAGATGGAGAATAATTACCAGAAAAGATGAAATGAAAGTAATAAAGCTGAATATTGTTGGATATTGATGAAGAAATTCTGCGAGGAAATAAAAAAAAAGAGAACGTTTGAAAATTAAATATATAATGTCGCTAACTGAACTGTTCGCATTGTTTTAAGGATACGCCCAAAGTTATTACCCTAAATTAAATATTTATTTAAATATTTGCGCTTCAGTTACTTAAATCTTTAAAATAGGAGATATTATTTTGCGAAAAATCGTGACATGATAGAACAAAATGAAAGGAGAAGTCAGGAACAGCTCAACAAATTGAGTCTAGAATACCTACTGTTGAGAAACTATATGACAATTTTTTTAAAATGCAAGTTTGTCTAATTTTTAGTATAGATGGTATGCTCTTGAAATTATCTCCACCATACATAAAAGTAAAAAGAAAAGAACCAGATTTCTTCGTAAATGGGAATCTCTACGGATTGTGTTATCCAAGCACGACTTTCTTATGATCAGGTGACCTACTGAAATTATTTCATCTAAGCATATATCGTTCTTTAGCAGAGGTGGAATCTTGAAATATTTTCCGCTGCAGCCTCTAGATAGGCCGCGTTCACACGGCTATCGAAAAAAACGGAAGGTCGGTCAGTACCGGAAACAGACAGTTACGCGATAGGAGTAAGATAAGGTATGAACGCTTAACACAAGTCGTCCCTTGTTCTCTAAACGGTCGCTTTCTACCTGTTATCGGAGGCTCGCTAAGATAGGCGACGCCATGCCCAACTCAACAAATTATCCGTGACAGCCTGAAATTTACTTCTGCGACAAAGCAGGTAAGTAAAAGCCTTAAAAACGGCACATTTAAGGCTCTAACAACTCTCCGAGTTTGTACAACGGTGTATTACAAAAAGATCACATTTAGTTGCAATAGTGCAGGGAAAATTTAGTTGCTCATTTATTTTCAGAGTCTTCTTCGTCATCCGCGAGTGAGTATTTGCTAGTGAAATACATTATTGCTGAAGTACTAATGCGGTGACCATACTATAATTAGGGAAGCACTCAGTGATTCATCATGTTAGCCGATTTCATTGTGAAGAAGAATCTTCAGCAGTGTGGAACAAGTAAAAACTTCCATTGATAGATAATTGTATAGGGTGCATTAAAAGCTAACTAACATTAAGCTGCTGAATTTCACCAGTACAACCACTCGTTATATATTAACTGGTGTAATAAAAAAATCACTACTTTGAAAAGTTAAGTGTTTTGTTCTATGTGTCCAGTGTTCAAATGTTTCAACTCACCTGAATAACTGATAACTGTTAAAAATAACAATTATCTGCATACCGTAAGAAGAGATATCTGCTTGCAATGAACGTTCCTACTTGCCTTGGTACTGACAATGATTTTCAATTCTTCGGACCAAATAATCAGATAACATTCTTGAAGGATTGGATAATGGGACTTTTCACCTGAATAACTGATAACTGTTAAAAATAACAATTATCTGCATACCGTAAGAAGAGATATCTGCTTGCAATGAACGTTCCTACTTGCCTTGGTACTGACAATGATTTTCAATTCTTCGGACCAAATAATCAGATAACATTCTTGAAAGATTGGATAATGGGACTTTTAACTCTTCCATTGAATTTCCAAAATTTTCCATTTCTGGCTTTCCTGCTGTCCCATCAGAGTGTACTAGATTTAGGGCTCTAGATAAACAGAGAAAAGTCAGTATTAAAATTATTTTTCTGTTTTGTTTTGTAGTTCTGTAAATAGTAGTTTATGTGAAACAGCTTTTCTTATAACTGACCTCTACAGCCAACAAGGAGTAAATGTAGGAGAGAATGTTGCAACGTAGAGGTTAGTGTACGTAGGAAGGTATTACGTTGCCTGGTCGGTGACTGAATCTAGTGACATATTTTAGAATGATGTGAAGATATGTGCACTAGAAAGCCCCGTAAGCAGTTTCTATGGTTTTTCTATTGTTTTTGTTATTGTTGTTGGTTGTGTTTCGTGCAGAGTTTGTAAACATTACGAGTTCTACATTTTCAAGTGCACCATGAAGGAATTATCAGAATGGGGCGGAAATCTGTAGCTGACCAATAAAATGTACAATGCCACGCCGGGTAGCCGTGCGGTCTGGGCGTCTTGTCACGGTTCGCGCGGCTCCCCCCGTCGGAGGTTCGCGTCCTCACTCGGGCATGGATGCGTGTGTTGTCCTTAGCGTAAGTTAATTTAAGTTAGATCAAGTGGTGTGTAAGTCTAGAGACCAATGACCTCAGCAGTTTGGTCTCGTAGTCCTTACCACAAATTTCCAAAAAATACAATTCCAAAAAATTTGGTGTATCATTCAAGATAAAGAGCTTCACAAACCGAGCAAGTCAGTAAATAAGACACTTCTGGCATTGATGGACTGTTTATTTATGGAAGATCTAGTGGATTACACTGAAGACTATGTGAGGTCTTTCGCGCATGGTGCTTTTATCAAAAATGGTTCAAATGGCTCTGAGCACTATGGGACTTAACGTCTATGGTCATAAGTCCCCTAGAACTGAGAACTACTTAAACCTAGCTAACCTAAGGACAGCACACAACACCCAGCCATCACGAGGCAGAGAAAATCCCTGACCCCGCCGGGAATCGAACCCGGGAACCCGGGCATGGGAAGCGAGAACGCTACCGCACGACCACGAGATGCGGGCGTGCTTTTATCAATTAGAAAGTTGCGACACTGGAAGAGTGTAGCGAAAATCAGAAGACCTGCAGATAATCAACGAGTGATATAGAGATCGGGAGTTGACCGTGAACGTAAATAAATTTGACGTCTTGCCCGTATACAGGCGAATAAATTCTATACCGTTAGATTACACTTTTGAGACTAGTCATTGAAACAGTAACTGCCATAAAGTACCTTTGTAGTAAGCATCCGGAGCGTCCTACAGAGATTCGTTAGGAAAATCTGAAGGAACTTTAGTTCACGAATGGGCCCATTTTTGAATGTTGTTCACCAGTCTGAGGCCTCGCTAGGTTGGATTACCAGAATAGATCGGTAAGACCCAATAAAGAGCGGCGCGTTTCGTCACTATATCGTTTACTCGTCATCAGAGCACCATGGAGGTGCTCAACGGAACGGACTCCAGAGTCAGACGCTACGAGAGAGATGTTATGCATCACAGAGACGTTTACTGTTGAAGCCTCGAGAGCGCACGTTCCCAGGAGACTCAGGCGTCATATTACTTCCTCTCACATACATCTCACGAAACAGTCAAGTCGGCAGAATCGGAGAAACTAGGTGTCATATGGAGCCTAACCGACAATAATTCCCCGGACGCGCCACTGGAACAGGAAAATGGGGGGAATATTTGAGGAAATAGTTCAGTGTCAAGTTCTCATATAAATATTGATTCTGAATTGATAACTGCTTTCAACAGCACTTTGCTGTCGTCTTTGGACGTGTAAATACGACATAGTTACAAATTGCATTTGTAAATATATCTTCTATGCTAATAGTAATGAAACACGTACGTACAATATTTCACATATAGGCAACATAGCTCGTCTTTTACAAAATTATCCCATATATTTTGACAGTGTTGGAAATAATAATAGTTTGAAAATGTAAAGTCTATTGTCAAGTAGATCATACCCAATCAATGTGTCATTAATAAAAATATTATTTACAGTCTTTTTTCCATGCGACCACACACATGCTCAACTGGACCTGTGCTGAATCGGGAGCTTTGACAGGCAAGCTACCTCTTACGTCGGCTAGAAGGTAGCGTGGTAACATAAGTTACTCTTTGCATTTACTTAGGTAAACTAGACAATGCGCTTATCAGAAATCTATACAGTAATTAACGTAGTCAAAATGTGAAGTTAAAGAGAATAACAGTCATTTCATACACATTATACAGTGGTGATGGTTGTCAATATATAAGCCTTCGTGAAGGAGCAATATTATCCTTTAAGTAACACACTGCTACAAAAATTTATTCTGCCTTGTACATGTCATATTTTTAGGATTTAAAAGCAATCCAAAAAAAGTTCTTTATAAATTTTTAAAATTTTATTGCCGCTACACATCGCAAGTTTTATACGAAAGTTATTTTTTGCAATATATGACCATTGTAGTAGAAGGCAGGCAACATTTTTTTCTCGTAATTTCTCAATTTTATTTCTAAAGCAACCTTTCCTGGACAATTCCCCATATACGTGTACAATATTTTAGTGCGATACCACAATTTCTTACTAAGCTAGCTGTCGTCACAAAATTACAAACCGTTAACGTAGTAACACCAGTGTACAATCACAACATCCCAACATAACGTTTCAACTCAGCAATATACAATTATCCAATGAATAAACTCCAAAACAACATGTCACAGAGTCCATAATTTTTTTCCTTGATATGACCTTACCGTATTACTTTATCTGAATCTTATGTTTTCTGATTCGTCTGTGAATTTATTTTTAAAAAACTGTCAAACTTCATGGATAAAAACCACTTTTAAACACGAACAGTCAAAAAGGGATATGATAATTTTCCTTATTAATTGGTGTCAAAAATTTCTGGACTAATATAGAGAGCAACTAATTTATACTAACAATATAATAACATTTTATTTCTGTAGTGTATGAATTCCTGTGAAGAATTAAACTGAAACATCATATCACTCAGTGTCTACGTGAAACTGACTAAATTTACAACACGACAGTAAAATAACTGTAGGCGATATTGTCACTTAAGATAGTGACAAGTGTTCTAAGGCTAATTATGTAGCATGAGTTCGCTGTGGTACTGGTGAAGCTATAATTTGTAAGCTAAATCTCGTGTGGGCACACCTAATCGGCGAAAGCTACATCTTAACATGATTGTAAATAGTACCTTTGTTAATGACATGCTGACTGACTGTGATCTACCTGCTGGAAGAGCTTGCATTTCCATACAATTTAAATTTTCAACATTGTCAAAATAAATGGAATTATTTTGAAAAGGATGTGGTATGTTACCTGTATGTAAGACCTTATAGTTACATAATTCATTACTTCTGGCATAGAAAACGTGTTTTCAAATGCGACATCTGTCTATGTAGTGTTGCAGATCCGAATATTTCAGCAAAGTACTGTTGAAACTGGTCATTAATTCAAGATAGATATTTAAACGTGATCTTGGCTCTGAAGTATTTCTTCAGATATTACAATTTACGTATCACCCCATGATAAGAATAACTGTAATACATAGGAGGAGAAGATAGTGCCGGCCCTGTGGCCGAATGGTTCTGTTCGCTTCAGTCCGGAACCGCGCTGCTGCTACGGTCGCAGGTTCGAATCCTGCCTCGGGCATGGCTGTGTGTGGTGTCCTTAGGCTAGTCAGGTTTAAGTAGTTCTAAGTCTAGGGGACTGATGACCTCAGATGTTAAGTCTCATAGTGCTTAGATCCATTTGAACCATTTTGAACATAGTGTGGTAACTCAGGCATACTTTACCATACTCCGTAAGGTGCATTGTGCAAGAAAGTAAGGAAAATAATGGATAAACGACCCGTTGACAATGATGTCCTTAGATGCGGACACGAGTTCGGATTTGTTTCAAAGATCAGGAAGGAAATCGGCTGTATCCTTTCAAAGGAACCATGCAGGCATTTGTGTGGAGCGATTTTAGGGGATAACGGAAAATCTAAAAGTGGATGGCTGGTCGTAGGTTTGAACCGTCGTCCTCCAGAATGGGAACCCAGGTGCTAAGAACACTACAGCCTCGCTCGGTGCCTCTGATGGGGTTTAGTTACAGATACATGCAATCATAAATTTCTGTATTCGTTACGTGATTGCATATTAGCTAAATGTTATAAAAATCGTCTTGTGCGCACTCTTTCGGCTATAAAATTAAATAGGTTGGAGGAGTTTTCTTTTTACTAGATTGCTTTCTCTTCTTCTCTTATATGTCATTAGTCTGACAACTATAGGGCAACTACGTATAGCACTGATCACCGAGAACTTCAGCTACAGGACTGAGAAAATATTTGCTAGGGAGTAAAAATGTATGGAATAACATACTAGTGAGTTTACTTGATTTCTTTATACGTAAAATTTATAAATAAGTGATAATTTTTTGGGGTATTGATTCCATTCTAAGAGTTTCTTGCGTTTGTTATTGCTTACAGAAATGATGAGCACGTCAGCTTCACTGCATTGACCAGACGCGTGCTCGCGAACTCACAGCATGTGTGTGGAGAGTCACACACGTGGAATCAAAGGGCAGCGTGGGTTCCGGGCAGTGCTGTGTGGTCAGTTCGCACGAGTTTGCGGCTGCCGGATAAAACCAGGAGCAGCGGTGCATGTAGCGCGAATCGCCGTGGAAGCACGGAGCTGTGATGATTAAATTAGCTTTTTATGTGAAACAAATCGGCGCCATAATGTAATATTGGAATAATTCATTTTGAGAAAATAATTATGTTCCGAGGCAGCACTGCAGAAGTGTTGAAATATCATATAACTGAAGGGCAATTGCATTTTGGAGCTCGATATTACTTTCCCTGTACTGACTGTTCGAAACATGACGTCGTTCTTGAAGTCATAACTTTGGAATGAAAAATAAAAAAAATATATACTTCTGTTGACCTTGTGCGAAAGTTATTTCCTTATAATTGTGTTTTTGGTGAAACCCTTCACAACTCGAGTACCTCTTATTAAGCATTCAATTCTCATGAATGAACAGTATTTTCTATTTCATTATTCTTAATCTTTGTTTGTGCTAGACTGCTTTAAATGTGATCTTTCCATAATCACTCGTCCCTAGTTTGGCTTTAGACACGAAAAATCTACTGACAACTCGTTACGCATTTAATCGGGCTTTCCAAATTGTACGAACAGAGATTACAGAAGAACGGAGTTGACATTCTTATTGACACTGCTGGCGCCTTTGATAATCTTTCGTGGCCAGCAACGTCTGCACGATTTCGAGAACTACAGTTACACGTAAACCTGCACAATAGTCTTCGAGTCTGTTGTAGGGACAAAGTGACTGAGTGGCAACCGCAAGGTTGTAAAAAGGCTTACCAAAATATGTCCACAAGGCTCTATCTGCGGACTCATCTTCTGGGATACCAAACGTGAACCGCTCTCGAATTTAATCGAGGGAAGCGAACGTTCAGGCGGGACCGTTGCGTATCCAGACAACCTGTTGTTTATCACACAACCCAAGAGCAATGTTGGAAAACAAGGCCAGTGGTACGCTACACACGATACAAACATGGTGCAACCGAAAAAAATTACCTGTACCATCACAAAAAGCAGCATTATGCTTAAAGGGTCACTACAAAGACATCCGGCATTTAAACTAAACAATACAAAAACATAAAACGCAAAGAAGTAACTAGATATCTTGGTGTGCGCATTAACAAACGACGTACACTGAAGAGCGAAAGAAACCGGTACACCTGCCTAATATCGTGTAGGGCCCCCGGAAGCACACAAGGGTACTAACATCTTGAATCCTGCAGAGCTGTCCATAAATCCGTAAGAGTACGATGGGGTGGAGATCTCTTCTGAACAGAACGTTGCAAGGCATCCCAAATAGGCCCAATTGTGTTCATGTCTGGGACTCTGACGGCCAGCGAAAGTGTTTAAACCCAGAAAAAGGTGCCTGTAGCCATTCTGTATCAATTCTGGACGTGTGAGGTATCGAATTGTCCTGCTGGAATTGCTCAAGCCCGTCGTAATGAGCGATGGACATGAATGAGTGCAAGTGATCAGACAGGATACTTACGTACGTGTCACCTGTGAGCCGTATGTAGACGTATAAGAGGTCCCATATCGCTCCAACTGCAGGCCCCACACCATTAAAAAGCCTCCACGAGCTGGAACAGGCCCCTGCTGACATGCAGGGACCATTGATTCATGACGTTATCTCTGTGGTGTCACCGCCATACACCACACTTGCTAGGTGGTAGCTTTTAAATCGGCCGCGGTCCGCTAGTATACGACGGACCCGCGTGTCGCCACTGTCAGTGATGTCAGACCGAGCGCCGCTACACGGCAGGTCTAGAGAGAAGTACTAGCACTCGCCCCAGTTGTACAGCCGACTTTGCAAGGAACGGTTCACTGACAACTACGCTCTCATTTGCCGAGACGATAGTTAGCATAGCCTTCAGCTACATTTGCTACGACCTAGCAAGGCGCCGTATTCAATTTATATTGAGATTCTATTAATGTATCATCCAGAGCGATGTTCTACAAATGTGGATTAAAGTTAAGTATTCCACAAGCTACGTACTTTTCTTTATAGCATTCATTACGTATCCTGTTTAAGACCTCACGCTAGCCTGCGTGAATTTAAGCGCGTGCCTTTCGGCTTCCTCATTTTGTGTCTAGGCTGTCTTGTCTAGACACAACATATGTGGCGACGAGGATGGGATCGATGCTGCGATTACGAATATGTGCTCTTCTTGCATGGCGTGTGCCGAACAACAATCCGCGCCACCGCGGAAATTCTTTGCATGGCCAAAAGCCACTTCCCCTTGGCAACGCTTACACATCGATTTTGCTGGTCCATTCTGGAATGCTTGATGGTTGGTTGTTGTCGATTCATTCAGTAATTTTCCTTTTGTTGTCCGGATGTCTTCCACGACGTCTTCTGCCACCATCCAAGCGTTGTCCGCTATCTTTTGCATTGAAGGTCTACCACAGACTATTGTTTCCGACAATGGCCCACAATTCCTGTCCGCAGAATTTGTCATTCTGCAAGGCCAATGGTATTCAACATCAGACGTCCGCGCCGTTTTCGCCACAGTCAAACGGTGCCGCTGAATGTTTGGTCCGGACTTTCAAGTCCCAGATGTTGAAGTTGAAAGAGTCGCATTCTCGGGAGGACGCGTTATTGCTCTTTTTGTCTTCGTATCGCTCTCAGCCCCGCGATGGTCGCTCGCCGGCTGAGTTGCTCCACGGTCGTCCTCATCGAACCTTGATGTCTTTGCTGCAGACGCCGCATCAGGTTCCTGTGCTGCGGCAACCACCTGCTTTTCCTCCTGGCGACGTTGTATACTATCGCAACTATCGCGGTTCACGGCGTTGGTTCGCAGGGCGCATTCTTCGCTGCCTCGTCCGCGCGATGTATTTGGTTTTGGGGGTCTCTGGTGAGGTGCGTCGGCATCTCAATCAGCTGCGCCTCTGTCGTCGCACGGGTTCTGCCGCTCCCCGTCTGCTTTCAGCGACGGTGCCGTCCGGTCAGCGCCCTGGGGACCCATCTACTGGCTCGCCTAATCCCCAGGTGTTACCGACGCTGCCTTCCATTTTGCCCCATGGCGACGAGCCGCCACCGCCGCCGCCGCCGTCTGTTCTCTCGCCGGCGCCGCCCGCAGTGGACGCGTCGCTGCAACCGCCGGGCGCCTCCCTGGGTCACGCGCCGCCGGTCGCTTCCCGTGACCAGTTGTGCTCCGCCATGGAACTCTTGCCCGCTCCGGACCATATGTCGTCTTCGCCAGTCGGGTGCTCCGACTCGATGGAGGTCGAACCTTCGGCCCCTCCTGACTATCTACGGGCGCATACACCGCGTGTTGGCGTGCACCCTGGACTAGGTTTTCAGGCGTTTCCTAGCTCTCCTCGGACCGAATGGCCGGGTGCGGATGGCACAGCCTCGCCTGTTGTTCGGCTCCCCACCTCGTCGCATACGTCAACATGGCGGGCGGAAGCCTTATAACACAACCGTTCGCCGATTTGCGGGGGAGGAATGTGGTGTCACCGCCAGACACCACACTTGGTAGGTGGTAGCTTTTAAATCGGCCGCGTTCCGCTAGTATACGACGGACCCGCGTGTCGTCACTGTCAGTGATGGCAGACCGAGCGCCGCCACACGGCAGGTCTAGAGAGACGTACTAGCACTCGCCCCAGTTGTACAGCCGACGTTGCTAGCCATGGTTCACTGAGAATTACGCTCTCATTTGCCGAGACAATAGTTAGCATAGCCTTCAGCTACATTTGCTACGACCTAGCAAGGCGCCGTATACAATTTATATTGAGATTCTATTAATGTATCATCCAGAGCGATGATCTACAAATGTGGATTAAAGTTAAGTATTCCAGAAGCTACGTACTTTTCTTTATCACATTCATTACGTATCCTGTTTCGGACCTCACGCCAGCCTGCGTGAGTTTAAGCGCGTGCCTTTCGGCTTCCTCATATTGTGTCTAGGCTGTCTTGTCTAGACACAACAATCTCCATACCCGTACACATCCATCCGCTCGATACAATTTGAAACAAGACTCGTCCGACCAGGCAACATGTTTCCAGAATCAACAGTCCAATGTTGGTGTTGACGCGTCCAAGCGAGGCGTAAAGCTTTGTGACGTGCAGTCAAGGTTACACGAGTAGGCCTTCGGTTCCGAAAGCCCATATCGATGATGTTTCGTTGAATGTTCTCACAGTGACACTTGTTGATAGCCCAGCATTGAAATCTGCTGCAATTTGCGGAAGGGTTGCACTTCTGTCACGTTGAACGATTTTGTTCGTCATTGTCGGTCCCGTTCTTGCAGGATCTTTTTCCGGCCTCAGTGATGTCGGAGATCTGATATTTTACCGCATTTCTGGTATTAACGGAACACTCGTGAAATCGTCGTATGGGAAAATTCCCACTTGAGAGCTACCTCGGAGATGCTGTGCCCCATCGCTCCTGCGCCGTCTATAACACAACGTTCACACTCACTTAAATCTTGATAACCTGCCGTTGTAACAGCAGTAACCGATCTAACAGGTGCGACAGACTCTTGTTGTCTTATACACTAGTTGCCGACCGCAGCGCTATATTCTGCATGTTTACATATTTCTGTATTTGAATACGCAAGCCAATAGCAGTTTCTTTGGCGCTTCAGTATAGCTTCAACGAACAAATGTAACTAATCACAAACAAAGCCGAAAGTATCCTTCACAAACTAGCGACATTAAAAGACCACTGTATGTCGGAGGCAGAGGACGGTGCTTCTTAATCTACTTGTGGCGTTCGGGACCACATCAGTCGATTCTGTGTATATAGTGCTTGGAATATACCCGATCGATATAAATATCAGACGTCGTGCTGCAACATACTGGATCAAGATGGGCAGACCTGAGAGAGTGTTGCAGATCACCGAGAAGTACATGGAAGATAGGTGGCAACTAAAAAATTGGCGGATGGATACTTGGCAAAGAGAGTGGGACGAAAGTTATAAGATCCGTCGAGTCTATTCATTTTTCCCCAATATTATGGAGTGGTTACGGTTGCGCCACGTCAGCCCCAGCCGAAGCATTTGTCCATTTTGTGACTGAACAAGGCCATTATCCCACGCACTTGCAGGCATGTCGCTCCGAGTAAGCAATCGTTGCACATGCGGGGAAAGTGTTTCCCCTGAACACTTCCTGTTGAAATGCATTAGATAAAAGCCCTTATGTGACAACATAGAACACATGACGGAAACAACACCGTATGATGTATTGAGGAACCCAGATGGACACAGTGGAACGCAGTTGGCAACAACATCTCAAAAGCAGAAGACTCATCAATACAGAAGGAGCAGAAGAAGTAGATAGCTCGAGTAAGTCCAGTACTGACGATGACACGAGTGACAGTGACGACACGAACATAGCATAGACACATAACATATACATAACATAAAACCCGTGATACATGCAAAAATATTCACGTGAACATTAATCGAAGATTGCAATCTATATCTTACTACGAATGAATCTAATTAAAAGCAGGAGTGATTACAATCGTCCGTGGATAGGTACTGTTCTAGAATCCACGTTAAACCTGTACCCAATATTTTCAGATAGGTACATAAATGGGCATATCACTACAAATGTAATATTGTGAATGGAATATAACTTCAATACAAAGTAAGCAAGCAAATTCAAATAGTGTAAATACACAACAGAAACAGATCATGCATATTACGCAGTTATACAACATTAATGCGTCCATTACTCAAGAAGGTCTTTTTACTCTACAAAAATGTATTTACAAGATTAATAAACGTTAGTTACGGCTTCTTACATCTCCTGCACGTATGTAGGAATAGCATATAACTGAATTAGGTTACATTGGGGCAGGATATTGTTCCAAAGCCATGCAGAATTCGTTTATTGGTAGCAGTTTTTATTTAAACTGACAAACATAAACTCACACGTCACTCTAAAAAAAGACACTGACACAGTTTAGATCCGTGTGGGCTGAACAAATAAGTATGAATGTAGGCTTCCGCGGACATTGTCAGATTGAATAAATTTTTTCTGGGTTTGTGACCGTATTGTCAACATATATAAAAGTACCGACGTTTCGGTCCCTGTAGCAAGGGAACTTCTTAAGGGTGTATTTGTTTATTGCTGAACGAGTTTTTTTTCCTTTATTGCATTTCGATTCCCCTCCAGAAGGGAGGGGCTGGCAGCAGCGTAATAGGCCGCTTTACAACCTACAGAAGAGTTAAAAGGAGGTTGTGAGAATATAACAAACAATAGAAACAGGCAATAAAATTGTGACTTTTTAAAAACTGTAAAATGGCAGAAAGTAGTGGAAGTTAAAATACAAAAACATGTGGTTGACGATGTGAATGAAGACCCCCAGTAAGTAGACAGGCATAATTAAAAATCACAGCGACAGTCTGGTTTCTGTTCACAAGAGTTAAAAAACACACCTAGCGGCAGCATGGTGTCTGTTTGCAACACTGAAAGGGGATGCACAACACTGAACACTCACTTAAAACTGCACTATAGAGGAGACACGACGGCAGAGTGAGGGGGGGGGGGGTGAATGACCCAGACCAATGAGGTGGAAAAATGGGGCGAGAAGAGAAAAAGAAAAAAGGGGCGAGCTGATGGAGGGAGAGGACACATAAAAGGGGGGCAGGGCGGACGCTGTAAGGAGTGGGGATGGCAGAGGAGGGGAGAGCAAAGGCACTTGGGGGAGAGAATAGAGTCAGAGAGAGGATAGGCAGGGAAAAAACGGGATGGAAGGGGGGGAGGGAGCCCGAGAAAAGGAGGGAGGGCGAGGTGAGGATCAGAGTTGATAGGAGGGATAAATGGAAAGAGGGAGGTAATCATCCAGGAGGGGGAGTTGACGGACTCCACCTTGGGAAAGGAGGTGGAGGCTGTAGAAATGGAGGGTAGGGGGGACACAATAGTGAAGGTGCAGCAGCGGATGGGGGTTGAGAGGACCAACGAGGGATGGGGGGGATCAAGTCAGTGGGAGGTGTTGAGGACACATATAGTTGAGGAAAAGGAGCAGATGGGGAATGCAATCAGGTCATAGAGGATCTGCATGGGGAATTGGAGGCATATACGGAAGGTAAAGTGGAGTGCATTGCACTCGAGGATCTCGAGGGACTTATAGAATTTCGGGTGGGGGGGGGGGGGGTGTGGATATGTAGGTGGGACTGGCATAATGGAGGATGGTATGGATTAAGGATTTGTAGGTATGGAGGATGGTAGATGGGTTCAGTCCCATGTCTGGCCAGGAGAAATTTAAGGAGACGGAGACAGTTGTGGGTTTTCAATTGGATACAGCAGAGATGAGGGATCCAGGTGAGGTGATGGTCGATGGTGAGTCCAAGGTACAAGAGGGTGGGGGAGAGGCACAAATGGTAAGCGGCGTTGAGATCCAGCACGCCGTTCCGTACTACCCCCCTGAACTAACCGATTCCTTATTCTGTTAACAGTCATTGGATCTCGACCAATGCGAGGAGCAATGTAGAGATACGATAAATTGCAATCGCGATAGGCAACAATTCGACCTTTATCAAAGTCGGAAACGTGATGGTACGCATTTCTCGTCCTTACACGAGGCATCACAACAACGTTTCACCAGGCAACGCCGGCCAACTGCTGTTTGTGTATGAGAAATCGGTTGGAAACTTTCCGCATGTCAGCACGTTGTAGGTGCCGCTACCGGCGCCAACCTTGTGTGAATGCTCTGAAAAGCTAATCATTTGCATATCACAGCATCTCCTTCCTGTTTGTTAAATTTCGCGTCTGTAGCACGTCATCTTCGTGGTGTAGCTATTTTAATGGCCGGTAGTATATAACTCTACGAGACGGTAACGACACTAACAATGGATATTGTCATGAAGCTTGTGACATTCCAGTTAACATTTACGTATCAAATAACTTTTTTTAAGTGTACAGTGACTGCAACGCGCCAAGCGGGCGGTAAGCTAAGTTGCTGAGTATGATACCCGATGAACGCAAACAGTATCGTTTATGCTGATCTGTGACATCGTTTGCACAAAAAAGTGGGGGAGGGGTTGGGTGGCGACACTTAGCCCAAGAAATTGTAAAAATAACAAAAAGCAGTAGCAAAATTTTGCGTTCTATGGATTTCCTTAGGGCCAGAAGATGTATGAAACAGCATATTTCACGACTGTTTAGTTACGTGTTTCTTGTGTCGTACAGACACTTCTTTTTGTGGTTTCTTTTTAAAGACAAGAAACGACAGTAACTAGCAGATGAAACAATGACCAGCAGAAAGATGTGGTACATCTACACAATAAGAAGAAATTTTGTTCACTACACTTTGAAACAAAACTGATTACAAATGCTTGAAATAGGAAATAAGCACCAGATATGCTACCATAATTGTAAATGAAGAAAAGCTACCATACAAGAGGGTTAAAGAACGAAAGAACAATAAAATGTTACCCACTCAAAACGAATCTGAAACTTCCTGGCAGGTTAAATCTGTGTGCCAAACTGAGATTCGAACTCGGGACCTTTTGCCTTTCGCGGGCAAGTGCTCTACCCAAGCATGAGTCACGCCCCGTCCTCACAGCTTTTCTTCTGCCAGTACCTCGTCTCTACCCTTCCAAACTTTACAGAAGCTCTCCTGCGAACCTTGCAGAACTAGCACTCATGAAAGGAGGGATATTGCGGGGACATGGCTTAGCCACAGCCTGGGGGATGTTTCCAGAATGATATTTTCACTCTGCAGCGGAAGCTGTGAGGACGGGGCGTGAGTCGTGCTTGGGTAGCTCAGTTGGTAGAACACTTGTCCGCGAAAAGCAAAGGTCCCGAGTTCGAGTCTCGGTCTGGCACACAGTTCTAATCTGCCAGGAAGTTTCACATCAGCGCACACTCCGCTGCAGGGTGAATTTCTCATCCCGGAAACATCCCCCAGGCTGTGGCTAAGCCATGTCCCCGCAATATTCTTTCTTTCAGGAATGCTAGTTCTGTAAGGTTCGCAGGAGAGCTTCTGTAAAGTTAGGAAGGTAGTAGACGAGGTACTGGCAGAAGTGAAGGTGTGAGGACGGGGCGTGAGTCGTGCTTGGGTAGCTCAGTTGGTAGAACACTTGTCCGCGAAAAGCAAAGGTCCCGAGTTCGAGTCTCGGTCTGGCACACAGTTCTAATCTGCCAGGAAGTTTCACATCAGCGCACACTCCGCTGCAGGGTGAATTTCTCATCCCGGAAACATCCCCCAGGCTGTGGCTAAGCCATGTCCCCGCAATATTCTTTCTTTCAGGAATGCTAGTTCTGTAAGGTTCGCAGGAGAGCTTCTGTAAAGTTAGGAAGGTAGTAGACGAGGTACTGGCAGAAGTGAAGGTGTGAGGACGGGGCGTGAGTCGTGCTTGGGTAGCTCAGTTGGTAGAACACTTGTCCGCGAAAAGCAAAGGTCCCGAGTTCGAGTCTCGGTCTGGCACACAGTTCTAATCTGCCAGGAAGTTTCACATCAGCGCACACTCCGCTGCAGGGTGAATTTCTCATCCCGGAAACATCCCCCAGGCTGTGGCTAAGCCATGTCCCCGCAATATTCTTTCTTTCAGGAATGCTAGTTCTGTAAGGTTCGCAGGAGAGCTTCTGTAAAGTTAGGAAGGTAGTAGACGAGGTACTGGCAGAAGTGAAGGTGTGAGGACGGGGCGTGAGTCGTGCTTGGGTAGCTCAGTTGGTAGAGCACTTGCCCGCGAATGGCAAAAGGTCCCGAGCTCAAGTCCCGGTCTGGCACACAGTTTTAATCTGCCAGGAAGTTTCATACCAGCGTACACTCCACTGTAGAGTGAAAATCTCCTTCTGCAAAACGAATCTGTATCCCAACTGTTGCTACGTCAGATACACAACGTCACTAGTTTTCATCAAAGTCGATTTCTGAAGAAGAAATACGCTGAGGTGACGAAAGTCATGGGACAGGGATAAGCACATATAGAGATGACGGCAGTATCGCTTGCACAAGATGTAAAAGGGCAGTACTTTGGCGGAGCTGTCATTTGTAATCGCGTGATTCTTGTGAAGTAACATATGTACTTTGAACGACGAATGGTAACTGCAGCTAGATTCATCGGACATTCCATCTCGGGAATCATTAGGTATTTCACTATTCCGAGATCCACAGTATCAAGAGTGTCCCGAGAATACCAGATTTCACACCACGGACAACACAATTGGCCGACGGCCTTCACTTAAAAACCATGAGTAGCGGCGTTCGTGTAGTTTCCAGTGCTAACAGACAAGCAGTACTACGCGAAATAACCACTGAAATCAATGTGGGACGTACAAGGAATGTATGTTAGGACAATGCAGCGAAATTTAGTGTTTAGTAATAATGGGATATGGGAGAAGATGAACGACGCGATTGCCTATGCTAACAGCAGGACATCGCCTGCAGCTCCTCTCCTGCGCTTGGAAATTTGGGGCCTCGTCAAATGAGTCCCGATCTCTGGTGGTAATAGCTGATGCTAGGGTTCGAGTGTCTCGCAGAACACGAAGCTATGGACCCAGGTTGCCAACAAGGCACTGCGCAAGCTCGTGGTGGCTCCATAACGGCGTGGGCTGTGCTTACATGTGAAAGACTGTGTCCTCTAATCATACAATGAAGGCTTTCAAGACCGGATAGTACTGTTGTTGATAATTCTTCCGGGTTATATGGCCATGGTCCATGGAATACTTCTATTCCTAAAGTTTCGTCCAATATCACGTTGGATATCTTCAGAGGTATGGCTGGTTCTGTTGAGTCCTGCCGACTGACGAACCAGGCGTCGGACAGGGCAAAACGGATTTGTACGCCGGAACATCTGGATACGGAACTGAATCATCTGAAACAGGCCTTAAAAGAATGGGTACTCAAACAAAGAGATTAATAGAGTTTTAAGACCTAATTACAGCAGGCCAAAGGACAAGAATGGTACACAACAATGGAAGAACACGGTGTCTTTACCTTTCATTAGTAAGGTTACAGATCGAATCGGCAAAATTTTGCTGAAACCTAAAGTGAAACCGGTATTCAAACCTACCAGAAAAATAGGACAAGTACTTCGTTCTGTTAAAGATAGGCCATCATTATCATCTAGCGGTGTGTATAAAATTCCGTGTACCTGTGGCAAGGTCTATATTGCTACTACGAAAAGAAGTGTGAATACGAAAGTAAAGGAGCATAAAAGTCTTTGCCGACTGGGTAAATAGATAAATCGGCCGTTGCGGAACATGCACTTCAGTCCGGTGACCATGTAGTTAAGTTTTCTGAAACTACAGTTTTAAGTACTACCACAAACTATTATCCACGACTGTATAGGGTGGCTATTGAAATTTATAAACATGAAGATAATTTTAATAGATAAGAAGAGGCCTTGAAATTAAGCGAGATATGGACAGTGGCGTTACAGAATCTATAAGTGATTTTTATCTATGACAGAATATTATCGATAGTTACATTTTATCTTTGACTAGTTTTCTCTCTGTTACTATGTGCAAGCTAGACCACGCACACTTCCCTCGGTATTTAGGCCGCTCTCCGAAGCCAGACTCGTCAGTCGGCAGGACTCAACAGGACAAGCCATACCTCTGAGGATATCCAACGTAGTATTGGACGAAACGCTAGGAATAGAAGTATTCCATGGACCACGGCCATATAACCCTGAAGAATTATCAACAACACTGTGTCCTCTGTTCCAATTGAACCGATCATTGACTGGAAATGGTTATGTTCTGCTAGTTGGACACCATTCGCAGCCGTTCATGGAGTTCATGTTCCCAAACAACGCTGAGATTTTTATGGATGACAATGCGCCGTGTCACCAGGCCACAACGGTTTAAAGTTACTTTGAAGAACATTCCGGACAGTTCTAGCCAACGATTCATCCACTCAGATCGCCCGATGTGAATATCATCGAACGTTTATGGAACATAATCGAGAGGTCAGTTCGTGCACAAAATCCAGCACCGGCAACATTTTCGTAATTATGGAAGTCTACAGATTGCTCAATATTTCTGCAGGGGCTTCCAACGACTTGTTGAGTCCATGCCACGTGAAGCTGCAGCACTGCGCAGCGCAAAATCTGGTAGGATACGACATTAGAAGGTTTCCCATGACCTTTGGCACCTCAGTGTAAGTATAGAAAACGAACATGAAGGAGATGAAATGTCGCTTTAAGTGCAACAACGAACAGATCTTTAGACTTCGAGCAAAACTGTTGGGTGCCAAAGAAAGTTTCAGTTATAAGAAGAATCAGCAACGAATACAGGATTCTTGTTTTGAAGAACAGTGTTCATATTTTCAGAATGTGATGTATGGAAGGTAGGAGACTAAGAACTGGTGGAATTAAAGCTGGGAGGACAGGTCTTAAGTCATGGTTGGGTAGCTTACTTGACTGAATATGTGCCAGAGAGTCACCTTCTTCAGTATCCACCTGACAGCCCAAATCGCCAATATTGCGCAGATCCTGCCCGTCGCTGCGACAACTCCAGCTAGACTACAGGCAGCTTTCGGGTATTTTATATGTTCCGGACCATCTTCAGAGCCTAGTGTGATGCCCTCATCTTACCGAAGCGGGATGGTGGCCTCGATCTGGTTAACGTGAGAGCCAGAACTACGGTTCTTTACACCAATGCTATACTTCGGTGATGGAAAAGCCAAAATGCTACTTTTACTTGAATGTTGATCACCGAGCTCGCACCTGTTTCGAGACGGCCGCCTTTGTCTTTGGCACACATCCCACCTCCAATGTCCCAAATTGGCCGTTTCTTTTTGGAATACAGCTAATTACGCACCGAGCTCTCCAGGACCAGGAAGACGACAACCCGCAACATCTACCGCCTTCTCCGAATGGGTTGGGTTGGGTAACCCGAAACCCCATCGAAGCACTTAACCCATGCTTCATGGCCTACATTTTGGAAAACTATCCACCAACCACACCATACCACACCACTGACACAACCGCGGCATGGTACGTTCTCGTCAACGGCAAATATACTACGAGACGGAAACTTCATTGCATCGGGCTCGTGGACTCACCCCTGTGCCTCAAGTGCAATGTCGAAGATACAGATTCACATCGTTTTGAATGTGGACAGCGGCAGAAGATTATTGCTTTCTACCTCCGAGTACCCCTAAATCACGTCTCTCCTACCGTGCTGATATATTCTGAAGTGACCTACTTTCCATCGTCTAAGTGGCACGCCATCACATGGATCAGCGGCAGGGCTATTAACTACCTCTTCTGCGACGACATCGTCGACCCGGTCGACTTCTGGACACGCCTCCAAGTGCATCACAAGGCAGCTAGGAGGAGGAGGTATTCAGATAGTTATACTTTGCGTATATGCAATTGATTTGACCAACTGTCAGAGTTGAGTGGAGAGGAGCCTCTTGTAGCTGTAGCTGTAGGGAAAATGCAGCAGTCCTCAGCAGTCTGGAGGCCAAGGTCAGTTGAAAAGTCTAACAGAAAGAAGAAGATTCTGCTGTTAGGTAGTTCGCACGGTAGAGGCGTGGGCCAACAGTTGCAGGAAGTTTTGGGGGGTGAGTACCAGGTCACCAGCATTGTGAAGCCTAATGCAGGGCTGGCTCAGGTGACTGACAGCATGGGGGTGTTATGAAGTAATTTTACGAAGGACGATCAGATAGTAATAGTGGGTGGAGCAGGGAACAGTCTTGATAGGAACAGGGAATATGATGTAGGTGGTGACCTGGTAAAGATAGCTACTCAAACTGATGGCACTAATGTGCAACTGTTTCAGCGTCATGATCGGCCTCATCTTCATGCGGCTGTTAGGAGCTTTAACACGGGGCTGGAGAAGGCACTTATGGCAGAGGGCATGGGTCACATTTAAGTGGTGCCAGTTGAGGCTATCAGTACATTGGGTTTCACTAGGCATGAGGTATGGCCTGCACCTCAATCGATTTGGGGAAGGGAGGCTGGCAAAGCTTGCAGGTGACAGTGTAGTGGGTGGTTGTGGGATCACTCATGGAAAAATTCCTGTAGTAGTTGGTGTTAGACCTGTACCTTTTTTTTAGATTCAAGTCAACTGATAAGTATACCTGCTTAAATGAAGTCCCTCTAACTATGGGCTCACCTTCAGAGGACGTCATGTTTCAAAGTAGAGAAGGAATTACAAATTTCATCAAAATATAAGAGATATTAGAGATAGAGATAATGAACTGCTTATAGATGTTGATTCTCAAAACAATTTGATAGTTCAGAGGTTTCCTTTATCAGAACACAGATTACCTGGCTGTTTATCTAGGTGTTCTTTGGTGGCGGGGGTGGGGGGTTGCGGGAGTGGCTATGTACGTAGAAAACAGTATTCCACTTGAGTGCGTTGACGTATCACGGCACTGCACTGAACGGATATTTGAATGTTGGGCTGTGGCTGTTGAATTTAGTGAAACTAAACTTCTAACTGTTGTTGTTTACAGGTCCCCTAACTCTGACTTCTGAGCATTTCTGCACAAGCTAGGGAGAGTTCTTGATTCACTTTATACAAAGTACCAGAAATTGCTTATAGGTGGTGACTTCAATATAAATTTGTATATGATGGTGCAAGGGAAAGGATATTGGTAGATCTCCTAAATTCATATGATCTGATGCAGACTGTATTTCTTCCAACTAGGGTACAGGGAACAGTAGCACAGCCATAGATAATAATTTTATTTATCCTTCATTACTAGATGGGCATTCTGTTAGTAAAAGGATGAATGGCATTTCAGATCATGATGCACGAATTTTAACACTAAAACGCTTTTGTGCTCAAATAAATGTCACATATAATTACAAACTGTGTAGGAAAGTTAACCCAACAGCAATAGAGAGTTTTTTAAAGGAACGAGAGTGACAGGGTGTTTATAGTGCCGATAACATAGATGACAAATATAATGCTTTCCTTAACACATTTCTCATGCTGTTTGAGAGTTGTTTCCCATTAGAACGTTCTACATGTGGTACTAGCTGTAAAAGGAAGGCCGGATGGCTGACTAGTGGGATAAGGATACCATGTAGAACAAAGTGGGAATTCTAACAATGTGTTGTGGTCAACGAGACAGAACACAGTTCTTGCTAATCAGCAACGCGACGCTAGTACTTTGATCGCTGTACACATCAAAATGATAAATGAAGCATTGTTCAGACACTGATATTTTTCATCAGCCACGAGCACTTTGTGCGTAGTAAATGCGCAACACGTCTATCATCTCTGCTCTCCTCATTCCAGAATCTCGGTTGATGCCTTTCTCTGTCGACCTATGAATATAGTTCCAGACTGTTCATACTTCTTGCTTCACATAACACTCCCAACGATTTACAGTTTTATGTAAAAACACAATTTTGTTTCGTCCTGTCTGTGCCTAGTCAGCAGTAGAAAGCCGGCATGCGCCCGAGTTGCAGTACCGTCAATGCAGCGAAGCATCCAGTGGTGGCTGCTACATCCTCAGCGGCCATCAACAGCGGAATCCGGCGGCCTCCAGATCTATGTATCGATTTGCAAAGTACTCTCGTAGAGATCGAAGATTTGCACTCATGAGTCTCCACTCCGTTCCACCAGAGCTAGTTGCTGGCTCGCAGAGGTTGGCTCTCAGCCCCCATTTAGGAAACAGGAGCCAGCAGCATCAGTGTCAGCCACAGTAATGGGATGAGCAGCAACAGCGCTCACCCTCTCGAGCGCAGATGACAGACAGCACCCAGGTCATGCAGGTCAAGCCTCCAGCAGGCCTGCTGGATGATGGCGACCTTTGTTCCCCATCAGTCTTGCCCCGGCAGTTGGTAGTGCAACTGCAGCAGCAGCATCCTTCCAGTAGGACTCGTGGTTCCATAGACGACTGGAGATAGCTAGGAATGCCGAGAGGCATCTCGCTTGCAACTGACACCAGGGCTTAGCCTATACACTGGGCAGTCGGGAATCAGCATTTCGCAATGTGACATTTGTTAAGAAAGTTTCGGTATTTATGTTGGCTCTTCCTATGCCCTCTGCGGCAGCAGAGATGGCTACGACATCACGTGTCCTGGTCTTCTCTCGCCGTCATCTCTCCTAGTGACTGCAGTCTTTGGCAGCTTCAGAAGCTATTTTCTGCTGGCTCGACACCTGAATGCTTCGTTACATTGTACCTAGCCTTCATTACGAAACTCCGCTTTGTCACTAGTATGTCGGTATCTCTTGGCTTCTATGATGTAATTATGCTTCCCTTGCAGACTGGAGCGTGGTCATTCCCTCATGCTGCGATAGCTTCCCTGTTTACAGTAACTCTCTTATATTTCCCCCAGCTGGCAGTCTGCTGGTCACTGGCATATTTGGTTCAGTTTCCGGGACCTGCGAAAGTAGAGCTTGACTAAATTTTTAGTGTTTGCTTCGGACACTATCCTCAGGCATAACAGGACTCAATGGTAGATGCAAACTTAGGTGGAAAAAATTTACTTAGCATATCATCGAGGTCAGGTCCATATGTAGGAGGATAAGAGTGGAGAAACTTCAGGATAAGGAAATCAGGCACAAGTACATAACAGTGATCTCAGAAAGGTACCAATTAGTTGAAGGCAGTCAATTACAGTCATTGGAAAAGGAATGGACAAGGTACAGGGACACAGTACTAGAAGTGGCTAAAGAATGTCTTGGAACAGTAGTGTCTAAAGGTAGGATGAAGCAAACAGCTTGGTGGAATGACACAGTCAAGGCAGCCTGTAAAAGGAAAAAGAAGGCGTACCAAAAATGGCTACATACTAGAACTCAGGTAGACAGAGAAAGTTAAGTTGAAGAAAGAAACAAAGCCAAACAGGTAATTGCAGCATCCAAGAAGAAATCTTGGGAAGACTTTGGAAACAGGTTGGAGACTTTGGGTCAAGCTGCTGGAAAACCATTCTGGAGTGTAATTAGCAGTCTTCGAAAGGGAGGTAAGAAGGAAATGACAGGACAGGTCAGGAAAACTGCTGGTGAATCCTGTTGATGCCTTGGGCAGATGGAGGGAATATTTTGAAGAGTTGCTCAATGTAGGTGAAAATGTGATCAGTAATGTTTCAGATTTCGAGGTAGAATGGGATAGGAATGATGATGGAAATAGGATCACATCTGAGGAAGTGGAAAAAATGGTCAATAGATTGCAGTGCAATAAAGCGGCTGGGGTGGATAAAATTAAGTCGGAACTCATCAAATACAGTGGAATATAGGGTCTTAAATGACTACATAGGACAATTGAAATGGCGTGGGAGTCGGGACAGGTTCCATCAGACTGGACGAAAGCAGTAATCACACCAATCTTTAAACATGGAAACAGAAAAGATTGTAACAACCACAGAGGTATCTCTTTAATCAGCTTTGAGGGTAAAATCTTCTCGGGTATTGTTGAAAGGAAAGTGCGAGTATTAGTTGAAGACAAACTGGATGAAAATCAGTGTGGGTTTAGGCTTCTTAGAGGTTGTCAGGACCAGATCTTTAGCTTACGGCAAATAATGGAGAAGTTTTACGAGTGGAACAGGGAATTGTATCTATGCCTTATAGATCTAGGAAAGGCATATCACCGGGTTCCTAGGAGGAAGTTATTGTCTGTACTACGAGATTACGGAATAGGAGGCAAACTTTTCCAAGCTATTAAAGGTCTTTACATAGATAGTCAGGCAGCAGTTAGAGTTGACGGTAAATTAAGTTCATGGTTCAGAGTAGTTTCAGGGGTAAGACAAGGCTGCAACCTGTCTCCACTGTTGTTCATATTATTTAAGGATCATATGTTGAAAACAATAGACTGGCTGGGTGAGATTAAGATATGTGAACACAAAATAAGCAGTCTAGCGTATGCGGATGACTTAGTTGTGATGGCAGATTCGATTGAAAGTTTGCAAAGTAATATTTCAGAGCTAGATCAGAAATGTAAGGACTATGGTATGAAGATTAGCATCTCCAAAACGAAAGTAATGTCAGTGGGAAAGAGATATAAACGGATTGAGTGCCAAATAGGAGGAACAAAGTTAGAACAGGTGGACGGTTTGCAGTACTTAGGATGTATATTCTCACAGGATGGCAACATAGTGGAAGAACTGGAAGCGAGATGTAGCAAAGCTAATGCAGTGGGCACTCAGCTACGATCTACTCTCTTTTGCAGGAAGGAAGTCAGTACCAAGACTAAGTTATCTGTGCACCGTTCAATCTTTCGACCAACTTTGTTGTATGGGAGCGAAAGCAGGGTGGATTCAGGTTACCTTATCAATAAGGTTGAGGTTACGCATATGAAAGTAGCTAGGATGATTGCAGGTATTAGTAAATGGGAACAATGGCAGGAAGGTGTCCATAATGAGGAAATCAAAAAAAAAAAAAAAAACTGGGAATGAACTCTATAGATGTAGCAGTCAGGGCGAACAGGCTTAGATGGTGGGGTCATGTTACATGCATGCTAGAAGCAAGGTTACCCAAGAGACTCGTGGGTTCAGTAATAGACGGTAGGAGGGGCCGGGGTAGACCAAGGAGAAGGTACCTGGATTCGGTGAAGAATGATTTTGAAGTAATAGGCTTAACATCAGAAGAGGCACCAACGTTAACACTGAATAGGGGATCACGGAGGAATTTTATTAGGGGGACTATGCTCCAGACTGAACGCTGGGGCAGTCTTAAATGATGATGATGATCATCATCGTTTGGATTCTACAACTGTTGCTCGACTGAGAAAGCTCTTTATACAATCAGTCATCAGTCAGTGCAAGCCTTAACTAATAATACGTCGCCAGTTGCTACTTTTTTTATCTTTCAAAGGCGTTTGACTGTGTGGATCATGTTACTCTCAAAGAAAACATCAAGTTTTATGGAACGGATAGCTTTACTCACAGATAGTTTGAATCACATGAAACGGAATTCAAAAGATTGTACTGAATAATTCAGACAACGTCGGAAAGATAGAAAATTTTAGTGACGGGAGGAAAAACAAATCACAAATGGAGTCGCCCAAAGTTCAATTTTAGGTTCAATCCTGTTCCTTACAGATGTGAATGACATTCCACTTGACATTCAACAAGCAACACTGGTACTTTTTACATACTGCACTAGTGTAATTATAAACCGCAATTGAGAAACAGTAACAGGAGTTTTGGTAAATCATATTTTCCAAGGAGTTACTAAGTGGTTCTGTGAAAATGGTCTCTCCCAAAATTTTGAAAAAACATAATAAATTCACTTCCCTACAACAAGCAGGGTCATACCAACAACTGACGTAGCAAATCAGCAGGAGTCTGTAAGTGGGGTGGAATGCTCCAAATTTTTGGGTGTACATACAGATGAAAACTTGAATTGGAAGAAGCATATTACTGAATTTCTCAAAGAATTAAATGCAGTAACTTTTGCTCTTCGTATAATAGCTAATCTTGGGAACAAACAAATCAATCTTCCGACATGTTTTGCACATTTCAACTTAAAAACGTCTAACGGAATTATATTGTGAAGTGATGAGTTACTAGTATTGATTGCACATAAGCGAGCAGTACGAAAACGTTTGGTGTTCAACCAGAGACGTCACTAGGTACCTTTTCAAGAAGCTAAGAATTTTAACTGCACCATCACAATACATATATTCGCTAATGAAATTCATTTCAAATGATCCATCAGGACAGTGATATCCATACCTACATGATCAGAGAGAAAAATAACCTTTATGATTCATTGTTAAAGCTGTCAGTGGCCCAGAAAAGAGCTCAATATGCAGTAGCAGAAATTTTGATCGTTTTCCCAATAACATAAAATATCTGAAGGTAGAGAAGCAAGATTCAAATCTAATTTATTTTTTATTCTATGAACAACTCCCATTAGGACTAAAAAAATAATGTCAATAATGTGTTCATTAATGTTGCCACTAGTCATACATACATACCCTGTAACTGGATTGTTCCACATTATTTCGATAAAAGAACCCTTCACGAGATCTATGGAACATGTAACTAACTAACTGTCAGCTAAATACAGGGTGACACGCTCGATTCGTGGTTCGGAACACAGTTACAGTCTGGCAGGAAGTTTGAAAGCAACCCACACTCGCAGACGATCAGTCTACATCTAGATCAATGCTCCGTCAGCCATGTCACGGTGTGTGGCTGAGGGTACTTCTGGTACCACTAACTGATTTTCCTCCTCCCCTCCCCTGTTCCACTCGCCAATAGCGCGTTTGGGATAATGGTTGTCGGTACGCCTCTATATTAGCTCTAATTTCTCGAGATGTATGTGGGAGGAGGTAATACGGTGTCCGACTCTTCTCTATAAATTTGAATAGTAAATCTCTGTGAGACACAACGCGTCTCTCGTAGCGTCTGCCACTTGAGTTTACTGATCACCTCTGTAACGCTCACGCGCCGACTAAACGAACCCGGACGAAACGCGCCGCCCTTCGTCTGGTCTTCTCTATCTCATCTATCAGTCCGACCTGGTAACGGAGGCAGATTGATGAGCAATACTCAAGAACGAGTGTTTCGTAACGTGAATGAGTTACATTCTCTTAATATTCTTCCTACGAATCTGTATGGCATCTGCTTTTGCTACTACTTGTTTTATGTGGTCATTCCATTTAAGGTCGCTCTGGACAGTTACAACCAGACATTTTATTATAGGTACCGATTCAAGCAATTTTTCATCCGTTGTGTAGTTGTACAGCAGTGGAGAGCAGTTCCTATGTACGCTCAGCATCTCATCAATCCTCTGTAGGTCATTCTGCAACACGATACTGTCTTCTGACGTTGTTGCTTTCTTATAGACAACCACACGATCTCATCATCGAACAATCTCAAGAGCTTCCGACGCTCCCCACTATGTGATTTATATGCATTGTAAACAGTAACGGTTTTTTCATTTTACTTTGGGGTATTGTGGAAATTATCTTTGCATCTGTCGGTTTTGTTCCGTTAAGAGCGGTATGTTTAGTCTTATGTGCAAGGAAATCTTAGATCCAATAGCAAATGTGGTCCGAATGTCGGTAAGCTCGTATTTGTGCTTCAGTAAGAGCCGAAGTGATAAGGAATAACACTCAATCTATGATAAGAAGATTGCAGCACTGCATTGATACCAATGGTAATCACTTCGAACACCTTATGTAAATGGACGTTGAAGCCACCTTTTTTACCTTCGTTGACCTTCAAAGACCTTACTGTCACACATCATTCGATTCGTCTCGATAGCCGCTATCAGAAAATAAGTATCTAACTAATGCATCCCATTAAAAAAAATAAAGTTGACCTTCACATTTCTGATGCAACATCACCTAGCATCGAAAAACCAAAGTCATATTATGGTCCTCTTTTTCCCATGCAACATTTGTCCCAGAAACCTTTCAGCTACCTTCATACTTTCGAAGTTATTCTGGGAGGCAGTAGTTAGTGACTCACTCTCTATATGTAATACGATGGTCCGCCATCATTGCCTATGTTGATGATGTCACCATAATACGTACAGACTCTCAAGATAACTTGAAAATCTCGGACGTTTTAAGGAAGCAATGGGGGCAAGTATGCACAGTGATAAAACAATGCTCTTGTGCCTCAATGAAAGCACGTATCCCTTTACTGAATGTCTTGGAATAGAAGTACTGGGTGTGTAATGAAGGAAAACCATACGCTACCTAACTGACGTCAACCCTAAAGAAATGGTAGAAACAGTAAGAGGTGTTCTGGTAACGAATAGCACGAGGAAATTGAATATTGTTCAACGGATTGAATATGACAACACAATGGCCCGATCCAAAAAAATGGTATGTGGCACTCGTCATACCCACTGAGAGAAAATAACTAGCACAAATAAAAATAATATAAAGACAAGTTCATTTGGAAAGATTGCTGTTTCGTGTAGCCGGGGATTAGGTGGCAAGATCATCTACAGAAGACGGCCTAGGGTTAATATATAGTGAAACAACATGTTCAGCCCTTGTTGCGAAAATTTAATAAACACGCTGAAACTGCCTGCACGTCGGTCGGATTTACAAAAGACTGCATTAGATACTGCAACAGAAAAACATAGGTTACAGAAAGATGACAGCAATTATATCTTCGGTCTTAGAAACGACAATGTATGCATTAGAGAAGCTTCATAATAAAAGATACTTTATGTCAAAGACAAAAACTGGAAACATTCAACAGCAAACTCCATAAAGAGGGTGGAGAAAAATTGTTTCACGAAATTTTAACCCTGGATAGCTGATACCAGTAGCAACAAAAATTGCTAATTTTGTGTAGGTCGACAAACCACTATTTTTAAACAATATTCCTGTAGAAATGTTTAGTATTTCAGTCACCTCGGTTCAGCGTGTGTTCTGTTGCCTAGTAAGCAAATGGTCCGCCATTGGCCGTGAGAACTTGTTCCATGCGTGATGGCATCAAACTGTAGAAGTCGTTAATGACGTCCTACGTTATAGCCATCCATTTTGCATTCACCTGGTTCCAAAGTTCATCTGTGCGTTGGCATTGGTTCAAATGGCTCTGAGCACTATGGGACTTAACTTCTGAGGTCATCGATCCACTAGAACTTAGAACTACTTAAACCTAACTAACCTATGGACATGACACACATCCATGCCCAAGGCAGGATTCGAACCTGCGACCGTAGCGGTTGCGCGGCTCCAGACAAAAGCGCCTAGAACCGCTCGGCCACTCCGGCCGGCGTTGGCTTTGGATCACAACGCTGTACCTGTCGTTTCACCATGTCAAACACATTTTCTATTGCCGACAAGTCGGGTGATCCGACAGGCTAGAACGAAAGGCTGACATACTCTGACACCAAGAAGTCACCAACTCGTTGTGTTCTACGGCCTTCCGAGTACCACTTTGCTCACGCCCTTTGCACTGCCCAAACACTTCGTCCTACAAGAGCAGCAGTTTCCCCAATGCAAACATACATTCTCTCACGCCAATAACGCGCCCTCTTTTAAACTCACTGATTTGACGGCAAAGTTCGTGCATATGTCTGCGAGGTATCCTGCACGACTGCTCAAGTCACTCTGACAGCCACAGGCAAACTTTACCGGTAGGTGGTGTTGCGCCGCGATATCAACGTTGATCTTCAACGCGCAGCCGACATAGTTCAAATACTAATCATTTCTGCGGAACATACTAACGTCCATGTCCCGTGGATATGAACGTCCTGTCTCTAGTCGTTCAAGATGTTCTTTCTAATCACCGGCGCACTAAAGTCTGTGGCTCCTTGGTGGTGTAAATAATTTAAGATTGCAAACCAGTGCAATCAAAACACACGTCCATGTATGTCAAATATTTTGCTATTCTGGGACTCCCTCATCAAAACCTACAAATGACGCCTCCGCATATGTAGTTAAGTATGTACGGCACACTTCGAGAGCGAGCCTTAATCGCACTTATTCTGCCTTTTTGGGTACAAAGAAGTTACCTAACAAAAAAGGATACATTGTTTTTAGGTTTTCCTGATAACTAACAAAGTTCTATATTTCCACTCTTCATATACAATAATGGGACAAAAAGTCGCGACACCAAGATGACGTGCAGCATAAGCGAAAGTTGGGAGACCTGTTTCTACATCTGAGAGATTCATGATGTCTATTCAAATTTCGCGCCAGTTGCTTAAGAGTGGCTGTAATAGAACTACTATGAGGACGCAAATCAGGTTTGATTTAAATACAAGCTGTAACGCTCTTGAGCGTTAGTTACCTTTGAGACTGGACATGGTGAGTTGAAGTTGTGGCTTTAGGCCGATATAGACGATATTATCAACACCTCACTTATTTTGAACAAGGTCGTGTAGTAGGGCTACAAAAAGGTGGATGTTGCTCCTGTGGTACTGCACAAAGGCTTGGCAGGAATGTAGCCACCGTACACGATTGCTGAGAGCGGCGGTCACGAGAATGCGCTGTCGCAACAAGATTGGGCTCCAGACGGCCGCGTAGCACTACCGAGAGGGAAGACCATCGAGTTTGTTGTGGAGCTGTGGGGCATCGTAATCCATCTGCAGCAGCTGTTTGAGCAGCAACTGGCACCATAGTGAAATAACGAAGTGTTACAGATCAAGTACAGCTCAGACTCAGACACCAAATAGCGTGTTTTACAGCGACCACAAACCACCACCATTTGTGACTTAAGTGGTGTCAAGCGAGAGCTCATTGGAGGTCAAGGTGGAGGTCGTGTTTTCTGATGAAAGCCGGTTCTCCCTCGGTACCAGTGATGGTCACATTTTCGTTAGAAGGACGCCAGTTGAGGCCCTGCAACCAACCTTTCTGCATTCTAGACAGACTGGAATCGTATCTGGAGTTTTGGTATGGCGTGCGATTTCGCATGATGGTGTGGCGTACGATTTCGTATGACAGCAGGACCGCTCTCGTGGTTATCCCATGCTCCATGATTTCAAATTTGTACGTCAGCCTGGTGATTCGACCTGTTGTGCTGTCATTCATGAAAAGCAATGCAGGTGATTTTTCCAAAAGGATAAACCTCGCTGTTGTAGCCTAACATGCTATTGAGAGTTGTACTTGTTGTCTTGGCCTGCTCCATCACCAGATCAGTCTCCAATCGAGCACATATGGGACATCAGTGGATGACAACTACAGCGTCATCTACAAACAGAATTAACCGTGAAACTTCCTGGCAGATTAAAACTGTGTGCCCGACCGAGACTCGAACTCGGGACCTTTGCCTTTCGCGGGCAAGCGCTCTACCATCTGAGCTACCGAAGCACGACACACGCCCGGTACTCACATCCTACTTCTGCCAGTACCTCGTCTCCTACCTTCCAAACTTTACAGAAGCTCTCCTGCGAACCTTCTAGAATTAACCGTCCTTGTATTGACCGACGAAGTGCAGCAGGCATGGAATCCATCCCCCAAAATGGTATTCGGCACTTATACGACAGAATACAAGCACGGTTACATGCTTCCAATAGGCAGTGTAATGGCTGCACCGCTTATTAATGTACCGTCATTTCACATTTGCAATTGAAGGGTTTGGTGCGAGAAGAAGGCAGCTCCACTTTTTCCAGTTTGTCGAAAATAAAATAAAAAAAGTTTTAAAAATTCAGTTCTCACAAAATCGAAAAAGTTGTCAGCCTTGTTTTAGGCTATGGGGTATCTAATACTACTGACGAGAATACACACGTGCAATAGAGTTTTGAATTTTGGAGCTGCCTCCGTTTTGCTCCAAAGTGAATGAAAAACTCTTTTTAGGACCATTTTCTTCATAATTAACCATATCTCAGTTTAAAAATCATTTATTAATAAAAAAGGTAGAACATTATTAGCATAATACATTAATTCTACAGTTCTTCCTCAGTCCTCTCGTTCCCCTTCAGTCACCTAAGGATCGTTTGATGCATCTGACGTCAGCTGGTCGTAAAACCACAATTCGTTTTGCCCAACATACATTCTGCTCAGCTCTTTGACATCCTTAAACTTTTGGCCTTTAAGCGGGAGGAGACAATCATCAGCTTGATGAACGTGGTCCATTGTTATGAGTCTCGCAGGTCCTTGGTTAGAAATGTGCGCATTATCGAAGGCAGTCATCCCTATGGTCGCACTGCATTGAATAATCCCTTTACCGATGTATGGCTGTTCGTAGAGGAATATTTTGTACTTAGTGATTACATATTTTCCTGTTTTCTGGTTCGATAATGATACGTAAGGATTCTTTACAAAAAATTTCTTCAAAGTGTCAACAAAGTGGAAAATAAATCTCTGGTCCCCTTCAGTGACATGAAACGCGTGATGTTTACACCGGTCTGCTGAACAATACGTAACACGACCTCTTTCCTGCTATTGTTTGAGGGAAGAACGAGGCAGCTCCTGGAGCTGCCTCTGTTGTCATGCAAACTCGGAATACAGGCAGCTCGAACTGTTGGATTTCTCTGAAACTAAGGGTGGAGCTGCCTCTTTATTGCACCAAACGAAGGGCCTTTTTTTGTATGTGATATAATGTTAAGGTCCGCAGCTCGTGGTCGTGCGGTAGCGTTCTCGCTTCCCACGCCCAGGTTCCCGTGTTCGATTCCCGGCGGGGTCAGGGATTTTCTCTGCCTCGTGATGACTGGGTGTTCTGTGATGTCCTTAGGTTAGGTAGGTTTAAGTAGTTCTAAGTTCTAGGGGACTGATGACCATAGCTCTTAAGTCCCATAGTCCTCAGAGCCATTTGAACCTTTTGATATAATGTTAAACTCAATAAAGCGAAAAAGTGAAGCTGCCTCCTTCTTGCCTGCCGTAGTGGCCGAGCGGTTCTAGGCGCTTCAGTCTGGAACCGCGCGACCGCTACGGTCGCAGGTTCGAATCCTGCTTCGGGCATGGATGTGTGTGATGTCCTTAGGTTGGTTAGGTTTAAGTAGTTCTAAGTTCTACGGGGCTTATGACCTCAGAATTTAAGTCCCATTCTGCTCAGAGACATTTGAACCACTTTTTTTGGTCCCCTTCTTGCGCCAAACCCCTCAATTGTTAATCTCGTGTATACATTAACTTGTGATCTTGCAACGTTAATCACTTAAATATGTTGGCTAGACGAATTTATTCCAGAAATTTCATTTCTCTACGTTAATTATTTTCTGGTACTGCGATTTTTTTCAGCCAGTGTAAATATAGCGAGTCACCTTCTTCGCTTAAGTTACAACCTTCACCGTCATAATTATGTGATCTGCTTCTGTCTTAAGAATGTGGAATTTCTCCCAGTCCTTTGGTGGCACAGAGAGACCTTTCACAGTCCAGGTGCACAGCCGGCTCGCCTTTCGCCACTATCGCCTCGCACGCTACCTCCCTCTCTTCGACCCGCGCCATTGTAATTCGGCGCTGGACCGGAAAGGGGCGTGCGGGCGGAGTGGCGACTGCAAAGTAGAGAGCGCCGAATTAGCATACCCGCTGCTATCGGCCGGCAAAGGAAGCGTTGGCGGCGGCGGCGGCGGTGGCGTCCGCGCCGCTGCGCCGCGCTGTGCGGTGACGAATGTCGGCCGGCAGTGCGCGGTTCCGCCGCGGGGCTCTCTGGCCAGTCGATATGGCGGCGTGGCGGCCGCCAGGCATTAGCATAGTAACGAGCAGGGCAGCGACAGCTGCCGCAACTTGGCCGCCGCCCGCGCCAAGAAGCTGTTTCTCAAAAGTTAGCCCGTCCTCTCTGGCAATTTGCAGCTCTCTCTCCTCTCGCAGTCTGCCTAATTTTATGATCTCTTCCGCAGCTGTTCCTCTGTTTTGTTTCTGCCGTGCTCGCTTCTCCATCGCGCGTGTGCTTTTATTTAATCGTGTTTCATAGAGCACCGGAACTGTGCAGTGCTTCGAGGCAGTTTCAGATTGCGAATTTGCGAAGAGTTAATATTACCAACTATGTTTTACGTATTTCGAAAATATAGCCCTGTCGGAAAAAGTCTTGCAGTTCTCACTATCTCTCTCTCTCTATCTTTGTCTTCCTCCTTATCTCCTCTCTTTCTCTCTCTCTCAAACACCTCCCCCCCTCCTCTCTCTTTCCGTTCATATCTGTCATTTTCTTTTCTCTCCTATTTAATTGACTCCTTCTCTACTATCTTCCAGTTTCCTCTTCAACCTAGCAGTTGTGCAATTTGTTAAGTGTGCACTTACATTTGCTTTTATTATTTCTTCTACTTCAATTTACATAACAACTGCACTTCTCCGTTATACATGGTGAACATGAAAACCTTACGTGATCACAAAATAAAAAATAAAAAGAGAATGTTTCTAAGGAAGTATGCTCGATATAGCAAAATCGATTCTTTCAAATATCATGAAGTTTTTTACGGATACACTTCACATGTGCTCGCCCCGTCTGTTGCCCATTGAACGTCTATCGATACTCACTCTCCTTATCTTTTTCAAACATTTCTTCCGTCATCGCCTCTGCAACATCTAAAAGAGATTACACGTCGAAACCTGATGAACAGAACGCTCAACAAATATCACAGAATAGTTAATGAGGGTTATGACTAGTGAACAAGGTGACTATGATCTTGGACCGTCTCTACCGATCCATCTGTCCGGAAAGGTATCGTGCAAGAACTGGCAAACAAAATAACGCTCTTCCAATGCGCTGGCACACCATCTTGTTTAAATACTACCCGTGACTGGAATTAGTATAACTGAGGCATTGTATGGATCCAATATGTCCAAGGAAACTGTCGCTGTAATGGTAAGCTCAGCAAAGAAGAAGTGTCCGGTATTTATTTTATATTGTGCTTTGTGCCATTGGGCTTTAGGCTGCCTCTTAGGCTGTACCATTATACGTGCCTTCTTCGATCCCAAATTCCAAACATTATGAGTGTTTACTTTCCTGGGGATACAGAACGTCGCTTCATCCATGTAGGGAAAAGTAGTTGTTTCTGTAAAATGTTCACCTGTATTCTGAGGTATTGCTGTTTTTCTGGAAACACGAAGCATCGTTGTCTGCGGACTGCTATGAAACGCTGTTAGCATGGTATCAACAGAGTTGCTACTCCCTCCAGGTCAACCGCTTCTTGTTTGTCACCAACCCTGTGAGTCTCTTTAAACTTTTCAAATGATCCTTTGATGCTCTTCACATCTGATGGTCTCGACCAAAGGCTGCAACGGGTGACCGTGTTTTCTGAAACCACAAAACAAATTACGTTCTCTCCTGCAAGCTGCATTGTGACTGCAGCGCTTCTGAATTGCGCAACTTGTGGAACAACAGAGAGGGAAAAGAAATCAAATGTTGTCAGAGCATGTATATACAAAAATTGGCGAATTAAACTAGCAATTGCAAAAAACCTGGATATACCCTGATTGTGATGTCGTCAGTCATACGTCCACACCGCCGCCTGAGAGATCGATCCGCCGGATGCGATTCTCTCGACAAACGGAACAGAAGAACGTCTGTGTTAGCCAAAGAGTACACAGCCAGTTGCAGTACTTATGCTCGCCACGAGGCCACTGCATTTGTAGGAGGAATGCAGTGCAGTTGTGCCAGTCTACAGTTCACAGCCGCGCTCAGTGGTCAACAAGCATCGATGTTAGTCAGTCATCGTCTGCAGCTCAGTCACTGCTGCCAAGTCTTTGTAGCCCAGTTCCAAGTTAGTGTTCAAATTCACCGGATTCGATATTCAAGATTACGAGGGATTAATTCGTCACTGCAAGATTTGTGACTTGTAAATTATGTCATACTACACACGCTTAGTCTAGTCGCGTCTTCTATAATTGTCAACCAACAGATCTTGGACTACAGCAAAGTTAAGTAATAAATACTTTCTTATTTTGCACTCCTGCTAATTAATTGTGTTTTCCTGTTGTAGCTACCAAGCAGTCTTCTCGTAGTGGAACCCATGTTACCATCTCCTTGGCTAACTCATATTTTCTACCTCATGTTGATGGACTTGGTAATGGTGGAAGATCGAGAGCCATCAATGGCGACAAGCCTGGCTCTGAAGCTGGTCCTTCTCCTATGGCTTTGAGATGCTTCCTGTTCTATAGCATCAAGCCATATTACATATGCCAAGGTTTCGCAGCCATTGTTTCTGTGTATGCCACAAAAATTTTCTGAACGCTTCCATCTTATTCGTGCTTGGGTTCTGTTCCTATGTCTTTTGTTTTGACTATGACTTTTTTAAAGTGCCTTTGCATGCATCACGTCGTATACATTTGAGCAAGTGTGTTTTTCGGTCTTTCCAGTCATATTCAGTGTCTGCTTGTGTTCTTTTAGTCTTTTAGTTTTTGCCACTTTTGTATATTTAGTATGCCTTTGCTTCCTGTTACCACGGCTGCCATGCAGGCAATGCCAAATGTGCCGCTTGCCGCGCAATTGATATGGGCCAATTCTCTCGGTTTCAGCTGGAGCAGATGACTCGGCTGACGCAAACCATATTTGAGTTCGTCCGCGCAGCGTCCACGGTCGACACCGACTCAAAGTAAGGCCTCGGCGCTTGTTCGTGACGTCACGTCAGCTAGGCACTGCGAACGCCGGGTCTGTTGCAGGCATACTCATAATGGTGGTGTCTCCCTCTCTGACACAGGAAAATGTGAAACTATTGGCGGAAGTTGACCAACACACATTGTTCTGAGAGACATCTGCAATCAGTTAATTGTGCAATTACACTTCTTAACAAATAGTGTACTCCTGAACTTAATTTTCTAGTGTGCATGTTTAAAAAAGTTTAAGCTCAGCAGTATTTTCGATGTATGAAGCTATTTTGTTTCCTGTTTAGAATTCCTTTCGTTGAAAACGACTGTAAGCTAATGACTGGCAACAGTTGGACATTTACATATGTAAATTAGTTCACATTTCCAGTGACGATGTCAAACGAAAATAAATAAATAAATAAAAGAAACGAGTTAATTGTAAGGGGGGTTGGGGTAAGTTTCGATAACAAAGTGGATCAACTAAAAATAGTTACTTGAATGTAAAATTTCCGAAGCTTGCAATGGGGCAAAGCATCTTCTCATATTGATCTACGTTTGTTTCAACAGGATTCAGTAATACAGAACTATGATCTCCATTTGTAGCTTTACGATAGTAAGAAAATCTTTCATCTAAATAAAACTGCAGAATCCAAAACAATACCAAACAGTTTGTCCAGAAATAAGAGATCTACAGGGTGATTCAAAAAGAATACCACAACTTTAAAAATGTGTATTTAATGAAAGAAACATAATATAACCTTCTGTTATACATCATTACAAAGAGTATTTAAAAAGGTTTTTTTTCACTCAAAAACAAGTTCAGAGATGTTCAATATGGCCCCCTCCAGACACTCGAGCAATATCAAACCGATACTCCAACTCGTTCCACACTCTCTGTAGCATATCAGGCGTAACAGTTTGGATAGCTGCTGTTATTTCTCGTTTCAAATCATCAATGGTGGCTGGGAGAGGTGGCCGAAACACCATATCCTTAACATACCGCCATAAGAAAAAATCGCGGGGGGTAAGATCAGAGCTTCTTGGAGGCCTGTGATGAAGTGCTTTGTCACGGGCTGCCTGGCGGCCGATCCATCGTCTCGGGTAGTTGACGTTCAGGTAGTTACGGACAGATAAGTGCCAATGTGGTGGCCCTCCATCCTGCTGAAATATGAATAGTTGTGCTTCTTGTTCGAGCTGAGGGAACAGCCAATTCTCTAACATCTCCAGATACTGTAGTCCAGTTACAGTAGCACCTTCGAAGAAAAAGGGACCAAAAACTTTATTGGCTGAAATGGCACAGAAAACGTTCACCTTAGGCGAGTCACGTTCATACTGAGTTGTTTCCCGCGGATTCTCAGTGCCCCATATACAGACATTGTGACGGTTGACTTTCCCGTTAGTGTGGAAAGTTGCTTCATCACTAAACACAATCTTTGAAACGAAAGATTCATCTGTTTCCAGGATAAAATCACAGAAATCGATTCTTTTAATCTTATCAGCTGCAGACAGTACTTGAACCAATTTCAGACGATAAGGTTTCATAACTAACCTTTTTCGTAGGACTCTCCATACAGTTGATTGTGGAATTTGCAGCTCTCTGCTAGCTCTGCGAGTCGATTTTCCTGGGCTGCGAACAAATGCTTGCTGGATGCGTGCTACATTTTCATCACTCGTTCTCGGCCGTCCAGAACTTTTCCTGTTGCACAAACACCCATTCTCTGTAAACTGTTTATACCAACGTTTAATACACCACCCATCAGGAGGTTTAACACCATACTTCGTTCGAAATGCACGCTGAAGAACTGTCGTCGATTCACTTCTTCCGTACTCAATAACACAAAAAGCTTTCTGTTGAGCAGTCGTCATCTTAGCATCAACTGACGCTGACGCCTAGTCAGCAGCGCCTCAAGCGAACAAATGTACAACTAAATGAAACTTTATAGCTCCCTTAATTCGCCGACAGATAGTGCTTAGCTCTGCCTTTTGTCGTTGCAGAGTTTTAAATTCCTAAAGTTGTGGTATTCTTTTTGAATCACCCTGTATAGTGATAAGCAAGCCCAGGCGTTTCCGCCTGCAACAGACCTGGCGTTCGCCGTGCCCAGCTGACGTGACGTCACCAACAAGCGCCGAGACCTTCCTCTGAGTCGGTGTTGCCACGGTCCCGAAGCCGCCGGGCAACCGCTGCCCCTGTCGCCGATGCCCTGCCTGCATCGGTGCCACTGTTCCGGGCGTTCGACGAGTGCCACGAACAGTGGGATGAGTGGCTCTCCCAGTATGCCGCCCATACCGCCGCATACGGAATAAAAGGCGCAGTGCTCGCTGATCGCCAACTATTTTCTAGCGACGGCAGGTACCGAAGTGTTTCTCGTCATCGCGAAGTTCTTCCCTACCACTACGCCGGATATAGTCCCTTACACAGACATTCTGCAGGCCCTTGACGCCCATTATGCTGCCCGCATACATGTTGCGGCAGCTCGGTTAAAAATTTTTTTCGCTGTGGCAAAGCATCCAATCAGACTATCATACAGTGGATCGCTGTGCTCCAGGGGTTGACACGCGAGTGCAATTTTTGGTGCTCGTGTGGAGAATATTACAATGATAGCGTGTGAAACATGGACGGTAAATAGTTTTGACAAGAAGAGAATAGAAGCTTTCGAAATGTGGTGCTACAGAAGAATGCTGAAGATTAGATGGGTAGATCACATAACTGATGAGGAAGTATTGAATAGGATTGGGGAGAAGAGACGTTTGTGGCACAACTTGACCAGAAGAAGGGATCGGTTGGTAGGACTTGTCTGAGGCATCAAGGGATCACCAATTTAGTATTGGAGGGCAGCGTGGAGGGTAAAAATCGTAGGGGGAGACCAAGAGATGAATACACTAAGCAGATTCAGAAGGATGTAGGTTGCAGTCGGTACTGGGAGATGAAGAAGCTTGCACAGGATAGAGTAGCACGGAGAGCTGCATCAAACCAGTCTCAGGACTGAAGACCACAACAACAACAACAGCAGCATGATTCGTGACGCCGTCACACAAAACATTCAAAGAGCACAACTTCGCGACCAATTTCTCCGTCACCCCGACCCTACGCTAATAAAAGTTGTGCAAATTCTTGAGGCACGAGATTCCTCGGATTTGGCGAATGATAGTTTCGCACCGCACGGTGTTTGCGAAGTCGGCAATGTTTTCGATTCCGCTGCTGCTACCACCAGGAAACAGCCTCAGCGCACGGCCCGGCATATTTACTCAGGCGCCGCGCTTAGACGTAAACGGCTCTCACGTGCCACGGAGACCCGCGCGCCTAGGTCGGCCGGCGATTTCTGTTCCCACAGTAGGAACAAAAATAAGTCTTGTCCTCGTTGCTTTAATGCTCATTCGCGCACTAATTGTCCTTGTCGCAATGAGACTTCCTTTACATGTAGCAAACTGGGCCATATTGCCAGAGACTGCTTGCAGGCTTCTACAGGGTGTTTCAAAAATGACCGGTATATTTGAAACGGCAATAAAAACTAAACGAGCAGCGATAGAAATACACCGTTTGTTGCAATATGCTTGGGACAACAGTACATTTTCAGGCAGACAAACTTTCGAAATTACAGTAGTTACAATTTTCAACAACAGATGGCGCTGCAAGTGATGTGAAAGATATAGAAGACAACGCAGTCTGTGGGTGCGCCATTCTGTACGTCATCTTTCTGCTGTAAGCGTGTGCTGTTCACAACGTGCAAGTGTGCTGTAGACAACATGGTTTATTCCTTAGAACAGAGGATTTTTCTGGTGTTGGAATTCCACCGCCTAGAACACAGTGTTGTTGCAACAAGACGAAGTTTTCAACGGAGGTTTAATGTAACCAAAGGACCGAAAAGCGATACAATAAAGGATCTGTTTGAAAAATTTCAACGGACTGGGAACGTGACGGATGAACGTGCTGGAAAGGTAGGGCGACCGCGTACGGCAACCACAGAGGGCAACGTGCAGCTAGTGCAGCAGGTGATCCAACAGCGGCCTCGGATTTCCATTCGCCGTGTTGCAGCTGCGGTCCAAATGACGCCAACGTCCACGTATCGTGTCATGCGCCAGAGTTTACACCTCTATCCATACAAAATTCAAATGCGGCAACCCCTCAGCGCCGCTACCATTGCTGCACGAGAGACATTCGCTAACGATATAGTGCACAGGATTGATGACGGCGATATGCATGTGGGCAGCATTTGGTTTACTGACGAAGCTTATTTTTACCTGGACGGCTTCGTCAATAAACAGAACTGGCGCATATGAGGAACCGAAAAGCCCCATGTTGCAGTCCCATCGTCCCTGCATCCTCAAAAAGTACTGGTCTGGGCCGCTATTTCTTCCAAAGGAATCATTGGCCCATTTTTCAGATCCGAAACGATTACTGCATCACGCTATCTGGACATTCTTCGTGAATTTGTGGCGGTACAAACTGCCTTAGACGACACTGCGAACACCTCGTGGTTTATGCAAGATGGTGCCCGGCCACATCGCACGGCCGACGTCTTTAATTTCCTGAATGAATATTTCGATGATCGTGTGATTGCTTTGGGCTATCCGAAACATACAGGAGGCGGCGTGGATTGGCCTCCCTATTCGCCAGACATGAACCCCTGTGACGTCTTTCTGTGGGGACACTTGAAGGACCAGGTGTACCGCCAGAATCCAGAAACAATTGAACAGCTGAAGCAGTACATCTCATCTGCATGTGAAGCCATTCCGCCAGACACGTTGTCAAAGGTTTCGGGTAATTTCATTCAGAGACTACGCCATATTATTTCTACGCATGGTGGATATATGGAAAATATCGTACTATAGAGTTTCCCAGACCGCAGCGCCATCTGTTGTTGAAAATTGTAACTACTGTAACTTCGAAAGTTTGTCTGCCTGAAAATGTACTGTTGTCCCAAGCATATTGCAACAAACGGTGTATTTCTATCGCTGCTCGTTTAGTTTTTATTGCCGTTTCAAATATACCGGTCATTTTTGAAACACCCTGTAGTTAATAGCCACCTCCTCACATTCCGCGTAAGAACACACGTAAATCGTGTAACCAGATTAACATTATAACACCCTGTAGTTAATAGCCACCTCCTCACATTCCCCGTAAGAACACACGTAAATCGTGTAACCAGATTAACATTATAACAGGCTCCGACACCTATGAACGGTGCTCAGATTACGTTAAAGGCAGTCCAAGACGTAGACGTCGAGCTACCGCTCGCTCCGAAGACACACCGCACAGTGTTTCGGACTCCGGTAACGTGTCCCTACGTATACAGGACAATGACGCTACGTTGCCACTCACTTCCAGTGTATCTGCAGTGTTCTGTAGTCCTAGAAAATTGTACATTTGCCTAACTGTTTGTGATGAAGCTGTTCAGCTTCAGCTGGACACAGGCGCTACTCTCTCACTGCTCAATCATTCTACATATCTGTATTTAGGTTGTCCCAAGTTAGAGAAATCTGACAGTGCTGAATACCTACAATGGAGACGAGATTAAAACTTTTGGTTCTTGTGTCTTGCCTGCTACGTATCTCTATGTGACAAAGTCTGTTCTGTTTCATATTGTCCGTTCTAAGTAGTGTAGGTCTGGTCAATAATTCTGTTGCACATGTCACATTGAAGGAAAATGCTCAACCACGTTCTTTCCGTGCCCGCAATGTGCCGTACGCACTACGTGACAATGTAGCAGACGAGTTAAAACTTTGGCCACCAAATGGCGGGTTAGCTCCCATTTCTGCTTCTCAGTGAGCTTCACCGTTAGTTGTCGTGAAGAAACAGACAGGTAGATTGCGTTTATGTGCAGATTTCAAGGCAACAGTAAATCCACGGAATGTGATAGACACTTACCCGTTGCCACGACCGGAAGAACTTCTGGAAAAGTTAGGTACTGGTCGCTATTTTTCCAAAATCTACTTACGTCATGCCTATCTGCAACCTCCGTTGGATGAAGTGTCCCAACCTGTACTCGTGCTTAATACACACATGGGTTTGTTTAAATTTTTGAGGTTACCATTCGGTAGTGCATCTTCTCCACCTCAAATCCTATAACATTTCAGTGACAATCTCTCCCTATTTCGCGATAACACAAAACGTGCTGCTCTTCTTGGGAGTTTCTCGATGTGCTCCGTTATTACAATATGGTAAGGATCACAGACTTTACAGCACTACTCCAAAACATGACGGATAAGTATAGTGTAGGCAGTCTCTTTAGTAGATCTGTTAAGTTTTCTAAATAACCTACCAATAAAACGCAATCTCTGGTCTACCTACCCCCACAACATTTTCTATGTGTTCTTTCCAATTTAAAACGTTCGTCATTGTAACTCCTAGGTATTTACTTGCATTTACGGCCTTCAGTTTTGACTGAGTTACAGTGTAACTGAAGTTTAACGGATTCCTTTTAGCACTCATGTGGATGACCTCTCACTTATCATTACTGACGGTCAATTACCAATTTTTGCACCATGCAGATATCTTTTCTATGTCTTTTTGAAATTTTTTTGAGCTTCTGATCATTACTGGTCGATGAACTACAGCATCATCTGCAAACAACCTAAATCGTTTATATAGATAAGGAACAACAGACAGCCAATAACACCTCCTTGAGGAACGCCAGAAATCACTTCTGATTTACTCGACGACTTTCCTTCATTTACAACGAACTGTGATCTCCCTGACAGGAAATCACGAATCCAGTCACATAACTGAGACAATATTCTGTAAGCACGCAACTTCACTACAATACGGTTGTGTGGCACAGTGTCAGAGGTCTTCTGGAAGTCTGAAAATATGGCATCAATTTGAAATCCCTTGCAAACAGCACTCCGCGCTTCCTGTGGGTAAAGAGCTAGTTATCTCCCAAGAACGATGTTTTATAAATCTACTACTGATCACCTCAAATAAATGTCTCTTTTTTTTTAACCTGGGAAGCTGAATATTTCTGTATTTCTGTTATAATGCAACGCCAAATGAAGTAAGGTTTTCGAAGTCTAGTTTCTATAGTCTGAGTGTATTTCAGCGAAATATGACACCAGTTACTTTTTCCTTTTTTTTAGTCATCAGTCTTCTGACTGGTTTGAAGCGGCCCGCCACGGATTCGTCTCGTGTGCGAACCTCTTCATCTCAGAGTAGCACTTGCAACTTACGTCCTCAATTATTTGCTGAATGCATTCCAATCTCTGTCTTCCTCTACAGTTTGTGCCCTCCACAGCTCCCTCTAGTACCATGGAAGTCATTCCCTCATCTCTTAACAGATGTATTATCATCCTGTCCCTTCTCCTTATCAGCGTTTTCCACTTATTCCTTTCCTCTCCGATGCTGCGCAGAACCTCCTCATTCCTTACTTTATCATTCCACTTAATTTTCAACATTCGTCTGTAGCACCACATCTCAAATACTTAGTCTCTTGTGTTCCGGTTTTCCCACAGGCCATGTTTCACTATCATACAATGCTGTAGTCCAGACGTACATTCTCAGAAAGTTCTTCCTCAAGTTAAGGCTTACGTTTGATACTCGTAGAATTCTCTTGGCCATGGACGACCTTTTTGCCAGTGCTCGTCAGCTTTTGATGTCTTTGCTCCTCACGTCGCTGGTTTCTTGCTACCTAGGTAGTAGAATTCCTTAACTTCGTCTACTTCGAGACCAGCAATACAGATGTTAAGTTTCTCGCTGATGTCATTTCTTCTACTTCTCATTACTTTCGCCTTTCTTCGATTTACTCTCTGTGGTGTCACCGCCAGACACCACACTTGCTAGGTGGTAGCTTAAATCGGCCGCGGTCCATTAGTACATGTCGGACCCGCGTGTCGCCACTGTCAGTACTTGCAGACCTAGCGCCACCACATGGCAGGTCTAGAAAGACGGACTAGCACTCGCCCCAGTTGTACGACGACTTTGCTAGCGACTACACTGACGAAGCCTTACTCTCATTTGCCGAGAGACAGTTAGAATAGCCTTCAGCTAAGTCCATGACTACGACCTAGCAAGGCGCCATTAGCCTTACAGTGATTGTAATTAACCGTATCTGGAGATAGTCTCATTTGTATCGTCAATAGCGATGTACCACAAGGATGCATTAAAGTTAAGTATTCAAGGAGCTGCATACTTTTCTTATAGCATTAATTAAGTATCCTGTTTTAGAACTCACGCCAGCCGGCGTGTGTGTACGCGTGCCTTTCGGCTACCTCAAAGTGGCGTGGCTGTTTTGCTACGCCACAACACTCTCATTCCATATTCTGTACTCATTAAACTGTTCGTTCTGTTCAGGAGATCACGTAACCTTCTTCACTTTCACTCATGATAGCAAAAATGGTTCAAATGGCTCTGAGCACTATGGGACTTAACAGCTGAGGTCATCAGTCCCCTAGACCTTAGAACTACTTAAACCTAACTAACTTAAGGACATCACACACATCCATGCCCGAGGCAGGATTCGAATCTGCGACCGTAGTAGCCGCGCGGTTCCTGACTGAAGCGCCTAGAACCGCTCGGCCACCGGGCCGGCTCATGATAGCAATGTCATCGGCGAATCCTATCAATGATAGCCGTTCACCTTGAATTTTAGCTCCACTCTTGAAGCTTTCCTTATTCACATCATCGCTTTTTCGATGTACAGATTGAACAGTAGGAACGAACGACTACATCCCAGTCTTACACCATTTTAATCCTAGCACTTCTTTCTTGATTGTCCATTCTTATCATTCAATCGTGGCTCTTGAACATACAGTATTATACATTACCCGTCTTTCCCTATAGTTTAGCCCTATTTTTCTCTAAATTTCGAACATCTTGCACGATTTTACATTGTAGAACACTTTTTCCAGGTCGACAAATCCTATTAACGTGTCTGGATTTTTCTTTGGTGTTGCTTCCATTATAAACAGCAACGATAGAATTTCCTAGCTGGCGTCTTTAGCTTTCCTGAAGACAAACTGATCGTCGTCTAACAATCCTCAATTTTCTTTTCCATTCTTCTGTATATTATTCTTGTAACCAATTTGGAAGCATGAGCTGTTACGCTGATTGTGCGGTAATCCTTGCACATGTCAGCTCTTGCCGTCTTCGGTATTGTGTGGATGATGCTTTTCCAAAGGTCTGATGATATGTCGCCAGAATCACATTCTACACACCATCGTCAATAATCGTTTTGTTGCCACTTTCCCCAATCATTACGGAAATTCTGATGGAATATTATCTATCCCTTCTGCCTTATATGATTTTAAGTCCTCCAGAGCTCTTTTAAATTCTAATTCTAATACTGGTCCCCTATCTCTTCTAAATCGACTAATGTTTCTTCTTACATCACATCAGACATATATTCCCTCCAATGTATTCTTGTCACCTATCCGCTTTCTCCTCTGCATGTAACAGTGGAATTCCCGTTGCAATCTTGCTTTTAATGTCACCGAAGGTTGTTTTGACTTTCCTGTATGCACTTTCCTGTATGCTGATCCTGTCCTTCGGACAATCATTTCTTTTTCAATGTCGTCAATTTTTCCAGGAGACATTTCGCCTTAGTTGCCCGGCACTTCCTATTTATTTCATTCTTTAGCTACTTGTATTTCTCTATTCCTGAGTTTCCCGAAACATTTTTGTACTTCCTCCTTTCATCGATGAATTGAAGTATTTCTTCTGTTACCCATGATTTCTTCGTAGTTGCCTTCTTTGTACCTATGTTTTCCTTCCCAACTTCTGTAAAGGCCCTTTTACACATGTCCATTCGTCTTCATCTGTACTGCCTACTGGGCTACTCCTTATTGCTGTATCTACAGCCTTAGAGAACTTCCACCGTATATCGTGATTCCTTAGTACTTCTGTATCCCACTTCTTTGCGTATTGATTCTTCCTGTCTAATGTCTTAAACTTCAGCTTCTCTTCATCACTGCTGTAATGTGATCTGAGTCTATGTCCGCTCCTGGATACGCCTTACAATCCATTATCTGATTTCGGAATCTATGTCTGACCATGATGTAATGTAACTGAAATCTTCCCATATCATCTGGCCTTCTCCAAGTATAACTCCTCTTCTTGTGATTCCTGAACAGAGTATTCACTTTTACTAGCCGAAACCTGTTACAGAATTCAATTAGTCTTTCTCTTCTCTCATTCCTTGTCCCGAGCCCATATTCTCCTGTAACCTTTTCTTCTACTGCTTTCCCTACAACTGCATTCCAGTCTCCCCTAACTATTAGATTTTCATAGCCCTTTACATACTGTATTACCCTTTCAGTATCTTGATACACTTTCTCTATCTCTTCATCTTCAGCTTACGATGTCGGCATGTATACCTGAACTATCGTTGTCGGATTTGGTTTGCTGTCTGATAAAAAGAACCCTATCACTGCACTGTTCACAGTAACACACTCTGTCCTACCTTCCTATTCACAACGAATCCTACTCCCGTTATATCTTTTCCTGCTGCTGTTGACATTACCCTATACTCATCTGAACAAGAAATTCTTGTCTTCTTTCCACTTCACTTCACTGATCCCTACTATATCTAGATAAGTCTTTGCATTTCCTTAATCTGATTTTCTAGTTTCCCTACCACGTTCAAGCTTCTGACATTCCACCCCCCCCCCAACTCTTAGAACGTTGTCCTTCAGTTTATTATTCTTTTCTCATGGTAACCTCCCCTGTGCAGCCCCTCCCGTAGATCTGATTGGGGGACTGTTCCGGAATCTTTTGCCAATGGAGAGATCATCATGACACTTCTCAAATTACAGGCCACATTTCCTGTGGGTACACGTTACGTGTCTTTAATCCAGTGGTTTCCTTTGCCTTCTGCATCCTCATGCCGTTGATCATTGCTGATTCTTCAGTTTCCCACCCCTAGACAGGAGTGCTCTGAATCTCTGTCCACTTTTCCGCCCTCTTTGACACGGCCGTTAGCAGAATGAGGAGTAACTTCTTATGCCGGAAGTCTTAGTCCTAAGCCTAAAAAGCCTATTAACTGCTAAATGGCCTCAAGTCTCTTTTAGCACACTTTTCCACATACTTGTCGGCCAGTACGTATTTATCCTCTTTCAGAATATTTATGGAGTGAGGAAACTCGTAATCAAGTTTTCAAACATGTCGTAACATACTCGAGCCTCCCAAATGAATGGTTCGTAACTTCCTACACAATTTGCATTGCCAGGCACTTACCGAGTTATTTGAAGTTGCCTCGTAAACACACGATAATTTAATAGTTTGTTTATAAACAAATCTTCTGCTACCAGTCACGATTTTTCTTAATTTCTTTTTCGCACGACGAGTTTCGGGAAATGAGTCCCAGTTTCAATTGAGTTTTTTGTTTGTATTAAGCTGTTTCTATTGATGTTGTCAACATGTGAGATCCTGCTTCATTTCGTTGACTTTTACTGAAATATGTAAGAAACACGCGATGTTTTAGTTGGTTACCGATTTTTGGTGAAGTTAGTGGCGAAATTTAGAAGAATTAGTACTTACAGTTTTCTAATGGTCCATTTGTGCAAAGTCTCGCACACACAAAACATGACACACAACTTGCTGTAGACTTTAAACTTCGAAAATATCTTATATAAACAAAACAGTAAAAAATATCTTCTTACAAGTTGAAAATGGTTCAAATGGTTCTGAGCACTATGAGACTTAACATCTGTGGTCATCAGTCCCCTAGAACTTAGAACTACTTAAACCTAACTAATCTAAGGACATCACACACATCCATGCCCGAGGCAGGATTCGAACCTGCGACCGTAGCAGTCGCGCGGTTCCGGACTGCGCGCCTAGAACCGCTAGACCACCGCGGCCGGCTTCTTACAAGTAGTCCACAGAGATAACATTACAGGTCTTCCACAGATTAAAATATGCTTCTATACAGAGGTTATTTATCTTAACAATTTGGCTCATAAATTACTTAACATCAATATAAATAGCTTAATACACACAAAAAACGCACTTCAAAATGGCAGTCATTTCCCGAAACACGTCTTGCGAGTAGTAAATAAAGAAAAATCGTGGCTGGTTGCAGAAGATTTATTTATAAAGAAACCTATTGCTTTCACATTCGCAGGCTTTCAAGAACTATTTATAATGAATCAAATCAGACACGAAATTTTTTTTTCCTACTGGACTTGGGCTCTGTTTCTTGAAGCCTATTCTTAATTTCCCCTCATCCTCCTTTAAGTTGGTTTGTTTATTCCGCTGCTGCCACAGTTATGATAAACGAGCTGTAAATATATGCCCGAGTATTCTGCAGTCACTTTGGATTGCTATCGTAACTTCTTGTAAGCTTGAACTGGTCCGTTGACCTAACCTAACCTAATCTAACCTAACCTAACCTAACCACTCCTCAGCCAAGTTCACTATAACAGCGCTACACAGCTACTAGGCACACACCTTGCTTACTCCAACTTGTAAACATGCTGTCCCAACGCTGCTCGCGCAGCCCCCTCCAACCTCTCTCTCCATACCGTTGCGGCACCCAGCTGTTAGCCCACCGCCAGAGGCGCCTGCTACGGCAGTTAATCGAAACAGGTGAATAAATAATTCATACAGATACTGCACGGCACAGTGCTGTATTATCACTGCTTTGGTAAGCAAATCTGTAACGGCACAGCGTTCTCTGGTTGGTAAGCAAGGACCAAACCCAGTCACATTCAGGATGGAAAGAGGTGCTTTATGTATTACATTGATTGCTGTTCCATCGGTTCTTGTTAGAATATTTTGTACATTATGAATGAAACATACACAACAGTGGTGTAATATTTTACAGTATCTATTGTTTGTTACACAAACTGGTTTTGGGCTGTTATGCTATCATCAGCTACAAAGGTAAGCATGTGGTGCAGTCAAATTTTGTTGGAGCAAGAATTTGAAACTAGTGCATGCCTGAAGGACGAACTGTCTTGAAATTATGGAAATTAATAAACACATATCCATCAACCCGAGCCTAGTACTGAGTGACCAGACACAGCTCCCTTACTCAGCACATGTAAAAGCAAATACTACTCATAATCCCATCCAGGCCTTGTTGTAAATCACCCCTCTTACTCACATGCTCCATTTCCTTTATTTTAGGTACTATAGTTTCTCTTGTTGTGTTGAAAAAATTTTACTTTGCATACTCACAGCTGCGTCACTCACCTGTTTAATATCACTATTATATCTCATCTGTTTCTAATTTATGATCTATTAAAAATGAGATTATTTTGTTCAACCACATTTTTGGAATTTCACCAGAGCTTATAATTGAGTTATGTTCTTCTATGTACAACTGTTGTTGTTTGTTTATAGTTCATTAGTTAATGTGCCACATATTTCATCTTAGTTAAATAATCTTTCACCGCATTTACACTGAAATAAACTCGCTTGTTTTATTTCGGTTCTAACATAACACTCTGGAAATGGAGATACTCTGTACATGCAATAGTTAAATATTTATCACCTAACAAAATTTCACTGCACCACATACTTATCTTTGTACCTGATGATGGCGTAACAATCGAAAATCGGTTCGTGTAACAAATAATCAATATTGAAGAATATTACAGTGTTGTGTGTGTTTTGTTCATAATTTATTGGATAGATTCAACCTACAATACGTGTCCAGTTCCAACGTACAGCCGGCGGTGGATGAGCGTCGAACCCACGGTTATCAGTGGTGATGCTCTTCCACTGTGCAGCGTGACCCGGTGATCGAGCGATCATGCGTGACAGATATTCCAGGCCGAAGGCGGAACCGCGTTAGGCACTGGCTACGGCTGTTATATCAAAAAAGGCGAATAAGCAATCGATATACCCGCCGCACGGCAGAATTCCTCAGCCACCCCCTCGCCCCCTTAAATGGAAAGGAGGGGAGGGTTTAACAGACGCATTCGACAACACGCCACTATCCTATCCACCACCTGTCTATTTAAGTTTGCTGCTATGCTCCCTAATGCACTTCTCCCTGGCTTCATCCTCGATCAGTAAACACATAGGCAAACGACCTCCATAACCATTCTCTCCCTTTTTTTAACCTACATCCTCAGTTGTTTTCTGGCTGTGTCCCAATCTGTCTTCCTCTACAGTTGCTCCTTCTAGTACCATGGAAATTATTCCCTGATGTCTCCAAAGATGTCCTATCGCCCTGTCCCGTCTTCTTCTCAGTGTTCTCCTTATATTCCTATCCTTGCCGATTGCGTGGAGAACGTCTGCTTATTTTGTCTTGTCAGTCCACATCATTTTCAACATTCTTCTGTAGTCCTTATCCCAGATGCTTCTATTCTCTTCTGTTCCGGTTTTCCCACAGTCCATTATTTACTAAGATACAATGTATATTCTCAGATATTTATTCCTCAAATTAAGGATTACGTTTGATAAAAGTAGACTAATCTTTAATTTTTCTTCAGTCTGGCGTCCATTGTCAACCGCAACATAAGAACTGCCTCTGTGTTGCCTTTACCATTGTTAAAGAGAAACTGATCGTCCTTAACGAACTCTCAATTTCCTTTCCCATTGTTGTGTATATTATTCTTGTCAGCAACTTGCATGCATATGCTGATAAGCCGATTGTATGATAATTCTCTCACATGTGCCCTCTTACTGTCTTGAGAATTGTGTGGATGATGTATTTCTGAAAGTCTGAGGGTATATCGCTAGGATCATAAACTCTACACACCAACGTGAACTCTCGTTTTGATGTCACTTCCCCCAATGATTTCAGAAATTCTGACGGAATGTTATCTATCCCGTCAGCCTCCTTTAAGTCTTCCAAAGTTCTTTTAAATTTTGATTCTAGTATTGGAGCCCTAGTATTGGATCCTGTTTCTTCTATCACGTCACCAGCTAAGTCCTCCCCCCACAGAAGCCCTCAATGTACTCTTTTCCACCTATCGGCTCTCTCCTGTGCATTTAACAGTGGAATTCCCGTTGCCGCCCTTGCTTTTGACTGCACGGAAGGTTGTTTTGACTGTTGTATATGCTGGGTCACTCCTTCTGACAATCATTTCTTTTTCATTTCTTTTTCGGTTTTTTCTCGTTTTTCATGTAGCCATTTGCCTTAGCTTCTCCGCACTTGCTATTTATTTTATCTCTAAGTGACTTCTGAATTTCCCTGAACATCTTTGTTCTTTCTTCTTTCGTAGATCAACTAAAGTATTTCTTATCATACCCGTTGTTTATCCGCAGTTATCTTCGTAGGACCTACATTTTTCTCTTCAACTTCTGAAATTGACCTTTTTTCGAGTTGCCCACGACCTTATACGGTCCAGTTAGGCAATATTTTAACTGTTATTCTTTGCGTTCTCTTTCTCTGCACCAAAAAGTTCTTAAAGTAAACCACACGTCCCATCTTCAGCCGACAGGACACCTCCATAAATGATGGTACATCCCAGCTTGACTGAGCTGTGCGAGTCAGATATTGTTTGTGGGCTGTCTCCCAGTCTTTTCTGATTGTCTGCGGGTCATTGTTCTCCAACAGCAGGTCGTTCATGAACTGTAGGTCAGAAAGACAGAAATTAACCTATAACGTGAAACTGAGGCTAAGTGCTGTGGTTTAAAGAGCCTCGTGCATGGCAGTATTGAACGCGCTATGCATTTGTCGAATTTTTCTTGCGTCTCTGCGTGCCGTACACTGATCAGCCAGAAAATTATGACACCGACCAACTATTGATATAAAGCCGGTAGCAGCGTCGCCTGGCGAGGAATGACTGCTAGTCAGACACATGCACCTTGCACATAGTGGGCGTGCTCAGCGTTTGTCGAATGGAGAAGGCGCGCGCTATATCAGAGTTGGACCGAGGGCAGATTGTGATAGCCCAGAGGCTCGGCACGAGCTTTCCGGAAACTTTTTTTTTTTTTTGTTTGTGGTTTTAGGGCGCAAAACTGCTATGGTCATTAGCGCCCAGCCCGTGACTTAAGACAGTAAAAAACCGAAATTGAAAACCAGCAGCAATGGGAACAACCTCATAAAATTGGAGAAACTAAAAGTAGAAAGAATGCTTAAAAATCCACTACAGACAGGGGGTGGTTGTCCCCCAAAAAAAACTTCAAATGACTGACGTCATTTCACTGTCACTAATAAACTGGAGAACGCGGTCGGCTGAGCGCGTGTCATCTGCTAAAATCGACGATAGATCAGGCGATAGCTGTAGACGGGAGCGTAACGGATTAAAATAGGGGCATTCAGTTAAAAGGTGTCTGACCGTCCACGGCTGAGAGCAGTGGGGACAGAGTGGAGGAGGATCACCGCTTAAAAGATGTCTATGGCTAAAAAGACAGTGCCCTATCCGGAGTCTAGCTAAAATTACCTCCTCCCGACGACGCGTTCGGGAGGAAGAGGTCCAAGCGCAAGGAAGGGCTTTCACTTCCCGCAATTTATTACGGGGAAGTGTTGACCAATGCGCATGCCATAAATGAGCAACTTGGCGACATAAACCGCTCCGTAGATCGGTGAAGGGAAGCGACTGAATAGCTGGCCGAGGAAGAGAGACTGCAGCCTTGGCCGCCATATCGGCCGCCTCATTCCCACAGATACCAGCGTGTCCCGGGAGCCAGAGGAACGCCACCGAGACGCCCCCCAGGTGGAGCAAGCGCAGACAGTCCTGAATCCGGTGGACCAGAGGGTGCACAGGGTAAAGAGCTTGGAGACTGAGGAGAGAGCTGAGAGAATCGGAGCAGATAACGTACTGTATCCGCTGATGGCGGCGGATGTAGTGGACAGCCTGGAGAACAGCGTAAAGCTCCGCAGTATAAACCGAACACTGGTCGGGAAGTCGAAAGCGATTTGGGGTGTCGCCAACAATATAGGCACTCCCTACACCTAACGATGTTTTCGAGCCGTCGGTGTAAATAAATGTGGCGTCCGTCATTTGTGCACATAGAGCAGCAAATGCCCGACGATAAACAAGTGTAGGGGTACCATCCTTGGGAAATTGACAAAGGTCACGGAGCAGGCAGATCTGGGGACGGAGCCAAGGCGGTGCTGTACCCCAAGTTGTCAAGGTGGTTTCCGGAAAGCGGCAGGAAAGAGAATGGAGCAATTGACGGAAGCGGACTCCCGGGGGTAGTAGGGAGGAGGAGCGGCCTGCATAACCTACATCAAAGGAGGCGTCGAAAAAAAGATCATGGGCTGGATTAGCAGGCATGGAAGACAGATGGCTAGCATAACGACTCAGGAGGACTGCTCGCCGATTGGACAGCGGAGGTTCAGCAGTCTCAGCATAAAGGCTTTCCACAGGGCTAGTGTAAAAAGCTCCAGACACTAAACGTAATCCACGGTGGTGGATAGAGTCGAGACGCCGAAGAATAGACGGCCGAGCAGAGGAGTAGACTATGCTTCCGTAATCCAATTTTGAGCGCACTAAGGCGCGATAGAGGCGGAGAAGGACCACTCGGTCCGCTCCCCAGGAGGCACCATTCAGGACACGGAGGGTGTTAAGCGATCGCAGACAGCGAGCCGAAAGATAGGAAACGTGGGAGGACCAGCACAGTTTTCTGTCAAACATAAGACCCAAGAATTTAGCGACGTCTGAAAACGGAAGGTTGACAGGACCTAGATGTAAGGAGGGCGGAAGAAACTCCTTACGTCGCCAAAAATTGACACAAACGGTCTTACTGGGTGAGAAACGGAAGCCGGTTTCGATGCTCCACGAGTGGAGGCGATCGAGACATCCTTGAAGACGTCGTTCAAGAAGGCTGGTCCGTTGAGAGCTGTAGTAGATCGCAAAATCGTCCACAAAGAGGGAGCCCGAGACATCAGGAAGGAGACAATCCATAATTGGATTTATGGCGATGGCAAACAGTACAACACTCAGCACGGATCCCTGGGGTACCCCGTTTTCTTGGGAGAAAGTACGGGAGAGAGTAGTGTTCACCCGCACCCTAAAAGTGCGCTCTGCCATAAATTCGCGAAGAAAAAGGGGCAGCCGGCCTCGAAAGCCCCAAGAGAACAGTGTGCGGAGGATGCCTGTCCTCCAACAGGTATCGTATGCTCTCTCCAGATCAAAAAATATTGCTACCGTTTGGCGTTTCCGGAGAAAATTGTTCATGATATAAGTGGAGAGAGCAACAAGATGGTCAACGGCAGAACGATGCTTCCGAAATCCGCATTGGGCTGGTGTTAAAAGACTGCGGGATTCCAGCCACCAAGCTAAACGGTAATTCACCATACGCTCCTAAACCTTACAGACACTACTCGTGAGAGAAATGGGGCGATAGCTAGAGGGGAGATGTTTGTCCTTTCCAGGTTTCGGAACGGGAACGACAATAGCTTCCCGCCACCGTTTGGGAAAGGTACTGTCAGTCCAAATTCGATTATAAAGGCGAAGGAGGTAACGCAGACTAGGGGTTGATAAATGCAGCAACATTTGGACATGGATACCATCCGGTCCTGGGGCGGAGGAGCGAGAAGATGAGAGGGCATGTTGGAGTTCCCGCATGGAGAAAACAGTATTGTAGCTTTCGTGATTTTGAGAGGAGAAAGCAAGAGGTCGCACTTCCGCTGCACGTTTCTTCGGGAGAAACGCTGGCGGGTAATTTGAAGAGCTCGAAATCTCAGCAAAGTGCTGACCCAACGAGTTAGAAATTGCGACGGGGTCCACTAAGGTATCATGCGCGACAGTGAGCCCAGAGACCGGGGAGAAACTAGGCGCGCCTGAGAACCGTCGAAGCCGACTTCAAACTTCCGAGGAGGGAGTGAAGGTGTTAAATGAGCTAATAAAGAATTTCCAGCTTGCCTTCTTGCTATCGCGGATGACGCGACGGCATCGCGCACGGAGCTGCTTATAGCGGATACAGTTGGCCAAAGTAGGATGGTGACGGAAAATGCGAAGAGCACGTCGCCGCTCACGTATTGCGTCACGGCATGCCTCGTTCCACCAAGGAACTGGGGGGCGCCGGGGCAATTCGGAGGTGCGTGGTATTGAACGTTCCGCAGCTGTAAGGATAACGTCGGTAATGTGTGTGACCTCATCGTCGACGCTGGGAAAGCGACGGTCATCGAATGTCGCGAGAGACGAAAAAGTGTCCAATCGTCTTGGGCAAACTTCCAGCGTCGCGGGCGCATATATGGCAGTTGAGGCTGCAGTCTGAGGACACATGGAAATTGGTCACTCGAGTGTGTATCATCAAGGGCGAACCATTCGAAGCGCCGAGCTAGTGGAACAGTACCGACCGCAAGGTCCAAATGAGATAAAGTTGTCGTGGAGGCAGACAAAAATGTGGGGACCCCAGTGTTGAGGCAAACTAGATCCGCTTGGTGGAAGACGTCTAGCAATATGGAGCCACGTGGACAAGGATGTGGAGATCCCCAAAGCGGGTGGTGGGCATTGAAGTCCCCAACCAGCAAATAGGGGGGTGGAAGCTGACCAAGAAGATGAAGGAGATCAGCTCGTGCCATTGGAGTGGACGATGGAATGTATACAGTACAAAGAGAGAACGTGTATCCGGAAAGGGAAAGACGGACGGCGACAGCTTGGAAGGAAGTGTTTAAGGGGATTGGGTGATAATGGAGAGTATCATGGAGAAGAATCATGAGTCCTCCATGGGCTGGAGAGCCTTCAACAGAGGGGAGATCATATCGGACAGACTGAAAATGAGGGAGAACAAAGCGGTCATGGGGACGCAGCTTTGTTTCCTGAAGACAGAAGATGACCGGCGAGTAGGATCGTAAGAGGATCGACAATTCATCCCTATTGGCTCGAATGCCGCGGATATTCCAGTGGATAATGGACATGGGGTGAACAGAAAATGGAGGAATGTGACCAAAGTTGCTGTCAAGTCAAAGACTGCTCGGAGCTAGCGACCGACAGCATGGAATGGCAGTCAGCTGAAGGCAGAAGATCCTGATCCATAGGTTGGTCAGGAGCAGCTCCTGCCACCAGCGATCGGCCGGTTGACTGGCCACCAGCAGTGCGCCTCGGCGACACAGAAGACGGCCGAGGGCGATTTCCGCCAGGTGGTGCTGTAGATGGGACACGCCGTGGCGGAGAAGGAGAGGAACTGGGTTTCTTCGTAGCCTTCTTGGAAGAATGATGTTTAGATGAAGGAGGAACCGATGGTTGGGAAGTTGCGGTACGAAAAAACTCTTCACGAGTATGCTCTTTTTTCGAAGACTTGGCGTCCGACTTTTGGGCTCGAGATTTAGCAGAACCCGACGAAGGGTGAGCCATAGAGTGGGCAGGCGAAAGTGGTGAGGTTGAACGAGCGATCTTTGCGCTGGCCGATCTGACGACCGTGGCACTAAAGGTGAGGTCGCAAGTCTGCGTGGCCGCCTCCTTTGTTGGCCGAGGAGAAGCAAGGACAGTGCTATATTTTCCTGTCTGAGGCACGGTGGGCTTGCGACTGGCGAATAATTTTCGAGCAGCAAAGGTCGACACCTTTTCCTTCACTCTTATTTCCTGGATGAGCTTTTCGTCCTTAAAAACGGGGCAATCTCGAGAGGAAGCAGGGTGGTCACCCATACAGTTGATGCAGCGAGGGGATGGAGGTGGACAAGCACCCTCATGGGCCTCCTTGCCACATGTAACACATTTGGCCGGATTGGAACGGGACTGGCTGGTGTGATTGAACCGCTGACAGCAACGCGTAGGGTTTGGGACGTAAGGGCGAACGGAAATTATCTCATTGCCTGCTTCGATTTTCGATGGGAGTTGAACTTTATCAAATGTCAAGAAGACAGTGCGGGTTGGAATGATGTTCGTGTCAACCCGTTTCATAACTCTATGAACTGCCGTGACGCCCTGGTCAAACAGATAGTGCTGAATTTCTTCGTCAGACAATCCATCGAGGGAGCGTGTATAAACGACTCCACGCGAGGAATTTAAGGTACGGTGCGGTTCCACCCGTACAGGGAAGGTATGGAGCAGAGAAGTACGCAGCAATTTTTGTGCCTGGAGTTCACTGTGTGTTTCTAACAATAGGGTGCCATTCCGTAATCTGGAACAAGACTTTACAGGACCTGCAATTGCGTCGACACCTTTCTGAATAATGAAAGGGTTGACTGTGGAGAAGTCGTGACCTTCATCAGACCGAGAAACAACAAGGAACTGTGGCAACGATGGAAGAATCGTCTGTGGCTGAGACTCAGTATACTTACGTTTGTGAGCAGACATAGTGGAAGGTGAGGAAACCATTGCGGAAGAAAAAACCCCCCCATGATTACCGGCGTCTCCGATGGCGCGCTCCTCCCTTGTGGGGGCCCTCTCTGAGGGCACTCCCGCCTTAGGTGATTGTTCACACCTCAGGTCACACCTCCCGACAAACGGACGGAGGGACCAATCGGCACTTTCGGAAGGTATCAGCTCGGGTAATCACCCCTCCCTGGGCCTGGCCGTTACCAGGGGGTACGTACGTGTCCTACCTGTCTACCCGGGGCGGGGAATTACGCGTTACCCCGTCACCGGCTACGCACAAAAGGCGTGGGTCGGCCTTCAGACACGCACAGGGAGGAAGAAAGATCAAGGGAAAGGAAAGAAGAGAGGTCTCAAACGCCGCAGCGGAGAAAAGGGAAAGAGAAGAGGTAAGGAAAAAGGAAGGACAAAGGAAGGAAGAAGACATAAAAGCAAGGAAGGCGAAGAATGCAGTACATTTACGAGCGTCCGTCTCCGGACGTAGGCACAAACCATACTCCCGGAGGGGGAGAAAGGGAAGGAAAGAGCCAGAGGTGAGGGGAGGAGGGGCGAAGATAGGGATGGGGAAGGATGCGGAAAGGGAAGGTATGCAGCCCGGAAAGGAAGGAAGGCCACATTAGCTCGGGGTCCCGTGCTCGCTACGCACGTATCCACAAAAGAGTTGTGGACCCCCTGGGGGGGGGGATTTCCCATTTCCGGAAACTGCACGACTTTTCGGGTGTTAAAGGAGTGCTCTGATGAGTGGCGAAATCAAGGCGAAACCATGCCCACACGTCGTGCGGGTATGTGGGTAGACTGGTAAAACATGGCAGATGGCGAAGTGTGGTGGAACTAACATTTGACTTTAATGCTGGGCTGAGTACAAGTGTTCTGAACACACAGTGCACCGAATACTCCAAACGATGGGCCTCCACAGCCGACGACCCATGCATGTGCCAATGTTAATACCACAGCATCGGCATCTACTACTAAAATGGGCATATGACCAGTGTCACTGGACGCTGGAGCTGTGGCAGACCATTGCATGGTCTCAAGAATCCCGATACCTTGTTTATCATGCCGATGGGAGGGAGAGAATCCGTAACCTTTCAGAGTAACTCCTCCTTGACACCTGTACTGCGTGATGCAGACAAGCTAGCGGTGGACCGTTATGCTCTGGGAAACATTCATCAGGGCATTCATAGGTCCAGTGGAGCTAGTGTTAGGCACCATTACAGTAAAGAAGTATCGTACATGAGTTGAAGATCAGGTACACCCCTTCATAACCGTCAAGTTCCCCGTTGTCAGTGGCACTTTTCAGCAAGTTAATGCGCCATGTCACAACGCCAGGAGTGTTATGAAGCGGTTCTAGGAACACAGTGGCAAGTTCAAATTGGCGTAGTGACCCACCAAGTCGCCAGATCTGAGCTCAGTCGAACGTATACGCGATGTGATTGAAAATGGTGTCAGAGCTCATCGCCCCCTCCCCTGAATTTATGGGAATTAGGTGACTTTTATGTGAAGATGACTCCAACTCCCTCCAGCAACCTACCAAGGCCTCATTGCTTCCATGCCACGACGCGTCACCTCTGTAATCTGTGGCTATTATAAAGCTGGTTATGATGTTCTGGCTGATCAGTATACAACTGGGGTCACCTTCACATTGTGGCTGATGATTTCCACGACAGAAGGGTGCGGATGGAGTAATGACACCCTTGAAACAGTGTCGCCTAAAATCAACCGCACTGCATTACTCCAGTGGTGGTGGTGAGGGAAGCGCTGGAACCTAGGTGGCGAACCTCGGCTCCAAACGCCTGGCTTTCTAAGCGGATCAGTTACTAGAAGTGTCCTGTTTGTCTCTCAGCCCATCAGAGTTGTGGATGGTCGATACAACAGGCAGTCCCGTAGAAGCACAGATGGCGATGGCTCCACCAGCGCACGGCGAGAGAGTGACGATGCTGCTATAGGACGCCTGGAGGTCTCTGATTCGATGCCTCTTGCTCGCTGGATGGCCAGTATTTATACAGCCCGGGCCAAGTTACTTGACATGCAGACATCCCAGGCTTTACGTAGCTCTCTTGTCGCAATTCTGCAACTACTCAGCAATTCAAATTTCAGTGCTTGCCAGATCGTTAATCGAACCAAATCCAGACTATGTTTGAAAGTTATCTAGGCATGGGATACCACAATGTAAGTTAACCCGTGGGTGACTATAAGAGATTGAGAACGTATGCAAAATTTAGTTTACTGACAACATTTATTTCTCCAAAACAAAGAGAGACAGAAATTATTCTCGACGGATTACGATTGAATACCGTAAACAACTAACAGGTGGATAAAGACCTCAGTGGACAAGGACCCTGGGTGGCAGAAGTGAGTCAAGTACTCTTTCCCTAAAAATGTGGTACACGCAATCTGAATTGAGCTGACGCTGAGCAGACTTCGATTGATAATCTACAGAAGTTACTCAATACAGGTGCACAGGTGCACCTATGAGCAAGTGGCAATTGAAATCTGTACGCCCTGAAAATGCCAGAGCAGCAATACGTTACCCTGTTTGCTTCATGCGGCGATGTACAGTCGTTCTCAAAAGTATCCGAACGACCTGAATTCCATTTCGCCTGAGTCGCATACAACCCTCAGAACGCCGCTGTTTAGCAGGTCCTCTAATCGCTCCTAGGTACAGTCGTTTGACTATTGAAAATGGTTCCAACACATCACCACTAGAAAAAACTGCTCTGTATCGCAATAACTCCAGATGTAAAGTAATACTACGATTCTACAAATATCAGGAAACACCTTATCACAGATAAGACTGTCCTTAAGGCTTGTAAGCTCACATTTATTACATAAATGACATACCTGAAATGTTACCTCTCTCGTTATTACGTCAGATAGGTAATGCACATAGTAAGTTGGTCGTATTCAAGATTTCCTCATCAATGTAACATACCGTACTTATTATTTAACACAAAATGACATTAAAAATTTAACTTTTTCACGAGCTGCTAGTTGAGAATATGTATGAACTTCAAATGACATGACTAATCGTCTCGTTCTCCATATGGATTCAAACCCAGGTCATTCAGACTAAGCAAAGATTTCCTGACTGACGGAAACTAACAGTCATTCCTGACTAGGCATACAGAGAGTGATATACCTCGATTTTAGACAGTATCAGTTAGGAAATATCAACTATAAATTACACAACGTAAACATTTTTAACGGACACGAGTTCCTACCCAGCATCTACTGTCCCTGTTAACGAACTACGAGAGATGTTAAGTATTCCTTCTTCACAAGTAACGTACTTGAAATGCTGTGAGGTAAGGTTTTGTGTTGGACAGGGTTTCGAAACCAAAACCTAATCGGATTCTTAGCGAAACACAATCAACTGTGACATATCGGATTTTCTCGGCAGTAGCAAGATGATTTAACTGAAAAGACGAGACGAAATATTAATTGTTTCCTTCTCAGGACTCCAACCTGCCACCTATTGCTGTTATTTCCTAGAGAAAACGAACGTTAAATATGGGTTTGTTACACCAGCAGCGACATGTGAGCATCTTTGAACTAGAAATATAAGACGAAGAGTTCAGTGCTGACTGGTAATCGAACCCCACACATATCGTTGTCGACCACACACAAACAGACGTCAGCTACCGAATTTTTCTCCACCAGCAGCTCGGAATAACATCCTTCAACTTAGAGTGATCTCACAAATAGTTCTGTGTCTCACTGGGAGTCAAAAACGACAGATATCGTTAGTGTTGACAACGAATGAAAATACATTAAAAATCAAAATTGTTATCCACCAGCAGATAGGCGTTCTCATTCTAGAGCTTCGTAATACCTAATGAAAACTTTACTGCCGGGCAAGGATTCGAACCCATTCACGTGCAATATCTGGAGATTTTGAGGAATCTGCAGTTTTGAACAAACAACAAATTGAAGTCGAGCTGTATTGTCACGAAGGGATCAAATTCCGCGTTAAGCCGGTCTGAGTTGTATTCCCAGTTCAGAACCAATTTCATCGACATAGAGAAGCTCAAATAAAATATGGAATAAGTGTCCTGTGACCCTACATAGCGTTTGTTTCGTCACTAGAAATAAATAACTAGTATAAGAAAGGTTACTGGTGACAGAGTTTCTACATGTCGCCACTCCCCACTTTACTGTGGTTCAACCTAATGTCTACTTGGTACAGAAAGAATATCATGTTTAATGTGAATTTCAGGCACAATGCCACTATACCTTCTTCACTTGGCGTGGCCAGAAGAGAATGGAATCTGTCTCTTCCTACGAAAAAGATTGGCAGAAGTCCGAATCGAACCCAGACCATGTCTATACGAACCTATCAGCAATCCAACACACCACCAAATCCTCAACTTTCTTGTTAATTTTTCTATTGTAATGCCGTTGCGCCACACTGGATGAAAAGACTCACACACAAGCTACCTGTAGTAGTTTGCAGCATTTTCAGTACATTCATTAACTTGATTGACCGAATGGCCATGAACTATCTGTCTCAGCTATGCAGTGCATACATTCGACTCTATTTTGTAATCACCGAAATAAAATCACTTAACTGCCACATACACAGAACTGCCAACAGTTTAGGATGCAGAAATTTAAATAGGAAGTGTTCCTTTCCACTTGAGCTACTCTGTTGCGTTATCTGTTTGTTGAAAACGTCGTGCAGTGCAAAAGAAAAGTTGATATTGTCTGTCTCTCAGAAGTCTACATTCGGCCATATGCATTATCTCACAACACTGTGGAATGCGGAAGTTCTGTGGGATTTGTTGTTGACTGCAGGAGCAGCTGTAGTTACGTTTCAGCAAGCAGTATAATGTAGTGTACCGCAGACGAAACGTCGCGAGTTCAAATACATTCACTACTAGGTTTTTAAAACGCAATTCTGCTGTCTGCTGAAGTTATCAATCTGATGTAAATTTGAACATAAAAGAGGCTTTACCTGTAGTGCAGCGCCGGTCGAAGTGGCCGTGCGGTTAAAGGCGCTGCAGTCTGGAACCGCAAGACCGCTACGGTCGCAGGTTCGAATCTTTCCTCGGGCATGGATGTTTGTGATGTTCTTAGGTTAGTTAGGTTTAACTAGTTCTGAGTTCTAGGGGACTAATGACCACAGAAGTTGTGTCCCATAGTGCTCAGAGCCATTTTTTTTTTATTTTTGTAGTGCAGCATTGTAAGTTTTTCACCATTGCACTATGAGCCTGAAGTATTTTCTTGCGTTTTCCTTATCGATGTTTGATCTGAATGCTTGTAGCTCTTTTACAAAAAACGTCACAGTCAGCGAGACTGGAAACGCGAACCACAACAGACGCTTTTTTTACAGGTCAGCACGTTACCACACAGCTACCAAAGATGTATATGTCTTGGATTACTATTACGAGGTCACTAGAGACTACAACTCGTAAATCTCTATTTAAAGGACAAGGTAAGTTGCGATTTTCACGTGCAACAACTTTCCTTGGCTGAAGACCGTAAATTTACAATCCTTTGTTACACCTCAAGCGATAGTAATTCCGATTATTCAACGGAAATGACAGGAAAAATTAAGTGAACTTTGAGGCTTAATTCCGTGCACACCAGGAAGTAATTCGTCGATCACAGAGTTGCCAAACATACCTTGCCTTGTTGCCAAATCTCAGTTACAGTACCAGCAGGGAGAAGACGAACCGATGTGTTCCTACAGAGGCCTGCGAAGTGACCATAGCTGGCATCTCAAAGGCGCAGCTGGCACGGCCTGGAATACCTAATGCGTCTGATTCGCATTTCTGTAACTAGGTTTAGGTACTGCAGCGTAGTTACTAATAATACTCTGAACTGTCTGTAAACTAAGCATCATAAATAGGTAACTCCCACAGTTCTGTGGTGTCACCGACAAATAGAAATCAGTATTTATGTGTGCGTGTGTGTGTGTGTGTATGTGTGACATATATATATATATATATATATATATATATATATATATATATATATATATATATATATAAACGAATGAGAGCGAGAATAAATAATTTTTGTAAAGATATTGCATCAATGTACGTAAAGAAAGCTTTCATTAAAATAATACATTCTACATCATTACGAAATGTTATATTCATGATCAATGGAACAAATATCAATCTAATCTAACCTAATCTAATCTGATTTAATCATATTGCTGACTAGCTAGGAAGAGTCATGAATTACCGAAATTTTCGCCAATATCAGTAGCCAAATCTAAACTTTAAAATAAAAGACCACAATTTTTGTAATGAACCGGGACTCCTATCAAGACCCTTTCTACTCTGTTAACTAACGAAAGATGTTGATATACCTCCATACAGGAGTAACAAAGGGTGCGTGCATTTAAAGATGAAGCGCATGCCATGAAGTCCTATGGCAGAGATACGAACCCAACACCTAATCGGATTGTTAACTAAGTACAATCAAATATTATGTATCGGTTTTTCTTACCAGCTGCTAAATGTTTGAATCTAAAATAAGGATAAATTTTTTTTTTGCCTGAGTGACAATCGAACCGCACACCTACCGTCCTTTATCATCCACGAATACAGCTTAAGTATCAGTTGGTTACTCACAAACAGTAAGATGTGTGCGTGTTTGACAAGAAATAACGACACCTATTTCGAATGTTTGCAACACGTGAACAGACATGAAAAATGCATATTATTATTCACTAGCAGGCCGGTGTGCACGTGATAGGGCTTGAAATTAACTTATGAATATTTTTGTACTGGATCAGTATTCGGGCCCACATACTTGCCTTTGGAGGAGACCTAGAGAAGACTGCAGTCTTGGGAAAAGGAACGAAATGACTGAACTATACTGTTCCGAGAGATTCAGATCCTCAAGAGAGGAAATACGAATTGAAATCACAGTCCAGCACCAAATTTTTCAGCGTCTGTAGTTCAATCAAGTAAAATTACAATAAGAGCCCTGTTCCTTTAAATGGCTATCGGTTCATCAAATAAAAAAAAATTTCTAATGTAGGTTTACTGCCGACAGTATTTCTGTTTACCATAACTTACGCCTATGTCATTTGCCAACGTAAACCGGCTCTGCCCAGCTGGTAATGAAGGAACGTGATGTTTAATGCGAATTCGGAATTATAGCGTCTTTCTCTTGAGGTTACCGGAGGTAAAGTAAATCTGTTTGTGCCTCTTAAAATTAAATGCCTGAACCCACGCATTGCACCTGTGATAGTTCGTTCCACCAGACCATTGTGGCCACGTTTCGCAGCCTAGGAGTGTGCTGTAACGGATCATATGCTTACAAAAATAGTCACGGTGGAAAAAATGCGAGTCTATTAAATGGTTAAGTAGAAGCAAGCTTCTGACGCGGAGATTATGCTGGTCTCATGTCAGCAGGATGTAAAGATTCTTGTAGGCATCATAGCCTCGATGTGAAGCCATTTTGAATTTTTCGCTTATTCAGCAAATTTCTTAGTTCGAGTAAATCCACTGTGATGTGTGAAGTTACCGGATAATTCGATTATTACCGTCATTATTACTATAATTTTCTTAATACCGCTGCTGCAACACATGTGCTGGAAGATCATTTAATGGCTTTTGGTCTTCATAGAAGTAGTGGCCAAGAACAGGTTCTTTCCCTGTCTACGGAATTCTTTTCATGTTAATATCAAACATCAGCAGTTACTCGTAGATTACATTAAAACTGAAGTAATTGATGAAGACATCACTTGATAACAACTACGCGCTGTCTTTCTTCATTTACTTGCACCCAGAAATGGCAGTCGAATACTGCCAAACCAAAAGCCAAGGGATCTTACTGCCCTCCGATATACGTCGCTGTCAATTCTTCCATAAGATTTGGTCGACGTGACCTGTGTATGACAGAGAATGATTTAGAAAATCAATTGTTTTCCTTTGCAATAAACAGAAAGATTTTCATTCTACGCTATCCAAGTCCAAAACTTTCGCAATATTAGTTCAAATTTAATATTCGCTTCTGTAATGTGGGAAAGTACTTCACAGTTGGAAAAACCGCATCCGACCCATTGACCCTCAGAGTGACACCAGTTGAAGTAACCTAATGTAGCGAAGACCGTTTATCAGTGCTCTTTCTCACCGGATAATACGCAATTAACCCATTGGGCTCCATAAGTACACTATAACAGTAATTTCTTGTGTGTATGCAATATATACGGATTGTAGAATTTAGTGATGCTCTCTCTTCCACTTCTGTATACAATATACCTGATCTAAAAGGGCCCTTTATCGTTACGGGCCCTGGGCAGTGAAACATCATAGTGAGAACAGTAATGTGCTTTTACTGACAACCTACCAGTTATGAAACTTCCTGACAGATTAAAACTGTGTGTCGGACCGAGACTCGAACTCGGGACCTTTGCCTTTCGCGGGCAAGTGATCTACCGGCTGAACTACCCAAGGACGACTCACGCCGCGTCCTCACAGCTTTAATTCCGCCAGTACCTCGTCTCCTACTTTCCAGACTTCACAGAAGCTCTCCTGCGAAACTTGCAGAACTAGCACTACTGGAAGAAAGTATATTGCGGAGACATGGCTTAGCCACAGCCTGGGGGATGTTTCTAGAATGAAACATTCACTCTACAGTGGAGTGTGCGCTGACATGAAACTTCCTGGCAGGCAAAGGTTCTGAGTTCGAGTCTCGGTCTGGCACACAGTTTTAATCTGCCAGGAAGTTTCATATCAGCATACACTCTGCTGTAGAGTGAAAATTTCAGTCTAGAAACCTCACTGTTGTTTTTACCTCATTTTGTAATCATATAAATAAAACAACATGATCTTCCAGTGGGAGACATTTCGTCCCTCTTTTCCTTGTGTGAAATTTGTTAGTAAGCTTTTTGCCTTCCAACCAGCGGACTGCGGCAGAGTACGGCTGATAAACGGTTCACAAACCACGATTTAGTGCCGTTATGACGATTTCTTTAAACATTGTCGTAGCTGAAGATATTTAGTTTCTTGTTAAATCGCCTTACGCAGTAACGTTCACAGATATCTCAAATAGGAAAATCTTTTTATCCAGGTACGAAGGTTGTAAAACAAACAGTTTGTGTCAGGATGATCTTTTCGTTTGATAGCACTGTGTAAGTATTTTGTCTAAGAGGTATCACAAGTAGTGTTCCAACAGCTGTGGGATACATTGGTTGAAAACGAGTTTAACACCAATAGTTACAGTACTCCTAAATATTAAAAATGGATACCAATCTAAGACTGAGTTGATTCACAAACTGAGGCGTATTTATTATATTGAAGGTAGACTGTGTATCCTTGTATTCCTTGATTGCGGATTGGAAAGCAATTACACACACGTATACAATACTATGAATACTTTGAACACTATAGTTAACGTTGCTCTCATAAACTAATTTTGTGTTTTTAATTTTTCTGGGTCTACAGCGTGCAATATGTGTTGTAGATACAATCTTAGACAAAAAAATTGCCCGCCGAGTCGTTCATGTAAGGTGGACAATACAGTCATGCTCCCCTCAGAATTCTGTGTCTGGCAAGATGTTCGATCTGGCAACATTGTAGACCACCGCACATCCCAGACAAAGTCTTGACTGCAGTCTGAGTACATCAGTCTTGACTACGACCGTAGTCTTGAGGTAAAACATGAGACTATCTAATACGACATCTGGCAACAGAAAGCATACATCGACAAAACTTTTAGCGCCCCTTTCCTCTCGGTGCTACAACTATGAGTGTAATTCAAGCGAATCTACAGTATATTTCGCTTTCTGTCACATTGGTAACAACAGTTAGGTTCAAAACTATTTTAGCGAGAGATTTCTTGGCCGGCCATCTGCCTCTGAACACCACATGCGTCTGACTTCTCTGGGACCAGTTTGCTGCCTACTGGCGGGGCCTGAGGCACTGCACTGCCTCGCCTTCTGTTGACAATGTCTGCTCCACTCCTCACTCTCCATGGTGCAATATCCTTTAATGTTGATGAGTTGTGACCCATAACATTTGTCCACGATTTGTGTTTCACCCTCGATAGCAACGGAGGCACAAAACCGTTTTTTTATGAGTATTTTATTACACTAGTATGCAATACATCAATGTGGCACAGTGATCCAGTGTGCTATAATTAAAGCGTCACATCCTATTCTTTTTCCTTTCACAGGAGATTCTTCAAATAATTTATTGTTGTCAAGGATTGATATGTGTTAGTCAAGGCACAGAGATTAAATACAATGTAATGTGTTTGGTTTCTTTATTCGATTCCTTACGTTAAATGGATGCGAAACATTGTGTCAATACCTTTCAGAACCTGCTCTATAGCTACTCAGGCAAATTGCTTGTTTTGAGGTCCATACATTAATTAATGGAGAAGTGAATGCTGTTCAAAAGTGATATTTAAAGTATTCAATTGGATTTAAGGGGACAAAATTGACCATATTTGAAGCTACCCAGAGAAAAAGTAAGTTGCTAGAGCAGCTGTTACCAAATGTCTGCAGAGAGTTCCTAATTACTTCTGTGGAAATTTAGCATAGAGGCCCTATAGTAATCAAGAGGTTCATTTCCTTCATACTTATCACCCTGGCATGTGAATCTTCAGTGAAGAACAATATTGAAATTCGTATCGTTGATGCTCGATTCGAATTTCTTCGGAGACCCTTGTATTGTGAAGCAGCTTGGGAGTCAGAAAGCGGAGATCTACGATCATTAACACAATTTGATGTGTGGAGCTATCAATAGGACTTGATGTGTAAAGGTTTTCTTCGGAATTCTGCGAATTCGCAGGTCCATAAAATAAATCAGAAAAAAAGCTCGCACACCCTGATCCCTGCCACGGTTAGAACTGACGACTCATTGAGCCATTGCAACACGAGATATGGGTGGGGGCACAGGGCTACAGACACACTGCTGCCAGCACACCACTCTCATCATTGTATTGGTCGCTCAGCCTCATAACGCATCGTTAACGGTAATAGAAGTTGTCACTTATGTGAAGAATAGCATTTCCTTAGCCAAAAAACTGAAATTTCTGTCTCACTGTCTAGGAGTTATATAGCACGACTGATTCAAATGGAAAGGGAATATCAAGTGAATTTACCGAGTCAGTTCAGTACCATACGTGGAAGTGATTGCATTGTCACTGCCAAATTTTTGTGACGATGTTGCCAATTGTCAGTTGTGCTAGGAACAGCTCTGTAGCGGACTGCGAGGAGAATACCATGCTCGTGTCATAGGAGGATATGGAGAGGAGGCGCAGGGTTTAGTTAATATGCAGTGTTTTCTCCTACAAGTTGTGTCGAACAATCAGGTGTATAAACTTCCATCACGATTACAGTTTCCCACAAAATATACACGAAGAAAACAATTTCCCTGTTACTTTGTGACAAAAGATTATTTCAGTACAATAAAAAGTCTTTGGAAATCAAATTTGCCCACCTGTCACGATCCCACGCCCGGGTTCCCGGGTTCGATTCCCGGCGGGGTCAGGGATTTTGTCTGCCTCGTGATGACTGGGTGTTGTGTGATGTCCTTAGGTTAGTTAGGTTTAAGTAGTTCTAAGTTCTAGGGGTCTGATGACCATAGATGTTGCTCAGAGCCATTTGAACCATTTTGAACCTGTCACGAAAAGTAAGACAACAAACACTTTGCACCTCGAAATCTATTACATCTATGTGCAGTCTTGTGATCATACAAGTAGAATTTTATGAATTGAACGAGAATATAGAAAAATGTTGGTGGGGATGGAAGCTATAAGAAACACAGTTAACTAATTACTCTGTGCCAAGCAATAATCAATATGTTTCAAAATTCAGAAGAAAAAAAAAACTAAAATGTATGCCCATTAAGACAAAAACTCGAGTGAAGGTGTGTGCACTGTGCAGATCTGCGCTTTTTCATCTTCATATCTATACAAATAATGTATACTAAACAGCATATTCATTGCTTTTGTAATGTTTCCCTCTTGTTTAGTCTTCTAATGATGAACTGGATCCACACCCATGAGTCTGATTGTTTCTTTGTATCCTTCGAGTATGAGCAAGCAGACATATAATCTATATACAGTTATTTTCATCGGGTTATATAATGCAAAAACCACCTTTTAAGTGTGTTATTGCGTAATTCCAATTATTGATTGTCTGATGTGATGTTTGTGATGGGATAGTCTGTACATGAGCTTGAGCGCATTCAGTGGGGTAAAACCTATCACAGAAGCAAGCAAAACACAAATATTTCTTGCACCAAGCGCAATACACAAAGGAAAGCTCGCTGCACTGACGTATTGTCTGACATATTGCTCGGAAAACATATCTGATTCATGTTGCTCAATACAGCTCTATCAGATATCAATGTGGATGCATACCAAGTGTATAAAAGTATATCTTGAAATACACAGAGGCACAAAGGGGTATTCGACTGAAACATAGCCATGAACAAGATTGTAACTGGGGTCGACGGCGTCGTCGTCTACCACCTTGACAACTCGAACGGTGACAGTGCTCGGCCGCTTACTTACGTTTACTGGTATCAAAGCTACAGCATTAAAACACAAAAATGTTAATAATCTGAAAATCATTATCTTTGGAACCCATGGTAAGGTAAAGCACTCATCAGTTAGAAGGTTGGTTTGAACACCACAGGGCTTTAACAGGCACGGTATTGTAGGAGGTGGTATGCCGTTGCTTTCTTCCGACCTTTGAGTTGACTTGCCTAGACAGTTATTAGGGGAACCTACAGTTTAACGTGGCTTTCGGACCACAGTGCAACTCGGCATTTTGCACATCAATAAACACTGCCCGAGAGGAAATAAGTGTAAAATAGGAGATAAAATTCGTGGAACTGACCAGGGGTCGAAGCCGAGACCTTCGTACTCGTAGTCTTGCTCTTTATCACTTTGCCGCCATATAGCCAACACTGTGGCTTCTCCTTGGCATTAAAATCAACGATCTCTTGTTTGTGGCTGCGTTGGCACTTGGGCGTTCCTGCACCAAAGTAAAGATAACGGAATTGAATGTATTGCCTTCAAGTTGGCATAAACAGAAAAGGAGAGAAATTAAACAACATAAATGGTCTCTCTTTGATGCTTCAATCTTCACTGCCATTATGTGTCTTATGAGAAAAAACGTACACTGGAAGGTCATGGTGTTTTATTAAAAAGATTGCAAAATCAGGTAAAAGCAACAGTGAGGTTTTCAGTAAAAGCACATTACTGTTGTCACTATGATGTTGCACTGCCCAGGGCCTGTAACGACAAAGGGCCCGTTTAGATCAGGCATATTGTATACAGAAGTGGAAGAGAGAGCACCACTAAATTCTACAATCCGTATACATTGCATACACACAGAAATTACTGTTGCAATGTACTTATGGAGACCAATGGGTTAATTGCGTATATTCCGGTGAGAAGAGCACTGCAAAACGGTCTTCGCTACATTAGGTTACTTAAACTGGTGTCACTCTGACGGTCAATGGGTCGGATGCGGGTTTTGCAACTTTGAATACTTTCCCACATTACAGAAGCGAATATTAAATTTGAACTAATATTGCGAAAGTTTTGAACTTGGATAGTGTAGAATGAAAATCTTTCTGTTTATTGCAAAGGAAAACAATTGGTTTTCTAAATCATTCTCTATCTTACACAACTTGAAACAGGTCACGTCGACCAAATCTTATGGAAGAACTAACAGCGACGTATATCGGAGGGCAGTAAGATCCCTTGGCTTTTGGTTGACAGTATTCGACAGCCATTTCTAGGTGCAAGTAAATGAAGAAAGACAGCGTGTATTTGTTATCAAGTGATGTCTTCATCAATTACTTCAGTTTGAATGTAATCTACGAGTAACTGCTGATGTTTGACATTAACATGAAAAGAATTCCGTAGCCAGGGAAAGAACCTGTTCTTGGGCCTCTACTTCTATAAAGACCAAAAGGCATTAAATGATGTTCCAGCACATGTGTTCCAGCAGCGGAATGAAGAAAATTATAGTAATAATGACGGTAATAATCGAATTATCCGGTAACTTCACACATCACAGTTGATTTACTCGAACTAAGAAATTGCTGAATTAGTGAAAATTTCAAAATGGCTTCACATCGAGGCTATAATGCCTAGAAATGTCTTTACATCCTGCTGACATGAGACCAGCATAATCTCCGCGTCAGAAGCTAGCTTCTACTTAACCATTTAATAGACTCGCATTTTTTTCCACCGTGACTAATTTTGTAAGCATATGATCCGTTACAGCACACTACTGGGGCTGCGAAATATGGCCACAATAGTCTGGTGGAACGACCTATCACAGGTGCAATGCGTGGGTTCAGGCAGTTACTTTTAAGAGGCACAAACAGATTTACTTTACCTCTGGTAACCTCAAGAGAAAGATGCTGTAATTCCGAATCCGCATTAAACATCACGTTACATCCTTCGTTACAAATGTAGCATTTCATAAATAAAGTTATGTATTCCTAGAAACCCAAAATTTGCTTGTCAGCAGCAGAAAGAGGCTTTACCTGCAGTACAGCATTGTAAGTTTTTTACCATTGCACTATGAGCCTGAAGTATTTTCTTGCATTTTCCTTATCGATGTTTGATCTGAGTGCATGTAGCTCTTTCACAGAACGGTTAAAAACGTCACAGTCAGCGAGACTGGAACTGCGAACTACAATAGACGCATTTTTTTACAGGTCTGCATGTTACCACACAGCTACCAAAGATGTATATGTCTCGGCTTACTATTACGAGGCCACTAGAGACTAGAACTCGTAAATCTCTATTTAAAGGACAAGATATGTTGCGATTTCCACGTGCAACAACTTTCTTGGGCTGAAGACCGTAAATTTACAATCCTTTGTTACACCTCAAGCGATAATAACTCCGATTATTCAATGGAAATGACAGGAAAAATCAAGTGAACTTTGAGACTTAATTCCGTGCAGACCAGGAAGTTACTCGTCGATGACAGAGTTGCCAAACATACCTTGCCTTGTTGCCAAATCTCAGTTACAGTACCAGCAGGAAGAAGACGAACCGATGTGTTCCTACAGAGGTCTGGGAAGTATTTGTGTGTGTGTGTGTGTGTGTGTGTGTGAGAGAGAGAGAGAGAGAGAGAGAGAGAGAGAGATAAATATAAAAAAGAATGAGAGCGAGAATAAATAATTGTTGTAAAGTTATTGCATCAATGTACGTAAAGAAAGCTTTCATTAAAATAATACGTTCTACATCATTACGAAATGTTATATTCATGATCAATGGAACAAATATTAATCTAATCTAATATAATATAATCATATTGCTGACTAGCCACGAAGAGTCTTGAATTACCGAAATTTTCTCCAATATCAATAACCAAATCTAAACTTGAAAATAAAAGACGACAATTTTTGTAATGAACCGGGACTCCTTTCAAGACCCTTTCGTCTCTGTTAACTATCGAAAGGTGGCTGATATACCTCCATTCAGAAGTAACAAAGGGTGAATGCATTTAAAGATGAAGCGCATGCCGTGAAGTCCTGTGACAGAGATACGAACCCAACACCTAATCGGGTTGTTAACTAAGTAAAATCAAATGTTATTTATCCGTTTTTCTTACCAGCTGCTAGGTGTTTGAATCTAAAATAAGGATAAACATTTTTGTGCCTGAGCGACAATCGAACCGCACTCCTACCGTCCTTTATCATCCACGAATATAGCTTAAGTATCAATTGGTTACTCACCAACAGTAAGATGTTTGCGTGTTTGACCAGAAATGGTTGGCAACACATGAACAGACATTAAAAATACCCGTTCATTTTCACTAGCAGGTCGGTGTGCACGTGATAGGACTTGAAACGAAATTATGAATATTTTTGTACTGGATCAGGAATCGGACCCACATGCTTACCTTTGGAGGTGAACTAGAGAAGACTGTAGTCTTGGGAAAAGGAACGAAATGACTGAACTATACTGTTCCGAGAGATTCAGATCCTCACGAGAGGAGATTCGAATTGAAATCACAGTCCAGCACCAAATTTTTCAGCGTCTGTAGTTCAATCAAGTACAATTACAAGAAGAGCCCTGTTCCTTTAAATGGCTATCGGTTCATCAAATAAAAAAAAACATTTCAAATGTAGGTTTACTGGCGACAGTATTTCTGTTTACCATGACTTACGCCTATGTCATTTGCCAACGTAAACCGGCTCTGCCCAGCTTGAGTATGACACAGCATATCAGTTAAACACAGACACAATCGAAATCTAAGTGAGTAGTATTTTAATAATTTGGTTCGGTGTACAGATACTCAGCTTTATTTAAACAGACTTTCGTCGTAAGGTTATCGAGGGTAGTTTTATGTCATTTCTTATAATACAGTGCTCAAATTTCGTAGGGTTTCATTTAGTGTTGTTTAAACAGTAGTAAACATGGGAGAGAAATTAATCATCAACGATATATGCAAATTCTCTGATGTTATCTATAACAGTTTGACAATGCACATGCAGTTTATTGATTACATGCATGTAGAAAACGTTTTCTGAGTTAAAGGTGTCAAACAAGGTTTGAAGAAGAATAAAATGCCACTACCTCATGACAGATACTGTAGAAATACTTTTATGACGTATTTCGGCACGATGCACTCTCCCTCATTCATAATAAAAAGTTTCGAGATGCATCTGCTGCCTAGCCGTCTATTAAACCTGAAAAGAACAAAATGTCGCAGTAGTTGGCCCTCTTTCCACATGCGACTATTTTGGGTTGAGAAGTGAATGGAATTATGTTCAAAGTTACATCAGAGTGATAACTTCAGTAGACAGCAGAATTGCCTTTTAAAAAACCTAGCAGTGAATGTATTTGAACTCGCGACGTTTCGTCTACGGTACACTACACTTACCGTTATACTACTCGCTGAAACGTAACTATAGCTGCTGCAGAAGTCAACAACAAATCCCACAGAACTTCCGCATTCCACAGTGTTGTGAGATAATGCATATGGCCGAATGTAGACTTCTGAGAGACAGACAATATCAGCTTTTCTTTTGCACTGCACGACGTTTTCAACAAACAGACAGCGCAACAGAGTAGCTCAAGTGGAAAGGAACACTTCCTATTTAAATTTCTGCATCCTAAACTGTTGGCAGTTCTGTGAATGTGGCAGTTAAGTGATTTTATTTCGGTGATTACAAAATAGAGTCGAATGTATGCACTGCGTAGTTGAGGCAGATAGTTCATGGCGATTCGGTCAACCAAGTTAAAGAATGTACTGAAAATGCTGCAAACCACTACAGGTAGCCTGTGTGTGAGACTTCTCATCCAGTGTGGAGCAACGGCATTACAATAGAAAAAGTAACAAGAAAGTCGAGGATTTGGTGGTCTGTTGGATTGCTGATAGATTTGTATACTCATGGTCTGGGTTCGATTCAAACTTCTGCCCATGGTTTTTGTAGGGACAGACAGATTCCATTCTCTTCTGGCCACGCCAAGTGAAGAAGGTATAATGGCATTGTGGCCTGAAATTCACATTAAACATGATATTCTTTCTCCAACAAGTAGACATTAGGGTGAACGACAGTAAAGTGGGGAGTGGCGACATGTAGAAACGCTGTCATCTGTAACCTTTCTTATACTAGTTATTTATTTCTAGTGACGAAACAAACACTATGTAGGGTCACAGGACACTTATTCCATATTTTATTTGAGCTTCTATATGTCGATAAAATTGGTTCTGAACTGGGAATACAACTCAGACCGCCTTAACGCGGAATTTGGTCCCTTCGTGACAATACAGCTCGACTACAATTTGTTGTTTGTTCAAAACTGCAGATTCCTCAACATCTCCAGATATTTCGCGTGAATGGGTTCGAATCGTTGGCCGGCACTAAAGTTTTCATTATTTATTATGAAGCTCTAGCATGAGAACACCTATCTGCTGGTGGATAATAATTTTGATTTTTAATGTATTTTCATTCGTTGTCAACACTAACGATATCTGTCGTTTTTGACTCCCAGTGAGACACAGAACTATTTGTGAGATCACTCTAAGTTGAAGGATGTTATTCCGAGCTGCTGGTGGAGAGAAATTCGGTAGCTGACGTTTGTTTGTGTGTGGTCGACAACGATATATGTGGGGTTCGATTACCAGTCAGCACTGAACCCTTCGTCTTACATTTCTAGTTCAATGATTCTCGCATGTCGCTGCTGGTGTAACAAACCCATATTTTACGTTCGTTAACTCTAGGGAATAACAGCGATAGGTGGCGGGTTGGAGTCCTGGGAAGGAAAAAATTAATGTTTCGTCTCGTCATTTCAGTTAAAACATCTTGCTACTGCCGAGAAAATCCGATATGTTACAGTTGATTTTGCTTCGCTAAAAATCCGATTAGGTTCTGGGTTCGAATCCCTGTCCAACACAAAGCCTTACCTCATGACATATCAAGTAAGTTACTTGTGAAGAAGGAATACTTAACATCTCTCGTAGTTCGTTAACAGGGACAGTAGATGCTGGGTAGGAGCTCGCGTCCGTTAAAAATGCTTACGTTGTGTAATTTGTAGTTGATATTTCCTAACTGATACTGTCTAAAATCGAGGTATATCGCTCTCTGTATGCCTAGTCAGGAATGACTGTTAGTTTCCGTTAGTCCGAATGACCTGGGTTTGCCTCCATATGGAGAACGAGACGGTTAGTCGTGTCGTTTGAAGTTCATACATATTCTCAACCAGCAGCTCGTGAAAAAGTTAAATTTTTAATGTCATTTTGCGTTAAATAAGAAGTACGGTATGTTACTTTGATGAGGAAATAATGAATCCGACGAATTTACTATGTGCATTACCTATCTGACTTAATAATGAGAGTGGTAACATTTCAGGTATGTCATTTATTGTAATAAATGTGAGCTTACAAGGCTTAAGGACAGTCTTATCTGTGATAAGGTGTTCTCTGATATTTGTAGAATCGTGGTATTACTTTACATCTTGAGTTATTGCGATATAGAGCAGTTTTTTCTAGTGGTGATGTGTTGGAACCATTTTCTTTAGTCAAACGACTGTACCGAGGAGCGATTAGAGAACCTGCTGAACAGTGGCGTTATGAGGGTTGTATGCGACTCAGGCGAAATGCAATTCAGGTCGTTCCGAGCAGACAGATGGCAATTCACTCGCTACCAGAGTCCTGAAATCACGGTAGATTTCAGTGTGTGACACACCCGTTCGCTGGTCAAAGAAGCAGATAAAATTTCACTTTACGCCTTCCTGAGAGACAATCTCCACTCATTTCAAATTAATAGTATAAGTGTAGACCTGATGTGGCTTAAATTCAAACAAAAAGTATCGGCAGTAATTGAGAGATTTATACCAAATAAATTAACAAACGACATACCTGATCCTCCTTGGTACACAAAACGGGTTAGAAGATTGTTGCAGAAATAACGAAAAAAATTATGCCAAATTTAAACAGACGCAAAATCCCCAAAATTGACGATCTTTTACAGAAGCTCGAAATTTAGCGCGGACTTCAATGCGAGATGCTTGTGACAGTTTCCACAACGAAACTTTGTCTCAAACCCTGGCAGAAAATCCAAAGAGATTCTGCTCGTATGTGAATTATGATAACGGCAACAAACAATCAATGCCTTCTCTGCGCGATAGCAATGGAGATACTATCGAAGACAGTGCTGCCAAAGCAGAGTTACTAAACACAGCCTACCGAAATGCCTTCACAAAAGAAGACGAACTAAATATTCCAGAATTCGAATCGATAACAGCTACCAATATGAGTAATGTAGAAGTAAATATCCTCGGAGTTTGTGAAGCAACTTAAATCAATAAAAGCGAATCTTCTGGTCCAGAGTGAATACCAATTAGGTTCCTTTCGGAGTATGCTGATGCATTAGCTCCATACTTAACAACCATATACAACCGTTCGCTAGACGAAAGATACGCACCCAAAGACTGGAAAGTTGCACAGGTCACACCAATATTCAAGAAAGGTAGTAGGAGTAATCCACTATATTACAGATCCATATCGTTAACTTCGATGTGCAGCAGGATTTTGGAACGTATATTGTGTTCAAACATTATGAATTACCTCGAAGAAAACTGTCTATTGATACACAGTCAACACGGGTTTAGAAAACATCGTTTCTGTGAACCACAACTAGCTCTTTATTCACATGAAGTTCAAAATTGGTCAAATGATTCTAAGTACTATGCGACTTAACATCTGAGATCATCAGTCCCATGGGCTCAAGCCTAACTAAACTATGGACATCACACACATCCATGCCCAAGGCAGAATTCGAACCTACGACCGTAGCAGCCTCGCGGTTCCGGACTGAAGCGCCAAGAACAGCTCGACCATAGCGCCCGGCTCACATGAAGTGTTAAAGGCCTATTAAGGGATATCAGATCGATTCCGTATTTCTGGATATCCGGAAGGCTTCTGACACTGTACCACACAAGCGGCTTGTAGTGAAATTGCGTGCTTATGGCTTTTTTTTGTTTTTTTTCTTTATTGTAATTTGAACACCCCATACAAGGTGGGCTGGCAGCGGAAATGTTTACCCCGCTCTTCAGCCATAAGCAGTACAATAAAAGAGAAAGGGAGACAGAAAAGTAACAGACTGGCGGTTTAAAAAACAGTAGATACAATAATTAAAAAAAAAACACGAAGCCGTTCACACTCGACGAAACAAACAAGAAAACTGTCGGCACTGTGCACAAACACTGACGAGTTAGACGACACATGTGAAGGAAGGAGCGTGGACGGCGAAAAACACTGATGCACAAACACGACGGCACAGACACTAAACCGAGGGCGATGATCTCCGGCGCGCGAATGTTCACTATGCGTGTGCGAGTCCAGGGACCTGCCAAGAGAGGAGGAGGAGGAGGGGGATTGGGAGAGCGAGAGGGGAGAGCAGAGATGCCACAGGCAGGGGAGAGAGGGGGGTGAGAGGAAGGGGAGGGAAAGCCCGGGGGAAGGGGGGTGGAGGGAGGGGACAGGGGAAAAGAGAAGGGAAGGGAAAAGAAGGGAGGGAGGGTGCCAAAAGGAAAGGACATGGGAGGTGGGGGGTGGGGCAGGGTCAAAGTTGATAGGAGTGGTAGATGGAGGGGACGAGGACATCATCAGGGAGGGGGAGCTGGCGGAAGCCACCTTGGGAGAGGGTAAGGAGGGTGGAGAGATGGAGACCGGGTGGGACGTGCGAATACAGGCGCGGCAGCGGGTGGGGGTGGGAGAGGATCGGGGAGACGAGCAGGTGAGGAGGATCGAGTTTCCGGGAGGTGTACAGGATCCGTATCCTTTCAAGGAAAAGGAGGAGGTGGGGGAAGGGGATCCGCGTGGGGGAGGGGAGACGGATGCGATAGGCGAGGCGGAGAGCATGGCGTTCAAGGATTTGGAGGGATTTGTAAAAGGTAGGGGGGGGGGCGGAGATCCAAGCCGGATGTGCATAACAAAGGATAGGGCGGATGAGGGACTTATAGGTGTGGAGGATGGTTGAGGGGTCCAGACCCCACATACGGCCGGAGAGGAGCTTGAGGAGACTGAGTCGGGCGCGTGCCTTGGCTTGGATTGTCCGGAGGTGGGGAGTCCAGGAGAGGCGACGGTCGAGGGTGACGCCAAGGTACTTAAGGGTGGGAGTGAGGGCGATAGGATGGCCATAGATGGTGAGATAGAAATCAAGGAGGCGGAAGGGAGGGGTATTTTTGCCTACAATGATCGCCTGGGTTTTGGAGGGATTGACCTTGAGCAACCACTGGTTGCACCAAGCGGTGAACCGGTCAAGATGGGATTGGAGAAGGTGTTGGGAGCGCTGTAGTGTGGGGGCAAGGGCAAGGAAGGCGGTGTCATCGGCAAACTGGAGAAGGTGGACGGGGGCTGACGGCGGCGGCATGTCCGCCGTGTACAAAAGGTACAAAAGGGGGGAGAGGACGGAGCCTTGGGGCACACCGGCACAGGGGAAAAAGGTGTAGGAATCTGTGTTATGGATGGTGACATAGGAAGGACGGCGGGAGAGAAAGGAGCCGATCAGACGGACGTAGTTAATGGGAAGGGCGAAGGTTTGGAGCTTGAAGAGGAGATCGGAATGCCATACACGGTCATATGCACATTCGAGGTCCAGGGAGAGGAGGATTGCGGAGCGACGGGAATTAAGCTGTTCAGTGCTTATGGAATAACGTCTGAGTTATGTGACTGGATTTGTTATTTCCTGTCCGAGAGGTCACAGTTAGCAGTAACTGACGGAAAGTCATCAAGAGAACGGAAGTGATTTGTGGCGTTCTCCCAGGACATTTTCTGTTCCTTATCTATACAGCGTGGTCCATTGATAGTGCCGGCCAAATATCTCACTAAATAAGCATCAAACGAAAAAACTACAAAGAACGAAACTTGTCTAGCTTGGGCTATGGTTGGCCCGCTAGATGCCGCTGCCATACGTCAAACGGATATTAACTGCGTTTTTTTCAAATAGGAACCCCAATTTTTTATTACATATTCGTGCAATACGTAAGGAAATTTGAATGTTTTAGTTAGACCAGTTTTTTCGCTTTGTCATAGATGGTGCTGTAATAGTTACAAACGTATAAGTACGTGGTATCACGCAACATTCCGCCAGTGCGGACGGTATTTGCTTCGTGATACATAACCCGTGTTAAAATGGACCGTTTGCCAATTGCGGAAAAGGTCGGTATCGTGTTGATGTATGGCTATTGTAATCAAAATGCCCAACGGGCGTGTGCTAGCTATGCTGCTCGGTATCCTGGACGACATCATCCAAGTGTCCGGACCGTTCGCCGGATAGTTACGTTATTTTAGAGAGCAGCCACATGTGAAACGTCAACAACGATCTGCAACAAATGATGATCCCCAACTAGGTGTTTTAGGTACTGTCGCGGCTTATCCGATCATCAGTAGCAGACAAATTGCGCAAGAATCGGGAATCTCAAAAACGTCGGTGTTGAGAACGCTAGATCAACATCGATTGCATCCGTACCATATTTCTATGCATCAGGAATTACATGGCGACTACTTTGAACGTCGTGTACAGCTCGGCCACTGGGCTCTAGAGAAATTACGGGACGATGACAGATTTTTTGCACGCTTTCTATTTAGCGACGAAGCGTCACTCACCAACAGCGGTAAAGTAAACCGGCATAATATGCACTATTGAGCAACAGAAAATTCACAATGGCTACGACAAGAGGAACATCAGCGACCTTGGTGGGTTAATGTATGGTGCGGCATTATGGGAGGAAGGATAAATGGCCCCCATTTTATCGATGGCATTCTAAATGGTGCAATGTATGCTGATTTCCTGCGTAATGTTCTATCGATGTTACTACAAGACGTTGCACTGCATGACAGACTGGCGATGTACTCCCAACATGATGGACGTCCGGCACTTAGAACGCGTGTGGTTAAAGCGGTATTGAATAGCATATTTCATGACAGGTGGATTGGCCGTCGAAGCACCATACCATGGCCAGCACGTTCACCGGATCTGACGTCCCCGGATTTCTTTCTGTGGGGGAAGTTGAAGGATATTTGCTATCGTGACCCACCGACAACGCCTGACAACATGCGTCAGCGCATTGTCAATGCATGTGCGAACATCACGGAAGGCGAACTACTCGCTGTTGAGATGAATGTCGTTACACGTATCCTAAATGCACAGAGGTTGACGGACATCATTTTGTGCATTTATTGCATTAATGTGGTATTCACAGGTAATCACGCTGTAACAGCATGCGTTCTCAAAAATGATAAGTTCACAAAGGTACATGTATCACACTGGAAAAACCGAAATAAAATGTTCAAACGAACCTACGTTCTGTATTCAATTTTAAAAAACCTTCTTGTTACCAACTGTTCGTCCAAAATTGTGAGTCATACCTTTTTGACTATTAGAGCGCCATCTGTTACAATGCGAAAAAAGTGGTCAAACTCAAACACTCATATTTTTTTAGGTTCTACACGAATATGGAATAAAAAATGGAGGTTCCTATTTAAAAAAAAACGCAGTTAATATCCGTTTGACCTATGGCAGCGCCATCTAGCGGGACAACCATAGCGCCATCTGATTTTCCCCTTCAAGCTAGACAAGTTTCGTTCTTTGTAGTTTTTTCGTTTGACACTTATTTCGAGAGATATTTAGCCCGGTCACGATCAATGGACCACCCTGTGTAAACGATATGGGAGTCAATCTGATCAGCCGTCTTAGGTTGTTTGCAGATGACGCTGTCGTTTATCGACTAATAAAGTCATCAGAAGATCAAAACAAATTGCAAAAATTTAGAAAAGATGTCTGAATGGTGCGACAATTTGCAGTTTACCCTAAATAATGAAAAGTGTGAGTACATCCACATGAGTGCTAAAAGGAATTCGTTAAATTTCGGTTGCACGATAAATCAGTCTAATCTAAAAGCCGTAAATTCAACTAAATGCCTAGGTGTTACAATTACGAACAACCTAAACTGGAAGGAACACATAGAAAATGTTGTGGGGAAGGCTAACCAAAGACTGCCTTTTATTGGTAACGCATTTAGCAAATGTAACACGCCTACTAAGGAGACTGCCTACACGACGCTTGTCCGTCCTCTTTTAGAATACTGCTGTGCGGTGTGGGATCCTTACCAGATAGTACTGACGGACTACATCGATAAACTTCAAAGAAAGGCAGCACGTTTTGTATTATCGCGAAATATGGGAGAGAGTGTCACAGAAATGATAACGGATGTGTGCTGGACATCGTTACAGGAAAGGCGGTTTTTCGTTGTGACTGAATCTTCTCACGAAATTCCAGTCGCCAACTTTCTCCTCCGAATGCGAAAATATTTTGTTGACACCGGCCGGTCGGTGTGACCGAGCGGTTCTAGGCCCTTCAGTCTGGAACTGCACGACCAGTACGGTCGCAGGTTCGAATCCTGCCTCGGGCATGGATGTGTGTGATGTCCTTAGCTTAGTTAGGTTTAAGTAGTTCTAAGTTCTAGGGGACTGATGACCTCAGATGTTAAGTCCCATAGTGCTCAGAGCCATTTGAACCATTTTTTGTTGACACCGACCTTCATAGGGAGGAACGATCATCACGATAAAATAAGAGAAATCAGAGCTCGTACGGGAAGATACAGGTGTTCGTTCTTTCCGCGCTCTATACGAGATTGGAATAATAGAGAATTGTGAAGGTAGTTCGATGAATCCTCTGCCAGGCGCTTAAATGTGATTTGTGGAGTATCTATGTAGATAGAGTAGAGTCATACCAAGGACCAATTTGGCTCACTTATGCAACAGTTTGCACAAGGATAACGAACGCCGTGACTGGTAAACCAAAAACGAATAAGTGTGCCCTCAGAAAACGAGTATTCCGAGACGTTTGAAGTCACAGTGTCGGTACAGTAAGAACTTCACCACAGGCTCTCGAGTCTAACTACTTGCAAGTGAAGTCAGTATCAGGACATGTCCCAAGCACCAACCACACATTAAAGAGCTTCGACCAGACGATGCTTCCTGACCAAAGTCCAGAATCCCAGTGCTTCACACCTCTCCCGATAAACAATTTCCGTTTTCCCAGAAAGTGCATGAACGACACTGCTTTCCCGCATCCTGAGCCAATCACAGGCCTTTAAAGGCGCTGAATCTCCCCTCCTACACGACAGCACAAACTCGTGTCATACCAACCCAAGACTTAAGAAACCTGCATCTCTGAAAGAATAGAAAACACCAATTACTGGATTTTTTTTAAAGTTTTTGCGGAGGGGGAAGGTCGTTTTCTCTGAAGTCATGTCGCTTCCAGTGGCAACAGGCGAACAGATACAATCTTAAAGATCTTTATTTAAATCACCTGTGCCATGGAGCATGTTAGCCCTTTCTATGAGGTGTAATAAATATTCTATCTGTAAACGTTTCTCAGACACCAGAGTTTCTTATACAATTGAGGTGGCCAATGCAAGTTGGTCACAGGCCTATTTGCAGTATCAGTGAACACTAAAACCTGTGAATTTTTATTACATGTGGCTCTGCACACAATGCCTGCTTTATGACTCCACTGTGTAGATGCAGCCCTTCAGTCCGCTGCCCAAAGCCCAGGCTTCTGCTGGCGCCGAGGCAGGTAGCTCAGCATTGTTCTCCTGCAGACCTGTCTTGACTGGTGCAGCCCTGTCTGCCCTGTATGGCTGGGGGCCTGTCCGGCAAAATTTCCTGAGGGATGGACTCGCTGCCAATTGCTTTCAACTTCCAATATGCCATTTCTGTGAGCTAAGAACCATAAAAATACCTCATGCCTTTAGTGCCCTTCCAGGCTCCATCAACGTCTGCTCAGGCCATTAACTTTCTAGAGTCTCGGTCAAGGTGTGTAAGGTTGTAACGAAATATTTAATAATTTTCCATATACGAAAAATAGGTGAGACAGTAACCTGTTCTCTCTCATGTTTGTTCTGTGTCCATACAAGTACTGATTACTCTTGTTTTACTATGATGATCGTTTATCCTTTTGCTGGTTTTTGCCAGTAAAATATTTTTACATTTGGAGGAGAAAGTCGGTGATTGAAATTTCATGAAATGATATGGTCACAATGAGTTTTGCCTTTCTTTTAATGACTACAGCTCCAGTTAGCTTAACATATCTGTGTCATTCTCTCCCCTGTTTTGTAACAGTAGCAAGCTGTCCTTCTTTCTACTTTTCTAATGTCCCCTTTCAATTATATCTGGGAAGTATATATTTTATCACTGTACTTAGAATTAAATATTACGATCTTGGTCTCAATCGGATGACATTCGAAAATGAGCGAAGTATTGGAAATACACCCTTGCTGACAGCTGTGGCTCAGGAAATAGAAATATCTTTACCATTCTTATGACTTGGCATATTCTTCCCTTTGGTGTCACAGTATTCCACTACAAATCCATACATTCCTTACGACTGGACATAGTCATTTCCTTTGCACATTTTGGAACACATACTAACATACTTTATAAGCCTGATGCTCAAGGCGAGCCTATCACACATCCCTACTACTAAGCAGAATACTTGACCAATAAATGATTGCCGGCGATACGAAATAATACTGACCGAAAATCAGCAATGAGTGGACATGTCTCATAAGTTTTTCTTGCGAGTGGTACCGCTGTGCCTTAGAGAGGCGTAATCGTCTTACAAACCACCACATGTAAAAAAAAAAAAAAAACCGATCGCAACGACCATATTACTATCACAAGCGGTCTTTGTTGTACAGGTACACACAATGTTAAATGCTGTACCGGCTTTATAAATCGAGACGTTTAGAGGTTTTTCCAGATAAATACTGTGACACTGAATATAGACGGCGATCGACGGAGTGTATATTATCAGACCAACAGTGCAGTTACACATAGTCGGCGATACAACCTCCTGATAAAATCACAGAATTTAGAAAGTGATTTGTGTAAAAACGTGGTATGAAACTGGTATTTGCAACTCCGTCATGCTGACACTAGATATTTCTCCAATATTTGTAACACATTCTGTCTCGATGCCATGTCAGAGTTTCTGCGATATATCCACTGGGTAGGTGAAGGTTTACTGAGAATGGTCACAAACAGTTGACGGTGTGCTGATGGAGGTCGAAAGAGATGTTCGCTAGCTTCTCATACAGGTAAGAAAAAGGGGTTCGCTACGCTTTCAACTACCTAGTTTCAACTACTTTTCAAGGTCATCCAACCACTCACTCCCACATCCAAAATACAGGCTCATAAATTGATGCGCGTAGGAAATGTCTTAGGATTTTTGGTAGGCCAGCGAATAAGACAAGTGAATATTCTATTACAAAATAATTACTAACTTTTGCATATACTTACACGCAGAAAACAACTCTTTCCTTATTTTTGATAGGTGGAGGTTTAATAATGTCCAATTTAATTTTTAACTTATAACTTAAATTCCCATCTGAATCATCTATTTCTTTCTCCAACCAGTAATTCGACACATACAGAGAAGGTATATTTTTGAATTACAATACATATCTAATTTTCTTCCTTTAAAATAATTGTTTTATGGCTTTAGCTGTAAGCTTTGTTCCCTCCCGCAGTTCTTCTAGGCGAGAGCATTCGGGCATTTAATTTTTCCTCTTATCTCCTTCACGACTCTATTTTAAAGCGATCCATGTTTTCCAGTGTGTACGTCGGTAACTGTTCTGCTCCACGTTCTTGCGGGATTTCTGTATAGAACTTTAAGTTTACAAATTTTGCAAACGAGTTGCCATTAAATGCAGTTATTCCATCAGTTTAAAAGTCGGCAAATGGCTGTTCTGTTGCTAGGTAGACAACATCCAGCTTGCCACACTTAGATAGAATATAACAATCCCTTTTAAGCCGATCCAAATGGGAATAGAGCTTAATATACATATTTTTCGTGTTTCCCCTAATACAGTAAAAGTTCTCGATTCAACTGATTTCGGCCAGTACACGAGCACGTGACCAGTTTCCATGGCAGTTTAATGTAGCTGCCAATATTTTGTATTCCCCCTTCGTATTCAGATTTTTCCGTACGTAAACCGGGCCTGCACATCGGCAATAACTTCTTCCTTTTCCATTTGCAGCTTATATTCTTCCTTTATAGCAGTTGTCTTCTCCATATACTCCAGTTTCCTCTTCTTTACTTTGAGGTCCTCCATTTCTAGTTTTCGTTACCGTACACTTAATACATTAACTGCACTTATAGGAGTAATTTCTTTAATGGGGTATGGTTGAAGTCTGTTTGATACATTGCTCCTTTTTCTTAATACTTGGGGTATAACATTATTTGTAGGAACCAGCCCCAATTCGGCGATATCTATATCGGACGGTATTGTGGAGAACAGGGTTCTAGACTGAGAAAAATAAGTTTCTCCTGCTTGAACGTAACACTTCTGCGTAATACTAATATTGTCTTCGTTGGGGTCTGTGTTAATAACCTCTAAGAAGTCTACAGGTAGATAATTAAAACTGTATGCAGACAGTTCATAACTTACATGCTTTTCTCGGTCTTAAAAGTCCGTCGGAATTACTTGACACCAATCAGTTTTCGGTTGCTCTTATTACGCCAGCAGACATATTGCAGAACGTTGTTAAACACCACACAGAAACTGTTGTGTAAAGCATTACTTAGCTGACACTACACGGACGCAATTGGCACAGAGTAAAGTGGAACACATTGTAGATACTGCTTGTTGGTCTCTAATACACTTAAACAGCTTTATACTGGGTCGTACACTAGATCCATTCTGTGGTTATATATAGTGGCCTCCAGAGTGGTAATGCCATGCTCCTTAGCTAAAAAAGACGTACGTGTTTCCCGTAGTCTCGTTCCTGAACACTTTATAAAGTCTATAAGATGGTTACTCCTGGATATGTGATTTGACGTATAAATTGGTTACATACGTTGAGTCTACAATTAGGGCTCACTCACGCTAAACAGTCTATTCCAGCTGTCTTATCGATGTCCACAGTCACATAGCTGCTTCCCTGATGGTTTCCTACCATGCAGAAGTCGTGGGTTGATATTAGATAGTCGCACATCGCCATTTTATTAAAAATTCCGCCAAAGTCTTGCGTCATGTCTACATCTGAAAGGTAACAATCGCCTACAAGCAGCTGCTGCAATATTCCAGGCAGCCCTTCAATTAGAACATCCAGTTTAACGTCGGCTAATTCTATTTTATATGGCATAACCACATAATTTTTATATTTCTTCGAAATGGTATCCAGTGCTTCCTTGCCGATTTTATCCAATATTCCTCTTGCTGTCACACTGTCGCTTCCATGTAGGAGAAATGGTAGCTTTGCCTTGACATTATGTCTTGCAGTGACGAACTTGGAGAATTTACTACGTAGATAAAAGTTAAATGAGCCACACATTTCCTTCTTTAACATTACAGATCGTCCCTTCTCTAACTGCTCCTGACAGTCCCCTTGATCACAGATTTTAACTACCATAATGTTATCGCAGAACGGTTCTGTAACAGGAGTAGTCACATTTAAATTCTTCTTACTATGGAGCCTACGATTTTTGGTGTAATTTATGTTGCCAATGTCAGAAACAAGATTGTCCAGGTTCTTGTTTAGCAACCATAAACCAAAGCGTTCGTCGGTTGGTCTCGTCCTGCTCCCTAACAGCTGAGGCATGTTAAGCACCTTGGAGGAATCCATGTTGACACTTTCGACTATCACAGAAGACTGATCTGTTGCGGGTGTCACGCATCCTTTTATGTTCTAAATACCCACTATAGCGATACTTTCATTCACGTGATCTTCCAATCATACACCCCTCCTAGCTGAATTGCGCTATTCTGTCTGCAAGGTGTCCGTGGGAGGCAAGGCGACTGCACCTCGCAAGTACCACCCTTATGAATGGGGTATTACCATCGCATCAGCTTGAATGTGTAGTACAGCGCTGTACACGAACACGTTTTTGGACGGTATAGTACAGCACTCCCCCCCCCCCCCCCCCCCATGAACCATGGACCTTGCCGTTGGTGGGGAGGCTTGCGTGCCTCAGCGATACAAATGGCCGTACCGTAGGTGCAACCACAACGGAGGGGTATCTGTTGAGAGGCCAGACAAACATGTGGTTCCTGAAGAGAAGCAGCAGCCTTTTCAGTACTTGCAGGGGCAACAGTCTGGATGATTGACTGATCTGGCCTTGTAACATTAACCAAAACGGCCTTGCTGTGCTGGTACTGCGAACGGCTGAAAGCAAGGGGAAACTACAGCCGTAATTTTTCCCGAGGACATGCAGCTCTACTGTATGATTAAATGATGATGGCGTCCTCTTGGGTAAGATATTCCGGAGGTAAAATAGTCCCCCATTCGGATCTCCGGGTGGGGACTACTCAAGAGGACGTCGTTATCAGGAGAAAGATGGTTCAAATGGCTCTGAGCACTATGGTACTCAACTGCTGTGGTCATAAGTCCCCTAGAACTTAGAACTACTTAAACCTAACTAACCTAAGGACATCACACACATCCATGCCCGAGGCAGGATTCGAACCTGCGACCGTAGCGGTCGTGCGGTTCCAGACTGTAGTGCCTTTAACCGCTCGGCCACTTCGGCCGGCTATCAGGAGTAAGAAAACTGGCGTTCTACGGATCGGAGCGTGGAATGTCAGGTCACTTAATCGGGCAGGTAGGTTAGAAAATTTAAAAAGGGAGATGGATAGGTTAAAGTTGGATATAGTGGGAATTAGTGAAGTTCGGTGGCAGGAGGAACAAGACTTTCGGTCAGGTGATTACAGGGTTATAAATACAAAATCAAATAGGGGTAATGCAGGAGTAGGTTTAATAATGAATAAAAAAAATCGGAGTGCGGGTAAGCTACTACCAACAGCATAGTGAACGCATTATTGTGGCCAAGATAGACACAAAGCCCATGCCTACTACAGTAGTACAAGTTTATATACCAACTACCTCTGCAGATGATGAAGAAATAGATGAAATGTATAACGAGATAAAAGAAATTATTCAGGTAGTGTAGGGAGGCGAAAATTTAATAGTCATGGGTGACTGGAATTCGTCAGTAGGAAAAGGGAGAGAAGGAAACATAGTAGGTGAATATGGATTGGGGGGAAGGAATGAAAGAGGAAGCCGCCTTGTAGAATTTTGCACAGAGCATAACTTAATCATAGCTAACACTTGGTTCAAGAATCATGAAAGGAGGCTGTATACATGGAAGAAGCCTGGAGATACTGACAGGTTTCAGATAGATTATATAATGGTAAGACAGAGATTTAGGAACCAGGTTTTAAATTGTAAGACATTTCCAGGGGCAGATGTGGATTCTGACCACAATCTATTGGTTATGAACTGCAGATTGAAACTGAAGAAACTGCAAAAAGGTGGGAATTTAAGGAGATGAGACCTGGATAAACTGAAAGAACCAGAGGTTGTACAGAGTTTCATGGAGAGCATAAGGGAACAATTTACAGGAATGGGGGAAATAAATACAGTAGAAGAAGAATGGGTAGCTCTGAGGGATGAAGTGGTGAAGGCAGCAGACGATCAGGTAGGTAAAAAGACGAGGGCTAATAGAAATCCTTGGGTAACAGAAGAAATATTGAATTTAATTGATGAAAGGAGAAAATATAAAAATGCAGTAAATGAAGCAGGCAAAAAGGAATACAAACGTCTCAAAAATGAAATTGACAGGAAGTGCAAAATGGCTAAGCAGGGATGGCTAGAGGACAAATGTAAGGATGTAGAGGCTTGTCTCACTAGGGGTAAGATAGATACTGCCTACAGGAAAATTAAAGAGACCTTTGGAGAGAAGAGAACCACTTGTATGAATATCAAGAGCTCAGATGGCAACCCAGTTCTAAGCAAAGAAAGGAAAGCAGCAAGGTGGAAGGAGTATATAGAGGGTTTATACAAGGGCGATGTACTTGAGGACAATATTATGGAAATGGAAGAGGATGTAGATGAAGACGAAATGGGGGATAAGATACTGCGTGAAGAGTTTGACAGAGCACTGAAAGACCTGAGTCAAAACAAGGCCCCGGGAGTAGAAAACATTCCATTAAAACTACTGATGGCCTCGGGAGAGCCAGTCATGACAAAACTCTACCACCTGGTGAGCACGATGTATGAGACAGGTGAAATACCCTCAGACTTCAAGAAGAATATAATAATTCCAATCCCAAAGAAAGCAGGTGTTGACAGATGTGAAAATTACCGAACTATCAGTTTAATAAGTCACAGCTGCAAAATACTAACGCGAATTATTTACAGACGAATGGAAAAACTGGTAGAAGCCGACTTAGTGGATGATCAGTTTGGATTCCTTAGAAATGTTGGAACACGTGAGGCAATACTGACCTTACGACTTATCTTGGAAGAAAGATTAAGAAAAGGCAAACCTACGTTTCTAGCATTTGTAGACTTAGAGAAAGCTTTTGACAATGTTGACTGGAATACGCTCTTTCAAATTCTGAAGGTGGCAGGGGTAAAATACAGGGAGCGAAAGGCTATTTACAATTTGTACAGAAACCAGATGGCAGTTATAAGAGTCGAGGGGCATGAAAGGGAAGCAGTGGTTGGGAAAGGAGTGAGACAGGGTTGTAGCCTCTCCCCGATGTTATTCAATCTGTATATTGAGCAAGCAGTAAAGGAAACAAAAGAAAAATTCGGAGTAGGTATTAAAATTCATGGAGAAGAAGTAAAAACCTTGAGGTTCGCCGATGACATTGTAATTCTGTCAGAGACAGCAAAGGACTTGGAAGAGCAGTTGAACGGAATGGACAGTGTCTTGAAAGGAGGATATAAGATGAACATCAACAAAAGCAAAACGAGGATAATGGAATGTAGTCAAATTAAGTCGGGTGATGCTGAGGGAATTAGATTAGGAAATGAGACACTTAAAGTAGTAAAGGAGTTTTGCTATTTAGGGAGTAAAATAACCGATGATGGTCGAAGTAGAGGATATAAAATGTAGACTGGCAATGGCAAGGAAAGCGTTTCTCAAGAAGAGAAATTTGTTAACTTCGAATATAGATTTAGGTGTCAGGAAGTCGTTTCTGAAAGTATTTGTATGGAGTGTAGCCATGTTTGGAAGTGAGACATGGACGATAACGAGTTTGGACAAAAAGAGAATAGAAGCTTTCGAAATGTGGTGCTACAGAAGAATGCTGAAGATAAGGTGGGTAGATCATGTAACTAATGAGGAGGTACTGAATAGGAATGGGGGAGAAGAGAAGTTTGTGGCACAACTTGACTAGAAGAAGGGATCGGTTGGTAGGACATGTTCTGAGGCATCGAGGGATCACAAATTTAGCATTGGAGGGCAGCGTGGAGGGTAAAAATCGTAGAGGGAGACCAAGAGATCAATACACTAAGCAGATTCAGAAGGATGTAGGTTGCAGTAGGTACTGGGAGATGAAGAAGCTTGCACAGGATAGAGTAGCATGGAGAGCTGCATCAAATCAGTCACAGGACTGAAGACTACAACAACAGTACATCACTATATCCATTCTGTAGAGTATGGAGCTGTACTTGAATTCGGTTTCGGACGAGGAGGTACAGGCTAGTATTTGTACAGCACAGTATAGTACTGAACCCGGACGTGGTTTCGGTGGGATGGTACAGTACAATAGCTTGACGGGTGGCGTACCGTAGTATCCGAGCGTGGTAGCGGTATTGTGCGGCGCGGGATAGGGTGGTAACGTATAACGCTGGAACGCGATGTACATTCCTACTGCAAATCGACGTAACTGATATGGCTCTGCGATTCAGCGGCCTATTCCCGTTTCTTTTCATGAGTATTGGTGTCACCTCAGCAACTTACCAGTCTTCAGGTACAAATCTTTCGTCGAGCGAGCAGTTGTATTTGACTGCTAAGTATTGAGTTATTGCACGAGGCGCATTCAATAAATAATACTACACATTTTTCCCCTGCGGAATATGTTGTGGAAAACGATGGAATATTACCGATTCAGCTCCGATAGTTTCATGAAGCTCCGAGAGGTCGCGACACTATTGTAGTCTTCAAAATGGCACCTGTAACGGAGCTGCGTTCCAGGCAGGAAATTGTCACTGCGTTCCTTCTGGCGGAAGACAAGAGAATCGCAGATATTCATAGGCGCTTGCAGAATACATACGGAGACCTGCCAGTGAACAAAAGCAAGGCGAGTCGTTGGCTGAGATGTCTGTCATCATCGCAACAAGGTCGCGCAAACATTTCCGATCTCCCGCTTGCTGGCTAACCGCACTCAGCTGTGGTTGGAACGTGCGGTCATCGTATTCGAGCTGATCGACGGATCACAGTAAAACAACTCGCTTCTCAATCTAATGTCTCTGTTCATAGTGCTGACACACTCGTTCACCAGTTGGGGTACTCAAAGATGTGTGCCCGATGTGTTCCTCGGCGCCTAACAGAGAACCACAAAGAGCGACTAAGGACCATCTGTGCGGAACTTTTTGAACGTTATGAGGCTGACTGAGACAATTTTTATAGGACTTCTTCACAGGCAATGAAACATGGGTTCATAGGTTCGACCCGGAAACCAAACGGCAATCCACAGCACCTCTCCGTCGAAGGAAAAGTTCAAAGCCGCACACTGAGCTGGTAAAGTCATGGCGGAGGTCTTCTGGCAGTATGAATGGGTTATTCTGTTCGGTGTCCTGCCTGATGGTGCAACGATCAGCTCGGAAGTTTGTTGTGTTACCCTCAGAAAAAATGCAAACGAACTTTTCTTTCTCCATGACAACGGAAGGCCTCACATAAATCTGCACACACGAGAGGGGCTCATAAACCTTCGTAGGACCGTTTTTCCTCAAACAGTGCCGGCCGGGGTGACCGAGCGGTTCTAGGCGCTACAGTCTGGAACCGCGTTACTGCTACGATCGCAGGTTCGAATCCTGCCTCGGGCATGGATGTGTGTGATGTTGTTAGGTTTAAGTAGTTCTAAGTTATAGAAGTCTGATGACCTCAGAAGTTAAGTCCCATAGTGTTCAGAGCCATTTGAACCTCAACCAGTCTACAGCCCAGATCTCGCACCTTCCGATTTCCATCTGTTTAGCTCAATGAAGGATGCACTCCTCGGGAAGCAGTACGTGGATGATGGGTAGGTTACTGATGCAGCAAAACACTGACACAGGTGTCGACTATGCTGGCACTGAGGCCCTCCCGCTAAGATGGCGTAAGATTGTCGCAATGATTGGAGGTATTGTTGAAGAATGGGATTTTGTAGCTAAAAGAATGGGGGGATAATATAGTGTATTGGAATTCAGAATAAAAACCGCCTGCTTTCAGAAAAATAAGTATTGCATTATTTATTGGAAGGCTCTCGAATGAACATACTCCGCAAGAAATAAAACCGGTATACGGTTAGGATTGGTAGAATAGCCTTTACTAAGAAAACTAAGCAGTTTCGCTACACTGAGGATACCGATTACGAAGCTGTTCATGCAGGCAGTTGTTCGTTGCTCACATTCTGGAGTATTTACTTCGTGTCCTTTGGTGAAGCAATTTCGGAAAGCTGTGATTAGTAACTCCGCTTTAGTAGCACTTGGGTCGATGAAATTAGTGGTGGTATCGCACTGTGAATATATTGGTTACGTTTTGGCACTGGTGTACTTCACGTATGATGAGCATCTCTTCGGATTTTCTACCAGATTTCGAGTATTCTGGGTTTTAAACCTGCTGGTTGCCGACGTCTGGTTACACCACCGTACGGAATCTGCACCAGCTAATCCCAGAAAGTAGAGCGATTACTCCAACGATGGCACGCACCAGCCAGCGTAGTCACATTCCTCGCCTCCACTAATGTGGCTGTTGGCTTCAACATAATACCTGACACCATTTTTGTAAGGAAGGTACAACCTGTTGCTACTGAAAATAAATTGTTTCGCTATAGAAGATTGAGACTTTTACCTATTGCCAATCTCACTATTTCGTTTTCCAAAGCCGACCGTTTATAAGTTCACGCCTTTATTTTTTAAAAACTTGAAGTCTGTTAGAAAAACAAACAAACGCAGTTAACACAATGCCAACAGCAAATGCCGCATAAATTTAGTGATTAGCCAGAGTAACAGAACACATTTACCAATCATACATAAACTATGCAATGCATAATTACATCATTCATTAATTTTGATGAAGCGATAACCGAACTGATGGAGTAATTAACTTTGAATGTATATTATTACTGCTAATTCCCTCTATAAATAATAAAAGATGTAATCGACAGTCAAGCTCGTTATGGCGATATTACAGAAACATTTGACAGGTGGCTCCATTAGAAACTTTGTTCTTAGATTAGGGAGGTCGATGTTTTACTTGACACTCCATCAAAATTCACACTGGTGGGATCTGTTTTTCGACACAGCTTTTAGTCCTGCCTTCCTAGCTCGACGTAGATCCCCTCTACATAAGAAAACCATATGTAGCCTATGTCAAAGTTCACTGCACATTATATCCGTATTTCTTAAATAGTTTTCTGTGGCTATGCTTCAGCTCGCTTCCCTCCCCCCACCCCCTTGGACCTTGCCCTCGCCTCGGTGGGGAGGCTTGAGTGCCTCAGCAATACAGATTCCCGTACCATAGATGCTACAATGGAGGGGTATCTGTTGAGTGGCCAGACAAACGTGTGGTTCTTGAAGAGGGGCAACAGCCTTTTCAATAGTTGCAAGAGCAACAGTGTGAATGACTGACTGATCTGCCCTTGCAACATAAGCCAAAATAACCTTGCCATGCTGGAAATGCGAACGGCTGAAAGCAAGGGGAAACTACGGCCCCAATTTTTCCCGAGGGCAAATACCTCTATTTTATGGTTAAATGATGATGCAGTCTTCTTGAGTAAAATATTCCAGAGATAAAGTACTCCCCCATTTGGATCTCCGGGCGAGTCTAGTCAGGAGGATGTTGTTATCACGAGAAACAAAGCTGGCATTCAAGGGGCCCCAGCGTGGAATGTCAGATCCCTTAATCAGGCAGGTCGGTTAGAAAACTTAAAAAAGTACTACACGTTTATATGCCAACTAGCTCCCCAGCTGATGAAGACATTGAAGAAATGTATGATGAGACAAAAGAAATTATTCAGATAGTTAAGGTAGATGAAAATTTTAATAGTCATGTGGGTCTGGAATATAGTAGTTGAAAAAGAAGAGTAGGAAAAGCACTAGGTGAATATGGACTGGGGGAAAGGAATAAAAGAGGAGGCCGCCTGGTAGAATTTGGCACAGAGTATACTTTAATCATAGCTAGAAGGTTGTATACATGGAGGAGACCGTGAGACGCCGGGAGGTTTTAAGTTGGAAGACACTTCCAGGGGCAGTTTATTGGTTATGAACGGCAGATTAAAACTGAAGAAACTTCAAAAAGGCAGAAGGGACATGAATAAACTGAAAGAACCAGACGCTGTAGAGAGTTTCAAAGGGAACATTAGGGAACGATTGACAAGAACAGGCGAATGGAATACTATAGAAGGATGAGTAGCTTTGAGTGATAAAATAGTGAAGGCAACAAAGAATCAAGTAGGTAAGAAGACGAGAGCTACTAGAAATCGTTGGATAACAAGAGGTATTGGAATAAATTGATGAAATGAGAAAATATAGAAATGCAATAAATGAAGCAGATGAAAGTGGATACAAACGTCTAAAAAATGGCATCGCAGGAAGTGCAAAACGGCTAAGCAGGAATGGCTAGAGGACAAATGTAAGGATGTAGAATCATATGTCACTACGGGGATGCTGCCTATAGTAAACTTAGGGAATGCCTTGGAGAAAAGAGAACCACATGTATGAATATCCAGAGCTTAGTTGGAAAACCAACGCTAAACAAAGAAGTAAAAGTAGAAAGATAGAAGGAACATATAGAGGGTCTATACAACGGAGTTGTACTTGAGGCCAATATTCTGCAAATGGAAAAAGACGTAGATGAAAATGAGAAGGGAATATGGTGCTGCATGAAGAATTTGACAAAACACTGAAAGGTTTAAGTCGAAACAAGGCCCCAGGAGAAGACAACATTCCGTTAGAGCTACAGAGCTACTGATATCCTTGGTACTGCCAGCCATGAAAAAACTTTTCAATCTGGTGGGAAAGATGTATGAGACAGTCGAAATACCCTCAGACTTCAAGAAGAATGTAATAGTTGCTATACCAAAGAAATAAGGTGCTGACATGCATGAAAATTACAGAACTATCAATGTAATAAGTACCGGTGTCAAAATACTAACACGAATCCCTTACAGAAGAATGGAAAAGCTGGCACAAGACAAACGCGGGGAGTATCAGCTTCGATTAAGGAGAATGTAGGAACACGGGAGGAAATACGGACGCTGCGATTCTCAAAGAATATAGGTTAATAAAAGGCAAACCTACGTTTATAGCATTTGTAGACTTAGAGAAAGTTGTTGATAATGTTGACTGCAATACTATCCTTCATATTGTAATGATGGAAGGGCTAAAATATACATCAAAAAAAGTTTTCCATCACATCGGTTCCGAGAGTTCCGGAACCTGTACAAAAAATTGGAACCGAGATCAACATAAACATCATTTTCGCCCTTTTAATTGCTCATGAAAACCACACATGTCATGTTGTTCCACCACACAGTGAGACCTTCAGAGGTGGTGGTCCAGACTGCTGTACACACCGGTACCTCTAATACAAAGTAGCACGCCCTCTTGCATTGATGCATGCCTGTATTCGTCGTGGCATACTATCAACAAGTTCATCAAGACACTGTTGGTCCAGATTGTCCCACTCCTCAATGGCAATTCATCGTAGATCACTCAAAGCGGTTGGTGGGTCACGTCGTCCATAGACATCCCTTTTCAATCTATCCCAGGCATGTTCTATAGGGTTCAAGTCTGGAGAACATGCTGGCCACTCTAGTCGAGCAATGTCGCTATCCTGAAGGAAGTCATTCACATGATGTGCACGATGGGGATGCGAATTGTCGTCCATGAAGACAAATACTTCACCTATATGCTGCCAATATGGTTGCACTATCGGTCGGAGGACAGCATTCACATATCGTACAGCCGTTACTGCACCTTCCATGACCACCAGCGGCGTACGTCGGTCGTACATAATGCCACCCCAAAACAGCAGGAAACCTCCACATTGCGTACACCCGCTGGACAGTGTGTCTAAGGCGTTCAGCCTGACCGGCTTGCCTCCAAAGACGTCTCCGACCAATGTCAGGTTGAAGGCATATGCGGCACTCATCGGTGAAGAGAACGTGATGCCAATCCTGAGCGGTTCATTCGTCATATTGTTGGGCCCACCTGTACCGCGCTGCATGGTGTCGTGGTTGCAAAGATGGACCTCTCCAAGGACGTCGGGATTGAAGTTGTGCACCATGCAGCCTATTGCTCACAGTTTGAGTTGTAAAACGACGTACTATGTCGCCACGAAAAGCATTATTCAACATGGTGTCGTTGCTGTCAGGCTTCCTCCGAGCCATAATTAGTAGGTAACCGTCATCCACTGCAGTAGTAGCCCTTGGGCGGCCTGAGCGAGTCATGTCATCAATAGTTCCCGTCTCTCTGTATCTCCTCCAAGTCGGAACAACATCGCTTAGGTTCACTTCGAGACGCCTGGACACTTCCATTGTTGAGAGCCCTTCCTGGCACAAAGTAACAATGCGGACACGGTCGAACCGCGATATTGACCGTCTAGGCATGGTTGAACTACAGACAACTCGAGCTGTGTACCTCCTTCTTTGTGGAATGACTGGAACTGATCGCCTGTCGGACTCCTCCGTCTAATATGCCCTGCTCATGCATGGTTGTTTATATCTTTGGGCGGGTTTAGTGACATCTCTGAACAGTCGAACGGATTGTGACTGTGATACAATATCCACTGTCAACGTCTATTTCAGGAGTTCTGGGAGGTGGGGTGCAGCAAAACATTTTTTAATGTTTGTAAAACGGAGTGAAAGGCTAGCAAGACAAGATTGTAGCCTATCCCCGATTTTATTCAACATATAAATTGAGCAAGCAGTAAAGGAAACATAAGAAAACTCTGGACAAAGCTTAGGTATCCGAGTAATGAGGGAATTAGTATATTTCATCAAAATATACAAGGTATTAGAGATAAAGTTAGTGAACTGCTTATAGATGTTGACTCTGAAATTATTGGTATATCTGAACACTTCTTAAATAAGGAGATAATTCAGAGGCTTCCTTCACCAGGAAACAGGTTGGCTGGCAGCTTTTCGATGAGCTCTTTGCGGTGTGGGGGAGTAGCCATGTATGTGAAAAACGGTATCCCATTTGCGTCATTTGATGTTTCAAAGTACTGCACTGAAAAGGTGTTTGAATGTTGTGCCGGTGTGGTTAAATTTAACGGAGCTAAACTTGTAACTGTTGTTATTTATAGATCCCCAGACTCCGATTTCACAACATTTTTGCTAAAGCTAGAGGAAGTTCTTGGTTCACTTTATAGCAAATACAAAAAGTTAGTTATATGTGGTGACTTCAATATTAATTGTATAAGTGATTGTGCAAGGAAGAGGATGCTGGTAGACCTCTTTAATTCATATAATCTTATGCAAACCGTATTCTTTCCAACGAGAGTGCAAGGGAACAGTACAACAACCATAGACAACATTTTTGTTCATTCCTCATTACTAGAAGGGCATTCTGTTAGCAAAAAGGTGAATGGCCTTTCAGATCATGATGCACAAATTTTAACTCTAAAAGATTTTTGGGCTGCAACACGTGTTAAATATAGTCATCAGCTGTTTAGGAAAGCTGATCCAGTTGCTGTAGAGACCTTTGTAAACCTTATCAAGGAACAAGAGTGGCAAGATGTTTATAGCGCTGTTACAGTAGACAATAAATATAATGCTTTTCTCAAGACTTTCCTCATGCTCTTTGAAAGTTGCTTTCCGTTAGAACGTTCAAAACAGGGCACTAGCACAAACAGGCAGCCTGGGTGGCTGACTAGAGGTATAAGAATATCTTGTAGAACAAAGTGGCAATTATATCAAAACGTTAGAAACCGTCAAAATATAAATGCAGCAGCCCATTACAAACAGTATTGTAAGGTGCTTAAAAGTGTTATTAGGAAGGCAAAAAGTGTGTGGTATGCAGATAGAATAGCTGAGTCTCATGGTAAAATTAAAACCATATGGTCAGTCGTAAAGGAAGTGGCTGGTCTGCAGAAACAGGTCGAGGATATAGAATCAGTGCATAGTGGGAATGTCCGTGTTACTGATAAGTCGCATATATGTACAGTATTTAATAATCACATTCTGAATATAGCAGGTGAACTAAATAGAAACCTCGTCCCAACAGGGAATCATATAGCGCTCTTAGAAAAAAGTGTTCCGAGTCTGTTACCTGAAATGCTCCTCCATGATACTGACAATACGGAGATTGAGTTAATAATTAAATCACTAAAGACCAAGAACTCTTATGGATATGACGGGGTATCTAGCAGAATACTAAAGTATTGTTCTATGTATGTTAACCCAGGACTTAGCCACATCTGTAACGTTTCCTTTAGGAGTGGTCGGTTTCCTGACTGATTAAAGTACTTGGTAGTGAAGCCACTTTATAAAAAGGGGGACATTGATACTGTTGACAATTTTAGACCTATTTCTATGCCATCGGTGTTTATCGAGAAGGTTGTATATACAAGGTTACTGGAGCATTTAAATTCACATAATTTGCTGTCAAATGTTCAGTTTGGTTTTAGAAATGGTTTAAAAACTGAAAAAGCTATATTCTCTTTTCTCTGTGAGGTTTTGGACGGATTAAATAAAAGGTTGCGACCGCTAGGTGTTTTCTTTGATTTAACGAAGGCTTTTGACTGTGTTGACCACAAAATATTACTGCAGAAGTTGGACCATTATGGAGTAAGGGGAGTAGCTTACAATTGGTTCACCTCTTACTTTAAGAACAGAAAGCAGAAGGTAATTCTCCGCAATATTGAGAGTGGTAGTGATGTTCAGTCCCAATGGGTACTGATAAGTGGGGCGTTCCCCAAGGGTCGGTGCTGGGGCCACTGCTGTTTCTTATTTATATAAATGATATGCCTTGTAGTATTACAGGTGATTCAAAAATATTTCTGTTTGCTGATGACACCAGCTTGATAGTGAAGGATCTTGTGTGTAATATTGAAACAATAACAAATAATGTAGTTCATGAAATAAGTTTGTGGCTTGTGGAAAAGAATTTGATGCTAAATCACAGTTAAGACTCAGTTTTTACAGTTTCTAACTCACAATTCAACAAGAACTGATATTTTAATCAGACAGAATGGGCATGTTATAAGCGAGACGGGACAGTTCAAGTTCCTAGGCGTACGGATAGATAGTAAGCTGTTGTGGAAAGCCCATGTTCAGGATCTTGTTCAGAAACTAAATGCCGGTTTATTTACCATTAGAACAGTATCTGAAATAAGTGACATTTCAACACGAAAAGTAGTCTACTTCGCATATTTTCATACGCTTATGTCATATGGTATTATTTTTTGGGGTAATTCTTCTGATTCAAAAAGGGTATTTTTGGCTCAAAAACGGGCTGTTCGAGCTATATGTGGTGTAAGTTCGAAAACCTCTTGTCGACCGCTATTCAATAGTCTGGGAATTCTGACATTGCCCACACAGTATATATTTTCTTGAATGTCATTTGTTGTTAGCAACATTAGCCTATTCCCAAGAGCTAGCAGCTTTCACTCAGTTAATACTAGGCAGAAGTCAAATCTGCATGTGGAATGCACTTCCTTGACTCTTGTGCAGAAAGGAGTGCAGTATTCTGCTGCATCCATTTTCAATAAGCTACCACAAGAACTCAAAAATCTTAGCAGTAGCCCAAACCCTTTTAAGTCTAAACTGAAGAGTTTCCTCATGGCTCACTCCTTCTATTCTGCCGAGGAGCTCCTGGAAGAGAAAAAATTAAGCAAATTCTAGTGTTACATTGTTGAGTTTCTTTATTTAAACTTACGACTTGTCACCTGAATATGTTTTTTTATATATTTCATTTTATCTGTTTCTAATATCGTGTTATAATTGCATGTATTGACTCGTTCCATGACCATGGAGACTTCTCCTTAATTTGATCCCACGGAACAATAAATAAATAAATTAGGAAGTAAAGTCCAGGGAGAAGAAAACTTAGAGGTTTGCCGATGACATTGTAGTTCTATCAGAGACACCAAGGGACTAGGAAGAGCAGTTGAACGGAATGACAGTGTGTTGGAAGATGGATTAAGATGAACATCAACAAAGGCAAAACGAAGATAATGGAATGTAGTCGAATTAAATCAGACGATGCTGATGAAATTACATTAGTAAACGAGACACTTAAGGTAGTAGATGAGTTTTGCTATTTGATCAGCAAAATAACTGATGACGGTCATTGAAGGGAGGATATAAAATGTAAACAGGCAATGGCAAGAAAAGCATTTCTGAAGAAGAGAAATTTATTAGTATCGAATATAGATTTAAGTGTCAGGAAATCTTTTCTGAAAGTATTTATATGGGGTGTACCCATGTATGGAAGTGAAACATGGACGATTAACAGTTTAGAAAAGAAGAGAATAGAAGCTTTTGAAATGGGGTGCTACAGAAGAATGCTGGAGATTAGGTGCGTAGATCACGTAACTAATGAGAAGGTACTGAACAGAACTGGGGAGAAGAGTAATTTGTGTTACAACATGAGTAGAAGATGGGATCGGTTGGTAGGACAAATTCTGGGCTGGAGGGAAGCGTGGTGGATGTAAAAATCGTAGAGAGACCAACAGGTGAATACAGTAAGCAGTTTCAGAAGGATGTAGGTTGCAATAGTTACTCGGAGGTGAAGAGGCTTGCAGCATGGAAAGCTGCATCATACTAGTCGATGGACTGAAGGCCGCAACAACTACATGTCTCATGATGGTACGAAATGACTCGGGACTTGCCTTTCTTTTTCAGCCACATCGTCTTATTTTTCTTAAATACAGTGTATGTAGAATGACACAGAAATCCTTTTAAGTTATGAATATTTCTTTTAGTTGACGAAGGCTACATACGTTGATTCTTAGACAACTGCTACTGTCTTTAACTAACTACAACAAGAAGAGGAGTGATAATTTCAAAAACCGCACACGTAAACCTGTTGTCGAGTTTATACCTCGCCCTTTGATGATCAGTTGCTGTACCTAGGGTAAAAAAACCGTGCTGCTCTGGAATAAAAATGATTGGTAGTAAAATGAAGTCTAGAAAGCAGATTAGATATCTTCGACAGAACGTAATCTTAAATCCTCCACTAAACCCCTCCACAAAACTAGTAACTGCGGGTATCCAGTCACATGACTGAGATACTTAACTTTTTCACGAGACCAAGAAGCGAGCTTAGCATCAGAAATTTTTCTTTTGTTTTATCTCCTATTAAAACTTGTGTTTTCACTTCAGTGTTATACTGGCATATCCATATATTTCAGAATTTGTTACCTAGAACAATTTATTTCTGTCTTGCTTAATTTGTAGAAACAACACCACTCTTTGGTTAAGTGACAGTAAGACATAGACGGCCACGTATTACTTCAAGCACGCACCAACAATTCAATATATTGACAAAATAACGGTAGCCAAGTGACGTTTTGTCTGATGCACGTAAGTGGTAGGAATTCCTCTCTAATATACGGAAAAAACTCCGCTCCTTAAACAATATTCGAAGGCTTGTCGTTCACGTCAGAATTTAACTGTATATATTGTACAAGCCAACAACTTCATTCCGACTTGAAAGAAAGCCGTAGAGGCTACTGTGGCAAAGTAACTAAACATTACAAATACACTCACTTCATTTTAATTGTTTAAGAATGTAGTTATACAGTGTGACCAAATACATTGAAGCATTACTCGTAATAATACAGAGGAACATGGACAATCTCATTGTTTTAAACTGTGTAAAAAAGAAATTTAGGAAAATATTTATGCAGACAGAATCAACGAGTGAAAATTTTTATCTAGGGCGGAATTCGAAACCCAGTCTTCTGCTTGCTAGACAGAATTGCTAACCACTATCGCATCCGCCTAATGAGCGGGCTAACCAGATTCGAATCCTGCCTTTTGGTACATATTTTCATTCGTCATTTCCGTCTGAAAATATACGTCATACAGTTTAAGACTTGGAAAGGTCTCTGAAATCATATATTTTCATTTGCAATAAATGTGGTAAATATATTCATGTTTTTTGGCTTCAGACTTTTGTGAAGAGAATGGTTTGAATTTTTTTGATGCCTTGGTCAGCCTGTAAAGAAATAACATTACATTCAGTACAATATGTGGACACTCACTTTAACTCTTTAAAAATGAAGACTGTTATATAGTGTGTTGGTATACTTTGCTCGATTCGTTAACCTGTAATTGCATGACATTGACATCACTACATCTTTATAATATTTGCACGTGAAACTATAGTGATATACACCTTATTAGCATTATACGTAATGAACAGTAACATCTATGTTGGTTTCTTCTCCACAGAAGATTATTGCTCCACTTATCTTCTATAAGCCCGAACTTCGTTTCACAACAATCCCTGTATACCTGCACATTGTCTTCTTATAGCTCTTATTAAATATGTGTTGTTTCTGTTATTGCTGTGCAATCTCGTTTGTATGATTTGAATGTTTTTGCTTATAGTAACATAATAACCGTGTCACATAATTAATACCAACAAACAAATAAATTACGTACAGGTGTTTTCACGCAGTGATCAATCGAAAACACGGCGTTATGACATCTGTGGCAGGTTGATAGACTGAACACATCGATAATCATATACCTATGAATGTCTAGAGCCTCTACCATAAACTGTTTTGGCAGTTTACTTCAAAACGAAAGAATATGTTTGTTTCATGTCTGTTATACAGAGGCAGATGTATTATGAAGGCAACATTTTAAGATTTGAGGAAAAAGTCGGAAATCGGAATGACAACGTTGAAACGTCCCCTTAGAACAATTATACACGACTGTGTTTAACTGACACACAATATTTTTAGCGCAACGCAATCTGACTTTCAGAAATCCCTACAAAAGAATGGCCCTGACTAATATTAACCTGTACCTTTCACAAATCACTTACCTCACAAAAATCTTCGTTACTCAAGCTACTGCAATACAGCGAGCGCCACTACTGCCAGCTAATTAACAGATTCAAACTACGGAAGGCAATAACTACTAGTAGGCATAGTTAGCAAATGAAAGATTTTAATAGAAAACAAACAATGTATTTACCTTAATAGTCATAATATATATAGCAGTTCATAACATCCAGTCTAACAAATGTGCTGTTTCTGATGGACACACGTCCAGATTATCCATTCTCAAAAATCCGCCATCTCACTTCCCCACATCCACCACTGCTGGCGGCTCGCCTCCAACTGCGCAACGCTACGCGCTGTTCACGTCCAGCTGCCCAACACTACAATGGCAGACAACAATGCAAACTAGCCACAGACTGCACACAGCACAGCCAGTGATTTTCATACAGAGAGCGCTACGTGGCGGCGGCGTTACCAAAACCTAAACAGCCTACTTACAACGTGATTAACATTAAAACTGAGGACGACATAGCTGCACGATAGATAATTGAAATCTTCTTCTTATGATCCTCGTACAGCTAGGTACAAGTATCAGATGATATCCTTTCGTTTCTTTCTGCTTCCTTCTAGCAATTTAGAACTCTTTGAAAGTCCACGTTTATTTAAGCAAAGCTGTTTCAAAAGCGTGAGCGCTCCTCCATTTGCTTCCGCTCTATTGAACGTCCACCAGAAGCAGGCCAAATAAATCCGATGAAATCGTCTCTGGTTATCAGTCGATTCGTGGCGTCGTGTTGTCACCACTCTTCGGCCAGTTTCTTACTCATCACCTTCAGGCAGAGATAATGAATAGGAAATTTGTCGAAAAAATGCGACAACACGATGCCATGACTCGACTGATAATCAGAGAAATTTTCATCAATAAAATGCACCGAGTTAGCCTGTATACCCAAGAAATTACTCTGTTCCTGCATTTTCCATTTATTTCAACACAGCTGATACTGAAGCGACAGCTGAGAAGAATTGCTTAAGTGAGTGTTTAATCGACAGTAAAGGATATCTGAAGCCTGCCCGGCTAAACGCGACGTCTAACGCGCTACTTCACGAGCTGGATGGCGAGCGGTCCCCGGCACGAATCCGCCCGGCAGATTAGTTTCGATGTCAGGTGTGCCGGCCAGCCTATGGATGGTTTTTAAGGCGGTTTTTGCATCTGCCTCGCCGAATGTGAGCTGGTTACCGTTATTCCGCTTCAGTTACACTATGTCGGCGATTGCTGCGCAAACACTGTTTCGGGTTATACACAATGCTGGTGATTACTTTGAAGGTCAGGAAAACTTTGAAACACGTATATATTCTGTACGAGGTGTAAATTAATTGTTGCCACTATTAAAGTTTCAGACCTCATATTACGTGAGGTAAATTTCCGCATTTTTTAAATGAATATTGGAAGTGGAAGATGACACCCGACTCTTGGAAGGTGACGGCAGTAATACCGCTCTCTGGAAAATGGAACTAGAAAGGCTTGGGAAACTACAGAGGAGTAAGTCTGTTAAACCGTTGCTATAACTTATACGGACAAATAATTAATAGCAACAATCTGTATATTGAGCAAGCAGTAAAGGAAACAAAAGAAAAATTCGGAGTAGGAATTAAAATCCGTGGAGAAGAAAGTCGAATTAAATCGAGTGATGCTACGGGAATTAGATTTGGAAATGAGACGCTTAAAGTAGTAAATTAGTTTTTCTAATTGGGGAGCAAAATAACTGATGATGATCGTAGTAGAGAGGATATAAAATGTAGACTGGCAATGCCAAGGCAAGCGTTTCTGAAGAAGAGAAATCTGTTAACATCGAGTATAAATTTAAGTGTCAGGAAGTCGTTTCTGGAAGTATTTGTATGGAGTGTAGCCATGTATGGAAGTGAAACGTAGACGATAAATAGTTTAGACAAGAAGAGAATAGAAGCTTTCGAAATGTGGTGCTACAGAAGAATGCTGAAGATTAGGTGGGTAGATCAATAACTAATGAGGAGGTATTGAATAGAATTGGAGAGAAGAGAAATTTGTGGCACAAATTGACTAGAAGAAGGGATCGGTTGGTAGGGCATATTCTGAGGCATCAAGGGATCACCAGTTTAGTATTGGAGGGCAGCGTGGAGGGTAAAGATCGTAGAGGGAGACCAAGAGATGAATACACTAAACAGATTCAGAAGGATGTAGGTTGCAGTAGGTACTGGGAGATGAAGAAGCTTGCACAGGATAGAGTAGCATGGAGAGCTGCATCAAACCAGTCTCTGGACTGAAGAACACAACAACAACAATTAACAAGATTAGCTGACGCCCTCTTACTGCAGGAATAAAATGGACGCTCATTTAGTGACAATACTACATTAGTGCGGGAGAGAACTGGAAAGAGAAAAGAACATAATCGGGGTAACTTATATTGCATCTTTAGATTATGAAAAGGCCTTCGATAGAGTGAACAGGTATACGCTGTGAAATGTAAGGCAAAGACAAGGTTATCCTAAACATTTTATACAAATGATAAATACGGAGCAGGACCAATACCAGTGAACATTGGAGTATAGACTCTCACTCACTTCACTTAGTATATTGACAACATTGTTAGATAGTGGGAAGAACAAGTTAACCCAGGAATAAAATTAATTCCTGTTTGGGGACATCAAGAAATCGATACAAAGAGAATCGCTGACCAGCGCTGCGGATTGGAGATGTGGGACATCTGCGACCAAGATGCCATTTCGGGCCAAGCGATGGTGGATGGTAGTCGCATTTTGGATTCTCGTTTATTGAATAAATGTTTATCCGCACACATCAGTCTTCCCATGTTATTGTCATGTCACCCATTACCATAGAGAGTTGTGTACTTGGTGACCCAGAAACACACCTTTAGATACTGTATTCTTTGCTGACGAGCAAATAATTTTACAAAAGACGGAAGATTATTTACAATTTGCTCTACGTACATCACTTGGACTCAATAGGTTAACTATGTAACAAGAGCATACCAGAAAATAAACCAAAGTCATGTGTTTTAAAGAAAAATAATACTAAATGGAAAATTAGTGAAACAGTAACAGGGTGTGGCGTAAGCTATGAATATGATAATGAGATCTACAGTCAGTTTAATAAGTTTCAAAAGACAAAATGCCACAAAGTGATGTCAAGGCTTTTGCTCATATATGGAAGTGAGACCTGGACAGCAACTAAGAAAGACCAGAGAAGGATACAGCCAGCTGAAATCAAGGGCACCAATACAATGGTTTTTAGGGGGTGGGGGGCTAGATTTGGAAGTGTGGAATATTTTTTAGTATCTTGAAACTTGAAGCGTGTGATTCATCTATTTACTTATACGTCAAGTTCCGCAGGACCAAATTGAGGAGCAAATCTCCAAGGTCATTTAACATGTCAGTACATGAAATTACAACATAAAAGTAATAACAAATAAAAATAAAATGTTTATGAACCCGAAAAATGTCAAGACATAAGTTTAAGTAAACGCAATCAACAATACAACAAGGCTCAGTTTAATTTTTCAAGGAACTCCTCGACAGAATAGGAGTGACCCATGAGGAAACTCTTCAGCTTAGATTTGAAAGCACGTGGATTACTGCTAAAATTTTTGAATTCGCGTGGTAGCTTATTGGAAATGGATGCAACAGTATACTACAACACTTTCTGCACAAGAGATAAGGAAGTCAGATCCAAATGCAGGTTTGATTTCTGTCGAGTAGTAACTGAAAAAAAGCTACTTATTCTTGGGAATATGCTGATACTGTTAACAAGAAATGTCAAAATACTCAGACTCGTGAACAAGGGTCGACAAGAGGTTCGTGAACTTATACCACTTATTGCCCGAATCACCCGTTTCTGAGACAAAAATAACATTTTAGAATGGGAAGAGTTACGCCAAAATACACTAATGGCCATTAAAATTGCTACACCAAGAAGAAATGCAGATGATAAATGGGTATTCATTGGACAAATATATTATACTAGAACTGACATGTGATTACATTTTCACGCGATTTGGGTGCATAGATCCTGAGAAATCAGTACCCAGAACAACTACCTCTGGCCGTAATAACGGCCTTGATACGCCTGGGCAATGAGTCAAACAGAGCCTGGATGGCGTGTACAGGTACAGCTGCCCATTCAGCTTGAATACAATACCACAGTTTATCAAGAGTAGTCACTGGCGTAATGTGAGGAGCCAGTTACTCGGCCACCATTGACCAGACGTTTTCAGTTGGTGAGAGATCTGGAGAATGTGCTGGTCAGGGCACCAGTCGAACATTTTCTGTATCCAGAAAGGCCCGTACAGAACCTACAACATGCGGTATGCATTATCTTGCTGAAATGTAGGGTTTCGCAGGGATCGAATGAAGGGTAGAACCACGGGTCGCAACATATCTGAAATGTAACGTCCACTGTTCAAAGTGCCGTCAATGCGAACAAGAGGTGACCGAGACGTGTAACCAATGGCACCCCATGCCATCACGCCGGGTGATACGCCAGTACCCGCCCTTTATCAAAGTCGGAAACGTGATGGTACGCATTTCTCCTGCTTACACGAGGCATCACAACAACGTTTCACCAGCCAACGCTGGTCAACTGCAGTTTGTGTATGAGAAATCGGTTGGAATCTTTTCTCATGTCAGCACGTTGTAGTTGTCGCCACCGGCGCCAACCTTTTGTGAATGCTCTGAAAAGCTAATCATTTGCATATCACAGCATCTTCTTCCTGTCGCTTAAATTTCGCGTCTGTAGCACGTCATCTACGTGGTGTAGCAATTTTAATGTCCAGTGGTGTATAATACTACATGCCATAAGAGAATGAAAATTAGTAAAGTAGACTAAATTCGTGTCGAACGATCACTCCAGATAGCGATCGAATAGTAAAAATGGCAGCATTAAGTCTTTGAACAAGACCCCGAATGTGGGCTTTCAACAACAGTTTACTATCTATCTGAACACCTAGAAATTAGATCTGTTCAGTGTCACTATCATATGCCCATCCTGTGAAATTAAATCGTCAGGTTCTGTTGAATTGTGTGTTAGAAACTGTTCAAACTGAGTCTTACTGTGATTTAGCGTTAGTTTATTTTCTACAAGCCAAGAACTTAAGTCATGAACTGTACTATTTGAAACCGTGTCAGTGTTGCATACAAAATCTTTTACTACCAAGCTAGTGTCATCAGCAAACAGAAATATTTTAGAGTTACCGTAATACTAGAGGGCATACCATTTATATAAATCAGGAACAGAACATTGATCCTTGGGGTTCCCCCCACTCAGATCCCATATCAAATCTGTTCTCAATACTGTGAATAATGACCTTTTGCTGTCTGTTACTCTAGTAAGAGGTGAACGAATTGTGAGCTACTTCACATATTTAGTAGTTGTCCAATTTCTGGAGCAATATTTTGTGATTAACACTATCAAACGCCTTAGTTAAATCAAAAAATATGCCTAGCGTTCGAAACCTTTTGTTAAACCCGTCCAATACCTCACATAGAAAAGAGAATGTAGCATTTTCGGTTGTTAAACGACTTCTAAAGCCGAACTGTACATTTGATAGCAAATCGTGTGATGTAAAATGAGCAACTATCCTTACATACACCCTTTTCAATAACTTTAGCAGATAGAAATAGGTCTAAAATTATCTAAAGTGCCCCTTTCTCCCTTTTCATAAAGTGGCTTTACCGCAGTGCACTTTAATCGTATCTGACCATTCCGAAAAGAAAAACTACAAATAGCTAAGTACAGGGCTAACATGTGCAGCTCATTACTTTAATATTCTGCTAAGCGCTCCATCAAATCCACGAGAGTCCTTAGTGTTTAGTGATTTAATTATTGACTCAATTTCCCCCTTGTCCGTATCACAGATTAGTATTTCAGACATCAATCTCGGAAAGGCATTTGTCAAGAAAGTTATATGATTCCCTGTGGAAACTAAAGTTTTATTTAATTCACCACCAATGCTCAGATAACGATTGTTAAATACTGTACATATATCTGATTTATTAGTAACAAAAATATTTTACTGTGAACAGAATTTACGTCATCGACCTTGTGCTGCTGACTAGAGATTTCCTTCACAACTGATCACACGGTTTCAATGTTATTCTGTGAATTAACTATTCTATTTGCATACCACGTACTTGTTGCCTTCCTAAGAACATTTTTCAAAAAAATGTTTCAAATGGCTCTAAGCACTATGGGACTTAACATCTGAGGTCATCAGCCCCGTAGACTTAGAACTACTTAAATCTAACGAACCTAAGTACATGACAAATATCCATGCCCGAGGCTTGATTCGAACTTACGACCGTAGCAGTAACGTGGTTCCGGGCTTTAGCGCCTACAACCGCTCGACCACAGAGGCCGGCCAATAACATTTTTAAGTAGCTGACAGTACTGTTTGTAATGGGCTACAGAGAAAAGCAGCAACCGGAATTCTGGAACGAGGAGAGTGGAGGTGATAGTCGTGTTGCTCGTTTACTATGCACATTGTGCTCGTGTCTGGTGAAAAGTATCAGTGCCTGAACAGTGCTATATTTATCATTTCGATGTGTACCGCGATCAAAGAACTAGTGTCACGTTGCTCATTGGCTAGAACTGTGTTCAGTCTCGTTGACCACAAGACCTTTATGTGCAGAGCGGTCATAAAGATGCCCTTTTATTTAAGACAGTTTCCAACTGTAGACAGCAAAAACTGTTTATGGTGTACCATGGACCATGAAATCTAACTGAAAATATGGTAAAGCATTTTCTTGTTGTATATTTATTCATAGAACTTTAACTGTACAGTGCGATGACGGCCGCGTAATCGATTACGGTAACAATTGTACTCGTCACGACTTTTCCGATGTAACGCGCAGGCTAATGATTTACGGTACAATTTACTTGATTTACGTTCGTAGTGCGGATGTTCTGTGAAAAGTGCCTGCGCCACTGTCGAACAGTAAAGCAGAATGAGATTTTCACTCTGCAGCGGAGTGTGCGCTGATATGAAACTTCCTGGCAGATTAAAACTGTGTGCCCGACCGAGACTCGAAGTCGGGACCTTTGCCTCTCGCGGGCAAGTGCTCTACCATCTGAGCTACCGAAGCATGACTCAGGCCCGCTTTCACAGCTGTACTTCTGCCTGTACCTCGTCTCCTACCTTCCAAACTTTACAGTAGCTCTCCTGCGAACCCTGCAGAACTAGCACTCCTGAAAGAAAGGATATTGCGGAGACATGGCTTAGCCACAGCCTATGGGATGTTTCCAGAATGAGATTTTCACTCTGCGCTGATATGAAACTTCCTGGCAGATTAAAACTGTGTGGTAGAGCACTTGCCCGCGAAAGGCAAAGGTCCCGAGTTCGAGTCTCTGTCGGGCACACAGTTTTAATCTGCCAGGAAGTTTCAGTAAAGCAGAAATCTAGAAGTTGTGTAACAAACGTTAAGATGTCAAGTTACATTGCTCGTTATTGATAAGCAGAGTGTCTTATGTTAATCTGCAAGCAGAAACGCAAACTCGAAATAATTCTACAAATGTCGAGCTTTGTTTTTACATTTCTTAACAGGTGCCTAAGCTCAAGGAGCTAAGCAAGACGATACTCACTACTGGATTACAAGCACGAGGATCATGTACTAACGACGCGGACGTCGGCGACTCGCCAACGGCATCATCTAATGGAATCTGTTTTGAAGGAACATTGGCTAAGAGATACCGTGTTCTACACAGTTGATGTAAAAACGCACTGTATAGAAGCAACAGTAACTTTTAATGGTCATTCATTTTACATAATTGCAAACAGTCATATTGTAATACCATTCTAAAGCATCTCAGTAACTTTAAAAACGTAGTTAAAATTGGTTTCATTCCTTGAATTATTTCTTTCAATAAATATAATAATTTTGCAAACTCATTAACATACCATATAGGCCTCATTATTGCAAAAAATTACTATTAATACTATCAAAGTAAAAGTTCAACACTTTCCTTCGTTTATATTCGCTTTTAACTGCCACTGTTTCTTTATTCGTGTAATTAAAAGAGTTTATTTGCATTTGCGCCTTTTATTGTTCTGCGTTTAATCTCATGTTGATTACTGCGCTGTACCGATGAAGTACGCGCGTTGTGCATTATCTGCCATTGCATCAGCAGACAGTAGCAAGCCACGAGTGGTTCAGTACATTTAGGACAATATCTTATCAGTGGTAATTCGTTTAAGTTGGAATAATGCTTGATCACTCATAATTTTGTGATTTTGGATAAATACTTGTATGTATGAGTGTAATGTTCAGTTAAATTGAGGCGAAAGTACAATACATCTGGTTTCAGTTAGCTTAAAATTTCTGGGTGCGAGAAACTGGAGGAAATGGATCGAAGTTTTGTCAGTCCGAGCAGTTGAACGCGGTTGAGTCTAGGCCAGTCGACGTTCGAGGAGGTGCCGTTTCGGTGATCATACGGTTACATTTTTTGATAGCCTCTGATCCGTTAACTTCACATATGCCGAATGGGCGAAGACAGGACACTGTCATTTTAGTGCTGTCCTGATGGGATCTGTTAATTTTAGAACAGAAAGTCGAAAAACAGTGGGATGCGTAATTTGTTTCGATTTGTTTTATTCATTGGATTTACAAAATTACAACCAAAATGTACGAACGGGTAGCTAGTTTTCAAAGATGGCAAAGTGAACAGATGGTGGATAAAGGTACAGAACATGTTACGGAAGATGTAGAAAAAGGTTTAGCCATTAGATTGGAACCACGTGTCAAAAGAGAAATAGTTGAGGACTACAAGTGGGTGTGAAGCGTAGATATTGTTTTCCATAGCTATTAGAGTGAAAGGGGAAGAAAGACAGAAACAACAGCGTGAGCAGATATAAACTGTTAGCAAAAAGATAGAAGAGTTCAAATGGTTCAAATGGCTCTGAGCACTATGGGACATAACTTCTGAGGTCATCAGTCCCCTAGAAGTTAGAACTACTTAAACCTAACTTACCTAAGGACATCCCGCACACCCATGCCCGAGGCAGGATTCGAACCTGCGACCGTAACAGTCGCGCGGTTCCAGACTGTAGTGGCTAGAACCGCTCTGCCACCCAGGCCGGCTAGAAGAGTTAAAAAAGGATCCTCATAAAAACGTCAAACAAAGCTTGAAGGATTTTAAAAGGATGTTGAGAGATGGGATAGAAAAGAATATTTCTGGGTGCAAGTTAGAGCTAAATAAGGGTTTTGGAAAATTCAAAGATGATGTTAAAGAGACATTTAAGGAAAAGGATTAGGATAAAATGAGAAACAAAAGAAATTAGAGAATGTTACAGGTGAACACTTACAGTGCTTGGATAAAGACGCTGAAGAGAAAGCTGCTACTGGTGAACAAGAGAAAGCCGAAGCAGAAGTGACTGTGATCAGATTTTCCAGGAATGTGATAGGAAGAAGTAGGCAGAAGTAGAAGAAGCTAAGGAGCCACTTCTGAAAGTGAGAATAAGGTAGATGACATAAAAGTTTGAGGATAAAAATATTTTGGGAACATCAAGGATAGAAGTAAAGTCAATTTCTGTTGTAAATACTGTTAGAAGCCAAGTTGCAATTGACTACTCAGAAAAGAATAAGCTGAGGTGAGATTGTGTTACCTTAAATAGAAGACGATTGAAATGGGAGGAATATGCTCTAGAATGATACAAATATTTGACAGAAATTACTACAGAATTCTTGGGTGCCTGGTGGTACAAGAAAGTGCAAAGGGAAGTAATAAATGTTGGTGAGGCATATCTAGAGCATGATAGGAGGTCTGAGAGAAGTGTAAAATAACGTAATGAGGAAGTAATTAGCAAACTGAAACATCCAGTAAATATTTGGAAAAAAGTGATTTTGTTGAAGCGTTGGAAGGGGAGTTGCCTTATTAGCAGATATGTAGACTGATAGACCAAGTTAAAGAATCTCTTGAAGAGGGTGAGGCTTATAGTAAAAGGCTGTCTAACTGTTGTCTGATAAACATCATGAACTCTGGTACCCAGGAGGTAAGGTAGAGAAGTGGTCAGTTATGACAAAGCAGACCCAAGGGATTCACTAGTCTTTAGCGAATATGTGCAGCGGCGTGCATAGCGCCGCAAGCTGTTGCAGTGTTGTTTCTTTCTATAGTTTCCTCCACTGATTCTTAAGCGTCTATTCTTTGTGCCTGTCAAAATAACTCTTCAACTACCGAACTGTCTTATGTATGGGTGGAGTAGATGTAATCTGATATGACTATATTATCCAAAAGTGACATAAATCCTGGTAACGACGGAAATGATAAAAGATGATGGATGCTTGGTTTGGAAATGAACAAAAATATGATAATTATTTGTGGAATGCTTTGTGCAGGAAATCTGAGAATATTGATCAATAGCAAGAATGATACTTTATTGAGGCAATGTATTAACTAAATTTGTTTTGACCTGTTTAATTCGAACAATAATAGATTAAATATTTTTGAATATTTTGTTGCGGTGTGGAAATAATTATTGAAGGTAGGAAGGAAGTAAGCTACTGAGGAACGATTCACAATTCTCCTTCCTCACTTAACTCCCGTCAGTACCTCTCTCCAGCTTACAAACCTCGTAAAAATCCAGCTTCACACCTTGTAGGACTCCTAGAAGAAAGGATGTAGTGGAGCGATTCTGGGATACATATCCTTTCACCCTGCCTCAGTTCGACATCTCCTCATTAGACATCCTATCTACCTGTGTCGTATATAACAGTCTTCTGCTACACTTTGTTTGAATTGTTTCTTTACTCCTTGTCTAATCATCCACCATGTTTCACTTTCATGTAAGGCTACACCCACACAACTACTTGCAAAAAAGAGCGGCAGAACTTACACTTGTGTAACGTGGGAACTAATTTCTGTTGGCCACCTCCGTATCGTCAGTTACTTTGCTGCTCAATCAGCCAACATCGTCTACTACTTCTAGCGTTCCACTTTCTACTATAATCCCCTCTACATAATAAAATTCACACTGACAGCATGCCACTATCTTTGTTATACTTTTGCTGTCGTTAATCTTGCAACTTCTTTCCAAAACTATCCATTCCGTTCAATTGTTATTACAAAGCCTTTTCTGTCTATGACAGAATTACAATGTTATTGGTGAACCCCAAAGTTTTGTTTTATTCTCTTTGAAATTTTATTAGGCCCTTCGACTCTTAGAACTGCCAATCTCACAAGATCAGTTTAAGCAGTACGTCCTCCAGGTATAAGACGCTGAGATAAATATTTGACTGCGACCAGCGGTGATGCCAACTACTAGCTTCAACGTTCGTCTAATGGCAGGAATGACTATTTGGTTGTGACTAGTTGCAGCTTGACGCCTTGTTGATGGCAGGAACTACTTTTTGGCTGCGACCTTTTGTGATTCCAGTAACCAGCTTGACATCTCGAATGATGGCAGTGTAAGTAGGCTGATTACGTTTTCTCTATGTAAGTAGGCTGTTTACTTTTTTATATTGGTAATGCCACGTAGCGCTCTGTATGAAAATCGCAGGCTGTGCTGTGTGCAGTCTGTGGCTAGTTTGCATTGTTGTCTGCCATTGTAGAGGGGCAGCTGGATGTTAACAGCACGTAGCGTTGCGCAGTTGGAGGTGAGCCGCCAGCAGTGGTGGATGTGGGGAGAGAGATGGCGGAGTTTTGATAATTTGTAATACTGGATGTAAATTATGAATATTAAGGTAAATACATTGTTTGTTCTCTATTAATATCTTTCATTTGCTAACTATCCCTATCAGTAGTTAGTGCCTTCAGTAGTTTGAATCTTTTATTTAGCTGGCAGTAGTGGCGCTCGCTGTATTGCAGTAGTTCGAGTAACGGAGATTTTTGTGAGGTAAGTTATTTGTGAAAGGTATAGTTTGATGTTACTCAGGGCCATTCTTTTGCAGGGATCTTTGATAGTCAGATTGCGTTGCGCTAAATAATATTGTGTGTCAGTATAAGCACAGTCGTGTATAAATTGTTCTAAGGGGATGTTTCATATGTCGACCCTTAGCCTAGGATACCTCACTGGAATCTTCTGATTTTTTCTTGTAGTTTGTGTAATTAGTGTAGCTTTTGTTTATTGCTAGCGCGTAATTATAGAGAGAATTTCCTTGATAGTTGTGGTTTTTCATTGTTGTACTGTAAAACAGTTGTGGCATGCATGTAGATTTGCACCAAGTATTTCGCAGCTGCAATTAACTAGATATTATTTTCAGTGCTATATTAATGTGTTCTCTTATTTTTGCTCTTCAAATTGTGCTTTTCTGTGTGTCGTGTGAAATATTGTGACAATAATGGCGTGTGAAAAACGTAACACTCGGCTCCAAAGTAAACTGAGAAATGACAGTGAAGACGAAAGCAGTGTGTTGGCCCCACCATGTAATGATTTAACTAATATTCAAAGTAGTAATTTGGTAACTGTGCATAGGGAAATGGAGTGGGCGTCAAACAATGGCGTAGGCAGTGAAACAGGTAGTGAACAGGGAAGCATTATCGATCGATCGGTCGGCAACAGCTCGCCTCAGGAATCCGAAATGATAGGACACAATTTTGCAGATACTGTAGATTCAGGTTTTGCGTCCTCAACGTTTTCTCAAATGAGTCAAGACACATTTTCCGCTTGTCAAAATGTGAATGTTGCCGGTGCAAATTCACTGCCGAAAAGCACTGAGGAACATGTTTCAGACACCAGTGCATTGTTATTACAGTTAATGCAACAAATGGGACAAAGGCTACAAAAGTTAGACACAACGCTTGAACAAAATCAGAAACAAATGGGACAAAATCTTCAAAAGTTAGACACAATGGAACAAAATCAGAGACAAACACAGCAAAAGCTTCAGAAGTTAGACACAATGGAACAAAATCTTCAAAAGTTAGACACCACACTTGAACAAACACGTGAAGATTTAACTACTGAGTTACATAACATCGAATCGAAATGTCAAAAGGTCTGTAATGACTTAAAAACAAAAATTTGTGAGCATTTCCAACCTATTTTTTCGCGTCATGAGAATGCGTTACAGAATCACGAAGCAGCCATAAAAGAACTGCAGACTACTGTTCATGAAAATCATGAGACCTTGCAAGCTAAAATGGACTCAGTTGCATCTACCGATTCGGTTACGCAACTTGCAAAAACTCAGGAAAACTTAAAGGACACAGTAGGAAGACACATGGGGGAAATTAGTTCATTATCAGAGAAAGTAGTTGAACTTTCGGATCAGCTAAATAATTTATCTACGAAGGTAGATGATAATCTGAATGACACAAAACCAGTAGTCTTTAATGACACAGAAGAGTGCGAACAAATTAGGAAATTCAAACAAAATCAGAATCAAATTAATACGCAACACCAAAGAGAAATCCGGGAAGTACAAGATCAGCTGACACAGGTAATACAAGAATTACGTATTTCAGAGGACACTCGCGCTCCAACACGGGAAGAGGAACTTAGAAATACGCAAAAGCCACAAAATAATAACACAGGGCATTTCGGTAATTATGAAAGAAATTGGCAAGGTACACCGAATTTTGAGATGGAACCGCCGACATGACGTAACAATGACCGATATGCTACTCGCCGACACGATGATTTTGACTATAAGCTGTTCATTACTACACGTAAATTCAAAACGTTTAAGAATTCTGCCTACGACATTCATCCACAAGCGTGGCTCCATCAATTCTCATTGTTTCCCTCCCAACTGGTCATTGGAACACAGGTTAGAATTTATGTGTGGCTACTTAGAGAATGAACCAGGTGTAAGAATGCGATCGGTCATTCACGATTGTCACAGTGAAGGAGATTTTTATCATGCCTTCCTCTCAGCATATTGGTCTCAAGCTACACAAGACCGAGTAAAACATAGATTCATAATGATGAAACACTTCGAACAATCTGAATTTTCCAGTCTTGTGAAATATTTTGAAGACATGTTGCACAAGAATCAATACCTTTCAAACCCATACAGCCCCTCAGAACTCATCTGCATTTGCTTAATCAAACTGCCTGAACATTTACGACATATTATTTTAGCAGGACGTTGCAAAGACGACACTGAAGCTTCTCAGGGACTGTTACAAGAACTAGAAATTGACACTGACAGTCGCGGGATGCAAAAACAGGAAAACAATCACTACAGGTCACATCTGTCACAATTCCGCGATGACAGAAATAATACACGACAAGGCTATTCTTATAACGTAAATCGTGACCAAAAGAGACACCACCCGTATGACAACCACTGGCAGAGTAATAGTTACAGAGAGAGATCGCATTTCCGTAGTAATGAATATGACAGAGACACTCATAGAAACAGACAATTTGGCAACCAGAACAATTATTATCACGGGAGACAGAATAACTTCAGACGCAACGGTCCAGCATGCAGTCACGACTCAGGGAGAAATTCTCCACCACATGACCGACAAGAAAGAAACTATGGAATCTACCGACATGACGACAGACGATGTGATCGTAACGACAGACGTGAATTTCATCAGAACTGGCGGGATTTAAACAGAGCACCGCACTCTCGTCATGGTGAATTTGTGGAAGTTAGGTCTCCAAATCCTAATAACGACGCACGCCATCAAAGAAACAGACAATGACTCACACCGCAGGCAGCCACTTGCGCCCGCTGGCTCAGGGAAAAATAACATAGACGCTAACATTGAGCAAAATTCCAGTATTCTTTACCGACGTATACCACATGATAATTGCGTTAAAGTTGAAACTCTGCGTACTAGGAAGAGTAAAGGTTTACATCACATTTCACATGTAAAACCGTTTATTGAAAAATAATCTGCTTTTTAACTTTGTCTTTGCCACAAAACGTTTCACTTCACATTTCTATTATGCTTTGTCACACATAGAAACTGTTACCATGCAACAATGTTTGAAGTTAACTATCGAGTCTAGAACCTAGGGTACATATTTAGAAAGTAATTACCACTGCATTGTGATAGTGAACAGAGGACACAGTGTTATTGTGTGTGTACATTCTTGCTTGTTAGTTGCACGATTACGTAACGACTATAAGGCTCACATACTTAGAACATTTACCAGTACTGCTAATGAGATTCTAATGCACCATTTTGGTATACTTGAAAATACATTCCGGATTTAAAGTACTTTCTGTGAGATACCAGATGAGACAATGGTTAGTTTATGTGACAGCTACACGATTTTATCACGACGCTACTAATGAGTGACAATTTACAATGTTGCTTTTGAGGTGTATCTGTTTGATATCTGCACAGTTTTTCTGAATTCTTCTGTAAAGTAAAACATGTTTTAGTAGTTCCTTTTGTGCTATTGCTACAAGGAGACAGCCTTTTCCGTAGGACAACAATACGTTACAGCACAGTACTTTCCTCATCACGGCAATAAGCGTAATAACTAAGTTATCTATACGCAAAGCATTTCACTTTTGTGTATCATGAGGTAAGTACAGACTTCTGCAGAACTTAGCTTTCGGAGCACAATAACTACGACACTTCCCAGAGATTATCTTACAGCAAGACGCACATTTAGCGCTACAGGACACATATTTGAGTGATTAATTTTGTACTTAAAACATTTATTTTTAAAGATTTTTGAATTACAAAGAAAGTTTTTCGTGATACATTTCATTCCATTGCTGTAATCTGTAACACCTGAGGGTATAATTACAATAAACCTCAGGGGGGTACACGTCTACTTTGTGTATCATGTGTTTGGCAAGCACAAGGAGCCCTAGCTAATATGGTATTTGCTTATACAATTTAACACATCGGTACCATATTTCTCTAACACATAAATTACACAGCTATCTGATCATTTAACTGAGAGATAAACATGTTTTTTACTACGTCAGTGACACATGTTTACGTAATTACACCGTTGGGTAACTTCACACTTACGAAATTGTATTTTGTCTGTACTGTGTGAACTCTTCATATTTTTTCGGAACCATTGTGATACTATGAGAGCTTTGAATGATGTATTTGGTAAGGGAGAATGATTTTAAAGTACGTTTGAGGCAGATGACACTTTTGACATGAGCAGAGAATTTTGTTAGATTTTGAAATTATTGGAGGAAGCTACGACGATTTTGAGATTTGACTGAGGTGTTATGATGTTATTATTACGATGACGATGTGTATTATGCTGCTGAGGTATGTTTATGATTAATAGGCTGATGCTATATGAGTTATTTGATTATGCTACTTATCTGTTATGTTGCAATATTGAAGAAGTGTCGACGAATAAGGTAAGGAGTAATGAATAGTGGTTAGGGACGCGGACTTGTGAAAAAGGATGTTGGAAACCAAGAATCGTACTTTAAGAGTTATGGAATGTGTGTAAATGCGTGAATGTATCACAATGCCGGCGAGAATTTTTTGGACAATGTTATATTCATAGGATTTTGTTTCTACACATTTGCAACGCAACCTCTTGACCTGTGAAATATTTTTATATGAGACTGTCACCATCACTGTAGCGGAAACTGCTGTCGTAAATATTTCCGTAAGAAAGTTAAGTGACCACCTGCACATAATGCGTCGTGGGCACCCAGGTGTGTCAGACACCTGGAGAACAAGCCATTAGTGTGAGTGCCTCGTCAGAAGCACAGGTAGAAAAAAAAGAAAGGGGAGGCCATTGTCCGCGCTACTGACATTTCCTTGTTGAAAGCATACTGTGGAGCTCGTAATTTATGATATTTACTGCAATGCCTAATGAAATGACGAGAAATATTTTTACATCTGCACATCTGATTACGACAAGCGTCTTTCTACGAGAGTTGAGAGAATTTATACTAACTTATGAAATGTCACATGACTACTGAATGATATTTTTATGCTTTGGTTTGTGTAATTGCTTATTTCATTTGATATCTGGTTTCCAGCTGTGTTGCAGCATTGCTTTTATAAAATAAAATGCATTACTAATGTGAACACTTTCTGTCAACAGATCTATTAAATAATTATTTTATGATCCACATTCTTTAAAAAAAGGAGCACTTGGAAAGGAAAGAACAATAAGAAGGAACTAGTAACAGTAACACATAATTTTCTTTTCAAGTACATGGTAATATTTTTTTACAATAAGTTGTTATGGTGCACCACTTTAATTACATAGACATTAAGATGTGAATATGCATTTCCCTTGTCTGTATTGTTGTTTTCACTGTAATATTTTTTCTGCTTGAGCTTTGTCAAGTATAGATATAAGTTTTATATTTTTTATATTTTTTATATTTGCTGCTGCTGTTTGCCAGGCATAGTGTTACTGAATTTGACTTTGTGTTACTCTTCTAAGCTAGTTTTTCTTGTTTCCTGCACAGTGCCTTATATTAGTTGTAATTTTGCATTTTATCTGTTAATTTAGATTTACTGCTGCTTGCATTGCTGTTTGTGTTGATTTGTTGTATGCTGCTGCATTGCCTCGTCCTTTAGTTTAGCATCTGAGCTCAGTAGATTTAAGTTAGCTTAAGAGGGGTAGACTATATAAGAAACTAACTATGATGACTTCGAAGAAATTTATTGAGAAGCTATATGAAAATGGTTTGGGCAAAAAAAAAAAAAAAAAAAAAAAAAAAGGATACTGTACAGAGGATGTGAACAGAATACAGAAAGCAGGCTTAGATAGGACTTTTGGGAATAATGATGAACGAAGGGAGATCTCCATGCAAAATACTGCAGTAAAACAAACCCTGTCCTTTCCTTTTGTGTTATCCCACTATGTTTTTGTGTACCCTTGTGTATTTGTTTTCTTCCTGTCTCTGTGTAGTTTCATAGAATTGTTTTTTCTTCTAATACTAAGCTACATTCACTATGATGAGGAATACTGTTATCCTCGAATATAATTGGCGTTAATAATATGTTATTTACTTTGTAAAGATGCTTAGACATTATTTATTCTGTTTTGTTTTAATGCTCATGTGTAAAGTTGATGTTTCAAAAGTTATTCTGATCGTTTATGTATGTACTTATGTCATAATTCCTGTAACACTGATGTATATGTTTATTTCTATTCTTTTGTAAAGCCCCTATTACTACAAACGTTATCTGTATTGTTATGTTCTTTAGTGATGTATTTTGTACCTCATTTTGTATTCTCATGTTATAAAATTGTAATTGACACCAGTTCATCTAATTAAGTAACTTGTACGTTACATTTCACTGCACACGTTTCTGTTGGTCATAGTATATGGACAATATGTGAGAAGTAGGGACTGTTAGTGTTTGCACGTGTGTTGATAATTCAGCAAGGGACTGGATAACAGCATTGGTGGTTCAAAGGACAATTCCTAAAACTACGTGAGTGTACAAGTGGTGGTTTATGGACTTGCTATTCTGTCTGCAAGCCTTCTAATGACAATTCCAAAAACTTTGTGCATGCACAAGTGGTGGTTTATGGACTTGCTATCTTCTCTGCAAGACTCTTCGATGGTGATTGTGCACCAGCACAGTCGCAATAGATGGCTGCTGGCCATCTCTACAAGGACTACAGTGGGTCTGCACCTTTGCTGACTCACCAATACCACAATCTCTACCAGGACTACAGTGGGTCTACTCTGTGATGACCTACCTACCAATCTTCTTCACAACGTCGAATGACTCTGCTGTGGGTTTGCTCTGTTGTGGCCCATTACCTGTCAGCATGTCAAGAGTCAGCACTGTCTTTCCGTTGGAAGGACAACACTACTTCTTCAAGACTGCATGGAAATCCACTACTTCTGTGTGCAATTTCTTTTACTAACGAGAAACTGTAATTACTATTATGATGAATTATCAGGACTATCTTTATGGACTGTGAGAAAATTTTAGCTTTTGACCAACATTGTATCAATAAGTGTGTGCATTTTATATCTTTGTTACTGTAATTGTGAAAAAAATTTTTCAAATCTGTATTGGCCAGTGCCCAACACTATTTGTAAAAAATTTTCGTGGGGAGCATGGGGGCTATGTAAGTAGGCTGTTTACGTTTTCTCTATGTAAGTAGGCTGTTTACATTTTTATATTGGTAATGCCACGTAGCGCTCTGTATGAAAATCGCAGGCTGTGCTGTGTGCAGTCTGTGGCTAGTTTGCATTGTTGTCTGCCATTGTAGAGGGGCAGCTGGATGTTAACAGCACGTAGCGTTGCGCAGTTGGAGGTGAGCCGCCACTGCGAGGTGAGCCGCCAGCAGTGGTGGATGAGGGGCGAGAGATGGCGGAGTTTTGATAATTTGTAATACTGGATGTAAATTATGAATATTAAGGTAAATACATTGTTTGTTCTCTATTAATATCTTTCATTTGCTAACTATCCCTATCAGTAGTTAGTGCCTTCAGTAGTTTGAATCTTTTATTTAGCTGGCAGTAGTGGCGCTCGCTGTATTGCAGTAGTTCGAGTAACGGAGATTTTTGTGAGGTAAGTTGTTTGTGAAAGGTATAGTTTGATGTTACTCAGGGCCATTCTTTTGCAGGGATCTTTGATAGTCAGATTGCGTTGCGCTAAATAATATTGTGTGTCAGTATAAGCACAGTCGTGTATAAATTGTTCTAAGGGGATGTTTCACCAGAAACATTGTTTGGTTATGACCAGTTATGATACCAGCCACCAGGTTGAGGGCTTGGATGGTGGCCAATGTTATTGGTTGGCTAAGACCAGGGGTGAGGCCATCTACTAGCTCAAGGGCTTGGCTAATGTCTGGACTAATTGTTTGGCTTTCGCCTGTGGTGATACCTGCTGAGAGCTTGAGGCCTTTTCTGACAGAAGGAATGATGGTTTGTCTGCGATCAGTGGTGATGCCGAGAGATGGAGACAACTGAGCAACAGCCATTAATTGAGTTGGTTGATGGAAATCAGTCAACTGATTCGACTGTAGTTTTATGCATTGGATAAATTATTCATTCATTATTTTGAGTGAAACTATTATGTGCAAACAATGAAATGAAAACGATTGATTCATTCGATTGTAGTTTTATATACCTGTTAGATTCTTATTTACTCACTTCCTTCGAGTGAAACCAATCTGAGGGAGCAGCAAAATGAAGATATTACACTCATCCCGTTTTATTTTTGCATATCGCTTAAATTATTCAGACTTTTTTTTTCAAGTAAAAACAGTGTACAGCTTTATGTTGCGTGAACCATGTATTTTTTATTTCAGCTGAAATCATTCCATAATTTATTTCAACTTACTGACTATGCATTCATCCTCCTGAGTAAAATGTCTGTAGTATTTTTATTAATTGAACTAAAGCAATGGTACACAAACCCCTGAAGGGCATCTCTACCCCAGGGGGGATGTGAATACATCTCAGGGGTTACATCAAAGATAAAATAATCATTGCAGGTATTCATGTAATTATTTGCTGATAATATTCTTTTTTCCATCATTTGAAATTGATAAATATGGTATTATCGATTAAATTGTATCAAATTCAGTTAACATGTAGCTGCTTAAGCTGGTGTATCTTTAGGATTACAAAGGTGAACATAAAAGTTCCCTTAGGGGTATGTGAACAGAAAGGGGAACATTTTCTTTGTTTATATGGCGTTTTACTGAACAGGTCTGATGTCGTAAATTAGTTTAAAAATTGAATCTAGTCCTCAAACATGTATTCAGCAATTTATTGGTGTGGAATGTGGTCATATAGTATAGTAAACCACGTTACCTGTTAGATATGTACAGATCATACCCAATATATGAAGCTGTTTACATTTTATAGCCTTGAAAAAGTAGCAGCTATAGTATTTCAACGGCATGAAGAATTACTATTGATGTACACTGACATTCTCCATCACTGTAAACAGTCTGTAAGCATCTTTGCTCGCTTCTGGACCGCTACGAGGCACAACTGGAGATGCCACTCACCTGATTCCCTGCGCATTCAGTTCTCACCGCATAAATCGATCATTTTGGCGTTGTTAAATCACCATTGTTAGCACTCCTCTATTATTGTCTGTCGTCATTGTTTCTGTCGTTCCTGTATTTGTTTACTATTCAGTACCAATGTAGCTTTTAGTTCAGTTTTTCGTCTAGGTTTATGAAAAGGCTTTTGCTTAAAGGTTAATTTTTCGTCGTAAAGAAAATGATGAGTAGTGTGGGACTGGAAGAAACTGAATAATTTTATGAGCGTTTCGAATTCTGAAGTTTCGTTAATTAAAGATATGCAAAGAAAATTAAAGAATGCTGCCAAATATTTCTCACAAAAATGTACTTTGGAAAAGTGACTGTACATGCTTAAAATTCAATTGATTACGTAATCAAATAATTGTAAAAAAATCCATCTCATATGGTTTCTGTTCAACGCACACCACCATTTACCGAACGAGTATTACCGGTGACGTCTGCAAAACATTTTGAAGAAAGACACAGAGCTTCAATAAATTTGTATAAAATGTAATTGTTGATTTATTAAAAATAAGTATATAACATAATACCAGTTATTAAACTTCTGAAATGAACGAAAAGCCTGAAGTACAAAAATTTGTGGTTAAGTAAGTGAATATATAAATTTGAAGAACTCCACTTTTACAAATATAGCTTTTACTCACCTGTCCTAGAAATAAAATACTTTATTTGTAACTAAAAAAGTTGATTATTGTAGTCATCACTCATGTATGAATGGAAAAGCTCAAAAATATATAAGTAAAATCTCTCATACTCAGACCCCAGGTAAAAATATTCACACAGCAGAGAGTAATTTTGAACGATTGCTTTATATGAGTGAAAGAACCAACAGAACAAAAAATCAATCGACTCTCCAATCAGTTGTAAAAACCAGTCAATTTTTTAATAAATATTGTTGCTGGCTACTGAGCATTCAGCTAATGTGGGGATTGATATTCAGCGATAAGCAGTGGTGATGCCACCTCTCGTCTTGACTGCTTGGCTGATAGCAGGAATTATTGCTTCGGTATGACTAGTGCAGATGTTATCTTTCATTTTGACAGTTTCGATAATGGCAGGAATTATTGTTTGGCTATGGCAAGTGGTGATGTCAGCACCCATCTTGATGGTTTGACTGGTGGCAGGCATTATTGTTTGGCTATGGCCAGTGGTGATGTCAGCTCCCATCTTAATGGATCAACTGATAGCAAGAATTATTGTTTGACTGCGATCAGTGATGATGTCAGCTCCCATCTTAGTGGTTTGGCTGATGGCATGATATCATCTTTGGCTATGAGTAGTGGTGATACCGGTTACCAGCTGGATGGCTAGGCTGATTGGAGGAATTATTATTTGGCTATGACCAATAGTGGTGTCAGCTCCCATCTCGATGGCTTGGCTGACAGCAGGAATTTTTATTTGGCTATGATCAGTGGTGATGCAGCCTACCAGCTTGATGGCTTGGTTGATGGCGGAAATTATTGTTTGGTTATGACCGGAGGTGATGCAGACTACCATCTTGACAGCTTGACTGTGGGAGGAATGACTATTTGGGAATGCAGCTGCAACTTAAAAACTAGTTGGTAAAAACGAAATATAAATAATTAAAATAAATCAATGTGTACGTTAGAAGCATCTACACTCCTGGAAATTGAAATAAGAACACCGTGAATTCATTGTCCCAGGAAGGGGAAACTTTATTGACACATTCCTGGGGTCAGATACATCACATGATCACACTGACAGAACCACAGGCACATAGACACAGGCAACAGAGCATGCACAATGTCGGCACTAGTACAGTGTATATCCACCTTTCGCAGCAATGCAGGCTGCTATTCTCCCATGGAGACGATCGTAGAGATGCTGGATGTAGTCCTGTGGAACGGCTTGCCATGCCATTTCCACCTGGCGCCTCAGTTGGACCAGCGTTCGTGCTGGACGTGCAGACCGCGTGAGACGACGCTTCATCCAGTCCCAAATATGCTCAATGGGGGACAGATCCGGAGATCTTGCTGGATAGGGTAGTTGACTTACACCTTCTAGAGCACGTTGGGTGGCACGGGATACATGCGGACGTGCATTGTCCTGCTGGAACAGCAAGTTCCCTTGCCGGTCTAGGAATGGTAGAACGATGGGTTCGATGACGGTTTGGATGTACCGTGCACTATTCAGTGTCCCCTCGACGATCACCAGTGGTGTACGGCCAGTGTAGGAGATCGCTCCCCACACCATGATGCCGGGTGTTGGCCCTGTGTGCCTCGGTCGTATGCAGTCCTGATTGTGGCGCTCACCTGCACGGCGCCAAACACGCATAAGACCATCATTGGCACCAAGGCAGAAGAGACTCTCATCGCTGAAGACGACACGTCTCCATTCGTTCCTCCATTCACGCCTGTCGCGACACCACTGGAGGCGGGCTGCACGATGTTGGGGCGTGAGCGGAAGACGGCCTAACGGTGTGCGGGACCGTAGCCCAGCTTCATGGAGACGGTTGCGAATGGTCCTCGCCGATACCCCAGGAGCAACAGTGTCCCTAATTTGCTGGGAAGTGGCGGTGCGGTCCCCTACGGCACTGCGTAGGATCCTACGGTCTTGGCGTGCATCCGTGCGTCGCTGCGGTCCGGTCCCAGGTCGACGGGCACGTGCACCTTCCGCCGACCACTGGCGACAACATCGATGTACTGTGGAGACCTCACGCCCCACGTGTTGAGCAATTCGGCGGTACGTCCACCCGGCCTCCCGCATGCCCATTATACGCCCTCGCTCAAAGTCCGTAAACTGCACATGCGGTTCACGTCCACGCTGTCGCGGCATGCTACCAGTGTTAAAGACTGCGATGGAGCTCCGTATGCCACGGCAAACTGGCTGACACTGACGGCGGCGGTGCACAAATGCTGCGCAGCTAGCACCATTCGACGGCCAACACCGCGGTTCCTGGTGTGTCCGCTGTGCCGTGCGTGTGATCATTGCTTGTACAGCCCTCTCGCAGTGTCCGGAGCAAGTATGGTGAGTCTGACACACCGGTTCAATGTGTTCTTTTTTCCATTTCCAGGAGTGTATTTCTAAAACAAATTATCGGCTTTGAAACTGCTAGTAAAGTTGTTCTTGAACAGCAATTAAGATCATTAGACATAAAAACCGCCAACAAGCTGCTTCCTGGACTCCAGTAAACGCGCCGGCCCCGAATCGAATTCGTCTGGTGGAGGAACGACGAGGACTGGAGTGGCGGCCAGTGGTTTTCAGGCGGTTTTCCACATCCCCCTAGGTGAATACAGGGCTGGTACCCATGTCCCGCCTCAGTTACACGACTGACAGGCATTTGAAAACGTTCGCACTAGTTCATGGCTTACACTAGACGCTAGGGACACTAACTCCATCCCAGGGAATACGGGCTGGCGACATTAAGGGCCACCCTCTGACACTAACATCGCCAAATCCATTGTAACAAGCCTACCCCGCATTGAAGTGGGACAATGGCCCACAAAAATGATGAGATAACAATGTCTTGAAACTTCCTGGCAGATTAAATCTGTGTGCGAGAGCGATAGTCGAACTCGGCATCTTTATTTCCTATTAGTGCACACTCCGCTGAGAGACTGAAAAACTGATTCTGGAAACATCACCCAGGCTGCTGGTAAGGCGTGTATCCACAATATCCTTTCTTCCAGGCATTCTCGTCCTTCAAGTTTGTCAGGCGGTTGTAGTTTGGACTGTTGGAGATGAGTTACTGGCTGTGAGTCGTGCTCGGATAGCTCAGAAGATAGAACAGTAGCTTGCAAAGGTAAAGGTCCCGAGTTAGAGTGTCGGTCTGGCAGGCAGTTTTAATATCTCAGGAAGTTTTGTATCAGTACATACTCCGCTGCAGGGTAAAAAAATTATTCTGATAATCGTCTTTTGGTGGGTTAAACTTTCGTCCCAACTCGGGAGTCGAACGGGTTATGTCTCGGTCGAGCTACGGGACCTCACCGTGACTTGGCGACCGCCGGCAAACACATCCCGTGGCTGGCGCCAGTGGGAGTGGGCACAGCAATCAGGGTCCCTCCGCAGCGCCGGAATCGGATTGCGCGACCAGCCTGGATGGCAGCCGCCAGCGAGGGAGATGGGCGGTCGGGACAATGGAGGGCAGCACGCCAGCAGTCCAAACAGGGGGCGGCAAACAGCCGGCATGTACCAACAAGTGCCGCCAATATTTGCCACCGCCGCTCCCCCGCCGTGGGAACACGGCAGCGCGGATTGCAAACACTGAGCGCCCGCGAGCAGAAGACGCGGCCAACCCGTAGCGGCGGCAGCTCGGGCCATTAGCTGGCAACTAACTAGTAGAAGCCGACCTCGGGGAAGATCAGTTTGGATTCCGTAGAAATACTGGAACACGTGAGGCAATACTGACCTTACGACTTATCTTAGAAGAAAGATTAAGGAAAGGCAAACCTACGTTCCTAGCATTTGTAGACTTAGAGAAAGCTTTTGACAATGTTGACTGGAATACTCTCTTTCAAATTCTAAAGGTGGCAGGGGTAAAATACAGGGAGCGAAAGGCTATTTACAATTTGTATAGAAACCAGATGGCAGTTATAAGAGTCGAGGGGCATGAAAGAGAAGCAGTGGTTGGGAAGGGAGTAAGACAGGGTTGTAGCCTCTCCCCGATGCTATTCAATCTGTATATTGAGCAAGCAGTAAAGGAAACAAAAGAAAAATTCGGAGTAAGTAAAATCCATGGAGAAGAAATAAAAACGTTGAGGTTCACCGATGACATTGTAATTCTGTCAGAGACAGCAAAGGACTTGGAAGAGCAGTTGAACGAAATGGACATTGTCTTGAAAGGAGGATATAAGATGAACATGAACAAAAGCAAAACGAGGATAATGGAATGTAGTCGAATTAAGTCGGGTGATGTTGAGGGTATTAGATTAGGAAATGAGACACTTAAAGTAGTAAAGGAGTTTTGCTATTTGGGGAGCAAAATAACTGATGATGGTCGAAGTAGAGAGGATATAAAATGTAGACTGGCAATGGCAAAGAAAGCGTTTCTGAAGAAGAGAAATTTGTTAACATCGAGTATAGATTTAAGTGTCAGGAAGTCATTTCTGAAAGTATTTGTATGGAGTGTAGCCATGTATGGAAGCGAAACATGGACGGTAAATAGTTTGGACAAGAAGAGAATAGAAGCTTTCGAAATGTGGTGCTACAGAAGAATGCTGAAGATTAGATGGGTAGATCACATAACTAATGAGGAAGTATTGAATAGGATTGGGGAGAAGAGAAGTTTGTGGCACAACTTGACCAGAAGAAGGGATCGGTTGGTAGGACATGTTCTGAGGCATCAAGGGATCACCATTTTAGTATTGGAGGGCAGCGTGGAGGGTAAAAATCGTAGGGGGAGACCAAGAGATGAATACACTAAGCAGATTCAGAAGGATGTAGGTTGCAGTAGGTACTGGGAGATGAAGAAGCTTGCACAGGATAGAGTAGCACGGAGAGCTGCATCAAACCAGTCTCAGGACTGAAGACCACAACAACGACAACTACTGTGGCCGCCTGGTGCGGCACGTCGCACCAACTGAGAGCCTGCTCTTGAGTGCGGGGTGTGGCGTTTAGACGTGCCACAGTTCCAGAAAGATGCTATCACGTATGATACGTGGCCACCCGCAGGGCCTTACCGAAAGGGTACCGACACAGGCTTCCGCCACTGCCACAGACTAGAAAGGGGTGCGAAAAATGATCGAAAAAAGGCAGACTATTTGAAAACTAACCGGAAGAAGTAAGTGGGTCCCTCTTCTCCTCTTGTTATCAACTTATGCCGACGCGCAGCCTTTTCCTCGACCTGTTATTGTAAATGCATATTGTTGTCAGTGTTATTAGTATCCTGTCTTTTCGTCCAAGTGGCATCATTGAAAAAACATTGCTACCGAACGACCGTCTGTCACTAACGTGGTTTACGAGCCGAGTGTGCTTTCTCTTCATACAGCTGCCGCCTACACAGCTGGCTAGTGTTCAACGGTGAAGCTCTTGCTGATACTTCACTGCAATATTGTAGGATCTCAAAGGGCTGAGAGCGAGTGTTGAAGCATATATGCTATTTGACCGACTGCTGACTGAGGGCGAGAAATGTAGGAGAATTTCTCTGCTGGTAGCCATATTCCCCAGGATCTCGTAGAGAATCTTGAGAAATACTAAACTGCGCTGTCCTCTTTGAGCGGGTTTACAAAACAACGGACTGTTAGCGTAATAAGAGTGCTCTAGGAGTGCAGCTATCGGGAGAAGCCTAAGTCTCTGTGTTATTTTATCCTCGCAGAGCCCCCTCCACATCTAGGACGAGCATCGCTGGAAAGCAAACAGCCCGTTACTTTTCCTGAGCTGCTCGCTCACCAGCGCGATACAGGAGCTCCAAATGACAAGCAGTCCCATCCTCTGCGTTCGTCTGGAGTCTCAACAGGCGAGGTGGCCCGTGCTGGCTCTGACGATCTTTCAGCAGCAGCAGGCTATGTCTCAAAGCTATTCTTAAGATGTAAGGGGCAGATGTGCTGCTGGTATCCACTTTCGCATTCCGCCTAGAAATTCGCGACCCCGTCACTGTCCGCCAAACACCGTCAGTTAGATGTCGACCGATCGGGACGTGTGAATCTGAAGACGCAGCAGGATCTAGGATCTCAGACAATGCTGTAGGTTCCCCAGGTACCAACGTTATCGTCTCAAATGCCCGAGCGTTATAGCACCTGAGGTCACCAGACTGAAGCCTGTCGACCATGGCTTCAACAAAGCTTCCAACTGCTGCACACTCGTCACGCCCCCTACGTCCTTTGATGCTTGTTTTTCTGGTATATCGGAAAACGTGCATTATTTCAGAATTTATCATGCGTAATAAGCAAAATAATTGGTGATGGCTGGAAAAGACAGGAAATAACCTATAGACTTACAATGATATGAAACGCGTTACTGAAGGAGAGAAGTGTTTGACCATCGAATGTAACTTTAAGTGTCATAAAGCCTATTCTGGAGATATTTGCGTCGAGTATAGTCTTATACGCAAGTGAAATCCTGATGATAAGCAGCTCAGAATACAAATTCTTGAAATGTGGTCCCTCAGTAGCACGCTGAAAACTAGATCAGTAGATCGAATACCTGGTGAGGATGTGCTGATTGGAAATGGAGAAAACTGTATGGCACGACTGTACTAAACGGTCACTTGATAGGCAACAACAAATCGTCAGTTTGGTAACGCAGGGTAGTGGCGTAGGGCGTTGGCGGAGGGGGGTAATAAGTGGTAGAGGGAGACCAAAGCTTGAATATTGTAAGTAGTTTCAAATGGATGTGGGTTGCAGTAGCTACGGAGACTTGAAGAGGTACGCAGAGGATATGTTCACGTGGATAGCTCCATCGAAGATATCTGCGAAAGAAGATCACTAAGACGACGACGACAACAACAACAACTACAGAGAAAATCTTGGTACAATGGAATTTCACTACCCGTGTAGGGATATATTCAAACTGCGCATACCACACAACATGAGTCAGAAATTTACTGTACCAATCACTTTTCTCCAGGTGATGAAATTTATTCGCATTTATGAATTCTCAGAGATTATACCGTAAACTACTACCCCAGCTGCAGATGTAGCTCTTGGAACTTAAATATCTCGGTGTAAATTACAAAGAAAAGTGGGAAGTCGAATCAGCATTACCGTCAGTAACACACTTGTCACTACCTTACTAATAAACGGATTGTAATCATCGCTACAACACTGAAGAAAGAAAAGGGGCAATAGTACAATCGGGGCATGTACGTACACGTGAGATTCAGCATCGAAATCTTGTAGCTGGGGTCTGCTACTGCCTTAACAGTGAACCGCTTCTTCTGCACACTTTCGAGCTTCGTTATACCATACCTGCTCTTCAGCAGATAAAACAGACTCTCTTCTCTTTCCGAGAGCTGCTGCCATTTGCATAAAAATTTAAATAAATCTACATAAACTTTAACTCTCAAACCTGCATTAACATACGAGGGAAACTGTGATGCTGGCTTCGAGAAAACAAAAGAAGAAATATCTCCGGTCTGATTTTGACAGCTGCGAATTTAGTAGGGTCGCAGGATCGAATTGCCTTGTGTCACAGCCAACGAAATTGTTATTTTTCTTTGCAAACGTAATATATTAGTTGTAAATTCAAATGTAAAATTTTGAACAGTTCAGTGAAACATTTCGTTTAATGAATGCCTAAAACGGATATCGCCGAACGACTAATCATAATGAAGAATATTGAATGTCATCTGTCCAAAATTAGTTTCACTGATTATTTTTGGAAAATTTATTGTGACTATTACATTATTTTCAGCTCGCATGCTGTGTAAATAGCAGCTATTTTTAAAACTGGTGTTCATTGGGTTTTTCTTGGTTGAAGTGAACATTCATAAGAAGTAAAAACATTGACATCAACCTACAGACGCTAGTGTAGAATGAGTCTAAAATTGAGCATTTGTCGTACACCATTACATGTTGTTCATAGTAGACGAGAAAGTGGAATTATGGATTGGCTCGCAAATGAAGAGGTTCAGTTTTGAGACGACACATTGTTCTGCAATACGTTACATGTCTAATTTTTTGTTAATTTATAATTTGCCTCCATTCGCATGGAAGTACATCAAGGCCGTACCGGACATTCCATTAGTCATCTGTGGCCGACGGCTGCTCATTTTTGAACGTTGTTGTTGCTGTACTGTTAATGAAACTTACGTGAGTTTTTGCTGCTAATTACAGAAACTATTTCAATCTAGGTCTTGCACTAACTCCGAATCAGATACTGATAGACAAGATTGTCTTTACGAGCAGTTCACAGAACCAGAGACGATAGTTCATAAGTAGTATTTACGGACAAACTGCCAAAGGAAATTTCAGTAATGACGACTGCACTCTCACGAAGTACTGGACTCCAGATCTACGGTCATTCTCTTTAAATATTTTCATCTAGAGCATAAAACCCAAACAGTAGTCTACGAGATATTAGCATAAGTAAACCAATTAGAAAGGAAAGGTTGGGTGTCTTCGACGTAACTAAATCGCTGACACTTTTGCTTAAGGATGCGGTGATTATACGCCTGTTGTAGGGGAGCAACTATGATCGATTTACAAGAAGATCATTCGGGACGAGTGTGACAAAGAATGGTACGAGTCTCAAACATCCAAAAGAAAATACTACGGCAAAATAGCACCAGTACTACCAACCAGACCTTAGTACCTTAGACTCTGGCGTACACGTTTCGTCACAGTATCGCGATTTAAGTTCAACCACCGACATTTTCTACAGCTCTTGCTCCACATAACCGTAGCACATAACGTGATCACAGTGAAATGGGAGCCACAAATTGCATGTTTTTTAGTACATCAACTAGTGGGACTTCTCGTCAAAATTGCTAAGGAATGTCGTGAGATAAATCAGTTAACGAGATCTGAGACCTTATTATTAGCTACCATAGTCTTTGCAGTGTATAAAGAACATTTCATTCTAACGGAAACGGAAAGAGAGACATGGGCTAACTGAGGTAAACTAAGTAAATTTCTGGAAATTCAGTAAGGTATATAAAGATACTTTTATTTCTGTTTTCGTATCATCATTAACGGCTGTTTTACCGATTTGGTATGTTGACAGTAAAATTTGTATGTAATTCTGATTGATTTGTTTGGATGACGGCACGGGGTATACTTAAAGACAAATAAAATGTTGGATGGATCTCTCACTCAGATATCCCAGCTCTTTTTGAATAGTGTCACCGCGTGAACAGACATATTGTTCGAGAAGTGCTTACTATGAAATGGCTTGGAATACATGAGATGTTAGAGATACTTTTGTATCCAAACGAAAGATTCTGATTCAAATATCAGCGGTACACGCAGCAGTACTTTGTTGCAATAGCCGTCTACTCTGGAAAACTTTTGCACAACGTTGCCGAACGGTTTTAAGTAAGTTGGCATGCATCAGTACGTACCGTGTAATGAGTTTAGATAACTAGACCACTAAAATTATCACACACTTACAAGTGTCAATTGCCTATCTAATGGCCTTAAGGGGCGGCAGAAATCTGATTTAAAAGCATTTCGAAACTTTTTCTGCCTGATATCTCCCAAAAATAAAGAAAGACGAAAAGTTTATCGCTTACAATATTCTTGTTATCTATTCAAAAGAACTACAAAATCAGGTGCGCAACACATTTTTGAGAGAGTATCTACGTACATCGCTGAAGGTTCTACGACACACACTAAAGAGATAGGATGCCACATACACTGGGATGCGTAAACAAACAGTTTTACATAAAACGGAGTCAGTACTCGTCCAGCGTTTGGTACTGAGAGCATTTAGCGACTTCTTTCAAACTTTACACACGATTTCAAACATTTTCTAAACTTGTAAGTAGGCTGTTTATGTTTTCTCTATGTAAGTAGGCTGTTTAGATTTTTATATGGGTAATGCCACGTAGCGCTCTGTATGAAAATCACTGGCTGTGCTGTGTGCAGTCTGTGGCTAGTTTGCATTGTTGCCTGCCATTGTTGTCATGAACTGCTATAGCTGGATGTGAACAGCGCGTAGCGTTGCGCAGTTGGAGGTGAGCCGCCAGCAGTGGTGGATGTGGGGAGAGAGATGGCGGAGTTTTGGAAAATGTCATGAACTGCTGTATATATTATGAATCTTGAGGTAAATACATTGTTTGTTCTCTATTAGAATCTTTCATTTGCTAAGACTATCAGTAGTTAGTGCCTTCCGTAGTTTGTATCTTTTATTTAGCTGGCAGTAGTGGCGCTCGCCGTATTGCAGTAGTTCGAGCAACGAAGATTTTTGTGAGGTAAGTGATTTGTGAAAGGTATAGTTTAATGTTTGTCAGGGCCATTCTTTTGCAGGGATTTTTGATAGTCAGATTGCGTTGCGCTAAAAACATTGTGTGTCAGGTTAAGCACAGTCTTGTATAAATTGTTCTAAGTGGACATTTCATATGCATAATTTGTTCTAAGGGGACGTTTCATATGTCGACCCTTAGCCTAGGATACCTCACTGGAATCTTCTGATTTTTTCTTGTAGTTTGTGTATTTAGTGTAGCTTTTGTTTATTGCTAGCGCGTAATTGTAGAGAGAATCTCCTTTGTAGTTGCAGTCTTTCATTGTTGTAATGTAAAACAGTTGTGGCATGCATGTAGATTTGCAACAAGTATTTCGCAGCTGCGCTTGTAATTAACTACATATTATTTTCAGTGCTATGTTAATGTGTTCTCTTATTTTTGCTATTCAAATTGTGCTTTTCTGTGTTATCGTGTGAAATATTGTCACAATAATGGCGTGTGAAAAACGTAACACTCGGCTCCAAAGTAAAATGAGAAACGACAGTGAAGACGAAAGCAATGTGTTAGCGCCACTCTGTAATGAGTTAACTAATGTTCAAAGTAGTAATTTGGTAACTGTGCATAGGGAAATGGAGCGGGCGTCAAACAATGGCGTAGACAGTCAAACAGGTAGTGAACAGGGAAGCATTATCGATCGATTGGTCGGCAACAGCTCGCCTCAGGAATCCGAAATGATAGGACACAATTTTGCAAATACTGTAGATTCAGGTTTTGCGTCCTCACCGTTTTCTCAAATGAGTCAAGACACATTTTCTGCTTGTCAAAATGTGAATGTTGCTGGTGCAAATGCACTGCCGAAAAGCGTAGAGGAACAGATTCCAGACACTAATGCATTGTTATTACAATTAATGCAACAAATGGGACAAAATCTTCAAAAGTTAGACACAATGGAACAACACCAGAAACAAACACAGCAACAGTTACACACAATGGAACAAAATCAGAGACAAACACAACAAAAGCTTCAAAAGTTAGACACCACACTTGAACAAACACGTGAAGATTTAACTACTGAATTACATAACATTGAATCGAAATGTCAAAAAGTCTGTAATGACGTAAAAACACAAATTTGTGAGCATTTCCAACCTATTTTTTCGCGGCATGAAAATGCATTACAGAATCACGAAGCAGCCATAAAAGAGCTGCAAACCATTGTTCATGAAAATCATGAGACCTTGTGGGCTAAAATTGACTCAGTTGCATCTACCGATTCGGTTACGCAACTGGCAAAAACTCAGGACAACTTAAAGAACACAGTAGATTCGATTTCAACACAAATGGACACTCTGAAACTTGGTTCAGAAAAACACACTGAGGAAATGTGTTCACTATCGGAGAAAGTAGCTGAACTTTCGGATCAGGTCACTAACTTATCTACAAAGGTAGATGCTGATCTGAATGACACAAGACCCGTAGCCTTCACTGACACAGAAGAGTATGAACAAATAAGAAAATTCAAACAAAATCAGAATCAAATTAATACGCAATACAAAAGAGAAATGCGGGAAGTACAAGATCAGCTGACACAGGTAATACAAGAATTACGTATTTCAGAGGACACTCGCGCCCCAATAAGGGAAGAGGGACATAGAAATACGGAACAGCCACAAAATAATAACACAGGGCATTTCGGTAATTATGAAAGCAATTGGCAAGGTACACCGAATTTTGAGATGGAACAGCCGACACGACGTAACAATGACCGATATGCTACTCGCCGACACGATGATTTTGACTATAAGCTGTTCATTACTACACGTAAATTCAAAACATTTAAGAATTCTGGCAACGACATTCATCCACAAGCATGGCTCCATCAATTCTCTCATTGTTTCCCTCCCAACTGGTCATTGGAGCACAGGTTAGAATTTATGTGTGGCTACTTGGAGAATGAACCAGCTGTAAGAATGCGATCGGTCATTCACGATTGTCACAGTGAAGGAGAATTTTACCATGCCTTCCTCTCAGCATATTGGTCTCAGGCCACACAAGACCGCGTAAAACATAGCATCATAATGATGAAACACTTCGAGCAATCTGAATTTTCCAGTCTTGTGAAATATTTTGAAGACATGTTGCACAAGAATCAATACCTGTCAAACCCATACAGCCCCTCAGAACTCATCCGCATTTGCTTAATCAAATTACCTGAACACTTACGGCATATTATTTTGGCAGGACGTTGCAAAGACGACATTGAAGCTTTTCAGGGACTGTTACAAGAACTGGAAATTGACACTGACAATCGCGGAACGCGAAAACAGGAGTACAACAGTTACAGGTCACATCTGTCACAATTTCGCGATGACAGAAATAATACACGACAAGGCTATTCTTACAACGTAAATCGTGACCAAAACAGACACCACCCATATGACAACCACTGGCAGAGTAATAGTTACAGGGAAAGATCACCTTTCCGTGGTAATGACTATCACAGAGACAATCAGAGAAACAGACAATATGGGAACCAATATAACTATTATCAAGGGAGACAGAATAACTTTAGACGCAACGGTCCAGCGCGTAGTTACGATTCAAGGAGAAATTCTCCACCACGTGACCGACAAGAAAGAAACTATGGAATCTACCGACATGACGACAGACGATATGATCGTAACGACAGACCTGAATTGCATCAGAACTGGCGAGTTTTAAACAGAGCTGGGCCCTCTGGGCAAGGCGAATTTGTGGAAGTTAGGCCTCCTAATCCCAGTAACGGCGCGCGCCAACAAAGAAACAGACAATGACTCACACCGCAGGCAGCCGCGTGCACCCGCTGGCTCCGAGAAAAATAACATTGACGCTAACCTTGAGCAAAATTCCCGTATTCTTTACGGACGAATACCGCATGATAATTGCATTCAAGTTGAAACTCTGCGTACTGAGAAGAGCAAAAGGTTTACACCACATTTCTCATGTAAAACCATTTATTGACAGATAATCTGCTTTTTAACTTAGTCTTTGCAATTTTCACTTCACGCTACTTGTACAATTTGTCACACTGAGAAACTGTTAACATGCAACATTTTGGTTTGCTTACGAGTGGATTCTGGATTTGAGGTGCTTTATGTGAAATGCTAGAGGACACAGTGGTTAGTTTATGTGACAGCTACACGATTATATCACGATGTTACTAATGAGTGACAATTTACAATGTTGCTTTTGCGGTGTATCTGTTTTATATCTGCACAGTTTTTTCTGAATTCTTCTATAAAGTGAGACATGTTTTAGTGGTGACTTTTGTGCTATTGCTACAAGGAGACAGCCTTTTCCGTAGGACAACAATACGTTACAGCACAGTACTTTCCTCATCACGGCAATAAGCGTAATAACTAAGTTATCTATACGCAAAGCATTTCACTTTGTTTATCATGAGGTAAGTACATTGACTTCTGCAGAACTTAGCTTTCGGAGGACAATGACTACGACACTTCCCAGAGATTATCTTACAGCAAGACGCACATTTAGCGCTACAGGACACGTATTTAAGTGATTAATTTTGTACTTAAAACATTTATTTTTAAAGATTTTTGAATTACAAAGAAAGTTTTTCGTGATACATTTCATTCCATTGCTGTAATCTGTAACACCTGAGGGTATAATTACAATAACCCTCAGGGGGGTACACGCCTACTTTGTGTACCATGTGTTTGGCAAGCACAAGGAGCCCTAGCTAATATGGTATTTGCTTATACAATTTAACACATCGGTACCATATTTCTCTAACACATAAATTACACAGCTATCTGATCATTTAACAGAGAAACAAACATCCTTTTACTACGTCAGTGACACATGTTTACGCAATTACAGAGTTGGATTACTTCACACTTAAGAAATTGTACTTTGTCTGTACTTTGTGAACTGTTCATATTTTTTTGGTACCATTGTGATACTATGAGAGCTTTGAATGATGTATTTGGTATGAGATCATGATTTTTAAAGTACGTTTGAGGTAGATGACACTACTGAAATGAGCATAGAATTTTCTTTAGGTTTTGAAATCATTGGAGGAAGCTACGACGTTTTTGACATTTGACTGAGGTGTTATGATGTTATTTTTACGACGACGATGTGTATTATGCTGTTGAGGTATGTTTATGTCAATAAAATTCTTGACCTGTGAAATGTTTTTATATGAGACTGTCACTGTAGCGGAAACTACTGTCGTAAATATTTCCGTAAGAAAGTTAAGTGACCACCTGCACATAATGTGACGTGGGCACCCAGGTGTGTCAGACACCTGGAGAACAAGCCTTTTCAGACGCTCAGGTAGAAAAGAAAGCCATTAGGGTGTGCCAGAGGCACAGGTGGAAGAGAAGGACAAAGAGAGGCCTATATATCTGTTAATGACATTCCTTTGTAGAGGGCATCGCTAATGCGACACCCTCGTCACTTAAAAACATATGATTTTTGTAATGCGTTGTGGGCACACAGCTGTGTCAAACACCTGGAGAATAAGCCATTAGGATGTGCCTTTCATCGCTAATGCGACACCCTCGTTACTTAAAAACATATGATTACTCGCACTTTGTGCTAATTATTGAAATGCTTATGAATTGATGGGAAATATTCGTACATCTGCACACCTGATTATGACAAGTGTCTTTCTCCGAGAGTTGAGTGCTACTGACTTACGAAATGCCACATGACTATTGAATGATATTTTTATGCTTTGCTTTTCATAGTTGCTTATTTCATTTAATATCTGGTTTCCAGCTGTGTTGCAGCATTAGTTTTATAAAATAAACTGAGATGCATTTGCTAATGTGAACTCTTTCTGTCAACAGATCTATTAAATAATTATTTTATGATCCACATTCTTTAAAAAAGGAGCACTTGGAAAGGAAAGAACAATAAGAAGGAACTAATAACAGTAACACATAATTTTCTTTTCAAGTACATGGTAATATTTTTTTTACAATCAGTTGTTATGGTGCACCACTTTAATTACATAGACATTAAGATGTGAATATGCATTTCCCTTGTCTGCATTGTTGTTTCCTGTAATATTTTTTCTGCTTGAGCTATGTCATGTTTAGGTATAAGTTGCTGCTGTTTGTCAGGCATAGTGTTACTGAATTTGACTTTGTGTTACTCTTCTAAGCTAGTTTTTCTTGTTTCCTGCATTGCCTTATATTAGTTGTAATATTGCACTTGCTTTGCTAATTTATGCTGCTTGCTTTGTCATTTCTATTTTTTGTCATTGATGTTTGTGTTAATTTTTTTTTTTTTTTTGCTGCATTGCCTCGTCCCTTGGTATATATATCTGAGCTCAGTAGATTTAAGTTAGCTTAAGAGGGGGTAGACTATATAAGAAACTGACTATGGAGAATAGGTAAAGAATGCAATGCGAAGTGATATGAAAAAGATTGGGCCCAAATGAGTATTGTACAATCAGAAATAATATGAATAGAATACAGGAAGGAGGTATAGATAGGACTTTTTGGGAATAATGATGAATGAAGGGAGATCTCCGAGAAGTAAAGAAAGTTTTGAAAATACTGCAGTAAAACAAACCCTGTCCTTTCCTTCTATTATTCCGCTATATGTTTGTGTACCCTTGTGTATTTGTGTTTTTCCTGTCTTTATGTGTTTAGCTGATGAGAGCTATGTTGTAGAATTTTTCTAATACTCTGTTATTTTCTTTGTAAAGATGCTTAGACTTTATTTATTCTGTTTTGTTTTAATGCTCATGTGTGAAGTTGACGTTTCAAAAGTGATTCTGATCTTTTATTTTTGTACTCATGTCATCATTCCTGTAACACTGATGTATATGTTTATTTCTATTCTTTTGTAAAGCCTGTACTACAAATGTTATCTGTATTGTTATGTTTTTAATTATGTATTTTGTACCTTTGTCATTGTATTCTTATGTTATAAAATTGTAATTGACAGCAGTTGATCAAATTAAGTAACTTGTAAGTTACATCTCACTGCACACATTTCTGTTGGTCATAGTATATGGACAATATGTGAGAAGTAGGGACTGATAGTGTTGGCACGTATGTTACTAATTCAGCAAGGGACTGGATAACAGCATTGCTGGTTCTAAGGACAATTCCAAAAACTTTGTGAGTGCACAAGTGGTGGTTATGGACTTGTTATATTAACTGCAAGACTCTTCACTGGTGATTGTGCACCCACACAGTCGCAACAGATGGCTGCTGGCCGTCTCTACAAGGACTACAGTGGGTCTGCATCTCTGGTGGCCCACCAATACCACAATCTCTACCAGGACTACAGTGGGCCTGTCCACACTTTCTACAAGGACTGCAGTGGGTCTGCACCTCTGGTGGCCCACCAATACCACAATCTCTACCAGGACTACAGTAGGTCTACTCTGTGATGACCTAGCTACCAATCTTCTTCAAAACGTCGAATGACTCTGCTGTGGGTTTGCTCTGTTGTGGCCCATTACCTGTCTGCATGTCAAGAGTCAGCACTGTCTTTCCGTTGGAAGGACCACACTACCTCTTCAAGACTGCATGGAAATCCACTACTTCTGTGTGCAATTTTTTTTACTAATGAGACAATATGAAAAAAAACTGTAATTACTATTGTGATGAACGATCAGGACTGTCATTATGGACTGTGAGAAAATTTTAGCTTTTGACCAACATTGTATAAATAAGTGTGTGCATTTGATATCTTTGTTATTGTAATTATGAAAAATTTTTACAAATCATTATTGGCCACTGGCCAAAAAAATTTGTAAAATTTTTTGTGGGGAGCATGGGGGCTATGTAAGTAGGCTGTTTATGTTTTCTCTATGTAAGTAGGCTGTTTAGATTTTTATATGGGTAATGCCACGTAGCGCTCTGTATGAAAATCACTGGCTGTGCTGTGTGCAGTCTGTGGCTAGTTTGCATTGTTGCCTGCCATTGTTGTCATGAACTGCTATAGCTGGATGTGAACAGCGCGTAGCGTTGCGCAGTTGGAGGTGAGCCGCCAGCAGTGGTGGATGTGGGGAGAGAGATGGCGGAGTTTTGGAAAATGTCATGAACTGCTGTATATATTATGAATCTTGAGGTAAATACATTGTTTGTTCTCTATTAGAATCTTTCATTTGCTAAGACTATCAGTAGTTAGTGCCTTCCGTAGTTTGTATCTTTTATTTAGCTGGCAGTAGTGGCGCTCGCCGTATTGCAGTAGTTCGAGCAACGAAGATTTTTGTGAGGTAAGTGATTTGTGAAAGGTATAGTTTAATGTTTGTCAGGGCCATTCTTTTGCAGGGATTTTTGATAGTCAGATTGCGTTGCGCTAAAAACATTGTGTGTCAGGTTAAGCACAGTCTTGTATAAATTGTTCTAAGTGGACATTTCATATGCATAATTTGTTCTAAGGGGACGTTTCAAACTATGTCTCGCTAGCAGCCCCACAAAATAGCGAAAATAAAGAATGTTATCTACTACTAAATGTGCTTTGCTAATGCGGTAAATCTTCAGCATCCAGGAGGACGTTTTACTTTATTACGTTTTGGTTTTGACTTTTCATTGGTATATGGGTTAGTAAACAGAATTAGTGCTAAATATTTTTTATTTTATTTATTGATTCACCCTGCTCTGATTAGGCCATCAGGCCTTCTCTTATATTGGGCTAAGTTTTCGCACGTACGGTAGCATCTGTTACCTTCTGTACATCATAGTTACCTAAGAAATAACAATTTTAATATGACAAGCAATATTAAAATGGTTTGATTCGCTGAAGTACTAGTGCAAGAAAATTGTACTGGGTAGGAAGTAATAAAGCTAATACTTGCAGTTCTTGTACTACTTCAGCTGGTGCTACCAATAGTGAGAATAGCATTACTACTAATAATAATAACAACAACAATAATAACAATAATAATAAAATAACAATGATAACAATAATAATAGTGAAAGTTATAAGAAGAATTTATAAGTGTAAAAACAGATATTTAGTGGTGTAGCGAATTCTGGGGAAATGAAATTTAAGTACACTGTATCGGCTAAGATTATTGCAAAACGAGGAATATCAGTTTGGAAAGCGAGATGTACAGGAGTAACGGGTGCGTACAGTGACAGTGGTAATCCTTATTGTTTCTTTAGTAGATACGTCATTAACTGTCCTCTGAAGCTGGAGATGTTATCCACTTCTCTAATATGATGCGGGAGGTTATTCCACAGTCGGATTTTATTACTGAGAAGGACTTCGAGAAGGTGGCTGGACAATGGAGTGGGACAGAAAGGTTTTGCACTGATGGGAGTGAGTGTTCCTGCCATGTCTTGCACAAAAGAGCAGCTTGCGTAGCTGTGCTTATGCTGATGAAATGTGATGAACGTCACAAATATAACGGACACAGGCATCCATAACTAGTTCCAGATGCCGTGAGCTTTCCTGAGAAAGTCTTTGTTGGATAACATCAATGTAATCAATAACCGGAAGTGTAAGTGATTCTACAGGTTTCTCTTTCAGGTCAAGAGGCCACACTGAAACTGCGTGCTCATTCCAATTTATATTATCAGCTGTTATTTCTCTTACACCCTTTGCTGAAGGAGAGAAGTTGGTATTTGTCCCATTTAGGGTTAAAGATGGTAGGGATTCCCGATATTTCGGGCTAAATCAGCCTAGAACGACCAACCAGTAACGTTTCTGTTTTGAGTGGTTTGAGGTTAAATCCTTTATCGTGCGCCCATTTTGACAGTGCACACAGGTCAATATTGAGATTTTCGATAGCTGTCTTCAGGTTTATTGGTTTCGCACTTGCATACAACTAGAGACCATCAGCTAGATGTGATATTTGCTGTAGGACAACACTGATGGCGCATCAACTACGTACAATCAAAAGACCGCAGGACCTAAAACCAAACCTTGGAGGATGCCTGATGCGACCTGCCCCCATTGTGAGTTTACAGAGCCATACACGACACATTGAGGCATCGAACATCAACGAAACCATTGCACTGCACTTGGCGAGAAATTTAGGCTGCTAAGTTTGGCAATTAAAATGTAATAGTCGACAGTGTCAGAGTCTTTGCTGAAGTCTTAAAGGCACATGATAGTTGCCTCTCGTGCGTCCATGGCAAGCTTCAGATCATGTGTGCTACTTAACGCCAGATATTTAATACAATAAATCATTTATAAGGCAGTAAAAGGTATGAAGCTGTTTTATATATGGGAGCTCAATTCCCTAAATAATCAAGTTTGAGAGGGGGGGGGGGGGGTGTGGCGGGGCGTTACTGGAGGTAAATATTGAACTACAGCAGTCGATGTTTTCTGTATTCCTGCCATACGAGAATGCCTGTGAATGACCAGCCGGATCCACCCATGTATACTACAGAAAATCACCTATAATACATGCCGAAATCCTGATCCCAGGTGGCAACTAATGCCGAGTCATCTTTTGTAAGCGGCCTTTGGGCCTTTGTGCAGGCCACACCTGTTTAGGTTGACACCAATGTCAAAGACAGTGCAATCAGAACAAACTGTGACAATATATGGCCAAAATAGCAATTGCAAAACCATTTACCTTTTAGTACACAAGACAAAATCTCGCCGCCAGATTCCCTGAAGTAAAGATGTCCTATCTTATTATATATGCCCAACCTCTGCAAGAGCATTTGAAGTGCATGGCAGAGAGTACTTCCGGTTGCATAGTCTGTAGGCTTCTATCCATTCCAATCAAGTGTGGAACCGGAGATCACCGACTGCTTACACAAGTGTGCGCGTGCTGTAGTTACTCTAACCTTGTATACAAGCTTCCTACGGGAGCGATACGAATGGTGCTGAAGTACATTTCTATATTCTTCACTTAATATTGCATGTTCAAACTCTGTAAGTTGGCTTTGCAGAGATAATTAGAATCTACCTTCAAGCATCTGCTGTCAGGTTTTTCAACTTTTCCCTGACTCTCTCTCGTGAGGAAAACAGAGCTGTGACCATCTGTGCTGCCCTTCTTTGGATATGTTCAGTATCCACAGTTAGAATTATTACTTGTGAGTCGCACACACTTGAGCAATATCATTGGTCAACTGACGGCATTCTCCCTGTATCATACCAGCGAATTGATGTCAGCCGCTTTCTTTACTTATAGGTGAGCTCACGCGATAATTCAGTGTCACGTTCCCACGAATAGTTATACCCAGATATTTCTGGGAGCGCAGTCGTATGAGCTGACTGATGTCAACTGCGACACATTGAAATGGTTGTCATTACATTCTACGTTTTTTCCACTTTGTGCAATGCAGAATTTTATGTAGTTGTACATACAGGGGTGTGGACAAAAATACGGAAACATCAGAAACATAACACCTTACCGTGCCTAATACGGTGTAGGAAAACCGTCGGCACTAAAAATAGCTTCCCTTTTTGACACCACTGCACAGTCATTTAAATAGATTTTTCATCTTTGTTTTTTTTTTAACAGGCAGATCTGGATGGATTTTAAAATGTTTAAACATTGCGACAAATAAAAAAAAATTAGATTCACATGCACGAACATTTCCAGTGGAAAAAAGGCTGGCAGGAAGAAAAATGAGAGCAAATGATCTACTTCATACAATGAATAATACGATGTGACAAATGAATAGAGACAAAATTGCATGTAAACGAGTTAACTGAATGAAAATAATGATCAAAGCCATTTCCACAAAGATTTAAAAATATACCTTTTTGCAAGTTTTTGACGATATTCGACCTAAGAATCCTTTGAATTTGGAGTCACTACCTTAACTACTATACTACCCAGCCAAGCTGTAATTTAACATTATTTCTAAAACTACACAGCTTAACGCGAAATTCCCAAACTTCTTTCACAGATTACCCGCAAACGGGTGCCCACCCTGTTGACTGGTTGCATGGTGCGATTCTTCGGAGCTTAATCTACATCACAGTATAGATTGTTTCAAATAATCGATCCGACCGCTGAGGACCTCTCCTTGTGAGAAACCTTACAAATATATTATTGGTTGTTTTTGCAGCTGTTCTCAGACAGTAGTTCGTTGTAGACAACTCCATCATCCCCAGAAGTCTGTGGTCGTTATTAATACTGTCAGCCAGGTTATTAACATACAATACGAACAGTAAGAAACCCAGCAACTTCCTTGGCACACGCCTGAAGTTACTTCTACATCTTTTGATGACTCTCGATCCAGGATAATATGATGCTTTTTCCTTGCCATGAGATACTCAGTTCTACCACAAATTCGTTAATAAGCGTTGACGTCGCTGATGATGTGCGGCAGTGCCGGACGGCGGATTGTACCGCACAAGAGCTGTTTCTATACTCTAGCGCTGCTCACAGCACCTGCCTCGCCCATATGATGAGACGTATGCAGGAACAAGACCACTCACTCGATTCTGAATCAAAACAACAGTGCGTTGTGCGGTGGCAACAAGCTGTCTGTTCCTAATTGGGTTGCCAGGTGTTCGGTTTTGTACCCTACGGTTCGGTATTTCGGCCCGTGTTCAGTGATTGGTAACGAAGTGTGAGTTGTTTTGTCCATTTTGGTTAGTATGAGTGTTTCGGTAGTCCTAAAATTCCAATCATATCATTAATTTATTTACTGAGTTGCAAAAATACTGTAGAATTATACAGGGTGTCCGTCCTATGCGCCGTCAGACGATTTTTTTGTGGTGTTTCGGCAGATATTTGAAGATTCAAATGGTTAAAATGGCTCTGAGCACTATGGGACTTCTAAGGTCATCAGTCCCCTAGAACTTAGAACTACTTAAACCTAACTAACCTAAGGACAGCACACACATCCATGCCCGAGGCAGGGTTCGAACCTGCGACCGTAGCGGTCACGCGGTTCCAGACTGTAGCGTCTTTAACAGCTTGGCCACCCCGGCCGGCTATTTGAAGATTCGTTCGTGCCACGTGCAGCTGCAGTATGCCCAAACAAGTTCTGCTCAGCGTGTCTTTAATGCGTCGTCCATTGTGATGGAAAATGTCGGTTTGTTTTCTCTTAAAAACAAATTTTTTTAAAAAAATGGAATTTTACGTTCCCATTCGACAGAGCGGTCCAAAATCAACCTAGTGCGATATTCGTTTTATCAATATGCACGAAAAGGGACAGCAAAGACTGTGAAAAACCTGAGCAGCGCTTCTGCAAGGTGGCAGCTGCTAGCGCGAACCAGGGCGTCGCCGTCACTGCTCGGGTACTGGTTATTGTAAGCGTTTTACTATCCCTGTAAATACAAACCAGTAAAACGCAGTACATTAATCTGATACCGTTCTGTCGAATGTGCGCGTAAAATTCCGATTTGAAAATCATTTACATTTTAACGGGAAACAAATCGACTCATTCCCTCTACCGTGGGCGTCGCATGAAAGACACGCTGAGCAGAATTTTTTAACAATATTTGTTTCGCGTGACTCCAGTTACATTTCGCGAAAGCGGAATTCCTCATATCTGCCAAAACACTAGAGAAAATTGACCTGGCGAACCATAGAAGAGACGCCTTGTGTAGGATTATGGTCACATTAAAGGGGGATATTAACTTGCATAAAAACGACTGTTTCTTTGGCGCGAAAGCTAACCAAGATATGTTAAAACTAAGTGAGACTAAACCAAATAAATTCAAGAATAAAACTGTCATAGCCCACCAAAGAGCCGAGGATTATAGTAAAAAGTGATCTGACTGCGGAAACTCTCCTTTTAAGATATTCAATTACGTGGATGAAGGAAAGTAATTCCTACATACGAAGAATATGTACAAGCTCAAATGATGTGGGTACTGAGGAAGGCATTGATAGTTTATACGAAGAAATCTGTAAATTAAATAAAACTTTGGAACAGTTACAAAGTCCAGCTTTTATATTCACAAATTTGCTGTCGTGGAAACCAATTTTTATAGGGATAAGAACAGCCTAACAAAATTATCAAAGAGCTAATAGTAGTTTCATGCAGGAATGCCTATGTCGAAACACCACCCAGCCACATGTAACACCCAAGCTTTGACGCTAGAAACAAACTGAATGCCAATTTGGTAAAATAAGAGTTATGCATTCCTTATAATTTGAAGATTTCAAAAAAGTTACAAAAAATTAAAGGTAACAAATATTGTTGAAAGCTGTAACCAGCAATAATAAATACAATTTTAAATGATGATTTAAATAATGTAAACTGCACCCTTACTTATTTTTTATGCTTAGTCACAACGCATTTTGAGAATTTATTCCAATTTTCAAGTGCAGGTGTTCCTTGTTTACATGAATATGTTTAGTGATATTTGCATGTGTGATTTTCTGCCTCTCTTACGTCTTTTCGAAGTTAGGCTGCAATCGGAAAATCGGACAAAATGAAAAACTTTGAATGTTTTTAAATGTTTGTGTCAGAAATGACATTTTTGTTTGACTACTTACAGGTATTAGTCCTCCGGTATTACACACCCACGCAAATCACCATTTTCGATGCTTGTTTACAGAACGTGCTGTAAAGACATTACGACACGTGATATGCGTAGTGCTACATTCTGTATAACGAAGGAGGCACAATAGTCAAACAAAGATACCATTTCTAACATTCTAACAGCGTTTACATATACCCAAAGTTTCGTTTTGTTCTGTCTGTAGTCTACTGTGTCGTCCGAACAAGACACAGCCAGGGCAAAAGCCCCACAGGCGCAAAGACGAGAGCTGGTGTCAGTGCCATAAGGACTCTCCACTTGCGCCAGTTCCACCAGCACCACGGCGGCCCTGAGGATGAAGATATCGAATCCGCCTCGGCCAGTTGCCGGCCGAGTACAATCCGCCAATGACCGGATGACAACGGACTGAAGCCTATTCGGAAGATAGAAGAGCAGCTCTCGCCCACTTGTTTATAGATCATCGTCCAGAGTTGACTTAGACAGGGAACGTCGTTTAGTGAACTCTTCCAGGTGAACAGTTGTTGTAAATTGCATTTGATATGTACTGTGAATATTACCTACGATTATTTGCACCCAGCTATTGAGGGCGTTTATTGTGTAGTGTTGCAGACTTCATTTCCGACAAGTTATAAAGATAAGTAAACCTTTTTAACTCATTTGTGTGACTTTATTACGACGATGAGTCAAATGAAAACTTTAAATATTTTTTAAATTTTATTTATTGTGCAGAAGTGGTACAAAGCTGTGTCACTTTTCAACATAATCTCCCCCACGCTCAATGCAAGTCCTCCAGCGCTTACAAAGTGCATAAATGTTTTAGAAAAATATTCTTTTGGTATTCCGCGCAACCACTAATGCACCGCGTGGCGTACCTCTTCATCAGAACGGAACTTCTTTCCTCCCATTGCGTCTTTGAGTGGTCCAGACACATGGAAATGACTTGGGGCAAGAGCTAGTGAGTATGGTGGATGAGAAAGACACTCAAAATGCAGGTCTGTGACTATTGCAACTGTTGTACGAGCAGTGCGGTGCCTTGCATTGTAATGTTGCAAAAGGACACCTGCTGACAGCAATCCACGTCGCTTTGATTTGATTGCAGGCCGCAGATGATTTTTTTAGGAGATCTGTGTATGATGCGCTGGTGACAGTGGTCCCTCTAGGCATGTAATGCTCCAAAATGACGCCTTTTTCGTCCCAAAAGAATGCCAGCATAACCTTCCCTGCTGATGGTTCCGTTCGAAACTTCTTTCATTTTGGTGATGAGGAATGGCGCCATTCCTTGCTCGCTCTCTTCGTTTCCGGTTGGTGGAAGTGAACCCAGGTTTCGTCCCCAGTAACGATTCTTGCAAGGAAGCCATCACCTTCTCGTTCAAAGCGCCGAAGAGGTTCTTCACAAGCATCAACACGTCGTTCTCTTATTTCAGGAGTCAGCCGTCGTGGCACCCATCTCGCAGACACTTTGTTAAACTGGAGCACATCATGCACAATGTGGTGTGCTGACCCATGACTAATCTATAAACATGCTACAATGTCATTCAGTGTCACTCGGCAGTTTTCCTTCACTATGGCTTCAATTGCTGCAATGTTCTGTGGAGTCACAACTCGTTGTGCCCGACCTGGACGATCAGCATCTTCCACTGAAGTCACACCATTTGCCAACTTCCTACTCCATTCGTAGACTTGCTGCGGTTCTAGGCGCTTCAGTCTGGAACCGCGCGACCGCTACGGTCGCAGGTTCAAATCCTGCCTCAGGCATGGATGTGTGTGATGTCCTTAGGTTAGTTAGGTTTCACCAGTTCTACGTTCTAGGGGACTGATGACCTGAGATGTTAAGTCCCATAGTGCTCAGAGCCATTTGAACCAAAATGCTGCTGTGACGAACATGCATCACCGTACTGAACCTTCATTCGTCGATGAATTTCAAATGTTTCACACTTTCACTACTCAAAAACCGAATAACAGTACGCTGTTCTTCCCTGGTGCAAGTCGCAGGTGTTGCGGCCATCTTTATACTGATACTGATACGGTATGTGTGCATCTGCACTACGCTGCCACCTACAGGCGATTCTGCACGCTGTTTGTAGCACGCTTACCAACTTACAGGATAACTGCGCGAAAATTCGATTTCTTATTACAAATTTAAGGTTTTCATTTGACTCACCCTCGTACTAATTTGTTGGAGTGTTGTAGAAGCTTCGTTCTTCTATATTGTTACGTGACCCTGGGGCACAGACGTGTCATAGTGGCAGGAAGAAATTGTCATAACGGTTCATTGCACTGGAAGCCGTTCCACGAACTCGCAAACTCGGCCTGCCGTAACATCAGCGGCAACTCGGCCTCCACAGCCGTAGAGACGAAGCCTTTACAAAACTGGAGGCGAGAGTTTACAAAACAGTCTAACTTCAAAACAACACTAGAGAGGCATAAAACCACCCACAAAACATTACCGAACATGTTCATGTAAACGAATACACAAATTCACTTGAAGATGAGAATCAGTTCTCGAAACGAGTTGTGCTAAGTATCAAGAAATAAGTAAATGGCGCAGTTTGCATTATTTAAATCATGAATGACACAATTGCGGGCTTTCCTGAATCATTTAGTACGATGAACAAAAATAAAATAATTTTCAATGTTCACCCTCAGGCCTCAACTCAGGAAATCCTTTCGCCAGAAAACGTTCGATGGTTTTATTTGGCAACCCTTGTTCCTAAGGTATCAGCGCACGAACCTAAATTTGGTGTTTTGTTCGCAACTAATTATATTACAATTTTTATTATATCTTCAGGTACATATTACTCTCGATATTGTAAGCTGTAACAGTGTCTAATCCCAGTAATAACAATGGCAATGCTAAACTAGAAAAGCATTACGTTCTTGTTTATCGGACGAAGCAATGTCGAATCGTGCCGGGCGAAACGGATAGCATAAAAAGTTTTACGTTTTTTTTCCTTTAACAGGCAAATATGAGGATGTGATAAAAATGACACGAAGGAAGCTTTAACAAAAGTCCGACTATATGAATTGGCATTCAGGGAAGTGAATGAGAACTATTTATTTCCAAGAAGTACATTATGTGATAGACTTAAAGTCGTACAGGAAGAATTTTGCTAAACAGGTCTTTGAATAGAGATAAGTTGTTAAATCTAGTGTATGAGTACTCTGAGCAACTGAAAATAAAGCACCAGTTTGTTAAGACAGAAATGAAAAGGTAGTAAGGACTTTTACTGCGATTTTATGAAATGCTGATGATAGCTGAATCCACGAGTTTCAAGCCGGTAGCAGGTTTCAGTACGGAACAGGTTGACAGATTATTTGACAAACCAGCTAGCCTGACGTACAAGGTCAAGTTTATAGCCGTTTACGATCCAATCAATTTTTTTCAATAGAAATTAGTTCCTCACATTTTACAATTTTTATCAGGTGGTACCTTCGGACGGAAAAACATTTAAAAAATCAATAAACGCATATTCCTTTGACATCAAGTTTTATGATTCTGTTAAGTATCGTACGATTAGTCCAAAGAATATTCCAACACAATCTTCAGAAAAATAAAATGATTCCGAAAAACGTTACGTGTCCGATACCATTCGACCTTCCTCTACGGAGTCAATAATTTTCGTAAGTTAGCTAATGTTGCATCAATCTGATTGCCTTTATCCACGTCGATGAGAATGTCACATGGGGAGGACACGAGTTGCATTTCGTATGATCGATATTTTAAGGATCCATGCTGGTGTGTACCATTTCTGTTACTCATTGCGGACGTCTGTGAACCTTGCTTTGTTCTCACTAATGGGTGTAGTTACTAGTTCAAGATTTCAACGGTAAATTATGATTAAGAGAGAGCCTGACTCACTTACACATTCCGCACCGAAGGTGGCAGTGTTTCCATCCGGCTCAGGAGGCATTTTAAGTTTTAGTGGTTCCAAATGCTCCTAATACCTATTCCACTCATACCTGCAGTGCTGCGAGAATTAAACTGGTGAGGTGCACCTTTATCTTCCATTGTAAGGGAACAGTGCCAAACTAATCTGTGGCGGTGAAACCTCTCTGCAATGAGGGTTACATTGCCAAAGATGTTGCTGTACAAGTGTCTTGCCAGAGATGGTGTAGCAGGGATGGTCACTTCCATCATGAATTATTCTACTAATGACCTGTCTATCAAGTACTTCGGTCACAATTTTTCTGAAGTTAATTCACAGTTCCTCTATGTCTTCACAAGCAGAGACAAAGGTTTTTCTTGAGATATTATTTCACCTTAATTTACTTTACGAAATATGTGAATCTCGCTATTTATTGTAGTTGTTGAATTGTGTGCTAACGTGTTGAATTCACTTAGTAATTGCGAGACCATTTTACTCTTCGCTCCCCACGACACAGATCACGGAAGGCTTTATAAAGGGGGGGGGGGGGTGGGGGGGGTAAAAGTCTGATGGGCTCAATGTCAGTTTGAAAGGGAGATGGCACCACATAATTATTGGTTATGGAGATGAGGCAGACAGCCCATGTTATATCCTAGCCAGTAATGCCAACCGAGCCCGCTGCCAAAAGGTTGGCAGCATCAAAGTCCGGACGCCGTCCGCATAAGCAGCGCCAGCGATACAGGAAATCGCCGCAAGTCTGCGCGCGCCACCGCTGGCTTGGGGTTCCTTAAGCGCTGGAGTCGCGAGCGCTAGGACAGTTCTGTATTCGCCGCTCAGTGGTATACTCGCCACCGATTTGTGTACTTGCTAGTCAGTTGTGTGTTCATCGCAGCAGAGTTGTTGTTTGTCGTCAGCCGACGCTGACCTAGCCGCTCCGACTCGAACTAGACAGATTTCTGTAGACACGGAGTTCACTACTGTGTTTCTGTATCTTCGTTAATAAAGATAAGTACCGACTTTTATTTAATCAGAGTGTTTGGGTTTTCATCTTTCTGTTCACTGTTCCAGCGGACCGGTCGGCCCGCTATTAAAAGTGTGGCGGTGACTTCGTAAGCCGTTTCTACAGCGAAGTGTTTGTCGCTACGAACGCCGCCACAAAAGCCGACAACTCCCTTAGGAATTGGGTTTGAATGTAAGAATTATCTAAACCGAAATTTCTTAGTGTCTTGTGTGCAGTTCTGGAAGTTGCTGGTTTGACTCGTGGCTGCACCAATGACGTTTCACCATGGTAGTGGACATGGCTATAGTTAACTGTGACATGTGAAGTTAATGGGATTGCTTGGGTAAATTTCAGCCGAAGTTGATATTCATATAACGTACTAAATAGGACAAAAATCTTGTAGGTTTAGAGCGTCCCTAGCTCTGCCAGAAACGAGGGTGGGAATAGGGGAGAAAAAATGTTGTTACCGTAGCTCTTGTAGTATTGGAGAATTTTCAACCAAACTATATTATTTACAATCTGGGAAAATAGACACCCGTAACAGCACTAGGAGTGGTAGTGTAAACGGGATAGGGGTTGCTGGTGAAAACAAGTTTTGTTGATAAGTAGTTTTCAGTGTCGCTAGGTCGATGTTGCGACTGTACCGAACGGCTACTGTTGTTCTAGACAGAAGAACATATGAGCTATCCCGTTGCATCTTTACCTGTCATTACTCGTGTTTGGGCTATGCACGGCTCTGTTTAAAAAGAACAGCTCGATGTAGTCATAGGGTCAAGCCGAGCACGTCTCCTTTCATGCTCCACAGATAATTCGTTGCAGGTAATATCCTGTAGCTGTGACCCTGCAGTCAAATAGTCTATGCATTGGCTAGGATAACGAGTTAAAAAATGAAATGAATAATTTAAGAACATGGGTTCTGTTCTAGCGTTTGTAATTGATATAGACGACAGAGAATTATGTGAATAAATTTCATTCAAGAAAGGACATTTCAAATTAAAAGCAAATGGGCCTACGGCATTCAGCTAAAAAAAATACTCTTATCAAATGTAATAAATTTACACTGATATCATTACAACGATGGTAACAATATCCTCAAATAGTCATCAAAGATATGCGAAAACTAAGTTCAACGCATAATCAAAGTACATGAAATTTTCGCAAGCTCCATACACAGTTCAAGATGAAGATTTTCAAATTAACACCCATGATACAGAGAATAGTAACTGAGACTCTATCCTCAGTTCAATAACACAATTTGAAAAAGTTTGCGCTGTACTCCGGAGCACATACAGACGTCACGAAAAATAAACTTATTTCAGAAGTAAAAGTACGGTAACGGCCGTTTACCACCCAGAATAATTCACATACAATATCGAATACCACTGTTACTACAGGCAGGCCTGACACCTTTCAGAACTGGCGTAAAAGTGCCCAGAATCACTCCCATGAACTCTTCACTCGAAAAGTTCCAGTCTCCACTTGATTCTCGTACTGTTCTGCTGCTTTCTGCTTTTCTATTGGCTGACCGCTGTCCGCATCAAAAAATGCATTGTTCTTACGTTCTACAGACATCATCTGACTCCACTTGACTACATCCCACACCAAAAAATACATCACAACAATATTACACAAATAGTTGTTATGAACATTCGGTCACATTCAGACCATTCACGATAAATATAAATGTAGGTTTTTCCATAAATCTGTAAGTCCGTATTCGTCCACAAGTGCGCCCATGATAAAAGACAACAGATTGTCATTAAATATTGTTTAAACAATTATTTAGGCCAGCTTCTCAGAGTTGTCATTTGGCACTCTCCTAGAAAGATGGTGTCAGCTAACACATGCGACGAACCACTTTTTAAATTTCCATGATTTTTTTTATTGGCAGTTATAATTTATATTTAAATACAGTTACTCGGAAAATAGTAGACTGTTCATTAAACAAAAACTCAAGGATGGCAAAGTATGTGGTATTCATGCTGCACTCATTTGCTGTGTAATTGTTGAGAATACGATTTTCTGACAGAAATAAAAAACGTAAAAAAATTGAAAAATAAAGTAGATACGGATACATAGCTTCCAGAGATGATAGCTATAGTGCAATGCTGTCATCTGAGGTATGATATGTTGGATTCACATGAAGCGTTTAAGAGTTGTCACTTCTGATGTTCATTAGTATATGCTTATTCACTGTGCGATATTAACTTCTGTAGCAGTCCAGAGTCTCTTTCCGGCACACAGTTTTAATCTGGCAATAAGTTTCATTAACGTCTGTAGTTTTGAAGATATTCAAAACACTGTTTTGCACTGGATGAACCTCATGTATATGAGTTCGCCAATGCCTTCGAAATTGCGTTATTACTTGACTATAATTAATGTCTAGTCTCAAAGAGCTTAACCTAGTCATCTTTAAGATTGTCTCACACTCCCCCATTCCTTGGCGTATAGTCTTTCTTCTTAAGTGACCGAACGTCAACAAAATTCCCCATAACGGTGTTTACCCACATCCAGCCATACTATTTGTGGTGTCACCGCCAGACACCACACTTGCTAGGTGGTAGCCTTTAAATCGGCCGCGGTCCGTTAGTATACGTCGGACCCGCGTGTCGCCACTGTCAGTGATTGCAGACCGAGCGCCGCCACACTGCAGGTCTAGAGAGACTTCCTAGCACTCGCCCCAGTTGTACAGCCGACTTTGCTAGCGATGGTTCACTGACAAATTACGCTCTCATTTGCCGAGACGATAGTTAGCGTAGCCTTCAGCTACGTCATTTGCTACTACCTAGCAAGGCGCCATTACCAGTTACTATTGATGCTGTAAAACATGTACCGTCAAGATCGATGTTCACCAATTATGAATTAAAGTTAAGTATTCCACCAGCTACGTACGTTTTTTACTAGTCTCATTCCGTGTCCTGTTCCAGACCTCACGCCAGCCTGCGTGAGCTTAAACGCGTGCCTTTCGGCTTCCTTCTAGTGGATTGGCTGTCTTGCCAGTCCACAACACTATTAGTCATTGTATCTGACTCACATAACCGGAAAGTCATCTAGCCATGCTGATCATGGAGTGCCTGAGCCCTCGGACTGTTAGCGCTCAGCCATACATAAAATAAATTCATCTTACCTTTCACTACTTCACAGCAGCCCAATCACTCGTCTACGTACGCGTAAAGTTACAATGTACAGCGAAAAAATCGACCGTTGATAATCGTTTTTTGAGTATGAACGAATACAGCCAGTGTTTAAACTGGTAATGACAGAATGCAATGTAATAATGTAATCACTAAATAAACAGGTAAATAAAAAATAACTCTCCCGATGGGTGGATTTACCCAAGAATGTGTTGTTCTAATTTGACGGGAAACTGAAAGTAGTAGTATTTTACGTGGTGAATTCGAACTCAGCCAACAAGGGAAACTATTCACGCATATTCTCTTAGCGTTATGGTGCAAGCGACCCGTGATCTACGGCTGCTCAGTTGTAACAGCACAGATATCGATTACATAACTATGTATCGAATTTCATCCTTACGTACCCCTCTGGACCAAAGATCTCAGTTGACGTAGGGTTGCCCCTTCGGTGAACTCTTACACTAGCGGCCAGCTCTTCGTAGGTAAACCTACTCATACTGTTGTGTATCACTGTTAACAAACAGCTGGCACTAACGGAAAAACAAACCAAGACAGAACCGAGCAGTACCAAATGAAAACTTACGGGCGAAGAAAAAAGCTGGCATTAGTGTTGTGAACAAGAAATGTTGTGAGTGAATGGAACAAGTTGAAAGTCCTCTTCTTACGTTAACCTAGAAGTTCAGAAGAGACAGTGACCCTATTTTTATACCTCGAAATATTACACCTTTATATCAAATCTGACCAACATGAAAGTAAACATCTTTACTTAAGAACCGCCAGGCGCATTAAAATAAGGAGGATTAACCACTGTTAACCAAGATAAAACTGAAATTAGAATTCTTACTGTTGACGACATTTATTTACTATGTATGCAAAGAAATTTATGTCGAAGTTGCATTCGAGCAATGCAAATGCTTTTTCCATCTCTGCCACAGTAATATGAAAATATGGTAGCAGAAGTTATCTCAATGTCTTCGCCATAGCTGGCACGTGTGCTGAAGTTCCACAGTGGAACATTCCTAACTTCATAGCCGAGCATTCCGTTTAATAAATCTGCAATCTCCTCTTAAGGCAGACATTCACTTAAACAATGAGTAAAATTAAAATGAATGTGGTACCGTCTTGAGAAATGGTTCTTGATTGAACAAAAAATAGGTACGGCGATAGTGCAACAGCTGATTAAACGAAGACGCGAGGTTCAGAGGATTCAAATGGCTCTGAGCACTATGGGGCTTAACTTCTGAGGTCATCAGTCCCCTAGAACGTAGAACTACTTAAACCTAACTAACCTAAGGACATCACACACACCCATGCCCGAGGCAGGATTCGAACCTGAGACCGTAGCGGTCGCGCGGTTCTAGACTGTAGCGCCTAGAACCGCTCGGCCACCTCAGCCGGCGAAGACGCGAGGTAATAGATAATGAGTTTTTCAAACGTTTCGACTATAGTCAAACGTAATATAATGAACATTGTTTGAATGCAGAACAACATACTTCATGTATAAGTACAATGCAACGGACCTCGTGACTTAACATTCACATCGCATACAGCAGATAAGACAAAATCGCAGGATATTGTTTTCAGTTCTCACTTGGTATCTGGTGTGCCCACCGCTGTAGTGATCCGTTTCAACTAATAAAACCGCAACAGCTGCCAGAGAATAAATCAGATTCTGGCAGCGGTTGCGATTTTATTAGTCGAAATATCGTTAATAATTAATGAAACGCTGCTGTGCGAGCAAAAGAGCGTTGAGATGATTCGCTTGAAACCTCGGGGACGGAATGAAAAATGGAGATTATTCCCAGCGTGTTCACTGACGTTGAAAATGCAACCAAAGGCCTAACATTATCCACATTAAATAGGACTGCGAAATGTATCACTGACCGAGCTTTAATCCTCCCTGATCTGAAAAAAAAGCAAGTAACGCACAATCAAGCAAATGCATGCGCTAATTCGCAAAGCCAGTCACAATCTCGGCATAATCCAGAACAAAATAGAATGAATGTGTCTATTTCACTATCACAGGTGAAAGTGTCTATACGTGGAAGCAAATCAGTACGTAAGTCGTCACGGCAGAAGGAAGAAGAGCAGAGTGCCTTTGTGTGAGTGGGCACTACGCCTCCCAAACAGAATCCTCCACCGAAGCACACCTATTGTCCGGCTCCGGTGAATGGTCACACCAACCGCCACGACAAATCTTAGTGTCTGCTCCTAGAGATGTACTGCTCTGGTAGGCAGATGGTTGACTGTAGACCTTTGACCTTGTCCGTGGAGAACAGAATTACTGTTTGTAATCAAGTTCTCTGTTAAATAAAGGTTTGTTCTTCAATGTATTGGATGTATACCAAACTCTGTCTTCCTCTACAGCTTTTTATTCTCTACAGCTCCCTGAAATAAAGGTGATGAAACTTACCCCTTGATACACATGTTCTGTCATCCTGACCATTCTTGTCAAACTGTTTACATGTTTTCATCACTTAACATTTCCGGGCCGAGATGCCGTGGTCCGTACATAAGAATCTCCCCTGACCTTTCGCCTTCGACTGCGGAAGGCATCCTCCGAGGACAATCGCCGATTGTCCTCGGAGGATGCCTTCCGCAGTCGAAGCCGAAACGTCAGGGGAGAGTCTTATGTACGGACCACGGCATCCCAGCCAGGAAATGTTAAGTGATGACAACACCTGCCGTGAAAGCCTTCATTCTGTGATATTTACATGTTTGTCACCATGCCACTTCCGTGGAGGACCACCTCTTTCTTTATCTTCTTAGTCCACCTAATTTTCAACCTCCTGCCCTAGCAACACATCCCAAACAGTTTGTTCTCTTCTTTTCCTGTTTTCTCACTGTCCATGTTCACTATGATAAATTGATGTGCCCCAAGCATGCACACTCGGGAATTTCTTCTGCAGAGTAAGATCGAAGTTTGATACTAACAGACTGCTTTGGCCAGAAATGTCCTGTTCGCCTGTACTAGTCTGCTTCTCATATCCTCCTTACTTCGCCAGTCTTGTGTTATTTTACATTATTAGGTAACTGAACAGCTTTACTTAGTCTACGTTTTGGACCTGGATTTTGAAGTTAAGTATATTGCTAATCTCGGTTCCTCATGTTCACCGAGGATCCCAATATAACCTTGTAGTTTTTCATGCATATCACCTTGAATTTTAGCCCCATTCCTGAAAGTCTCTTACTTCCGTCATCAATGTATAGCCTGAACAGTAATGTCGAAAGCCTAATCCCTCTCTTACATCCTTTCTAACCCCGGCACTTAGTTCTTGGGCTTCCATTCTTACGTACCCCTCTTGGTTCTTGTATGTGCACGATGTGACAGGTATGAGTACAAATATTTTTATATGTAGTACCTTAATATGCACACTCATTACTGTGCTGGTTGTTTTTTCTCTGTGTGGAACAGCCTTCCCACAAGCAAGTCACCTGATCTTTTCTGCACAGTCGTAACTGCACTAGTAATTGTTCTACACCTGTCAGTATAGACTAACTGTTTTGCGTCCACACGTCCACATTTCAACACCTAATCAGCAGGCTAGGGGAAAAAAAGAATTAATGGCTTGCTTGTGCAACATTTACTTAGAGGTTCAAATGGTTCAAATGGCTCTGAGCACTATGGGACTTAACTGCTGTGGTCATCAGTCCCCTAGAACTTAGGACTACTTAAACCTAACTAACCTAAGGACATCACACACATCCATGCCCGAGGCAGGATTCGAACCTGCGACCGTAGTGGTCAAGCAGTTCCAGACTGTAGCGCCTAGAACCGCTCGGCCACTCTGGCCGGCTACTTAGAGGTCCTTCCCAAACTAAAGACATACTTCTCCTAATAGTTATTATTGTTAATCCTGAAGTGAATTAAATACTGATCAAATGTTGTTAAATTCACTTTCTTCAGTCATCAACAACAAAAGTATCTGCACTTATGCGCGCTACATCCTTCATGTACCTGAGAATTTCGAACATCATGCATATTATTACGATACCAAACTTGTAGGTAGACAAACCCTGTGAACGAGTGCTGTTCTTTCTTAGGTCTTAATTTCATTATGAAGTGAAACATCAGAACTATCTCTCTGGTGCTTTACACTGTTCGAAAGCCAAACCTGTCTTCATCTATCTGATCCTCAGTTATGTTTTCCACTATTCTGTATATTATACTTATCAGCAATTTGGATGCATGTGCCGATGAGCTGATAGTGCGATAGTTCTCGAACTTATTTGTCTTTTCCAGCTTTCGGGTTGTGTGGATGATATTTGGTTGCCAAACCCACCAATGATTTTACATATCCGAAAGGGATGTTTTCCATCCCATCTGCCTTATATGGTGCAACTGTTCTAAACACTGTTAAACTCTGAATCTAATGTTGGACACCCTGTCCCTTCCACATCGCCTCCCAGTTCTTCGTCTATCACGTCATCAGACAGTACCTTCCTCACGTAGAGGCATTCAGTGTACACTTTCCACTTATCACTTGTGTCATCTATTAATGAGCCTTACAAAGAAAAAAAATTTACTCCAAAATTAGTTTACTATTTATTAATTGAAAAGCGCACAATGTGAAAAGAGAAATTAAAATTTACAAATTACAAATGAATAGTTATTCCAGAGCCATTTTTATAATCGAGGTTTTCCTCATTTTGTAGTTTTGAGCGTGCTCTCTCTGTGTTTCTTCCACAAAGCTCCGTTGGGCTGCTGAAATCTCTTGTTTTGGCAGAGTCTTTGGGAAATTCGATGAGTGGTGTAACGCGTTACTAAGTGTCGTAGGTTGTACGAGTAGTTAGCATGTTTCCTCTCGTTCGTCATTATGGCATCTACGGCGTAGAAATGGGGCCAGATGGCTCTGCACTTCTCGGTGAGGGTTTGACGTGCTTTCTCGTAGGGTTTGGTATTTGACAGTCAGTACTGCATTTTGATGTCGTCGATGAAGTAGTTTTCGTGCTTAATACATGTGTCAGCCTTGAGGGTGCTGAATTCCCGATGCCTCGAATCCTTTTCATGTAGCGAGCTTTGACTTTTTCTATAGTTGTCAGGTTGCTTAGGGTGATTTTTTCCCATATGATGCTGATCCCATAGGTAGCTATTGGAGAAATGGCTGTCTTGAACAGTAACATTGCTGTATGTAGCGATATTTATTGAGGCTGTTGGATGTGGTAGGTGGCTTTTATTGCTGCGGCAGCTCTTTCTTTGGCGTGGTTACTGAAGGATGACAACGCGGTTTGCACGGTGACTTAAGATACTTGAATTTTGTACACTACCTCTAAAGGTTTATTGTGGAGGGTCATTGTATTTCTGGGAGTCATCTGTATGGTTTTGCTGTGGTTTATTTGCAATCCATTTCTTTCCGCCCATCATGTGAGCCTGTTGCCCCTTGGAGTTGTTCTGCATTTTCTGAGCCTATTGCCATGTCGTCCGCATAAAGAATAAGTGATGCTGGAATGCCTCTCACTATGTGTGTGACGTCTGCGTGCAAAATGTTGAATAACGTTGGGCTAATTGGATCTTCTAGTAGAACTCCGTTTGTCTCGATTATATTCGTGGATATTGCTATGCTGTCTGATATTTGGTCATTGTTGTATCTGAGGATATTTGAGATTATGATTGCCAACGGGTGGCTCCTACCAGGTGATTGAGTTTTTTGATTAGCGTCGCTCTGTCAGTGAGGTCAAAGGCTTTGCAGTAGTCCCCGAAGACTACAAAGTATTTCTTTCTTGAACGTCTGAGTGTATCTTGTGCCTGCTCCATTAAGTAGCTTACGGCATGTAACGTGCTTCTTCCCTTTCCGGAAGCCGAATTGATTCCCTGGTATTTGTGAATCTATAGTTTTTATGAGTCTGATAAGATTTTCTTGAATATCTTGAAGGATGAATTTTCGCCGGCCGCGGTGGTCTAGTGGTTCTAGGCGCTCAGTCCGGAACCGCGGGACTGCTACGGTCGCAGGTTCGAATCCTGCCTCGGGCATGGATGTGTGTGATGTCCTTAGGTTAGTTAGTTTTAAGTAGTTCTAAGTTCTAGGGAATTGATGACCACAGATGTTAAGTCCCATAGTGCTCAGAGCCATTTGAACCGTTTTTGATGAATTTTCGAGTGCTACACCTTGGTATGAGTTAGGAATGCAGGGGTCTCCTTTCCCTATGAACATCACCTTGATTAATGATGACCTCCATTGCTCTGGTATTTTCCCGGAGTGGATGAATTCGTTGAATAGTTCTATCCAGTAGTCTTGCATGACATGAAGTGATTCCTTCAGGTGTTCGATATAGATGCTATCTGAGCCTAGGGCCTCTCCCTTTTTCGCTGTTGCTATTTTCTGAACTATTTCCTGTATCGTTATGGAGGTGTGATTTGCAGTCGTTGTATCTGGAGTTACTTCAAAAGTTGTTGGCCAATTTTGATGGTGGCTTCCCCACGATTTCATTACTATTTGGGTTTCCTGAGGGCTATGAATGGGTCAGTGAGAGCGCATGTTAGACGCCTCCTGGCGTCGTCTTCAATATATTCTGCCCTCGTCTTCTTGATTAGTGTCTTATATTTCCTTATTTTTTCGGAATATTGGAATAGGTCATTTGGATGATTTGCATCCTTTGCTCGATGTAGTGCAGGCAGGGTTTTTTCCGTTCGTTATAGCAGTCCTTGGTTGCAACTTTCTTCCTTTCCTTTGATTTTGGCAGGTTTGTAGAGTTCTCGTGCATATTTCTGCTGCTTTAGTTAATTCGTGTTGCTGATCTTAACTGTCTTGCTTTGTCTATTTCCTCGGTGTTGTGTCCAGGTTTCTCCGTATCTAATTTCCTAGATATTTTCTTCTTTAGCGGTATGGGCTCTTGTTCTCGGTCACTGATATCTAAGGTTGTTGAGATTGGTAGATGCTTCCTAATCGGAGCAATGACCGAGTTCCATATTGCTTTTTGGTTGAGTGACTTGATGTGTGTTCCTCTGTAGAAGACTAGGTCTCTAGTGCTGGCTCCTTTCGGAGCAATGTAAGTTTCCATCTTGGGATCGTTAATGAGAGAATATCCAGCTTCTTCTAGTGTTTTTATGGTTGGTTTTTCTATCGTAGCGTTAACGTCCTCTGCCAGAATTACCCTATCATCTGTTTTCGTTTGTGATGGCGCTTCTGTAATTCTTTCAATTGTGTCTTTGTTGAGATGTCTGGTTCTGCGTACATGCCGATGACTGAGAGTTGGTTAGTCCTTACGATGATTGTGTTTTCTTATTATTTGTTTAATTGCTCCTATGCTCGGTTTGAGAGAAATTGAGACCGCACCTGCTGGTCTTCCTGCAGTCAGGCGGCCTAATGAATGGATTTCGTTATATTCTTGTATGTTGTGTTCATCTGTTAGGAAAGTTTCTGTCAGTATGATGACGTCTTACCGTTTCTATTGGAAAGATGGGCAGGGCGTTCTTCAAACCTTCGATGTTCCATAGGAGAACACTTGTGAGTTTATTGTAATTCTATCCCTTCAGCGTAGCGTGTCCTCCGAAAACGAAAACTTCTTACGACTGTTCCTACCGGCCAGAACTCTGGCCGCTCTGTATGTCAAATATGCAATAAAACATAGGATATATAATATACCTCATAACTAACAAGCTAAGTACAATTACAGAGGATAAAATAAACCCGATCCTGAACAGGCCTACACACAGAGAAAATGCGGTGTACAACACCGATGACGGGGAAGAAAATTACTTTAATTACCGAAGAGAACCAGAATGGAAACCGATAACTAGAAACACAAATAATCAATCCATCACGGTAACAAGGGTAGCAGAAGACGCCCTGCAAGCTGCAAGCAAAATGGCCTGGCTTTACCCGGGGAAGTTGAAGGGAAGCGCCACGACAGAGAAAGTTACACAGTATTTACAGAGAAATGGAGTTAAAGACATCGTCCAATGTCAAGAGATACACATACTAGGGGGAAAATAGGACTTTCTATCGAATTCCTCAAATTAGTTTACTATACCTATGCATTTAAGAGGGACATTCGTGAAAAATCCACCTACATCCTTCAGAATCTGCTTAGTGTATTCATCTCTTGGTCTCCCCCTACGATTTTTACCCTCCACGCTGCCCTCCAATACTAAATTGGTGATCCCTTGATGCCTCAGAACATGTCCTACCAACCGATCCCTTCTTCTGGTCAAGTTGTGCCACAAACTTCTCTTCTCCCCAATCCTATTCAATACTTCCTCATTAGTTATGTGATCTACCCATCTAATCTTCAGCATTCTTCTGTAGCACCACATTTCGAAAGCTTCTATTCTCTTCTTGTCCAAACTATTTACCGTCCATGTTTCAGTTCCATACATGGCTACACTCCATACAAATACTTTCAGAAATGACTTCCTGACACTTAAATCTATACTCGATGTTAACAAATTTCTCTTCTTCAGAAACGCTTTCCTTGCCATTGCCAGTCTACATTTTATATCCTCTCTATTTCGTCCATCATCAGTCATTTTGCTCCCCAAATAGCAAAACTCCTTTACTACTTTAAGTGTCTCATTTCCTAATCTAATTCCCTCAGTATCACCCGACTTAATTCCACTACATTCCATTATCCTCGTTTTGCTCTTGTTGATGTTCATCTTATATCCTTCCTTCAAGATACCATCCATTCCATTCAACTGTCTCTGACAGAATTACAATGTCATCGGCAAACCTCAAAGTTTTTATTTCTTCTCCATGGATTTTAATACCTACTCCGAAATTTTCTTTTGTTTCCTTTACTGCTTGCTCAATATACAGATTGAATAACATCGGGGAGAGGCTACAACCCTGTCTTACTCCCTTCCCCACCGCTGCTTCCCTTTCATGTCCCTCGACTCTTATAACAGCCATCTGGTTTCTGTACAAATTGTAAATAGCCTTTCGCTCCCTGTATTTTACCCCTGCCACCTTTAGAATTTGAAAGAGAGTATTCCAGTCAACATTGTCAAAAGCTTTCTCTAAGTCTACAAATGCTAGAAACGTAGGTTTGCCTTTCCTTAATCTTTCTTCTAAGGTAAGTCGTAAGGTCAGTATTGCCTCACGTGTTCCAGTATTTCTACGGAATCCAAACTGATCTTCCCCGAGGTTGGCTTCTACTAGTTTTTCCATTCGTCTGTAAAGAATTCGTGTTAGTATTTTGCAGCAGTGGCTTATTATATATATATATATATATATATATATATATATATATATATATATATATATATATATAAATTTTTATGGAATTTAAAATTTTATTTTCAAAATATATGTACCTTCTTCTCAGATACCATTCAAAAGATTTCTACAAAATTCTGTGTCTAATCTCCTTGCATATAGAAAGCCTCACTCATGACGTTTTTTGAATATGTCAAATAAGAGATTTTAATGATTTTTTTAGTGAAGTTCTGTAAATATAATGCAGAAGTTCAAGCACTTTGACCCATAGTTTACACTCAAAACATCAAAATTTACTCTCGAGTCAACATTTATTGACCTTATAGAAATAAATGTACAGAATTTTTAAGTCCTAGCCGTCATAGAGTCTGAGAAAAAGGTACATAAACTTCAAACAACATAATTTTCAGGAAACGCAATTTTAGCTTCAATTTAACTTTTACCTTTCGTCACCTCTTCGAAAGGCTCCAGACCTGTACCCAGGGTCTTTTTTCCATTTAATGCTTCTTTTCTGACTTCTTGTCTTCTTCCTTCTTTTTTAACAGCTCTTCGACTTTTCAACTGCAGAGAGGCGCTCTGAATCTACTTTTCTCAATATCTCTTGTGTGGAATAAAGACCATTCCCTACGTTCCCAACATTAAATACAAAAGCTGCATCATAATCGGACTTATGCGTAAATATCCGTCAGTAGCACATAGGAAAACAAGAATTCCTTCATCATAAACAAAGCAGCTGGTTTGTTAGTGCTTTTAAGATACGGAACAGAGTCACAGGTGATCTATAAAGCCAAAGAGTATATATCACAGCCTTCTTGAAAGGAATCCACAGAATCGTTATTCAACGAGCGATTATTGAAATGTTGCTTCAAAAAGTTGGGATGGAAGGAAGAACAGGTCATGCATTCTGATTATTTTTCAGGTACTTTGGATGCCATTTTATGACTGGAACTTTGGAAACTTATTGTCTATGAGTCTATTAATAAATAAAAAATAAAAATTGAAATTTTCGGTCAACTTCATGGATGGGCACATCCCCCTTAAAGACAGCAGATAACGAAGTATGTTTTCACTCTGTCGGCTGACGGTTGACTTCTTTGTATCTAAAATAAGGTTGTGGTAAATGAGTAATTGGACAACGGCTGGTAATTAGCTGGTGCAGAGGTAATGCAACTGTGATGACCTCACAGTCGGTGGACTGGTTATTTTCGGGAAGTCCTGAAATTTGAAGGTCGCATGTAGGCTTACGTTCCTTTTTTCCCCCTGTGACGAGCAACATTTTTGGAAACCGAGCGTGGAGTTAAATTAAGAATAGTGAACGGAAAGTAAGCTGCCAGTAGGCACGACGGAAAATGTCAACACACTGTGTGTGTGTGTGTGTGTGCATGTGCGTGTGTGTGCGTGTGTGTGTGTGTGTGTGCGTGTGTGTGTGTGTGTGTGCGTGCGTGTGTGTGCATTTGCATGTGTGCATGAGTGTGTGTGTGTGTGTGTGTGTGTGTGTGTGTGTGTGTGCGTGTGTGTGCATTTGCATGTGTGCATGAGTGTGTGTGTGTGTGTGTGTGTGTGTGCGTCTGTAGCATCGCTCCCGCCGGGGGCGGGATGTGCGGCTGTGGCGGTGGTAACGGAGGCGGGCAATCAATGTGGAGCGAAGCAGTCGGAGCGAGTCGAGAGTACACCAGCCATCTAGCTAGGCAGCGCAGCGCGCGGTGGCGCGTGTATGATTACCCGGCCGTGATTGCGCTTCCTAATTACTGCCGCGTGCTTGCTTTGTCGCTAATCTTTCATTCAACAAACAGACGTGCAGGTGGCTGCGGATCGGAAGAGCGCGCCCGGCGGTAATGCCGCTGTCGCCGCCCAGCCGCGCTGACTGTTCGCCGATATTTCCTTCCGCAGCGGGACAGCCCAGTGTCAGGGATGACTGATTAAACCCAGCGTCCAAAGAGAGAGAGTGAGACATGCTATTTCTACTTGCATATCACCAGCGCTACGAACTGCGGTGTTAGGAGCGCTGAATGAACTACTACCAACTGTTAGGTGTTAGGACTCCCCCGCCAGTATCACGCTAACACCGTGTAGCAGTAACTGCAGCCTTGATAATGGCCTGAATTCGGTGAGGAAGACAGTCCATAATAGTCTTTAGGTACGGTACAGCCAGCTGATCCGCAACTACAGGGGATAGGCAAAATAATGTGAACAGTGGTAGTAATGGGATGGTTGTCGGGTGTAAGGTCTGCCAGTTATGCAAAACACCGTTTCTTCCAAGTTCCCAAACATATTTCAGCACCTCTGTGCCATCACCAGCGGGTTTCCGTTTCAATTAATCAGTAATGTGAAAATTTTTACTAAATCATTAAAAAATTATGTGTATATTTAGTTCAGACAACAATTCGTTTCGTTTTGTTAGTACCTTCACCATCGGTTTGCATGGTATTTCAGGACCACTTGTGCATTATTTATTACAGGTAGCTTGCCATCTGCAACCAAACGATGTTGATGAGAAATTTTGATGGGAGTTAACGTATCGTTTTATGCTCTAAACGTAATTTGGTTTGTCACGATATTTCACGCCTATATTCGCTTTTACTTACTTTTTTGTGTGGCAAGCCCCTTTATTCTCAGCGTCATGGTTAGGTGTTGTGAAACACACGTAAACATAACACGTATTTTCACAAAATAAGGTCGTAAGAGCACTTTTCACCATACAAAAACACACTGTAATTGTGGTTGTTGTGTGTCCCAGCCCAGTCAGTTTTCATCTGTTCATCAGTGAGTTTGGCGCCAAATTTGAATTTGGTCTACATTTTATCTTTGTGTGTGTGTGTGTCGACTTTTTAGCTGTTTGTGTTGTCTTTTTTGTAAAGTTCCTATAATGTATTAAATAGTGTGCCCTTGCGGTGTGTAGTGCATCCATTTATAACCTGTTTTCCTTCTGCTGTTGACTTCTGTATGCGGAAGTTTTCCTCAATGGTCAATTTGCTGTGTAGGTTGTGGCTGGGCTTTAGTATTCCTATGTCTATTTCTATTGCAGATGGGTGGTGATTGTGAGCTATTAGGTGGTCAGTAAATGAGTTATGGGAGCTGTTGCTTTTCTGAAGCTCTGAGATTTAATGAATATCTGGTTTTGAAGTTTCTAAATGTCTGTCCTATGTACACTGAGTCGCAGGTGTTGCATTCACTTCATATATTTCTGATCTGTTAAATTTTTCTGTGGGTGTTTATTGTGTGCTGACATTTTTCTGTGTTGTGTCCTCTGAACTGTATCCTGTTTGGAGTCCCTGTCTCTTTAATATGTTGCCTATTCTGTGAACAATCTTGTTATTATAGGTGAGTATGTGCCATTTAGTTTTGTGTGTGTGTTGTTACTCTGTTGTGTCTTGTGTGTGGTCATTCTTTGTGTTTTGTGTTGTTCTGAGTTGGGTGAGGACTTTTGTGTATGTGGTATGTTCATTTTAGTACTGTTTACATATTTTCATTTGATTTGTCTATCATATGAGTATCATATCCATTTTCTATTACTATTTGTTTAGTTGTGTTTAGTTCTTGTCTGTAGTTCTGCTTGTTCGTGGGTGTTCTGTTTAATCTATGGAGCATTAAGGCCCATCATTAAAATCCGAAATGCCCCATCCTACCACCTAGCTCAACACACACACACATTACTAAAAAAAATTGTATATTTTTAATAACAGCAACCTGGAAATCACAAAGGAATTAATCGACAGTCTTAAGGACATACACATACCAGACACAGAAAACCTTGTTTGACTTCACATCAGTGTACACTTATATTCCAATAAATGAAACAACCAACATCATCACACAAAGATTAAAACAACAATGAAACACACAGGACACACATCAGTGAAATAACTACCATACTCAAGCCCATAAAACCACAAAATTATTTTATATTCCATAAAGAAATTTTGTTCTCAACAGGAAGGAAATGGAATCACCAATTAGTGGCCTCCTACCTAACATATATATGAAAAACCTGGAGAACACGATCTTCAGACGCATAATAAAAACAAAAGTCCACAAAGCTATATACTGGTACCGTTATGCCGATGACGTAATATGCCTGATTGATGAACCACATACGCACATAGAACAGCTACACAATGAAAATCAACTTACACCCAAAAAGAATTTCACATTAGAAACAGAAACTAAGAACACACAACATTTTTTAGATTTCACCATACATAAAACAAACAAGACACACAACTCCACAATATTCAGGAAATCAACATCCACAAGCACCATCATTCACAACATATCGAACTACCTGTTGACCCATAAGCAAGCAAACTTCAGATTCGTGCACCGCATATTAAACATAACTCCAATGAACAAACAGAACTACACACAAGAACTAAACACAGTAAAACAAATGCCAGTACAAAATGCTTATAATACCCATATGGTAGACAATTTAAATAGAAAAATATGTAAACAGATCAAAAATTAACATACCACATACACACACTTCTTCACCCAACACAGAACAACACATAACACAAACAATGACTACACACAAGACAATACTGAGCAACAGCACACACAAAAAACGAAATGGCACATACTCACCTACAATAAGAAGATTGTTTACAGAATAGGCAACATATTAAAGAAACAGGGACTCCAAATAGGATACTGGATAGAGAACACAACACGGAAAAATATCAGAACACAAGATACCCCCACAGATAAATTTAACAGATCAGGAATATATGAAGTCACATGCAACACTTGCCATTCAGTTTATATAAGACAGACATGCAGAAACCAGATATTCATAACATCTCAGAGCTTTAAATAGCAACATCTCCCATAGCACATTTGCTGACCACTTAGTAGCCCACAATCAGCACCGAACTACAATACAAACAGGCTTAAGAATATTAAAACCCATCCACAGCCTACACAGCAGAACGAAAACAGTTCATAAATGAATACACTGCACACCACAAGGGCACACTATTTAACACATTAAAGGTGTTGTGACTTGGCAAGACAGCCAAGCCACTAGGAGAGGAAGCCGAAAGGCACGCGTTTAAGCTCACGCAGGCTGGCGTGAGGTCTGGAACAGTTAAGGGAATTTATAGTAGCAAAGAACATAAGTAACTACTGGAATACTTAACTTTAATTCATAATTGGTGAACATCGGTCTGACGGTACATGCATCACAAGATAAATAGCAAATGATAATGGCGCCTTGCTAGGTCGTAGCAAATGACGTAGCTGACGGCTATGCTAACTATCGTCTCGGCAAATGAGAGCGTAATTTGTCAGTGAACCATCGCTAGCAAAGTCGGCTGTACAACTGGGGCGAGTGTTAGGAAGTCTTTCTAGACCTGCCGTGTGGCGGCGCTCGGTCTGCAATCACTGACAGTGGCGACACGCGGGTCCGACGTATACTAGCGGACCGCGGCCGATTTAAAGGCTACCACCTAGCAAGTGTGGTGCCTGGCGGTGACACCACAAAAGGAACTTTACGAAAAAGACAACAAAAACAGCTAAAACGTCTACACACACACACACACACACACACACACACACACACACACACACACACTCACTCACTCACTCACTCACACACACACAAAGATAAAATGTAAACCAAATTCAAATTTAGAGCCAAATTCACTGAGGAACAGATGAACACTGGCTGGAGTGGGACACACAACAAACTTAATTACAGTGTGTTTTGTTGAAGTGAAAAGTGATCTTACGACCTTAACGAATTTAACATTACCAAACCCTTGTGGGTGGTATTGGATCACAGACTCCAGAACAGATTTCCGCCTCCCTCGTCACTATATGAGTTACAAGAGGTTTTGATCGAGGAGTGTCAAAACATTCCACTGGGGACTGTACAATCATTTATGCCAGTATTCCAAGAAGAATCGCAGCCGTATTACGGGCAAATGAGGGTCCAACCCCTTATTAGTAAAGAATTCCCAAGTAAGTAAAGGTGCTCACATAGTTTTGCCCCTGTATATCACATGGTGCTAAGAAAATGCAGCGATGTTGTTTGTCTTGTTTCACTACCTTTTCCGAACAGTCACACGTATTTGCTATGCAGCTCAGATCGGGTGAGGGGGATGAGTGAACGTTCGTCTGTCAGGAGCGTATGCGTGCAGTCCTGTCAACACGGTTCTCGTACTGGTAGAGTCTATTACATACTCATCATAATCATGCAGAAGGAAGTTCATCATCTGGTCACCGAGAATGCTGAGATAAATATCGTGTTTCATGTTTATGGCAACCTGAATGACATTGTGCAGGAAAGACCTTTAAAACATGACAGAATCTCCTCAGACATCAATTGCATGTTCCACACACTGCGGCTTAATCGCTTTGTAACGCATCAACTACGTTATGTAGTAACGCAGATACGAGGCGCATTTGAAAAGTATGGTCCGATTAGGTGCGAAATGGAAACCACTGTGAAAATCCGATGGAACTCCGCACAGGTGTGTTGGGCAGTGTCCTTAGTGTACCTGCTGATCGCTTCACATCTCTCTTTTCAGTTCAGAACGCAAAGTGATCACGTAGAAGTACCTAAAACAAAAGCTGTTACTCACTATACCACTGTAATGAACTTAGTGGCATATTTATATATTGTTTTAAAATTTTGACAATATCTGTTATGTACTCAGGTGTAAAATGTTTTAATCTTGGTTTTAATGTTTTGACTAGAGCGATGTCGCTCAAATTTCCTTTGAACCACATGTAATGTAACAGTTTCTTCTGAAGAAGGCGTTGAAAACTAGTTAAAGCATTTTAAATTATATTTGCAACCGGTTAGCTGGAAATTTTGTGACGTTGTGATTGTATAAGTATTATTTCTGTTAAGCAAGATCTGTTCAGAACTATTTATTTTAATTTTGACCTAAAGAGTGTAATAAAGGACAATACCTAATTGGTCTGATTTTTCTCATTTCATATCTTCTGATTCATACATCTACTGTGACTCAAGAGCACGGAAGCATATGTCCAGCGCAGGAGGCACCAACTAAGGTGATGGCGGGCTCGAAACGTTTGTGTTGCCAGTGGGCTGCTTGGGAGACAGGTCACGCAGACGAAAGCTCGACAAAAATGTTCATTTCTGTGGGAACGTAGTACTTTCGGAGTATGATCACTTTCAGGATATTGCTCCGTGTGACCAAAACAGCACTTGAGAAGTGACAGGTAATTCTGCAAATATTACAAGTACAAACTTGTACGAGTGGGAAGTGATTCTGAATGTGTATCTAAGTGTCATTTACAACGATGATGATTATTGTAACGACGAAAGGACCGCGTTCTCAAATTATTATGCTGTCTCAGCATAATGGATAAGTGATTTCGAGCATGACTTGGAGCTTGCAAAATTTCTGATGGTTGTGTCTTCAAGGTTTAACAACGCAGATGATGGAAGTACTGAATCCATATCGTTTAGCCTGTTTATTATGCGCAGATTAGCAAGATTATCGTCTAGTATCATTACTGAAAGACGTGTGTGGCAGTGCAAAATTGATTAAGGCAAGCGAAAGTTCCTTTACATATTGTTTTTTGGTTTTGTAACTACACTGAATAGCCAAAGAAACTGGTACACCTTCCTAATATCGTGTAGGGTCACCGCGAGCATGCAGAAGTGTCACAACACGACGTGGCATGGAGTCGACTAATAATCTCAAGTACTGCTGGGGGGAATTGGCACCATGAATCCTGCAGAGTTGTCCATAAATTCGTAAGAGTACGAGGGGTGGAGATCTCTTCTGAACAGCACTTCGCAAGGCATCTCAGATCTGCTCAGTAATGTTCATGTCTGGGGAGTTTGGTGGCCAGCGGAAGTGTTTAAATTCAGAAGTGTGTTGCTAGAGCCTCTCAGTAGCAATTCTGGTCGTGTGGGGCGTCGCTGTGTCCTTCTGGAATTGCCGAAATCCGTCGGAATGCACAATGGGCATGAATGGATGCAGGTGATAGGACAGAATGCTTACGTACGTGTCACCTGTCTGAGTCGTATCTAAATCTATCAGTGGTCCCACGTAACTCCAACTGCACGCGCCCCACACCATTACAGAGCCTTCACCAGCTTCGACAGTCCCCTGCTGACATGCATACCCGTACATGTAAATCCGCTTCATACAACTTGAAACGAGACCCGTCCGACCAGGCAACGAGTTCCCAGTCATCAAAAGTGCAATGTCTGTGTTAACGGGCCTAGGCGAGGCGTATACCTTTCTGTCATGCAATCATTAAGGGTATACTAATGAGTCGCGAAAGCTCCTATCGATAATGTTTCGCTGAATGTTTCGCATACTGACACTTGGTGATGGCCCAACATCGAAAACTGCAACAATTTGCGGAACGGTTGCACTTCTGGTACGTTGAACGATTCTCTTCAGTCGTCGTTGGTCCCGTTCTTGCAGGATATTTTTCTGACCGGAGCTATGTCGATATCTGTTGTTTTTCCGATTCCTGGTATTCACGGTATACTTGCGAAATGGGAGATGGTCGTGCAGGAGAATCCCCGCTTCATCGCTACCTCGGAGATGCTGTGGCCCATTGCTCGTACCATTGTAGCAGCAGTAACCGATCTAACAACTGCACCAGGCACTTTTATTACATAGGAGTTGCCGACAGTAGCGCCGTTTTCTGCCTGTTTACACCTCTCTATATTTGAATATGTGGGCCTATACCAGTTTCTTTGGCGCTTCAGTGTATGTTAAACTACCAAGTTCTTGAGACAGACTTTTCGAGTTCTAGAAATGTCTGCTGGGAGTAAAGATTCCCTTTTTAGTGTGTATGTGGTTTCTGAGGGTATCATATATAACAAGACTGATGGGAATACCATACAAGGCAAACAAGGAAAGACGTTCACCTGATACCGCTGCCTTTCGTGAGCTCTCGTCTTAAACAATAGATGCCAAACACAACTGTAACTATCAATCCCTTGCTATTATTGTTGTGTCTAGACAAGACAGTCTAGACACAAGGCGAAGGTAACCGAAATGCACGCGTACACACACACCGGCTGGCGTGAGTTCTAAAACAGGATACGTGATGAATGCTATAAGGAAAAGTACGTAGCTGATGTTATACTTAACTTTAATTCATCCTTGTGGTACATCGCTCTTGACAATACAAATAAGATTCTCAGATATGGTTAATGGCGCCTTGCTAGGTCGTAGCCATGGACTTAGCTGAAGGCTATTCTAACTTTCTCTCGGCAAATGAGAGAAAGGCTTCGTCAGTGTAGTCGCTAGCAAAGTCGTCGTACAACTGGGGCGAGTGCTAGTCCGTCTCTCTAGACCTGCCGTGTGGTGGCGCTCGGTCTGCAATTACTGACAGTGGCGACACGCGGGTCCGACATGTACTAATGGACCGCGGCCGATTTAAAGCTACCACCTAGCAAGTGTGGTGTCTGGCGGTGACACCACAATTATAACTGCTGTTTAATAGAGGACAAAGTGCCTCTCGTTGCTGCTGGTAATCCTTTCGGGTATAAGGTCGTGGTCCACGAAACTTATCTGTTCCTAACGTTTCGTCCATAACGTCTTCAGAGGCATTGTTCCTCTGTTGTCCTGCCGACTGACCGTTTCGTGGACCACGACCCTATACCCTATACACCGAAAGGTTTACCAGCAGCAATGTCATCCGGTCGTGAAGTCCTTCATTTTATCATCGGAAAGCTCTACGTGGAGAATTTATCAAAATAAGATGCCTGGCATTTTAACTTAAGAGGAGAGTACATTTACTTTGTACTTTAGTATTTTTGTGACGTTGTAAGGACTCGTCTTTTAAAGTTGAAAAGGACCTTCCGGACAGCCTGGGTTCATCGGATTTATAATTATACAGAAGCACCACTACTTCGAGGAAGGATACGTTATACAAGACGAGAGATGAATTCTGTTGTCTTTAACTTACTGAAACTGCATTTATTTCTTCCTAGGAAGTTACAGATCTATGGAACAAAACAGATTATCTTACGTTGAGATCTATGGAATCTGTGATAGAAACAATTACTAGTAGACATGAGAAGAAGTTCGAAAAGTTGCAAACTTACGTAGAGAGTACAAATAGTACAGTGATATCTTATATTGTTATTAACAAGTTAACGAGTGTATTACCTGAAGACTAGATTTCCGTCCTTGAAAAAGGAAGAAACTGCCCTATAACTACTATGAAAGCACAAGTTGAGGACATTATCGCGAACGTAGAAGCAGTTTTATGTACTCTCCCCAAGGAAACTGAAAATGCTATCCGGACTGAAACCGCCAGATTAAAGTGTCACTCTAAACCTTTGGAAAGTAATTTAACGAGAGGTGGAACAAAGGCTCTTAGTGATTTAATTGCAGATGAAGAGATAGTGATTCTTCCTGCTGACGAAGGAAATGCAACTGGCCTTATGAATAAAGAGGATTATTGAAGCAAAATTTTGAATCTTTTAACGTCAGGACGGTACACAAAACTTACGAAAAACTCTATAGCCGATGTCCTTTAAGACCCATTGTTAGCACTATCCGTTCTCCCACTATGAACAAGAAAGATATCTGGCAAGTCATTTACAGCCATGTATTTGGAAAACACTGATATGTAAAAGACGTGAGTCATTTTATAGAGAAAATTGAAGGACTAATTCTCACTCCCGAAGATATCCTTGTCAGTTTCGACATAGTGTCTTTATTCACAATGATTCCAGTGAACGAAGTTGTGATATTTAAAACTGATGTTTGTCCTGAAGATTTGTCTGTTCTTTTCAAATAATGCCTTACTGATAGTCACTTCCAGTGAGATGATGAATTTAATGAACAACTTGATGGTGTAGCAATGTGTAAGCAATTATGTCCTACTATAACTGATTTCTGTATGGAGAAATTCGAAAAGTCAGCTTTAGAAAACGCAAATAAGAATCCATCGCCCTGGTATAGGTTTCTGGATGACAAATTTGTGATCTGACTACATAGTAAAAAGGCCTTGGACGAATTCTTTCGTTTTCTAAATAATATAAATCTCAGAATCCAGTTCACCATGAAAACAGAAAATGGCAAAAAAAGATGTTTCAATGATGAGACAGACAGATGGAAGTTAAAACATAAGGTTTTTCGAAAAGTAACGCACACGGATAGATATTTACACAAGAACTCTATACACCAGCCATAACAAGAAAGAGGTGTCATTATAAGTATTGCTGATACAGCCGAAAGAATTCGTACACCCGAATATCTGGACGTTGAATTAAAACGTCTAAAGCAGGCTTTCGAGAAAAATAGCAATTCGGGGAAGGAAGTAAACAGAATTCTACGACCAAATAACCGAAGCCCGAAGGGCGAGCATAAAGAACAACGGTGGACGAATACTCTTTCTCTTTCTTTTCTTAACAGAGTAACATATCATATCGGAAATCTTTTATAGACCCACTACATCAGACAGGTTTTTAGACCAACAAAGAAAATAGGCCAAGCATCCCGATCTGTGAAGGATAAACGCCCTCCTCTGTCAGCCTGCGGCATATATCACATGCCAACATTTCGTGTACGTGTGGTAAAGTTTGTATTGGATCACCAAGATAAGCGTGAATGGAAGGTTAAAGAAACACAAAAGTCATTGCGGACTAGGGAAAACAGACAAATTGGCTGTAGCACAGCATGCTCTTCAGCCTAGTAATGACGAAGTGAAGTTTTCTGAAACAAAATTTTTTCTGCGACGACGAACTGTTATGCACGTTGTGTGGAACTATGTAAACATTGGGATAATTTTAATAGGAAAGAAGAGATTGTGAAACTTAGCGACGTATGGACAGTAGTTCTGCAGAATCGCTAAAGAGTTTTTTTTCTATCTTTGACCATCGACAGTTAAATTTTATTTCTGGCAAGGAAAATCTCTGCTAATCACTTGTAACTCCGGCCACGTCCCTTTCCCTACATTATATATGCCGCCCTCAGACGTCCGACCCGTCAGTCAGCAAGACTCGACGGAGTAGCAACACCTCTGAAGATGTAAGCTCAGTTCTGGACGAAACGTTAGGAACAGAAGAGTTTCGCGCACCATGACTTTATACTCCGAAAGATGTACCAGCAGTAATGTCATGTGGTAGTGAAAGCCTTCATACTATAAAAGCACCTCTCAATTACATTTGAAGTTAACTGCAGTTCTGATATCTTTATTCGTGGCTAACCAATCCTTTTTCCCAGGCCAACGCAATTTAATTATGACGGAGATAAGTGCAGAGTGTATCTACGAGCAGCGATTAGCAGGGCTATCCTTGAGGGCTATCTTCAACGAGATGGTGAAATGTCGGACTTTGCGGTGCTGGCGGAATTTCACAAATGTGAGATTGCCGTTGGCATACTGCTGCTGTTGTAATTGAAGAGAATGGCACATATGCACTCAACTAACTGGTCACTGCCGTCCAATCGACATGATTCAAACACGTTTAGGTTCAAGCTTTGAAATTAAAATTCGTATTTTACGAGTTACCGACATAGTTGTAATTGATTAACACATTTTATAATCCTCCACTGAGCCTGGTTATCAATAAGCACGATAATTCATAAGCAAGTCCTCTCCAGATTTATTTTACACCCTTGCAAGTAAGTTAGACTTCAAAATCAATTTTTGCGTAGTATTATAAAGTCAATTTTCATTAACACTGGCAGTCAGAGATCCTGTGCCTGTGTTAACTTTCGTTCGATTTGATGAAAAAATGACAATCGCTGCACTGCTGTGCATAATGTAGCGATCGAAAATTAAGTTCTTACATTTTCAATTTTTAATTAGTTCCTGGTCACTGAAACTTCCTTTCTTACTTCCCTGAATACACTAAAAAATTAATTATCAGTTCTTTTTAAAAATAAAACTTCTCCCTCCCACAAAGGTAATTACTTTCTGAAAAGATGGAAGTTAGTTATGAAGTTAAAGTATTAAATACCTCCATACTATATGTTTAAATAATTAAACACGAGCTAACACAACACAGATAACGTGAGGCAATACAAGCTGAGACAAAGTGAGAAAATGAGAGCGAGACACTAGCCTCTCGAATATTTCTAGACTTAACGAAAACAAAAATCGACTTCTTACGCCTAGAAGTTCTTAGTAAGTTACTTATTCTTTTGAAATAGTTATTCTTTACTCATCGAAATTATACAAAATTATTTAAAATCATGATTTATGCCGTATGGGAGTGGCTTCACTATACACTATAGACACGTTGGAAAGTCCATGTTCACACAGCAACAAATCGAGAGACTTCAATCACAATATCGTTAACCGCGCATCCAAACACGGCCGCTCCTGTCGGCCCTAGAGCCATCTTACTGATTTTATGCAACTAGCTAGCACATACACATGAATTCCCTCCTATGAAGCACGTCAGTGTTGAAGCATCACATAACCACTTGGAGTAGCTTTTACATCAGCTACAACTCTTGAAAGCAAATAGTGTCCTTTCTTGTTGGGTGACTTATTTAATCCCTTATGCTTATTTTCAGTTAATCAATGTTAATCGAGTCATTACACGTAGTCGTCTGACGAATCGTTATCGGTGGCACCATTGTGAAATATCTTCATGAAATGTGTCAGTGACAGGTATGGAAGAGGAAGGAATATTACAGTTTAACGTCCCGTTGATGTGTAGTCATTGGGGATGGGGGAACAGCAGACAAGGGTAGGGAAGGAAATCGACCGTAAGTATCCTGGCATTTGTCTTGAGCAATGAACTGAAATTACTGAATATTTGAAGTCTGGATAACTAGAAGGGGATTCTGCAACAATTTTACTCGCTTAGCTGTAAGTATTCGTACTTCCTGATACACACAACTGGTTTTTACATAAATACGCATGCAAATCAATATTAACTGAGTGATTACTGATAAAGGTTTCTAGGTGAATCACAAGAATAAATTGAACCTAGCCATATCGATTTATAAAACGAGGTATTTCAGTAAAACTCAAGAACAACATAAATAAGAATAATGTGCGCATTATTATAGCTCAGAAATTTGCTTCGCTAGCATACGATATGAAACCGTACTGCAGTATTCACCATGAAGATGGCATGCAGTAAACGTGAAATTCTCGTGAAGTGAGGTCGATGTGTGAATGTGCAAATGATAAGCACATCAGAGCGACAGCAGATACACTACTGGCCACTAAAATTGGTACACCAAGGAGAAATGCAGATGATAAACGGGAATTCATTGGACAAATATATTATACTAGAAGTGACACGTGATTACATTTTCACGCAATTTGGGTGCATAGATCCTGAGAAATCAGTACCCAGAACAACCACCTCTGGCCGTGAAAACGGCCTTGACACGCCTGGGCATTGAGTCAAACAGAGCTTGGATGGCGCATACAGGTACAGCTGCCCATGCAGCTTCAACACCATACCACAGTTCATCAAGAGTAGTGACTGGCGTATTGTGACGAGCCACTTGCTCGGCCACCATTGACCAGACGTTTTCAATTGGTGTTAGATCTGGAGAATGTGCTGGCCAGGGCAGCAGTCGAACATTTTCTGTATCCAGAAAGGCCCGTACAGGACCTGCAACATGCGGCCGTGCATTATCCTGCTGAAATGTAGGGTTTCGAAGGGATCGAATGAAGCCCGCATCTCGTGGTCGTGCGGTAGCGTTCTCGCTTCCCACGCCCGGGTTCCCGGGTTCGATTCCCGGCGGGGTCAGGGATTTTCTCTGCCTCGTGATGGCTGGGTGTTGTGTGCTGTCGTTAGGTTTAAGTAGTTCTAAGTTCTAGGGGACTTATGACCATAGCTGTTAAGTCCCATAGTGCCCAGAGCCATTTGAACCATTTTTTGGATCGAATGAAGGGTAGAGCCACGGGTCTTAACACATCTGAAATGTAACGTCAATGCGAACAAGACCGAGACGTGTAACCAGTCGCACCCCATACCAACACGCCGTGTGATACGCCAATATGGCGATGCCGAATACACGCTTCCAGTGTGCGTTCACCGCGATGTCGCCAAACACGGATGCGATCGTCATGATGCTGTAAACAGAACCTGAATTCATCAGATAAAAATGACGTTTTGCCATTCGTGCACCCACGTTCGTCGTTGAGTACACCATCGCAGGCGCTCCTGTCTGTGATGCAGCGTCAAGAGTAACCGCAGCCATGGTCTCCGAGCAGATAGTCCATGCTGCTGCAAACGTCGTCGAACTGTTCGCGCAGATGGTTGTTGTCTTGTAAACGTCCCGATCTGTTGACTCAGGGATCGAGACGTGGCTGCACGATCCGTTACAGCCATGCGGATAAGATGTCTGTCATCTCGACTGCTAGTGATACGAGGCCGTTGCGATCCAGCATGGCGTTCCGTATTACCCTCCTGAATCCACCGATTCCATATTCTCCTAACAGTCGTTGGATCTCGACCAACACGAGCTGCAATGTTACGATACGATAAACCGCAATCGCGATAGGCTACAATCCGACCTTTATCAAAGTCGGAAACGTGAAGGTACGCATTTCTCCTCCGTACACGAGGCATCACAACAACGTTTCACCAGGCAACTGCTGTTTGTGTATGACAAATCTGTTGGAAACTTTCCTCACGTCAGCACGTTGTAGGTGTCGCCACCGGCGCGAACCTTGTGTGAATGCTCTGAAAAGCTAATCATTTGCATAGCATAGCATCTTCTTATTGTCGGTTAAATTTCGCGTCTGTACCACGTCATCTTCGTGGTGTGGCAATTTTAATGGCCAGTAGTGTAGTACGACGGGTGTTCAATAGGTACTACCACACAAGTTTTTCTGAAGGCAGGTTGGTTTTATTCAGGATTCCACTATGCCATATTATTCCCGACCTTTTTGGCTACAAAAAGGTATTTGCAACATAATCTCCGTTCAATGTGATGGCTTTATGCCACCTTACTGGGAGGGCTTCTATGCCTGCATGGTACCACTCTACCGATAGGCGTCGGAACCAACTCCTTGCTGCACGAATAACTTCCCCATTATGTACATATTACTTCCCTCAAAGTGCTTCCTACATTGGACCACACTGATGTAAATTGAAAGGTGAGAGGGCTGTAGGGTGGATGAAGAAGAGCAGTCCAATGAAGTTTTGTGAGCTCCTCTCGGGTGCCCATACTAGTATGAGGCCTTGCGTGGTGTTGGAGAAGGAGAACTTCGTTTGTATTTTTGTGGCTACGGACACGCTCAAGTAGTAAAGTCGTCTCCTGAGGGCAGCACAGTACATTTTCGAATTAACCGTTGCATCATGAGGGAGGAAATCAAGGAGAATAGCTCCTTCATAGTCCGAGGAGACCGTCGCCACGACTATACTGCCTGAGGATGCGGCTTTGAACGCTGTTTTCGGAGGAGAGGTGGTGTAGCGCCACTCCATGGAGTACCATTTGGGGTTCCTGTTCGAAGTGACGAACGCATGTGACGATGTTGGAGAAAAAATTGCCGTGATAAGTCTCGTAACTCTCAAGAAATTCACCACAGATGGTCCTTAGTTGCTCTTTACGGTCTTCTGTTAGACGGCGAGTAACCTAGCTGGCACACACCTTTCAGCATCCCAACTGGCGGACGATTATGTCAGCACTACCAACAGAGACGTTCATTTGTGTAGCTAAGTGTCCGATGGTGATACGCCAACCATCTAGAAGGAGAGTGTCTGCACGTTCCAACATTGCAGGAGTCACAGCTGTGTGCGGCCAGCCGTCATGCTGGAGATCGGACAGATTTGCGGGATCCTGTTGCCATGGTCACAGACGCTTCGCTCAATGACTTAACATTCATTTGTTCGCTGTCACAACTCTGTAGCCACTATGCAAGCTCCTATGAATAACTGCGATGCTCTGGTTTTCCGCCAAAAGAAACAGCTCTGTTCGGAAAGCACTTCCATTACAGTCGCCATTTTGGAGGTTACGTACAGCGCCGCCGCCTATCAGAACTTATTGGAACTATGGGAGCTGAAGCTGCAATATTCCACGTGTCCCATTACAGATTCAAAAAATGTTCAAATGTGTGTGAAATCTTATGGGACTTAACTGCTAAGGTCATCAGTCCCTAAGCTTACACACTACTAGACCTAAATTATCCTAAGGACAAACACACACACCCATGCCCGAGGGAGGACTCGAACCTCCGCCGGGACCAGCCGCACAGTCCATGACTGTAGCGCCTTAGACCGCTCGGCTAATCCCTCGCGGCCATTACAGATTCAAATCATTTCAAGCCAAGTCGGCCGAGAAAAGAAATGTGTTGTACTACTAAGGCAACTCTAAAGATCGTGTTATGATTTGTGTAATGCACAAGGACAGTAAGTAAAATTGACTTATTTACTGTCCTCCCTGGTGCTGCAACTTTAAAGGCGAGCATTGTAGTTCAACATCAAATTTCTTTCCATAAGCGCTAGCTAGACACCATGTGCACTCATCGACTTGTCTGCTCCTTGGCTGCCAGCATTGTGAATATAAATAGCTCGCATTGTTAACAGGATTACTGGTTCGCAGGTGCGCTGCTGTTGTGGAATAACCTGCTTGCAGAGCACTAACAGGAGTACAGAAACATTTAAATTAAAGACATAGACAAGGCAATAAATTAATGCTTTTGTGAATATGGTATGTGCAGAATGCGAATCTTGTCCTTCCAGAACGTGCCCCGCAGCGCCTTAACCCCTGTGCCATCTTGCACGGTATTTACGTTAGGAATAGTCCCTGCACTGTACGATACTGCAAAGGAAAAAAAGAATAAACGTTTACAAAAAATTACAAATTCAGTGAGCACCTTTCTCAAAAAATTTACTGCCATGAAGATTAGTAACTGTAATCACAATCACTGTTGTGAAAAACATTATTCGTGTCGTCAATAGGACACGGACTGTATCGAAGACCTTACAGCATATCCAGTATAACCAAATCCCTACCGCTGATAGCGGCCCATCCTGAGAGGATTTACCAAAATGAATCTTTCACTCGATTGTTAAGTGTGTATTGTTTGGAAAGTTCTCGGTACAGAAAAAATACATGCCAGACCGGGACTCGAACCAGGAAGCATCCTTTTCTCTTGCAAAGGAGTAAAAGTGTAGCTCACGACTCTGTCACAGCTTCATTACCACCACTCTCCTACATTCCAAACTTCACAGATGCTCATCGCCATGTCTAGCCGGACTTGCAATACTTTGGCTGTGAGTACACTATTTCTCCGCAGTATTCTTTGTCGAGGATAAGAGTTCAAACGTAATAATCACAGACAAATGAATGGATCATCTCTAAAACAAGTCAGCTATGAGAGGAATTCAAAAAGTATGTTACAGATTACTGTGACAGGCCATGTAACATTTATCAGGTGCCGCATTATACTGAAAAGTTACATGGATACATTATACTATCTTTAAAATCATTAACAACGTGTTTGTAAACAGTGGACGGAACAATCTATCAGTCATTCAATTCATTCACGACAGAATTCCGCTCCTTGTTCACTAAGACATTCGAGAACCTCTGTAGGAACATATTCATCGTTGGAATATCCCATTCTGCCCACACGTTCTTTCAGGTTTGCGAAAAAAATAGTAATCGCTTGGTGCAAGATTTGAAATTCCCTATCAAAATGGTTCAAATGGCTCTGAACACTATGGGACTTAACTTCTAAGATCATCAGTCCCCTAGAACTTAGATCCACTTAAACCTAACTAACCTAAGGACATCATACACATCCATGCCCGAGGCAGGATTCGAACCTGCGACCTTAGCGGGCAAGCGGTTCCAGACTGTAGCGCCTAGAACCGCTCAGCCACCACGGCCGGCAAATTCCCGATTATTATTACCAATGTTTGTAGGTACTTGGTCAAATTGTTGAAACCATTTCACTACAGCTGGACGCAACATTTCATCTGCCCCATATATCGATAGAATTTCAGAATGTATCAGTGTGTAATTTATACCTTATGCCCACAAGAATCTTACAGATCCGTTTACTTCAATTTTGGGGTACTGATACACGGCAGACTATTTCCAGACTACTGTGTCTCATGTACCAAATATAGTTAGATTTTTAATATTTACTATCTGAACTTACTACCTGTCGCTTGGTAAAATACTTAGCGACTGAAATGAATAACATCAGTGATTTTAAGTAGAAGCTGTATCGTATCTTTCTCTTACCAGTGGAGGTTCTCCACGTAGTTTTCTTAGTATGTGAGTGGGTGTGCGCACATTTTCCACGCCACATTTTCCGAAGGGTTTGTTCCCTTGTCTCCCCCTCCTCCTCCTCATCACTGCCGCGCAGTAAAGGTTCTGAGTGTTTCCGCTGGTTTACTTAACATAGGACCAGAATCTATTTGGATTTTCCGCCACGTTTCTAGAGAGACTTTCTTTGTGGAAACTATTATATGCATCTCGCATTGAAATCCGCAGCAAATTTGGAGCCTCAGTAAAGCTTCGCCAATCTTGGAGATTTTGCGTACGTCTAAATTATACGTGCTTTTTTCGGTGCTCCTGCAGCAGCTTTCTGTTGTGTTTTGTGTACCATGGGGGATCAGTTCCGTCTCTTATTAATTTATTTGGTATGAATCTCTCGAGTGCTGTTGATACTATTGCTTTGAACTTAAGCCACATATGGTCGTCACTTACACAGTGTGGAAGGATTGGAGACTGTCTCTTAGAAAGACGTCAACCGAAATTTTAGGTGCTTTTAGAAATATATATATTTCGCGTTTAGTTTTGGTGAATTTCTTTGTTACGGAATTCAGCCGCGCTCGACTGTGAGTTCAGTAATCCCTGTATCCGTCGTGATGCTAAGGATTACTTGTGGCTAAGAGGCCAAGTGTGTTTTCGTAACTATTTACAATTTGAATGGTCTCGTGAACTAATTGTTCAAAATAATTTTAAAAAAGCATTTAGAACAATTACGGAAGTTGTTTTCTATCTACCATAGCGTCTGAAAATGTATTTTTGTCAACATACGGAAGGTAGATTGGAGTCATTGCCAACTATAATTGTATGAGTTGCGTACCTATTTGTGACGAGACTCAAGTTTTCTTTGAACTGTTCAGCAACTGTTTCATCTGAGACCAGGGGTCGCTAAAAGGAGCCAGTTATTAATTTATTCCGGTTGTCGAACATAGCCTCTGCCCATACTAAGTCACAGGAACTATCTGCTTCAATGTCGCTTGTGAGCTGAAACACACATTACATTATTTTTCCTTAAGTTGTGCTTCTTGTTTCTGTAGTAGTGCAGATCATTACAATTACGGCTTTTTCCTCCAAAACATAGGATGCTTTCTCTGTGACCCTGTAAATACCGGAGCTAAACAATGTAGAACAACAACATACGTTACAAGCATAGCATTCTGAATTACTTCTTTTCCTTGTTTCTAACATATTAAAATTGTACGTCGACTTAAGATGACATGTCAATCATAGATGTTCTTATCTCTGTTTAGTGAACGTATTTTCAGTCATGTTTTGAACATTGTCCCGCTACACTTTGTTAACTAATGTTTCGACGCAAGGGATATCGGATTTTAGAGAGTAAATTAATATGGAGTATGTCGTTCTTCATTTCAAACATTAACATTCACATTTCTTCTTTCCTTATTGTCTTTTGGGCATGCAGTTGTAGTAATTAAAGTAGGCACAAATGCAGTGATCAAAAAGAAATGATTAGCGTACATTCGAATTCTCTTTACATCGTTACTTTCTTGTTGCTACCATGCCAATGGACTGTTTCTATCGCAATCAGTAAGCGTGAAAGATGAACCTTGCTGTTGGTGGGGAGGCTTGCGTGCCTCAGCGACACAGATAGCCATACCGTGGGTTCAACCACATCTGAGGGGTATCTGTTGAGAGGACAGAAAAACGTGTGGTTCCTGAAGAGGGGCAGCAGCCTTTTCAGTAGTTGCAGGGGCAACAGTGTGGATGATTGACTGATCTGGCCTTGTAACAATAACCTAAACGGCCTTGCTGTGCTGGTACTGCGAACGGCTGAAAGCAAGGGGAAACAACAGCCGTAATTTTTCCCGAGGGCATGCAGCTTTACTGTATGATTAAATGATGATGGCGTCCTCTTGGGTAAAATATTCCGGAGGTAAAATAGTCCCCCATTCGGATCTCCGGGCGGGGAATACTCAAGAGGATGTCGTTATCTGGAGAAAGAAAACTGGCGTTCTGCGGATCGGAGCGTGGAATGTCAGATCACTTAATCAGGCAGGTAGGTTAGAAAATTTAAAAAGGGAAATGGATAGGTTAAAGTTAGATATAGTGGGAATTAGTGAAGTTCGGTGGCAGGAGGAACAAGACTTCTGGTCAGGTGGCTACAGGGTTATAAACACAAAATCAAATAGGGGTAATGCAGAAGTAGGTTTAATAATGAATAGGAAAATAGGATTGCGGGTAAGCTACTACAAACAGCACAGCGAACGCGTTGTTGTGGCCAAGATAGATACGAAGCCCACACCTACTACAGTAGTACAAGTTTATATGCCAACTAGCTCTGCAGATGAAGAAATTGAAGAAATGTATGATGAAATAAAAGAAATTATTCAGATAGTGAAGGGAGACGAAAATTTAATAGTCATGGGTGACTGGAATTCGAGTGTAGGAAAAGGGAGAGAAGGATACGTAGTAGGTGAATATGGTTTGGGGCTAAGAAATGAAAGAGGAAGCCGCCTGGTAGAATTTTGCACAGAGCACAACATAATCATAGCTAACACTTGGTTTAAGAATCATGAAAGAAGGTTGTATACATGGAAGAACCCTGGAGATACTAAAAGGTATCAGATAGATTATACAATGGTAAGACAGAGATTTAGGAACCAGGTTTTAAATTGTAAGACATTTACAGGGGCAGATGTAGACTCTGACCACAATCTATTGGTTATGACCTGTAGATTAAAACTGAGGAAACTGCAAAAAGGTGGGAATTTAAGGAGATGGGACCTGGATAAACTGAAAGAACCAGAGGTTGTACAGAGTTTCAGGGAGAGCATAAGGGAACAATTGACAGGAATGGGACCGAGCGAGGTGGCGCAGTGGTTAGCACACTGGACTCGCATTCGGGAGGACGACGGTTCAATCCCGTCTCCGGCCATCCTGATTTAGGTTTTCCGTGATTTCCCTGAATCGCTTCAGGCAAATGCCGGGATGGTTCCTTTGAAAGGGCACGGCCGATTTCCTTCCCCATCCTTCCCTCACCCGAGCTTGCGCTCCGTCTCTAATGACCTCGTTGTCGACGGGACGTTAAACACTAACATCCCCCTTGACAGGAATGGAAGAAAGAAATACAGTAGAAGAAGAATGAGTAGCTCTGAGGGATGAAGTAGTGAAGGCAGCAGAGGATGAAGTAGATAAAAAGACGAGGGCTAGAGGAAATCCTTGGGTAACAGAAGAAATATTGAATTTAATTGATAGAAGGAGAAAATATAAAAATGCAGTAAATGAAGCAGGCAAAAAGGAATACAGACGTCTCAAAAATGAGATCGACAGGAAGTGCAAAATGGCTAAGCAGGGATGGCTAGAGGACAAATGTACGGATGTAGAGGCTTATCTCACTAGGGGTAAGATAGATACTGCCTACAGGAAAATTAAAGAGACCTTTGGAGAAAAGAGAACCACTTGTATGAACATCAAGAGCTCAGATGGAAACCCAGGTCTAAGCAAAGAAGGGAAAGCAGAAAGGTGAAAGGAGTATATAGAGGGTCTATACAAGGGCGATGTACTTGAGGACGATATTATGGAAATGGGAGAGGATGTAGATGAAGATGAAATGGGATATATGATACTGCGTGAAGAGTTTGACAGAGCACTGAAAGACTTGAGTTCGAACAAGGCCCGCGGAGTAGGCAACATTCCATTGGAAATACTGACGTCCTTGGGAGAGCAAGTCCTGTCAAAACCCTACCATCTGGTGAGCAAGATGTATGAAACAGGCGAAATACCCTCAGACTTCAAGAAGAATATAATAATTACAATCCCAAAGAAAGCAGGTGCTGACAGATGTGAAAATTACCGAACAATCAGTTTAATAAGCCACAGCTGCAAAATACTAACACGAATTCTTAGAAATGTTGGAACACGTGAGGCAATACTGACCTTACGACTTATCTTAGAAGAAAGATTAAGGAAAGGCAAACCTACGTTTCTAGCATTTGTAGGCTTAGAGAAAGCTTTTGACAATGTTGACTGGAATACTCTCTTTCAAATTCTAAAGGTGGCAAGGGTAAAATACAGGGAGCGAAAGGCTATTTACAATTTGTACAGAAACCAGATGGCAGTTATAAGAGTCGAGGGACATTAAAGTGAAGCAGTGGTTGGGAAGGGAGTAAGACAGGGTTTTAGCCTCTCCCCAATGTTATTCAATCTGTATATTGAGCAAGCAGTAAAGTAAACAAAAGAAAAATTCGGAGTAGGTATTGAAATCCATGGAGAAGAAATAAAAACTTTGAGGTTCGCCGATGACATTGTAATTCTGTCAGAGACAGCAAAGGACTTGGAAGAGCAGTTGAATGGAATGGACAGTGTCTTGAAAGGAGGATATAAGGTGAACATCAACAAAAGCAAAACGAGGATTATGGAATGTAGTCGAATTAAGTCAGGTGATGCTGAGGCAATTAGATTAGGAAATGAGACACTTAAAGTAGTAAAGGAGTTTTGCTATTTGGGGAGCAAAATAATTGATGATGGTCGAAGTAGAGAGGATATAAAATGTAGACTGGCAATGGCAAGGAAAGCGTTTCTGAAGAAGAGAAATTTGTTAACATCGAGTATAGATTTAAGTGTCAGGAAGTCATTTCTGAAAGTATTTGTATGGAGTGTAGCCATGTATGGAAGTGAAACATGGACGATAAATAGTTTGGACAAGAAGAGAATAGAAGCTTTCAAAATGTGGTGCTACAGAAGACGATTAGATGGGTAGATCACATAACTAATGAGGAAGTATTGAATAGGTTTGGGGAGAAGAGAAGTTTGTGGCACAACTTGACCAGAAGAAGGGATCGGTTGGTAGGACATGTTCTGAGTCATCAATGGATCACCAATTTAGTATTGGAGGGTAGCGTGGAGGGTAAAAATCGTAGAGGGAGACCAAGAGATGAATACACTAAGCAGATTCAGAAGGATGTAGGTTGCAATAGGTACTGCGAGATGAAGAAGCTTGAGCAGGATAGAGTAGCATGGAGAGCTGCACCAAACCAGTCTCAGGACTGAAGACCACAATAACAACAACAACAACAACCAGCGTGAAAGGAAGCTACCCTATAGACAGAGAGATCTATATTTATACTTGGCAGAACTAATTACATACTGACATAATCGTCGGTATTGCTATCGTTTCCCAAAAGTTATTAATATTCCGATTTCGGAAAGAAGTTCTGTTTTTCCCCAACATGTCGAAGAAGAGGGTCCCTCACATACTGGTTGTATCGAGTAAGATGTGGAGACGGCGGTTGGAAAGCGGACGAGGAAGGGCGTACGAGGAAGGGCGTCCCTTACCTGAGGGTCGCTACTCAAGCTACCTGGTGGAGGGGCAAGTGTGGCAAATGTACGGCGTGGCAAATGTCCGGCATTAATCTGAGTGTGTGTTGAGCCAAACGAGACAGGCCAGGACAGTGACCCATTGCTGTTGGTGACTCCCTTGCGACCTTCGGGTCTGCCTGTTCATAGGACAGCACAAGCCGCTGAGACCGCTAGAGGCAGGTAAGGAATACAAACTCTACCGTTGTCAGGGCTACCGATGGCCTGGTGCCTTCCTGTCCCTTTCGCATAACGTTTTCTGCAACATGGGTCCAAGACTGCATTTTTAGAAATAGCTTACGTGGAATGATGAATATCTGCACTTGTGGAGAGTCACAGTTTTCACAGGCAGTGAGATCCTGGAAGAACAAACTTCAATGAAACAATTTTTTGCATCGAGAAGTCACCTTCCAGAAATGCTACGTGAGGGGCGGTTAGTGGTAAATAGATCTTTTCTTGCCATGAGAAGCGCCTGGCCTAGTTTGTGAACAGAAATTCCTTTGTCTCTGCAGAGAGCTGACTTTCTGTCGCCACTTTGCGTGAGGTGGATAACCACTAGCCTACAAAATAGTGAAAGGCCTAATCATTGAATGATCTAAACATACAGGGTGATTTAGCTGCCACTACCTATAGGTTTAATCAACCCACAACGCCTTAAAAATCAAGAATAAAGTTTTCACATTCTCTCGCCCGCTACTTGCTAACTGTCAGTCCTACAGAAAAAGGACCTTTTTGTAGGACATTTAACGTAGTTAAATTTTGGACAGGTATACGCTTTCACTAGGCGCCTTAAATTTGGAATTATTCAGGAAAAACGAAGAAAAGTGACCTTCAATCGGATTTTTTTTCAATAACTCGAAAACCCTGGTCTCCAGCGAAAACGTATCTCAGTACAAAATTTAACTGTATCAAATTTCATACAAAAATGTACCGTTTATTTCTTCAGTAGAACTAATAATTAGCGCTTAGCGACTAGAGAATATGAAAATCTAGTGCGTGGTTTTTGAAGGCACCGCAGGTAGCATAAAACCCATAGGTATCTGGATAAGGGAAGACACGACGCCAGTTTTCGATAAGCACAAACTTGGAGGTGATCTCTTTGGTTAAGACATCGTGCTGGCTGTGAAGCAGGAGAATAGATCAGTACTGTTTCAGAGGAAACGTCTCAGCCTGAAAGATGGGGGCAATCACAGAGGGTGAGATTATTGATAGGTGGGAGTTCCAACGTTAGGCGTGTTCTGGGACCTCTTAGACACAAGAAGGGGAAGAAAGCCAATGTGCAATCCTTGTGCATACCGAGAGGCGTCATGCCAGTCGTGTGACGGGTCTTTCTGGATGCCATAAAGAGCACAGGGTGCAGCCAACAACATGTGGTGGCTCACGTCAGTACCAATGATGTGTGTCACTTTGGATCGGAAGAGATTCTCGTTGGTTTAGAGCGGCTAACACAAATGGTAAAAGCTGCCAGTCTTGCTTGGGATATGAAAGCAGAGTTGACTATTTGCAGTATAGTCGACAGGACTCATTACGGGCCTCTTATACAGAGTCGAATGGAGGATCTGAATCAGAGGCTCAGACGGTTCTGCGAACATACAGTTTGCAGATTCTTCGACTTGCGCCATGGGGTGGTTGGGTTTCGGGTTCCGCTGAATAGATCAGGAGTCCATTATACGCAGTAGGCGGTTACACGAGTAGCAGCGGCTGTCTGGCGTGGACTGGACGGTTTTTTAGGTTAGAGGGCCTCGGGAAAACACAAAAAGGGTTTCAGTCACAAAGAGTGCAGGTCGAACACGGGAAGAACGTAGATACAGGAACCATCGGCGTAACAGTGGTAAATTATCGTTAGCTATGTTGGGAAAGTACCAGAGCTCCAAACGCTAACAGAAAACACTGATGCTCAAATCGTATTAGGCACTGAAAGCTGGCTAAAGCCGAAGATAGGCTCAGCCGAATTTTTGCGAGGAACCTAACAGTGTTCCGAAAGGATAGGCTAAACACGAGTGGTGGTGGCGTGTTTGTTGCTGTTAGAAGTAGTTTATCTCGTCGCGAAATAGAATTCCTACGAGTCAGTATGGGCAGTGGTCATTGTTGGCAACCGGAATGAAATAAAAATTGGATCCTTTTACCGACCTCCCAACTCACATGATACAATTGCTGAAAGGTTCAAAGAAAATTTGAGTTTGATCTCAAACACCTACCCGACTCCCACAACTATAGTTGATGGTTACTTTATTTTACCCTCGATATGTTAGCGAAAATACATGTTTAATTCCGGAGGTACGCATGAAACATCATCCAAAATTGTGATAAACGCATCCTCTGAAAATTATTTCTAGCATTTAGTTCATGACCCCACGCAAATAGTAAACGATTGTGAAAACACACTTGACCTCTTAGAAGCAAATTATCTTGAGTTAATAAAGAGCACAAAAACCGATACAGGGATTAGTAAACACAGGGTTGTTATAGCGAGATTGAAAATTGTAATCCCCAAATCCTCCAAAAATAAACGATAAATAAACCTATTCAAAAAAGCAGATACTAGAGACAATCTCCACTCCTTCCAAATTAATAATATAAGTGTAGACCAGATGTGGCTTGAATTCAAAAAAATAGTATCGGCAGCAACTGAGAGATTTATACAAAGTTAATTAACAAACGACGGATCTGATCACCAAAGGTACACAAAACGGGTCAGAAAACTGTTGCAGAAACAATGAAAAAAATATGCCAAATTTAAACATATGCAAAATCTCCAAGATAGGCGAACTTTTACAGAAGCGCGAAATTTAGTACGGACTTCAATACGACATGCTTATAACAGTTTCCACAACGAAGCTTTGTCTCGAAACCTGGCAGAAAATCTAGAGAAGTTCTGGTCGTATGTGAAGCATGTTAGCGGCAAGAGACAATCAATGCCTTCTATACGTGATAGCAATGCAGATACTATTGAATACAGTGCTGCCAAAGCAGAATTAATAAACACAGCCTTCCGAAACACATTCACAAAAGTAAGTATTCCAGAATTCGAATCAATAACAGCTGCCAACATGAGTAACGTAGAAGTACATATGATCGGAGTAGTGGAGCAACTTAAATTACTTAATAAAAGCAAGTCTTCTGGCCCATAGTCTATACCAACTTGGTTCCTTTCAGAATATGCTGATGCAATAGCTCCATGCTTAACAATCGCATACAACCGGTCGCTCGACGAAAGATCCGTTCCTAAGGACTGGTATGTTGCACAGATCACACCAATTTTAAGAAAGGTAGTAGGAGTAATCCACCAAATTACAGGTCCATATTATTAACGACGTTATGCAGCAGAATTTTGGAACATATATTGTGTTCGAATGTTACGAATTACTCCGAAGAAAACGGCCTATTGACACACAGTCAACACGGATTTAGGAAACATCGCCCTTGTGAAACACAACTAGCTCTTTACTCGCATGAAGCGTTGAGTGCTATTGACAAGGGATCTCAAATTGATTCCATATTTCTTGATTTACGGGAGGCTTTTGGCACAGCACCGCACAAGCGGACTGTAGTGAAATTGCATGCTTATTAACTATCGTCTCATTTATGCGACTGGACTCTTGATTTTCTGTCAGAGGGGTCACAATCCGTAGAAATTGACGGAAAGACATCGAGTAAAACAGAAATGATTTCTGCTGTTCCTCGAGGTAGTGCTATAGGCCCTTTGCTTTTCCTTGTCTATATAGACGAATTGGGAGACAATCTGAGCAGCCGTCTTAGGTTGTTTGCAGATGACGCTGTAGTTTCTCGCCTAGTAAAGTCACCAGAAGATCAAAACAAATTGCAGAACGATTTAGGAAAAAAAATCTGTATGGTTCGAAAATTGGAAATTGGCCCTAAATAACGAAAAGAGTGAGGTCATCCACATGAGTGGTAAAAGGAATCTCTTAAACTTCGTTACACGATAAATCAGTCAAATGTAAAAAACATAAGTTCAATTAAACACCTAAGAATTACAATTACGAGCAACTTAAATTGGGACACGTAGGAAATGTTATGGGGAAGGCTAGCCAAAGACTGCGCTTTATTAGCAGGACACTTAGAAAATGTAACATGTCTGCTAAGCAGACTGCCTACGCTACGCTTGTCCGTCCCCTTTTAGAATACTGCTGCGCGGTGTGGAATCCTTACCACATAGATTGATAGAGGGCATCGAAAAAGTTCAAAGAAGGGCAGTACGTTTTGTATTGTTGCAAAATAGGGGAGAGGGTGTCACTGAAATGATACATGATTTGGGCTGGACATCATTAAAACTAAGGCGTTTTTCGTTGCGGAGGTGTCTTCTCACGAAATTCTAATCAACAACTTTGTCTTCCGAATGCGAAAATACACTCCTGGAAATGGAAAAAAGAACACATTGACACCGGTGTGTCAGACCCACCATACTTGCTCCGGACACTGCGAGAGGGCTGTACAAGCAATGATCACACGCACGGCACAGCGGACACACCAGGAACCGCGGTGTTGGCCGTCGAATGGAGCTAGCTGCGCAGCATTTGTGCACCGCCGCCGTCAGTGACAGCCAGTTTGCCGTGGCATACGGAGCTCCATCGCAGTCTTTAACACTGGTAGCATGCCGCGACAGCGTGGACGTGAACCGTATGTGCAGTTAACGGACTTTGAGCGAGGGCGTATAGTGGGCATGCGGGAGGCCGGGTGGACGTACCGCCGAATTGCTCAACACGTGGGGCGTGAGGTCTCCACAGTACATCGATGTTGTCGCCAGTGGTCGGCGGAAGGTGCACGTGCCCGTCGACCTGGGACCGGACCGCTGCGACGCACGGATGCACGCCAAGACCGTAGGATCCTACGCAGTGCCGTAGGGGACCGCACCGCCACTTCCCAGCAAATTAGGGACACTGTTGCTCCTGGGGTATCGGCGAGGACCATTCGCAACCGTCTCCATGAAGCTGGGCTACGGTCCCGCACACCGTTAGGCCGTCTTCCGCTCACGCCCCAACATCGTGCTGCCCGCCTCCAGTGGTGTCGCGACAGGCGTGAATGGAGGGACGAATGGAGACGTGTCGTCTTCAGCGATGAGAGTCGCTTCTGCCTTGGTGCCAATGATGGTCGTATGCGTGTTTGGCGCCGTGCAGGTGAGCGCCACAATCAGGACTGCATACGACCGAGGCACACAGGGCCAACACCCGGCATCATGGTGTGGGGAGCGATCTCCTACACTGGCCGTACACCACTGGTGATCGTCGAGGGGACACTGAATAGTGCACGGTACATCCAAACCGTCATCGAACCCATCGTTCTACCATTCCTAGACCGGCAAGGGAACTTGCTGTTCCAACAGGACAATGCACGTCCGCATGTATCCCGTGCCACCCAACGTGCTCTAGAAGGTGTAAGTCAACTACCCTGGCCAGCAAGATCTCCGGATCTGTTCCCCATTGAGCATGTTTGGGACTGGATGAAGCGTCGTCTCACGCGGTCTGCACGTTCAGCACGAACGCTGGTCCAACTGAGGCGCCAGGTGGAAATGGCATGGCAAGCCGTTCCACAGGACTACATCCAGCATCTCTACGATCGTCTCCATGGGAGAATAGCAGCCTGCATTGCTGCGAAAGGTGGATATACACTGTACTAGTGCCGACATTGTGCATGCTCTGTTGCCTGTGTCTATGTGCCTGTGGTTCTGTCAGTGTGATCATGTGATGTATCTGACCCCAGGAATGTGTCAATAAAGTTTCCCCTTCCTGAGACAATGAATTCACGGTGTTCTTATTTCAATTTCCAGGAGTGTATGTTTTTGACACTGACACACATAGGGAAAAACGATCACCATGACAAAATAAGGGAAATCAGAGCTCTTACGGAAAGATATATGTGTTCGTTCTTTCCGCGCTCTACACGAGATTGGAGTAATAGAGAATTACGAACGTAGTTCGGTGAACCCTCCGCCAGGCAGTTACATTGATCTGCTGAGTATCCATGTAGATGTAGATGTACGGTTTTGAAATTGCAATCCGGGTGTGTAACGGTTGGTTGATGTGAAAAAATTTCACATGGATCGAAGATTGCTGACTTACTAACAAGTATGTCATTGGCGTTTTCATTGGCACACGAAAATTGTGCAGATTTTCAGAGTGGAGAACGAACTCACTTCTCGGCAGCGAAAACTTTTGTTCGATGTACAGTGTAGAACACGACAGTACCAGGAGCATTAGAGCGCACCTTGGGCTGTAACTCGGTGAAGGAGACCCGGTCAAGACATAGAAAAGAACACTTGAAATAAAGTGACAGCGTCTGGAGATTCACGACAGAGCTGTTTGCCGCAAATTACGGCATCCACTGCGCTTCACGGATATGAGGGCTGACCGTGGTGAGAGATTGCAGCTTAAGCGAACAGGACAGAAGAATTAACGTGTGTCTGTAGGTACAGTGTTAGCATTAGCCCCACCTTTAGATTTCTGTATTAGTGTGAGTAGCTGAAAGCTCATTACAATCAAAAATGCTGGTAGCATGTGTAGTTCTTTTATGTTTCTGGCAGACTGAGGCAATTACTGGGTGAGCAACGTGGAATTATCTTCCCATAATTAAATGGTTCAAATGAGGATACCACACACATCCATGCCCGAGGCAGGATTCATGGTTCATATGGCTCTGAGCACTATGGGACTTAACTTCTGAGGTCATCAGTCCCCTAGAACTTAGAACTACTTAAACCTGTCTAACAAACACATCCATGCCCGAGGCAGGATTCGAACCTGCGACCGTAGCGGTCGTCCGGTTCCAGACTGTAGCGCCCAGAACCGCTCGGCCACCACGGCCGGTTCCCGTAATTAAAGCATAGCTTACGGTCTTGTGTTATTCACCCAAATTATCCAGTCTTCGCTGTGGAATTCACCCAACAGGTTTGCATCGTACCATGTTAACAACTGATAATTTCCTTATTTTTTGGCTGTAATGGAACTGATCTTGTAATAATCTGAAACTTCCTGGCAGATTAAAACTGTGTGCCGGACCGAGACTCGAATTCGGGACCTTTGCCTTTTGCGGGCAAGTGCTCTACCATCTGAACCACGCAAGCACGACTCACGTCCACTCCTGACAGCCTTACTTCTGCCAGTACCTCGTCTCCTAACTTCCAAACTTTACAGAAGCTCTCCTGCGAACCTTGCAGAACTAGCACTCCTGAAACAAAGGATATTGCGGAGACATGGCTTGGCCACAGCCTGGGGGGTGTTTCCTGAATGAGATTTTCACTCTGCAGCGGAGTGTGCGCTGATATGAAACTTCCTAGCAGATTAAAATTGTGTGCCAGAGCAAGACTCGAACTCGAGACACAGTTTTAATCTGCCAGGAAGTTTCATATCAGCGCACACTCCGCTGCAGAGTGAAAAATCTCATTCTGTAATAATTTTTTATTCATGTATATCAGCAGGGAAATTTGTAATGAACAGGGATTAATCTGGACCACTTCTTCACTACGTAGATGAAAACTCTGTCATCTTATGTGTTACAGCATTCATGTCTCGTGTTTTCTAGGACCGCCCCTGTACTGTTAATTATTCATTGCATGACACCTTTCTCATCAACTGCACATGAGACTATGTGTCATGGTACGACTATCGGCCAGTCCAATCGATATTTCTGACATCCACGTGTGTACGATAAAGGCTAAGCAGTAACCTCACAGCATGTTTCCAGTTGTGGCACTGTTTCACTCTCACACTGTGGAGCACCTGTCGCTCTTCCCGCAGCTTAACTGTATCAGCAAAAAACCGAGGACATGAACTCTCTTCTGCCAATGTATCTCTCTTACAACACTAGAGTCTTACTGTGGATGAGGTGTGTAACTTACTTTCTCAAGTCCCTGTCTACAATACAGGACAGAACTTGAGAGAGAAGGTTCTGAGGAAGTACGTATGGAACACTATGTTGTGTGGAAATAAACTACAGACCGTTGAACACAGGAAAAGTGGGAAATTGAGAAGTTGCGGTGATACTAAAGGATGCTAAAAACCAGGGTTTTCTGCAGACTAGGTGAGGAAGCGAATGTGGAAAATTCTACCTATAAAACCGGATAAGGTGTTGTAGTTGTTGTTGTTGTGGTTTTCAGTCCTGAGACTCGTTTGATGGAGATCTCCATGCTACTCTATTCCGTGCAAGCTTCTTCATCTCCCAGTACCTACTGCAACCCACATCCTTCTGAATCTGCTTAGTGTATTCATCTCTTGGTCTCCCTCTACGATTTCTACCGTCCACGCTGCCCTCCAATACTAATTTGGTGATCCCTTGATGCCTCAGAACATTTCCTACCAACCGATCCCATCTTCCAGTCAAGTTGTGCCACGAACTTCTCTTCTTCCCAATCCTATTCAATACCTCCTCATTAGTTATGTGATCAACCCATCTAATCGTCAGCATTCTTCTGTAGCACCACATTTCGAAAGCTTCTATTCTCTTCTTGTCCAAACTATTTATCGTCCGTGTTTCACTTCCATACATGGCTACACTCCATACAAATACTTTTGGAAACGACTACCTGACACTTAAATATATACTCGATGTTAACAAATTTCTCTTCTTCAGAAACGCTTTCCTTGCCATTGCCTGTCTACATTTTATATCCTCTCTACTTCGACCATCATCAGTTACTTTGCTCCCCAAATGGCAAAACTCGTTTACCACTTTAAGAGTCTCATTTCCTAATCTAATTCCCTCAGCATCACCCGACTTATTTCGACTACATTCTATTATCCTCGTTTTGCTTTTGTTGATGTTTATCTTAAATCCTCCTTTCAAGACACTATCCATTCCATTCAGTTGTTCTTCCAAGTCCATTGGTGTCTCCGACAAGAATTACAATGTCATCGGCGAACCTCAAAGTTTTTATTTCTTCTCCATGGATACTAATACCTACTGCGAAATTTTGTTTTGTTTCCTTCACTGTTTGCTCTGTTTTGTTTCCTTCACTGCTTGCTCTATATAGAATATGAATAACATCGGGGCGAGGCTACAACCCTGTCTCACTCCCTTCCCGATCACTGTTTCCCTTTAATGTCCCTCGACTCTTATAACTGCCATCTCGACTCTGTACAAATTGTAGATAGCCTTTCGCCTTTTACCCCTGCCACCTTTATAATTTGAAACAGAGTATTCCAGTCAACATAGTCAAAAGCTTTCTCTAAGGCTACAAATGCTAGAAACGAAGGTTTCCCTATCCTTAATCTAGCTTCTAAGATAAGTCGTAGGGTCAGTATTGCCTCACGTGTTCCAATATATCTACGGAATCCAAACTGATCTTCCCCGAGGTCGGCTTCTACTAGTTTTTCCATTCGTCTGTAAAGTATTCGCGTTAGTATTTTCAGCCGTGACTTATTAAACTGATAGTTCGGTGATTTTCACATCTGTCAACCCAAGCTTTTTTTGGGATTGTAATTATTATATTCTTCTTGAAGTCTGAGGGTACTTCCCCTGTCTCATACATGTTGCTTACCATATGGTGGGGTTTTGTGAAGACTGGCTCTCCCAAGGCTGTCTGTAGTTCTAATGGACTGTTGTCTACTCCTGGAGCCTTGTTTCAACTCAGGTCTTTCAGTGCTCTGTCAAAGTCATCCCGCAGTATCAGATCTCCCCTTTCATCTACATCCTCTTCCATTTCCACAATATTGTCCTCGAGTACATCGCCCTTATGTAGACCCTCTATATACTCCTTCCACCTTACTGCTTTCCTTTCTTTGTTTACAACTGGGTTTCCATCAAAGCTCTTGATATCCATGCAAGTGGTTCTCCTTTCTCCAAAGGTCTCCTTAATTTTCCTGTAGGGAGTATCTATCTTACCCCACGTGAGATAAGCCTCTATATCCTTACATTTGTCCTCTAGCCATCCCTGCTTAGCCATTTTGCTCTTCCTGTCGATCTCATTTTTGAGACATTTGTATTCCCTTTTGCCTGTTTGATTTACTGCATTTTTACATTATCTCATTTCATCAATTAAATTCAGTATTTCTTCTGTTACCCAAGGGTTTCTACTAGCCCTCGTCTTTGTACCTATTTGATCCTCTGCTGCCTATATCCTATAAAATCTGTCTGAAACCTGTCAGTATCTCCAGGGTTCTTCCATGTATACAACCTTCTTTTTTGATTCTTGAACCAAGTGTTAGCTATGATTAAGTTGTGCTCTGTGCAAAATTCTACCAGGTGGCTTCCTCTTTCATTTCTTAGCACCAATCTACATTCACCTACAACGTTTCCTTCTCTCCCTTTTCTTACTACCAAATTCCAGTCACTCATGACTGTTAAAATTTCGTCTCCCTTCACTATCTGAATAATTTCTTTTTTTTCATCATTCATTTCTTCAATTTCTTCGTCATCTGCAGAGCTATAAACTTGTGCTATTGTAGTAGGCGTGGGCTTCGTGTCTATCTTGGCCACAATAATGCGTTCACTATGCTGTTGTAGTAGCTTTCCCGCACTCCTACTTTTTATTCATTGTAAAAACCTACTCCTGCATTACCCCTATCTGATTTTGCATTTGTAGCCCTGTATTCGCCTGACCAAAGGTATTGTTCCTCCTGCCACCGAACTTCACTAATTCCCACTATATCTAACTTTAACCTATCCATTTCCCTTTTTAAATTTTCTAACCTACCTGCCCGATTAAGGGATCTGACATTTCACGCTCCGATCCGTAGAATGCCAGTTTTCTTTCTCCTGATAACGACGTCCTCTTGAGTAGTCCCCGCCCGGAGATCCGAATGGGGGACTATTTTACCTCCGGAATATTTTACCCAAGAGGACGCCATCATCATTTAACCATACAGTAAAGCTGCATGCCCTCAGAAAAAATTACGGCTGTAGTTTGCTCTTACTTTCAGCCGTTCGCAGTACCAGCACAGCAAGGCCGTTTTGGTTAGTGTTACAAGGCCAGATTAGTCAGTCATCCAGACTGTTGCCCCTGCAACTACCGAAAAGGCTGCTGCCCCTCTTCAGGAACGACATGTTTGTCTGGCCTCTCAACAGATACCCCTCTGTTGTGGTTGCATCTACGGTAGGGCTATCTGTATCGCTGAGGCACGCAAGCCTCCCCACCAATGGCAAGGTCCTTGGTTCATGGGGGGGGGGGGGGATAATGGAAATAAGGTTATAAGGTATTAAGGACACTATTTAAGACAACAGGAAGTTACTTTCTTGGTGTTACAGGTAACTGAGCAACGCAAAAATTGTTGTTCAAGAGAGGGATTGAAATTTACGCTACAAATTACTGCGGAGGCTGCGTGTAAGTGCAATTACAAGATGAAGAAACTGGTTCAGGCGAGATATTCGTGTTGGATAGTAGCAGACCGGTCAAAGGAGTGATGATTAGAACGGAAATGAATTTTTGATAATTTTCTGGAGGTAGCTTCGCATATTTCAGGTACCACATACATTATTTATTCAATGAGTTTCGAAACACCTTTCTAATATCAACAAAATTCAAAGAATGACACCTTCTTAGGAATTCTAGTGTGAAGGCAGCGAAAGGGAAGGCAAACTGAAAAAAGTTGCATTCCGCAATAAGTCATCGATTCACTGTACCGACGCGGAGACAGTTTCCTTTCTAAACACACCAGCTTGCTCAACACTCCTTGGTAAAGTCTGATCAGACGAGTTAGCTGTGCTATGAAAGCGTGAGTATTTTACTCTACCGAATTCATAATTATTTGAATAGCTTTATCCCCAATATTGTTTTGTCTTGGATTTTTCCGAATTTCTTACATTCTACAATTACACATTGGGAAACTCCTTCAACTAGCAGAAAATGTGGCAACATTAGGGTTTTTTATGATACATAAGCATTCCGGAATAAACCGAAAGCTGCTTTGTAATCAATAAATACTACTGGAATGGTATGCAATTTGTCTCCATTTTGTCCTTGAACATGATGTATTATTTCCGTGAAGCGATGAGAGAATGGTTTTACTTATTATTAAAGTAACATATAAATGAACGCATATTTTTATCCACTGTTAACACTAATGACATTTTCATCTACCAAAATCAACTACTGTGTTTAAAAATGCAACATTGTGGTATTTTAAAGACATTTGACAGTTCTAGGCAGTGAACACATATTATATAATGGTTGTTGATAGTCTCTACCAAAAGCATCCTAAAACACTATAAATGCACAAAATGTAACACCGATCCCTTCTTCTACTGAAGTTTATGTGGAAATATTATGAAATTATACCGAATTATACTGAATACCACGATATTTTTACAAACATTGTGTAAAGACATTTCAGTTAATCTAACTTTCAGGTATGTTGTTGTTTTGGTCTTCAGTCCTGAGACTGGTTTGATGCAGCTCTCCATGCTACTCTATCCTGTGCAAGCCTTTTCATCTCCCAGTACCTACTGCAGCCTACATCCTTCTGGATCTGCTTAGTGTATTCATCTCTTAGTCTCCCTCTACGACTTTTAACCTCTGCGCTGCCCTCCAATACTAAATTGGTGATCCCTCGATGTCTCAGAACATGTCCTACCAACCGATCCCTTCTTCTATTCAAGTTGTGCCACAAACTACACTTCTCCCCAATCCTATTCAGTAGCTCCTCATTAGTTATGCGATCCACCCACCTAATCTTCAACATTCTTCTGTAGCACCACATTTCGAAAGATTCTATTCTATTCTCGTCCAAACTATTTATCGTCCATGTTTCACTTCCATACATGGCTACACTCCATACAAATACTTTCAGAAACGACTTCCTGACATTTAAATCTATTCTCGATGTTAACAAATTTTTCTTCTTCAGAAATGCTTTCCTTGCCATTGCCTGTCTACATTTTATATCCTTTCTACTTCGACCATCATCAGTTATTTTGCTCCCCAAATAGCAAAACTCCTTTACTACTTTATGTGTCTAATTTCCTAATCTAATTCCCTCAGCATCACCCAGCTTAATTCGACTACATTCCATTATCCTCGTTTTGCTTTTGTTGATGTTCATCTCCTTTCAAGACACTGTCCGTTCCGTTAAGCTGCTCTTCCAAGTCCTTTGGTGTCTCTGACAGAATTACAATGTCATCGGCGAACCTCAAAGTTTGTATTTCTTCTCCACGGATTTTAATACCTACTTCGAACTTTTCTTTTGTTTCCTTTATTGATTGCTTAATATACAGATTGAATAACATCGTGGATAGGCTACAACCCTGTCTCACTCCCTTCTCAACCACTGCTTCCCTTTCATGTACTTCAACTCCTATAACTGCCATCTGGTTTCAGTACAAATTGTAAATAGCCTTTCGCTCCCTGTATTTTACCCCTGTTCCGTCAGGATTTGAAAGAGAGTATTCCAATCAACATAGTCAAAAGCTTTCTCTAAGTCTACAAATGCTAGAAACGTAGGTTTGCCTTACCTTAATCTTTCTTCTACGATAAGTCACAGGGTCAGTATTGCTTCATGTGTTCCAACATTTCTACGGAATCCAAACTCATCTTCCCCGAGGTCGGCATCTATCAGTTTTTCCATTCGTCTGTAAAGAATTCGGGTTAGTATTTTGCAGCTGTGACATATTAAACTGATAGTTCGGTAATTTTCACATCTGTCAACACCTGCTTTCTTTGGGATTGTAATTATTATATTCTTCTTGAAGTCTGAGGGTATTTCGCCTGTCTCATACATCTTGCTCACCAGAGGGTAGAGTTTTGTCAGGACTCGCTCTCCCTAGGCTGTCCGTAAACTAATGGAATATGGCTGCTCCGGGGGCCCTGTTTCGACTCAGGTCTTTCAGTGCTCTGTCAAACTCTTCACGCAGTATCATATCTCCAATTTCATCTTCATCTACATCCTCTTCCATTTCCATAATATTGTCCTCAAGATCATCGCCCTTCTATAGACCCTCTATGCACTCCTTCCACCTTACTGGTTTCCTTTCTTTGTTTAGAACTGGGTTTCCATCAAAGCTCTTGATATCCATGCAGGTGGTTCTCCTTTCTCCAAAGGTCTCTTTAATTTTCCTGTAGGCAGTATCTGTCTTACCCCACGTGAGATAAGCTTCTATATCCTTACATTTGTCCTGTAGCCATCCCTGCTTAGCCATTTTGCACTTCCTGTCGATCTCATTTTTGAGACATTTGTATTCCTTTTTGCCTGTTTCATTTACTGCATTTTTACATTATCTCATTTCATCAATTAAATTCAATATATCTTCTGTTACCCAAGGGTTTCTACTAGTCCTGTCTTTGTACCTATTTGATCCTCTGCTGCCTTCACTATTTCATCTCTCAAAGCTACCCATTCTTCTTCTACTGTCTTTCTTTCCGCCATTCCTGTCAATTGTTCCCTTACACTCTCCCTGAAACTCTGTACAACCTCTGCTTCTTTCAGTTTATCCAGGTCCCATCTCCTTAATTTCCCACACTCTCTCTGAAACTCTGTACAACCTCTGGTTCTTTCAGTTTATCCAGGTCCCATCTCCTTAAATTCCCACCTTTTTGCAATTTATTCAGTTTTTATCTAGAGTTCATAACCAATAGATTGTGGTCAGACTTCACATCTGCCCCTGGAAATGTCTTACAATTTAAAACCCGGTTCGTAAATCTGTCTTACCATTATATAATCTATCTGATACCTTTTAGTATCTCCAGGGTTCTTCCATGTATATAACCTTCTTTCATGATTCTTGAACCATGTGTTAGCTATGATTAAGTTATGCCCTGCGCAAAATTCTACCAGGCGGCTTCCTCTTTCATTTCTTACCCCAAATCCATATGCATCTACTATGTTTCCTTCTCTCCCTTTTCCTACTTTAATAGTCACCCATGACTATTAAATTTCCGTCTCCCTTCAGTACCTGATTATTTTCTTTTATCTCATCATACGTTTCATCAATTTCTTCGTCATCTGCAGAGCTAGTTGGCATATAAGCTGGTACTACTGTAGTAGTCGTGGGCTTCGTGCCTATCTTGGCCACAATAATGTGATCACTATGCTGTTTGTAGTAGCTTACCCGTACTCTTATTTTTTTATTCATTATTAAACTTACTCTTGCATTACCCCTATTTTATTTTGTGTTTATAACCCTGTATTCACCTGACCAAAAGTCTTGTTCCTCCTGCCACCGAACTTCACTAATTCCCACCATATCTAATTTTAACCTATCCATTTCCCTTTTTAATTTTTTAACCTACGTACCCGATTAAGGGATCTGACATTCCACGCTCCGATCCGCAGAACGCCAGTTTTCTTTCTCCAGATAACGACATCCTCTTGAGTAGTCCCCGCCCGGAGATCCGAATGGGGGACTATTTTACCTCCGGAATATTTTACCCAAGAGGACGCCATCATCATTTAATCATACAGTAAAGCTGCATGCCCTGGGGGAAAAATTATGGCTGTAGTTTCCCCTTGCTTTCAGTCGTTTGCAGTACCAGAGCAGCAAGGCCATTTTGGTTAGTGTTACAGGGCCAGATCAGTCAATCATTCAGACTGTTGCCCCCGCATCTACTGTAAAGGCTGCTGCCCCTCTTCAGGAACCACACGTTTGTCTGGCCTTTGAACAGATACCCTTCCATTGTGTTTACACCTTCGGTACGGCTATCTGTATCCTTGAGGCACGCAAGCCTCCCCATCGACGGCATGGTCCATGGTTTATGGGGGGGGGGGGGGGGGGAACTTTTTAGGTATATTAAAGTTAAATTTGATCACTACACCTTTAAAACTCATCAACATAATACTTATAAAGCGCTATTGCAAGTGTTCTTCCAGTGTGCATTAGTGCGTCTCGTAACGATAAGTAGGTATTTATGTCTGGCTATAGTTCCAGGAAGCTCACAGCGAGATTACTGCTTTTATTTCGTAATTGCAGTTTGTTCTACCGTAACACTACAGTAATTTCATCCATGAATAGTTTTATCCGTAGTTCGATATGAGATATTAAAACCTCTTGACACGTCTTACAGCATTAGTAAAATCATCGATCTAAATCTGTATTTTAATTTTGACGATTTGGCCAGTCGAGATGCGGCTAGCGCGTAAATTCTGCTTCGAAACGTTATTGCCATTAACGTAATTAATATATTCATTTTCTGGGAAATAACACTTCACAGAAACCTTGTTTTTGAAGTTTATTATAATTCCACATTGTATAGAATACTGTACATATTATTTCTTTCTGCTATGGTGGCGTCGGTCGAGCGGTTGTAGGCGCTACAGTCTGGAACCGCGCGAGCGCTGCGGTCGCAAGTTCGAATCCTGCCTCGGGCATGGATGTGTGTGATGTCCTTAGGTTAGTTAGGTTTAAGTAGAAGTTCTAGGGGACTGACGACCTCAGAAGTTAAGTCCCATAGTGCTCAGAGCCATATGAACCATGAATCCTGCCTCGGGCATGGATGTGTGTGGTATCCTCAGGTTAGTTAGGTTTACGTAGTTCTAAGTTCTAGAGGACTGATGACCTCATCAGTTAAGTCCCATAGTGCTCAGAGCCATTTGAACAATTTTTTTTTTTTTGCTATGTTGGCAGTAAGAATTAGGACCATGAGGATATGAGTGATCTGAAAAAAGACTTTGGCACTTTGCACTTATCAACAACACTAGACCCCGATAGTGACATAAACACCAAACGAGTTAGATTGTCAGCCTTCTCCACAACCAATAAACAACCACCACCAGTGCATAAAGCACGGTACCTGACTTGCACATCTGTCGCAGTAGGGTTGTGGTCACATGAACTAGCGATCGTACAACAAGCAGATGCTTGTCACAAGCCCCCCCCCCCCTTTTTTATTGGGACATCAGTCCTTCCCGTGCCAAAATTTATACCATACTTTGTCATACTATTTTGGCAGAGATCGTGAGCGATGGGGCGATGCAATATCATGCTGAAAGTACAGAAACACTTCTGCCGCCAATATTCACTATTAAAAGTACCCGAACACTTATTAGTGGACATTAATACGGGGTGTATCCACCCTTCGTCTGTCTTACTGTTTGACTGTGCAAGGGGCATTTTCAGTTAGGTGTCTATCTCTCGTAGAATGGCAGTGCATTCTTCCACAAGAGCCGAAATCACAGAAGATAGTGACGTCCGACGATGGTGTCAGGAGCGACATCAGCGTTCTAACTCTCATCCCAAAGGTGTTCCAGTCGACTGAGGTCAGGATTCTGGGCAGGCCAGCCCCTCTCAGGAGCATTATTTCCCAAAAATCGTAGTCTCAAAACTAGTGCTTTATGCAAGGGTGCACTGTCTTGTTGATAGAATCGTCATCTCCGAACCGCTCCTCCATTGTGCGCAGTACACAATGCTGCAAGATTTGTATTCATATCCATATTTAGCGTTTTCTTAAGCTCATTAATAAGACCACAACATAACTAAGGAAAACACCCTTATAACTTAACATCACATGCTCTGTACATCATTATTGATGAAACACGTCAGTCCTTTGCTGGAATGGCAGTTCCCATATTTCACTACGTTTGATTCATCTCAGTCTAAGTGATGCTGCTGTCAGTTAATAAAGTTCAGTGTTGACCATCGGTAAAAGCAGCGACTGTAAGGACCATGTCTTTCATTATTCTAGAGGTGGTATCCATGTTGCATACTTTTGTAGTTGTATTTTCGGCCGGGTCATGCTTAGCCAAGGGAAGAAGTGGAAAGGAGTGACTTCGAGCCTCATCTATCTCCATGGGAAGCGCACGAGGGTTTGGGGAAACGTGTCGCTTCCTGTCGCCACAGGTAGCCAACTACGGCTAAGTACTGTCAAGCGGGGATTTTGGTAGATGACGGCTGCGAGTTTTTCCACTAACTGTGCCCTGCGCGGTATGACGTCAGAGTCCCTAAGAAGTTGAATAATGAGCCATGACCAGAACCTGACTATTTGTGAACTGTTGCCATTTTGCAAGCGAAACCATGCAGTCAAAACCCAGTTCTAAATAATGTATTTTTCTTCAATTGACAGCTTCCTAGAAGGCAGTGGATTGGGAGGCCAGTCGCAGACCTTTGTTGTCTCGTGGGGAGGGAAATAATACAGAAATGGGCGAAATAAGCCTGAGGGAATTTCTAGGTAGAAACTCACATGGAAGAACTTCACCCCAAGGTCGTTCAACAGAATTCACCATTCAGAAAACAACAGTTTAATTAAACAATTATCAGTTAGAGAAAAGTTACTTTATACCACCAATTAAACCAGAATTTGCTTTACCAATCTCAAGACTGTGTAATGTGAGTAAATAATAACTAAATATCAAGGATCGTAGGATTGCTAATTCTCAGAACAGAACTATACATTAAAATTTTAAAAAGAAATCATATTTATTGTGCGGAACCAGCCCCTTAGGCACGACTAGCTGAACAAAAAATTCCACCCTTTAGTAAAATTAACTGGATCAAAATTACAATAATAATTAACTTTTTATTAATAATATTTCCTTAGAGAAATAAGAGTCAGAACAGTATCCAAACCAAGCGAGGTGGCGCAGTGGTTAGCACACTGGACTCGCATTCGGGAGGACGACTGTTCGAACCCGCGTCCGGCCATCCTGATTCAGGTTTTCCTTGATTTCCCTAAATCGCTTCAAGCATTTGCTGGTATGGTTCCTTTGAAATGGCACCGCCGACTTCCTTCCCCAAGCCTCTGTGTTTGGTCTCTTTACCCCAAATCTAAACAAATAACTATATTCACCAACTTTTACATGAAACAAGTCCGAAGTCCAGTTTCCAATCACAATCAACAACAACTTAACTTTGCCAATTGGTTGCGTGGACTAATTGCAGCAGGTGCAATATACAGACGGAGATCCTGTGGAATGGTTACACACAACAAGCTGTGTCGCCTGATGTCTAGGTGTCCCATCCGGATCGCAGATGTGCGGAATGGCCAATGCGACCCTCTCAGCGACCCAAGCGTGGAAGATTAACGCAAGCGAGGTAGCCCCACGCAAGCAAATATATTAACAACTAGGCTGGGAGTCAAACCTAGAATACAAAAACTTATTAATCGAGATACAAGAGAGAAAACTCACGTTAATTGCACAGAACAGTACTATTGTACGAATACTTTCTTTGGCAAAATCTTGCACCAAGTCACTATACTTGGCACTGACAAAGATTTAAGCACCAGAAATATTTGGACCTTATTGACTTGAAACCTCAATAACATCAACAAGCTTACAAACACGACAAAATGGAATTAATCTGCTGACTAGACAGCACAAGTTATTTACAGAAATCTTAAAACATATAATTTGCAATAAAGTATTAGCTAGATCAGAAATATACAGCACCAGGACCTGCAGTGCTGAGCAGCATGCTACAAGTAAAATGTCAGAGCTTAAGACAAGGCAAAGTAAATTTTAGTACCTTACAGTTTACCACTGTTCCAGCAGTGAGCCCACGAGTTAAAAACAAATCACATACACCCAGCGGAACAATCGTCCATTGACGTAACTGTAGATACTTAGCAGTCCACGTTAGCAATACTAGAACGCATCAAGATTTCCCTCAGTTTTCAGGAGAAAGAAATGTAGGAATTCGACACAAATTACTTACATTCAAACTTGGCAGTACAAACGCAGAAGGAATTCTTGGATCGAGAGTTCTGAACATTAATACCTTCGCTTCCAGAAGATCGACTTTGTTCTCCGCTAACATGGCTTAATGGACAGACGGAAGGCGTCAAAAATCAGTTCTGCCCTTCGGTCAACGTGGAACCAGCATACGGCTCGTCCACAAGGATAGTGACCACTGCAAAATGCTGTCAGACCCCACAGCCCGCAGAACTATCACCAGCCCGCAGCACGCCCAGTAGTGCATACTGCCTCTAAACGGTCTAGCAAGGTTCACACGCAACGCCAGCTCCCCTCGCTTAGTTTGCTTCCCGGCCCCTGAGTGCCATCTAGCATCAAGGCGCGGCATTGAAGCAAAGATACGCAAACAGTGATGTTTCGGCTAGAAACGAGAGGCCATGACTCAGTACTACAGTCTAACGGTGGCGACACGCCCTCTGATTTTCGTCACCATCAGTGATAACAGCGCTCCAAGCGGCCAGCAACGACACTTATGAAAATAATATCGGATGAGTGCGAATACTAACATTCATATTGATTTGTAACGTAGTTTTTCAATAGTTTTTGTACGTAATGCCGTAAAAGATCGATAATATCTAAGAAATTGGACCATATTTTGATTATTTAGTTTCCTAAGGGCCCTCAGAGATACGAAGCGGTGCTTTACAGGACATCTGATTTACGATTCTCTTGTAACGTACACAAGTTTACTGAATAATGACGTTTTCCTTTAATAACAAAAAATTGCTAGTAACCAGAAGACTTGACCTTTTATGGAAAGAAATCGAATATCTGTCCCACAAAGCAGAGTTTTATTCGTTACACTTCCAGCCATCCAGCCAAATCAGTGAATATGAAACATAGGAAATCTATATGGAATGTAACACCTATGTTATTCAACGTACCAAATAAGCCACCACAACTGTAGCTTAAGGGAGAGCCACACAGAAGTAATAACAACTCATCAGAAGCAATAAAACTGCTTCCCAACACCGGAGATACCAATTCCACAATTGTGGTTCTTGAAGTTTTCTCAGTGTACTGAATATTCTGTGAGGTTTCGGGATTGTAACCGGATGATGTTGACATCTTGACACAATATTTCGGCAGGCTACCGTCGCGCTGTCTTCAGGTGAGTGTCAGCCACTGGGGACTGCTAGTTCTTCTTTTGTCTTTCTTTATCGTGAATTCATTGAATTCATCCCCTGTATCCCCATGTGGCCAGGAGGGGGGGGGGGGCAGGGGGATGAGACGATTGGCTGGCATTGGTGCACTGAACCCGCTCTTCAGCTCGTATACAAACATGAAGATATAATAGCAATGGTGTTATAATACTGGTGAAGTTCTCGGACTGTGGAAGACTAACGTAATAAGGCTGGCAGAATAGTTTGAAAGCAGTGATCAAAATATGATCGGACGGCACAGTTAAAAAACACATGAAGAACACTAAAAACATTGGAAAAAACTTTGGAGCAACACCGAACAACACAGAATAGAGCGCTGCACACTTTTTTAAAACTCGAAGAACCAGTCTTGGAACGTTAGGCGAAAGGAAAACTAAATATGGGGCAAGACAGGAGAGTGATGGGGATGCAAACTGAGGACTAATAAGAGATGGCAATGACAGTGAGGTAAGAATGGCTGTTGGGGAACAGGGAGAGAGGGGAGCGACTGGGAGAGGGAAAACGACAAGGTATCAAAGAGGGGACCGGAGGGGCTGGAGAGGGTGGGGTGGATTGATAGTTGGTATGAGGAGATGGAGTTCATGGTCTGGGATGAGGAGATGGTTGAAATTTCTTTGGGAGAGGACATGGAGAGTGTGCAGGTGGAGCATTGGTGGGATGTGTAGAGGTACAGCAGCACTGTAGGAATAGAGAGGAGAGGAAACACAGTAGGATTATCGAAGACGAGTTTTCGGGTGGTGTGAGTGACAAGAGGCAGGAATGTAAGAGTTGGTAAAGGAGAATTCTGGTGGATGGTAATTGGATGCTGAAAGCTAGGCGTAAAGCTAGGTAGAAAGCATATTGTTTGAGGATCTGAAGGGACTTACAGAATTTGGGTGGGGCAGATATCCAGGCAACAATGGCATAGCAAAGGATGGGGCGGATCAGGGATTTGTATGTGTGAAGGATGCTGGAGGGGTGTAGTGTTGAATGGCCAGTTAGTAGAATCCAGTTTCAGGCCAGTTAGTAGTTTTAGTCCATCGTGCACTTTATGTTGGAGGTTAGTAAGTGAGTGTTAGTTGTTGCCCGTTGAAGGTTAGTCTGAGGTATTTTAGTGTGTTAGTGAGCTGGATAGGATGGTCGTAAATGGTGGGGTGGAAGTCATGGAGACAGAAATAGCAAGTGGTCCATCTTATAACTACTGCTTAGGTTTTGAATGGGTTAATCTTGAGGAGCCATTGGTTACACCACGAGGTAAACTGATTGAGGTGGACTTTGAGGTGGAGTTGGAGTGAGCATTGGGACGTCTGGAGCGTAGGGCCAGAAAGTGGTTTCATCAGAGTACTGAAGGAAGTGGACAGAAGGAAGTGCTTTGGGTATGTCGGTAAAATATAAGAGGTACAGGAGAGGGGAAAGAATGGAGCCTTGGGGCACTCTTGTAGTCGAGCGGAATGTACAGAAACGGTGTTGTTAACAATGACAAATAATGGGCGAGGGGATGAAATAAGGCAGACGTAGTTGACTGAAAGTGCATAAGTCTGGGGTTTGAAAAGAAGAGTGGAGTGCCATACATGGTCATATGCTTTCTCTGGGTCAGGGGAGACAAGGATGGGATTTATAGCTCTTGCTCTGTTGGGATAGGAGATGGGTGAGGTTCAGGATGGTCATCAGCATAGAAGAAGGGACAGAAGCCACATTGGGCAATTGGAAGCAGATGGTGCAAAAGGCAGTGGATGCATTGTGAGATGATGGATTCAAAGACCTTGCTGGACACTGAGGTTATGCATATGGGATTGAATGAAGAGGTATCAATTGGGCCTTTGTTTAATTTGAGGAAAAGTAGGATTTTGGATGTTTTTCACAAGTCAGGACAGTATCTGGTTGAAGAGAATAATGGTATACAGGGTGGCAAGGGTGATAAGCTGGAAAGGGCACTCTTTGAGGTGTCTATAGATAATGTTATCCTGACCAGGGGATGTGGTTCACTTTCGGTGAAGTACTTGTTTTATGTCCTGTGCTGTGACTGGGTGTTTGTATCTGGTATGCTGCTCAAGTACTGGAAGCTGGGGAACAGAGGTGGGACAATAGCATCTGAACGTTCACAGATAATAGGAAATTGGGAGTAGTCGAAATGAGGATCATCAGGGATGGAGAAGATGTCAGAAAGATAGGATGCAAAGTGATTGGCTTTGCTAAAGTGGTAAGGTAAGAGAAGATTGTTGTGGAAGATTCGGTAGCGTGGGATTGGATGGATGCCAGTAAGTCAGTGAAATGCTTTCCAGTACTTAACAGGGAATGTAGCATTGACGCTAGTGCATGTCTGTCACCAGTCCCAACGTTTCTTGGCACTGAGTCGCTGTGTCTGCCAGTGGTATGTAAGTATTTTCCGGACTCAAGTCCATAGGAAGGAGCAATATAAGTAACAGTATTCACGGTGAAAGAGTGCAGCCCGAGGTGGGAGAGAGAGGTGTTGAGGATGCATGACTTTACTGGGGATATGGGCGGAGATAGCACCTGAGAAAGTCTGCTGTAGGAAGGCTTTGGCATAGATGAGATCATCAGGTTGCTGGAAGGTTATTGGGTGGCTTCCTATCTGGGTATTTATGGGTTCCTGGTAGGCATTCCATTTAGCTCAGGAACGATCATGGACGAGTTTGGGATAGGGATTGGAATTTGGGGGGGGGGGGGGAATGGGGTGGGATAGGATTAGGATATATTGAAGAAGTTGGGTAGGAGGTCATTTCCAACTGGGTCAACAACTTCTGCAGTGAGGGCCCCAGGAGGCTGGTGAGCCATGCCATCGATCGTTAGATCGTGGTAGAGATACACAAGCTTCAGTGGTTCTCCACTCGAGAAGCTTTGACCGGTATGAAGGAGGTTAGTTAAAATTTGCTGGCCGGACTGGAAGGAGCACTTTCGGAGTGTGTGGCTGCCTTACCTCTGATGTCTAGAACCAATAGCCACGGGTTTTGCAGAGCACAGACCTCATCCCGCGAAGACGGCGCTTTGGGTTGGCTGTGGTGGCGATGGGACTCAGGAAATATGCCTGTGACAAGCGAGTGGAGATTTTGAATGTCACTTCACTATCGAGTCATCAAGTTAATTTTGTGAGATTTTTTGTGGCTTTGCGCCTTGTTTTGCTAATGTCATAGTGCTGCAACTCGTTTCTCGTTACCAGAATATCTGCTGTGTTTGCTGTTTATGGGGTTTCGCTCCAGAAGAACTGAAGTTTACCTTAATGGAAACAACTCTGTTTCATTACAGGTGTCAGTCGCTACTGTTTCTGAAATGTGTTACATATCTAGTAGAGTTACGGTAATCAGACTGCCTGTTTAAAGTGGTTCTATTTCCATTGGCGTAACGTGAACCATGTCGAGGGCTAAAATGTGTGTTGTTCTTCCTTTTAAATATGGTGAATTCTAACTTAATCAGAATGCCTTTTCACTGCAATCATTTTAGTTAAGCATTTGCAAGACATTTTACTGGGGTTAGTCGAATGTAAGCAGAGTGCCACTGTAATCATTGTTGTTAAGTATCTGTAAAAAAGTTTGGTGGCGCTGTTAGTTGACCCACCCTGGCATTTTCTATTGTAAATTCTGCTAAAAACAGAATGTACTTTTCCACTGTACTTGCTATGGGCAGCGTGGGTAACGGTGTTTGGCATCTGAGATTCGGATGCTTAACTATTTGAAATAGTGGAGTTCACGTTAGTAAAAGCTGCCCATTTGGTTACTTATTGCTAGTATTTTACCACACAGCGTGTTATAAGTCAGCGATCTTGGATTCTCTTCCATTTCAAAATAGTGTTTAATGACTGTTCCTGCTGCATGACTAGAACAAGTAACTGTTCGCCAACTAATTTTGGGGGCACGTAAGCTTCGTTTTTCTCATTCCTGTAATAAGAGTGTCCAATTATTAAGTGCTTCATTCCTTGTCACCATATTCACTGATTGGCAAATGCTTGTTTTTTGGTTATTTATTATTGGCTCTTAAATTGCAATATTATGAAATATGCGTCGCCTTTTGTAAAGCAGTCCCCTGTTACTAGTTTTCAAAGGTTGGTTCTTAGTCTATTATGGTTCACATTGTATGGGATCTTGCCCACCCCCACCAGCACACCCATAGGTGGCGAGTTGATATACGTTATCCCACCTATTATGGAGCTGAATTGTATCTGTATTGCTTCTCATGGTTCTCAACTTATCTCACCAATGAACATCATGCACCCCTATATAGCGACATCGTCTCTACTGTTAATTGCCACCAAATATGCAGTAATCATTTAAGATTTTGTATTTAGGAGCCAGCTGAATTTTTTTTAAAATGTTAAGGTTTTGATTATTAATATAGAACTTGGGTGACTTCAGATACCTGTTAATGTTTGAAGGATTGCTTAGTTTCTTAATTGTTTAAGAGATCTTTTGCTAATGTCAATTGCTATTCTCATTTCTCAGTTAATATTCGACAAGCTGTTTAATTTCTTACTTATTTTTAAAACCTATTTTACTGATGACACAAGGTTGTTGTCTTTTATTTAAATAAAGGACTATGCATGTTTTAAATTGTGAATACTGATTTCTTCCCTTCTGGCTCAGCCCCAACTCTCAACATATTAAGCTGCTTTAGGGTAACTACATCCAGTTCAGTTGGGAGATGCTAGGACGACATCTGAGGTGGTGTTGCTTTCAGGGTGGGTCTGATATGGGATGAAGACTGTATTACCTTGGAGGGAGTTTGTAAACTGACGCCACCACTGGGTGGTATGGATGCTGAAGTTGTCAGCAATAATATAGATGGAAAACGTATGGTCAATGTGGGTGAGAACATCATAAGGGATGGGACTATTATGTCAGATGTAGATGGCAGCACAAGTAATGGTTAGGGTTTGGAAAGCCAGACAGGGGATAAGATATTCAGTGAGCCTACTGAGTAGAGATTGTAGCCAAAATGGGATAGTCATGTGATGGCCTCGAGGCAGGAGGGAGGGGCTGTCTGTGCGGTGGGGGAGATAAGGAGAGGTACGGATGGTGTGGAGTGACTGGAGGAATGTTTCATTGAGGATGAATGTATAGACATAGTTTTGGGAAAGGATATACATAAGAAGAGGCTTGTAGGTGGGGATGGAGCAGATGTTGCTATATAAGATGCTGGAGTGCTGTCATGCGATGATGAGAAGCTAGGTAGCTGGTTGCATGGGTTACAGGTTTAGAGGATTATTTGAGGGTGTAGTGACAGGTTAATACGAAGTGGATTGGTTTTTGGAGTATGTGGCATGGGTGTTGAGGTGCAATACAGAGTGGGATGCAATGGAGGTTTGCTGAAGGCTGTGTGAGCTTTTGAAGGGCTGGATATTTTGGAGTACAATAGTAAGGAAGTGGATGATGTCCCCAGCAGTGGGGAGTGGGGGTGGAGGGAGTTGTTAGGATGGATGGAATCGTCAATACAACAGACAGACACAGTTAATTCAGGTTTGACATGTGGGGGTTTGGTCTTGAACTTAGGATAGAACGTAGGGTGTACACCATTACAGGCATTGCAGGTGGGCAGGGAACGTAGCTTGGGGCATTGCTTAAGGAACTGGGGCAGCTTACATTTAGGACAATATGGAGTAAGGTGGACATTATAGAGGAGGCATTTTTGGCACCTGTAGGATTGGGGGTATTAACTTTGTGATGGAACTTGTAGATGAAGGCTCCCTGATTGAGGAGATGGTTGATGGTGGAAGAATGCTATGTAAATATCTGAATGCACAAGGTGGGTTCAGAATCATTCAAGACACAGTGTGCAGTGCGAATTTGTAGTTCGCCAACCACCTCCTCTGCTGTGATCTTAGTGCCAAACTTCATAATCATAGCAGAGAGAATGGGTGAGCCTTTCAGGGTCGGGGGGTGGGTGGTGCTGGTTTTGATTGAAGGTTGGTTTATGTGTGATGGAGTGACAGAAGCATGAGGACCAAAGGTGATGCAGAGGTGCAGCAGGTTGATTTGATGAGGACGGATTCCTTATGCGAGCTGATTCAGGTGATAGGGAGATGAGGATGATACTTCCGTATTTCAAAGATGAGGAATTTTGCGCTAACTGGGGGTCACAGAGAGCTATGAGGAAAAAGTGGACTGCTGGGGGAGAAGATGCTGGAGAAGGAGCAGTGTCCATTTGATCAGTGGAGATCGACTGGTTTTATGTTTCTTGGTGGCTTGGTGGCTTTGTAGTCTGTGTTGTGATGCTTCTGGGGTTTTGATGACGGTGTGGTGACACAGAGGTTGAGGAATTGGAGGGGACTTAAAATGGTTCGGGACAGGTCCTTGTGTTGGGCTGGAGCCAGTGCTGCTGGTCGACAGTGTTGCAGCATCTGGCGAAGCGACTGTAGTGTGCTGGGTGGTAATCTGTACAGGTGTTGTAGGGGTACTGGTGAGTGTAGCAAAGAATGGGAGGAGAGGATAGGTAAACGGAAATAGGGGGGAGGGGGAGTTGAGAGGGCGTTGTGGAGAGGTAAGGGTAGGCAGCAGATGTGACTGTTGATGGGGAGGAAGCTGAGGGAAAGTCAGGGTGGACATATGGTTCTCGGCTGGAGGTAGTGCTCCAAGTGGTGTTGGTGGGAGCAGGGAAGGCAGAGGTGTAAATGATGGTGGTGGCTGGGGTGTCCATCATGGGTTGAGGAGTGAGTTATGAGGGGGTCAATACGTACTGGCGACGGAGCGTTGAGGAGATGTTTGATTATGGCTGTCTAAGATGTGAATACGACGAATGAGCAGAGGCGCCGGCGGTGTTCACGAAGGTTTTCAAGAAGGCGAGTAGATGAAGGCGGCGGCATTGACAGCGGCGGAAATGCGGAGGGCGTCAGATGTGGGTCACACTCGACAGGAAGAGGGATTCCAACCCTCGGATTGAGACTGCTAGTTCCCGGTGTCGGCTTTATAGCTAAAATTGGCTAGGAGACACATGCGCATTGGCAATCGTCACAGGAGCGTCCTCTATCGAAATCCGCACCCCTCTGAAAATAATGTTCCATTTGTGGCCCAGAGGCGAATGCGTCAAGGTGAAACTACATGTCCGCCCTGAAATGGGTTTTTTGGGTTTCTGTTTAAAGTTGCTGTGCTGGTGTGTAATTGTTATTGTAAAATGTATGAAAATGTAGCAGCAAGAATAACAGTATTATTTGAAAGAAATAAATAACATCTGATAATTCTTATTTATGTGCTGCTGAGCGGGCCGGCCGCGGTGGCCATGCGGTTCTGGCGCTGCAGAGCGGAACCGCGGGATTGCTACGGTCGCAGGTTCGAATCCTGCCTCGGGCATGGGTATGTGTGATGTCCTTAGGTTAGTTAGGTTTAAGTAGTTCTAAGTTCTAGGGGACTTATGACCTAAGATGTTGAGTCCCATAGTGCTCAGAGCCATTTGAACCATGTTTTGCTGCTGAGCCCGACTATAATGAATTATTTTGTCATACCTTATCACTGCAAATAAACATTGAAATTGTGTTTCAATAATTCAGTACGTGACATTAAAATGTAAGCACCGAATAATTAATATATCACACCACAACCTCTACCCATAACAACACTGTGTCGCAAATATTTTTATTTAAAGTCACTGATAAATTATTCTGAGAAAAATTAATCTTTCGCACAAGCCATAAAAATTATTTCATTTACGTAAAGTCTAAGATTGTTCTAATGAATGTCATTTTCACTGTTAGAATAGAAAAATATAAATTCCTGTCGGTTCTTGTCCTCGGAGTTTTTTAATTCGATGGAAAGAATTAATGTTCGATTATTTCTGCAGTTAGGAATTTCCGCTCCATGTGCTCACGTAATGGCGGCAGACAAAACACAGTCTGGACTGCTGCAGACACAAAACTTAAAATATTTATAGTTGGTTATCTAGTCTGTACACTACAATTCCATTTAGTAAATTGTACATTATATTTTTCTTTTGATCACTTAATCACTTTACAATATTTAAAAGAACAGGCCTCAGCTTATCTTCGATCCCATCCACTTCATACATCACGGAGATCAAGAGAGAAAGAATTTCACAGACAATACAATGCCAATACATTCTTTTAGTGGTATTATCTTTTGTTATATGATAATTCCCTGTAGAGAACTGGTTATAAAAATTACGAAACATATCGTTGTTATTTCGCAAAATAATAAGTCACAATATAATAATAAGTTTTTTCTCGATTTTCACATACAGGCATAAAAGCCATTTCTGGAAAAATTACCATTACTTCATAAATCTCAACCAGTGTCCCATATACTGGTGACACAAAATACTGGTGTTGAGATTACAGCCCTCTGTCGGAGTGCGGGCTCACGGTGCTGAAAACAAACGTCAGATGTCGTCAGACACGTCATTATGATTGAAATATTTTCTTTCTGAAGGAATTAAAGATATCACTAGGTCGTAAGCCTCGTCCAATTGGAAGCCGTCGTCACGATTTATAAGATCTTGTGCTTTCACAGATTCTTTAATTATTGAATCTCCGAAGGATATTGCCGGGGCCATGAGTTTTGTGGCAGAACAATCCAGAAAGTGTCCTTTGGTAGTACAATTCTCAGCTACGGCCGACTTACTGGGCTGCATGAGGCGAGTGTGGTGCTCACGTTCAACGCAACTGTCTGTTCTGTGCTTATCGTCTGATCTACTTAAGCATTGACACACTGAAAAGAATTTTGTAAATTCCGATGTTCCGCGGTCCCAGATCATCCTTTACCGAACCGAGAAGAGCACCGCCCATCGGCTGTGGCCGGAAGGTTACTGTAGCTTGATGTTTACTTAGATTCCTGCCTACTTCAGACGATAAGTTGCAGACATATGGAAAGAACGCCCTGGAGTTGAACAGTTCTGGGTCGTCACTTTTCTTCCTCCTTAGCGCTCAACTGATCTGATGTGAAGAGTAACTAATGTCTTTGAATACGTCTATAGGTGTTGTAGCTCCTTGGTAAGGCTGTCTCCATCGATAACAACTTGTGCCCGGTGCACCAACGTTCTAAGGATGGTTGTAGTTTGTGAAGGATGATGACAACTCGACGCTTGCAGGTAGAAGTCCGTATGCGTGGGGTTACGGTAGACAGAGTGCCGTAATGACCCATCCACTCTCCTACTGACCAAGAGGTCCAAAAACGGTAAGCAACCATCCTTGTCTATTTCCATCGTAAATTTGATGTTCTTGTGGATTCAATTCAGATGTCACATAAAACGTGAGTTATCTAGCATGGGGCCACACTACAGAAGTGTGATCAACATATCGTCAGAACACTCTCGGTTTAAGTTCTGCCGAATGAAATATCCTTTCCTCAAAGTCTTCCATAAAAAAGTTTGCTGCCAGAGGGGAGAGAGGATTGCCCTTGGCAACACCGTCAGTTTGCTCAAAATATTCATTGTTAAATAAAAAGTAAATTGAGGAACGGACATGATGAAGAAGTCCTGTACGTCGGTTGTGAACGTGGTTGCTGATGAGTGACAAAGAGTCACAAAGAGTTCATAAGGGGATCCTTCGTGAAAAGTGAGCTGAAATCGAAGCTCACTTATAAGTCAGTTTCATTTATTTTATGTGATTTTATTCTGCTGATAAAGTCAGCTGAGTTGCGAATATGATGGGCGTAATTACTCACAAAAGATCTTAACAGACCGGCAAGAGGTAGAGCCAAATCATACTTGGGGGCGTCGTTATTACTGACGATCGGCCGTAACGAGACCTGTTGTTCATTAATCTTCGGAAGGCCATATAACCTGGGTGGTAGAGAACTATGAGGTCTTTTGGTCACTTCCTGCGGTATAGGAGACGCTATGAGCAGTGCTTACGTTTTCCTTTCCACTTTTCCTGTGTGGTTTTTCTTAGTCCTAAGATACACTGGCTAAAAATGGTTCAAATGGCTCTGAGCACTATGGGACTTAACTTCTAAGGTCATCAGTGCCCTAGAACTTAGAACTACTTAAACCTAACTAACCTAAGGACGTCACACACATCCATGCCCGAGGCAGGATTCGAACCGGCGACCGTAGCGGTCCCGCGGTTCCAGACTGTAGCGCCTAGAACCGCTCGGCCACCCCGGCCGACTAAGATACACTGGTTCACTCAACAAGTTATAAATCTTCTGTTCATAAACCAGAAGTGGCAACAGCTGCGAGAAGATCCGACATTGTGGTCTCAACAGCGGAGAAACGAAACGCCATCTTGCTGTTGCCACATGAGGTTTATGAACAGACCGGCCCCTCCCGCCGGAGGTTCGAGTCCTCCCTCAGGCATGGGTGTATGTGTTGTTCTTACCATAAGTTAGTTTAAGTGGTGTGTAAGTCAGGGACCGATGACCTTAGCAGTTTAGTCCCTTAGGAATTCACCCACATTTGAACGTTTGGACAGACTCTTTATAACTTGTTGAGTACATAGGGGCACGCTAGTGTTGGGGCTCCGCTTATAGTTAGTCGCATTTAACACGATTATGAATAGTACAGCAGTTCTTTCGCACAAGGTGAATAAATTATATTTATTTAAAGCACACTTATGCCAACTAATCTTTTACTTACCTGTCCAGATTCCTACGCCTACCGATCCGATGGCTACCTTCCACCTATTTACGTTTAGTAGCGAGGACGTAACATTTGGCTCCTCGGAACATAATGGTTACCGACTCGAATCATAAGTCTGTATAATGTGAAGATTGACAATGCCAGTCGAAACTGCTCATTTTGTTATAAATTAGGGTGCTGTGCCGGACACTAATTTAATTTTAGAGTTCTAGCTATCACCTCGAAAAAATCTACTTCTGACTACGAAACGTTCTGACGGTGTTGGTCCGTCTCCATAAAACTGCATTTTAGTTGTTCAGGAAGGTTTGCACATCGAAAATGATTTCATCGACATTCTGGAAATTCTTCCCATGCAGTGGTTTTTCATCCGAGGAAGGGGGATGAATTCCCTGGGTTTCATGTCTGGAGAAAATACCGTTCGAGGCAAATGTCAAAACTCAAAGGAGCTGCTGTATGACTGACTTCATTGCAGAAGGAACTGAGACGTTGAGTGAAGTAAATACATTCCCATCGATGCCTTATCGCTATGTGTCACCTCGATAACTTCTTGTGACCTCGCTGTAAGTTTGCCGTAGTATTCCACTGTAGCGGTTTGCCACTTACGGGCATAATCTGTTAGTACCACGGCATGGCAGACCCAAACAATCTCTCAGCATTACCCTGCCCAAGAATTCTTGGGTGCTTGGCGTCTTTTGGTGGTCGTGGGTCGACCCGTTTTCACTGCATGCTTTGACCCTTTGTCTCAAAGCGATACAAGTAAAACTCAGACGTATCTGAAAGAAGAAGACAATGAATTCACTTCACTGATTCGCCTCGATGGGCACTGAATTCACCACCTACGGTGCAGATGCACAATTATGTTCGACCTCTTGCGGGAGTCTAAAAGAAGCGAGCATGGAGGACACCAACGGGGACTGTGGATAGGTGGCGCTCAATGGGAAAGTGGGTTGCCGCTAGGCGTGCCGAGATAGTCGGCGCAATTGCGGAAAATACAATGTCCGGATGGAGCAGTAGTTAATTCCACTGCCACGTAAGCAGAAGATCATGGCTTAGAATCCCGGTCCAGCACATATTTTCACTCGTTGCTGCTGATTCCAATAAAGTCCAGATGCAGCTGACATCAATAATTCAATCCATTTTCTTTCTTTTATTGCCGGCCGCTGTGGCCAAGCGGTTCTAGGCGCTTCAGTCCGGAACCGCGATTCTGCTGCTGTCGCAGGTTAGAATCTTGCCTCGGGCATGGAAGTGTTTGATGTCCTTATGTTAGTTAGGTTTAAGAGGTTCTAAGTCTAGGGTCTTCCCCATGAACCATGGACATTGCCGTTGGTGGGGAGGCTTGCGTGCCTCAGTGATACAAACGCCCGTACCGTAGGTGCAACCACAACGGAAGGGTATCTGTTGAGAGGCCAGACAAACGTGTGGTTCCTGAAGAGGGGCAGCAGCCTTTTCAGCAGTTTCAGGGGCAACAGTCTGGATGATTGACTACCCTGGCCTTGCAACATTAACCAAAACGGCCTTGCTGTGCTGGTACTGCGAACGGCTGAAGGCAAGGGGAAACTACGGCCATAATTTTTCCCGAGGGCATGCAGCTTTACTGTATGATTAAAGGATGATGGCGTCCTCTTGGGTAAAATATTCCGGAGGCAAAATAGTCCCCCATTCGGATCTCCGGGCGGGGACTACTCAAGAAGACGTCATTATCAGGAGAAAGAATACTGGCATTCTACGGATCAGTGCGTGGAATGTCAGATCCCTTAATCGAGCAGGTAGATTAGAAAATTTAAAAAGGGAAATGGATAGGTTAAAGTTAGATATAGTAGGAATTAGTTACGTTCGCTGGCAGTAGGTACAAGACTTTTGGTCAGGTGAATACTGGGTTATAAATTCAAAATCAAATAGGGGTAATGCAGGAGTAGGTTTAATAATGAATAAAAAAACAGGTTTGCGGGTAAGCTACTACAAACAGCATAGTGAACGCATTATTGTGGCCAAGATAGACACGAAGCCCACGCCTACTACAGTAGTACAAGTTTATATGCCAACTAGCTCTGCAGATGATCAAGAAATTGAAGAAATGTATGATGAGATAAAAGAAATTATTCAGGTAGTGAAGGGAGACGAAAATTTAATAGTCATGGGTGACTGGAATTCTAGAGTAGGAAAAGGGAGAGAAGGAAACATAGTAGGTGAATATGGATTGGGGCTAAGAAATGAAAGAGGAAGCTGTCTGGTAGAGATTTGCACAGTATCCTGGAGGTACTACGAGGGTCGGTCAAAAAGTAATGCCTCCCATTTTTTTTCTACTTAAAGAAATTAAGTTAAGTGAAAAATTTGAATTTGGCGCCATTCCTCAAACCTTCTTCTGCAATCCACTGCAGTAGTAACTTTCTGTGTCAACAGGTGGCAGCACAGCAGAAGTTTGTAAGATGGCCGACATCGATGTTCGTTTGAGACAGCGTTGTGTGATTGAATTCTTGAATGCAGAAGGTGAAACGCCCATACGCATTCATGAAAGACTGAAGAAGGTGTATGGTGTTGTGACAGTGGATGTCAGCACGGTTAGACGATGGGTTCGTCGTTGTAAGGAAGCTGAAGGGCAAACACCGTTGACTGACGAAAAGCGGAGCGGCAGGCCGGTGAGTGCAGTGACTCCACACAACATTCAGCAAGTTGATGACATCATTCGTGGTGACCGTCGGGTGACTGCAGATGAAGTGTGTCGCATTATTTCTCTTAGTAAAGGCAGTGTGATCACGATTATTAAACAATTGGGGTACTCAAAAGTTTGTGCACGGTGGGTTCCAAGAATGTTAACCGATCAGAATAAAGAGGCAAGGAAAACAATAGCCTCCCAACACTTGCAGCGCTTCCGTTTGGAGGGAGATGAGTTTCTGAAAAAAATTGTGACCGGGGACGAAACATGGGTGCATTTTTTTGAACCCGAATCAAAGAGGCAGTCAATGGAGTGGCGTCACACAAGCTCGCCGAGGAAGAAAAAATTCAAAACTGTGCGATCGGCAGGGAAAGTTATGGCAACAGTTTTCTGGGATACAGAGGGTGTGATTCTGGTTGATTTTTTGGAGCAGGGATGCACAATAAATTCTGTTCAATACGTCACACCCCTCAACAAACTTAAAGCACGTCTTCAGCGAGTTCGCCCAACAAAATCAATGGCAGATGTTCTTCTTTTGCATGACAATGCAAGACCACACACCAGTCGTCACACCTCTGACGAGATTGTCAAAATTGGATGGGAAGTTTTGCCTCATCCCCCATACAGCCCTGACCTGGCACCATCAGACTTCCATCTGTTCGGGCCACTAAAAGAAGCTCATCGTGGGATTCATTTTGAAGATGAGGAGGCCGTCAAAACATCCGTGCGTCAATGGCTTAGGAAGCAGAGCTGTGATTATTACCGTGCTGGGATACATGCCCTTGTTCAAAGATGGACCAAAACTGTAGAGATGGGCGGAGATTACATTGAAAAATGACAAAATGATCCTCAATGTTGTGGTTTTCAACCTATGTAATTGCATTTAAATTTCCTGACAATTAAACGTAGAAAAAAAAATAGGAGGCATTACTTTTTGACTGACCCTCGTAGAATGTATGAAATAGATTATATAATGGTAAGACAGAGATTTAGGACCCAGGTTTTAAATTGTAAGACATTTACAGGGGCAGATTTTGACTCTGACCACAATCTATTGGTTATGAACTGTAGATTAAAACTGAAGAAACTGCAAAAAGGTGTGAATTTAAGGAGATGGGATCTGGATAAACTGAAAGAACCAGAGGTTGTACAGAGTTTCAGGGAGAGCTTAAGGGAACAATTGACAGGAATGGTGGAAAGAAGTACAGTAGAAGAAGAATGGGTAGCTCTGAGGGATGAAGTAGTGAAGGCAGCAGAGGATCAACTAGGTAAAAAGACGAGGGCTAGTAGAACTCCTTGGGTAACAGAAGAAATATTGAACTTAACTCATGAAAGGAGAAAAAATAAAAATGCAGTAAATGAAGCAGGCAAAAAGGAATACAGACGTCTCAAAAATGAGATCGGCAGGAAGCGCAAAATGGCTAAGAAGGGATGGCTAGAGGACAAATGTAAGGATGTAGAGGCTTATCTCACTAGGGGTAAGATAGATACTGCCTACAGGAAAATTAAAGAGACCTTTGGAGAAAAGAGAACCACTTGTATGAATATCAGGAGCTCAGATGGAAACCCAGTTTTAAGCAAAGAAGGGAAAGCAGAAAGGTGGAAGGTGTATATAGAGGGTCTATACAAGGGCGATGTACTTGAGGACAATATTATGGAAATGGAAGAGGATCCAGATGAAGATGAAATGGGAGATACGATACTGCGTGAAGAATTTGACAGAGCACTGAAAGACCTGAGTCGAAACAAGGCCCCGGGAGTAGACAACATTCCATTTGAACTACGGACGGCCTTGGGAGAGCCAGTCCTGTCAAAACTCTACCATCTGGTGGGCAAGATGTATGAGACAGGCGAAATACCCTCAGACTTCAAGAATAATATAGTAATTCCAATCCCAAAGAAAGCACAGCTGCAAAGTACTAACGAGAATTCTTTACAGACGAATGGAAAAACTGGTGGAAGCCGACCTCGGGGAGGATCAGTTTGGATTCCGTAGAAATGTTGGAACACGTGAGGCAATACTAACCATACGACTTATCTTAGAAGAAAGATTAAGGAATGGCAAACCTACGTTTCTAGCATTGTTGATCCAATGTTGATTGGAATACTCTCTTTCAAATTCTAAAGGTGGCAGGGGTAATATACAGGGAGCGAAAGGCTATCTACGATTTGTACAGAAACCAGATGGGAGTTATAAGAGTCGAGGGGCATGAAAGGGATGCAGTGGGTGGGAAGTGAGTGAGACAGGGTTGTAGCCTCTCCCCGATGTTATTCAATCTGTATATTGAAGAAGCAGTAAAGGAAACAAAAGAAAAATTCGGATTAGGTATTAAAATCCATGGAGAAGAAATAAAAACTTTGAGGTTCGCCGATGACATTGTAATTCTATCAGTGACAGCAAAGGACTTGGAAGAGCAGTTGAACGGAATGGAGAGTGTCTTGAAAGGAGGATATAAGATGAACATCAACAAAAGCAAATTGAGGATAATGGAATGTGGTCGAATTAAGTCGGGTGATGCTGAGGGAATTAGATTAGGAAATGAGACACTTAAAGTAGTAAAGTAGTTTTGCTATTTGGGGAGCAAAATAACTGATGATGGTCGAAGTAGAGAAGATATAAAATGTAGACTGGCAATGGCAAGGAAAGCATTCCTGAAGAAGAGAAATTTGTTAACATCGAGTATATATTTAAGTGTCAGGAAGTCGTTTCTGAAAGTATTTGTATGGAGTGTAGCCATGTATGGAAGTGAAACACGGACAATATATAGTTTAGACAAGAAGAGAATAGAAGCTTTCGGAATGTGGTGCTACAGAAGAATTCTGAAGATTAGATGGGTAGATCACATAACTAATGATGAAGTATTGAATAGGATTGGGGAGAAGAAGAGTTTGTGGCAAAACGTGACAAGAAGAAAGGACCGGTTGGTAGGACGTGTTCTGAGACATCAAGGGATCACCAATTTAGTATTGGAGGGCAGCGTGGAGGGTAAAAATTATAGAGGGAGACCAAGAGATGAATACACTAATCAGATTCAGAAGGCTGTGTGTTGCAGTAAGTACTGGGAGATGAAGAAGCTTGCACATGATAGGATAGCATGGAGAGCTGCATCAAACCAGTCTCAGGACTGAAGACCACAACAAGAACAAGTCTAGGGGACTGAGGATCTCAGATGTAAAGTCCCATAGTGCTTAGTGCCATTTGAACCATTTTTTTCATTTGTCCCCCCTTCACTTTCTAATTACAATTCTGCTCTTGCCAAGGTTCGACGGCTTTTTCGAACGTTTACGAGCAGTCGGGGAAGGCAGCGGGCGGCAGCTTTTTTAATGTCAAAATAGTGAACAAGATGTTGATCACTTATCCATGATTGATTTTCACTTTTTTCACTTTCGCCAGTTGGGTAAGGGCAGATACAGTGGCCAGGTAGGGTACAGGGGCCGCTTCGATTTTTTTTCTTTTTTCTTCCCTTGGAGAGTGCTAAATCCTATTGGCGAAAATTTTAAACTATTCAAAGTTAGGTCTTGGGTTCTGTCAGCGAGTTTCGTGGCAATACTGGCGCCCGCTACCCGCCACTGAAATATTTTGCGTTTTCTATACGTCTCACGTAAGGCAATAGTAAATTCATTTCATGTCTTAAAAATGTGTATATTCTGACAGTTAATTGCTACATTACTGATAAGACGTTATATTTTACTCCTTGAGCCTACGTTTCTACAAACTGCGTAGGTTATATAATTTCTAGTTTATACAACATTTAGCGTAATGGCGTTCAGTCGCACATAGTGGACAGTCGCGTTAGAGGGTCTTGTTTCAAGAAAACGGAATTGGTAATAAGATTAATGCTTTTCTCTATTAACAAGTTAGTGAAATGCTGTGTTATCTTTTTACCAGGAATGTACAAAAGTGCCATCAAACTATTTAAGAAAATCACAAAAAACAATCATGGGATTCCCAAAAAGTGCAACAGCCATTGCATGCCGTATGGAATGAAAAGAGGCCGTTTGCTACAGCAACCAAATTATTCAGTGTCTCAAATAACAGAACTTAGCAAAACAGAAGTCCTTAAAAAACTGAAGACAAGGACATTCTTGGGAACTCCACATGTGCATCCAAGCAAGAGCAAGAGGAAGAACGCCTTAACCACATTTCTGACTTGGAAGCGAGATACTTTGGCATGTCACTTTGCTGCACGAAATACACTGATAAGTCTAAAGTCATGGGATATCTCTTAACATCGTATCGGACCTCCTATGGCCTGCTGTAGTGCAGAAACTCTACGTGCTTTGGGCTCAGTAAGTCGTTGGAAATTCCCTGAAAGAATACTGGGACATGATGAATCCACAGCCACCCATAACTGCGAAAGTGTTGCCGGTGCAGGATGTTATGAACAAACAAACCTCTCTATTATGTCCCATAAATGTTCCATGGGATTCACGTCGGGCTGTCTGGGTGGCCCAACCATTCGCTCGAATTGTTCACAAGTTTCTGCTTCGCGAACAGTTGTGGCCTGGTGGCATGACATCGTTGTTTGGGAACATGAAGTGCATGAATAAATGGAAATTGTCTCCAAGTAGATGAACATAATCATTTCCAGCCAGTGATCAGTTCAGGTGGATCAGAGGATACAGTCCATTCCATGTAAACACAGCCCACTTCAATAAGGAGCCACCACCGGCTTGCACAGTGCCTTGTTGACAACTTAAGTCCATGTCTTCGTGGGGTCTGAGCCACACTCAAAGCCTACCATTAGCTCTTAACAGCTGAAACTACACTCCTGTAAATGGAAAAAAGAACACATTGACACCGGTGTGTCAGACCCACCATACTTGCTCCGGACACTGCGAGAGGGCTGTACAAGCAATGATCACACGCACGGCACAGCGGACACACCAGGAACAGCGGTGTTGGCCGTCGAATGGCGCTAGCTGCGCAGCATTTGTGCACCGCTGCCGTCAGTGTCAGCCAGTTTGCCGTGGCATACGGAGCTCCATCGCAGTCTTTAACACTGGTAGCATGCCGCGACAGCGTGGACGTGAACCGTATGTGCAGTTGACGGACTTTGAGCGAGGGCGTATAGTGGGCATCCGGGAGGCCGGATGGACGTACCGCCGAATTGCTCAATACGTGGGGCGTGAGGTCTCCACAGTACATCGATGTTGTCGCCAGTGGTCGGCGGAAGGTGCACGTGCCCGTCGACCTGGGACCGGACCGCAGCGACGCACGGATGCACGCCAAGACCGTAGGATCCTACGCAGTGCCGTAGGGGACCGCACCGCCACTTCGCAGCAAATTAGGGACACTGTTGCTCCTGGGGTATCGGCGAGGACCATTCGCAACCGTCTCCATGAAGCTGGGCTACGGTCCCGCACACCGTTAGGCCGTCTTCCGCTCACGCTCCAGCATCGTGCAGCCCGCCTCCAGTGGTGTCGCGACAGGCGTGAATGGAGGGACGAATGGAGACGTGTCGTCTTCAGCGATGAGAGTCGCTTCTGCCTTGGTGCCAATGATGGTCGTAGGCGTGTTTGGCGCCGTGCAGGTGAGCGCCACAATCAGGACTGCATACGACCGAGGCACACAGGGCCAACACCCGGCATCATGGTGTGGGGAGCGATCTCCTACACTGGCCGTACACCACTGGTGATCGTCGAGGGGACACTGAATAGTGCACGGTACATCCAAACCGTCATCGAACCCATCGTTCTACCATTCCTAGACCGGCAAGGGAACTTGCTGTTCCAACAGGACAATGCACGTCCGCATGTATCCCGTGCCACCCAACGTGCTCTAGAAGGTGTAAGTCAACTTCCCTGGCCAGCAAGATCTCCGGATCTGTCCCCCATTGAGCATGTTTGGGACTGGATGAAGCGTCGTCTCACGCGGTCTGCACGTCCAGCACGAACGCTGGTCCAACTGAGGCGCCAGGTGGAAATGGCATGGCAAGCCGTTCCACAGGACTACATCCAGCATCTCTACGATCGTCCCCATGGGAGAATAGCAGCCTGCATTGCTGCGAAAAGTGGATATACACTGTACTAGTGCCGACATTGTGCATGCTCTGTTGCCTGTGTCTATGTGCCTGTGGTTCTGTCAGTGTGATCATGTGATGTATCTGACCCCAGGAATGTGTCAATAAAGTTTCCCCTTCCTGGGACAATGAATTCACGGTGTTCTTATTTCAATATCCAGGAGTGTATGTTTGCCTACATCCTACATAGATGTTGCTACCTTGGGCTTAGATGTAATCATTATTTACGTAAGAACCTACTCAGCACAGGCTGGGACCCGGCCACCGCGAGGTTAAAACGGGCGCGACGGACGCGCGACGAGAACATTACCATATATGGCGAGGAAGAGAGCATCAGTGACGTCACAGCCAGCAGTGCATCTATATAACGACGTGCCCATGGCGACACAGCAATCATTCTTACCACTTGACAATGACTGAGGAGAGCTCGGTCGAAAGCTCGTGAGATTTTAACCAACTGACGCGGTTGGAGGCCCGAAAAAATTTTATTGGTAATGTGTCGAAAGGAATAAGACATCAAAATATACTAAGGTTTTAATGTATTAACTGATCGATGAAAATCAGCCGTCTCTTATTAGAATTGCATATGAAGATGCCATCAAATGTTATAAAAAATGATTACAACAGTCATGGGATTCCCAAAAACTGCAACAGGCATTGGATGCTGTAAGGAAACAAACGACACCATTCGCCATAGTAATCACATTATTCATTGTCTCAAGAAACTCAGATTATTAAACGAGAAGTTCTTTAAAAACGTGATGCTGTTTTAGACAAGAACATTCTTGGGAAATTCACATGTGTATCCAAACAAGAGCAAGAGGAAAAACTCCTTAACTATACGTCTGACATACAACGAAGATATTTTGGCATTTCAGTTTTCTAAGCGGAACTGACGTTCATGGAATTTGTCGACCTAGAAAAAGTGTTGGACAATGTAAAATTGTGCAACACTTGCAAAATTCTGAGAAAAACAGGGGTAACCTATAGGGAGAGATGTGCAATATACACTAAGTACAAGAGCCAAGAGGGAATAATGAGAGTGGCCGGCCGAAGTGGCCGTGCGGTTAAAGGCACTGCAGTCTGGAACCGCAAGACCGCTACGGTCGCAGGTTCGAATCCTGCCTCGGGCATGGATGTTTGTGATGTCCTTAGGTTAGTTAGGTTTAACTAGTTCTAAGTTCTAGGGGACTAATGACCTCAGCAGTTGAGTCCCATAGTGCTCAGAGCCATTTTAATGAGAGTGCACGATCAAGAGAGAAGTGCTCTCATTAAAAAGAGTGTAAGAGAGGGAGATTGTCTTTCGCCCCTGCTGTTCAATCTCTACATCGTAGAAACAATGATGGAAATAAAGGAAAGATTCAAGAGTGGAATTAAAATTCAAGGTGAAGGATTATCAAAGTTACGATTCGCTGATGTCATTTCTATCCTGAGTGAAAGTGAAGAAGAATTATTTGATCTGTTGAATGGAATGAACAGTCTAATAAGTACAGAATGTGGATTGAGAGTAAACTGAAGAAAGACGAAAGTAATGAGAAGTAATAGAAATGAGAACAGTGAGAAACTTAACATCAGTATTAATGGTCCTGAAATAGATGAAGTTAACGGATACCTCTTTCTAGGCAGCAAAATAGCCAATGTCACACAGAGCAAGGAGGACATCAAAAGTAGAATAGCACTGCAAAAAGGGCATACCTGGCCAAGAGACGTCTCCTAGTATCAAACATAGGCATTAATTTGAGGAAGAAATTTCTGAGAGTGTGCGTTAGGAGCACATCATTGTATGATAGTGAAACAAGGACTGTGGGAAAACCGGAACACAAGAGAATCGCAGAATTTGAGATGTGGTGCTACAGATGAATGTTGAAAGTTAGCTGGATTGCTAAGGTAAGGAATGAGAAGGTTCTGCGCAGAACCGGAGAGGAAGAGAATATGTGGAAAACACTGACAAGGAGAAGGGATGATATTATAGGACATCTGTTAAGACATGAGGGAATGACTTCCACAGTACTAGAGGGAACTGTAGAGGGCAAAAACTGTAGAGAAAGACAGAGATTGGAATACAGCCAGCAAATAATTACGGACATAGGTTGCAAGCGCAACTCTGCCATGAAGAGGTTAACTTAGGAGAGGAATTCTAATCAAACCAGTCAGAAAACTGATGACCAAAAAGAAAAAAGTAATAATCTTACACATTCAATGGAAGAAAAAGGAGGTGTCAGACAACAATTGGGTGACACAGTTTTGGAAAATACATCCAAACACAAGTCTTAGGAAACCAGAGTTCACTTCATCTGGGTCAAATTTCTCTTTGGGGTAAATGGCCATTTAGCAGATTTTTGTTTAAGCTCACTTCCCCACAAGAAAAGGAGGATTTGATAATAATAAAATTGTTGTTTTGTTACAGAATGTGTATAATTTATACATATATACTTCATATACTTATATATGACATAGAACGATGTCAGAGAAACATTTTCCCTATGGTGGCCGCTTTGTACAGGGCTTCCACTTTTCTTTCGATTCCCGATTATTCACTTCGTTCTTCACCATTCAGACCGATTGTTCCACGCTGGAAACACCTGCACCATGTTAGCACTGTGTTTTTCGTCTGTTTGTACACACTCAATAGGGACTATAGCTGGTTTGTTCCCCGTTAAAGGCAGAAAACCAAATACCACGCAGCAGACCACTTTACCAAAGATCTTCGCCATTTGTTGGCCCATCTGCTGCACTATGACACAGAGATATCAGTGTATACCTGGACAGCAGACATGGACCTTCAATTAAACAACTTTATTATTTGCGAAGTGATAATTAAAGCTTCAGGACCAGGCCGCGTAGAGAACTTACACTCCACAAGGGCGGCGCTTAATTCAGATCGATAACTGCTTGACGCAGCCGTTAGCAAGGCCGTGAGTTTTACGTAGGATGCCGTCTATATTACGTAATTTAGAAAAAAATATTTCGTAAACCCTGCAGCTTTCAGTTGTGTAGAAATTTGAACAGTTCATATGCAAGAATATCATATAATTTACAAAGAAAATATGTTCTGTCTTCCAATCTTCTGACAATTTACCGTTATAACTAGTTGATAGTTTGCACACTTTCAAACAAGGAGACAAGCGAATGTAGCAAAATTTCCAGACAGAAGATAAATTCCCACCAGGACACTCCCGGACACGAAAATACTGCAGCAGAGCTATAACACCTCCCTGTTTTATCTGCGAGTGTAACTTGAGGAAGAATTGGTAGGCCAGGGAATTCGGGAAGGATATAGGCTTTTGGTTCGTCTCTTAAATAAGTAATAGGAACGCTATGTCTCCAATTCTGCGGCTTCTACTGAAAGACGAATACGGAGATCATCGAATATTTCCTATTCCGCCACACGTTAATGAAGCGAAATGTTATTGAAGCGGTAGGGATCACATATAATGAATCACTAGACAATAGTTCATTACTTTATTAAAAACAATTATAAATCAACAATTAAAATTCAAGGCCAACTAAATTACTCAGTAAGTGATCGCTAATTAGTTTGACACATCTTAGAAACTCAAACATTGGTTTAAGGTCCAACAAAAGCAAGTTTCTTCAGTAACCAAAAGAACGTTAGGTTACAAGTAGGCCAATGACAAACGGTTAACGAAAGTTAGCAACTGCACAGTCGTGAAACTCAATAGTGGTATGCTTCATCGTTAAGTCAAAAGATTTAAAGTTACAGGTAGGTACAGAACACGCAACTACCATATTATTCTTAGCAAAAGCGTTAACAGCTTAGAACCCAATGATAAAAGTTACCACAGTAAAGAAAGTAAGTAGCATAAAATGTTAAGTACCTAATGTCAGCCGATTGCTCTTGAAAATCTTCTATAACTTCAGTTCTTTCACCTACGTTACAGCGTGGTCCGTTTGAAAGTGATATGTTTCTATGTTCCTGTCATTTGAGAATAGACTTACCAAGACAATTAGAGGGGAACGTACAGTTCAGCGTGGAATCCTAATCATGGTGTAGCTTCTGATTTTAGAGATAAAGAACTACCTTTGTTAACAGATACATTCGATGCTAGAAAAAAACTGATGCCAATCGGTGTCTTGTTTTTGGAAAATTTGGCATGTAGCACTAACCACAATGACCAAACTTCTGGCCATTCTTGTGACATACACTTGCTTATGAAAACTGCCAAAATTGGCGTAGACTGCTAATGTGTGAATCAAACAAAAAATGTTTCCGTCACTCGAAAGCATTCAAGATTTCCAGAATGAAATTTTCACTCTGCAGCGGAGCGTGTGCTGGTATGAAACTTCCTAGCAGATTAAAACTGTGTGCCCGACCTAGACGCGACCTCGGGACTTTTGCCCTTTGCGGGGAAGTGCTCCCCCAGCTGAGCTCCCCACGCACGAACGACGAATGCGCCGCACAGTTTCAGTTCCGGCAGTACCTCGTCTTCTACCTCCCAAACTTCACAGAAGCTCTCCTGCGACACTTGCAAGACTAGCACCCGTGGAAGAAACGATATTGCGGAGACATGGCTTAATCCCAGCCTGGGGATGTTGCAGAATGAAATATTCATTCTACAGCGGAGTGTGCACTGATATGAAACTTCCTGGCAGATTGAGGTACTGCTGGAAGTACAGTAGCGAGGACGGCCTTTGCGTCGGGATTGGGTAGCTCAGTCGGCAGAGCAGTTACCCGCGAAAAGCACAGGTCCTGAGTTCGAGTCCTGAACCCGCACACAATTTTAATCCGCCAGCAAATTTCATATCAGCGCACACTCCGCGGCAGAGTGAAAATTTCATTCTGGATACATCCCCAGGTTGTGACTAAGCCATGCCTACCCAATATCCTTTTTTCTAGGGTGCTAGTCTTGCACGTTTCGCAGGAGAGCTACTGTGAAGTTTGGGAGGTAGGAGATGAGATGCTGGCAGAATTAAAGCTGTGGGAACGAGTCGCGAGTCGTGCTGAGGTGGCTCAGTCGGTAGTGCACTTTCCCGCAAAAAGCAGAGGTTCCAAGTTCGAATCTCGGTCCGGCATACAGTTTCAATCTCCAGAAAGTTTCATTCCAGGTTGTTTGCATGTCAATATACACACACTAGCCAAGCTAAAACTGTCCGAGAAATTGAACTGTAAGCATCATTCTCGACAAAACGCAGTGGCTTCTCAGCGTGTTGGAGAGGATTTTGCGATGGATATCTACATCTACATCTACATGGATACTCTACAAATCACGTTTAAGTGCCTGGAAGAGGGTTCATCGAACCACCTTCACAATTTTCTATTATTGCAATCTCGTATAGCGCGCGGGAAGAACTAACACCTCCCTATGTAAGTCGGTCTCAACAAAATATTTTCGCATTCGGAGGAGAAAGTTGGTGATTGGAATTTCGTGAATAGTTCTCTAATGACGCCTTTGCTGCTTACATTACGTTGTGAAGAAACGTCTAAAACTCCGTTCGGGTTCATAGGGATGAGAGCTGTACATTGTAAAACGTTCCAGGAATTCAGTACATTTTCTTATTCTGTATTCAGATGGTAGCAATCACTCTTTGTGTACTGCAGCCTTTTTCTGCAATTATAGAAATTGCTCCGGAAAAGCAAGGTTTTCAAATCTGAAAAACTATTCCAAAGTACAACTGGTCATGCGCCTAGAAGAAAATATTATATTCAAATTTGAAGGAGTTTCAATCGAGAAAAATTTGTATATATTTTAGATAACGATAGAAGCTGAAGAAATGAATCAAAACTTTCGCCCAGGCCAGCACCTGAACCCAGGACTCCTGCTTACTAGGCACATGGTCTAATCACTAACCATTATACCAAGGTAGCAATGTTGTGAACATACCTACACGGACTAATGTAGTCCAATGCCCTCCCTAACACAAACTTCAGTTCACACCTTCAGCCCATTGTCACGTTCTTAAATCGTTAATACTGCCCAGCCTCTTATCGATACAGTAATTAATATTCTATGTGTTATGTTATAGCTGTACTACTCACCAATAATCAGTAAGTGAAATCAGATTAAGAAGTTCAGTATTTTAAACATAGCTGCAGAACATAACAGCAACGGTTGTGAGCTCTGCAAGACCCATGAGCTATTTTATATTAACGTGACAAACCCTAATTTTAGGGCTATATTTTATTTTTGACACATAGATCTATGCCGACAACTGTAAAAACGGCGATGGTACATTAGTCTTTACTAATGTAAAATTGTTACCTTCTGAAGAAGACAAATTTATATTTGTCGAAACCAAGGTAAAGAATTTCTTTATCCATTGCAACTGGTCAGCTGTTTATAATTTTATTAGATTAAGAAGTGTTATAAATAAGCAGTTACAAGTTTAAAACATTTTGAAACAGAAGCTGTTAGCAAGTAACACCAATTTCGATTTTCAAGACAGGGAGTACTGTTAAGACGTTAAAGAAACTCATTCATGTGCTCCATGGTAGAAGGCCTTCCGCTTCAAGCAACAAGATGATTGGTGAGCAATGAAGTATAGCTTAACCGTCCACTCGTTATCAAACTACTTTTAAAAATAGACAGAGTTTCACTCAACAAAAAATTCTCTAATTGAGGAATTAACTATATTCTCCACATAACTACACTGACGGAAAATAAAATCGCAACACCAAGAAACTAATTAATGTATAGTAATGAAATTCCGGAAATACATTTGTCTAGGTAACAACATACTTAAGTGACTAACATTGAGACAACGTAAGCGCGAGATAAGCCACTGCGGCGCGCGGGGTAGCCGAGTGGTCTAAGGGCCCCTTGTCACGGTTCGCGCGGCTTCCCCCGTCGGAGGTTCGAGTCCTTCCTCGGGCATGGTGTGTGTGTTGACCTTAGCGTAAGTTAGTTTAGGTTAAATTAAACAGTGTGTAGCATAGGCACCGATGACCTCAGCATTTTGGTCCCATAAAACCTTACTACGAATTTCCAAAAATTTAAGCCACTGCAAATGTGTAATTCTGGTATGTAAATAACCGATGTAACCGCCAGAATGTTGAATGCAAGCATGCAGACGTGCATGGATTGTGTCGTATGCTGCAGGTGCCGGATGTCAGTTTGTGGGTTGAAGTTCTATGCCAGTCGCACTTGGTCGGCCTATACAACGCCGATTAATGCCGTTTGTGGATGACGCTGGAGTTGTCGTCGAAAATATCCCATACGTATTCGATTGGAGACATATCTGGTGATCGAGCTTACCAAGGCAACACGATGACAATCGGTAGAGTATTTTGGGTTACAACAGCGGTATGATTATGAGCGTTATACTGTTGGAAATCACCCCTGCTGTTCATGAATGGCAGCACAACAAAAAAAATCAAATGGCTCTGAGCACTATGGGACTCAACTGCTGAGGTTATTAGTCCCCTAGAACTTAAAACTAGGTAAACCTAACTAACCTAAGGACATCACAAACATCCATGCCCGAGGCAGGATTCGAACCTGCGACCGTAGCGGTCTTGCGGTTCCAGACTGCAGCGCCTTTAACCGCACGGCCACTTCGGCCGGCGCAGCACAACAGGTCGAATCACGGGACTGACGTCCAAATTTCCAGTCAGGGTTCATGGGGTAACCACGATAGTGCTCCTGCTCTCATACGAAATGGCACCCCGGACCATAGCTCCAGGTGTAGATCCAGTGTGTCTAGCAAGAATACAGCTTGGTCTCAGGCCCTCAATTGACTTCTTCTTAAAACATCCTAATATCGCTGTGAAAATTGTATATTACAGGAGATATGTTGACGAATCCATTTTATTATACAAAGGAGATAAAAATGATATCGAAAACTTAGCACAAAAAATGAGCTCTCAACACCCGAAAATTAGATTCACCATGGAATTTGAAGAAAACAACCGTATAGATTGCTTAGATTTAACACTAATAAAGAAAGATGGGAAGCATGAATTTAGCATATTCAGAAAACCTACGTGTACAGATCTAGTTATCAATGAGCGCTCCTGTCACCCACCGCGATACAAATGGGCATATTTTACTTCGATGGTATACAGGCTATTAAGATTGCCACTAAGCCAACAGGAAGTAGAAAAGGAGTTAAGTATTTTAAAACAAGTGGCCGTAGCGAACGGATATACATGTAAGCAGGTGATGAATGTTTATAGGAAGATAAAGAAGAGGCAAATGGAACAAACAGAAGGAAGTCAAGTAGCAGTTAAGAGGAACAACAAGAAAAAATATGTAGCTCTCACTTACAATGGAAGAATTGCAGACAAAATTGAAAAATGCTTTCGTAAATCCGACGTTAAAATAGGGTTCCGAACAAATAACACGTTAAAATTGAAGCTCCGGCATAGAATATGTAATAGTAGGAATAAATTTCAGGATTCAGGTGTATATAAGATCAAATGTAATGACTGCTGTAAACAATATATAGGACAGACTGGTAGGAACTTTGAAACCAGATTCAGGGAACACACCTACTCTCAAAACAAAACAGCTTTTGGGGCGCATATGGCTGCGACAAAGCACTCAGTCACGAATATTGAAAACAATTTAGACATCCTGCATAGAGCTCATAAGGGGCGGTTTCTTAACATTTTGGAAGAGATCGAAATATACACCCACAAAAATAAAGATCCGGATTTAATCCTCAACGAACAAAGCGAATTCAATCATAACGCCTATTTTAGCATTTATGACGACCTACTAAGATGACAACTGTTGCGTGTGGAGATCCAGGCCGAGGGATGAGAGATGGTGCGCGGTGAAGAAGCCGGAAGACGCGTGCAGCGCCTGGCGTCGTTGACGGGGCCCTCCTGTGCGGCCCTCTTGCCCGCGGCGATGGACATCAGACGACTGAGCGCACCGCGGCACAACACCAAAATGGCGGGAACCACGGAAGCAGACCGTAGAGGAAAACAAGTTCACACCAGCACCATAGATATATAAATCGCCCTATGCTTTTAGATCGTATAAAAATGATAATTTTACGGTTTTTTAATCCTGACAAGTACAGATTTTAACTTTGACATCTACATATTTTAACTAAATATTTTTAATATAAAAAAGATCTACTGAATACAGTATGTACAAATGGAATGTAACAAATGTACCAGACGCCACCTGTCAGTAATAGTGTTATAATTAATATAAATGACGTGCACTCTGCCAACAAATTTTATGTGACGTAGCATGTGAAAGTTGCTGGATTTGGACGGGTTACTCCTGTAACTGAAATATCAAGTACGTTCTGGTACATTTGATGTTGATTAGATAGGATGAAAAACATTTGCTTCCGTGAAATAGTAAATTAGTATAATTACTTTTACAGATCTGAAGATGGTTCTGAATGAACCGAAACCGGTCATATGAATAATAAAAAAAATTTTTTTGCAATCAAGACGGATTTTAAGTAACATTACACTACTTTAGTTGTAAAAAGTGGTGGTTTTTCGTCGGGTATCTGGTTCTGAGTTGTCCTTGAATTAACCGATTTGTGCGTTGTGTCCCTGGGGTGCGAACAGCTGCTCAAATTGCTGCTGCAGATGCACTGCGATGCCCTAGAGCCTTACGCCGAACGCGACGGCCACCCCTCTCGGTACTGCCACATGGTCATCCAGAGCCCGGTCTTCTGGCGACCGTACATCCTCGTCACCACCGGATCCAGCAATCATGTACAGTGGCTACAGTCCTGCCAACTCTTTCAGCAGTATCCAGCTTCTCGTAGTCCGTAGCTTCTGCAATTTCCAGCATCTCGTTGTCCTGTTACACACCCTCCATCAAATTCAGTGAGGTGTTGATACTGGCGTCTTTGCCGCCTTAAAGGTATTCTTGACTAACACCAACTCACAGTGTCCAGTCTCAAAGGCAACTAACGCTCACGACAGTTGCGGCGTGTATTTAAAACAAACCCCATTCGCTTCCTCACAGTGGCGCTGCTAGCGACACTCTCATGCGACTGGCGAGAAATCTGAACAGACATCTTTCATATGTAGAAACACGCCTACCAACCTTCGTTTATGTCACCCAATTCCTTCTTGGTGTTGCGTTTTTTTTTCGTCGGTATATGATCCATTTAGTATGTAATAATTGAATGAAAGGAGTAGGTTGAGTGTGAGCCTTAACATAACAAATGGTTCAAATGGCTCTCAGCACTATGCGACTTAACTTCTGAGGTCATCAGTCGCCTAGAACTTAGAACTAATTTAACCTAACTAACCTAAGGACATCACACACATCCATGCCCGAGGCAGGATTCGAACCTGCGACCGTAGCGGTCGTGCGCTTCCAGACTGTAGCGCCCAGAACCGCACGGCCACTCCGACCAGCCTTTAACATAACAGGTAACGCTTTTGCTCAAATGTATGTGAAATCTTATGGGACTTATCTGCTAAGGTCATCAGTCCCTAAGCTTACACACTACGTAACCTAAATTATCCTAAGGACAAACACACACACCCATGCCCAAGGGAGGACTCGAACCTCCGCCGGGACCAGCCGCCATAACGCTTTTCTTAAAATAACTCTGATTAAAAGGAAAGAACAGCATTCGTAACTCTCATCAGATCAATTTAATTCAACATAATTTTAAACAGTTAAATTTATATACTTTCAGGACTTCCTCAGCAAGTACGAAATGTAACTACAACCACTTATGAAAGGCACCATAATAAATCACATTAAATAAACAAATTTATATGTCCATCTCTATCTATGCATGGACGTATGGCTGTGACACTAACGGAATTACGCGTCAATAAATTAAAACAACATTTTTTTACATAGGCAACAACCATGCAAGATTATCAACACAATTAATAAAAATTATATTTATTATGACGTGTCCCATCACTGAGCTCTGATTAAATACAGCAAACCAACAAGACTGGAGCCACCACGCTCATCTACACTCGCATCTACATCTACTCTCCGCAAGCCACCTTACGGTGCGTGGTGGAGGGTACATTGTCCACCAGTTTCCGCGTTTTCTGTTCCAGTAGTGTACGTTTCGTGGGAAGAACAATTGCTGATAAGCCTCCGTGTCGGCCCTAATCTAATTTTATCTTCATGGACTGTTCGTGAGATATACTTAGGGGTATGCAATATGATGGTTGACTATTCTAGGAACGTACGCTCTCGGGACTTAAACAGCAGATCTTAAAGCTAAGCACAACGCCTCTATTCTAGCGTCTGCTACTGGAGTTGGCTCAACATCTCCGTGACGCTTTCGCGCTTGCTAAATGAACCTGTAATGAAACGTGGTGCTCTTCTTCGTCTTTTCTCTATTCCTTCTATCAATCCTGTTAGTTACGAATGCCATACTGACGAGCAGTATCCACGTATTGGCCGAGTGAGTGTTTTGTAAGCTACTTTCGTTGCTGATGTACTACGTTTCCTGAGGATTCTCCCAGTGGATCTGTCTGGCATCTGCATCACTCTCAACTAATTGGATGTGGTCGTTCCGCACCAAATCGCCCCATACGCATACTCCTACATATTTTATGGAAGTAAATGCTTACAGTGATTGCCCTGCAATGTTGTAATCACACAATAAAATTAAGATAGCCAACTTGCCTTAGGCCAGCACAACAACAGTTTTCTGAACCACGACCAGAGCCTTTCCGGATAACAAATAAGGACACCCAGCACTTCTGCACATGCAGTGAGGTACACCAGGTTTTTGCAGTCCCGAACAGGCGGCCATTAGAACATGGTATTACTCGACGGTAGAAGCCGCCGTTGACGGTACAGAGCCATTCTGACGTATCCGAAACAACAAACACCACGTACTCGTATGACCGGTACGTCTCGATGGGCTATTTACGTGCGACCTGCGGGTGGGAATCTAAAAGTAGCGAGTACGGAGCGCATGGTCAGGGACGGCAGGCAAGCGGTGGTGTTAGGTGGGAATGGGGCTGGCCGGGGAGCGTGCCGAGACAGTGAGCGCATTTGCCCTGGCTGACGAAAGTGCCCAGTGAGTGGGAGATACCGGGTTCGAGTCCCGGTCCAGCACACTTTTCACTCACCGCCGTTGATTCCGTATAAAGTACTGGTGCCACCGTATCATCACTTCATTCCCTTTCTTTTTCTTCCTCCGCCTCCACCTTCAGTTTACACGTGAACTGCTGTTGTCACTCCGCAGCAGACGGCAGGTAGCTCCGTGTAGGAGGCGCCACAGTTGCACTGCCCACAGCGCTGCCCAACCACGAGTGCGGGAGTTCGAATGCATCACAACAGTAGTGACTTAAATACGTAGAATTCGTAGTATTTATAAACACTGCACAAAACACACCCCATGTCTCGCTATAACAAAAACATTAGAAAATGCCGGAAACTGCTTAAGGCGGTCTACTGTGCGATACGTTCCTAGGCGCACTGTCCTGGAGTTACAATTCTCCCCTGTTGTTTTGACAGCCCTCGAGATCCCCGTGAAAAAAGTAATTGCCGCGTGAGATTAGCCGAGCGGTCTAAGACGCTGCAGTCATGGTCTGTGCGGCTAATCTCGGAGGAGGTTCGAGTCCTCCCTCGGGCATGGGTGTGTGTGTTTGTCCTTAGGATAATTTAAGTTAAGTAGTGTGTAAGCTTAGGAACTGATGATCTTAGCAGTTAAGTTCCATAGAATTTTACACTTTTTTTAAAGTAATTTAGGTAAAATATTAAGTAAACAAATTTCTTTTATTTATTACGCGATTTCTCACTAAGGGATGTGTGGATTCTCAGAGGAGAGCTACAATAGCACATTAATAGAGACAATGGACTGGCATTCGGGAGGATTGCAGTTGATATCTCTTTCTGCCCATCCAGATTTACTTTTCCCATGGTTTCCCTAACCCACTAACAAGAATATCGGAGCTATTCTTTTGAGAAGGATATGCCAGGTTTCCTTATGGATCCACCTTCAGTACGAACTGGTGCCACTAACTTCGATGCAGACGTTGCGTTACATCCTAATCTGCTTCCTTCCAAAAACCTCGTCGTTGACGAAGGGTTGTTGAATACTGTTCTTTGTTCCAGCTCTTTTTTCATAACAAAAATAAGGATAACAGGAAAATAAACTAACGTGGCCTAGTATCTGAACAGATGCGTCTATCTATCCGAAGATTTTACCAAACCAGTTCTGATTAAATTCAAATTTATCGGCTTAAATGTGTGGCACAATATGAACAAAAGTTAAGATACATGATAACTTCTGGCGGAAAAACTGTAATTGACCATCTTTAGTAACCCCACAGCGCCGTAAACACTTGTATCACGACATAAGAACTACTTCTGTGCATCACGACACGGCTAGGAACCTTCCTGGCACACTGAAAGTGTATGCCAGACCTGATTCAAACTCAGACACTTGCCTTTCGCGGGTAAATTTTGTTCCCAGATTAAGTTTCCTTGAACGATTCACAAAATGCCCTCATAGTTTCAATTATGCCAGCACTTCTTTCCTAGTTTACAAAGTTAGTCAGGATACCATAATGCTTATTTCGTTCTTGTGGATTTACATAAAATTTCTACTCTAACATAGCGTTACTTGCTGTAAACAGAAAAACTATGTGCAGTGTTCTGCCGCAATGTTATGAGCAGGGACACAACGACGTGTTGTCTCACATCCGGTGTTTAAAAGAACAGCAAGCTGTTTTAGCGTGGAATTCTGAAGTCTTTGTTGTTAATTAGGAGATACGTGGCACCATAAACTTACAGGTTACGCAGTACTTCCGGACTACTAAGAGATCGATTGACTGTTCGGCGGTGGCCTTCTATTAGCTATATTTTTGACCCTGACCACGTCTTCCGTGCTGCTTGGAGAAAGTAACACACACACACACAGGGATTAGAAATTTCAATATTTTCCACGGCGTGACGCGGCGATCATTTGCTTTTGCCCCATGACTCAATTATCCACCGAGCATCCTCGTGGAAGATGTGAAGTCTGACTAGGTCATTGGTTTTATGTAGCAGATTCCATGATTCGTCAATCCTAAGCGCTTATGCTATCACGAGAATTGTTAGCCTCTGGCAGTTCTGTCTCAAATTGCTACGCGTTCAGCTTTACAAGATGGTCAACGCTCATTTTCAGAAATGAGGTGATGACATCCAACGCTTTTACGACCGTTAGCGATTTCGCTGTCATTCGCCCACTTCCGAAAGACACCAAAGAAAACAGCAAACAGTATCTGATGGATCTTGTTACTGTGGAGCTACAAATCCATAAAGATCTGTCTTTGTCCAACTGCATAAAACAGAAAATTTGTTCATTATCTGCAAAGAAATTCTGTCTAATCATTTCCTTGCAGCTCTGGCAGTCTTCGTACAACGTTACACTCCCTCTACACGATCTAGATGAAGTCGTCTCGAAGGTAGAGCGCTGGACGTGAGTTACTAATACTCCATCGTCACCTCACACACAAAAATTTCAATAAATATTTCGAACGATGTCATACATACCCGGGAATGTATTGACTGTGTGGTCGTCATGAAAAGTACTATTGATTCACCTATGTCCAGAGTACTGTGGTTTCTGAATGATACGAAGTGGAATCAGAGACCAACATTCTAAGTAACGATGGGGCATTTTATTTCAAAAATATTGCTAATCATGTCAGTTTCGTTTCCTGCCAATAGGTTAAAGCGATAAGGATTTTAGAAGGGCGTGAATGGAAGTGGCGAAAAAAGCCTAGCAGCTGTCGTAAAATCATGATGAAAATCAAGCTTCGAAATTTTATTTCTGTCGTTGCTTAGGGGTAGCAAGTCATTACTTCTACTGTGAAAACAGTTACAGGCGACGTTCTTAGAAACATGAGGACAGTATTTGCCTCTACAAAAATTATAGCATGGGTACGTGTAATCCGTATTGCCGATTACGAAAGTGTTAGGACCAGGACAACAATACCGTACCACAGACGGTTTCCTCGGAAATGTAGCTCAACAAAGCCGCAGTGGCTATATAAGGAGACGCGCTGCCTCTGAAATCCAGACGACTTCAGCAGCAGGAGAGGACAACACGGGGCGACGGTAGCTTTGGATGGCGAGAACGTCTCACGTAAGTATAGGTAAGTACGTCTCTCCACAGGTGCGTTGCGAATATTGGTCTGCGACTCTTCACCTTTGCGGCTCTTCACAAATTCTTCCCATCTGCGACTCCAGACGCCTGGATGGCTACACACTGGCTGTGGCTACTAATATGACTTACGCGTCTGTGGCTGCACGTGTGTGACTTTTACCTGTTTGGGACTATATGTCTGTGACTTTGTGTGACTTTTACCTGTTTGGGACTATATGTCTGTGACTTCATGTGCCTAGGATTACGTGTCTGGAAATGCTACGTGTTCGTACTCTTCACATCTGCCAAGGAACTCTGATGGGTCTGTACACTGCGCGATGCCGAGGCTACGCTTCGCATCCACGAGTCTACGCTTCGCATCGACGAGTCTACGCTTCGCATCGACGAGTCTACGTTTCGCATCCACGAATACGCTTCGCATCCACGAGTCTACGCCTCGCATCTACGAGCCTACGCCTCGCATCGACGAGTCTACGCTTCGCATCGACGAGTCTACGCTTCGCATCGACGGGTCTACGCTTCGCATCGACGGGTCTACGCTTCGCATCCACGGATCTACGCTGCACGTACACGAGACTATGGCACGCTAAGCGTCCGCGACTCTACGCTACACGTCCAGAAGTCTACGCTATGCGTCCACGAGTCTGCGATTTGCCTCGGCCGAGTTAAGCTCTGGCTTGGCCCGTCATTGGTCCTCCAAGGACAGGCCGCGCCACGCGTCGGCCTGACGGGCCCTGTATCCTGCTGAGGCCTGCCGACCTTTTAAGGTTTTGCTGCCGGCCTTTTCAGGCCGTGCGCAGGTCATGTTGCAGGTTCAGAGCTTCGGGAAGTCGAGGACGCTGACGAGTGGGCGTACGGCGTCGACGAGAGCGGGCGCACGGCGTCTGCGAGCGGACGCGCAGCGTTGAGGGAACGTACAGCGAGGACGAGTGGCTGCCACCCACCTGCGACTCTACGCATACGTGACTCTGCGTCGCATCTGCGACTACTCATCCGTGACTCTGCGTCGCATCGGCGCCTCTTCGCTACGCTTCGGCCACACTACGCAGGAGTGAATCTACCCACTCCACCTACTCTACTCATCTGCCACGCACCGCTGATCCTGAAGACGACGCCTGTGCATCACAGCTCATCGGGGTCCCTCAGTTCCGACCAGGGTTTTCGGGAGGTTTCCCTTGGTTGTGAGGCGAATGCCGGAACTGTTCACCTCCTCCCATCGATATAGACACAATTCATGTAAAGAAGAAAGTGAGAAATAAATGAAATAAGCTTACTTTGCCTTGTTAATTTTGACATTTATATGTTGAGTACATCCTGTGCCTGAGGCAGGAATCTTCATCCTTCATCCCATGCTGTAGTAGGCACAGAGAGGTCAATGACTTCTCGCAAATAGAGAATGATGTACAAGGTTCTAACAAAAAAAGGATGAAAAATTTGCATATCCTTGCTAAAACAGGCGTAAAACACATACAATGCTGCTCTGTGAATAGGATAGGTTAGCTGGCTGATTTGTGTTTAACAGAGACATACAAAAGCTGCCTGATACCCACTCAGGTTTTTACAATTTTACTAGCCAAACATTCCTGCCACTCAACTGTTCAGATTTCATGATTAGTCGGTGTTATCCCTGGACTAAGCAACCTCTGATACGCTGTATATTTCTGCTCCTGAGAATAGGCTGTATATTTCTGCTCCTTAGAAGTTCGTGGCACTGAAGGGCCATGACTACAGGAAACATTCTCTCAAGTTTTAACTGCGACGATACATACAGATTATAGTCAAACATCTGTGTTTACAATGAGCTCGTACGGGGGATACATTTTCAGTGGTACCAATTTTCCAAAACCCTCGTCACATAAGGCACCAGCCCGTGATTTCCGCCAGTTCCCTAAGCTTGTACCAAAATGCCGTCCTCGTAGCCAACGGTTCATGTGAACGAAAAGATGAAAACCAGAGTGAGCCTAGTTTGGTCTGAAAGGTGATCAAATAGTTCCAACCGAAAACACTGCGGAAGCTTCTTCGTTGCTCCTGCACTGTGCGGCCGAGAAATATCAAGAAGAATTTCCATGACAGTTGCGCAGGACGTCGTACTTGAAGGAGACCTATTTCCTAGACACCTTCAAGTGCTCACTGTGTGCTCAGAACTAGGAAATGAGACGTGAAGCGATACGGGCATACTAGAGACACTGCGCAACACAACTGCGCAAATCTTCACCAGATTTTCCACTGTGCAAGTGAAAAAAGTCTGTCACAACTGCATAATGGAAAATGTGTCACAGTGGGACAAGGATATTCTCCGATCTCGAATCAAGCCTGTCTCGAAATCTAGGATTTTCTCACACCAATTTCTCGAACTAAGCCCGTGTCGAAAAACTAGGGTTTTCTCATACCAGTTTAGAAACATTTTGAGCTAGTTTGTGATTACCACTCCAGGTATCTATACAAAAGCTAAAATATGAGAACAAACAAAGAGAACTTCCACTATTCGTGAAGATAGTGTCACAGCAATTGCCTAAGTCGGAACCGTTATCACGATTTCTGATCTCGAAGATAAATACGGCGGTGCAGAGGTCTCGTCCGACCGAGGTTTCTTTAAAATACGGAGATTATCCTCAAGCGAGACACACTTTCGTCATCAGCATATAACTATTATTTTATTTTTGTTCGGAGTGAATTAATCACACTCAAATTTCTGCAGCTCGCCTTGTACATCGGTCGGGTGGATCCAGTATGTTGATCAGGCTTCTCAGTTATTGATCAGAATACTCGACAACGCGGCTAATGTAGCACGTTTTCAACAAGAAACCATGTCATGAACGGTTTTCTGCGAAAATAGCAGACTGTGGCCATGTTTTTCGATTTGCGGAAAGCCTTCGACACCTGCTGCAGGACTGCTATCTTCTGTATTATCTATACGTTAGGCTTCCGAGGCCGCATGTCCCATTTCTTTCAGTAATTTTTAAAGAACGTGTGGGTTCTGCTTTGTCGGATACCTTTATCAAGGATTGCTCTGCAATCACCATTACTCCTGTTATGGCACGTCTCCCATCGGGCATCTCCGGCTCCCTTTTCGTTGGCGGCGCAGTTGGTTTCTTCCACACTCTTTACATCTTGGGCCTGTTGCTCTTCCGTTCGTTGAAACTACGGAATTTCTGCTGCTCGCGTTCGACTGGAAACTTTCTTGGACGACCCACCTGTCTTACCTGGCAGCCCGCTGTACGCGGTTCCTGAAAATCCTACGTGTCCTCAGTGGTACTATTATATCTCTTAAAAGAAAAAATAATGTAATGTTATTTATTTATTTAGCGGAAACACTCTCCTAGTAAATTTGTTTGAAAATAGAAAAAGAGATATAATAAGCAAAATAATGAATTTCGTAGGTTGCCAATTACGTATTATATCTGGTTTTATCCAGCGCCAGGCTCCCTACAAATTACTGTAAATGCAATAGCGTAGTAGTACTCAGCTCTGAAATTATTACTATCACAGAAAATAGACAAGTTTTAATAAAATTATTTCACTGGATTACTTCAATTAATCTCACAGAATATTTTTACATAATTTCTTCCGCTCCGGCTATTAGATATTGTGCTGTGAAAAAATATTTTTAAATGTACCGCGTAATGGCGGCTAATTGTTAACAGTCAGAGATTACTGTTACTCGCTCCGCAGCAGCTGGAAACATGCTAAATAATTTTCATTAAATATTCATTTCATAAGATCAATGTGGCGTAGATTCTTGAAATAACACACGGAGATCACTTTTTACTAATATATTCGTACTAGGACACAGTTTACACCATTACATATTTGCAATTACGTTACGACAGAAACAAATGCTAGCGCAGCACAATAGCTTGCGTACCTTATTCCAGCTCACACCAGAACGAACAGAACAAAACAGACTAGACAGAAGAATGAGCATTGCATTGTATTTTATACTCTAACAAAGATAATCACATTGTAATCTCATACAATAAAAATAATGTCTTTTCTGCATTTATCGATATATATATTGTATATTTTTACAGTTAAATCAATGTTTGCAATTAATTTTGCGTCACATACTGTCTGTTTTATTTATGTTTCACCTTGATAAGGGTGAATATCGAAAAAGGGACACTACAGTACTTCCTGGGGAGCGGATCGTACCACCCTCTTCCGTTTGTACCGATCCATTGTCCGTTAGAAACTGGACTATGGGTGTTTCGTTTATGCATGTGCGTTTCCGTCCATCTTACGCCGATACAATCCCACATCGTGGCATTCGGATGGCCATTGGCACCTTTTACACTAGCCCGGTTGAGAGCCTGTAAACAGAAGTTGCCGAACTGCCTCTCTCATATCGTCGTGATTTTCTCCTCGGCAAATACGCATGCCGTTTGTCTGCCACGGCAGGTCACCCATACTAAGCCAACTTCTTCTATGACTCCTGTAGTAGCCAGTATGGGACGTGTTCCTATTCTCTGTGACCTCCTGGAATTCGCTTTCGGCTGTTGCTACGGCAGCTTAACTTCACGCTACTTGCCACTTCACTACCTTGGATCCGCGCAGCGGCTCGTATTCGCTTTCTGAGGACACTACTTCAGACTAGTTCTATAGCCGTAAGTTTCTCGACCTTCACACGCATCTTCTCGATAGTACCTTTGTGTACATTGATGACTCTCGGACTGACGGTGGTGCCGGGTACGACTTCGTCATTGGCAACGACAGTTTTCGATATCGGCTTCCAGAACACTGCTCGGTATTTACAGCGGAGCTCTTCGGCCTGTATTAGACCACGCAGTACATTCGGCGACACAGGTTTTTCAATCTTTATCATCTGCTCCGACTCTCGCAGTGCCCTTCAGAGGCGCTGTGCGCTGCGCACCGTCCATCCCTTAGTCCAACGCTCTCAGGAAAGCTTTCACTTGCTCATTGACGAGCCATTGTGATGATTATGTGGGTCCCTGGTCATGTCGGTCTGACGGGAATGAGGCCGCCGACGCTGCTGCCAAGGCTGTAGTCCTCGTACTTTTACCCGCTAGTTCCTCTGGTGATCTATGCATTGCCGTCTGTCAGCAGGTGGAGTCACTTTGGCATCACCACTGGTCTTCCCTTCATGGAAACGAGCTCCCAAGAATTAAACCTCTCCCAGAGGCTTGCCCAACATCCTCTAGGCCCTCTCGCCGTGAGGAGATCATTCTAGCTACATTGCATATTGGGCACTGTCTTTTTAGCCATCACCATTCGTTAAGTAGTGACCCCCTCTACTTTGTCATCAACATTTGACGGTTCGCCATTTCCTGACGGTATGGCTTATTTTTAACCACTTACGTTCTCATTTATGTTTGCAGTCCGAATTATAGACCGTTTTAGCGTACGACCGTCGGGATGTCGTTGGCGTTTTACTTTTTATCCGTAGTAGCAATATGGCTGAGGACATGTAATCTTTAGTCCAGGACCTCTGTTGTCTCTATGGCGTATTTTATGGACATTTCTCCAAGTTCCTGTTTTTATTTGTCTTTCCTTCAGTCGATTAGGCTTAATGTCGCTTTTAACTCCTTTTCGTGTTCTACGGTTCTGATGGACGCGTATGGCCCAAGTTGGTTTTGCGCCCTAAAACAAAACGAAACATGTTACATGATTAGAGTATGTAACCAGTATATTACACTTGCATCATTTCAAAGAAAGCGAGTTTACGATGCTACTACACTTAAGCCAGTGACATTTGGCAGTTTGGGGAAATCAACGGATCTAATTTTCATGGCTAAGTCTATAGCCTCAAAGGTCTGTCGTTTCAGTTTTTTAATACTTTTAGGTTTTGCCATGTTCGCGTCTACTAGGACAGAAAATTCAAATAATGTTGTGTTACTTATGAAAAACGTGAAATTCGTCGTAACTCATCTGCTACACAGTAATACGCAAATGAACATTCGGCGTGTCGCATTATCTAATTGCGTATCTAGAAATTCTGTGAGTATAATTCGCTGATATTTCAGTACGCTATTACATCTACGTCTACGTGAGTACTCTATAACTCAAACACAAGTGTCTGGTAAAGGGTTCACATTATTTCTGAACCGTTCCACGACCAAACAGTGTGCGAGAAAAAAGAACGCTTAACTTAAATCCCTCCGTGCGAGCTCTGATTTCTCTTCTTTCATTGCAATGATCATTTCTCCCTATGTAGGCGGATGTCAACAACATACTTTCACATTCCGCACATCAGATCTACAGAAGAGGTCGGATAAGCGTAGTGTAGAGAGTATCTTTAGTGGATCTGTTGCTTCGTCTAAGTGTCCTGCCAATAAAACGCAGCCTTTGGTTCGCTTCCGAGCGACATTATCTATGTGATCGTCTCAGTTTAAGTTGTTCGAAATTGTAACCCCTAGATATATATTGAATTGATAGCATTATGTTTGTGCGATCTACCTTGTAACCGAAATTTAACGGTTTCTGTTAAGAACTCATATGGCTGACCTCATAGAGTTCATGGATTAGGATCAACTGCCACTTTTTGCACCATACAGATATCTAGCCTAAGTTATTTTGCAGTTGGTTTTGGTCTTCTGTAGGTGTTACTACACGGTGAATATCAGCATTATCAGAAAACATTCTTTGAGAACTACTTAGATTACTTACTATAACATTGCCTTGGGGACACCAGATATCACTGTTGCACTACTCTATGACTTTCCTCTAGTTACTTCGAATTGTGACCTTTCTGAAAGGAACTCATGAATCCAGTCGCACAACTGAAACGATAATCCATATACAAGCAATTTGATTACATGTTGCTTATGAGGAACGATATCCAAAGCGTTGCGAAAAATCCAGAAATATCGAATCAATTTGAGGTCCCCTGTCGATAGCACTCATTACTTCGTGAGAATAAAGACATTTTCTGAATCTATGCTGGCTGTGGGTCCATAGATCGTTTCCTTTAAGGACATTCATAATGCAGTTCTATTTATTCTACAAAACATATTTTGCAGAGAACGATGGGGATGTTAGCAGCTTACCTGCCCACCCAGAGCGATAGAAAAATGTCTGAATACCTCTGCAAGCGCCCTAATCCCTCTTACTTCATCAGCATGAGCCCTACGTGAGATATGATGGAGACAACAGATTTGTTGAAGACTATTTTTCGAATTCCGGTTCTCGAAATTCACCCAATGAGTTTTCGCGGTAGTAAAATATTTTCTCTTCCAAAGAGAAGTTCCAAGAGGAATTCTGCTGCTTTTTCGCTTGAACCTTACTGAGCTGATGCGATCCTAGAAGCTCGTTTCTCGATGTCTGCTTCCACGTCTATTTTATAAGGACTCGAGATACTGTCCTTCCAAATTCCTTTCAATAAATCAAAAGTCTTCCAGTCGCATTTCCTACCATTGATTTCCCGTATGCTTAGTGGTGCAAGGTATTCGAACAGTGTGACAGGCTCTAAAACTCCATGAGCAGTCATGTAACCGGATGCTATTGGGTCCTTTCTGTTTATTATATACAGGGTGTTACAAAAAGGTACGGCCAAACTTTCAGGAAACATTCCTCATACACAAAGAAAGCAATAAATAATGTGGACATGTGTCCGTAAACGCTTACTTTCCATGTTCGAACTCATTTTATTCCTTCTCTTCAAATCACATTAATCATGAAATGGAAACACACAGCAACAGAACGTACCAGCGTGACTTCAAACACTTTGTTACAGGAAATGTTAAAAATTTCCTCCGTTAGCGAGGATACATGCATCCACCCTCCGTCGCATGGAATCCCCGATGCGCTGCTGCTGCCCTGGAGAATGGCGTATTGTATCACAGCCGTCCACAAAGCACGAAGAGTCTCTACATTTGGTACCGGGATTGCGTAGACAAGAGTTTCAAATGCCCCCATAAATGAAAGTCATGAGGGTTGAGGTCAGGAGAGTGTGGAGGCCATGGATTTGGTCCGCCTCTACCAATCCATCGGTCACCGAATCTGTTGTTGAGAAGCGTACGAACACATTGACTGAAATGTGCAGGAGCTCAATCGTGCATGGACCAGATGTTGTGTTGTACTTGTAAAGGCACATGTTCTAGCAGCAGAGGTAGAGTATCCCGTATGAAATCATGATCACGAGCTCCATTGAGCGTAGGTGGAAGAACATGGGGCCCAATCAAGACATCACCAACAATGCCTACCCAAACGTTCACAGAAAATCTGTGTTGATGACGTGATTGCACAATTGCGTGCGGATTACCGTCAGCCCATACATGTTGATTGTGAAAATTTACAATTTGATCACGTTGGAATGAAGCCTCATCCGTAAAGAGAACATTTGCACTGAAATGAGGATTGACACATTGTTGGATGAACCATTCGCAGAAGTGTGCCCGTGGAGGCCAATCAGCTGCTGATAGTGCCTGCACACGCTGTACATGGTACGAAAACAACTGGTTCTCCCGTAGCACTCTCCATACAGTGACGTGGTCAACATTACCTTGCACAGCAGCAACTTCTCTGACGCTGACATTAGGGTTATCGTCAAGTGCACGAAGAATTGCCTCGTCCATTGCAGGTGTCCTCGTCGTTCTAGGTCTTCCCCAGTCGCGAGTCATAGGCAGGAATGTTCCGTGCTCCCTAAGACGCCGATCAATTCCTTCGAACGTCTTCCTGTCGGGACACCTTCGTTCTGGAAATCGGTCTCGATACAAACGTACCGCGCCACGGCTATTGCCCCGTGCTAATCCATACATCAAATGGGCATCTGCCAACTCCGCATTTGTAAACATTACACGGACTGCAAAACCACGTTCGTGATGAACACTAACCTGTTGATGCTACGATAACCTGTTGATGCTACGTACTGATGTGCTTGATGCTAGTACTGTTGGCCAATGAATCGCATGTCCTCACAAGCACAGAACTCAACATTACCTTCCTTCAATTGGGCCAACTGGCGGTGAATCGAAGAAGTACAGTACATACTGACGAAACTAAAATGAGCTCTAACATGGAAATTTAGCGTTTCCGGACACATGTCCACATAACATCTTTTCTTTATTTGTGTGTGAGGAATGATTCCTGATTGTTTGGCCGTACCTTTTTGTAACACCCTATATATATATATATATTCCAAAAAAAGAAAAAACAAGGAAAAAATTTAGGAAACTGTGTCATGTAGTGCACCAGAAACAATAAACTAATCCATTATGTGTTCACTTAGAGCGTCTAGAGACGATACATCCTTCCATAAGACACCACTGGCAGAGAACTATCTGAGAGTGCTTTCAATGACACCTGAAAAATCGTTTTTGTATATTCGGAACATTAGTGGTTGTGTGTTCATAATAACACAGCTCCGATGTCACTTCCATGTTTCATGAACTTTGACCTTGGGTTCAAACAGAGAAACACTTTTCGAGCCAATTACATATTCGAAAGTGATTACGTATGGTAGGTAACGTAAATCACTGACATGCTCCTCAATGGGGCATGACTGACCGGTTGTTATAAGGATTCCAAAGGGCTTGCCACAGCGGTAACACCGGTTGCCATCAGATCACCGAACTTAAGCGCTGTCAGGCTTGGCTAGCGCTTGGATGTGTCACCTTCCGGGTCTGCTAAGTGCTGTTGGCAAGTGGGGTGCACTCAGCCCTTGTGAGGGCAACCGAGGAGCTCCTTGATTGAGAAGTAGTGGCACCTGTCATGAAAACTGATAAGGGCCTGGAGTATGGTGTGCTGACAACATGGCCCACTGTATCTGTTGTGGACTGACAAGACAGCCAGTCCACAGTGACGGGTAACCGAAAGGCACGCGTTTACACACGCCGGCTGGCGTTAGGTCTGAAACAGGATACGTAATAAATTCTATAAAGAAAAGAACGTAGCTGCTGGAATACTTAACTTTAATCCATCATTTGTATACAGCATTCTGGATGTTACAAGTGAGACTCTCTCTAGAAATGGTTAATGGCGCCTTGCCAGGTCGTAGCCATGGACTTAGCTGAAGGCTATTCTAACTGTCTCTCGGCAAATGAGAGAAAGGCTTCGTCAGTGTAGTCGCTAGCAAGTCGTCCGTACAACTGGGGCGAGTGCTAGTACGTCTCTCTTTACCTGCCGTGTGGTGGCGCTCGGTCTGCGATCACTGACAGTGGCGACACGCGGGTCCGACATGTACTAATGGACCGCGGCCGATTTAAAGCTACCACCTAGCAAGTGTGGTGTCTGGCGGTGACACCACAGTATCTACATCCGGTGACGCCTGTGGGCTGAGGATGACACAGCGACCGGTTACTTTTCTTTGGTTATTATATGAATACAGGAGGCGCTCTCAATATTAATGACACACAGGTCTATGGATCACAGTTCATAGGTACTTATACGGATGTCGCGGACACTGACAAATTAACCAAGCAATGTGGTGCAGTGGTTGAAGCACTGGAATCGCATTCGCAAGGAAAACGGTTCGGATCCCCTTCCAGTCACAGATTTATGTTTCCCGTGTTTTCCCTGCGTAATGCAATAAATGCTGGGCTGCTTCCTTTCAGCAGGAAACGGCTGATTTTCTTCTCCAACCCCAGCTTGTTCTCCTATTAAATGACCTAATCGTCTGAGGGATGTTAAACCCTGATCTTCCATCTTCTTCCTCAATGGTAAAATTACTGAAGTAATCGTCAGTGGATCGCGAAAGAACACTTTGGGAAACCACCTTGTAATTCAAGGTGGTTTCCTGTTGATCTGTAGTAAGCGTGTAGGTGCTTTGAAACATCTGGGAGAGCGAGAGTGGAGTGAAGGACGAACACAGACTAACAGTAAGCCTTCGTTGCGTGCGGATGCTGCTGAAGACACTGGCCTCACATTTGGCGGCTGTCACGAGCTACAGGTGAGGCCAGCGTTTCTCAACGCGAAACTCTCCGCCTGCTGCTTCTGTCTAATATAGGGTGCCCGAAAGAAAACCTCTGAAGAAAATACACTAATGGCTATTAAAACTGCTACACCGAGAAGAAATGCAGATGATGAACGGGTATTCACTGGACAAATATATTATACTAGAACTGACATGTGATTACAATTTCAGGCAATTTGGGTGCACAGATCCTGAGAAATCAGTACCCAGATCAACCACCTCTGGCCCTAATAACGGCCTTGATACGCCTGGGCATTGAGTCAAACAGAGCTTGAATGGCGTGTTCAGGTACAGCTGCCCATGCATCTTCAACACGATACCATAGTTCATCAAGAGTAGTGACTGGCGTATGGTGACGAGCCAGTTGCTCGGCCAACATTGACCAGAAGTTTTCAATTGGTGAGAGATCTGGAGAGTGTGCTGGCCAGGGCAGCAGTCGAACATTTTCTGTATCCAGAAAGGCCCGTACAGAACCTGCAACATGCGGTCGTGCATTATCCTGCACAAATGTAGGGTTTCGCAGGGATCTAATGAAGGGTAGAGCCACTGGTCATAACACATCTGAAATGTAACGTCCACTGTTCAAAGTGCCGTCTATGCGAACAAGAGGTGACCGAGACGTGTAACCCATGGCACCCCATACCATCACGCCGGGTGATACGCCAGTATGGCGATGAGGAATACACGCTTCCAATGTGCGTTCACCGCGATGTCGCCAAACACGGATGCGACCATCATGATGCTGTAAACAGAACCTGGATTCATCCGAAATAATGATGTTTCGCCATTCGTGCACCCAGGTTCGTCGTTGAGTACACCGTCGCAGGCGCTCCTGTCTGTGATGTAGCGTCAAGGGTAACCGCAGCCATGGTCTCCGAGCTGATAGTCCATGCTGCTGCAAACGTCGTCGAACTGTTCGTGCAGGTGGTTGTTGTCTTGCAAACGTCCCCATCTGTTGATACAGGGATCGAGCCGTGGCTGCACGATCCGTTACAGCCGTGCGGATAAGATGCCTGTCATCTCGACTGCTAGTGATACGAGGCCGTTGGGATCCAGCACGACGTTCTGTATTACCCTCCTGAACCCACCGATTCCATATTTTGCTAACAGCCATTGGATCTCGACCAACGCGAGCAGCAAATGTAGCGATACGATAAACCGCAATCGCGATAGGCTACAATCCGACCTTTATCAAAGTCGGAAACCTGATGGTACGCATTTCTCCCCCTTACACGAGGCATCACAACATCGTTTCACCAGACAACGCCGGTCAACAGCTGTTTGTGTATGAGAAATCGGTTGGGAAGTTTTCTCATATCAGCATGTTGTAGGTGTCGCCACCGGCACCAATCTTGTGTGAATGCTCTGAGAAGCGAATCATTTGCACATCACACCATCTTCTTCCTGTCGGTTAAATTTCGCGTCTGTAGCACGTCATGTTCGTGGTGTAGTAATTTTAATGGCCAGTAGTTTAATATGCACCTTAAGATAGGCTACACGATGTGCATCATATGCCCGAGGGATACACGATATAAATTGTGTTGCCTCTCTTAAGATGCATGAAATACAATAAGACAAAAATAAAAACAAAGAAAGAGGAAAGGCGCTCCTCGAAGGAATTATCCGAATGGGACGGAAATCGGTAGATGTACAAAACTGTTAAGGCTTTCGTGGCCACTTGTTGACAAACTGCCTATTGGCTTTTGTCTCGGGTTCTTCGGCCGACGTTCATCTAATGATTTTTTTGACGTTGAAAGATGCCGGAAGCAGACCGACAAGGAGATTCCCGACATGTCACACACAGTGGTCAGCCTCGCTGAACGACAATTGACCGAAATGGAAGTGTCTGTTCTTCAAAAAGGATGGAATTTCGCTATCATCCCGAGAACTATACGTATGGAGGACATCATTGCCAACACTGAAGCAGCCATTCGGACCCTTCCTTGTGAAAGGGCAGAGGAAATACGCACTGAAACAGCCAGGATACTGCGCCGAGCAAATCCACCAGCTTGCAACCTGAAGAAAGAAGAGGTACAAGCCATTAAGAATCTCAACACCGTCAAGAGTATATTGGTACTGCCTGCCGATAAGGGGAATGTGACCGTCGTAATGAAGACCGAAGATTATGAGCAAAAGATCCGAGACCTATTAGATCCGACGAGGTACCGAAAACTTAGCGCAGATCCGATGTAGCGTATCACACGGAATACGAATCGATTAATCAAGGCGTCTTCTCTGCCAGCGGACATACAGAGAAACCTGCGCAACACAGAGGCCCTACCACCTCGGCTGTATGGATTACCCAAGATCCATAAGAACAACGTTCCACTGAGACCGATCGTTAGCGCTCCTGGCTCACCGACATATAAACTGTCAAAACACTTGGCCTCTCTGCTCCAGCCACACGTGGGGAAGACCGACACATACATTAAGGCCTCAGGACATTTCATTGAGAAGCTGAAGAAACTGAAACTTGCACCAAATGACATCCTGGTCAGCTTTGATGTTGTTTCGTTATTTACGAAACTGCCTCTCAGTGACGCTCTGGAGCACATCGGTTCCATTTTCCCGCAAGACATCAGAAAGCTCTTCCATGCATGTCTCACCACGAGCTATTTCACGTGGAATGGCGATTTCTACGAACAGCTGGAAGGCGTCGCCATGGGTAGTCCTCTCAGTGCAGTGGTGGCCAACTTCTTCATGGAACAATTAGAAGCACAGGCACTGGACTCGGCGACTTGCAAACCTAAGGTGTGGTACAGGTACGTCGATGATACTTTCGTGGGGTGGAGCCATGGTGAAGAACAGTTCGGTGACTTCCTAAGACACTTGAAGAGCCTCCATGCCAACATAACATTTACCATGGAAGTAGAAAAGGACAAGAAACTGCCATTTCTAGATGTGCTGGTCACAAGGGACGGCGAAAACCTGGGACACAGCGTGTATCGAAAACAGACACACACGGACCGATACCTGCACAAACAGTCAAACCACCACCCGAGCCAGAAAAGAGGCATGATTAGTACGCTCGTAACGAGAGCAGGACGAATATGTGAGCCGCAACACCTCAAGCCAGAAATTCAAAACCTGGAAATTGTTCTGAGGAGCAATAGGTACTCCACAAATTATATTAGAAGTGTAACAGAGCCAAACACTCGGCGAAGTAAGGAACCAGAAAAAGAAATGTCGGGTACGGCCTTTCTGCTATACATTCCCAGAGTGACGGACAGAATCGGCCGTATATTGCGCAAACATGGCGTAAAGACGATTTTCAAACCGACAAGGAAGATCAAAGAGTTGTAACACCATAGCTCTAATGCTGTACTGATTTATTTTACTTTTGTTTGATTCAATGTTACATCATTGAGTATCTGGAAATGTATGACTCGATGACACAAAATTGTATACTCCTTTCTTTGTTAAAACTTTGATGTCATGGTTTGGTTCTATGCAAAGTAGTGTATCTGTGATTTAAATTCTTTGTCCCATTTGGAGGGAACAAAACTTACTGTATGTAATTGTAATTTTGTGTGAATAATTTTTTTGTAGAAATGTCAATACGTGCATTGGTTCTCTTTTATTTAATGTATTTTGTTACTGTTATGTAAACTGCCGACCTTCACTTTCGGTTCTTAGTTAATTTGTATGTAAAAGGTGTAGTGGTTCCCCTCGGGAACGTAACTGTGTAGCGCGCGCCAATTGTGGTTGGCCTATGTAGAAAAGCTGGAACTGATAGTCAGTCGGTGACAAGCTGCGAGTCGGGGACGAGCTACGAGTCGGGGACGAGCTACCAAACTGTGCACTGCCATGTAAAAGATGCTTATTGTGCTGGTTCCAAGAGAGGCTTTTTCTGCTACTTTCCAATGCCTCGAATGGATGGATAAATAGCTGGAACTATTCTGGAATTTGTAACTATCATCGCCACCAAGAAATGACAGAGTCCAGCAATTCTACCTGCATTTCCACATACCTACATCCAGTTGCCACCACATTGCGCAATCATTGCATCAGAATACTACAGTGATGTACAGTGAAGGATCAGCTTAATGGATGTGTTAGTGTGCTCAAATATAAGGTAATTTATATCTGAATTTATGTACCTACCTTGATTTTTCTCCTCATGATAACACCTCTCAGGTTCCTCTCCGTTTGAGCTAAAGTGATATCCGAGTGTCCTTACTAAAAGAACATTAAAGCCCACTATTTTGCTAATTAATGCCTCTTCAACATAGTAAAAAGAAAGTTAAAGTTAATGTGGCAAGAGAGTGAGTTAAAGTAAATGTTTGCTGTAAATATTCCTATTAAAACTGCTTATTAAAGTGCTGTTGCCAACTTCAAAATTAAAAGTTCTTAAGACTGAGGCTTATAAAGTTTTGCTTAGTAAATGATCACATTACTGCCTGTTGTAAATCGCAGAAGGTGAGTCAGTATCTCACATGTATGTTAATTATCTCTCTCAATGTAGTGAAAGTGGAAAACTGCAGTGTGAAACGTTATATACTCATGTCTGCTAAGTGTTTGTCTCTCTTGTGTATTGGAAGTGCATATTAACAATATAACAGGATCCACAGTTTGTCTATTGTGTTAATGCTAGGTAATAAGTAATGGGAAGACCACTAATTATGAAAACCATAATTTCTTTATTCAAATGATAGTGAGAAGCAACCTGTTATGGGATTCCAATTAACTTTCATTTTAAATAGTAAAGTATTTAACTGAGAGAGACTTAACTTATATCCAATTAATTATTCTGCAGTGAATAGTAATAATAACGTTATAAAGACCATTCAGTTTGTATAAGCCCTGAAAGTAATAGTGTGTGTCGGTATATGTTATAATTTTGCAAATAGTTTGTGCTGGTCTAACTGTTAGTTTCAATCTTACCGTAAACATATGTATGTGTCAGTGTTCATTGCACTCGCGTGTGACAAAATGTAGGTTGTGTTTATTCGTTAAAATTACTAATAACTATTTTCTTGAACGAGAATGTTAATCATTCTCTTGCCTAGTTAGGCTGGCGACCGTTTTCTTTATCCGTTGAACAGTGCAGATCGGCAAAATTTTGTTTGTTATTGTTCGAATATTTACGTAATTCTGACTTCCATTTCCGATAATCGACCTCCGTTAGGTACAACACGGTCAACATAACAAAATTCCTCTCAGAGGGTAACACTGCTTTGTTGCTTTATACCATATTTGCTTTAACAAGATAGTTTTATTTCACGACCTGCTTCCAACTCTAAGGTTATGGTATAACAGTAGCGGACAGGAGTGTTATACGTGGCGCCGCGTGACAGGACGTTGTTCAATTTGCACCTACAAACGGAAAAAATTATATGTATTTAGCATTTTGCAAACATAGAGTGAACATAAAACGTCCAGCGGCTCGAACCTGTACATTAGTTGACAGAACAGATAGTGAAAGTTCAGCTTAAATTGAAAATTAAAGGTATCAGTACTTAATAATAGCTAAAATGGACAGGAAACTAGAAATAAATCTAGACACGCGAGAACAGAATGCAATCGAGAGCAGTTCAGGCAGCACACCAACAGATGGCATTACACGCGAGTTTAATTACGTATGTTATCACGCAGACGTCAATAAACAGATCGAAGCTATGTGTGTCGTGCGTACTAAGCAAGACAGTATGAGTGATGTTGTGGAAGACAGTGGTTATGTTAATGAATCGCGGGATATGTTTGACTCACCAAAAACTGAAAGGAAAGTAGAACTTGAACACGAAAATGTAGCAGAACCTAAAAGTGAAAAGAATTCAGATACGATAGAATTGTTAAAAATGTTGTCTGCACAAATTACAGCACTGGGGCAACAAAATGTAGAACAAAGACAGCTAATTGCAGAACAGGGATAACAAAGTGCTGCACAAAATGACAATATTAAGGCACAAATTGCATCACAAAGTGACAATATTAATGCACGAATAGCAGCACAGGGTAGTGATATAAGTCGGCAAATGCAAGCACAAAGCAAGAATCTTAGTGAACAAATCGAGAAGGTTTGACAGAAAAGTAGACATTGTGAGTAATGAAATTAAAAACCTTAAAAGCGAAATTACTGTCATCAGTGGCAATATTGCCAACATACAACGACAGATTGATGACATTAACGAAAGATTTTACACTGAAGTAATTAAAATTCAAGATCAAATAGAACCCTTAGTCTGTACTAAAGTGGATGAAAAGGTATTCGGTATTAAATCCGAAATACAAACAGAATGTAACGTGGAATTTGCAAAGATTAAACAATCTGTAACAGAAACAAGTAGGGAATTAACCAAACAGATTGTTATTTGGGAAAAGAAGTGTAAACATAACGCTTCACAAATCCAAGGCCAAAAGTATGACTTGGAAAGAAAAATACAATCAGGACCTACACATTTTACTGAAAAAATGCCTTTCAGTAAAATATTAGAGGGCGAGGAAAAATTCGACCCTGCAAAGAGACATAACGGTTGGCACCCCCTTGATTTTGTAAAGAATTGCGAAAGAAATTTTCCTGAATATTTGACTGACCAGGAAAAAATCAATGTTGTGATCAGTGCATTAACGGGAGAAGCAAAAAGGTGGGGATTGAATCTGGATACAAACCAGATGTCTTTTGGAAGCTTTAAACAAAAATTTATTGACGAATACTGGTCAGAACAAAAACAAGACCGGTTGTGGCGTGAGTTTCTAATGGCCAGGTTGTATGACATCAGAGGCAGGCAAACCATGAAAGAGTTTTGCGAAGCGTGGTACAGAAAGTTGATACATCTGAAGGGTAGAAGGACTGAAGCCGAGATCGTTTGGGTTCTTTGGCAGAAACTGCCTGAGGATTCTAAACGATATGTTGGGAGTAACCATAAAAATTTTTCTGTCTTTTTGGAAAGGGTAGATGAAGATCACTGGCGAAGAAATCGCGAGTCTCGTCCCCATAATAACAACAATTATTCGCGAGAAAGTAATGACCAAGCTGAACGACATGAAAATGATAAATTTCGTGTAAACACGATTCAAAGAGGTCGTGCGAGAGGTAGAGGAAATTATACGACGCGCGGCAGAGGATACATGGCGCGGAATTTCCAAAATAGAGACGAAATGGAAAACTGAAAACCGCGTGTGTTACGGGCCGGATTCACGCGGAAACCGGTTTTGGGCCCATAGAAAAGATGTCAAATAATAGATTCGAGAAGGAAAGATGCAAAATACGGGGCAGGAAGGTTAAGGACGCGCCTATGGAAGACGGGCGCGGAGTGATACATAGTGGCGTTCCCAGCGTGAAGTCACGTGGCTGTTTGTGCTCGGGGCAGCGCTTGCTGGAGCACCGTACATTGCACTTGGCAGCACACTCAAATGGCAGGCGTCAGAACAAGATGGCTGCCGTAGAGAGAAACAGAAGAGGCGGGATCGGACACTTCCATTGGCCGGTTTCCGTAATAGATGAATGTAAAAATGGAACTAAAGTTAATATGTCATGTGATAAGGATAACTCAATATCGGAATCGTGCGAAAAGACATTATTAAAGGAAGAAAGGGAGACAGAAAAGGAGAGTGAAAAGGGGAATATTTGTGCTGTTAATGATGTGTATGAGGTAAAAGACGTAGATGTGGGGAAGGTTATGAAGAATAAAGAGGAAAGGAAGGTAGAATATGCCACGCGAAAGACGTGTGCACAATTAATAATAGGTGAAAGTGATGTAAAGGAGGACGTTAGTGAACATGACATTATAAGCAGTGCAGTTGAAGTTATTGTTGATGGAAAGGTGTTTTGTGGTTCTGATGCAGAAGGGTCTAGTAGGAATTTCGCACGATTGTCTGAGAATGATAGCATGGAACAAAATGAAATGAAGGTTATCGAAGTATATGACGATTATAGTAAGTATGAAGTTAAGGCTGAAATCGTTCAAAGTGATATAACGGAACTGCCTGATTCTCCAAACGATGTGCAGTGGGTAGAAAATGAGTCGAAAAACGAAGTGGCTGAAACATCTAGTGATAATCTGCCTCACTGTTTAAAAGTTGCTTTCCTGCTCGAATCTGATGACGAAAATGAAATCAGTGATAGTTCAGATGATGAAGGATATACGAATACAGATAAGAATGAATATCCCAACTTTCCCTATTGTACAAAAGTCGGGTACTTAAGTGAATCTGATAGTGAGGAAGGGAGTAGTGATGACTCCAGTGAAGATGAATTTTCAGGTGTAGACGAAAGTGAATATACTTTTACTGAAGGAGGTTACGTAAAAATTAATGACATTTTTCCAAAGCAATATACAGAAAATGAAACTGGGCCAAAACCGAAGGAATTATTCAATAATGTAACACAGGGGCATAAATTGCAGGAACCTCCAGATGATACTATACTGGGGCAAGCCTTAACAAATGTTTTAAATGAGTGTGAATTACAGGAACAAAAAGAACCACCTGATAAAATAATAGTGGATCAGGAACATTGTACCATGCTAAGGACTTTGAAATTCCAAAACCTAAAAAGCCACCTGATGAAACAAAACGTTGGCAAGATCTGAATAGCTTAGTGAAAGATGTAGAAAACAGGAGGCCTAAAAAGCCACCAGATTTAAGTGACTGTTTTATGAACAATAAAAGACTGCCTTGTTAATAAAGAGACTGGGGGCAGGATGTATGTACGAATATATATTGTTAATTTAATGCATGGCTTTACTATTATTATTATTATATCTGAGTGTTACCTGAAAATGAATTATTGTTTTGTTGATCTTGAGGCCTGTGGCAGGTTGTTGCTTATTTACTGTAGTGTACTGTTTGACTTTGCTTAGAAACTGTTTCATTTTCAATTGGATACTTATTGTTGCCAGTCTGATTATGAAGAGAGGGCCATGTAGTGTGAGAAACCAGAAAACTTTAAAAATTATGATGCTTATGGTAACTTTATGAAAGTGCAAAGAACTTCACAAAGATAATAATTTATGTCTAATATACACTCCTGGAAATGGAAAAAAGAACACATTGACACCGGTGTGTCAGACCCACCATACTTGCTCCGGACACTGCGAGAGGGCTGTACAAGCAATGATCACACGCACGGCACAGCGGACACACCAGGAACCGCGGTGTTGGCCGTCGAATGGCGCTAGCTGCGCAGCATTTGTGCACCGCCGCCGTCAGTGTCAGCCAGTTTGCCGTGGCATACGGAGCTCCATCGCAGTCTTTAACACTGGTAGCATGCCGCGACAGCGTGGACGTGAACCGTATGTGCAGTTGACGGACTTTGAGCGAGGGCGTATAGTGGGCATGCGGGAGGCCGGGTGGACGTACCGCCGAATTGCTCAACACGTGGGGCGTGAGGTCTCCACAGTACATCGATGTTGTCGCCAGTGGTCGGCGGAAGGTGCACGTGCCCGTCGACCTGGGACCGGACCGCAGCGACGCACGGATGCACGCCAAGACCGTAGGATCCTACGCAGTGCCGTAGGGGACCGCACCGCCACTTCCCAGCAAATTAGGGACACTGTTGCTCCTGGGGTATCGGCGAGGACCATTCGCAACCGTCTCCATGAAGCTGGGCTACGGTCCCGCACACCGTTAGGCCGTCTTCCGCTCACGCCCCAACATCGTGCAGCCCGCCTCCAGTGGTGTCGCGACAGGCGTGAATGGAGGGAGAATGGAGACGTGTCGTCTTCAGCGATGAGAGTCGCTTCTGCCTTGGTGCCAATGATGGTCGTATGCGTGTTTGGCGCTGTGCAGGTGAGCGCCACAATCAGGACTGCATACGACCGAGGCACACAGGGCCAACACCCGGCATCATGGTGTGGGGAGCGATCTCCTACACTGGCCGTACACCACTGGTGATCGTCGAGGGGACATTGAATAGTGCACGGTACATCCAAACCGTCATCGAACCCATCGTTCTACCATTCCTAGACCGGCAAGGGAACTTGCTGTTCCAACAGGACAATGCACGTCCGCATGTATCCCGTGCCACGCAACGTGCTCTAGAAGGTGTAAGTCAACTACCCTGGCCAGCAAGATCTCCGGAACTGTCCCCCATTGAGCATGTTTGGGACTGGATGAAGCGTCGTCTCACGCGGTCTGCACGTCCAGCACGAACGCTGGTCCAACTGAGGCGCCAGGTGGAAATGGCATGGCAAGCCGTTCCACAGGACTACATCCAGCATCTCTACGATCGTCTCCATGGGAGAATAGCAGCCTGCATTGCTGCGAAAGGTGGATATACACTGTACTAGTGCCGACATTGTGCATGCTCTGTTGCCTGTGTCTATGTGCCTGTGGTTCTGTCAGTGTGATCATGTGATGTATCTGACCGAGGAATGTGTGAATAAAGTTTCCCCTTCCTGGGACAATGAATTCACGGTGTTCTTATTTCAATTTCCAGGAGTGTAGTTAAAAATCAGAAAGGGCTTATGTTTGCAGTATATGTGGTTTACTTAAAGATACATGTCCTCAGATGAGGGTTGTTGAGCCTCAGGGGACATGCACTCTTTGCATTGTCAGGTGCCTGACGAGCACCAGGGACCCGAGTCATTGCCAGCGCTTCCTCCGTTTCTGTTCGTGCTGTCAACCTTCCTCTTCATCATTCAGAACTTTTACTATCTTCTTTCCGTCTTCTCTATCAGAGTAAGCTGAAAAGTGTAGAAATAATGTAAGATACTGTGTATTGTTTGTGGACAAGTAAATGAATAATTACATTGGGTACACTAGAAAATGACCAAGAATAATGAATGTATAGTGGGTATTGTAAAGGAAAAATGTAATGGAAAAGTAATTGGAAAGAGAAATAAGGATGAGAAAAGGTAAGAATACGGAAAACAAGGCAAATGAATACTATAATATGACTGAATGTAAATGTTTTTTTCTGAAAATAGGGATAATTATGATGTTGAAAAACTGTGTGTGTCAAAAACTGAGGAGATGAACCTGACTTGTGTATAAGATAGATATGAGATGTACATGTCTTGTGCCACAAAAAGTTGGCAGAAACCACTTGCACTAGTATATAAAATTATTGTCCTGATCTTGACATATGTGATAACCTAAATGCATGTTAAAATTATTAAATTGAATACTGACATTAAAAGAAATATTACTCATTAAGAAAGTGGGGAGAAAAACCACAAATCTGGGATTCTCAAATAACTCCTGAGCATTGTCATTATACCAAAAATGCCATTTAAAATTTACTCAATTAATGATGTGTATATTACCTGATTTTGTCGTGGTATAAAGAAAAATTTAATATTACCAGTGTCTAATTACTGTTTCAAAGTTGCAGGTTTTATGTTTTATACCATTAAAGCAAATTTTACCAAAGATGTGATATAAAAATAAAAAAACCTGGAGATGATGACAATAAACTGCTCAAAAAATTATGTTGTTGGGCAGCAAAAGAAGACAAAAGAATAAAAACGCTGTGGTCCTGAAGTTGAGGGCTACCAAATATGCTGTGTGAGTAGTAGCCAAAGGACTTGCCAGTGTGAGGCAAGAGATTGACAAGTGGTCACGAACTGCCAAACCTAGAGGATGGGGCATGTATTAATTTAAATATGTGTCTTTTAGTGTTCTTAATCTAAATTGTGTTTTTGTGTCTAAATGTTTACATACAAAGACTGCGAAACCAATAATGGGCAGAATGTGTAACATGGACTGCTAGTGCTGAGACAAGCAGTGAAGTAAGTTAGGTTTATTGGTCAATGTGTTATGAACTGACTATTCTTATTGAAGTCAGTGAAAAGTTATTATAAAATATATATGGATTCTTATTCAAATAGTTGTAGACGTTTTGAGATTAAGTTTTCTGGTGTAACAAAGTTTTGGACTGTCATGTTTTAAAACACAGCGGTGATGATTAAAGATAGGTTTTGAATAGGTTAGTGTGTTTATGTGCCAACAAACATTTTGGACTGCTATTAATGAAAAGCAGCTTTAAAGTTAATTATTTTGAAAAAAATCTTGCGAAGTTACTTTGGTATTTAAAGAGTCAGATGGAATAGGTTCTCATAGCTGTTTTGTGTAAATATTGGCACATATGGGGATGCAAACTAAAATTTTCAACATTTCACTAATTGCTGAACCTTGTAAAATGTACTATGATCATTAATATGTTGGTGTGCCTGTGAAAATTTACATTCCTTTAAAAAAAAATATTGGAAGGCAAAGTTCTGTTTTGTTGAGTTAGAATGTTCTGTGTTGCTTATATGTGTATTTTCTGTATTTTATTTGAAGGCTATACCATATTCTACTAATATATAGCTTATTTTGTGTACTGTTTTGTCTTTTATTTGAACTGTATATGTATGAAATGAACATGTTTAAAGATCTCTTGTGTGATGATGAAAATTAGTATCATTAAACCAGTCTGTGGATGAAAATTACTGTAAATGCTTTATTTGGAGAATGTTTTTGGAAGAAATGTATGAAATTTCTTAATGTATATCCTGTATGTTTGTAATATATGTTTTTTTTTGTCCCAACTGAAGTTGGATGGTATAATTTTTTTTCCACAGCCAGCGCCACTTAAGTGTTATAGATGTTTCCTGAAGTATCCCTTACAGGAAAATTCAACGAAACATGGGGCATGTGTAATACCATAGCTCTAATGCTGTACTGATTTATTTTACTTTTGTTTGATTCAATGTTACATCATTGAGTATCTGGAAATGTATGACTCGATGACACAAAATTGTATACTCCTTTCTTTGTTAAAACTTTGATGTCATGGTTTGGTTCTATGCAAAGTAGTGTATCTGTGATTTAAATTCTTTGTCCCATTTGGAGGGAACAAAACTTACTGTATGTAATTGTAATTTTGTGTGAATAATTTTTTTGTAGAAATGTCAATATGTGCAAATGTTCTGTTTTATTTAATGTATTTGGTTACTGTTATGTAAACTGCTGACCTTCACTTACTGTTCTTAGTTAATTTGTATGTAAAACGTGTAGTGGTTCCCCTCAGGAACGGAACTGTGTAGCGCGCGCAAATTGTGGTTGGCCTATGTAGAAAAGCTGGAACTGATGGTCAGTCGGGGACAAGCTACGAGTCGGGGACGAGCTACGAGTCGGGGACGAGCTACCAAACTGTGCACTGCCATGTAAAAGATGCTTATTGTGCTGGTTCCAAGAGAGGCTTTTTCTGCTACTTTCCAATGCCTTGGATGGATGGATAAATAGCTGGAACTATTCTAGAATTTGTAACTATCATCGCCACCAAGAAATGACAGAGTCCAGCAATTCTACCTGCAATTCCACCTACCTACATCCAGTTGCCAACACATTGCGCAATCATTGCATCAGAATACTGCAATGATGTACAGTGAAGGATCAGCTTGATGGATGTGTTAGTGTGCTCAAATATAAGGTAATTTATATCTGAATTTATGTACCTACCTTGATTCTTCTCCTCATCGTAACACCTCTCAGGTTCCTCTCCGTTTGAGCTAAAGTGATATCCGAGTGTCCTTACTAAAAGAACATTAAAGCCCACTACTTTGCTAATTAATGCCTCTTCAACATAGTAAAAAGAAAGTTAAAGTTAATGTGGCAAGAGAGTGAGTTAAAGTAAATGTTTGCTGTAAATATTCCTATTAAAACTGCTTATTAAAGTGCTGTTGCCAACTTCAAAATTAAAAGTTCTTAAGACTGAGGCTTATAAAGTTTTGCTTAGTAAATGATCACATTACTGCCTGTTGTAAATCGCAGAAGGTGAGTCAGTATCTCACATGTATGTTAATTATCTCTCTCAATGTAGTGAAAGTGGAAAACTGCAGTGTGAAACGTTATATACTCATGTCTGCTAAGTGTTTGTCTCTCTTGTGTATTGGAAGTGCATATTAACAATATAACTGGATCCACAGTTTGTCTATTGTGTTAATGCTAGGTAACAAGTAATGGGAAGACCACTAATTATGAAAACCATAATTTCTTTGAAACTTCCTGGCAGATTAAAACTGTGTGCCCGACCGAGACTCGAACTCGGGACCTTTGCCTTTCGCGGGCAAGTGCTCTACCAACTGAGCTACCGAAGCACGACTCACGCCCGGTACCCACAGCTTTACTTCTGCCAGTACCTCGTCTCCTACCTTCCAAACTTTACAGAAGCTCTTCTGCGAAACTTGCAGAACTAGCACTCCTGAAAGAAAGGATATTGCGGAGACATGGCTTAGCCACAGCCTGGGGGATGTTTCCAGAATGAGATTATCACTCTGCAGCGGAGTGTGCGCTGATATGAAACTTCCTGGCAGATTAAAACTGTGTGCCCGACCGAGACTCGAACTCGGGACCTTTGCCTTTCGCGGGCAAGTGCTCTACCAACTGAGCTACCGAAGCACGACTCACGCCCGGTACCCACAGCTTTACTTCTGCCAGTACCTCGTCTCCTACCTTCCAAACTTTACAGAAGCTCTTCTGCGAAACTTGCAGAACTAGCACTCCTGAAAGAAAGGATATTGCGGAGACATGGCTTAGCCACAGCCTGGGGGATGTTTCCAGAATGAGATTATCACTCTGCAGCGGAGTGTGCGCTGATATGAAACTTCCTGGCAGATTAAAACTGTGTGCCCGACCGAGACTCGAACTCGGGACCTTTGCCTTTCGCGGGCAAGTGCTCTACCAACTGAGCTACCGAAGCACGACTCACGCCCGGTACCCACAGCTTTACTTCTGCCAGTACCTCGTCTCCTACCTTCCAAACTTTACAGAAGCTCTTCTGCGAAACTTGCAGAACTAGCACTCCTGAAAGAAAGGATATTGCGGAGACATGGCTTAGCCACAGCCTGGGGGATGTTTCCAGAATGAGATTATCACTCTGCAGCGGAGTGTGCGCTGATATGAAACTTCCTGGCAGATTAAAACTGTGTGCCCGACCGAGACTCGAACTCGGGACCTTTGCCTTTCGCGGGCAAGTGCTCTACCAACTGAGCTACCGAAGCACGACTCACGCCCGGTACCCACAGCTTTACTTCTGCCAGTACCTCGTCTCCTACCTTCCAAACTTTACAGAAGCTCTTCTGCGAAACTTGCAGAACTAGCACTCCTGAAAGAAAGGATATTGCGGAGACATGGCTTAGCCACAGCCTGGGGGATGTTTCCAGAATGAGATTATCACTCTGCAGCGGAGTGTGCGCCGATATGAAACTTCCTGGCAGATTAAAACTGTGTGCCCGACCGAGACTCGAACTCGGGACCTTTGCCTTTCGCGGGCAAGTGCTCTACCAACTGAGCTACCGAAGCACGACTCACGCCCGGTACCCACAGCTTTACTTCTGCCAGTACCTCGTCTCCTACCTTCCAAACTTTACAGAAGCTCTTCTGCGAAACTTGCAGAACTAGCACTCCTGAAAGAAAGGATATTGCGGAGACATGGCTTAGCCACAGCCTGGGGGATGTTTCCAGAATGAGATTATCACTCTGCAGCGGAGTGTGCGCTGATATGAAACTTCCTGGCAGATTAAAACTGTGTGCCCGACCGAGACTCGAACTCGGGACCTTTGCCTTTCGCGGGCAAGTGCTCTACCAACTGAGCTACCGAAGCACGACTCACGCCCGGTACCCACAGCTTTACTTCTGCCAGTACCTCGTCTCCTACCTTCCAAACTTTACAGAAGCTCTTCTGCGAAACTTGCAGAACTAGCACTCCTGAAAGAAAGGATAGCCATGTCTCCGCAATATCCTTTCTTTCAGGAGTGCTAGTTCTGCAAGTTTCGCAGAAGAGCTTCTGTGAAGTTTGGAAGGTAGGAGACGAGGTACTGGCAGAAGTAAAGCTGTGGGTACCGGGCGTGAGTCGTGCTTCGGTAGCTCAGTTGGTAGAGCACTTGCCCGCGAAAGGCAAAGGTCCCGAGTTCGAGTCTCGGTCGGGCACACAGTTTTAATCTGCCAGGAAGTTTCATATCAGCGCACACTCCGCTGCAGAGTGATAATCTCATTCTGGAAACATCCCCCAGGCTGTGGCTAAGCCATGTCTCCGCAATATCCTTTCTTTCAGGAGTGCTAGTTCTGCAAGTTTCGCAGAAGAGCTTCTGTAAAGTTTGGAAGGTAGGAGACGAGGTACTGGCAGAAGTAAAGCTGTGGGTACCGGGCGTGAGTCGTGCTTCGGTAGCTCAGTTGGTAGAGCACTTGCCCGCGAAAGGCAAAGGTCCCGAGTTCGAGTCTCGGTCGGGCACACAGTTTTAATCTGCCAGGAAGTTTCATATCAGCGCACACTCCGCTGCAGAGTGATAATCTCATTCTGGAAACATCCCCCAGGCTGTGGCTAAGCCATGTCTCCGCAATATCCTTTCTTTCAGGAGTGCTAGTTCTGCAAGTTTCGCAGAAGAGCTTCTGTAAAGTTTGGAAGGTAGGAGACGAGGTACTGGCAGAAGTAAAGCTGTGGGTACCGGGCGTGAGTCGTGCTTCGGTAGCTCAGTTGGTAGAGCACTTGCCCGCGAAAGGCAAAGGTCCCGAGTTCGAGTCTCGGTCGGGCACACAGTTTTAATCTGCCAGGAAGTTTCATATCAGCGCACACTCCGCTGCAGAGTGATAATCTCATTCTGGAAACATCCCCCAGGCTGTGGCTAAGCCATGTCTCCGCAATATCCTTTCTTTCAGGAGTGCTAGTTCTGCAAGTTTCGCAGAAGAGCTTCTGTAAAGTTTGGAAGGTAGGAGACGAGGTACTGGCAGAAGTAAAGCTGTGGGTACCGGGCGTGAGTCGTGCTTCGGTAGCTCAGTTGGTAGAGCACTTGCCCGCGAAAGGCAAAGGTCCCGAGTTCGAGTCTCGGTCGGGCACACAGTTTTAATCTGCCAGGAAGTTTCATATCAGCGCACACTCCGCTGCAGAGTGATAATCTCATTCTGGAAACATCCCCCAGGCTGTGGCTAAGCCATGTCTCCGCAATATCCTTTCTTTCAGGAGTGCTAGTTCTGCAAGTTTCGCAGAAGAGCTTCTGTAAAGTTTGGAAGGTAGGAGACGAGGTACTGGCAGAAGTAAAGCTGTGGGTACCGGGCGTGAGTCGTGCTTCGGTAGCTCAGTTGGTGGAGCACTTGCCCGCGAAAGGCAAAGGTCCCGAGTTCGAGTCTCGGTCGGGCACACAGTTTTAATCTGCCAGGAAGTTTCATATCAGCGCACACTCCGCTGCAGAGTGATAATCTCATTCTGGAAACATCCCCCAGGCTGTGGCTAAGCCATGTCTCCGCAATATCCTTTCTTTCAGGAGTGCTAGTTCTGCAAGTTTCGCAGAAGAGCTTCTGTAAAGTTTGGAAGGTAGGAGACGAGGTACTGGCAGAAGTAAAGCTGTGGGTACCGGGCGTGAGTCGTGCTTCGGTAGCTCAGTTGGTAGAGCACTTGCCCGCGAAAGGCAAAGGTCCCGAGTTCGAGTCTCGGTCGGGCACACAGTTTTAATCTGCCAGGAAGTTTCATATCAGCGCACACTCCGCTGCAGAGTGATAATCTCATTCTGGAAACATCCCCCAGGCTGTGGCTAAGCCATGTCTCCGCAATATCCTTTCTTTCAGGAGTGCTAGTTCTGCAAGTTTCGCAGAAGAGCTTCTGTAAAGTTTGGAAGGTAGGAGACGAGGTACTGGCAGAAGTAAAGCTGTGGGTACCGGGCGTGAGTCGTGCTTCGGTAGCTCAGTTGGTAGAGCACTTGCCCGCGAAAGGCAAAGGTCCCGAGTTCGAGTCTCGGTCGGGCACACAGTTTTAATCTGCCAGGAAGTTTCATATCAGCGCACACTCCGCTGCAGAGTGATAATCTCATTCTGGAAACATCCCCCAGGCTGTGGCTAAGCCATGTCTCCGCAATATCCTTTCTTTCAGGAGTGCTAGTTCTGCAAGTTTCGCAGAAGAGCTTCTGTAAAGTTTGGAAGGTAGGAGACGAGGTACTGGCAGAAGTAAAGCTGTGGGTACCGGGCGTGAGTCGTGCTTCGGTAGCTCAGTTGGTAGAGCACTTGCCCGCGAAAGGCAAAGGTCCCGAGTTCGAGTCTCGGTCGGGCACACAGTTTTAATCTGCCAGGAAGTTTCATATCAGCGCACACTCCGCTGCAGAGTGATAATCTCATTCTGGAAACATCCCCCAGGCTGTGGCTAAGCCATGTCTCCGCAATATCCTTTCTTTCAGGAGTGCTAGTTCTGCAAGTTTCGCAGAAGAGCTACTGTAAAGTTTGGAAGGTAGGAGACGAGGTACTGGCAGAAGTAAAGCTGTGGGTACCGGGCGTGAGTCGTGCTTCGGTAGCTCAGTTGGTAGAGCACTTGCCCGCGAAAGGCAAAGGTCCCGAGTTCGAGTCTCGGTCGGGCACACAGTTTTAATCTGCCAGGAAGTTTCATATCAGCGCACACTCCGCTGCAGAGTGATAATCTCATTCTGGAAACATCCCCCAGGCTGTGGCTAAGCCATGTCTCCGCAATATCCTTTCTTTCAGGAGTGCTAGTTCTGCAAGTTTCGCAGAAGAGCTTCTGTAAAGTTTGGAAGGTAGGAGACGAGGTACTGGCAGAAGTAAAGCTGTGGGTACCGGGCGTGAGTCGTGCTTCGGTAGCTCAGTTGGTAGAGCACTTGCCCGCGAAAGGCAAAGGTCCCGAGTTCGAGTCTCGGTCGGGCACACAGTTTTAATCTGCCAGGAAGTTTCATATCAGCGCACACTCCGCTGCAGAGTGATAATCTCATTCTGGAAACATCCCCCAGGCTGTGGCTAAGCCATGTCTCCGCAATATCCTTTCTTTCAGGAGTGCTAGTTCTGCAAGTTTCGCAGAAGAGCTTCTGTAAAGTTTGGAAGGTAGGAGACGAGGTACTGGCAGAAGTAAAGCTGTGGGTACCGGGCGTGAGTCGTGCTTCGGTAGCTCAGTTGGTAGAGCACTTGCCCGCGAAAGGCAAAGGTCCCGAGTTCGAGTCTCGGTCGGGCACACAGTTTTATTCTGCCAGGAAGTTTCATATCAGCGCACACTCCGCTGCAGAGTGATAATCTCATTCTGGAAACATCCCCCAGGCTGTGGCTAAGCCATGTCTCCGCAATATCCTTTCTTTCAGGAGTGCTAGTTCTGCAAGTTTCGCAGAAGAGCTTCTGTAAAGTTTGGAAGGTAGGAGACGAGGTACTGGCAGAAGTAAAGCTGTGGGTACCGGGCGTGAGTCGTGCTTCGGTAGCTCAGTTGGTAGAGCACTTGCCCGCGAAAGGCAAAGGTCCCGAGTTCGAGTCTCGGTCGGGCACACAGTTTTAATCTGCCAGGAATTTTCATATCAGCGCACACTCCGCTGCAGAGTGATAATCTCATTCATAATTTCTTTATTCAAATGATAGTGAGAAGCAACCTGTTAGTGGATTCCAATTAACTTTCATTTTAAATAGTAAAGTATTTAACTGAGAGAGACTTAACTTATATCCAATTAATGATTCTGCAGTGAATAGTAATAATAAGATTATAAAGACCATTTAGTTTGTAAAAGCCCTGAAAGTAATAGTGTGTGTCGATATATGTTATAATTTTGCAAATAGTTTGTGCTGGTCTAACTGTTAGTTTCAATCTTACCGTAAACATATGTATGTGTCAGAGTTCATTGCACTCGCGTGTTGCAAAGTATAGGTTGTGTTTATTCGTTAAAATTACTAATAACTATTTTCTTGAACGAGAATGTTAAACATTCTCTTGTCTAGTTAGGCTGGCGACCGTTTTCTTTATCCGTTGAACAGTGCAGATAGGCAAAATTTTGTTTGTTATTGTTCGAATATTTACGTAATTCTGACTTTCATTTCCGATAATCCACCTCCGCTAGGTACAACACGGTCAACATAACAAAAGTCCTCTCAGAGGGTAACACTGCTTTGTTGCTTTATACCATAGTTGCTTTAACAAGATAGTTTTATTTCACGACCTGCTTCCAACTTTAAGGTTATGGTATATCAGTAGCGGACAGGAGTGTTATAGAGTGTCTTAGATCGGCGGAGGAGAGAAGAGACCCACTTGCAATGTCGGGAATATACTGTATACCATGCACATGCGGAAAAGTTTAAGTCGGAATGACTGGACGATCCATTAACACCAGGATCAAAGAGCCTAAGCGACATTGCAGGTTGGGGCAGGTAGAGAAATCGGCCGTGGCAGAGCACGCACTGAATGAGACCGACCACTTAATAAAATTCGCCGACACGGAAGTTCTGGCTGTAGAGAAGCACTATCACACGCGCTTGTTCAGAGAAGCTATAGAAATACAAAAACACGCGAACAGTTTGAACAAGAAAGAGGAAAGCCTTAACGTACACGGATCCTGGCTTCCCGTACTGCAGCGAACGACCGTCGCGGGTAGCAAGAGGAGAACCGTACCGGAAATGACCGCAGAGAAGCCCTCGGACGTTGGCGCGCCAGGTACATATAGTCTGCCGTCGCGAGCTCGGCTCCAGTTCACCACTGGCAATGGAGGGTGAAGCTTTGACAATGCCAGCCACTCGTGCTGGCGAAACGTCAGAAAAATCATTAGATGAACGTCGGCCGAAGAACCCGAGACAGAAACCAATAGGCTGATGTACGTGTACTGACAAACAAATAATAACAATTTGAGAAAATTGAATGGCTTATTCATGAAAAAGAGCTTCACAAGTTCAACAAGTCAATAACGCGTTGGTCCACCTCTGGCCCTCATGAGAGCAGTTATTCGGCTTGACGTTGATTGGCAGAGTTGGTAGATGTCCTCCTAAGGGATATCTTGGCAAAATCTGTCCAATTGGCTCGTTACATTGTCAAGTCACGAGATGGTTGGACGGCCCTGCCCGTAAAGCTCCAAACTTTCTTAATTGGAGTGGGGGTGGGGGGTGAGACCCGGCGACCTTGCTGACCAATGCAGGTTTTGGCAACCACGAAGACAAGCAGTATAAAGTCTCGCCGTGCGGCGGTCATTATCTTGCTGATATGTAAGCCCAGAATGGCTTGCCATGGACGCCAACGAAATGGGGTGGCGAATTATCACCGACGTATCGCTGTGTTGTAAAGGTGCCGCGGATGACATCCAAAGGGGTCCTGCACCCCAGACTCGTGGTTGCCGAGCCGTATATCGGGCGAAAGTCAGGTCATTATCCTAGCGCTTTCCGGGACTTAGGCCTGCAATCTCATTGAGCGTAGTAGAACTGTCTTTAGTGACTAGTCCCTCTTCAAACTGGGCTCCAACGAGCAGCGAAGACGTGCCTGGAGATGGACCTGATAGCGGTGCGATACCAACTTGACTGTCGCCTGCCACACAGCACAACAATCAGGAGTGATGGTCTGGGGTAGTATTTCGTTTCATAACGGGCCCCCCTGGTTGTCATCCGTTACACCATTACAACACAGCAATACGTCGGCGATATTAGGCACCCCGTTTTGTTGCCATCCTGCGCTCACATTTCAGCAAGATAATGCACGCCCGCACACGGCGATAGTTTCTACTGTTTGTCTTCGTGCTTGAGAAATTCTACTTTGGCCAGCAAGATCGCCAGATCTCAATCTCTGAACTGAGAACGTTTGGAACATTATGAGCAGGTTAATCCAACCACCTCGAGATTTTGACGATTTAACGCACCAGTTTGACAGAATTTGGCACGGCATCCCTTAGGAGAACATCCAACAACTCTCATCAGTTAATGTCAGGCCGAAGAACTGCTTTAATAGGGTTCAGATGTGCACCAGATCATTATTGATTTGCTCGGGTTGTGAAGCGCTTTCTCTTAAATAAATCATCTTAAATAAATCATCCCGCCGTAGGTTCAATTCCTCCTTCGAGCAAGGGTGTGTGTGTTGTTGTTAGTATAAGTTAATTTAAGTAGTGTTTAAGAAAAGGGACAGATGACCTCAACAGTTTGATCCCTTAGGAATTCACACACATTAGAACATTTTTTCCATCCCATTCGGATAGTTCCTTTATGGTGTGTTGCACTTTTTTTTCTTTTTGGAGTGTATTTTCAGGACCAGATTTATTCTACCCATCCTCACGATAAGTTGATCAGCACGAACCACTTGGTTATACTCTCTGGTCATGGCTGTATCCATTCTGACCAGGTATCTTCTACTACTCTTGTCTTTAGAAAACCACATTACAACATCTAAGCTCACTGGACAAAATATCAGTTTCCGTTTGAAAGCAGCACACTGCTCGCTCTGGGGCGCTGTATATGGTGCAGAATAGAGGTACCAGGCGGTGTTGTGACTAGGGCTGTTGATAAATTATCGAGTTATACATATTTTTACCTGGAATATCGATACTGATCATATATTTCTTCCTCCAACATATCGATACATCGTCAATGAAGTGGCAATATCGAGCACCGATATTCTTATTTTATATTATATTTTTTCACAATTTTCGATAAATGAATGGAGTTGTTCTTTTGAAATTGTAGTAGAACATATTTTACTTTCACTGTGTGAAGGAGTCTTACTACGTTTTGAGCTTTCGTCACGTCCAGTCTTTCTCTTTGAATGTATGAAGCACGTACAGAATGGCACAAAGAAATAGTCTCATTGTACTAAGTGAGTGGTGGTGTGAATGGAATACTAACACATAATAATATGGAGAGATCTAGGTAGGTGATCCTTAACCAAGGTATAGTACTAGAAGATTCCTGTGAGTAACCTGTTAATAAATAAAATATTATTATATCATAATTGGATGCACCTGTAATAAAAGGAGTACTTATGATTACTTTAATATGTGCCAAAGATTGTGTGGGAATGAGGTATGAGGTATGAAGAGGGGTATTGATTCCTCATAAAAGTAGTATGTCTCAGAGTTCGGGAGGGGTTAGTGAATCAGTGATTAGCAATAATTAACATGTTACTCACAGGAAATTTCTGTTATTATTTCTTGGTTTAGGACCACCCTTCCCCCCTCCCAACTCCGACACTCCTCTTACAATAGCTCTTTCTCTTTATTTACCTATATCTCTGCATATTATTATGTGTTAGTATTTTTATTTTTGACTAGGAACATTCCCCTTACCCCCTTCCTCCCAACTTTTTCATTACCCTCCCATCTTTCTTTTAATATATTTGTGTGATTTCATAGTGCTTCTACATTGTGAACTCCTATTTTAGTCTGTACACCTTTTATACATCCTGGCCACCAAATTTATATTTTGAGATGAATATATTCTGTTTGTGGACTATTCCTTTGATAGTTCACAATGAGGAATATTTATGTCTTTTCACACTCTTTTCCTTTTTGTAACACCCTCTCCTTCCTATTCTCTACTTTATTAGGGTTTTATTCACACTGTTATGCATAATTCCTCTATTCGTCAGCATCCCCCTCCCCCCCCCCTTCCCTGAATGTATTCTTATCATGCCCATCACCCCCTCAGGGATTGTTGCTAACCGCTGATTCGCTAACCCTTTCCTCCCTCTGGGGCATATTACTTTCACGATGAATCAATATCCCTCTTCATACCCCACCCCAAACTTCTATCATTAACCAAAGGACAAACTGAGTAAGTCGCAATAAAACCTTTTATTTTATTAAATTTATGGAATAAATTTTAATGTCACTACTACTTAATACATAAAATACTAGAATATATGTATACACACACAGAGAATATACTAATACATCCTTAAGCCATACCTTCACTTTCGACACATGATTCCCCCACAATGCCCTAACATATGCTATATTTGCTCCTAGTTTTAATATTTAAAAGTGCCCATTTACCATAGGTGTATCTCAATTTTTAAAAAAAGTCTTTCACTTCGGATTTTTATTCTTATTCTTATTCTTTTTATTAGTTACTCTTTTGTCCCCTCCCCACTATAATAGCTCCTTCTTCATTTCATTAGTCATTTTATAACCCCCTATCCATCCTTCTACAACCCCCCTCTTACACTTGCACTCTATATGGCTACAGTATTCAATAAATGATTCGTAGTATTCTTGACGTTGTGTTTCTTCTCAGTTGTTTATTACCTCTCTAAGAAGTAGCTATGATCAGTAATGTTACATTTATCTTTGTTGTTAAGAATTAGAAATTAATCCACTTGGGGCTTTCATATGTAGTAGCTGATTAAGATGTTAACATTCCTATGTCATCTTTACATTATATAAATAAGATGTCACTACTGTAACATGTAAATAAGATTTATAGCACCCAAAATTGCAGCCATATGTATCGATACCACAGTGCACACACATTTGTAATTGTATCTCATCAACCATTAACAAATACTAAGATATCCCTGCTCTTTATAGTATGTTAAATTTAAATGTGCTGTTTAACATGAAATCTCTTAATTCTTTTATTTGCTAAAATGCTTTTATGTACAAGACATACTTCACATACCTGTGTTATTTGTCCTTATCCCTAAGTAATGTTCACATATAAGAGGATTTACACGCCTGATGATATGTACATCATAAATATCGCTTCAAACCTCACTGATTAATTAATGAGTGAGTAGAATAAGTAATTGTACTGTACTGTATTAATTCTGAATTGAGGCAAAATTACACAACTTAGAGTTGGCCATGTGTTAATTTCACTTACAAAGCTGTATATTTACCTACTAAAATGTACTTTAAACAACATCAATGACTAGGTGGACTGCTATATTTATGGATGCAGCGAATATTATCGAGAGGTTTGTTACTGTGTATGTAAGTAGGCAACTTCATTGTATTGTAAGATAAGCAGGTACTGCAAAGATTTAAAAACTACCAAAGAAAATAAATTGCTCCTAACCTTTCCTGTCCTACCTGACACCGAGTCCAAAGATTAAAAGAAAAAAAGGAGTCACGTACTTGTAACAGGAATTTCTTTGACCAAGACGATTTGATACTTAGCCAACTGTCATTTAGTCAAGATGGTGTCCTCAGTAATGAAACAAAGCAGTAGGCTCTGCCAGGAATATCGACTCTTAGACAATGTGTCTAATAGTGTATTTTAATACGACAGTATGGCATCTTAGGCAATTTACACTTGTAAGTAAGCATTAAAAATATGGATTTTTATATGGTTATGTCACTTGTTATGTATTTCACTGTTACTGTCTAACCTGCTTTCAGAAAGCACTTGATAATGGCACTTTGAAACAGAAATCATGATTGTGTAACTGTAAATGTAACACTGTAAGTAAACAACAGTCTAATGGCAGTACTGACTTAAAAGAAATATATTATGACTGTGGCCCCGCATTATGAAAAAATTATTAGAAGAGGCATAAGACTGCTTGCAGGAAACGGCACACCGGAATTTACAATCGCGGGAGAGACCCTGGAGCTTCGTAATCGATTCCCGATGCGTCTGACGTGGGGATTTTCGACAAGAAAAGAAAGGCTGATGGCCAGAGGTGACGTGTATTTTGCATTAAAAAAAACCTTTAGTGTGGGTAAACGAGAGTTCACAAGGGGACTGCTCAGGGTTCAATTGTTGAATTAAACGATACATATGTGGACCGACGATTGCTAAAAGAATAGCCCGACTTTGATTTTCATCGTGGATACTATGTGACAGTAAATGCTGTTCCAAACGTTGGACAAATTTGACCACGGTTGGATAGACCTATCAAAAGCCGGAAACTTCGGTGGAGCCACGTGCAAAGTGATCAATTAACCTGCGATGGAATCAACTCTATGAGCTTGAAAGGTCTCTGTTGGATTCCTTTCATGTTTAATTTCTTAAATCTATTGTCATTTACGGCATAAATTCCTCTTCTAAATTTACTGTGGCGTTTCTGACTATCTGGGAGGAGACTGAGTAGTGGAACGTGTTACTTTTACACATAAACAAGAACGATCTGTCACACTACTACACTTTAAAACACAGTTTATATGTAATTCACGTCACACAGTCTCATACGGAACCTACATCCGCTTTCTTTTATATACTGCATATTATAAGATACTGTCATCCCCCTTCCCTTCTGTGTGAGGGGATAAATGACCAAATGTATTTCTAGTTGCATGCTTGAGGGTAGCAGACAAACCTGTCTGCTAGAGAACAGTAGGACCAACGTCGGAACAGGTAGCTACGCTTTCTAAAAGCAAAGAGGTTTCTCTCCTTAGTATGGTCCTGTCCGTCCGTTGTCATGTTGGTATAGGAAGCTGCCCCTCTGGCCACTTCCGTTTGTATTTGGGAGCCACCCTCAGGAAGCACGCTCGATAGGAGCGCAAGTCAGTCGGTCCGGGGCGAGCGTCTGAAGTGGTAAGATCTCCGGCTAAGCGCGTGTCTGCTACGTCCGCAGGACAATGGATTTCTTAAGTTCAGCCTAACTGAAAATTTAATCACCTTTATTTCAGGTTTAGCTCTAAAATATCTAACGTTATCTTAAATTCCAGCGCAGTGTAATTCTCGTGTGAAGTTCAGATTATTTTCCGGTAGTTGCTTTGTCACTACTTTGTGAGTAAAGTGGAACCACGTGTTGATCAGTAACTCTAACTAAGATCAATCTTAAACGCGAATGCTTGTGTGATTATAACGTCTCGTCTTGACAATATTTTTCAATATAGCAACCTTTCTTTATGTTCAACCCACGTGGGGGTGTACTTTGCGAGACCAGTACCACGTGCTTATATAACTGTTTGACCCGTCAGGTTAACAGTAAGACGTTAGTAACCAGTTCGAGGTTTTTCTTTTGTAAATTGCTTTTCGATCTAATTTATTTTAATGATCAAAATTATTGTGGAGTTACACTCTTTGTGTAAACCAAGTTGACCACGTGAAGCATGTGGTGTAATCATCAAAGTAGCCCTCAGCTATTCTTTTCGCGAAGATTTCACAAAGAGTTAATATGAATTTAGTATACCAGTGTGTGGTAATTACATGACGGACAGGACCATACTAAGGAGAGAAACCTCTTTGCTTTTAGAAAGCGTAGCTACCTGTTCCGACGTTGGTCCTACTGTTCTCTAGCAGACAGGTTTGTCTGCTACCCTCAAGCATGCAACTAGAAATACATTTGCTCATTCATCCTCTCACACAGAAGGGAAGGGGGATGACAGTATCTTATAATATACAGTATATAAAAGAAAGCGGATGTAGGTTCCGTATGAGACTGTGTGACATGAATTACATATAAACTGTGTTTTAAAGTGTAGTAGTGTGACAGATCGTTCTTGTTTATGTGTAAAAGTAACACGTTCCACTATTCAGTCTCCTACCAGATAGTCAGAAACGCCACAGTAAATTTAGAAGAGGAATTTATGCCGTAAATGACAATAGATTTAAGAAATTAAACATGAAAGGAATCCAACAGAGACCTTTCAAGCTACCTCTTGCAATGCGGGGAGTGAGGGCGCAATTCTGATCTTGTGAGCGCTGTCTGAATCTGCTGTAGAGTTTCCACTAACGACTGAAGAAGTCGTACTGAGGAGGCCATTTCGTTCTAAAATGAAAGTTTTATCCTCTTCGCCAATAACTGTAGTGTACTGCAGTCGTCAGGAAAGAACTAACATTCAGATCTGAACACACTTTATTATAATTAAAGAAAAACGCTTTCTTGACATGCATTAATTTTTAAACGCACGAACAACAAGAAAACCCCACAATTCTTGCGGTGGCAAAACCAGATAAGAAAACAAGACAGTGGAAGAAAATAATGAGAAAAATACACTTTACCAAATACAAGATGCAACGTGCTACTAAAATGCTATGGCAAGTGTATACCATGCTACAGCCAGCGTAAGCATTAGTTGCAGCTGCCCAAAGCAGTCTGACTATCCAGGCGTGCTTATAAGGCCGAGTTGGCGGAGTGCTACATGAGTCACATGAGTTCCGATTGGTGGAACATTGTCACATGTTGTCTGGCGAAGTAGTTCCGTGTTTATTCGGAAAGCCTGTTATTGTTTATATCCACTGGCGATGTTTCGGCCTGCGCTCTTGAATGAAGGCCGGCAGCCCATCTTACTTGTTGGTTGTGTGGGCCCTCTAAGTGACAAGGGGCCACTACGACAGAAACGTCATAATGATAAGTCGATTTATATTGGCAAGTTCTTTGTAAATTTGTACCGATTTTGTAATCACTGAAATAATATCACATACCCTGCCGACCTGGGTAGTTTTATTTCGTTTCCTCCTCTTTCTCCTCCACTTGTTCAGGATTCTTCACTTTTTATCTGGCAACGTAGTTGTTTTATGGAGAATTAGATTACACTGTAAAAGGTGATTAGTCGTGGATGACATTTACGGAAGTTTCTGAGTTTTATTTGAGACTGCATAGTTCACTAATGTAACCACCTCATACATCCGACGTCAATGTGAAATAATTCAAAGTGACAGCACTATCAGTGGAAAATATACAGGGTGGTCCATTGATAGTGGCCGGACCAAATATCTCACGAAATAAGCATCAAAAGAAAAAAATACAAAGAACGAAAATCGATTAGCATGAAGGGGGAAACCATATGGCGCTATGGTTGGCCCGCTAGATGGCGCTGCCCTAGGTTAAACGGATATCAACTGCGTTTTTTTAAGTAGGAACCCCCAATTTTATTACATATTCGTGTAGTACGTAAAGAAATGTGAAAAATGTTTTAGTTGGACCACTTTTTTCGCTTTGTGATAGATGGAGCTGTAATAGTCACAAACTTATAAGCACGTGGTATCACGTAACATTCCGCCAGTACGGACGGTATTTGCTTCGTGATACATTACCCATGTTAAAATGGTCCGTTTACCAATTGCGGAAAAGGTCGATATCGCGTTGATGTATGGCTATTGCGATCAAAATGCCCAACGGGCGTGTGCTATATATACTGCTCGGTATCCTGGACGACATCATCTAAGTGTCCGGGCCGTTCGCCAGATAGTTACGTTATTTAAGGAAACAGGAAGTGTTCAGCCACATGTGAAACGTCATCCACGACCTGCAACAAATGATGATGCCCAAGTAGGTGTTTTAGCTGCTGTCGCGGCTAATCCGCACATCAGTAGCACACAAATTGCGCGAGAATTGGGAATCTCAATAACGTCGGTGTTGAGAATGCTACATCAACATCGATTGCACCCGTACCGTATTTCTATGCACCAGGAATTGCTTGGCGACGACTTTGAACGTCATATAGAGTTCTGCCACTGGGCACAAGGGAAATTATGGGACGATGACAGATTTTTGCACGCGTTGTATTTAACGACGGAGCGTCATTCACCAACAGCGGTAACGTAAACCGGCATAATATGCACTATTGGGCAACGTAAAATCCACGATCGCTGCGACAAGTGTAACATCAGCGATCTTGACAGGTTAATATATGGTGCGGCATTACGGGAGGAAGGATAATTGGCCCCCATTTTATCGATGGCAATCTAAATGGTGCAATATATGCTAATCTCCTACATAATTTTCTACCGATGTTTCTACAAGATGTTTCACTGCATTACAGAATGGCGATGCACTTCCAACATGATGGATGTCGTATTGAATAGCATATTTCAGGACAGGTGGATTGGTCGTCGAAGCACCATACCATGGCCCGCACTTTCACCGGATCTGACGTCCCTGGGTTTCTTTCTGTGGGGAAAGTTGCAGGATATTTGCTATTGAGATCCACGGACAACGCCTGACAGCATGCGTCAGCGCATTGTCAATGCATTTGCGAACAGTATGGAAGGCGAACTACTCGCTGTTGAGAGGAATGTCGTTACACGTATTGTCAAATGCATTGAGGTTACGGACATCATTTTGAGCATTTATTGCATTAATGTGGTATTTACAGGTAATCACGCTGTAACAGCATGAGTTCTCAGAAATGATAAGTTCACAAAGGTACATGTATCTCACAACCGAAATAAAATGTTCAAACGTACCTACGTTCTGTTATTTAATTTAAAAGACCTACCTGTTACCAACTGCTCGTCTAAAACTGTGAGCCATACGTTTGTGACTATTACAGCTCCATCTGTAACAAAGCGAAAAAAGTGGTCCAACTAAAACATTCATATTTATTTACGTACTACACGAATATGTAATAAAAATTAGGGTTCCTTTTAAAAAAAAAAAAAACGCAGTTGATATCCGTTTGACCTATGGCACCGCCATCTAGCGGGCCAACCATAGCGCCATCTGGTTTCCCCTTCAAGCTAGACAAGTTTCGTTCTTTGTAGTTTCTTCGTTTGACGCTTATTTCGTGAGATATTTGGCCCGGTCACGATCAGTGGAGCACCCTGTATAAAGAGCGCCAGGAGGAGTCGGGAAGCAGTGCAGTCGTTGTCATAATGAGGAAGCCAAGCGATCATTGGGCTTCGGGTAACGGTTGGAAGCACTTCCGAAACGGCTGAGTTTGTAAACTGTTAGCGTGCCTCTGTATTTAAAGTATACCTTGCATGGCAAAATGACGCTATCCACAACAGTCACCGATGCAACTGTGGTGCACCATTCATTTCGAAAGGTGCAATGGATCAACACATGTATGCACCTATCCTTCGGGACCATGTCCACCCCCACATGCCGTTACTTTTTCCTCAGTATGAAGGCATCTAACAGCAGGAAAATGCAATCCGTCACACAGCTCGCAGTGTACGTACGTCGTTCTTAGACCACAAAGATGAGTTTACCGTACTTCCCTGGCCACCAAAATCACCAGATTTAAACCCGAATCTGTAGGCGCTGTTCGCGCCGTAGATCAGCTAAGAAACCTAATGGAACTCGGCACGACACTGGAGTCTGCTTGGCTCCACAACCCTGTCGATATGTTCCATAACGTCACTGACTCTCTTCCTCTCAAATGGTTCAAATGGCTCTGAGCACTATGGGACTTAACATCTGAGGTCATCAGTCCCCAAGAACTTAGAACTACTTAAATCTACCTAACCTATGGACAACACACACATCCATGCCCGAGGCAGGATTCGAACCTGCGACCGTAGCAGTCGCGTGGTTCCAGACTGAAGCGCCTAGAACCGCTCGGCCACTCCGGACGGCGACTCTCTTCCTGCACGCCTCTTACTGCTGAAGATGGTTACTGATGCTTTTAGCAGGCGGTCAGTGTATTTGAGCAATTACTCAAAAACGTTAAACGACGTGTGTCGTATCACACTGCTCATTGTCTAATAATAAGCGTGGTTCTCTCAGTAACAGGCAGGTGACTTCAAATCTTAAACTGTCTGGTAGAATGAGAGAGAGATGAGATACTGTAATTGTGAATGGATTAGTGTAAACTGTATTTTCGTACTTTCATACCTGGAACTGCGTGCTACGACAGAGATGGTAGCAAACCTTATTTACTCAAACTGGTAACATAGAACATTTTTTTTATTCAAGTATTTTTCTTCATTAAGTAGCTACAGCCAGATCTAACGACATGAATACACTTTACAGTGACGAGGCTGCTAAATCATATACCCAGTTGACACGTGTAAGCAGCTAGTATTTTCACAGATATCTGAGATGAGGAAAATTATGCGTCGCTTCCGGGTAGGCTGTTCTTCTGAAGAACTCACAGATGTAAGTAGTTACGAAGTTAGCAGAAAGACGTAAGAGGACGCACCGCTACACCACAGCAAACGCAGTTTGGCTGTTAATCAGTTTCTCCTTTCTTATTTGGTGAAAATACCTTAGAAATTTTTTCAGGAACATACAAGTAATTGGATGATGTCATGCAAGCTGTTTTAGTTTCTCTACCCGTTTCAAATAAGAGTCAGGCATTATGTGCCGATATTTTACTATTTTTTGATAATTAACATTCCTTCACATATGTGCTCATTGACAGGTTTTGCTTAGGAGACTGAAATAATCTCTATCCATTTCTAATTTAGCCGAAATATTAACTTTTTCTTCCCAGTTAATATCAACTGTGAGTTTCCTTCAAAGCTGACTTCGCATCGAAGGCAGTTGCAAACAGATGATAGCTGCAAGAACACGAAATATTTCTGAAGTGAAATAAAAAGAAATGGGTGTCGTCCACGTGAGACAACTGACGGAATACAATTTACCAAGAGACAATCTTCATTCTACAAACGACGTATTGTTACGTGTTTCATTTCCGTTAACGTCCGACCCGATAGCTGAATGGCACAGTCAGCCTTCAGCGGCGGAGCTGTTGGGACGGTGTTTACGTCCCTGCCGCACGTCTGCGCGAGAGGTGTTTACGTTAAGTGTGTAGCGGTGTGCTGCGGTATACATAGAACGAATCATGGCCTTGTCGTTCCGCAAATCGACACTGAAATTTAGTTTTGTTAACGAATATGCTCGACCGAAGGCTTACGAGATCGAACGTTATTTACGGGACGAGGTGAAAATTGAACCGGACGTTCTAGTTGGAATACACTTATCTATAGTCAGCAGCGTGGTCTATGTGAAGCTCATAAACCAAGCGGCATGTGAAGAACTACCACTTCGACACCGACAGGGACTTCGTTTCTGTCATTCGGACGGGAATGTTGGAGCGGCAACAGTTGAACACGCCGGCATGGGACTCCGAACGATCCGCGTCTTTGAGCTTCCATTCGAAGTGCGAGAAGAATTGGTGACAGACGCTCTGCGTCCTTACGGAACGGTCCTATCCCACGTGGCTGAAAAATGGGCGAGTTTCAAGACGTATCCTGTCCTCAATGGCGTCAGACAAATGTGGATCGAACTCCGAAAACACGTTCCGTCATACTTGTACATCGCTGGTTGTAGGGCGATTGTCATCTACGACGGACAACCTAGGACGTGCTCTGGATGTGGGAAGGAGAGGCACGTAAGTTCTGAGTATGCTCAACGTAGGTTATTACAGCTGCCACGGGATGATCCACCCCTCACGCCGCATCCGACTGTGCTCCCCATGACTTACGTCGCCGCATTACGCGATGACGTGGACCGCGAGACAGACGCGTACCAGAACACACAGACAGCGGCAGATCGTGTCGAGCCACGGAAGGTCGACGTTGTGCGCTGTACCGCCTGCAGCAGTCACAGGACGCCCTCTCTTCGGTGCCGCTTGCGGCCCGTTCAGATAAGGCACTTGGAGACGTCCCCCACGAACAACCGGAGACCATGCTGACCTCTGATTCCGAGGCCCGGCAACGTAAACAGCGATCACCAAAACGCCGGGAGAAGCGCCGCCTCACGGTGGAGAACGACCACTCTGATCTAGCAGACAGTTCTGAGACGTTTACGGGTACAGAACAGACGACCATGGATACAGACGAACTGCCTAGCGTGGATTCAACGGTGGCCAGCGGGACGGCGACACGACCTACCGCTGACGATGCTCCAGACACAGCGAAGGAGTTCGATCGGCGGCAACAGGCTACTGAGGAGACTACGGCGCCTGCACCGCACGACAACGATGGGACACTAGGGGACTGGTCACAAGAGCCATCCCCGTGGGGAACACATGATGCCGGATGAAGTGCTCCCACGCACTCTCCCGGTGTAAGACCGGAAGAGTGCACGGAATAACGGCAGACCATATGAGGGGACGGCGGGGGACGTTAGTACAACAGCAGCCTATGTACGGAGAAATTAGCGACCGTACGTATCTACGTTGACAGTCATGCAACAAGCTTATCGGATAGGGTCTGTTAACATCAATAGCATTGGGACGCCAGTAAAAATCAAGATGCTCAGTGACATGATAAAGGCTGCGGATTTAGACATAGCACTATAACAAGAAGTTCGGGTAGTTCCCCCTCGGACTTTCACGGTTACGACATTTACTGTTCCCCGTGTGACGAGAGAGGCGTTGGCACAGCTATACTGTTAAAGGAAGGGATACGTGCAGACGAAGTACAGTATTTGCCTTCTGCCCGTGGTACACGGCCATGACCATAGGTGGAATACGTTTGATCAATATATACGCACCGTCAGGCTCGGATAAGAGAAGGGACAGAGCAGATTTTTACGCCCATGAGGTTACACCGTTGTTCCAGGGACGATACGATGGTTGCATACCACCGAGATTTTAATTGTGTGCTCGACAGAAAGGACCAACAACCTAACTACACTACTAGCCAAGAACTTAGGGAGCAGGTCAATGGGATGGAATTAGTCGATACATGGGATCTGAAGTATCGCAACCAACCTAGATATACATTTTTTACTAGCCACTCCGCGAGCCGTTTGGATCGGATCTACGTTTGAAGGGCGTTAGCAATGTCGACGGTGGACGCAGAAATATGGCCGACAGCGTTTACAGACCACGAGGCATATATTTGTACGGTTAACCTTGCTAGACAGCATGTATGGAGACGGAGGGGTAATTGGAAGATGAACGTCTCCCACCTGCGAGATACAGAATGCCGACGCATGGTGGAGGACGCGTGGCATGGCGGCCTCCGTCGACGAAATTCTTTCGGTTCTGTCCTGCAGTGGTGGATCGAGTGCGCGAAGCCAGCTTTACGGAGGACGTTAATAGGTTACGGGAAGGAGGTTTCTCAATGGCAGCGCACGACCACTGAGTTTTACTTTACGGCCCTCCGGGAACTGTTAGCTCCACCACCTACACCAGAACGCCAGACAGCCGTCCACCGAGTTAAGGCGAAGCTGGTACAAATTGCGACGCAGAGGATGGCAGGTACGATGATACGCGCGAGGTCGCAGGATTTCCTGCCCAACGAGGTTCCCTCGATGCATTATGTGATAAAGGAAAGACGAAGAAGACGCAGGAATTTAATACATGAGATCGATCTCAGCGATGGCCGTCGTTTTACAACACAAAAGGGCATAGCACAGGCGTTCACAGATCATTTTAGCAGATTCTATGCGAGCAACGGGGAGGGCCAGAGGGAGCTGGGGAACGTCCTGGAAGAAAAAAATCAAATGGCTCTGAGCACTATGGGACTCAACTGCTGAGGTCATTAGTCCCCTAGAACTTAGAACTAGTTAAACCTAACTAACCTAAGGACATCACAAACATCCATGCCCGAGGCAGGATTCGAACCTGCGACCGTAGCGGTCTTGCGGTTCCAGACTGCAGCGCCTTTAACCGCACGGCCACTTCGGCCGGCCGTCCTGGAAGAGATCCCAGACGCGACGAGTGTGAACGGGGCAGCGGACGGGTTATCTGAAATTATGTGTGACGAGCTGGAGAAAGCGATTACACGAGGTGCCTGTAACAAGTCCCCAGGTTCAGACGGATTCCCGTTGGAATTTTACCGTGCCTTTGTGACCATTATGACACCGATGTGGCTACGCATGTTTAATGAGCTTCTGCGGCAAGAAGTACCGGTTCACATTCAGTTCACGGGAGGGCTCATCATACCAATACCAAAGCCCCGTGGTGGCAAACGGCCTTGTGATTATCGCCCCTTGACCCTCCTTAATAGTGACTACAAGATCTTCATGCGCATACTGGGCAGTCGTATCAAAAAGTCGCTGGAGAATCGAATACATGCCGATCAGACTTGTCTTGGCGGCATCAGTAATATCCACACAACCTTGGGAGACTATGGTGACGTCGTCGCCCTCGCGGCTGCGTGCCGTCTCCGGGGGGCGATGGTTGCAGTAGATTTCGATCATGCTTTTGATCGAGTGGATCATGTGTACCTCGGGGTGGTGATGAACAGGATGGATGTCTCGCCATTATTGACCACTGCTGTGATGCGGCAGTTGCACGGCGTCCGATCAGCGATGGTGGTCAACGGAGGGAGAACTGACTATTTTAAGATCTTAAGATCAGTGTGACAGGGTTGCCCCTTGTCGATCCTCCTTTATGCGATCGCCTTAGAACCGTGCCTCGCAGGCCTTCGCCGCCGTCTTACCGGGATCTCCCTACGGCATTTATCATTGAGATGCAGAGCATACGCGGATGACATTGTGTTCCTCGTACGGAATGAGGGGGAAACTCAAACAGCACTGGATTGGTTACAGACGTAAGGGATGGCAGCTGGAAGTGTGGTCAACTACCGAAAATCACAATTCATGCATGTGGGGCGTGGACTAGAACCAGGAAGGGAAGGACCCTTACCGGCGGTGCAAAACCTCCGCTGTTTGGGTATCATCTTTCATAAAGAGACAGCGGGAACGGCTGCGGACAACTACCGAAGGCTGTTACTCAGAGGCCGCACGGCAGTACGACTAAACGCCTTACGGTCGATGGATATGCTGCAGCGAGTGTTACCCATCAACCTTTATCTCACGCCCATGATGTGCCACCTGACACACCTTCTCCCCTTGACGCGCACGATGGCTATGAGGATTCAGGCGGCTTTTGGGTACTACGTGTGCCTGGGACAACTCTTTAAGGTACAGTACAACACGCTTACCCTCCCAGCGCGACAGGGGGTCGTTGGTTTAGTGAACGTGCACGAGAATGCGCGTGCCATGTATATTAATACTATGCTCAAACGGTGGCGCAACAGGAATTACTCGCTTACGGGGAGGATCATCGAGGAACTAGTACCAACATCGCATCTTCCTCCAGTCAGCGTCGGCCATATATCGCCCCCTTTAACGAATGTGCGCACGTTCATCGTGGAACACAGTTACGTTCGAGAGAGTTTACCGACGACCCGACAGTCGACATCGAAGGACGTGTACCATCTGCTTCTTCGACAGATCGCCCGGAATAGGGTGGAACGGAAACATCCAGCTGTTAATTGGCACGTGGTGTGGCGCACGGTCCACCACCCCCACCTACCTACAACAGTCAGATCAACATGGTACATTGTCGTGAACCGAAAATACACTACAAATGATAAAAAGTACGCAATACATTTGGCGGATTCGCCCTTGTGTCAGCAATGCGGCGTGCTGGATACAGACGACCGTCGGCTGGTCTGCGGCGAGGCATTGGCTGTCTGGACTCTCGCAAGCAAGATAATAGCGTTCATGCGGCGCACTATCACTACAGCAGTCTGTTCTGACATAGTATTTTTTCCAGAGGAAACGTATTTTCCGCGTCATAAGACGAATGCAGTGGCGTGGATCACAGGTATGACGGTCCATTACAATTATAGAGACACACGTACGAACGTTCTGAACGTCCTGGATTACTGGCAATACTTGCAAGATGGACACACAAAATTATTACGGCTACAAAAGTACAAGGATTGGTATGCCAGTTTCCTGGTAACGGTTTTTGCGGACCCGCCATATACTTGGGGTGTGCCGGGTGTGCAAAGATGAGCGGCGGTGCTTACGTTGTGAAACCGACCAAGTAAAGTGATCGACTAAGAACACTATGCCAGTATGCGATCTAGGAAAAACTAACGCTTGCACAGTTAGCAAATGGATGTACTTCAAATATTGTTTTCATATCTATAAATACTTTTCTTTAGGGTGCCGGAGGTGGCCCCACTTTGATTTTGTTGTTATTTCATGCTGCATGGTAGGACGGCAGCGAGGTTCCTTCCAGGACAGTTATCATGTTCCAGGACGTACTATGTTTATTTTGTGAATAATAGAGGTTTCTGTTTCTCCTACCTTCCTTAATAAAAAATAATAATAATAAAAAACCCTCACTCCTGACAAAAAAGTGGTTCCCTTGTAAAAAAAAAAAATGGTCAGCCTGACGAACTGCCGTTCTAAGGGGCCCGCGTTCGATTCCCGGCTGGGTCGGGGATTTTCTCCGCTTAGGGACTGGGTGTTGTGTTGTCTTCATCATTAATTAATCCCCATCCTGCGTGCAGGTCGCTCAATGTGGCGTCGAATGTAATAAGACCTGCACCATTGCAGCCGGACCTCCCCCGTAAGGGGCCTCCCTGCCAATGACGCCAAACGCTCATTTCCATTTCTGTTAACAAAGTTGTGACATTGACTGATAGAAAAGTAAAAAGGAAAAATGCTTGACTAAATTAATCTGCGGCCTTAAGCAAGAAACAAACGCAAGCTGAAATGTTTCTATTTTTGTTATAAAGAAAAAGAAAGGACGGAAGAAGGATAGGCTGATATGTCTCCTTCTTACATACTGATCCGCTCGTACTGCTTTAGAAAGTCGAGATATTGGTCACGAGTTTCAAGAACCAAGTTATTTTAGTGACGTCATTCGCCAGTGTCTAGCCGCGCGGGGTACCCATTCGATCTCAGGCCTCTTGCCACGGTTCGCGCGGCTCCCCCAGTCGGAGGTTCGAGTCCTCCCTTGGGCATGTGTGTGTGTGTGTGTGTGTGTGTGTGTGTGTGTGTGTGTGTGTGTGTATTGTCCTTAGAGTAAGTTAAAGTTAGAATAAGTACTGTGTAAGCCTAGGGACCGATGACCTCAGCAGTTTGGTCCCTTAGAAGTTATCACAAATTTCCCATTTTTGCCAGTGTCTACAGCTAATTTTCTCCGGGGTCGCCCTGTGTAGTGCTCTCGTCTTGAGCTTGGCACGCTCTTATTCTGCACTCACCAGAGCGACGGGAACTCTTGCTAGAATAAAATGCACAGCCAAGCAGCAAACGCGAGCGTTTCTGTACAGTTGGCTGGCCGTGACTTTATTGGACCTACCGCTCGAGCGCCTGTTCCGGAATAACAAAGCGCGAACCAAACGGATCTGAGAGAGCAGAATTATTCTGCAACGTGGCGACGCTAGAAATGGCGCCTGAGATAAAACGGAACGGCTTTCACAAAAAGCCTCATATAACGGCCTATAAAAAGTGCAAAAAATGCTCTGTTATCGCCGGCGGGCACACAGAGACGGCGAGCTGTTCACGTGGGGACGTGAAATAAATTAATGCTGAATTTTCTCCTCCCTTTCATGTCTCTTTACGACGCACTCACAAATTGTAGTTTTATCAAAGGAAATAATGTGGGTTCCTCCGCGGACCTGCACCTGTGTTCGAGCTGTCATTAATATTGTACTAGCTGTATCGAGCAGCGTGAAGCTCGTGCCGCATCCGCTGAACACGGCGCACGGCGAAAAGAGCAATTCGTGAATTTTAAGGACAATCAATCTCAGTGAAAGCTATGGTCTTTCACATGGAAAGGAAGGAAGTTAGATATTGACGAACTGTCAACATCTAGGTTTTTATATCTACATTTTTGCTTCGTAAGCCACCTTACGGTGTGTGGCGGAGGGTGCTTTTGGTACCACAATTTCCCTCCATCCCCCACCCGGTCCCCTCTTTCCCTTTTCTATTCTTAAGTGGTGCTTGGGAAGAATAATTACCTGAAAACCTCCGTATTAACTTTGCTATATCCGATTATCTGTTTTAATCATTTCTGATGTAAAGTATTCGGCCACTGACAAGTAGTGCGGAAAGGGCCACTACATGTCATGTGACACAGACCCGCCGGTGTTAAAGGAGGCAGGGAATATTGTCAGCAGAGAATCAGTAACTACAGAATGTGTCAGTTATGATAGCCCAGTGACATCAAAGGTGAACTTGTCACTGGATTTCATCCAAGTAACAAGTCTATCTCGCATATTTCAATCTTTCTAAACGTATCAGATTCAACGGTTGGTGACGTGATTGTGAAATGGAAACTGTAACTGTTCAATCCACGTTCGTTCTGTTGAGAATCAGAGACCCGATAAACTAGAATTCCGAACACAATACAAAGAAGTTAAAATCTTCTGGGATATTCGGCCGCCTCAGATTTCCTCTAAAATAATCGACGTTTCGAACCTTCCGCTGGGGTCTCCCTCAGGATCTTCCGGTGTCCACTGCTGTTCTAGCAGCCTAATAATCGAGTTTTGCCTAAATGTACATGTACAAAGCATAATCCTGTCGTGAAATTAACTATTTTAAATGTTCTTGTATTCACAAATAAACGAAACTGTGAATTCCTTTATATATATATATATATATATATATATATATATATATATATATATATATATATATATATATATATATATAAAGGAATTCACAGTTTCGTTTATTTGTGAATACAAGAACATTTAAATTTGGTATTGTAATCATATTTATTGATTTCCATAAGTTTTCAAAACGATTAAATCGGTAGAAAACTATACTATTTTACGCTTTTATGAAATATTAATCAATTGTAATTCTTTGGTCAAAGACAACGATAGTACTGAATATATCGAACATGCAAACGTATCTTTGTATTGAAGCTATTGTATCTCTGTTCTTGTTCACTGGGAGTGCATGTTACGTTACGCTATTGTATTAGATAGTTGGTTGTTAGTAGTCCTTGCCAAGAAGTGTGTTAATGTTTGAAAACTGCAAAATGTGGAATAAAATAATTTTCAAGAGAACATGTAAGGGGCAATCAAAGAGTTTCCGTTTGGGCGCATTGCTGCAGCGTACATGTAACCTAACGACACTACGACGTGAGTGTATAAGCGCCGCATGTTAGCAAGGGTTATTGTGGCCTCCGGAGGGAAATTTTTTGATGGGCTCTTATACAATCCCGCTTTATAATGTTGCACGGATAAACAGCAAAAAGACACCTTTTCACAGCTTAAGCGTAAAGGAATCAACCAACGACGACTGAGCCAACTCAAAGAAGAACCTGCAACAAACGACGGGAAATAGGTTAAGTGTAAAATACCTCATACTGATTCTTCCTCTGAACTTCATGTTTTTAATAACTGAAGACATTTACCCTCCAAAATACATGCAGTAGTTGCGTAACATTTGGAGTAATTAACAGCATTTTAATAAAATTTTTATACATGTTACGTTTCAAAAGAAAGTAGAGGCATCCGAAAAGGCGGAGGCACAACCATGGAGGCACAACCACAACTAAACCCATCCCAGGCAGATCTCATGAACTGACGGACAGGGACCTTCGAGCATTGCAGAGGGTGTTTGTAAAAATCGCACGAGATAACTGAAGGAATCACTCATGAAATTAAGAAGTGCTACCAGCAGTTCAACTATCATATAATTTAGCGTAAGAAGTTAAATTAATGGAGTAAAGTGGTTGAACAGTTCCTCATAAGCAACATACCTCTGTGGTTAGTGCTGAATGATTCTTGTGTTGGTGTAAAAGCGGCGCCACTGGACATTGGATGACTGTAAATGAGTGATTTGGAGTGATGAATCACGCCATACCCTGTAGAAATCAGATGGAAGAGTTTGTATTTTGCGAAGGGCTGAAGAACGTTACCGGCATCATGTTTAGTGCCAGTAGTGGGGGGGATGTTGAACTCTAAAAGATCTTCCACTTCTGCCAATCCTGTTCCGGCCTCTAACTTTTTCCTCGACCTTCTCACAAACCTTCCAGTAGAATTGTATTATATTCCCTGAGATGTTTTACGCAGAACATAAGCAGTACATGCTCTTTCCAACAATCTCACTACTGTCTTTCCTCGGTAAAGCGCTGGAGTGTCTACTCCTAAAAGTACTCTCCCAGTTCCTTAAAGATAAAAACATCATCACCGCTGAGCAGTTTGGTTTCCGTCCCGAGCATAGCGAGAGACAGGAAACGCAGCACAGGAGCGGTATTCCTATACATCGCTCAAGCTTTCGATCAAGTCTGGCATGATGGCTTAGTCGATAAACTAACACAGTTAGACATTCAGGGACACATGATCAGCATGACTGATTCGCTCCTGGCAGATAGAAAGTACTCTGTCCGGTGGGCAAATATGTCAGCTCAGTACGGAACGCTTTGGCCGGAGTCCCGCAAGGCTCAGTTCTGGGCCCCATATTGAACACGCTCTACACAAATGACGTACCAAAAATTGACAGATGCGAAATTTCACTATATGCTGTTTTAAAGAGCAGCACAAACCTAAACTTCATAACCAGGAAGCTCCAAGAACACCTCGACGCAGACATAAAATGGTGCAACGCCTGGAAAATCGAGATAAACCCGGAGAAAACCGTAGCTGTTCTGTATACCAACAAATTCACTCCACCAGATCGACAGATTGTGTTGAACAACAGGAATATTCCGTGAAGCGACTCTATGACTTACCTCGAAATCATTCTAGACAACTGACTCATGTTTGGAAAACGCATAAAGAAGGCTAAAGCTAAAGGTTGCGCAGTCTACAACCAACTGTACCCACTCTTCAAGGGTAGGGGGCTAAGAGTTGAGACGAAGCTATGGCCTGCCGTTTTGGCCGAGCGGTTCTAAGCGCTTCAGTCTGGAACCGCGCGACCGCTACGGACGCAGGTTCGAATCCTGCCTCGGGCATGGATGTGTGTGATGTCATTAGGTTAGTTAGGTTTAAGTAGTTCTAAGGGACTGATGACCTCAGATGTTAAGTCCCATAGTGCTCAGAGCCATTTGAACCATTTGAACGAAACTACGGCTTTACAAGAGCATCATCCTGCCAACCGTGCTGTATTGATCAGAGGTGTGGTCCATGGCAGCTGATACCCATATCAGCAAAATTACAGTCTCTACAGAGCAGAGTTCTCCGCACTACAGCTGACGCTGACAGATATACGGTAAACACAGACATTAAGGAATACCTAGATCAGCCACCCATCTCTTTTTACATCAAAATGAAGTCACAATCTCTGAAAGAGAAGGCTTCCTCAGCGACCCACCATCTTATCCAACAACTACGCACACATTACCCTGACCTTACTCCACACTCAATAGACAATTTAGGCAGTAACACTGCACAAACATATATCATACGAACTATCATTCAGATATATTAAAAACGACATTTTCTAACTTCATCACTGCCATGCTTGAAGTCAAACGGGCACAGCGCAGTGGTGCTTTAGATCGAATAAAAATACAGTCAAACAGTCCAGTCCAATTCTGCTTCCGTCGGATTACTTCTTCAGCTAATGGGTGCACCCTCAGTTCTTTCTGTCTTCTCTTGTGCAGCAATAACGTTTGACCTTTCTGTAGTTACATCTTTGCCTGAAGGCATGCGAAAGATATGAACACATTTTACAGCATAGTGTGGCGCGTAGAGTAGAGGAACTTTTCGGGGATGACGGTTTTATCATCAAGATAATGCATCCTGTTATAAACCAAGCAATGATCTGTGGACGACAACATTCCTTAAGTAGACTGCTTAAATAGACAGGTCTGTCCATAGACCAGACATTAAAACAGTGGAATAAACCAAGCAATGATCTGTGGACAATAACATTCCTTAAATAGACAGGTCTGTCCATAGACCAAACATTAAAACAGTGGAACGTGAGATAGAATGTAGACTTCGTTCAAGACACCAGTGACCAGTATCATTACCTTTCTTGTTTTCGGCCCTTGAGGAAGAATAGGCTGCTGTTTCTCCACAGACATTCAGACATCTCTTTGAAAGACGTCCCATCAGAGTTCATACGGTCACAGAGGCGATGGCAACGAAACACTCCATATTAACGTCCACTAATAGGTGTCTGGATTATCTCGATCCGAAAGCGTGTGTTCGAGGAAGTTTCCCTACTCTGCCCAGAACGTATTATCTTGTAATATCAGTAGTAATCCTCTCCAAGATATGCAGCGATTCCCTTTAGCATTTTCCCCTGCAATTTGTTCAGCGTCTCCGTAATACCCTCGCGCCGACTAGACTATTTCGTAACAAAATGCCCCGGCCTTTGTCGTAGTTTCCCTAACTCTTGCATTAATCCAATCCAGTAACCGTCCCAGAATGACGAGCATACTCAAGAACCGGTGAAACAAATATTTTTAGAACACTTCTTTTGTAGGCGAATTACATTTCCTGAACATTGTTAGAATGAATCTCAGATTTCAATCTACCTTTCTTACAATTAGTTTGTGTCGTCATTCCACCTCAGGTTACTCTGGATTGTTACTCTTAGGTACTTTACGGCAGTCACTGTTTCCCATGAACTGTCGCCGACAGTGTAATAGCACAGTAGTGGATTTATTCACCTGTTTTCGAAAAATACATTGCATTTATTTACGCCCTGGGTCCACAGCTACGCTCTGCGCCAATCATTGATCCTCTGCAGGTCTCCTGGCAATTCGCTCCTTTCTTCCAGCGTTGCTACCTTCTTATAGACAACTTCATCATGGACCTCCCGATATTATCCGCTGGATCATTTATGTGTACTGTAGACAGTATTGGTCCCTCTACATTTTCTTGGGGTTCCCTTGATATTACTTTTACACTGTTCGATTTAGTTCAGTTCACAGTGACGTGCTGGGTTCTGTTCAAGGAAATCCTGAATCCAGCCGCAGACATGGACTGCTACTCGGCGACTGGTATTTTGTTCACTAGACAACTCAGTCTATCTTCCACCAAGAGCAGATTTTCAGTCGGCGGGCCATATGAGGAAGGCAAGTGGTGCTCAGGGAGCGAAGTGAGGTGGATAACGAAGAGGAAATTGGGCTGGGTGGGTTGGTGGGAGTGGAGGCGGGGTCTGGTGACAGAGATTGTGAGGGTAAATTTAGACAAGATTGTCCATGAAGCGCAGCGATCTGATGCTGTACTTTGGTTAAAAATCAGCAGTCGAGATCGCAATAACATTTGTTTATTATGACCAGTTTCAGCTTATGTTTAATGTTTTTTGACCTCCATGGCTGGTGATACCACGATTGTGCACTGTGTACGATCGTACACAGTGTACGATCGTGGAATCACGTGAAAAACCGAGGAGCCGCCAGCGCCAGCCATAGGGGGCCCAAAAAGTATGAGGGTGGCTTTAACATAAGCCGAAACCGCTCATAATAAATAAATTTTATTGGGATCTCGACTGTTGTTTTCAACCAAACTTTGTAAGTGCCTGCACTGCGGTGTCCAGCTCGGCGATTGCGGCCCATGTTGTTCTGGGCATTTCTGTGCGCTGATGTCGTCATCACGCATAAACTGGAGACGTGAATTTGACGCCTTAAATGCAAGACATTATTTCTTTGGCCTTTCTTCTTGGTGTCTCTGCCGACCTTGAAAGGGATGAAATTGTTATTTGGGAAACTAGGGATTACATATCTTTGTGCTCTCAGTCTATGCTTTGTGACCGCCTTGTCCCGATCTTTCATTTCTTGGTGTGTAAGGTGTCAGCAAATCCAACACCTTCCATGAAAACCCCGACATGATAAGCAAATCCAGTAGTATGTCACATAGCTCCGAATAAATCGTGACATTAAATTAACCAAAGTAATAAGAGTAACAAGTGAGCAAAATGAATACCACAGTCTAACACAAGAATGCCTAAATGCATGTCATACCTTCCCACCGTAAGACAGACGCAGTTCCGAGGGGAGAAACGAGAACAGAAGCCGAGAGCAGAACCGTGTTAAGTTAGAAGGCCCTACGATAAGGGTCGGACACCCACGTCGCCAGCTAACCGTTAGGACCACACCTCAGCCCGTGTTAAAAGCTAGAGCCTTAGCGTGAGACTTTTTCGCGTCTCTGTTACGTCAGGACCACCCCCAGCCCATGTTAAACAGTATAGATCTTATGATAACATTAAAAGGACCACACCAGCTGCAAGTTTTAGAGTGAGACATTTTTGCGTCTCTGTTAGGTTGCAGGCTTTAAAAACATTCCTCCACCACAAAAAGTATAACATTTCTCATTGGATAGACAGAATTTTTGTAGGCGTATCTCAAGGTTAACATTGAGACCCTGATTGGTCAGAGGAAAACACAGCCAGATAGTTCTTTTAAACCAACTTTAGTAAATTGTAGTAAGGAGAGGTTAGGAGAGAGTTGCTTCCAAGATGGCGAGGTGAGCGGAGCTGTGCTGTACGCCACCCCCTGACGAACACCAACAAGGTGATGAATGCAAGCGATGCCGCATAACAGCGCATAAAGCTTCACTCATAACTGCGGAAGTCTCATCTGTTACTCCCCCTTTTTGCGTAATACTAGTGTCGATCTTCAATTAAAGCTCATGGTGTTCACATTTGCCACTTGAAGTAAAAATCTGAAACGCGATGATTTTTCTGTTATATACACTCCTGGAAATGGAAAAAAAACACATTGACACCGGTGTGTCAGACCCACCATACTTGCTCCGGACACTGCGAGAGGGCTGTACAAGCAATGATCACAGGCACGGCACAGCGGACACACCAGGAACCGCGGTGTTGGCCGTCGAATGGCGCTAGCTGCGCAGCATTTGTGCACCGCCGCCGTCAGTGTCAGCCAGTTTGCCGTGGCATACGGAGCTCCATCGCAGTCTTTAACACTGGTAGCATGCCGCGACAGCGTGGACGTAAACCGTATGTGCAGTTGACGGACTTTGAGCGAGGGCGTATAGTGGGCATGCGGGAGGCCGGGTGGACGTACAGCCGAATTGCTCAACACGTGGGGCGTGAGGTCTCCACAGTACATCGATGTTGTCGCCAGTGGTCTGCGGAAGGTGCACGTGCCCGTCGACCTGGGACCGGACCGCAGCGACGCACGGATGCACGCCAAGACCGTAGGATCCTACGCAGTGCCGTAGGGGACCGCACCGCCACTTCCCAGCAAATTAGGGACACTGTTGCTCCTGGGGTATCGGCGAGGACCATTCGCAACCGTCTCCATGAAGCTTGGCTACGGTCCCGCACACCGTTAGGCGGTCTTCCGCTCACGCCCCAACATCGTGCAGCCCGCCTTCAGTGGTGTCGCGACAGGCGTGAATGGAGGGACGAATGGAGACGTGTCGTCTTCAGCGATGAGAGTCGCTTCTGCCTTGGTGCCAATGATGGTCATATGCGTGTTTGGCGCCGTGCAGGTGAGCGCCACAATCAGGACTGCATACGACCGAGGCACACAGGGCCAATACCCGGCATCATGGTGTGGGGAGCGATCTCCTACACTGGCCGTACACCACTGGTGATCGTCGAGGGGACACTGAATAGTGCACGGTACATCCAAACCGTCATCGAACCCATCGTTCTACCATTCCTAGACCGGCAAGGGAACTTGCTGTTCCAACAGGACAATGCACGTCCGCATGTATCCCGTGCCACCCAACGTGCTCTAGAAGGTGTAAGTCAACTACCCTGGCCAGCAAGATCTCCGGATCTGTCCCCCATTGAGCATGTTTGGGACTGGATGAAGCGTCGTCTCACGCGGTCTGCACGTCCAGCACGAACGCTGGTCCAACTGAGGCGCCAGGTGGAAATGGCATGGCAAGCCGTTCCACAGGACTACATCCAGCATCTCTACGATCGTCTCCATGGGAGAATAGCAGGCTGCATTGCTGCGAAAGGTGGATATACACTGTACTAGTGCCGACATTGTGCATGCTCTGTTGCCTGTGTCTATGTGCCTGTGGTTCTGTCAGTGTGATCATGTGATGTATCTGACCCCAGGAATGTGTCAATAAAGTTTCCCCTTCCTGGGACAATGAATTCACGGTGTTCTTATTTCAATTTCCAGGAGTGTAGTTACTGAGTAGCCACATCAGCCACTGTAATTTACGACAAGTTAGATAAGTAATTAAAGATAATTGAGGGTCACTGTAGACCATTTTGATAGTTTTCTCTTTCGTGAAACTTAATTTAAACCTAGATTATAGATGTGATGTGGCATAGTTCATCCTTCGATCCATTGTAGAACTTGGAAACCCACTCAGGAAATATTCGTCCACATTTTTGTTGAACGCAGTTGGTTTTTACCATCCTGTATTAAAGCATTTCCTTTTATCAATAGTGCAATTTATAAACAATGTTTTGTGAGTAGAATAAAATTTCCAATGTTTAACTTAACTGCTTTTTCGACGTTATTTTACCAGCTAACTAAAAATAGGAATGCCTTGAACCCCTTCCACTAAATTTAGTTAGTATTAAGATTCTTTTACAGGGAATGCAATGGAGCTGACGCTGAAATCATTAAGTATTTGGTTATATCATTGCTAGTCTCAATGAACTCTTCTGCACTCTACATGTCGTGTGTGGTCTGGCGTCTCCTTACCAGCAACAGGTCCCAGGTTCAAACTAGTCAATCCCCTAAAAAACACGCTCAGAGCGTCGTTGCGCGAAAGTGGTAGGGAGACACGATATAGAACAAACAGACACCACACAGAATGTTAGAAAATGGCGACCCTGCCAGGATGGTAAAATACCATGATTGAAGGTCAACCACATGCCTAACTAGGTCAGAAAAATATCCCGTTAAAAAAAATTTTTCGTTAAAAAGAATTTGAATGGCATACATAGTCGAAGACAGTAGCTGCAGCGATAGATAGTAAGAAATTATTCAACAAAAAGTGAGACATTCTAGCAGAGACAATAGCATAATTAACTTATGAATTTAAAAATCGTTAGAATGATGTTTTCTCCTCAATGCAAGCGCACAGGTGGCGGATACATCGTTTGCAAGTTGGCTCTGACCCAACAAGTAAGTGAATGGTTTGTCAAGTCGTGTGTGCAAAAAGTTTATGAAACGCGTGAGATCGTATGAGCGCATGTTGATGCGAAGTAGGGCGCGTGAATTGCTTTTAAAACAGAAAATAAGGGATTCGGAAAGATTAGCAATGGCAGATCGAGACCTTGACCGAATTGAGGTAGAGACCCAGGATGAAAATGGACAGAGAATAGAGGACAATACAACAGACAATGCAGTATCGCGAGAAATAGGACATATAACGCACCATAACGAGGATAATGTGCGCCAAGGCACAGAAAACCAAGGTCAGCATACGACAGAGGAGCAGGAAAGTAGAGAGTCAGCCGATGAGGATTCTAACTTGCGTCTTGAATACGTAGAACCCATAGTACAAGTAATCAGAGCTCCCTCACCACAGAGTACAAGGAATTCGAGCAGAAACGTGTCACCGCACAGTTCAATGCAATCGGTTGCAAACCAACACTTGGGCGAAAACACAGAGGGTAAGACGTCGGAAGAAAACGCAATAGAACCCACCAATCTGGCAGAATTATTACAATTATTGACGGAGACCATGACAAGACAAAATAAATAAATTGCGAACCAAATTAAAATTCAGAATACAGAAATGACGAAACAAAATGCTGAAACCACGAGACAAATGCGTGCGATTAAAGGACAAAACAAAACAAAATTCAGTTAAACCTAAGTCATATTGAAGACGAGGCAAAAGAATCTCGAGAAGTGATAGGAAACGTAATAATAGGTTACAAACAATTGAGAACAGACATTGACAAGGTACAAGTGGGCGTACAAACATTGCGTAATGACACTCAGGACGAGATCAAAACAATATGTAACAACACCCAGGGAGAAGTCAAGAAACTAGAGAAACAGATAAACGAAATTACTAGACAAGCAGCAGGTACAGCGCGTGAAATTGTTGAAAACAGTGAGTTACACAAACGTATCACAAAAGCAGCGCTGAAGTGATATGATAACCGCATAGTCAAAATAGAAGCGCAAACGAAGCGACAATTTCAGAAATTGCGACAGAGTTGTTGCAAACCATTGAAGAGCGTAATGAACAGGATGGAACAAGCACAGAGTCTGCAACCACATCTGTATCTGTAATAGCACCGGAAAAACAAGCAATTAACGAAGATATTACGCATTTGCGATTCCAATCACAGGCGGAAAGTAACATACGTGAAATCAGACAGCCTGCACAGCAAAAAATACGTTTCGAAATTCTTGATGAAGAAACGTCATCACAAACACATGCGGAACCACAAATGTATGTTTCAAGACAGTTTGGATCGTGCAAAGAAGCAGCAAGGTTAGCCAGACAAGATAGCGAACCAATACCTGACAATGGAAAGCCAGGTCGCGAAGAGTACAGTGCAATGCATTCAGCTACACGTTCACAACCGATGGAAGAAAATTATTGCGTACCACTCCAACGATACTACGCAAGAGTAGGCGAAAGTTACAGTGAACAATATCCAATGGATCTACCACAAACGGAAAGAACGACTGGAGAAATGATCAGAAACAAAAGTGGCGAAGAATCGCGAATTTCATATGGAACTATGACGAAGTACGACAACAATCATTTCCTCACAGTCAGAAGATTTCAACACTTACGAGAAGGAAACTCATTACATCCAAAAACTTTTATTGATCAATTCCGAGTAGGATTACCAGAACCCTGGACGCTAGCACACAAATTAGACTTTATATGTGCACACATTTCAGGAACAGTCGCAGAAACCATGCAGAATGTTGCAGCGACATGCCGATCGTACGAAGATTTCAGAGAGAAGTTTCTCTCACGATATTGGTCCAGCGAAGCACAGAACATAGTGAAGGACGAATTATTACAGAACCCATATTTTGAAAATTCAGGAGAGAATAGTCCCGTGACATTTTTCGAATTAATGGCAAAGAAAAAATAATGCCTAGATGTACCATACAGTGACGGAGAGTTGATTAAATTATGCGTGATGAAGCTACCATTGAAATACCAGCAATCATTAGTAGGTCGCGGAGGCAATGACGTCGAAGCATTTAAAGGTACTCTAAGGGAACTAGAGTTCATATTTTCGGAAGATGACGCAAGAAAAAGACGAAGCGCACGTGAAAACGATAGCAAAAGAGCAGTGGAATCCACAAACACAGTACGAAGAAACAATAATTACGAACCATGTGATAACTTCGCACCAAGAAAAGACAATAGATTTCAACAAAGAACCGGTTATGGAGTTAGAAGAGAATATGGCAATAACTATAGTTCACCCAGGAACGGCAACAACTATTACAGAGGGAATAACGACAATCCAATAGACCGACAAATTATCAACAAAGAAACCACTATCAACAAGGTGAACAAGCAAAGAGAATACAGATAGAAGAGAAGGAGGTAAGACCACCAAACCCCGATAAACGTTCGAATTGACAGCTAAGCGCCCATGCCAAAGAGAATGACGCACCGACCCAGGACAATTGCAGCACCTTGAAGAGAGAAGTAAAAATCTTATCACGAGAAGAGAAGAAGGAAGAAACAAATCCGCAGGGACCAGATGAAAACGAAGACAAGAAAATAACAATATCATGTTGGGACGAAATTAATTGGGAGAATACTGACGAGGAAGATGAATTACCAGAGGCGTGCATAACGAATGTAGGAGGAAAGGACTAAGTAATGAGTATTGCAGAGGTATTTGAGATGGAAACCAGGGAAAGCAAATTCAATGAGGATAATGCGCAGTCGACAGAAGTTGAAAAAAAGTTACAAGTGGGCACACAACACAACGTATATAATGAAGGAAGTTATGAAACGATAATTAGAGCATTTAAATGCGATTATGTGGAAGTAGCGACGAAGAAGGTGAAGATAGATGAGGGTGAGGAAAAAGTAGAGGATGTTGAAGAAAGCGTAAATGAAGGAAGAAATAGAGAAGAGGAAATAAAAGAGAGAAGTAGCAGCCGAAGTCTATCCTACAGAAAGTTCGAATTCACAAGGGAAATTTCTAAAAAGACTCATGTATGATTCGGTGGAGTATTCGTTGATGCAAGAAGAAGAAGAACAGAACCAACCCTTTCAAATTCAACCAATTGTGAAGGCCATGGTAAAGCATATCCCAGTCAATATTGTAATTGACAGCGGAAGTGAACTGACTGTGATCTCAGAAAATTTATTCATACAGTGTAATGCCAATGAGGAATTTCCAGTTCTGAAAACATGTAAGATTAAAGTAAGAGGTCCTATTAGAAACAATGCTGCGGAAGTTAGGAGACAAACAAGGTTAACTCTTTCGTGTCAAGGGCAAAAGATCGAAGCCAACTTCGTGATTATACCTAAACTAACTGTAGATTTGATTATAGGTGCAGATTTTTTAAATGAGAGGCGAGCGATAATAGATATGGGGAAAGGAAACGTTACATTCGGGAATGTCACACTTCTCTTTGAGCAAAAGCTAAAATTAGAAGAAATACCAGTTATAAACAAACAATTAAGAATGACGGGAGATAAAGAGGATGAAGAATAGAATGGTATGCACAAAAGGGGGAATCGCCTCAACTCATGTTACAAGTCCATAAAGAAATCGACGAAAAATTGCAAGAAATTCAAGATATTTCGGAAGAAAGTAAAAGAGAATTTGAGGGTATTAGCCGGCCACGGTGGTCTAGCGGTTCTAGGCGCTCAGTCCGGAACCGCGCGACTGCTACGGTCGCAGGTTCGAATCCTGCCTCGGGGATGGATGTGTGTGATGTCCTTAGGTTAGTTAGGTTTACGTAGTTCTAAGTTCTAGGGGACTGATGACCACAGATGTTAAGTCCCATAGTGCTCAGAGCCTTTTGAACCATTTTTTGAGGGCATTATACGAGATAAAGCAGAGGTATTTTCACCTAAGACTGGCAATATTAAACACTTTCAGTGCAAGTTTGAAGATTAATTCTATTACTGGTAAATAATCAGCACAATATTTCGAGATTATGTTGCAGATAAATTCGTCAGGAGAAAGAAGAATGAAGAGAGAGGAAGGTGCGAAAAAGAAAGTAGTTTCAATAAAAACAAAAACAAAAATAACACCAATAGTACAATAGATTAAGGTGAAGGGATAAATCGTAGATAGTCTAACAGCATGAAATACTAAAATTCTGTACACCACGACACTATACAAAAGTAGTAGACGTTAAGACTCAAAATATCTTAGAATTGTATCATGGAAAGGGCTTGGACAAGCCACCACTGGCAAAACATATGTGTAAAAGTCACACTACTGCTATTAAACAGCACGCTGATGCACGAAACTGAAGAAAACTTCCCAAAGTAAAAAAGACATGCCCAAACAATTTAACAAACTGTTACTAAGAGGAGATCTTCAAAGCTACTAGCTATCAATAAATATTTCCATAACCTGCCCAGAGAAGATCCAAGAATCAAGTAAGAAGCAGATAAAAAGCAGGAAGAACAGAAGTTGAAGATTCACAAGATTGAGACCAAGAAAGAAGATGGGTGAAGAATAGATGACATACCTTCCCAAATCCCTATCCTATTGTATACTAGTCATCTGTGCAGTATTACAACGAAAACACATAACGATGACTTTCACGCATACAAAGCCAGTAAACCACGAGATTCTGCACTCACAGCTCCATTCCATTATGGGACCTCCACAACAGCAACACACACTTGCAAAGCCAACAAGGAAAGATGAAGGAAGCTGTACATCAAATACTTGCCCACATCCAATTCGCTCATGTCCATCACCTTCATGCAAAAAAACATTCGCCAACCTCATGCTTAAACATTCATAGGATTGTGTGAATGTGTGAAAAACTAAATAAGTTAAGCACACCAGACAGCTAATAAACTACAAAATAACAGTAATTGACTATGGACGTAAGTAAAAAATAGACTATCGATAAAAATAAGTATTTAGTTCTGAAATGGACGGTATATAAAGAACAAAAGTAAGGCATAATAAACACTAAAACTATATTCCACACATTTTCTCCTCATAAAAATAAAAGAATAACTATATTTTACTTATTTTCTCCTTATAAACACAAAGAATAAAAAATTATCTTGTTGGATGTTTTCCCTTTTTTTAACATTTGTACCATTTGTTAGGATAATATCTCAATACTTGTGTATGTATATTTTTTTGGCAAAGCAGTTCTTGGAAATAATTCTTATTTGTTAGTGTAACAATGTTGAAATGAGTGTCTAGAAACAAAAACATTTTACTTGTACATGATATTTAGAAAATGTGTTAGGAATAGATTTTACTTAATTACTACATTTATAAAAAAATATATATTTCTAAGTACTAATAGCATAAAAATATTCTTCTCTTGTCATTTTTGAGAATAATGTGGGAGAATATAAAAATATAAATTAGTAATACAAACTAGCATAGAACAGAATAACGTGGCTGAACAGTAGGCAACAAAATTTAGATAAAGGAATAATTTTTGACTGACTTAGACAACGATTCAATCATTGCCTAAATTCAGTGCAAAAATTAAGTTCGAAGGGTGATGATACGTAAGCTGTCACGCAAATCCAACACCTTCCATGAAAACCCTGACATGATAAGCAAATCCAGTAGTATGTCACATAGCTCTGAATAAATTGTGACATTAAATTAACCAAAGTAATACAAGTAACGAGTGAGCAAATGGAATACCACAGACTAACACAAGAATGCCTAAATGCATGTCATACCTTCCCACAGTAAGAGAGACGCAGTTCCGAGGGGAGAAACGAGAACAGAAGCCGAGAGCAGAACCGTGTTAAGTCAGAAGACGCTACGATAAGGGACGGACACCCACGTCGCCAGCTAACCGTTATGACCAACCCCCCAGGCCCATGTTAAAAGCTAGAGCCTTAGCATGAGACTATTTCGAGTTTCTGTTACGTCACGACCACCCCCAGCCCATGTTAAAAGCTAGAGCCCTCCAGAAGAACAGTATAGATCTTATTATAACATTAAAAGGACCACACCAGCTGCAGGTTTTAGCGTGAGACTTTTTTGCGTCTCTGTTAGGTTGCAAACTTTAAAAACATTGCTCCACCACAAAAAGTATAACGTTTCTCATTGGATAGACAGAATTTTTGTAGGCGTAGCTTAAGGTTAACATTGAGACCCTGATTGGTCAGATGAAAACACAGCCAAATAGTTCTTTTAAATCAACTTCGGTAAATTGTAGTAAGGAGAAGTTAGGGGAGAGTTGCTTCTGAGACGGCGAAGTATGCGGAGCTGTACTGCCCGTCGCCCCCTGACGAACACAGACAAGGTGATGAACGCACGCGATGCCGCGTAACAGCGCATAAAGCTTCACTCAGAACTGCAGAAGTCTCATCTGTTACACCCCCTTTTTGCGTAATACTAGTGTCGATCATCAATTAAAGCTCATGGAGTTCACATTTGCCACTTGAAGTAAAAATCTGAAACACGATGATTTTTCTGTTACATAGTTATTGAGAAGCCACATCAGCCACTGTAATTTACGACAAGTTAGATAAGTAATTAAAGATAATTGAGGGTCACTGTAGACCATTTTGATAGTTTTCTCTTTCGTGAAACTTAATTTAAACCTAGATTATAGATGTGATATGGCATAGGTCATCCTTCGATCCATTGTAGAACTTGGAAACCCACTCAGGAAATATTCGTTCACATTTTTGTTGAACTCAGTTGGTTTTTACCATCCTGTATTAAAACATTTCCTTTTATCAATAGTGCAATTTATAAACAATGTTTTGTGAGTTGAATAAAATTTCCAATGTTTAACTTAACTGCTTTTTCGACGTTATTTTACCAGCTAACTAAAAATAGGAAAGCCTTGAACCCCTTCCACTAAATTTAGTTAGTATTAAGATTCTTTTACAGGGAGTGCAGTGGAGTTGACGCTGAAATCATTAAGTATTTGGTTATATCATTGCTAGTCTCAATGAACTCTTCTGAACTCCACTTGTCATGCTTGGTCTGGCGTCTTCTTACCAGCAACAGGTCCCAGGTTCAAACTAGTCAATTCCCTAAAAAACACGCTCAGAGCGTCGTTGCGCGAAAGTGGTAGGGAGACACGATATAGAACAAACAGACACCATGCAGAATGTTAGAGGTGGTGTAGAGAAGGACAGCCTCTCAGTTACAATTAGATCCTCAGCGACATTGTATTAGTTATACGTGTGATGAGATATTGTTCTTAAGACCGCATGATAGCGGCTTTAATGTAATCCTTAGGGCGCATATTTTAGTTTAGTGTTGTTTATAGAGACCGCCAAGTCTAAGGTGTGTCCTACATCACCATGTGGTTGTGTAATCTATCTGTTTGCTTGCTGGCGGGAGAGGTACAAATTGTAAGCTAGTAGAGTTTTTCACTTCTACCACTTTCTAAATTTTACGGAACACTAATTAGTGGAGGACGTCCCGCGGAGCCTTGAGCTGTTTTAGTATTCCATTTAATGTACCTGACTGAACATTTTATTGTAAATGAATGTCCTTTGTATTTATTTACTCTTCTTGTGTCGCCTAGTGCGAAGATTGCTTAAAGGATCTTGTTGCTTTATATTTGTTAGTCAGGACTGAATTGGAGGTGTCCTTGTAGTTCAGTAGATAATTTACGAGTCCGTTAGTCTTATATGTAAATGTTAAGCACGAAAACTTGCTTAACATTATTGTATCCGGGCTGTGGCTTAGTGCGTTGTTTTTCTGCTCTGTGTGGGTCACGTGAAGTTCTGGTATTTGTATCTCAACTAGTAAGACTTTCTGTATCTCAAATGCGACTGTCATATTTGTTATTTATGTTGGGCTCGTCCCTTCCATCCGCAGGAACAAGCTCAGGGCCCTATGGAGCATTCGTCGGTTCCACCGGCTTCCTGGTTTCCGTAAAGGCAACATACACATCTTAAGTGTGTGTACTAGCGGCGAGGGGTTCTCAGTCTGCATATAGAGCCTGTCTCTCTCAATGTGAGGATCCCGTAGACAAGTTGAGTTTACTGTCAAAAAATTACTCTATACTCTTTTGGCTCCGTGGCTTTGAGATTTCATGTAACAGCTGTACTTGATATCTTCTGAGATTGCGATATGCTCCTGTAATAGTCTGTCAGCAAAAGAGTTAGCGATTGTCATTTAAAAACAAAGTTCTAATACTGATTATTTCTAAAGCTTTTTCTTTGTCGGCAAATTTACCACAGTGGTTTATTCTTAGGACCTCTTTGGATTTTCTCTAATTAATTACTTGTTTGTTTTTGGTAGGGACATTTATTTCCTAAAGTAATATTAAATGCTTAAGAAATTGTGGAAGTAAATGTTTTAAATTTTAGTGCCCTAGTAAAGGCAATAGTTTTATGCGTGTTCTACTGCACTGTAAACATTTTATGCCACAATTAGAAGAATACTTCTCTTGTTTCTTGTTAGTTTTATGGAACAAAATTGTGCGGCTTTAAGTTATTCCCTTGTTCTCAGATATGGGTCAGTTAACAATTTTAGTGGGACCTTACTTCTTATTAATCAGGTACTCTCGCTAATTGCGGGCACGTGTTGATTATTTAGTAAAGACGTACTTTTATTTTTGTCAGACGGTGCTTATTGTTGACAAGAAAACCTCTGGGGCCAAGTTGTTTCACTTCGGTCCTTTCCTGGGAATCCTAAGAGGGTCAAGGTCCATATCACAGAGTTTAGTAAAATCTATGTTTGTTGAGGCAATGTTGACTTTTATAGTGAAGATTTGCGTCATCCAAAAGCATCATAATATGTGAGCATGAAACACATTTCTCAAAACTACAAGGAAACTATATCAGCAATGTCAGCCTAAAGTCACATGACTAGGTAAAGTGCACAGGGAAAGACAAGCGAAGAAACCAGCTGGTGGTTGGGAGGAACTATGGTCTCGAACAATCAAGACGACAGCATCGACTTAGATAGGCCACTAGTGTATTACACATCTTAAACAGGACTTAATGTGAACATTGTCAGTTATTCATCTAGTGGAGAGTCTTGTAAGATGTCTGTATCAAGTGTACTTTCATATTCAAAAATGGATAGTAGAAAGTTATTTAAATCTTCATACCTATGTTGTGCTATCATCTGTCACAGCTACGCTCAATCTTCTGATGAAGCAAGCCAAAGAACCGACCTTCGTGCCGGGCGAGTGTATTTCCATTCGACGGAAGGAACCATCTCAGAATTCGACTGGAGTAACTTAATGGAATTCACGGAAAAAATAAATAGCCAGATGAGGATATGAATCTCACTCCTCAGGAACGGTAGTTAAGTGGCTCCGTTCAAACTAGTTTAATACCGTGTGATCAAAAAGTCAGTATAAATTTGAAAATTTAATAAACCACGGAATAATGTAGATAGAGAGGTAAAAATTGGCACACATGCTTGGAATGACACGGGGTTTTATTAGAACAAAAAAAACTAAGTTCATAAAATGTCCGACACATGGCACTGGACAGCACAACGTCAGTGACCGCGCATGACAATCGTGTATAAAAGGAGCTGTAATGAGAGAGAAAATCAGATGCGCCAGCAGTAGCAGCATGTCGACGTTACCTCAAAAGGCGCTTTTAGTGAAACTGTATTATCAGAATGGGGAATGTGCTAGTTCAGCGTTACGATCCTATCGCCAGAGGGAGGGGATTCGAACGGGTAAAGGTCCGTTGACAAATGCAGCTGTGGCGAGAATGATTTCGAAATTCGAAGCCACGGTTTGTTTAGACGATAGACCCCGTAGTGGCCGACCGAACACAAGGCGTAATGCTGCTGAGACAGTTCAGGAAGAAATGGAGACTGTAGCGGGTTCGTCTATGCACGGGGAACTCAGCACTCGTGCACACGTAGTGGCCGACCGAACACAAGGCGTAATGCTGCTGAGACAGTTCAGGAAGAAATGGAGACTGTAGCGGGTTCGTCTATGCACGGGGAACTCAGCACTCGTGCAGTCGCACGTCTCACAGACATTCCATACACTACTGTTTGGTTGGCACTTTGGCCTACAAACTCCATCGGCATCATGAACTGTTCCCTTGCGATTCAGTGAAGCGGAGGGCATTTGCGGGTGGGCGTTTCAAAAGATGGCGGAAGATGACGATTGGTTGAGTAACGTGTTGTGGACCGACGGAGCTCATTTCACGCTCCGAGGGTTTGTCAACGCCCACAACTGCAGAATTTGGGCTACCGAAAAACCTAGAACTGTCTTGGAGACTCCATTGCATGACGAGAAAGTCACGGTATGGGTTGGATTTACCAAATGTACCGTTATCGGGCCTTTTTTCTTCGAGGAAATGCATGATTCTGGTTTTGTAACTGCTACCGTGACGGGTGAGAGGTATGCTGATGTTACAGAATCACATCATCCTCAGCCTGTCTGTTACACTTGCTGGAACGTACGATGTTTATGCTGGATGGCGCTCCACCCCATATAGCTAGACACGTGAAAGATCTCTTGCGCGCGTCGTTTGGTGATGATCGTGTGCTCAGCCGCCGCTTTCGTCACGCTTGGCCTCCCAGGTACCCAGACGTCAGTCCGTGCGATTATTGGCTGTGGGGTTACCTGAAGTCGCGAGTGTATCGTGACATCTCCAGGGATGATGAAGACAACATCCGACGCCAATGCCTCACCATAATCCCGGACATGCTTTACAGTGCTGTTCACAACATTATTCCTAGACTACAGCTATTGTTGAGGAATGATGGTGGACATATTGAGCATTTCCTGCAAAGAACATAATCTTTGCTTTGTTTTACTTTATTATGCTAATTATTGCTATTCAGATCAGATGAAGCGCCATCTGTCGGACATTTTTTGAACTTTTTTTGGTTATAATAAAACCCCATGTCATTCCAAGCATGTGTGTCAATTTGTACCTCTCTATCTACATTATTCCGTGATTTATTCAGTTTTCAAATTTATACTGACTTTTTGATCAACCGGTACAGTTTTTTAAATGCAGAAGAAGTAAAGGAGAAACCTAGATGGTCAAAGTTAGCAGGGATTTCGAGATTCATGGACAGGACTATACTTTCAGCACAACTGCCAGCTACAATTCTATTTGATGAAAACACAGTGAAACTTTGCCAATACAGAAATAAATTCATTGATCCAAAGTTTTCTTAAGTGCTTTATTAAGTCTCATAACAGAAAGAACCTAGTATGGTACATAAATACGTGTGGTTTATCATCAAAATTATAAAAATAATGTTACGTAATAAGATGGAGTAACACATATACACACACACACACACACACACACACACACACACACACACACACACACACTCGCACACACACACACACACAGTTCCAAATTTAGGTGAGCATAATACCTCGAATTTCATCCATCTTAAGCCAAAATCCTCGTTTCAAAACATCCACTGCAGTTAAAATTAAAACTCTCTGTTCTTCACTTACCACGAAAATAGTATGTGGGACTAGTGGCCAGATAACTTTATTCCTTGTTTCTGTACATATTTGGCATTATATAATGTTGTACTTCAATGACTGCCTGAACCGCAACAGCTTGAAGTTTGAGCAACACACGAGCGACATTTGTTTTTTTCTCAGTTTCAGGCACGTTAACCAATACAAAGAAGTACACCGTTGGTTAATGTATGTGTCCCTTATTTCCACAATGTCACTGGGATCAGCATTGTTTAGTAAATTATATATCCAATCCTGGAGTAACAATTACCAGTGGTCAAAGTAAACCCGAAACAGAGAAATTATGCACATGACCTAACAAATTGTAATACAGTAGCACACATAGAAGGGTGAACAAAAAGCAAACCAGTGGTCTATTCTGAGAATTAATATAGTAACATACATGATATATTTGAAAACACTGATCGCTTTGTCGTAAAATGATATCGTTGGATTTGCACACCCTGATTTTAAATACTTTTTCGTATACAATTATAAGTCACAACAAGTTCTACAACTGTTCAACTGTTTCGTAAGAAACTCAGCGCTACATGGCGCCACTTAGCGTACATTGATAGAACTTCACCACCAAACAGTATGTACTAAACACCTAACTGTTGCCAACATAGGGTTGTAAAAGTTTTGTTGCATGAGTAGTCAGATCATGACGGCGGTCGAAATATACCATTTTTATGGTATAAAGAAGAAAAGAACATTGGTTAACAAGATGCAGACAAGAAAATCTAAATTCACTTTACACCTTGTACGACAAAACAACTTTATAAAAACACATTGGAAGGAAAAATCCTGGAAAAAAGTCAAGAGGAAAGCCCAGAAAATCGAAATTACAAAGCATTATTAGTGGAATGAACTACAGCAGCAACCAAACGGGAAAGCTGGCGACGGACAGAGAAGGATGACTACATAAACAAAGCGTCGACTTTCTTGTCTGAGGATGAGGATAAAGCGCAGTGAACTTTGTAGCGCTGGCGTGTAACGTCCTTGTTACGTTTCATGTCGCGTGTTGAAGCACTTTGTTCTCGTAAAAGCTCTGGGAAAAGCTCATCTATTTGTGTTTCTGAGGAGAAATACTTCGCACTCTGGGCGATTATTCCGCGTCCGTGCGACAGAGCTGCCCGCTGCGACTGAGCGCTTTCTTTCGCGCGCCGAGACAACGCTAAAGAGGAGCGATGTCGCTCCCCAGCGTGTTTGCACGCGGCCGCCCACGCGCTGCTCGTTAACAGAAATTTACTGCTCCTACCGGCCGGAGGGTCGCAGGATACTCTCTCTCAGCCTCCATCAGTAAATGTGACTTTTAATGAACTCGGTCGCAGCAAAATTTTAATACTCCGACTTTCGTCGGTGAAATCTATGAAACGCGCGGAGGCGGTTGCGTCTGTTGAAAATCCGCAGAGGACAGACGAGCTTGGGTGACTTAAATATGCGTTCCACAAGCCGAAAACAATCAGCGTTCAAAAATGTGCGAAGAAAATCTATAACTCAGATGAATGAAACTGATAGGGAATAAAGTGCGAATCAAATTTTCTATCAACCGCCTACGAGACTGAGTACCTAACACACAAACCTGCCAAAACTAGAAGCAAAATATACAAAGTGCGAATCAAATTTTCTATCAACTGTCTACGACATTGAATAGCTAACACACAAACCTGCTAAAAATAGGCGCAAAATATATCTACTTAAAATGAAGACAAAAATTCGTTTGGTTCCTTCCTAAGAGACAGTATCTATTCTTTCTGAACGAACAACGTAACCGTAAACCAAATTCAAAGAATTTCAATCTCTAACTTTTTTCCCCGAATACGAAAATATTTCGCTGACGTCCACCTACAAAAGGAAGAAATTTTCGTCATATAGTTGTCGGTAAGTTTTGAATGTGTTGCTCCTAGTCCGATGTAAGAGAGGGCCTTAAGGACCTATTCCGGTCAGGCTAAATAGGCAATAAATAAATTAATAAGTAAATAATAGAAATCAGAGCTCACACGGAATTATTAAGTGTTCCAGTGCGCTTTTCAAGAACGGAATGGTGGAAAAAGAGTGTGGAAATGGCTCGAGGAACCGTATTCCAGGCACTAAAGTGTGAACAGCAGAGATTTAGATGCGAATGTAGATCTAGTTTAGAGGGCAGCATGTTTGAAAAAAGATTTCATGTATTCTTACTGGAGGCAGAATGTGAGAAAACTGAAAAAGTTTCTATAATGGTATGTCATAATACCAATAATACCTATTGAGATATTGGCCAAACAGGCCTCTAATTCCCATCTGTCTGTTGCTTAGATGCGGAAATTATAGTCCAGTCTTACAAGTCGTTACTAGTCATCGAGACACATCCATTAGCCTTTCTTCACAGTGAATCATGCACTCTGTCAGTGACACCTAGTTCTGTTCTACTGCGTCCATCCGTAGGCCCTACTTTCCTGTAACGTTTTCTCATTGTTAATGGTTAGGCCCTAAGCCAATACTTTTAAATCCTGATAATCAGAAATTCAACGGTTTCAGGTCTGGTGAACGGCAAGGTACGGGCCTCCTCGATACCCATCGCCCGTGAAGCGTTACAGCGATTAGCGTGGCAGATCTGGCAATTCGTACCTGTAATTGGTGATACACAGTATCAGTGTACCTATGAGTCACCGACAACTCCTCCCCATCCATTGATACTGAATAGATCCTCATGTCTCACCTCCATGGTTGTCCGAGGATATGCATATGTTCATACATAGTGGTAATTTACTACGCCATCTCTTGTGAACCCTCCCTGCACCACCGAATATTAACATTAGTCTTTAGAGTAAATTGGCCGAAATCACAACAGGTTTCCTGGCATATAATCACAACAGCATTTCTTCTTCTTTTGACTAATCCTACCTCCCGTAAGAAAATTTAACATGTTTTCCTAAACACACTGTGTACTCTGTGTTGTGGCTAGAGGAAGCTACTTTTGTCCAGCCGTAGATTTGTGTTCTTTGACTTCTCGGGGAATATTCTCATTGAACTAGAACACACGAAATATTAGTTCACTTTATTACATAATGAATCAGATACGTACTTTGAAGCATTTCTCTGCTACAGCAGTAATGTATAATTTACGTCAATGACTAGCAACGCATCACAAACTGTCCTCCTGAGGCACAGTGTTAAACATTTACTACAGTACAAGTTCATGAGGAACTTTGACAGCTCCTTGGTCACACACCACGATGCTCACTCTTTCAGGTGAGAATTGAGGCAAAGTTCTTGCATACTGGGCACTGTATCGACCACAGTAAGAAGGAGATGATATGACGAGAGGAAGGAGTTGTCTTCTGGAGTGACTTCCATTGGTTATTGTGGAGTGCAGTGAGCCCCGCTGATGTCTGTGACACCGATTCGGTTTGCCGACTTGGGTGTGGCACTCCGATCTCTAGATTATACCACACTCTGCAAGTCACTTTTCCTTCCCACTGATTTTAGATGTTCGTTTCTTTTCGTATTGTTTATTAGTAAGCTGGAAAGACATAATATTAGTCAACTCAGAGAACGTGGATAACACTGGAAGATTGTAAATGTTATATAATGGTACCAGGCGGTGATATGGCCCTCTATCGCTGACTTAGGTCGTGGTAGTAAAGTGGTTATGTCGCAGTGGACGGTATGGAATCAGCGCAGTAAGATTGGTCGACTGCGAGACTTGACAGACTAGCCAATAAACGCTACCGTGTTTGGACGCGCCCACAACACCGTGAATAATTTTTTTATTTATTGTTATTTCATCCTCCACTTTTCCATATGGGCGGCTGGGGGAGGAAGGGGCAATCAGCTGTACAATACTCCGCTTTTCTGCCAAGAGCATTCCTAAAGAGATAACTGAGACGGTAGACAAATAAAGATATCAGGACGTTTACATTTTAAATTAAGAAGAGTAATGACCGATAACTAACAGGACGAAAAATACACTCAAGCGCCAAAGAAACTGGTATACGCATGCGTATTCAAATACAGAGATACACGTCTCATCAAAAGTATCCGGACACCCTGAAAAACATACGTTTTTCATATTAGGTGCATTGTGCTGCCACCTACTGCCAGGTACTCCATATCAGCGACCTCAGTAGTCATTAGAGATAGTGAGAGAGCAAAATGAGACTACATGCAAGGCCACTTTTCCTCACGCATCCTTAGGTTTTCTACCTAATATCTTTAAAAGTGCCCAGGCCCCTCTGCTGCATCTTTTCAAGTCCAGGTTCACGATTGTTTCTGTCCATTTCTCACGTCGAGCCATGTCCATTACGCGTACCAGATTATCTGCCGTGCCCTGGGATACGTAATTCCTTAATCGTACCACACTTACACACCATATCTTAAATACCATAAAAGAGGATGCGGGATGGAATCATGCTTGGTAGTCACAATTTATAATTAAGACAGTTTATTGACATTAAAATTGACAATTACTAATTGCACGAGCCGCTAGAAAAAGGTTTGTAGATACAGTTAGAAACCCAACGTACTCATTAGTCTAACAAACAATTCCAAATTAAGAAAACAGGTTTACTAACAAACTTGATAACTTCAAACTACCGTAAGCACTTCCCTCAAAATAGATATTGAAAGGTCTCTGTTGGATTCCTTTCATGTTAATTTCTTAAATCTGTTGTCATTTGCGGCATAAATTCCTCTTCTAAATTTACTGTGGCGTTTCTGACTATCTGGGAGGAGACTGAGTAGTGGAACGTGTTACTTTTACACATAAACAAGAACGATCTGTCACACTACTACACTTTAAAACACAGTTTATATGTAATTCATGTCACACAGTCTCATACGGAACCTACATCTGCTTTCTTTTATATGCTGTATATGGTAACATAGTCATCCCCCTTCCCTTCTGTATGAGAGGATGAATGAGCAAATGTATTTCTAGTTGCATGCTTGAGGGTAGCGGACAGGCCTGTCTGCTACAGAACAGTAGGACCAACGTCGGAACAGGTAGCTACGCTTTCTAAAAGCAAAGAGGTTTCTATCCTTAGTATGATCCTGTTCGTCCCTTGTCATGTTGGTATAGGAAGCTGCCCCTCTGGCCACTTCCGTTTGTATTTGTGAGCCACCCTCAGGAAGGGACCAAGGCAGTCTGTCCGTGGCGAGCGTCTGAAGTGGTAAGATCTCTGGCTAAGTGCGTGTCTGCTAAGTCCGTAAGACAATGGATTTCTTAAGATCAGCCTAACTGAAAATTTAATCACCTTTAGCTCTAAAATATCTAATGTTATCTTAAATTGAAACGCAGTGTAATTCGAGTGTGAAGTTCAGAATATATTCCGGTAGTTGCTTTGTCACTACTTTATGAGTAAAGTGGAACCACGTGTTGATCAGTAACTCTAACTAGCATCATCAATGTTCAATGTGAATGTGCGTGAGATTATAACGTCTCGTCTTGACAATATTTTTCAATATAGCAACTTTTCTTTATGTTCAACCCACGTGGGGTGTACTTTGTGAGACCAGTACCACGTGCTTATACAATTGTTTGACCCATCAGGTTAATAGTAAGACGTTAGTAACCAGCTCGAGGTTTTTCTTTTGTAAATTGCTTTTCGATCTAATTTATTTTAGTTAGAAGCAAGATCTGTGTTTAATTATTGCAAAACTCAGGGGAATATCCGATCTGTGGGTATTATGGGTCTGGCAAACCCTCGTCCCCAGCTGTTAGTAGCCTTGTTTCCGATTTTCTGCTTTCAGTGCTACTATCTATCTATTACTATTCTATATCTGTCAGTATAAATGAGGATCTCTTACTATAGTATGCGTGCTGTATGAATATTTCAAGATAGGAGAACTCTGAGAAAGGAATGAGTAAGTTTAGAATCTTGAAAACAGGTTGCGATAATACGATTGTTTAACCATTGGCTTCCCAATATGCGATGATATGTTAATATTGATGATATATGTCTTTTTTGTTCTTTATAGCTGAGTATGTAAAGTGCTGTCTGTGGATTTCGTCAGTATATTGACTCCCTTCAAGGTGAAAGACGAATTGTGGTTTGTATAATTTACGTGGCCCTGAAATATTATTGTGGTAGTCAAATACGAGCAGTTTTTCAGCAAATGGAGAATGGAACAGAAATATGGTTCCTTTTTGTAGTCTTGACTGATGTTGAGCCAGAGCCTGAAAAATTATTCTGCGTTAATACTTGTCCTAGAAAAGCGACGTTTATGTGTTTTGCTGATGCTGTGAGCATTACTGCATACTGTTTTCGCTGGTGCGGGATGCACTGCAGCCTATATGATTTGTACTGAGGAAATTTCCCTCTTGAAGGTAGAGGAAGATTAAATAATATTGATTATGGGACCGAAGGAAAGCTTGGTTTAAGGTAATAAGGATGAAGCCAAACATTTGTCGTTTAAACTACGGGAGGATTCGGATCTTTTGTGTCTGTTGTAAGTTCAATATGTTAAGATGAAACTGTTTTACAGAATAGAGGAGACCACAATTTTGCCATTCATGAGAAATGAATCCAGAATAACCACCACAGGCGAAATAACTGATTTGGAAGCGAAAGGTAACTTAAAGAAGGAACGAAATTGGAGCAAAATGGGTAAGAAAATGTAATATAAACTGTAAAAAAAAATTTAACTTTCTCAGAGTCATCTGCGTGATTAACTCTTGTGATAACGTAATTTTAGATGAAATTTTCTTGCTGTTTTATGTGTGAATATATGAGTGTGATCAATGTATAATTGTGAGTTTCTTATCAGGTGTGTCAACTGGTATAAATGTTTTGACGTGCAAATAACCATCGTTCTTTCTACTATGTATGTTTAAGGAACGTTTCTCCATGTTTATCATGTGACAAGATGTATGCCGTGAGTGTCAAGAAGAGGACGAATTAGATCAATGTTGTAGTGGTATAAACACGGTGTTGAAGTAGCATTGAAGTAGCTTGTTGGATTAACTAGTAGTGGATTGAAGTAAAATTTTGAGTAATGCATGTTTATCGGTAGTTAGTTTGTAGTATAGCCAACAGGTGTGCATGTGTGTGTGTTTAAATAACATGTGAAACCTATGCTGTCCTGATCTATACTTCTACAAGGCATAATCCTATTCATTTTAGTGAATTAATAAGTAGCATTTGATTTATTAAAACGCAAGTGAACCACATTAGTGATGTGGATTTAGGCATTATAGTGTCAGTTCATGTAATTTTATTTTTATACTGTCAAGTCATTTCACTTTTATTTTTTATATTGTCGATTCATGTAACTTTTTTATTTTAAAAAAAAGAATAAGTCTCACTTTTGTTCTTAAAAATTGTGAAAGACAATACTAAGCGGTATTATGTATGACATTTTGTAATCACATAACTATAATGAACAATTTCTGTGAATGCAGTTGAGAACGTGAAAGTGAACCGGCTAAACTCTTACGAGACAGCGGGAGCAGCGAGGAGGAGGACTAGTTGTAAACAGGCGGGTTTCCCAGCAGGACACGCTGTCAACCGAGCCATTTCGGGAGCGCAGTCGACAACAAAAGAAGGGCACGCGACAAACACTTTCCCTTGAACCTGGAGCTAATGGGCGGCCGCTCCAGTGCGACCCTTCGTGGAGACGATGACCTAAGATAGGCGAGCGGTCGTCCGTGCGGAAATCCATCTGCTGGCAACGCACCACACGCACGCGACCGTGGCGAGACGGGCGCGGTGAAACGACAGAAGACAGGGGATAAAGGGGTGTGGAGCCTTTTGACAGGTACTGTACAGAGAAAATGGCAGACTTCAACGACGCCTATCAACATTTCCTGACGGATGCCCACTGTCAAGCGACAGTAAATCGTAGTTCGATGTTCTCTGGTTGCTAAGGGTGGCACAAAGAAGAGCCACTAAGTGTCATCCTTGCCCAGGAATATCAAACTGGCGAGCCAATTGAGGATAACTCAAGAATGTAACAACACAAGGGGTGTGGAGCCTTTTGACAGGTACTGTCCAGAGAAAATGGCAGACTTCAACGACGCCTATCAACATTTCCTGATGGATGCCCACTGTCAAGCGACAGTAAATCATAGTTCGATGTTCGATGGTAGCTAAGGGTGGCACAAAGAAGAGCGATTAAGTGACATCCTTGCCCAGGAATATCAACCTGGTGTGTCAAACGAGGATACCGCACGAATTTGACAACACAAACATGGAACCAAATCGAGATGTACGTGACACAGGCCACCAAGAGAAACTTCATGACAGGGCAGAGATGGCGGGATTGCACGCAACAGATGGACAAAAATCCCTACTGACAGCTGCGGTGGCGAACCCCACCCCCTTCCCCTTATATTGTGCCTCAGAACAGTGGAACTACTGAGTGTGTAAGTGAACAGTGATTATACAGTTCTTAGTTCAATGCATATACGTGTGTTTCTGTCAAAGAAACTTTGAGTCGTGTGTTTTGCAGAGGTTCGATTTATTGGTGTTTATTAGACTGACTCTTGTATTTTACAGGTGTTCTATTTACTGTTTTTTTTAGACTTTGACTCTTTTATTTTGCAGGTGTTTTATTTATTGGTGTTTTTTTTTAGATGTTGACTATTGTACTTTCAGAGCTGTTTTATTGATCAAGGTTTATTCTTGTGTGATGTATTAGATTTGTGATATTTTGTTTTGTAAATTCATTCAAGTGGCATTGCTTCATTTATCAGTCAGATAGCTATTCATTCTCATTGGACTGTGATCGATTAGCCTTTGCATGGGGCATATTTATTGTGAGGAACCCCTTAAGGGTAACAATCACATAATTAATTGTAGTTTCAGTATAATGACACAATGATCATTGTTTGCCAACTAACTGAAATAGAGTGATTAAATTAGTGCGACAAAGGTTTTTTTTAGTTCTACAAATTATTAGTTTTATAAGATACAGAATTTTTTTGCGATAACCACTTTGTAAAACATGTTTTTTCTCTTATCATTTTTTTTTCTTTTGCGGATTGTGCATTGTAATGTTCTGCTTTATAATACTGATGTTATTTTCATGGTTTTTTTTTTTTTAAATTGCTGTGGCACCTTTGCTATTTTCATAAATTTTACTTGCTAACAAACAGGTATAAATTTTCCTGCAATCAGTTGCCTCTTACAATGAGCAAATACTGGTGAACTCCATAAGGGTAACAACCAGAAATTGTTTTCAAATTACTGACACAGGGACCATTGTTTTTACTTGCTGACCGAATTAGGTCTACACTATCTGTTAAATAGGTGTCACAGATTGTTCTTTTTCTCTTTTAAATTGGTAGATTTTAGAGATGTGTTAAAATTATTGTGTTTTAGCAAGTAGCTGGTGACCTTTTGCCTTTTCTTTACATTTTTGGTTTAAGTTGGGTGTGAGAAGCCTGCTTGGGAATGTCCTAGCATGGCCAGAAAATTCCCTGCACAGTCTTTTCCCGGAACGTTGGGGTTATGAAAGGTCTCTTTTGGATTCCTTTCATGTTAATTTCTTAAATCTGTTGTCATTTACGGCATAAATTTCTTTTCTAAATTTACTATGGCGTTTCTGACTATCTTGGAGGAGACTGAGTAGTGGAACGTGTTACTTTTACACATAAACAAGAACGATCTGTCACACTACTACACTTTAAAACATAGTTTATATGTAATTCATGTCACACAGTCTCATACGGAATCTACATCTGCTTTCTTTTATATACTGTATATGATAAGATACTGTCATCCGCCTTCACTTCTGTGTGAGAGGATGAATGAGCAAATGTATTTCTAGTTGCATGCTTGAGGGTATCAGACAAGCCTGTCTGCTACAGAACAGTAGGATCAACGTCGGAACAGGTAGCTACGCTTTCTAAAAGCAAAGAGGTTTCTATCCTTAGTATGGTCCTGTCCGTCCCTTGTCATGTTGGTATAGGAAGCTGCCCCTCTGGCCACTTCCGTTTGTATTTGTGAGCCACCCTCAGGAAGGGACCAAGGCAGTCTGTCCGTGGCGAGTGTCTGAAGTGGTAAGATCTCTGGCTAAGTGCGTGTCTGCTAAGTCCGTAGGACAATGGATTTCTTAAGATCAGCCTAACTGAAAATTTAATCACCTTTAGCTCTAAAATATCTAATGTTATCTTAAATTGCAACACAGTGTAATTCGAGTGTGAAGTTCAGAATATATTCTGGTAGTTGCTTTGTCACTACTTTATGAGTAAAGTGGAACCACGTGTTGACCAGTAACTCTAACTAGCATCATCAATGTTCAATGTGAATGTGCGTGAGATTATAACGTCTCGTCTTGACAATATTTTTCAATATAGCAACTTTTCTTTATGTTCAACCCACGTGGGGTCTACTTTATGAGACCAGTACCACGTACTTATACAATTGTTTGACCCATCAGGTTAATAGTAAGACGTTAGTAACCAGTTCGAGGTTTTTCTTTTGTAAATTGCTTTTCGATCTAATTTATTTTAATTATCAAAATAATTGTTGAGTTACACTCTTTGTGTAAACCAAGTTGACCACGTAAAGCATGTGGTGTAATCATCGAAGTAGCCCTCAGCTATTCTTTTCGGGAAGATTTCACAGAGAGTTAGTATGTATTTAGTATACCAGTGTGTGGTAATTACATGACGGACAGGATTGCGCTACGAACGTAACTTCTTTGGGTGAAAATTGAATCGGTTAGTTGTGGTTAATTTCCTCTTGCATATGTTTCAACGTTCTTCGTGTGTTATTTTATGAATGCAGTGTTGTATGCAGTCTCCCAATCTTGGCTCCCTATTTGATGTGTTCCGTAAGATTACAAACTCACATTTACACAATCCTAAATAAGGCACAAGCTTAGTTATGACTCAAGTTTAATATGCTGAAAGTTCAATGATAAATGTTAAAATAAATTTCCAAATATAAACTGATTTATTTCTTTTTATTTAAATTCTCTTATATATATATATATATATATATATATATATATATATATATATATATCACCGGTTGTCGTATGACTATTAAAAGATCATAATTAATGTTAGTCTGGTTGGGAATTTGGTAAGCTAGACTGGATACCTGGTGAAACAGTTGCGCAGTAATGCAAGGTTAACTTCCCCAGACAGCTCACAGCTTTTAAATCGCTTTTATTGTCTATCAGCACCGCTTTCAAAGAAAATTAAAGCAACAACATTACAATATAATGAAAACAATTACAGGTAAGGGGTGACTTAATTACACTTGAATACTAGTGCCAAGCTAATATGCTTATACATAACATGATAGAACTATTTAAAATAAACAACTACAACAGAAACACTGATTTAAAAAAAATAAATGTTAACGTGCTCAGACATGTTAGTAAAAAGTTACTAGAAAAAGCTGCACAAGTAACTCAGCAGATGCTATGCAGTGTAAAGTTTAGGCAGTTACCAGTCCCTAATATTTAAGAAAACAAGTTCATGTACAAACATGTTACATACAATACATATATCTACCAGCTTAACCCGCCTTGGAGGAAAGTGAGATAAATACTAAACTTTGGAAGGCGATATGTGAACAACTCCGGTAGTGGCCAGGTTCTTAGACACTGCCAGGCGTAGACCTCGGATGACATTTCACTCCCCGCCAAGGCGCTGGCACAACCAAACGTTTCTGCCCGAATCACAAAGACATTCCAATAACTCTGAAACATAGAAACACTCGGCAGAACCTTTGATTCACTTACACATGAAAAACTGTGTTAATAGAATGCAGGCTTTAAAAACGGCAACATAAAATCAGTTGATTGCAAGCGACACAAAGCACTAGTAACAATGAGAAAATTTTCTAATAACAGCCATCATTTAACTAGGCCAACTGAACTCTTCCATACCGTCTTAAGGTTCGACTATGAAAGTGTCACCATACTAACTGAGCCGTGTGCGTCTCGCGTTGTTGCCGTTCACAGCTTGGCATCTTGTAACAGCGATAGTTGCGTTTCGTTTTCTTAGTGTGTTCACTAGCGCCACTACGTTTGCTCGTCTTGTCTCTCCGTGGGTGGCAGCAGCAGCGCTTATCGATAGCGGGTACTGTGGCACCATCTATGGAGCGGCCTCTAGTATTTCCGGGTCGTCGTGTAGTTGTCAGTCGACGATTTATACCGGGATCTTTCCCGTGCCTGACTTGAGTGGGGACAACCGTTGGTTCGCAGTTCAGGCGGCCGTCACAGCGGACGACGTGTATTTGGTCTTCCGACCGCTTCTGGCTTCTCTTTGTTTGTGCCTACTTATAATTCGTCCGTAACGTTTCACAGTGATTGGCTTTAGTATTGTGAGTTGTTGGTGGAATTGTTTTCCCGGATCTGTGTGTATCTTGTGGTTTTGAGTGTGCAGTTATTTTAATGCTGTCTGCCTTCTGGATTTGGTGAGGAGTTGCGAACGGACATCAGTTCGGCTGGGGCGCAGCAGCGAGCAGGTCCGTGCAGCGTGGGGGCAAGCCGGGGCCGCTGGCAGCGAGCTGCCACTGCCGTATCGAGGAGGGGTAGCTGCGAGAGCGACGACTTCGCTGCACACCGAACCCTGGACGTTTGAGTTGAGTGAAGAGTTAACTGCTAATGCAATCGTGACTATTCTGAGATCTCGTGTTTGGTCGGCGGGTTGTTGCTCCCAGGCCTGCTGAGCCTGGCAGCAACAAGTGAAGTGTTTCGAGGCGGTGAAATGTTGCAGCACTCTTTCTCTATCTGTTATTCATCACTGAAATATTATTATTCTTATTAGTGAAGTGCAACCTGCGGTATTTTCTGCCATGTGGCTGTTAACGCCCAAGTTACCTGCCCTGGAGGCAGCGTTCTTTTCCAGCAGTGTACCTTTCCTCGTCGAGTTGATGGTGTCCGACACTGCGTGTAGTTTGACAGCCTCTTGTATTGTGAAACGTCCGCTTAGAACAATTGTACACGACTGTGCTTAAACTGACACACAATGTTTTTAGCGCAACGCAATCTGACTATCAAAGATCCCTGCAAAAGAATGGCCCTGAGTAACATTAAACTATACCTTTCAGAAATCACTTACCTCACAAAAATCTTCATTACTCGAACTACTGCAATACAGCGAGCGCCACTACTGCCAGCTAAATAAAAGATTCAAACTACGGAAGGCACTAACTACTGATAGGGATAGTTAGCAAATGAAAGATATTAATAGAGAACAAACAATGTATTTACCTTAATAGTCATAATATATATAGCAGTTCATGACAAATTACAAAACTCCGCCATCTCTCTCCCCACATCCACCACTGCTGGCGGCTCACCTCCAACTGCGCAACGCTACGCGCTGTTAACATCCAGCTGCCCCTCTACAATGGCAGACAACAATGCAAACTAGCCACAGACTGCACACAGCACAGCCAGTGATTTGCATCCAGAGCGCTACGTGGCATTACCAATATAAAAGTCTAAACAGCCTAGTTACAATTGTGCTGGGCATTTTTTTTGGGGGGGGGGAGGTCTACCTTGGTTCTAGTGTTTCCTTCGGGTGTGTTTCCTTTGGGTGTGTTTCTGAAGACGTGGTGCTGTCCATCTCTTCGCCCTTGCCCAAAAAATGTTCCTTCGTTGTACCGGTGATCGGACGTTGGGCGGATTGGTTAGTCGGTCGGTCAGCATTTAAGCTAGTGTGAGTTGCCATCCTGTTACGTGAGTACAACTCTTGGCTGCCTGTCTCACTACTTACGCAGCTGTAGTCACCTTCCTCAGGTCGACCAGGGAGCACTGCCTGTGGATCACTCCATCTTATTTGGACAAGTTGTCATAATTGTTTAAAATTTTGCCTAATGTTCTAACGTGTTATTGCCTTCCCCACTCGTAATTCCGGCCTTCAGCCGTTAATTGTTTGTAACGCTGCTTGTGGCCTTCAGCCGACAAATTATTTTCAATTTTCTCTTAATAAGGCCTGCAGCTGTCACTATAGTCTGTTACAGTTGGTTAATATTGTTTTAAAAAGGTTTTAGTATCTTAAGATGCAACTGCCTTCCTCACTTGTAATTCAGGCATTCAGCCGTTGAGTATTCTGAAAACTGCTTGTGGCCTTCAGCCCTCAATAATTTTGAATCCTTACTTAATCAGGTCTCAGCTGTTAATTGCTTGTAACATTGCTTGTGGCCTTCAGCCGACAAATAATTTTCAATCCTGTTTTAGTTTGGATTGGATTGTTTGGGGAAAGAGACCAAACAGCGAGGTCATCGGTCTCATCGGATTAGGGAAGGACGGGAAAGGAAGTCGGCCCCTTTTCAAAGGAACCATCCCGGCATTTGCCTGGAGCGATTTAGGGAAATCACAGAAAACCTAAACAGGATGGCGGGAAGCGGGATTAAACCGTCGTCCTCCCGAATGCTAGTCCAGTGTAATAGCCACTGCGCCACCTCGCTCCGTTTCAGCCCTTGTGTATTCTGAAATTGCTTGTGGCCTTCAGCCCACGAATAATTTTCAACCATCTTAATCAGGCCTTTAGCCGTTGATTGTGTGTAACATTGTTTGTGGCCTTCAGCCGACCAATAATTTTTAATATTTTGTTAACAAGGCCTTTAGCCGTTACTATAGCTTGTTACTGTTTTGATTGTTAAGAAGAAAATATCTTAGTATTTGTTAATGTGTAACTGCCTTCCTCACTTGTAATTCAGGCCTTCAGCCGTTGTGTATTCCGAAATTGCTTTTGGCCTTCAGCCGTTAATTGTTCCTAACTTTGCTTGTAGCTTTCAGCTGACAAATAGTTTCAGATCTGTCTTGATAAGGCCTTCAGCCGTCACTATAACTTGTTACAGTTATTAAGATTGTTAAAAGGTTTTTGGTATTTTTAACGTGTAATTTTCCACCTTACTGGTAATTCAGGCCTTCAGCCGTTGTGTATTTTGAAATTGCTTCTGGCCTTCAGCTGTCGAATAATTTCGAACCTTCTTAATTAGGCCTTCAGCCGTTGATTGTGTGTAACATTGTTTGTGACCTTCTGCCATCAGTAACTTGCAATTCTTCTAATAAGGCTTTCAGCCGCCAGTATAGTAAAATGTTTTAAAAATGATTGTTGAGAGTTTGATTTAAAAAAAAAGTACATGTGTTTTCTGTGCAACCAATGGTAACTGATTAGGCACCGTACACACCTTTCCTGCTCTCCCTATGTCCCACGTTTCACTAATAAAGTTTAAAATCTGTGATTGCGTCGGTGAACAAACAATTACGACGACTTACTCCATATCAGGTACACAGTACGAGGGAGTGGGTTCCGCAACACCGCTTCCCTTCAAATTTTGATCCCAGCGAAGTCACAGAACTTGCATCTCTAAGCTGCCCATGTCGGCAAAACGCCCAACCAATTTCACACCACAACTTGTAACGGCCTTCAGCCATCACTCTCGTTCGGCAGCCGTTGACACTCGTCTCCCCGCGAATGTCACGAGATCTTCAGGGCTACCCGTCGAAGGCTAACAACCAACTCGCTTCGCCTGCCACGCCGCAAGATAAGACACGCGAAAAGCAAAGACAGCTTACCTCAACCACAATCGATTTCAACGACACATGAACAAAATAAGAATGGCGCAAGCTCGCCACGGCTCACCCTCCTTGGAGTGACTCCTTTTATAGTTCTTCACAATGAATAGTCCATCCTCGTATGTACTCCTTGCCGAATCCTCAATGGATGGCCACCTTTACTGTTTCAGTCACTACTCTTGTGAACCTATGGAACGCAGCCTAAGCACTTGTCAAGAAGAGTGGAGAAGTTCTTCCAGCCCACCTTCTTAAAATTCCACTTTGGATGGGGACAGGATGTGTTCAGGGGGATGATGGTTTCTATTTCAACCACAGCTGGTCGAGTTGGGCTGTGTGGGTTGTCTTCAAGCATTTTGCGCATCCCTTGCTGCGGTATGTCCTCATCGTCTTTGCCTACGAACCACAAATCAGGATTGTATTCTAGGTTCCAAGTTGCTGATTTAAAAGATATCTTCTCTTTTGCATCAAACAATAAAAATAGATTGTCTTCATCGGCTCAGTCCGTTAGTATTCCACGGTTGCTATCATTGGCCTATATTCCCATTGTGTGTGGTGACCATTAAAGTTCCCCACACAGACCGCTGAGTGTGGCACTAGGGACAACGTTTCAAGTCTCCAATCAGTGACAGCGGATTCATATATATCTCCAGAGAATAGGAGAACATTTACAGCACAAAACTGGTGAATACCAGGCAGGCTTTCACGACGCTCCTTCATGCATAGAATAAATCCTCAATCTGAAAGCAATTCTAAAATACAAGGCCATCAGGAATGCGCGAATCATTTGCACCTTCATAGATTTCAAGAAAGCGTATGATTATGTCGACCGACAATCCTTGTTCGACGTCTTAGAAGAAGAGGGACTCCACCGAAGAACACTACGATTAATCAGACAGACATTAACTGAAACAACATCGAAAGGTAGATTCGTGGGTGAAATCTTTGATCCCTTCATGAACAAAGTGCACCAAAGCGACGGATTATCCCACTATTATTCAACCTAGTCCTGGACAGAGTAATGAGGGAATGGGCAAAAGAACTGAAAACTCAGGCACACCGGAAACCAACACGACTAGGATGATGCCGGAACAAAATAGGAATACGAAAACTAGCTTTCTCAGAGCAACAGCAACCAAACAAACAGAGGTACTAAAGAATGCGCGGAATAATTTGGGCTGCAAATCTCTTTCGAGAAGTCTGAATTTTTCTGGTCAGAATTAAACATAACAAAATTAGACAAAAAATACGGCAAAGTAAACAGAGTTGCATGCCGCAAGTGTCTAGGTGAAATCCTTGAGCCAGAATGAGGAGAAAAGGTCGCATAAAAGACTGGACTACAAAAAATGGAGAGAGCATTCGGCAAGACACAGCACGTATGTAATAAAAACTGCATGTCAATTCACACGAAAGACAGACACTGCAACACAGTAATCGAGACTGAAATACTGTATGCAAGTGAGACGCTAACACTCCATACGAAAAATGACATGGAAAGCATACTGAAGTAAGAAAGGCAAATCATGAGGAAAATTCTCGGATGACAGGTTACACTCTAGGAAAACTACAGAGAAGATGTCAAACATAGCAGCAGATGTCAGAAAAAGAAAGTTCAAGTTATATGGACATATCTTTAGGCTGTCGCCAAAATGACTCACCAAGAAAATTCTAACACACATACAAGGGGTCAAATCAAAAATACCATGGATCTCACAAGTCAAATTGGACGTAGAAGCAGCAAAAGTCCATCCAATAGAAACTGAAGGGAAAGATGTACTCAGGGACAAGGTACGCAAGTGGAATGTGAGGTCAGAGAATGAAGTCCAAAAGAAATCAGGGACAAAGTGGACTGAAGATAGAGATTCCATGGAGAAAAAATGAGAGAGTCGTGGACGATCAGAAAGAAACTCAATTGAGGCACAATGCTTTGCGTGACCCTACAGGGTCTCGACCGAAATACATCTGATAGTTATTTCTCCCAATCGGATGACGACTTCATGAGTGTTGTTGATGACGGATGTCTTAACGAGGTTAGTATGTCCCATGGAGCAGAAAACATATGTAGTGACTCCGACTACGGACTATGTGGCTCCTAACAAGCCATATACTGATATTTTCCCCTCTTTTGGTTAAGTGATTTCCCTGTCGATATGTGTTTCGTTAATGGCTAAGACGTCAATATCGTTATCTACTAGAATTTAATGCCACCTGGCATTGCCCAAATTACCTCTCCTGTGTCGAGTCGGCAGATCTTGATACATGATCCTAGACAGAAAAGACATTTAAAAGTAGATTTGCACCACGGCATGGTCATTGCAAACAATGTCTTTCAGATATAAGTATGGCTAATAGCCTTGGTTCATCTGTAGTTAGGTGACATGGGTTAACCTAACGATCGAAATGATATCGAGAGGAATTCAATTACTACACTTGTAAACGTAGGCTTCTACGGCCGTTGTCACAGTCAATAAAATTCCTCTGGGTTTGGGGCTGCATTGTCAACTGTAAAATTCCGACGTTTTGGGAACTATTGCAAGATGCCTTCCTCAGGCTGTATTGCTAACACAACCTGAGGAAGGCTTCTTGCTATAGTCCCCGAAACGTCGGAATTTTACAGCTGACAATGCGCCCCAAACCCAGAAAATTTTTTATTGACTGTCAGTTACTACACATTTATTTTAGAAATATCTATACACTTGGGAAAACTACAAATGACGAACGTCTCCGTTCAGAATAACAAGATCAGAATATTCTCTCCCCTACTCTCCAAAATCAAATGTTCTCTCTTCTTTTCGTTTCTCTAACTCTGGCGTCTTATCAACAATAAACGCACCGGAAACCATAGTCTGCCAATCAGTGCTCGTCCTTATGTGTTGACCTGGTGGAAGAGACAAAATTTTCCACACAAATCATCACGTTAAATGAGCCTCAGGAAGATCCACACCACATATTGGTAGCCAATTAGGGTTCTAGTCTTCATGTTAGCCTATGAGACATGAGCAATTATTTTTTGAAAACGTCTCAACTCTTCCCACAGTTTTGGTAAACACCTTTGGCATCGGTTCGTCTACAGGTGCGTAACATCCTACTTAGTCAGCAGCCTGTCAACTGTAGACTGGTGCCAGAATGTCGCTTTTGGGTGTAAATGGTCGTAAATTTCTGAGCTGCCTCTTCTGGACTAGTGTCATGGCATCTCGAAGAGGTGTAAAGTAACTTCACATTTAATCAGCAGATTGTCCACTATAGCACATTTCATTGGAATCTTGGTGATGGACCCCAGAAGCATTTGAAAAGCGATCTCCCAAGGTAGAGGCTCTGCTGAATGCATTACCTGAGCTCTCTTCAGTCCACACGACACACAAGCAACCTTGCTGGATGAGGCGCACGATTCACGTGCAATCTTAGGCCATCCGAAAATTTCCTCCCGTGAACGAAAAACTAAAATTTCAGTAAGGTCTGACTGCCTTCTTTCTTCACCTGTTAAGAGGAATATCAGATTCTCGACCTAGATTTTATTAAAATAAGCTAATTATGAGGGTGACCGCATTTGTTTCTGTTCTGCTTAGGCGCAACTGAAATTAGTGGTGGTGGAAACCAATTTTAATCGACTTTTAATCACAGTAGGGGGTTGTGTTGGTCAAAGTACAAGTAGTGAAACACATGTTTCTTTTATTAACCTATATCTTTGTCGTCTGTTGTTAGATTGGATTTTCATATTATTTGAATTAGGAGGGGAATCAGGAGTGTGTACACAGTTTGTCGTTTATCATACAAAAGGAAAGAAAACAATGGTACGCTTCTTTCAGAGAGGTCTGTTGTATTCGCCACTTAGCAAGTTGCAAAAGCCAATTAAAAGTCCAGAAAAACAAAAAGATCTGAAAGAGGTCTGACAGATCTCTCTCAAAGTGTGAAATAAGACACATGCATCAAAATGACTTTCTTTCATTGCTCCATCGTCCCGATCTTATGGCTGCCACATCAGTTTTGCTGTTAAGGGAAATTGCATCACTGGTGAATGGTTTTTGAATTCCAGCGCTGCCTGTAATTCCAAGCGTATGGAGGTCTCGTAGTGTTGTTTTCGTGCTCACAGGCTTCATAACTGCAACATTCAGTTCTGCAGTGTATTTTGTAGCTGCCGTTGACTTATTTTTTTGTAACAATCGTCATTAATGATAGTTTGTCATGACCACACAACACACACTTACGTCCTTGTTGTGACTTAACGGACGATGGGTTTCCGATTTCCCTGCATGCGGAATAGAACCTCCGATATGGTGCCTCCTGAAACACCAAACACTTCGATTACCTTTGTTACGAGAACACCACCATACGAGCACCAACCAACTGCCCACGTTGCAATTCACTTAACTCCGCAATATTGTACTCACAAGAACACTTGCAGCATATTCATGGCACTACAGTGCCTTTGGTGGTCTGATACAGCAGCGTCATGTTCAGGCTTGGATTGCATCTCCATTTATGCTCAAGCATGCATATCTCGTTGCGATTATATATTTCCAGCCGACACCTGGAGGCTCTATGTTGAACTCTTTATTGTACATCACACTGAAGATAATTTTGGTTCAAATGGCTCCAAGCACTATGGGACTTAACATCTGTGGTCATCAATCCCCTAGAACTATTTAAACCTAATTAACCAAAGGGCATCACACACATCCGTGCCCAAGGCTGGATTCGAACCTGCGACCGTAGCGGTCGCACGGTTTTAGACTGAAGTACCTAGAACCGCTCGGCCACAGCTGCCGGCTAGTTAATTATGAAATGTCTCGTTACCTACCAGTATTCTCACCTTTCTCTGGAACCTCAGTGCTAAATATCTGTGTCGTTCCCTACATGTAAAGTCGGGATTAATCCGTTCACGAAGTTCTGTGTGTCACTATTCTCTTCAACTATAACAGCGAATAGAGTAAAGAACGTGACTAGAGTAAGAGCCGGTGATGTCGGACTTTTGCATGTGTCAGCCTGGCATGTGACAGGTCACCGTCGGCGGCGGTCCCGACTGTCTGCACGGTCTATCCCAGCGACTTGCATATGGCCGGTCCCTGGAACTGGCTGGAGCTGGAGCAGCTGTTTGCAGATTCCACGCACGCGGCGCACTTAATATTATTCCGGCCGCTACCCGCGGCGGCGCGTGTTCTCTGCTCCCGCTGACAAACCCCTTGTCGCCGCGATGGAGAGGCCACTGTGTCCACGGATTCCGGTTACGCGCGAGGTCGCTTTCCTGCATAGTTGCGGAGCTGAGCCGCCAGTGGGGCCACATTCGGGAATCTGGAATGAGGGACAACCTCGGAGATACCAGACGTCCGTATACGAATCCCTTGCAGAGGCCGCGCCGACGAGAGTGTCACGCCTCATTGACCACGCAACATCATTCCCATCATTCCTCTTACACGTTTTTCATCTTCCTGTTGCGGAAGCAGTAACTACTATTTGACATCAAGTTTAAATTCAACTGTCCGGGAAGCTGCCATGGTGTATGTACTTATTCACTCCCTTATTCTACTAACAGCGTTTTGGAAAACTTGCGCTCGAATAAAGCAGAAGGGCACGTAAGATTCCTTTGGAATTTCTGAAATCATTGGGGGAAGTAGCAGCCAAGCCAATATTCAAGTTTCTGTGTAGAATATATCAGTCTGGTGACGTACCATTAGACTTTCGGAAAAGTGTCACCCCCTCAAGACAGCGAGGACAGATAATTGTGAGAACTATAGCACAATCAGCTGAACGTCGCACGCGTCCAAGTTGCTGACAATAATAATATATTGATGATGGTTCAAATGGCTCTGAGCACTTTGGGACTTAACATCTGAGGTCATCAGTCCTCTAGAACTTAGACCTACTTCAACCTAACTAACCTAAGGACATCACACACATCCATGCCCGAGGCAGGATTCGAACCTGCGAACGTAGCGGTCGCGCGGTTCCAGACTGAAGCGCCTAGAACCGCTCGGCCACCAAGGCCGGCTATATTGATGAATGGAAAAGAAAACTGAAGAACTGTTAGCTGACAATCAATACAGCTTCCGTATAGGTAAGGCGACCATAAAAGCAATTCTGGCGTTGCAACTGATACTGGAACCAAGACTTGAAAAAACTTGAGACAGGACTACGCCCATAGGGTTTGACAGTCCGGCAAAAGCGTTCGATAATGTAGAAATGTGCAAAATTTTGTGAAAAATACGAGTAAGCTGAGTCGTATGGGCTCGATACTCATTCGATTTCCTCCCTCTAGGATCGTCTTTGCCTCTTAACTATGGACCTTGCGAGTGGCGCCCTCGCTAGCAGTGTGAACACGTAGCGGGAAGGCTTCGTAATCACTGTGGGTGATGAAATGGAGTTTATTTTGGAAGTACGAGCGGCTCAGTGGTTTTGATAGCACGAAGTTCAACGGTCCACCCTGATGATGGTGGAGCATCTACCTCACATGCGGTCACTGTGTGTCCTGCAAGTGGTTTTTGGTAGAGGCCATAGTATCGTGGTTTGGAGCCAAAGGCTGCTTGGAGTTGTTTTTGATCGGTACGACGCTAGAGGAGTAGGCCCAGTCTCTTGGCGTCCTAAGGAGCGGAAGAACCACCCCATATTGCCCAGGCTAAGTGAACCGCCTCTGCCTATCGCCTCTTTTTCTACTCTTCCACTTGCTAGTGGGTTTTGCGTTACCTTCACGCATAATCAATCCCAGTGCAGTAAGGTCATTTGCTACAACATTTTATTAAAGGCTTGCCTGTCGCCCCCTTCCCCCCCCCCCCCAATTTTTAAAAATAGTTGTTTGTTACTTATGAGAAAACTATATTTCGTTTCCATTTGTCAAAGGTGGTTTATAATTAATGACAGCTGCATGTAAAATATTATCCTAAATTAATTTAGTGAAATTGATTGTCCGTTATTGTCCATTTAGTGGTCATTGATCTTGCTTAGAAATCCTAGCTCTTCCTGGTTAATAAGGTTGTTTGTCAAATCTGTTTAGTGAAGGCTTACCCCCCGCCACCCTTCCTTCAAAAATTGTTGTTAGTTGATTATAAAGACCTGTACCTGGTTTCAATGTATGAAAAGATATTCCATAGTTACATCGGAAGTTTCGCTAAGCTAGTTCAGAGCATTAAGTGGTTACTGATTTCCCCCGCCCCCCCCCCCACCCTCGACCATAGCTAAAAGAAACTGTACCTGGTTGCTTAATAAGGTAATAGGGTAAAGCTATGTATTGAAAACTGCTGCCTTGCCTGTCTCCCTATAAAAATCTGTACTTCTGCTTTCAAATGTAATGACAAGTGGTATTTTTAATTAATGATAACTGTATATGAGAAGTTCTCCTAAACTATGATGCATTTACTTGACTGTAACTGCGCGTAAAACTGATATCTATTTGATGGTAACTAACTAAAATCGTGATAACTGTTTAAGTAGTATTTGTTTGTTATTTGTATTAATAATTGTTTTAAACCTGCTGTACACTGTAGAAACCATGCGGGGACTCCAGTCCTTCGATTTTGGGATACCTCCTAAACCCTACCACCCCTGTGACACCTATCATGAGCTATAGTGAAAGACGGGTAATATACAATATGAACAAGAACCAAGAGGAAACAATGAGAACTAACGACCGAGAACGATGTGCTCGTATTGAAAACGGGGTCTTCCGCATCTGCTGTTCAACTATGCATCGAAGAAGCAACGCCGGATATAATGGAAAGTTTCAAAAGTGGAATTAAATTCAGAGTAATAAAGGGATATCAGTGGTAAGCCATCACTATCCTCAGTGAAAATGAAAAATAGTATCACAGGACGCCTTTAATGGAATGAACAGTCTAATATGTGCAGAATATGGACTGAATTTCTTTGGGATCTCAGTATGCAGTTCGAAATATTTTGTTAAGGGTTAGGTGTTCCGAAAAACTATAAGTCTGATTATGATGTGGTTTATCGGCACTTTTAACAGAAGATTCCGCACTGTGTGCTGAGATCGCAAAGAAATTCGTAGTTAGTGAGGTAAGCACGCCTACTAATTATCCCACTTATTAGCTTTCTGCATTCCATTCATTCAGGGTATATTAGTACAGTTTCTTAGTTAGTTAATAATATGCTTTCTCAATCATTCAAACGCACAATATGTGCAAGCAAAGTCGCAGACAAGATTACGTCATAAAAAAATACCCTAGTCGGCACGGATCTTACTTGAGAATCACAGACAAATAAAAAAATTGACACCACTGCTTAATACTAAAAGACATCTGATCGGCAGCTATTTGCTTACTTAAGGAAAAGACCTTTTAGATTTTTCTGACGGGCACTGTACAAACTTAATTACGTACACAAACACCTCATCCGTCCCGAGACTAGAAGACTTTGAGGGTTTGTTCCTGTTATCAGCATCGATACTGATATATCGGCTCCAGAGATTCCAAGCCTTTCGAGGATGGTTTAATTTCAAATTCGAAGTCGGATAACCAATAAGAAAAGAAATTTTTTCGTCTGATATAACTATAGTTTAACAATTTTCTGATTTTTTCCCGTTATTTGTACCGTGAACCCTTTCGTCTTGCCACATTCCATGATTTTGGAAATGGAAATTTGTGATAAGATCTTATGGGACCAAACTGCTGACGTCATCGGTCCTTAAGCTTACACACTACTTCATCTAACTTAAACTAACTCACGCTAAGGACAACACATACACCCATGCCCGAGGGAGGATTCGAACCTAAGACGGGGGGGAGGCTCGCACACGATGCAAGGCTCCCCAGACCGCGCGGCTACCCGGCGCTCCATGATTTCACGTCAAGGTGAAGCAACCTATAGACTTAATGAGTCAGTTTGCGAGTATAAAAATTTGTGAATAAATGTCCGCATCTTTTCGTTGCATTGAATTGGAAGCTTATGTATATTACACTGTAGACCTCAGTATGTGACACAAATTTCAACTACATACTTCTGCACATTCCTGAGAAATAAGGGTCTTCATAGGCGTCTGAGAGACAGTGTGATATCAACTGACAAATGTTTTTCGTGTGATAGAATTACAAAGTAATTTTCAGATTTGTCTTGTGGTTTTAGTGTGAAACGTTCTTTCTTACCAAATTTCACGATTTTATACCAACGGGAAATACGCTGTAGGTTCTGACGAGCGAGTTTGAGAGTATTAATATACGTGACATATATAGCCGAATCGTTTGGTTGCATTGACTTAGAATCTAACGTTTGTTCTGTCCCGAATGAACCATAGACCTTACTATGCGACACACATTTCAACTTGATACGACTTCCATTTCCTGAGAAAAACGGGTCTGAACAGACCGACGGACAGACATAGCGTCTAATAAAAAATGAGCGACAAAATGTTTTCGTGTCATTTAATTACAAATTAACTTTTTCCTTTTGTTCTACTGCGGAACCTTGCTTCCTTCCAAATTTCATGATTCTAAACTAACGGGAAGTACCCTACATCTACTGACAGGTGTGTTTACTTGGATCAAATCACGTAATATGTATGACCGTATCTTTTCATTGCATTCACTTAAAAGCTTCGTTCTTTTATATCGCCAAGAGACTGTACACTTCAACACGTGACACAAAATTTCAACTTACTGCGTCTACCCTTTCCAGGAAAAAGGGTTTCGAACAGTCGGACAGACAGATGAACAACAAGCTGAGGCTATAAATGTTCCCTTTTCAAAGGCTGAAATACGGAACACAAAAAATTGCTATCTTTTTTTATTCAACTACATCTACATCTACGTGATTACTCTGCTATTCACAATAAAGTGGGTGGCAGAGGGTTGAATGAACCACCTTTAACCTGTCTCTCCACCGTTCCACTCTCGAACGGCGCGCGGGAAAAACGAGCACTTAAATTTTTCCTTTCCAGCCCTGATTTGTCTTACCGTGATGATAATTTCTCCCTTTGTATGTGGGTGCCGCCAGAATGTTTTCGCAGTCAGAGGAGAAAACTGCTGATTGAAATTTCATGGGAAGATCCCGTCGCAATGAAAAACGCCTATGTTTTAATGATTGCCACTCCAATTCTCGTATCATGTCTGTGGCACTATATCCCCTATTTCGCGAAAATACAAAACGATCTGCCCTTCTTTGAATTTTTTCAATGTCATCCGTCAGTCCCACCTGATACGGATCCGACACTCCACCGCAATACTCCAGAATAGGGCGGACAAGCGTGGTGTAAGCAGTCTCTTTAATAGACCTGTTGCACTTTTTATGTGTCTGCCAATGAATCGCAGTCTTTGGTTTGCTCTACCCCCAACACTATCTGTGTGATCGTTCCAGTTTAGGTTATTTATAATTGTAGCCCCTAGTATTTAGTTGAATTTATTGCCATCGGGTTTGTGTGACTTAACGCGTAATCGAAATTTAGCGGATTTCTTTTAGTACTCATGTGAATAACTTCACACTTCGTTTTGGTCATCTGACGAGTTTACAAGACAGTAAATGACAGCGTCATCTGCAAACCATTTAAGACGACTACTTAGATTGCCTCCTACGTCGTTAATATAGATCAGGAGCAATACAGGGCCTGTAACACTTCCTTGGGGAACGCCGGATATTACTTCTGTTTTATTCGATGACTTTCCGTCTATTACTACGAACCGCCACCTTTCTGACCGGAAACCACGAATCCAGTCACACAACAGTTCCACAGACACGTAGTTTGGTTAGAAGACGCTTATGAGGAACGGTATCGAAAGACTTCTGGAAATCCAAAAATATGGAATCAATTTGACATCCGCTGTCGACATCACTTATTACTTCATGAGTATAAAGAGCTGGTTGTGTTTCACAAGAAAGGTGTTTTGTGAATCCGTGCTGACTATGTGTCAATAAATCGTTTTCTTCCAGGTACTTCATAATGCTCCAAAACCCTACTGCAAGTCGACGTTAGTGATATGGGCCTGTAATTCAGCGGATTACTCCTATTTCCCTTTTTGGGTATTGGTGTGACTTGAGCAATTTTCCAGTCTTAAGTGCGGAGCCTTTTGTGAGCAAGCGGTTGTATTTAATTGCTAAATATGGAGCTATTGTATCAGCACACTCTGGAAGGAACCTGAGTGGTATAAAATCTGGAGCGGAGGGCCTGCCTTTATTATGTGATTTAAGCTGCTTTGCTACACCGAGGATATCTACTATGTTTCTCATCTTGGCATTTGTTCTTGTTGGAATTCAGGAATATTTACTTGGTCTTCTTTGGTGAAGGCGTTTCGGAAAACCGTGTTTAGTAACTCTGCTTTTGTGGCACTGTCATCAGTGACTTCACAGATGTTATCGCCCAATGCACGTACTGATTGCGTCTTGCCACTGGTGTGCTTCATGCATGATCAGAATATCTTTGGGTATTCTGCCATATTCCGAAATAGAGTCTCTCATTGAAGTACGCACTATCTTTCGAACTTCTGCAAAACTTTGTAAATTTTGGGGAATTTGCGTTCTTTTAAATTCGGCAAGCTTTTTACGTTGCTTCTGCAACAGCGATGTGACCCGTTTTGTGTACCATGGGGGATCAGTACCATCACTTATTAATTTATGTGGTATATATCTCTCAATGTCCGTCGATACCATCATTTTGAAATCATTCTACATCGTTTCTACGCTTACATGATCAGAACGGAAGGAATGCAACCGTCTCTTAAAAAGGCGTTAAGAGCATTTCATCAGCTTTTTTAAACAGATGTACTTTGCGTTTCTTTTTGATGATTGTAGGTGGTACGGTATTCAGCTTAGCAGCAACTGCCTTTTGGTCACTAACCCTGTAAACGTCATGGTACTCTCTATTTGTCCAGGATTACTTTTTGCTTTCGCAACCATTTATGCTTAGAGTGGGCTCGTGTACTAATTCTTCAAAATAATTTTCTGAGAAAGCATTCAGTACAATTTTTGATGACATTTTATGTCTACCACCCGATTTAAACGTATAATTTTTCCTGTGCATCGACGGTAGATTGACGTCACCATTGACTATAGCTGTATGATTGGGTCACCTATTTGAAATAAGACTCAAGTTTTATTTGAAGTGTTCAGCAACTATATCTTCTGAGTCTGGGGATCGGTAAAACGATCCAATTAATAGTTTAGTCCGATTGTCAAGCAAACCCTCTACCCATACTATTTCGCAGGAAGTATCTACTTCAATTTCACTACAGGGTAAGCAAATTCTGATAGCAATAAATACTCGTCCACCAACTGTATTTAATCTACTCTTTCTGAACACTGTTAGGTCGTTTGAAAAAATTTTGCTGATCCTATTTCCGTCTTATCCAGCCTTCCGTACCTATGACTATTTGGGCTTCAGCGCGTTCTGTTAGGGCTTGGATTTCTGGTTCTCTCCCAACACATCTACGACAATTTACAACTACAGTACCGATCGCTTCTACAACAACCTTACTGTGTTTTACCTGTCCGCTTTCAGACAGACGCCCTGTCTGTGATTTCCTGAGGCTCTCTAACCTAAAGAAATTACAAGAGAATTGATTATATGAGCCAACGATATTCCTTGGCGTCCAGTCTGAGATAATCCTGCACTGCACCTAAAGGTATCCTTAGTTTCGAGCGATAGTAGAGATCTTTGTTTACTTACTTATTGTCAGGCTGTTTCACCGAACTTATAGGTTATCTTTTTAGGTTTGCATGAATATTTCATTGCTTTGTACTTCTATTATTTAAGAGGATCGCCATCTTTAAATTACCTACGATACTGTTATCTGGTTCTAGGAAAACTCATAAATATTATTATGACTGTTTGCCTCAGATATCATAAATCAGCTTTCTGAAATAAAGTACCACCCACAAATACTCCTTTCTATTGAATAAAAAATACATTACTTACTCGTTTTATTTTGTTTCAGATGTCTGAGGGGGGCTGTCCGACTGCAACACTAGACTACTTATCTCGTCTTTAGTATAGAAATGGTAAGTGTGCGACCAACTAATACTTTACCAACCACTGAAGATACTTCAGGATAATCTTGTATCATTAATACTCACTATTTTTCTCATTTCTAAATAAACTTGATTTACCAAATAGGCATTGTTCCTATTCCTCAATCTATCCTAGGTAAATGGATTGTTCATTTTATCTTTTTCTTGGTTATTTCTTTTTCCAGTCACGAATACGTGTAACTAGAGCATTGCAATATCGGTATTACATCGTATGCTTTAGGTTTTACGAAGGTTGAGTATTTAAGAGAATATATTTACGAAAGAAAAGGTCAAACAGTTTTTTATTTATGAATTCCACAACGCATGTAGCATCTGATGTATTTTAAAGAAATTCATATATCATAACATCACCTCAGAAGGAAGTGATACAGGGCCAGCAAAGAAACTACACGGTAATGAACCATAAGAAATTTCAGCAAAAATCCTACGTGCCACGGCCTCTTAAACCTTGGAGTTAAACAGTCGTACAAATCTCTATATCTTCAGGCATTGGACTTACCCGTTTCACTACAGTTCCCTACTTCAGAATGGTCACTCGTCACCGGCAACAGATTTGGTAAGGTTTTTGTACTTTTTGTGAGTTTTAATGGTTCCCATTAACTGTAGCTCATCTATATCCCGGCCAAGGGTAAGGTTTGAGTAAATGCACCCGTGCGAAACCAGGATCATGAAGTTGAATATTTCTGACTGTAAACTGCGTGGGCCAAGAAAATCTACACACTGACCATTTTGGTCAGGCATCACAAAAATTACGTAATTCCTAGCAACGAAAAGTAACAACCCAATCACCTCTGGGTGTGCTATCAGCCAACAAGCCGTATTTTACCGACTACATAAGATGACATTCTGAAGCGTATTTGCAACAACATACATAAGTAGCCATACATATAAATTTCCTTAGGTTAGCGACTCCTGTTTTAATATTCGCATGTAACCGGGTGAGGGGAAAGAGTAAAAGAGAATTAAAATTCGTGCTACTGACACACCACAGTCTGTCGGCGAACTGGCGTAGGCAGAGCCACCCAGATCTTTGCTTTGAAAACAAAATTAAGCATTTCTGCTTTTGCTTTTGCTTCATAAAATTCCCGGCTCGTTCATGACTGTCTGTACACTACCTCTTATATCACTAATCTCATTTACATTTGATCGGAATTTCTTTGGGTTTGTGACATATCCTTCAATATTATTCTGCTACTGCTTGCAGTGGACTCTGTTTGCCTATGAGTTTCTTTCCAGTGGCTGTATTTCGTTAACGGTTGCCCCCTTCATGAACTGTTCTATTAGGCATCAATTTATCAGTGGTTATTCTTGTAACCCTGAGTCACAGTTCGTCTATTTAATTCTCTTCATCGCCATATGTTTCGCATTCTTTGTCTACTTTGATGGACGTATGAATTCTTCGCTTCAGCTTAAATGCCTTTTGTGCTTTCGTAAACATTGTTTCTACATCTGTCTCATTGTGCCTCATACCAATGTGGAGTCCCTCAATGAGGTAACGTCTCTTTGTTGCTATTAGATCCAGATCCGATATATCTGTTCTAGGCAGTTCTCAGGGAAATAATTTAGTAATATTTCACAGAATATCTTGTCATGGCCACCACGTACAAAACTCTAATTTTCCGAATTGATCGTTGCATGATTTAACCCTTTGTTGCCTGACGGTACTTGAAAGTACCAGTAAGTTTCGACTCTCATTATTTTCTCGTGGTGCAGTTTCGTGATCTGAAAGCCTGTCGGTACGTAACAGTAACTCTGCTCTACTGTTTCATAGATGTTATTGTGCAATACATAGACCTCTCTGGCGGTCAGAGCTTGAAATTGTTTTTCGCGCGCTGCTGTGAAAACAGAAGATTGTATGTGCTTGTTTCCATGGTGTTGCCTGAACTTGTGTGCAGTTTATTGAAACTTCCGTTGAGTTTTCCATTGTACGTACTTACCTTCTTTGTTTTTTTATAATAGCTTGAAGCCTTACGTTACAAGTGAATGAGATAAAGTGGAAAATATAAGGCGGACTTATTAGTACCGTCAGGTTGTGCGAACAGTTTATTGTAGCAACAATACGTTACCTCTCACTAGTTGTTCTGTCTCACACAGAAATCCGTAAATACATTTGCCTGTGGAAAAATTAGAACGAACAGGAAAGGTTTGCCAGGGAATTTACCTAAAGAAAAATGTCTAAACCGTGGGGAATCAAATCACAGAGAGTCATCTTTAGACCTGACAGTATTTCAATGGAGGGAAAATAAAGTAGTGTATTTTGCGTCAAACTTCCATGGCACTGAACAGAGCGTAGTGACAAGAAAACAGAAAGCTGGAATTAGTATGACTATACCATGACCAGTTATTGTATGTGATTACAATAAACACATGGGTGGTGTGGATCATGCAGACAGATTACGTTCAACTTATGGTCTTGACAGGCGATCAAAGAAACAGTGGCACCGTCTCTTCTGGGGAGCAATAGAAATTGCTTTTGTCAATGCTTACGTCATTTCCAGTGATCTACATGGGGCACTGCCACTGCTGGAATTCAGGAGTGCTTTGGCACTAGGGTAATGAATGAACAGCAAGTGCCAAATCTCAAAAAGAGAAACTCTGGTAAAGATGAAATAACTCCCCCAAAGAGAAGGAAGGATAACTTTTCTGTTCCGAAGAATGTACGTCTTGGCAACTGAGATAACCATTTTGTAGTGTTCAGTTGTAAAAGAGGACGATGCGAAATGTGTGCGAAAAATAAAATTCAGTCGACACCACATTCAAAATGTAGTACATGTAAAGTGTATTTGTACTACAATGAGAAATAGAACTGTTTCCTACAATTTCATGAGGTATCACTAACACTAAATATGTGATATGTATATACTGTCAAAAATGTATAGCTAAGTTACTATGTATTGTGAAGTTGCTCTAGAATAAATTTATCGAAATTTTTAAAAAAATTCAGAAATATCATATTTCTGTTAATTAATTTTCTATTGTAAAAATATTTAATATTTATGTGGAATAAAGTACAAGTTATAAATATTGGAGCATTTTTCTGCGCATATTGTGGTTCTGTCCATGGAGTCTGACGGTACTTCTGAGTACCAGGAGAGAAAAAAGTTGTGAAAAATAAAATAAAATTTTACAAAAAATCCTACCGTCATTTGAGGCCACAATAGCATCAATTCTGCAAAGAAAATGTTAAAAAGTAAATTTTTTCTTATGTCAGGAAACAAAGGGTTAAATCTCCTCCGATGATGAGAGTATTATTGGAGAATTTACGTGCTAGCGAGTTTAGGTTTAATATGTAATTTTTTGTTACGTCTGAAGGTGATCCAGGTGGTGGACAGAAGAATACGATTACTAGTGCATGCCGTCCCATGATACTGATTCTTATCAAAACAATTTCACATGCAGTTTTAACATGCCTCTATGGATTTGAATTTCCCGTCTTTTGCGACAAGAACACCACCAACATTTACCATTCGCCTATTCTTAAATAACTTCCCTCAAAAAATCTTACTGCTATCACTTTTCACCAGCTTTCGGTACCTAGTACTGTGTGAGCTGCACTGCTTTCAAGGAGCGCAGCAAACTTTGGCACTTTTTTCTGCGAACGCTTCGGCAGTTAGCCACCAGAATTTTAATACTGTCACCTGTGGGGCCCGTTTCGTTGGATCGTATACTTACACTTCCCGATCCCCTACAGCTGTGGTTATCTGGAAGGGATGGAGATATCTAAAACAATCTTGTGCGTTCTCTGCACACAGTCAGCTAACTAGGTAACAGCCTTGGATAATTTGTGCACACCTAAGGTGGAAGCGTATTGAGTGGCAGCCTAACCTGACACAAAATATGTGAAGTTACTGGTTGAGTGCTTCCATTCGACTCACAATCAGAGGGTACGACCAGTTCTGACCGAAGATGTTGCATATATTTAAGCTTCGTTGAAAGTCAGTGGTGAAGTCTGGTGGCCTTCTCAAACACCTCTTCCTTTCGCTGGAACGATCCAAGTCTAGCTACAGCGACCAGACGACAGGCATGCTTTGTTAAAACGTGCGCCACAATCCGACTTTTGATTGCACTCAGTAAGGCTTCTGAAATAGCCTCTTCAACATATTGAATGAGGCCAAAGGGCATAGCTGGCGTTCCTTCCCATCACTGCTACCATTTCCCGAAGGTGTACAATTATTTGCCGTTCATTTGAACTGACGGCGACTGCAAGATACGTTCTGCGTTTGCATCTCCTTGACCCAGGACACAAAAGATTTTCCAAATGATGAAGTGAGTTTCAGTGGCCTAGTTTCGATTTCAGTTGAAGACAGCACCTCGAACTTGATGGTTATGGAGGCAGGTCCAACATCCTGAGCTCTCCTTGGTTCCTGTCTCCCCTGTACAGGAGGCCTAGCACTGATACTGATACGTTACTCACGGCCAAGTGGACGAGTTGTGATGGATACCGTACTCCCTGTACAGGAGAGAGGATCAGGAAAACATATCATTTGAGGTACCTTTGGTATCTCTGGTACAAATCTCTCGGGAGTCTTCCCAACGCGCCCGTCAGCAGCAGCGTCCAATAGCTTGACAGCAGTCGGGGCGATTTCCAGCTCCTTAGTAGACACCTGCTCTTTTGCGTTTGTCTCCTGTTGATGATGAACACAGCAGGTTTTCCAAAAGGTGAATGAGTATCGCTGGCTCAGGTTCAGTTTCAATTGAAGAGAGCATCTCGAACGAGTTGATTAGCAGAGCACTTAAGTTAGGTGACCATATTGGCTAAGTTGTAGGCTATGCTCGATCTATCCATCTTGGAACATATGTCCACGTTAGGTATCGACTTGCTTAAATTATGAATTTGTAAGGTGACATGTTATGAGTTTTTATGGATATTTTTATGAATCTAAGGAACTCATACTGAATCTGAAAGCAGCATTCGTGGCCACTTTAAGACCCAAGTGACAAGAGGCTGCTTCGTGGGCCACGCCGAAAGGAGGACCAGAGGCGCCCAAGTACAAAATCTGTATACAAGGTCTACCAAAATTTTTGCTCAAAAGAGCACTGGGGCGGCAAACAAAATTTCGTACCTCTCATGTTTTAAATATTTCCTGCATAATAGTGCCGATTCTCGTTTTCTTCTTTCGTATAGCACTCCCTTCTTTCAGAAAATAGTTCTATGAATTTATTCAAATCTCAAGTGCATTGGGCCATATATGTTTTCCATGAAGCTATGTTAAAACTGAAAATACTACAGATAAATTACAGAGATTGGAATACTCGATATGTACCCTATAAACAGGCCAACAATTAGTAGATATGGTCTCTAAAAAACCTCGAGTTAACAGGTGAAATCACAGTTGACGACGTAATGGAAGCGATTGATAAGGGAGCGTCGCACAAATCGCCGGGGCCCGACGGGTTTCCGTTAGAGTTCTATCGTACATTTAAAGATCTCATGATTCCACGATGGACTGCCATGTTCTGCGAATTGATGTCTCCCAACGTGCCTCTTCCACCCTCCTTCGTGGAAGGAATGATCATCCCCATCCACAAACCATCTGGCGGCACAGGGATACAGGCCTACCGGCCACTGACCCTTCTTAATTGCGGCTACAAGATCTACGCCAGGATACTTGCAGCACGCTTTAAACGCGTAATACGCCGAGTGATTTCACTCGAAGCAAACCCAGCTAGGAGGAGCTAGCAATAAACAAACGACACTCAGCGACTACCGCGATGTTATCGCACTGGCTTCAACATGTCGTCTCCGGGGTGTATTGGTATCGATAGACTTCGATCGCGCATTTTACAGGCTCAGTCATGCTTATCTCACGGACGTGATGACAAAAATGAAGTTTCCGGAAAGTTTTGTCACCGTCGTCATGAGACTACTCCACGGAGCCACATCCAAAGTGCTCATCAATGGACGCTTGGTGGGGCCCATCACCATCTCACGATCGGTCAGGCAAGGGTTCCCGCTGTCAACGATATTGTATGCCATCGCTGTCGAGCCGCTGCTCTGCGGGCTCCAGAATCGACTCCAAGGAATGACGATAGGGCACAACAAGTTTATATGCCGAACATACGCAGATGACCTAGTGTTTTTAGCACGGTCAGGCGACGAGGCAAGAGCGGCCTTGCATTAGATTAATTTGTATTGTATGGCTACGGGACGTCGCCTGAACATGGCAAAGTCGGGAGCGATGAACATCGGGAGACTCCCGACAGGAAGTGTAGCACCATTACAGCCGATCAACAAGATGAAGTGCCCAGGAATTATCTTCACTACAGACGTTCGACGCACGGTGGCACTGAGTTACAGACATCTTCTGCAAACAATTCGTGCGAGTGTCCGAAGTCACAGGTTAATGGCACTGGATATGATACAACGGGTCACCTTTGCCAACACTTATCTAGCCTCTCGCATCCCCCACCTGGCACAAGTTCTTCCTATGCCGGTGGTGTTGGCCCGCCGAATCCTGGCGGCACTAGGATATTTTGTGAGCACAGATCTGCTTTTTAAGGTAGGATACGAAACCCTCACCCTTCCTCGTAGTCGTGGAGGTCTTGGACTAGTCCACGTACGCGACCGCGCAGTGGCTACTTATGTAACCACAATGATAAAGATGTGGACACGACAAGTCTGACGGGCAGCTTGATAGACGAACTCTCTCCACCTTCTCGTTCGGCTCCGGTAGCGGTGGCTCACATCTCACCATCGCTTGCCCATATGCGAACCTTCTTTGTGGAACACAGTTATGTACATGTGGAACTACCGACTACCAGGACGGCAACAGCACGTGATATATATCACATCTTGACTCGACGACGGCCGAATAATGCCGTAGAGCGCCGCCAACCAACAGTTACGTGGTCAGTGGTATGGCGTACAGTGTACCACCCACACCTTGATACGGGAACGCGCGCACTGTGGTATCAGGTGGTAAATGGGAAATACGTGACTCGTTCCAGGTTGCATACAATTCATATGGCGGACGAGCCACTGTGTCCGCAGTGCAGTGTTATAGACACTGAGGAGCATCGCCTGATATGCGGTCCTTCGGCGGACGTATGGTGTTTGGTCAAAAAAATGATCGCCTTCCTCCTTCGGGTGGGGCCGCAAACAATAAAACCACGCACACTACTTCTCCCAGATAGGACATATTATCCCCGAACAAAGACAAACGCAGTGACCTGGATTCGAGGTTTGACTGTGCGTTATCTTTTCCGAGACGGCAGTAAGAATGTGCACGACTTTTGGGCCTTACTACAAGATCATCACTCACAGCTTATGAGACATCCGAGATATCGAACATATTAAGCAAATTTTTTAGGGAGTGCCTTGCTTGATCCCCCACCCAGTTGGGGTGTCCCGGGTAGGAGAATGTAATTATTGTCTATAAGTATCAGAACAAGAAAGGACCAGGACAGTGGAGAGGATCCACAAACACACGTGAAGACGTACCCGACACCAACGCGAAGTATGACGGGATTAGCGAGGTACGCGCCTAAAGGAGGAACGTAGACCGTTATTATTTTGTACTGACAGAAGCAGGATATTTTATTTTATTTTTTCACTATTATGTAAAAAAAAGGCCACTTATTTACGTTTCCCAGAAAAATTTTATTTTATAAAGTCATCGTGTTATATATTTAAAAAAATGCTAGAAGCAGTTTATGTTTGTTATTGTAAAAAAAAGTAACGTGCTTGAAAAAAATAAAAAGCGGTCTAAGGCGCTGCAGTCATGGACTGTGCGGCTGGTCCCGGCGGAGGTTCGAGTCCTCCCTCGGGTATGGGTGTGTGTGTTTGTCCTTAGGATAATTTAGGTTAAGTAGTGTGTAAGCTTAGGGACTGATGACCTTAGTAGTTGAGTCCCATAAGATTTCACACACATTTGAACATTTTGAAATGAACGTGAAGACAATGTTACAGAAACGGGGAGGACGTAGATGAAGAGGAGATGGGAGATATGATACTACTAGAGGAATCTGACAGAGCACTGAAGACCTCAGTCGAAATGAGGCCCCGGGAGAAGAAGGCATTCCATTGTAACTACTGTCAGCCTTGAGAGAGCCAGCCATGACAAAACTCTTCTATTAGGTGTGCAAGATGTATGTGACATGCGAATTACATATCAGACTTCAAGAAAAATGTAGTAAGTCCAATTCCAAAGAAAGCAGCTGCTGACAGATGTGAATATTACCGAACTATCAATTTAATAATTCATGGTGGCAAAATACTAACACGGATTCTTTACAAAAAAATGGAAAAACTTGTAGGAGCCGGCCTCGGGGAAGATCAGATTGGGTTCCTCAGAAATGTAGGAACAAGTGAGACAACTCTCACCCTACAACCTGTCTTAGAACATATGTTAAGGAAATTCAAACCTAAGATTATAGCATGTGCACACTCAGAGAAAGCTTTTGACAATGTTGACTGGAATACTTTCTTTGAAATTCTGAAGGAAGCAGATGCTAAAATACAGGGATCGAAACGCTATTGACAACTTGTACGGAAACCAAAATGCAGTTATAGGATTCGGGGGACATGAAAGGGAAACAGTGGTTTAAAAGGCGGTATGTTTGTAGCCTATCTCCGATGTTATTCAATCTGTACGTTGAACAAGCAGTAAAGGAAACCAAAGAAAAATTTAAAGTTGGAACTAAATTCAGGGAAAAGAAATAAAAACTTTGAAGTTTGCCGAAGACGCTAAGATTCTGTCAGAGACAACAAAGGACTCGGAAGAGCAGTTGAACAGAATGGACACAGGATGTGAGGTGAATATCAATAAAATAGGATAATGAAATGTATTCGAATTAAATCGGGTGATGCTGTTGATTTAGATTGCGAAACGAGACACTTATTGTAGTAGATGGGTTTTTTATATGGGCAGTATGAAAACTGATTATGGCCCAAGCAGAGCAGATATAAAATGTAGACTAGCAATAGCAAGAAAAACGTTCCTGAAGAACAGGAGTTTGTTAAAATCGAATATAGGTTTAAGTGAAACAAAGTCTTTTCTGAAAGTATTTGTATAGACTGTAGCCATGTAACAGAGTAAAACGTGAACGATAAGCAGTTTAGAGAAGAAAGCAATAGAAGCTTTCGGAATGTGCTGCTATAGAAGAATGCTGAAGATTAGGTGTATAGATGAAGTAACTAATGAGGAGGTGCTGAATAGAATTTGGAAGAAAATGAATTTGTGGCACAGTCTCACTTAAAGGAGAGATCGCTTGATAGGACACATTCTGAGATATTAAGGGACCACCAGTTTAGTATTAGAGGGAAGTGTGGCAGAGTAAAAATCGCAGAGAAAGACCAAAAGCTGAATATAGCAAGCAGATTCAGAAGGATGTAAGATGCAAGAGTTATTTGGAGATGAAGAGGCTTGCACAAGACGGATTAACATGGAGAGCTGCATCAAACTAGTCTTCAGACTGAGGATGCCGGCCGGAGTGGCCGAGCGGCTCTAGGCGATACAGTCTGCAACCGCGAGACCGCTACGGTCGCAGGTTCGAATGTTGCCTCGGGCATGGATGTGTGTGATGTCCTTAGGTTAGTTAGGTGTAAGTAGTTCTAAGTTCTAGGGGACTGATGACCTCAGAAGTTGAGTCCCATAGTTCTCAGAGCCATTTAAACCATTTTTCAGACTGAGGATCACAACAACGAAAGTGTTCACATGTTTGCAATGCGGATAGCAAGAGCTGCCAAGATCCCTGCAGTGGAAACATTTCCTGGTTGGTTTCAGCGCAGTTGGACAAAACCGCCCCCCTAACTTTGGCTGTGCGCCGCGTCACGGGCTGATGGCCACTATGTTCGCTTTTGCCAAGATCTGTGTCTCCCGCACTGACTCCAGAACAGAGCGGCACTGCTTCTGGCAGCTTCTAAGCCCACAGTTTCTCCTACACTCGTGACCCAGTTGTCACAAGGGTGTGGATAGAAGGAGATCTCCCAGAAGCGCTCCTCGTTTTCCGAGAATCTTCAGAAAAATTACAAGACACATGCGGTGGTACTTGACAGACGGTGTCCTGCAGCGAGGAATGATTAAACGAATTTCATGTCTACATCTGCATCCGTACACTGAAATGCGTGGCAGAGGGTACTTCCTACTTACCAGCTACTTACTGAAAATTAGCAAACGCTTACTGAAAATTAGCAAACGCTATCGGCACCCCTACCCACAACTTCTGGGAGCGTGCCATTAGACAAATTATTAAAGGCCATAACAGGAATGTCTTGGGTGATATACCAGTTTGTAGTGAAATTAGGAACGAAGAGCTTTGGCAAAAGCTGAACATCCTGACAACCAAAAATAGCCTCACGTCCAAGGCAAACCGAGAACAGGCCGTACATCATGACAAAGAAAGGTACCACTGCAGAAAATCCAATTGCAATGACCTTCTGGAAACAGTGAATAGAATAACATTCGTGGAGGGAGAGGAAAGATTTCCTGAGATCCTAATAGTCATCTGCCTCCAAGATTTTGTCCTGAGACAGACCGCTACAAAAAAAAGGTGAACCGACGTCGTAACACATTAGGCTTTTACAAAACGATGCAACAACTTACCCAGAAAATTTTTCGCGAGACGCAGAGGCCCACGGGTGTATATAGCCATCTCAGTCTCTGCACTTTGGGTGGCATGGCAGCACCGCTACGGCGAAACCTGTTGTGAATCATTGTGCCAGGCAAAATGTGAAAATTTAGTTTTCCTTCAAATACCAAGTACAGTAGTGTATGCAGTCCAGTGCTGGGTAATGTAGTGTTGTACAGGATTTGCTTAGTATTATTTTAATTCTCTTTAAGTTGATATTTTATGTAGATTCATTTTTCATGAACACCATAATGCTTAGTTGTATTAAAAATTTTCAGTTTTATGTTGAAATGTTTTGCATTATATATATCAAATCACGTGCAACATTTGTTCTGTTCTGTTACCTAGATAACAGACTAAAAGCAACTAGCAAATAATAAAATAAATAAAACTTCCCGTTATACGACGTATTGGCGCATCTTCCCGATGCATTCCGTCGCATTCACGAATTATCCTGCGAAGTATGACTGCTTAAACGTCACTGTACGCACTGAAATTAGTGTAATCTACTATTTATGGTGCCTACGGGAGCGATACGTAGGAGGGTGTTTATTTCTTTGTTCTTTCGTTTCAAATGGCTCCGAGCTCTATGGGACTTAACTTCTGAGGTCATCAGTCCCCTATAACTTAGAAATACTTAAACCTAACTAACCTAAGGACATCACACACATCCATTCGAACCTGCGACCGTAGCGGTCACGCGGTTCCAGACTGTAGCACCTAGAAACGCTCGGCCACTCCGGCCGGCGTTCTTTCGTTTATTTCCTATTCTCTTTTAGTCTATTATCTGGATACATGAACAGAACAAAGATACACATGTACTGACATGAATACAGCACATAATACACTCCTGGAAATGGAAAAAAGAACACATTGACACCGGTGTGTCAGACCCACCATACTTGCTCCGGACACTGCGAGAGGGCTGTACAAGCAATGATCACACGCACGGCACAGCGGGCACACCAGGAACCGCGGTGTTGGCCGTCGAATGGCGCTAGCTGCGCAGCATTTGTGCACCGCCGCCGTCAGTGTCAGCCAGTTTGCCGTGGCATACGGAGCTCCATCGCAGTCTTTAACACTGGTAGCATGCCGCGACAGCGTGGACGTGAACCGTATGTGCAGTTGACGGACTTTGAGCGAGGGCGTATAGTGGGCATGCGGGAGGCCGGGTGGACGTACCGCCGAATTGCTCAACACATGGGGCGTGAGGTCTCCACAGTACATCGATGTTGTCGCCAGTGGTCGGCGGAAGGTGCACGTGCCCGTCGACCTGGGACCGGACCGCAGCGACGCACGGATGCACGCCAAGACCGTAGGATCCTACGCAGTGCCGTAGGGGACCGCACCGCCACTTCCCAGCAAATTAGGGACACTGTTGCTCCTGGGGTATCGGCGAGGACCATTCGCAACCGTCTCCATGAAGCTGGGTCCCGCACACCGTTAGGCCGTCTTCCGCTCACGCCCCAACATCGTGCAGCCCGCCTCCAGTGGTGTCGCGACAGGCGTGAATGGAGGGACGAATGGAGACGTGTCGTCTTCAGCGATGAGAGTCGCTTCTGCCTTGGTGCCAATGATGGTCGTATGCGTGTTTGGCGCCGTGCAGGTGAGCGCCACAATCAGGACTGCATACGACCGAGGCACACAGGGCCAACACCCGGCATCATGGTGTGGGGAGCGATCTCCTGCACTGGCCGTACACCACTGGTGATCGTCGAGGGGACACTGAATAGTGCACGGTACATCCAAACCGTCATCGAACCCATCGTTCTACCATTCCTAGACCGGCAAGGGAACTTGCTGTTCCAACAGGACAATGCACGTCCGCATGTATCCCGTGCCACCCAACGTGCTCTAGAAGGTGTAAGTCAACTACCCTGGCCAGCAAGATCTCCGGATCTGTCCCCCATTGAGCATGTTTGGGACTGGATGAAGCGTCGTCTCACGCGGTCTGCACGTCCAGCACGAACGCTGGTCCAACTGAGGCGCCAGGTGGAAATGGCATGGCAAGCCGTTCCACAGGACTACATCCAGTATCTCTACGATCGTCTCCATGGGAGAATAGCAGCCTGCATTGCTGCGAAAGGTGGATATACACTGTACTAGTGCCGACATTGTGCATGCTCTGTTGCCTGTGTCTATGTGCCTGTGGTTCTGTCAGTGTGATCATCTACATCTACATCTACATCTATACTCCGCGAGCCACCTTACGGTGTGTGGCGGAGGGTACTTATTGTACCACTATCTGATCCCCCCTTCCCTGTTCCATTCACGAATTGTGCGTGGGAAGAACGACTGCTTGTAAGTCTCCGTATTTGCTCTAATTTCTCGGATCTTTTCGTTGTGATCATTACGCGAGATATATGTGGGCGTTAGTAATATGTTGCCCATCTCTTCCCGGAATGTGCTCTCTCGTAATTTCGATAATAAACCTCTCCGTATTGCGTAACGCCTTTCTTGAAGTGTCCGCCACTGGAGCTTGTTCAGCATCTCCGTAACGCTCTCGCGCTGACTAAATGTCCCCATGACGAATCGCGCTGCTTTTCGCTGGATCATGTCTATCTCTTCTATTAATCCAACCTGGTAAGGGTCCCATACTGATGAGCAATACTCAAGAATCGGACGAACAAGCGTTTTGTAAGCTACATCTTTCGTCGATGAGTCACATTTTCTTAGAATTCTTCCTATGAATCTCAACCTGGCGCCTGCTTTTCCCACTATTTGTTTTATGTGATCATTCCACTTCAGATCGCTCCGGATAGTAACTCCTAAGTATTTTACGGTCGTTACCGCTTCCAATGATTTACCACCTATGGCATAATCGTACTGGAATGGATTTCTGCCCCTATGTATGCGCATTATATTACATTTATCTACGTTTAGGGAAAGCTGCCAGCTGTCGCACCATGCATTAACCCTCTGCAGGTCTTCCTGGAGTACGTACGAGTCTTCTGATGTTGCTACTTTCTTGTAGACAACCGTGTCATCTGCAAATAGCCTCACGGAGCTACCGATGTTGTCAACTAAGTCATTTATGTATATTGTAAACAATAAAGGTCCTATCACGCTTCCTTGCGGTACTCCCGAAATTACCTCTACATCTGCAGATTTTGAACCGTTAAGAATGACATGTTGTGTTCTTTCTTCTAGGAAATCCTGAATCCAATCACAAACCTGGTCCGATATTCCGTAAGCTCGTATTTTTTTCATTAAACGTAAGTGCGGAACCGTATCAAATGCCTTCCTGAAGTCCAGGAATACGGCATCAATCTGCTCGCCAGTGTCTACGGCACTGTGAATTTCTTGGGCAAATAGGGCGAGCTGAGTTTCACATGATCTCTGTTTGCGGAATCCATGTTGGTTATGATGAAGGAGATTTGTATTATCTAAGAACGTCATAATACGAGAACACAAAACATGTTCCATTATTCTACAACAGATTGACGTAAGCGAAATAGGCCTATAATTATTCGCATCTGATTTATGACCCTTCTTGAAAATGGGAACGACCAGCGCTTTCTTCCAGTCGCTAGGTACTTTACGTTCTTCCAGCGATCTACGATAAATTGCTGATAGAAAGGGGGCAAGTTCTTTAGCATAATCACTGTAGAATCTTAAGGGTATCTCGTCTGGTCCGGATGCTTTTCCGCTACTAAGTGATAGCAGTTGTTTTTCAATTCCGATATCGTTTATTTCAATATTTTCCATTTTGGCGTCCGTGCGACGGCTGAAGTCAGGGACCGTGTTACGATTTTCCGCAGTGAAACAGTTTCGGAACACTGAATTCAGTATTTCTGCCTTTCTTCGGTCGTCCTCTGTTTCGGTGCCATCGTGGTCAACGAGTGACTGAATAGGGGATTTAGATCCGCTTACCGATTTTACATATGACCAAAACTTTTTAGGGTTCTTGTTTAGATTGTTTGCCAATGTTTTATGTTCGAATTCGTTGAATGCTTCTCTCATTGCTCTCTTTACGCTCTTTTTCGCTTCGTTCAGCTTTTCCTTATCAGCTATGATTCGACTACTCTTAAACCTATGATGAAGCTTTCTTTGTTTCCGTAGTACCTTTCGTACATGATTGTTATACCACGGTGGATCTTTCCCCTCGCTTTGGACCTTAGTCGGTACGAACTTATCTAAGGCGTACTGGACGATGTTTCTGAATTTTTTCCATTTTTGTTCCACATCCTCTTCCTCAGAAATGAACGTTTGATGGTGGTCACTCAGATATTCTGCGATTTGTGCCCTATCACTCTTGTTAAGCAAATATATTTTCCTTCCTTTCTTGGCATTTCTTATTACACTTGTAGTCATTGATGCAACCACTGACTTATGATCACTGATACCCTCTTCTACATTCACGGAGTCGAAAAGTTCCGGTCTATTTGTTGCTATGAGGTCTAAAACGTTAGCTTCACGAGTTGGTTCTCTAACTATCTGCTCGAAGTAATTCTCGGACAAGGCAGTCAGGATAATGTCACAAGAGTCTCTGTCCCTGGCTCCAGTTCTGATTGTGTGACTATCCCATTCTATACCTGGTAGATTGAAGTCTCCCCCTATTACAATAGTATGATCACGAAACTTCTTCACGACGTTCTGCAGGTTCTCTCTGAGGCGCTCAACTACTACGGTTGCTGATGCAGGTGGTCTATAGAAGCATCCGACTATCATATCTGACCCACCTTTGATACTTAGCTTAACCCAGATTATTTCACATTCGCATTCGCTAATAACTTCACTGGATATTATTGAATTCTTTACTGCTATAAATACTCCTCCACCATTGGCGTTTATCCTATCCTTGCGGTATATATTCCATTCTGTGTCTAGGATTTCGTTACTGTTCACTTCCGGTTTTAACCAACTTTCCGTTCCTAATACTATATGCGCACTATTTCCTTCAATAAGAGATACTAATTCAGGAACCTTGCCCTGGATACTCCTGCAGTTTACCAATATTACGTTAACTTTTCCTGTTTTTGGTCTCTGAGGACGGACGTTCTTTATCAACGATGATAATGTCCTCTCTGGTAAGCCGTCAGGTATTTTATCGTTTCGCCCAAGGGGGGGTCCCTCTAACCTAAAAAACCCCCGTGTGCACGCCACACGTACTCTGCTACCCTAGTAGCTGCTTCCGGTGTGTAGTGCACGCCTGACCTGTCTAGGGGGGCCCTACAGTTCTCCACCCAATAACGGAGGTCGATGAATTTGCAACCATTGTAGTCGCAGAGTCGTCTGAGCCTCTGGTTTAGACCCTCCACACGGCTCCAAACCAGAGGACCGCGATCGACTCTGGGCACTATGCTGCAGATATTAAGCTCAGCTTGCACTCCGCGTGCGATGCTGGTTGTCTTCACCAAATCAGCCAGCCGCCGGAAGGAACCAAGGATGGCCTCAGAACCCAAGCGGCAGGCGTCATTCGTTCCGACATGTGCTACTATCTGCAGCCGGTCACACCCAGTGCGTTCAATAGCTGCCGGAAGGGCCTCCTCCACATTACGGACGAGACCCCCCGGCAAGCACACCGAGTGCACACTGGCATTCTTCCCCGACCTACCCGCTATTTTCCTGAGGGGCTCCATAACCCGCCTAACGTTGGAGCTCCCTATAACTAATAGGCCCGCCCTCTGTGACTGTCGGGATCTTGCCGGAGAATCGGCCACTGGCCCAACAGGCGAGGCATCCTGTGGTGGCTCGGAAACGATGTCATCACCACTAGGAAGCACCCCGTACCTGTTGGAAAGGGGTAAGGCAGCTGCCACGCGGCCAGATCCCACCTTCGCCTTTCGGCCAGGCACGCGAGAGCCCACCACCGTCCGCCATTCACCCTGGAGTGATGGCTGACCGGTAAGATGCTCACTGCCGGAAGACGCAGCGACATCAGGGGTTCCATGTGATTCCAAGGCCACCGAAGTAGGCATAGGTCTCACCACAGTTGCCCCAACGCCACTACGAGCCGACGCCTGCGCCTCGAGCTCGATGAGCCTAACAGACAAAGCCTCCACCTGCCCCCGAAGAGTGGCCAATTCTCCTTGCGTCCGCTCACAACAACCACAGTCCCTACACATGACTATGTTTACCCTACCCTATACGGTGACAAATTCCCAAGATAATCTTCTGATGAGCTACTCTGATAATCAAGAAACACTCACTGAAATACGAGACGCGAAAACTACGCTAGGTTTTCCCAGAAAAACTATTTAAAAGCTAAGCGCAGCAAATAACTACAAAAACGCTTTATACAAACAGTACTCGCTGCTGCTGGTGCTCTCGCTCTGGCTGTCACAAGACAACTGCTGATTCAAGTGACTAGTGGCTAACGGCCGCGAAACAAACAAAGACGGTTTTAGGGCGCTTTCTGTTCTAAACGATCAAGAAAACACTATCTGATCCCAGAAATGTGTCAATAAAGTTTCCCCTTCCTGGGACAATGAATTCACGGTGTTCTTATTTCAATTTCCAGGAGTGTATTTTAACATAATTTCTTATGTGTTAGTGAAACGAAGTATTACGGTGTTTAAGGAACAAATCTACTTAAAATATCTACATGAAAAGAAAAAAAAAATATTATAGGGAGGTGTACTATAGTTCTGGATCCCTCACTTACTACTAGATCTTGAAATTTTGTAAGGAAGTTTCTGCCAGACAGTTGGCGTCTACACACATTCAGGCGGCTGCCAGTACATATTTTTCAGTTTTTCCGTTACACTCTCCCATGGATCAAGTAAACCCATGACTAATCCTTCAGCCCTGCTTTGTATGCGATCATTATCCCTGTTAGTAGTTTGCTATGGCGTGTCACACACTTGAGCAATGTTTTGAGACAGATAACGCGCCTCCCCCTTACTCTAGCAGTGAAACGAAATCTGCCACCAGTTTTACCTTAGACGAAATCTATGTGATCATTCCAGTTCATTTGTACTCAAAATGTTGTACACAGGTGTTTATGCGAGCTTACCGATTACACTCGCAAGTCCTAGGGACAGTGGTCAAAAGAAAATGCTATTTTGTGTTTTATATTTCTGGCATTTAAAGCGAGTTCCCAAATTTCGCACCACCTTGATTATTTGTGTAGCTTTTTTCGTTGTAGATACCTGTGTTTCATCGAAAGCACAAATTTACATTCTTGATTTTTAAAGATAAATTTCTAATTTTGTACCGCTTTGAGTATTTGGGCATTTCCTCATGATAAATTACTGCATCTGCAGAATCTGTGTTAAATTAGTAATACCTGCTCTCATGTCATTAATATATAACATGAAAAGCGAGGGCCTCTACACAATTCTCTGTGCAGACGTCTCTCAATCTAAGAAAACATGTTGCGTCCATCATATGAAGAAAAATTTTCATTACAGGCACGAAACATTCGCTGAAGCTGCCCTTGCAAATACACAAGTTATAACTATTATCACCATCATCAACAACATGGAGAATTAAAGCACCTCTGCTTCTTTCCGCCATCACGAATTTTCCTCTATCCACCTTTTCTTTGGCCGACCGATTTATGGATTATTAGTTTTGGCCTGTACTTCATGAGTGATCCTGGTGTTTTGATTCTTGCGTTCGTTTTACACGCTCTTCCTGACTGTTCCTGTTCTTTACTATTCTCCACTCAGATTAAATAAGTTTAATTCTTTTCTCATATTTTCATTTCTCTTTAGTAGCCAACCAGCTAGATACTAGTTTCACAAGACTTATCTCTGCAATTGTATTCCACAAATATCATACCCGTATTTAAACACAAAAAATTTAAGAAACCCTATCAACTACCTCATGTAGCAGCATTTTCTACTCTATTGTCCTAAACATATCTAAACAGCTGTGTCTCTGTGTATATCAAAAACAATGTATATATCTGTACATAAAAACACAATAAATTGTTTTCTAACAAACTAGTGCTTGTAACGTCCATTACTTTCTATTTTTTCTTTATTTGGTTGTCTGGTAAACAAAATTAACAAACGAACATCAAAATTTCGTTATCAAAGTACCACTACCAAATTCTTAAAACCACTTATTTTTTTCTGTTTGTAATGTCCTTTCTTTTTTTGTAACGTCTTGTCTATTCTATCATTTACGTTGTCACACTTTTTGTATATTTTTCGTTACATAAACAAAACCACTGTTAAAAACACCTTTTCTGCCTTCTTAGGTACTTCTAACTCTCGTTACAATAACACAGCTCTGATCATTGGTACTGTTTCAGCTGTTCTCCTGCCAGCTGTTGACATGATGTTAGCAAAAAACAAAAACCACTCGTTGAGTCACCCACAACTTACATGCGTCTCAATACGAGGGATCGGTCGGATCTAAAACCACTCTCTATGCTATCCACATTCGATACATTCAGAGACTAGGTTTTACCGCAAAACTTGGCACGAACAGTGGTGTTCGCAAGGAATTGATGCTAAGTACAGACATTTCGTTTTGGTAGCAACAACTTGGTCCATTAGAGGACAGAATAGCCCAAGCTATTGCGACTATACTACAGTGAGGAAAGTTTCTCCAAGAAGAATGAAATCAAGATGTGGTGTAAACATTATTCATGAATTTCATTAAAAGATTCGTCTCAGGCGCAAATGTCAGCAAAAAACTAATTTTCTCTTCATACAAACAAAACTGACTGCTTTTCACTATTTATCTGTTACAATCTCACTGCCTTAACTAAAACAAAACACTGATTCAATTTAATCCCCAATGAATATAAATCGCAAAAAACAAACTAACTTAGGCAAACATAAACTTACCCTGACATCTTATCTAACTAACTTTAAATCACTTTTTTTTCAATCAGATGGCTTGTTATCAGCTAAAATCTGCGATTACCCTCCCCCCACAAAAAACACACAAATCAAAATGTTTGTCGTGTTAACAAAACAGAATCACCACTCAATCAAAATGCATCTGGATTTGTCTAGTCTCACAAACACAGGTACATAAAATTATGCTTCTCATACATGCATTCCTTTCTGCGTACTCAGATTAAACGCTCATTAAATACTGTACAGTAATTACTGCCATAGTAGCCAGTTGAGCTACAATTTGACAGTTGTGGCTCGTAATTTAACACCCTTCCTAGCTAAATATAAATGCACTTTTTCCATCCAAATTCTTAAATCTAACAATAATGAATGGTACCCCGAAAATGTACACTACACATCCCTGTGGCAGAAGGTCAGGCTAAAATTTTCACATAAAATAACACACACACAACAAACTAACTCCTGAAAATATTAAACTGCACACAGCAAATTTTATACTTCATACACACCTACCCCATGTTAGTCCACCATTTTACTGCCTGTTTATATCTGTTCTTGCATGGTTTTTCACTTTCACTGCATCTTCAACACCTTACCTCTAAACACATCTGAATGGTAATATTCCCCAAATATAAAGGCAAACTACAAAGTTATCCTTAGTCTACTATACGCACTGGTGCGTATTTCTGGTCAGTTTACCCTATAACTTCTTTCTCTACTAAATCTCGACTCATTTCATCCAAGCGCAAACTGGCCGCTAACTACCTCCCAGTTAATTCATTTGTAACATCCACGAGATAAATTTTAGCTACAATGCGACGAGAGGAAATTATGCCTGTAACAGTTACAAACATTATCTATTCAACATATGAAAAAATAGTGAAAACGATGATAGATATTAATTATTTATATAATATTCTTTGATGTAATTGGATATATCGATGTGTATCATACAAAGACAATGACAAATGTAAATTCCTTTTATGATCTGCGTTTGTCTTCCTTTGTTTTTACCTTTTGTTGGTCGGCTTTTGTAGGTGACGGACGCATATCAAACTGAGGTCTGTTAAGAAATTGTAATTATTTGTTAATTATTACATGAAAATAGATTTCATTATTATTATAAATATGAGTGAATAATTATATGTAACTTTAATTCATCTCTCAGTAAGCATTATCTGTGTTAATTATTTCTTTCCGCTGCAACGAGCGCAGCCATTGATGATAGCGATCTGTATCGTGTTTTTGTCTGTGTTTTCCTTAGAAACAAATCAAATGTTTGCTTGATGAAGTCGAAATAGTGCACAATACGAAAGCTAGTTTATAGAGTTTAATAAGCATTTCAAATACTTACTTATTTGGTCTAACAATAGAAAGTCTCTATCAATTTTCTGCGGCAAATTCAAATTACGCAACTCTGCAGACATAAATGCCGAACGTAATACAAATGTGTAAAAATAAATGTGCACCGGTGGTCCCGAACTCATTTTAATGAAAATGATTCGAATCAGATTGGTTCTTTAAAAACAGTGCTCATAGCACAATCCTTATAAGAAACTTTTCTAGCTGATATATGGAGCCTAAATTAATTACGCACGAGTTGCGAAGAATATTGTTTCAGGTAACATACGTCAGTGTTGTGCAAGGCTGATATTCGGTGGTTTTAATGATCATTTTGCTGAAGATAACTATTTCCATCATGATCAATAGTTGTATAGAATCTGTTGGATGAACTGTGATTTAGTGACACTTACACAACTTACAGACAACACTTTAACACGACGTTAACTTGGAGTTCTTTAGCAACTTGACCAAATCTTTAGCCGGGAGAAAAACTATTTAGTAACTACTCAATGTAATAAAATAAGATTATCATTTTCATTTACAAATTAGTTAAATACCAAACCACTGAATAACACAGCGAACGCCACACATTCTTACGTTTCACTTTCCTTCTGCTATCCACAGTATTCAGCTCAAGTATCTTTCCTTTACCGTTTATAATTGCAACATGTTTTACTTAAAAAGTTTATGCTTAGAAATGCATATATGCTCAAACGTAGTGTCACAAGGAATACAAGATTAAATAAGTCTCCATCAATTTTTACACCTAACAGTACCTCTTTCCTTACTTGGTTACTGCAGTTTTAATTTTCTCTTCTGAGGCTGAAAATGGAGCTGCGTTCCTATTTTCATATTCGTAATTTGTTCATAATATTTCGACAACTAATCTAGTCACCTTCTTCAAGTATTGACAGCTGTGGTGTCATGGATTCTCGTTGCCTGGAACCTGCCAGCACATGGGGAACACGAAAGGGCCAGTTGTCGAAGTACTATGCGTGCAACGGAACTGGTAACTTTAAAGCACACCCTTAGTCACACCGAATAAACCTGAGAGATCACATTTCTATATGAGTTCAAGCTGACATGTCTCACTGCAAGTAGAGAACAAATACTGTCATATTCAGTTACTAGTAAATACCGATGCGAAGCAACGAATATTTTAGAATCAGTCGGTACTGTTGCAATAAGTTTTCAACATTAAGATATCAGGAAAGCTATTAGACCTTTAAGTCTGGAGAACTGAATTGTATGGAAGTTAAAAGAAATGTTTGTTGACACTGGATCCGTGTAATCTAAAATATTTTAAATTTTCTGCTATTATTCATAGTACCAATAACATGTGATGAAGTAGTAGAAAGGACAGGTGGGGAAACCAGTCACAGATTATCATTAATAGTGCTAAGGTATCGAGGAATATTTTTCTCATCATGAAGTGATCAGTGTGCATATCTCATAAAAAATATTGGGACACCTTAGGTCATTCGAAATTGACCATGCAGTGAGTATTCCGTTGTCAGTTGAAAAACAGTAGCAGAGTCTGTCTGTTTGAATGGGAACTAATCACCGGGTGTCACCTGAGAAACAAACCCATGAGGGACATCTCAACCCTTCTACAGCTGCGGAAGTAGACTTTTAGTGTTGTGACTGGGAAGTGGAAACGCCCAAAATAACCACAGCTAAATCAAGACCAGTCAGAGCTCATTTACTAATGGAAACGTACCATCAAGAATTGTAGAGATTTATTGTAAAAAATAGCATGTAATATAGACAAAGGGACCACTAATGAGACCCAATGTGCCAGCAGGAGTTCAGTTAACATAATGACTGTGAATGGGGAGTTAAAAAAAAACACAGTATTATGAGCGAGTAACTTCTCAAAAGCCACTTATTTCTGCAGTTATTGCTAAGAGACGCTTGAGATCGTGTAAAGTGCAACACGCTGGACAGTACATGGCTGGAAACGAGGAATCTGTGTCAATTCGATGAAACTCTTTGGGTTTGGCAGATGCCCGGGAACTCTGCCAGCCATGATGCGTAGTGCCGTCAGTGAAGTGGTGTTACGGTACGGGGGCGTTTTTCATGGTTGGAGTGTGGTCCCGCTGTTGCTCTTACGAATACGCTAAATGCAAAACTATACGAACACATTTTACAACATTGAGTGCTGTGTACAATAGATGATATGTTTGCAGATATTGACTATTTATATCTCCATGATGATGCACCCTGTCATCAAGCAGATTCTGTAAGATAATGGTCCTGAAAGTCCGATCTGGACCCAACGCTACACCTTTGGGGTGAATTACAACTCCGACTTCACTCCAGACCCTGGCGACAAACACTGCTTGCTGTGGTTTCCGCTCTTCAGGAAGAAAGGGGTTGCCATTCCTCTACAGACATTCAGACATCTCGTTGAAATTATTCCCAGCAGAGTTCAAACGAAGCTTGGGCGCGCGTCGCATTAATGTCCACTAATAGGTGTCCGGACAATTGTCGCATTTAGAAAACCGTGTATTTCAAAGATCATCGACACTGTTCGACACTGTTTGGTTTAGCAATGGTGTAGAGAAGAAAAGATTAGCAAAATGTGGAAAGAGAGAATTAGGGTGGCATCAGAGAATGCCAAAGATGTACAACCCCCACTCTTACATTTCCGGAAAGCACCGAACATGGTACTCCACTGCAGGATGCTAACGAAGGTCCGAGATTACGGATTAGGTTCGCAGATATGTGAGTGGCTCGAAGACTTCTCATGTAGTAGAACCCAGTACGTTGTTCGTGACGGCATGTTCAGCGTAGGCAAAGGTAGCGTCAAGGGGTCCCAGAGAAGTAGGATGTGACCACTCTTATTCTGTATATATTTCAGTTATCTGATGGACTGATAAATCAGCAAGCCGTGGCTATTTGCTGTGACGCTGTGGTCACCATTGTTGAATGACTCTAGTAGGACACAAAACGATTTAAACAAAAATGTGAAGAATGGCAGCTTACTCAAAACGTAGAGAAATATAAGTTGATTCAGATGAGTAGGATAAACAATCTTGTAATTTTCGCATACAGCGTTGGTGGTGCGCTGTTTGACACAATCACATCGCTCATGTATCAAGCCGCAATATGACAATGGCAAAGCGATACGAAATGGAATGAATGCATAAGGATGACAGTAGGGAAGATGAACGGTCTACTTGAGTTGAATGTAGGAATTTTAGCAAAGTATCACTCATATGTAAAGGAGACCGCCTATATATAGAACAATAGTGCGACCCATTCTTGAGTAATGTTCCAGTGCTTGGGATCCCCACCAAGGCGGATTGAATGAGGTCTTCGAAGCAATTCAGAGACGAGCTCTTTTGATACCAGGAAGTTAGATCAACACGTGAGTATTTTGGAAATGCATTGCGCAATCCTATGTGAATCCCTGAATGGAAGACGAAGCTTTTTTCGCGAAATACTGCTGATAAAATTTAGAGAACTGGCATTTAATGTCGACTGCAGAACGATTCCGTTGGCGCCAACATACGTTTCGGGTAAGGACCACAAAAATAAGAGAAATTCGGGCTTGTATGAAGGCAAATAGATAGTCCCTTTTCCCTAGCTGTATTTGCGAATGGAACAGGAAAGGAATTGACTAGTAATGGTTCACAGTACCCTCCGCCATGTACCATAAGGTGACTTGCGGGGTATTTATGTACATATAGTAATAAAACGTAAATATCGTCACCATTCTTGATAATGCAAGTTGCGAGATTTTAGTGTGGTGGTTGACTGTTTCAATGCAGCCAATTGTGCCGCACCAAGGTACCCTCATAACCCTAAAACGTCGTATGTAATCAAATAACCCATAGGAGCTGAGGTCGCACGATGCGACAGAGCTATGGTATAGCAGCAGGGTGGCGTGCAGCCCTCTAGTAAGGCGAGAATGGCTTCCTAATGGGCCATTCGACCGCCCCATTCGACCCTCCGCCACTTGGCCCTTCATTATCGTAGCCCGCGATATTGCCGGCCCCCTGTGGTTGAAGCCTACGGACGGCGCATCTGCAGGGTTATAATTAACTCATGAATATATATGCTAATAAAAAGCATATTCCATAAGAAAAATGTCACTTTAAATGATAGGCTTTTTTATAAAGAAAAATAAGGCACTCTCGTTTCTACTGCCCACAGTGCCATCACATCAGGTCGCTTCCAATAAAAATTTTAATTATCTTCCCTTGCGCCAGCTGTCAGTGTTGCTGAGGCTGACGTATCTCATTTCGTTCTGGTGTGACAGAAGTGGAAATTTCTGATTAAAAATTTTCTGCCAGCTTTGCAGCATGTCCATACCACGCGCTTCATTCTGTTCTCTTCGATCAGCATGTTAGTACTCAATGGTGTTTCCTGATTGAAGTCAAAAACTGGCCGTGAAATACAGCTAGATTAGCCTATATTATGCACAGTTACACTCAACACGATCAGCAGTAGAAGAATTACTTATTTTTATAACAGAGAAAGTACACACAATGCACAGACATGAGTTTTTACCTTTCGGAGGAAAACAGATACGAACGCTTTGAGGCAAGACAGAAAAAATAACGAGCTGAAGGACTGGGATGATCTCTATATTTTGTTAGCCTGATGATATAAGAAAATCCGACGTTTCTTGCTGTCTGTAGTAATATTCTTCCCCTTGTTGCACCACTTTCTCAATAATGAACTGACACCTTAGACACAGGAATGTTCCTAACATAACAGTGTTTCCGTCTACTGGTACCATGGTATGACGGTTTTTAAACTACTATTTTACTGTCGTACATAAAAGTTAGAACACTAGACTTTTTTTTGACTCATTAGTCGTCTGACTAGTTTGATGTGACCCGCCACGAATTCCACTCCTGTGCCAACCTATTCATCTCAGAGTAGCACTTGCAACTTACGTCCTCAATTACTTTCTATATGTATTCTAAGCTGTGTCTGCCTCCGCAGGTAATGCCCTCTACAGCTCCCTCTAGTACCACTGTAGTCATTCCCTTACGTCTTAATAGATGTCCTATCACCCTGTCCCCTCTTCTTGACCGTGTTTTCTACATATTCCTTTTCTCCCCTATTCTGCACAGAACCTGCACATTCCTTAACCTATGAATTCACGTAATTTTCAACATTTTTCTGTAGTACAACATCTCAAATGCTTCCATTCTCTTTTGTTCCGGTTTTCACACAGTCCATGTCTCACTACCATGTAATGTCGTGTGCTAAGCGTACATTCTCAGAAGTGTCTTCTTCAAATTAAGACCTATGTTTGATATTAGTAGACTTGTCTTGGCCAGGAATGCCCTTTCTTCAGTACTAGTGTGTCTTTGATGTGTTCCTTTCTCCGTCTCTCATTGAGATAGTATAATTGCTTTACTTGATCTAGTTCAGGTCCATCAATCCTGATGTTAAGTTTCTCGCTGTTCTCAATTCTGCTACTTCTCATTACTTCGTCTTTCTTCGATTTACTCTCACTCCACATTCTACACTCATTAGATTGTTCATTCTCATGCAAATCTTCTTCAGTTTCACCCAGAATAGCAATGTCATAAGCGAATCTTATTACTGATATCCTTTCACCTTGAATTTTAGTTCCACTCCCGGACCTTTCTTTTATTTCCTTTCCTGAAGACAAACTCTTCGTTATCTAACAGAGCTTCAATTTGCTTTTCCAGTCTTCTGTATTGTATTCTTGTCACCAACTTGGATGCATGAGCTATAATTGTCTTCGGAATTGTGCGGATTATATGGTCAGATGGTATGTCGCCAGACTCATACAATATACACACCAACGTGAATACTTGTTTTATTGCCACTCCCCCCCCCCCCCCGCACCACCCTCCCCAATGATTTTAGAAATTCTGATGGAACGTTCTCTACCCCTTCTGCCTTATTTCATCTTAAGTTCTGCAAAGCTCTCTTAAATTCTGATTCTAATACTGGATCCCCAATCTCCTCTAAATCCACTCCTGTTTCTTCTTCTATCACATCAAACAAATCTTTCCGCTCATAGAGGTCTTGAATGTACTCTTTCCACCTATCCCCTCTCTACTCTCCATCTAATAATGGAATTCTGGTTGCACTCTTAATCTTACCACTCTTGCTTTTAGTTTCACCGAGGGTTGTTTTGGCTTTCCTATGTGCTGAGTCAGTCTATTTTTTTTCGATTCCCTTACATTTTTCATGTACCATTTCGTCTTAGCTTCCCGCACTTTTTATTTATTTATTTATTATTTTTTTGTATTTCTGTGTTCCTGAATTTCCCTGAAAGTTTTTGTACTTCCTTCTTTCATCAACCAACTGATGTATTTCTTTTGTTACTCACGGTTTCTTCGCAGTTACTTTCTTTGTACCTATGCTTTTCTTTCCAACTTCTGTGACTGCCCTTTTTAGAGATGTCAATTCCTCTTCAACAGTATTGCCCACTGAGCCATTACTCATTGCTTCACCTAGATCCTTAGAGAGCTTCAAGCGTGTCTCGTCATTTCTTAGTACTTCCGTATCCCATTACTTTACATATTGATTCTTCCTGACCAGTCTCTTAAACTTCAGCCTACTCTTCATCACTACTAAATTCGGATCTGAGTCTACATCTGCTCCGGGGAAATTCTTACAATTTAGTATCTGATATTCGTATTTCCACCTGATCATGACGTAATCTAACTGAAATCTTCCCGTATCACCCTGTGTTTTCCAAGTATACCACCTCCTCTTGCGATTCTTGAACAGAGTATTCGCTATTACTAGCTGAAATTTATTACATGATTAATCTTTCTTCTTTCTCATTGCTTGTCCCAAGCCCATATTCTCCTGTAACCTATACTTCTACTCCTTTCAGTCCACCACGATTATTAGATTTTCATCTCCTTGTCCACATGCTGTCTCTGTCTCTTCATCTTCAGCTTGCGACGTCAGCATGTACAGCTGAACTATCGTTGTCAAGGTTGGCTTGCTGTCGGTTCTGCTCAGAACACCTTGTCACTGAACTGTTCACGGTAACTCACTGTCTGCCCTATCTTCCTATTCATAACGATCTATTATTGCGTAAACACTGTAGAAGTAAATATTGCAACAGTGTGTGCACGTGAAGGCAAGCGAGAACAGATGTCCATGTTTATGTCACGCACCTGAACGTGAGCTGCAAGCAACTGAAATATTTGTGAGAAGTAGTGTGTCAATCAATCCATGTCATCGATATGTATCTAATGGGAGAAATTGGTGAAAATCATATTAAAATCGTAGAATCCCATGTCTCATAAATTTTCCGTCTAAATTATCTGAATTAAAGATTTTTCCAACGCCGATGCCTGAAACCAGCCATCTGCGGGCTTTAGGGTGACGGCAATACTGTGCTTCATTGGCCTGCTATGAATGAATTAGTTTAGTGTTATGCCTCACATCTTACGATAACGACTATAACTTTCTGTTGTTTTGTCGAAAACTGACATTTTGTGCTTGGTCTTTGTGGAAAATGCAGACTGATTCTAGCAAACATGAAAATAGCTACTAGCTACTCTTACGTTGTTTTGCAAATCTCTGTTTTTTTTCTCGAGATCATCAGTCTTCTGACTGTTTGATGGGATTCGCCACGAATTCCTATCCTTTGCTGACCTCTAAATCTCAGAGTAGCACTTACGCACAACGTCTTCAATTATTTGTTGGAATATATTTTAATATCTGTTTTTCCCTACAATTCTGATCCTCCACAACTGCGAGTAGCTGACGTATTATGAAAATTATTCCTCGATGTCTTAACACATGTGCTATAATTCCATCCGTCCTTCTTGTTAGTGTTTTTAACACAATCCTCTTCTCGCCGTTTCTATAGAAAACCTTCTTATCAGTCCACCTAATTTTCATCACACTTATATAACACTACATGTGAAAAGCTTTGATTTACGGTTTCCCCCAAGTTCATATTTCACTACCAGACAATGCTGTGCTCCAAACGTATATTCTCAGGAAATTCTTTCTCAAATTAAGGCCGATGTTTGACAGTTGTAGAATTCTCTTGTTCAGGCATGCCTTCCCTGCCTATGCCAGTCAGCTTTTTATGCCCCTCTTTCTTCCTGCGTCATGTGTTGTATTGCCATCAAGTTAGAATTCCTGGACTTCGTCTAGTCTGTAGTCTTCAGCTTAATAAGTTTACCGCTAACCTCATTTCTAGTTCAAATCTCAAATTCGCAGATCTTGAAATTCTTTCCTTCTTTCTTTCAGTGAAGGTAACAGTGTTGTCAGAGAATCTTACCACTAACTGAACTGGTAGTCGAAAGAGTACATCCCTATCTTGTACCCTTTTAACACAATCACTTCGTTCCTCGGTCTTCCATTTTCATTTTCATTTGTTAAATTGGCAAAGCTAAAAATATAGTGAGTTTCTTATTAAAATGTAGCATCCCGACAAATATGAAGATCAATGAACCACAGATGTGCAGAACTCAAGTATGGGTATTCCCTTCATGACTGTTTCGCTGCCAAGTAATTCATGTTTAATAGATGCGACGAGAGAGCATTTCCTTTCTTTTCTCAAGAAACTTGTCAGGCAGTAGACAACACTGTCTCAGAAATAAATAGAAAATAAAATTCACCCATTTCTGACCAAGGTGTAACGATGTTTTCCATTGGTTATCAGGTAAATTTCGCTCCTGATAATCCTCTCCCAAATATTCCCATTTAGGAATCCATCTATCCCACTCAAAGCTAGCAGAAAAGAACAAAGTCCTACAACAGCCCAACTTTCTCTTATTAATGATGACTTAAACATGTAAGAAATTTCTTTCTAATTTGCAACATAGTCCACCACACCCTTGTCTTTCTCTAATTTCTTCCTTGTACTTCTCCATTTTTCCAGCTTGCGGCAAAACGCTAATATTTCATTTCATAATCAATATCCTTTTTAATATTTCTTACATTTTATGATTTTTTTGGTTGCGTAAAGACTGATTTTACCACCATTGTCTTATAAATTTTCTGGGGGAAGAAAACTACGATCAATATGAAAGACAAGATGTAACAAAGCTATACCAAAAAAGTTTCAACACTATTTTCTGGTTGCGTAAATGCCTCAGTACTACCAGCATTACGATTTTTCTGAGAGGGTTCTTGAGAGATCGCTACCGCTCACAAAAGCAAAATGTTTCGGGGTAGAAACGTTATCTTCAAATTTCAATGACAATACAAATATCGCAGTCAAATCCATTGCACGTATTAATGGCTATCACGAGCTTGAAACAGACGCACTTTCACAACACATAGTAAGAAACAAAAGCATACGTGCTGACATGGCTTACACTCATAACAACACAGCAACGGCTCATTTCAGACATAACAGCATACTCATTTAAAAACACACTTACATTTACCAACAGCAACCACTTAAGTAAGAAATTGGTGCATGACGCCGCAGAAACAACTGAGAAACTGAGCGAGTCAAGAATTTATAAAGTGACATGCAACAAATATCATTGCCACAAATACCACATTGGTCAAACCGGTAGAAATTTTAAAACCAGTTTTACAGAACATATTAACTGCTTCAGATTCGATAAGGCTGACAAATCATCTATAGCGAGGTATGTAGACGAAACAGGGCACAATGTTACAATAGTCAACGATCTTAAAGTACTGTATACTTTAGTGAAGCTATAAAATGGATATCTTGGAGGAAATGCAAATATTCATACGTGGCTGCAAGTGAAAAAACGAGAGCCTAAAGGAATTAAAGATTTCAAGCACTCACGAACATCAAATTTCCACAGTCTCTAATATTATATTTCGTCGACAAGCAGGAGAGATGCGTTAGCAAGGTTTGCGGAAGACATTGCAATTAACGGATAACACGAAGATTTACACATCGACAGTTACATCGAAACAAGCTTTGTTTTGATCGCATCTTGTTGGTACAAATATATGCGTTTATTTTGATGTAGTGGATGTAATTGAACGCATCACAAGGAAGCATCCTTTTCATATGAACAAAGAGAATGGTTACTTAAAAAAATGATGTGAGTAACAGACCAGCAAACAAAGGTAATATTCCCTTGAATTGTATTATTCAATAGGATGTCCACAGCACATGCCGAGACTATAAAGAATAAGTTTAGTATCTACGCGTATTTTATTGAAATGTTGTTTGCACTGCCAATGCAGCATGAAAATGGAGTTTGCACTTCGAAGAATTTTGTTTCATTATATAATTTATGTAAACTAACAAAAATTTGTAACTGGCAGCTGTCTCTGAAAACCTTTCCACAATTTTTTTATAAATTTAAAACTATTTTCTGCCTTTACCAGTAATTTCGGAAATGTAGAAATTTGTAGGTGCTACATTGAGTCTTTCAGCGAGCCTGGAAAACAAAATCCTGTACCAGACGATCAGAAAACAACATTAATTCACCAACCTAATGGAAAGGAGATAAAACTGACTGCAACAACTATAGAGGAATTTCCTTCCTTCGAGTGACTTATAGAATTGTTTAGAAAAGAATTATCCTGTGCGGAAAAAGTTTAAAATGTGAAATTGATAATCAGATATAGAAGAATTTACATAACATCTTCAGACTTCAAGGAAGTTTGTGAATCGATTGACAGGGAACACTACCCAAAGCCTTAAAAGAAATTGGAGCAGACACAAACCATTGGCGATCATGAAAGACACACTGATATACACAAAATGAAAAAAATAGATGAACCCGCCAAGGGTTTTGACATTAAAATTGGTTTAAGACGTGGAAATTGATTGCCACGCTGCTCTTCAGTTGTGTACTAGAAAAGATAATCAGGGAACGAAGGAAAAGAAGAAGAAAAGAAGAGAATTTAAAAATCGCAATTGTAATGAAAGAGAATAATCTGGGTATTGATCATAAGGCTTTTACAGACGCTCTCGACATCCTAGCTGAATCTTTAGAAGGTGCAACACTGCAGCTAAATCTCCTACAAAATTTAAACATACGAGTACAACCAAATGCTCTGGTCGAAGAAGCTAACTAAGCATAGGCAAGAAAATAGCAATGCTTCTGTACTACAACACTGTCATTAAACTAGAATGCCTTTATGTTGCAGCCGGCCGGAGTGGCCGAGCGTTTCTAGGTGCTACAGTCTGGAACTGCGCGACCGCTACGGTCGCAGGTTCGAATCCTGCCTCGGGCATGGATGTGTGTGATGTCCTTAGGTTAGTTAGGTTTAAGTAGTTATAAGTTCTATTGGACTGATGACCTCAGATGTTAAGTCCCATAGTGCTCAGAGCCATCTGAACCATTTTTTTTATGTTGCAGAATGCCTGTCGCTAAATATAGGCAAACAATTAGGTGAAACAGTAAAGCATGAAAGGAAAATCATCAGGAAAAGTCTAGGGACCTCAATATGACAATGGGAAGTAGTAATGAAGAAGTAGTAAAGTGGTTAACGAGAGAAATAGAACGAATATTAGACACAATGAAGAAGAGAAGAGCTGTATTCTATGGGCACATAAACAAGCTGGCTGAAAAAAGACTAATTAAAAAGGTTTTTATGTTTTATGTCAGAAAACCAAAAGCTATATTGAAGTGAGTCATAGAATTTAAGGCGGACATGAGAGAAATGGAAATGACGGAGGAAGAAATAGGAGAAAAAGTAAAGTTTGTGGCAGAACTGAAGCGTTTCAAGGGCTTCTTCGAGAAAACAAAGAAAATTTCAGGCAATGTGGACTGAAAAATGAGAAATAATGAAAAAATACTGAAACAAAAAAAGGAGAAAAGAAATAATATATAAATTATTTCATGTGGTCTTATGTAGGTCAAAACCATAAAAAGAAACTAATCAGTATATAATCTCTATCGTTGCTATTATACCATTTACAAAATCGAATGTACTATAACGTACCTCTTTAGCCCATCCAACTTGTCATCAAAATGCTACATCACAAGATAATATAGATCCTGGGTAGCATCCACGTCCTTTATGTAGCCTTCAAGGCGAAACCTCCTCTAGAGGGCGCTGACTCGCGCGCCAATGGAAAGAGCGGGCAGCGCCTCACCTCCAGGAAGACTTCAGAGCCCCTGTCAACGCTGACGTAACTGGCTGCCCGCCGCTGGTCGGCCCAGTTCGGTCGCAGACTTCGAGAGCATGAGTACTGACTAATAGGATGACGATATTTAGCCTACGTTCTGCGAGTAGTAATAGTGTGTAGAAGCAACTGCATACAGGAAGCACAGGATGCGCATAAATCCAGCTCATAACGAGACGTTATGTTTTCTTCCCTTTTAGAAATAAAGTGTTGTACTAAACTGCAAGTGTTACATACAGAAAATTATGGATTCCTGTCACAGCCATTACGACTTCTCTCCATCCTTCTTTGTGTCGGTGCTGACTCACACAGTAGCCTACACAACAGCCATTCTTTCGTATTAGCTTACCAAGATATATAAATTTATGAACCGTTTTGTAACTACTCCGTATATTGTGTTCAAGAAGTTTGGTGCATCTCCTTTATTTGAACCTTCCCTGCACACTAAAACCGTTTGCTGGAACGGCCTTGCACCAGGAAACATTGCCTTCCTCGGGTAAACACTCTACCGACTGAGCAATCCACACACGAGCCGCCCCCAAATTTTTCCTCGCGCTTTAATTTGCAGTCTGCCACTAAAACTGTGCCAGCCAGTATCTTGTCAGTGTACGAGGGTCACTCCAAAAGAACTGCACACTATTTTTGTAAAAATACAGTTTTCATTCTGCATGTGCGAAAGTTTTACAGTTTTACATCCTTCCCACTTGTTTTCAAACTTAGGTCAACATGTTCCTGTGAGTGGCGCCGTCACAGCATGTCTTCAAGATGGCTGCTACACTTGACGTTAATCAGAAGCAACGTGCTGTCATAGAATTCCTGTGCTGTCAAAACGAGACATTGGGAAACATCCACAAGAGGTTGAAAAAAGTGTATGGAGATGCTGCTGTCGATCGCAGTACAGTTAGTCGGTGGGCAAGCAGGTTACGTGATGAAAGCGGGCACGGCAGTATTGTCGATTTTCCTAGCAGCGGCAGGCCTCGTACTGCACACACTCCAGACAATGTGCAGAGAGTTAACGAATTAGTGACTGCTGACAGGCGCACCACAGTGAACGAATTGTCACGCTACGTTGGGATAGGAGAAGGAAGTGTTTGCAGAATATTGAAAGTGTTGGCGTTAAAAAAAGGTTTGTGCCAGGTGGGTTTCCAGAATGTTGACAGTCGCTCACAAAGTAACAAGGAAAACGGTATGCAGCGAACTTTTGGAACAGCACGAGAATGGTGGAGATGAATTTCTTGGAAGAATTGTGACATATGATGAAACATGGCTCCATCATTTTGCTCCAGAGACGAAGAGGCAATCAATGGACTGGCATCATGCAAATTCAACCAATAAAAAAAATTTTCTGCTGGAAAAGTTATGGCTACAGTGTCTTTCGATTCCGAAGGATTCTTGTTTATGGACATCATGCCAAGTGGAACCACCGTAATTTCTGATGCATATGTAGCGACACTGAAGAAACTTCAAGCTCAACTGAGTCGTGTTCGACCACATCGGCAATAGCAGGATGTTATGCTGTTGAATGGCAATGCGCGGCCACATGTCGGTCAAAACACCATGGAAGCGATCACAAAACTTGGATGGACAACACTGAAACACCCGCCTTAGAGTCCTGACCTGTCTCCATGTGACTATCATCTCTTTGGGAAACTGACAGACTCTCTTCGTCGAACAAGGTTTGAAGATGATGACTCCATTGTGCACGCTGCCAAACTGTGGCTCCAACAAGCTGGTCCAGAATTTTACCGTCTGGGTAAACAGGCGGTGGTTCCAAGATGGCGTAAGGCAGTTGAGAGGGATGGAAATTATGTGGAGAAGTGAAAATATTGTTCCTAAAGGATGTATCTACACACTGTAAAACTTTCAAACATGTAGAATAAAAGATGGATTAAAAAAAATTAGTGTGCATTTTTTTGAAGTGACCCACGAACATTAGGTTGCAGAGTGAAAATTCTCATTGTTTGTCATATATTCTATAACTGGTTAAGGTTTGAAAGGTCCTTTTTGACCCCTTACATGCCATGTATTCATGTGCGCGGGAATAGGCTCTGCCCCACTTCTAGGATCGGTGGTCATCTTCCTACTGGACCAGTTGTATGTCTGAGTGGAAACTGTAAGTCATGTCTTACGAGGAGAAGACAACAAGTGCCATCATTCAATTTCTGAGAAACTTTGCGGAGTCAAAATAAGTGAACACATCTCTCGCAGATACTTGACCGTTTCTGAGAAAATGACGGTCAATGTTCCCGCCGTATTTTATCTACGTTGTAGTATGCAAGCAGTTCAAACAATGTGGTTCGATAGTGGCTAGCGTCGCTCCTTCATAGATTTGCGCTCCGTGTTCAAAACCTGATTATTGTTTTTATTTTATTTCCTTCATTTATCTACAATGTCCGTAGATTACTATCCAGATGTTTTTTTTTTATCAAATTAGCGGATTCAAAGGCTTTGTATAACTGTAAAGTTACAACTGCGTTCACTACAAGTGTGACATTTATTATTTAAAATGTGTATGTGTGTGTGTGTGTGTGTGTGTGTGTGTGTGTGTGTGTGTGTTTGTGGGATTTCCAAGGGTTTAAATTCTCATATTCTTATATTAGTTTTTTATATCAGCTTTTCTATCGATTATTACATTTTATCCTTATACTTATTCTTCAGGGAGATTTTGCGCATTTCATTGGAGTCGGAACTTAGAAATCCTGAACACCATGAGCATTGTGTGAAGGCCAGATTGTCACAGTGATATTTCTTCATACGAATCTCACTCGTGATGAAACATCGTTAACACTGCTGAAGATTTCACACGTTGGCAGTGATTTCGCTGCAAACCAAGCATATCGAGTCATCTTTCCGAAAACTCGCCAACTAATTAGGAATGGAGATACACTATATGTATTTAGCCGAAAATAATTTCAAATACAGGTATAAAATTATTGAACTACATCAAACAAACGTAAATTAGTTACAAACTACGGCGTACACACACTTTATTCAACACTTAAACGTTACTACAAATATTCGGATTTTGGTTATGACATGTTCCATAAGTCTGCCATCATTTGCGATGATGTGGCGCAGGCGAATTGCAAAATTCTGCATGACCCACTGAAAGGTCGGGACATCGATACCGTCGAAGACCTCCTGAATGGCTGTTTTCAGCTCAGCAATGGTTTTGGGATTATTGCTGTACGCCTTGTCTTTAAGGTAGCCTCCGCAAAAATGAGTCGGATGTGTTCAGATCCGGAGAATACGGCCCCCAATCGAGGCCCATAACAGTGGCCTTTGAGTACCACAGAGCCGCAATGCGGGCCCCAAATTGTCCCTCCAGGACATCAAACGTATCGAGCTCCGTCTTGCATGAACCATATCTTATCGACATTAGGGTCACTTTGGATAATAGGGATGCAATCATCTTCCAAAACCTTCACGAACGGTTCGGTTGTCACCGTGCCTTCAAGGAATATCGCATGGATTTTTCTGTGACTCGACATTGCACACCACACAGTCACCCGCTGAAGGCAAAGAGATCTCTCGATCGTGACCTCAGTCCCCAAAATCTGCCAATTTTTCTTATTGGCCAACCCATCCATTTGAAAGAGGACTTCGTCGCTCAACCGAACAACACTGCGCATACTAATTCCCATCATGCCCCGCGGCCAAGAGTGCAATTTGAACGTCCTAACGCAGACCATTCAGAAGTTACGACTACTTTATTTCATATACTGGCCATTTCCCCCTATAATTGTTACCCCGTAATTTTCTAATACATTTAATGAATAACATCCATTGAAAAACATTCTTCTACGGTCTTGGGTCGAGAAATGAGAAACAAAAACAAACATAATACTCGGGTTTCGAACGTGGGGGAAAATAAGTGTGAATCTGCAATGCTAGCCACTATACTATCACTTCAGCTACATTCACTAAGAGCTAAAAGATACATAGATTACCTCGAAAACTTTCACCGTCGTTTTCTCAGAAACTGGCAAGTATATACAGATAAGTCGACGTAGGTTATCGCTTATTTTGACACTCCTTCACTGAGCAAAATTTCTGGGAAATCGGGTAATGACACATGCCGTGTTCTCCTCGTTAGTATGTCGTTCGATCTCTGACGGGGTCAGCCAATAGGAAAGCGAGGCCAAGAGACTTGCACACAACGTTATCCTCTTCCCTTCCGCTTACTGCCGTGATAGCAACAAGCCCATCTCACAGCGTAGAAGCATTGTCGTACGATTGGCCACACTCAACCCACTTCCTCCTGGATTTTGATGAGCTGGTCGCTGGTTCGCACTCCTAATCTGCATTTGTGTAATAGTACGTGACGTAGGTTGTAAGGTGTCAGGCAAATCAGACACCTTCCATGAAAACCCTGACATGCTAAGCAAATCCAGTAGTATGTCACATAGCTCCGAATAAATCGTGACATTAAAATAACCAAAGTAATACCAGTAAGGAGTGAGCAAATGGAATACCACAAACTAACACAAGAATGCCTAAATGCATGTCATACCTTCCCAGCAAGAGACAGACGCAATTCCGAGGGGAGAAACGAGAACAGAAGCCGAGAGCAGAACCGTGATAAGGTAGAAGGCCCTACGATAAGGGACGGACACCCACGTTTTCCGGCTAACCGCTAGGACCACCCCCCAGCCCATGTGAAAAGCTATAGCCCTCCAGAAGAACAGTATAGATCTTACGATAGCACAAAAAGGGCCACCAGCTGCAAGTTTTAGCGTGAGACTTTTTCGCGTCTCTGTTACGTTGCAAACGTTAAAAACATTGCCCCACCACGAAAAGTAACCGCCAGGACTACCCCCAGCCCATGTTAAAAGATAGAGACCTCCAGAAGAACTGTACAGATCTTACGATAACACTAAAAGGGCCACACCAGCTGCAAGTTTTAACGTGAGACTTTTTCGCGTCTCTGTTACGTTGCAAACATTAAAAACGTTGCCCCACCATGAAAAGTTTAACGTTTCTCCTTGGATTGACAGAATTTTTGTAGGCGGAACTTCAGGTTAACATTAAGACCCTGATTGGTCAGATGAAAACATAGCCAGATAGTTTTTTTTAAACCAACTTCGGTAAATTGTAGTAAGAAGAAGTTAGGAGAGTTGTTTCCGAGACGGCGAAGGTGGAGCTGTGCCGACCGCTGCTCCCTGACGCTGACTAACCACCGACAACGTAATGAACGCACGCGATGCCGCATAAGCGGGCATAAAGATTCACTCAGAACTGCAGAAGTCTCATCTGTTACATGCCCTTTTTACGTAATACTAGTGTCGATCGTCAATTAAATCTCATGGTGTTCACATTTGCCACTTGAAGTAAAAATCTGAAACGCGATAATTTTCCTGTTATATAATTATTAAGAAGCCACATCAGCCACTGTAATTTACGACAAGACAGATAAGTAATTATAGATATTGAGGGTCACTTTAGACCATTTTGATGGTTTTCTCTTTTGTGAAACTTAATTTAAACCTAGATTATATATGTGATATGGCATAGGTCATCCTTCGATCCATGTAGAACTTGGAAACCCACTCAGGGAATATTCGCTCACATTTCTGTTGAACGCAGTTGGTTTTTATCATCCTGTATTAAAGCATTTCCTTTTATCAATAGTGCAATTTATAAACAATGTTTTGTGAGTAGAATAAAATTTCAAATGGTGAACTTAACTGCTTTTTCGACATTATTTTACGAGCTAACTAAAAATAGGAAAGCCTTGAACCCCTTCCACTAAATTTAGTTAGTATTAAGATTCCTTTTACAGGGAGTGCAGTGGAGCTGACGCTGAAATCATTAAGTATTTGGTTACATCATCGCTAGTCTCACTGAACTCTTCTGAACTCTACATGTCATGTGTGGTCTGGCGTCTCCTTACCAGCAACAGGTCCCAGGTTCAAACTAGTCAATTCTCTAAAAAACACGCTCAGAGCGTCGTTGCGCGAAAGTGGTAGGGAGACACGATATACGTAGAACAGACAGAAACCACGCATAATGTTAGAGAATAGCGACCCTGCCAGGAAGGTAAAATACCACGATTGAAGGTCGACCACATGCCTAACTAGGTCAGAAAAATATCCTGTTGAAAAATTTTCATAGTAAAAATTTTTTTCTTAAAGTTATACATAGTCGAAAACAGTAGCTGCAGCGATAGGTAGTAAGAAAGTATTCAATAGAAAGTGAGACATTCTATCAGAGACAATAGCATAATTAAGTTATGTATTTAGAAATTGTTAGAATTAAGTTTTCTCTCCAATGCTAGCGCACAGGTGGGGGATACTTCGTTGACAAGTTGGTTCTGACCTAACAAGTAAGTGAATTGATTGTCAAGTCGAGTGTGCAAAAAGTTTATGAAACGCGTGAGATCGTATGAGCGCAGGTTGACGCGAAGTAGGGAGTGTGAATTGCTTTTAAAACAGAAAATAAGGGATTCGGAAAGATTAGCAATGGCAGATCGAGACCTTGACCGAATTGAGGTAGAGACCCAACATGAAGATGGACAGAGAATAGAGGACAGTACAACAGACGATGCAGTATCGCGAGAAATAGGATAGATAACGCACCATAACGAGGATAATGTGCGCTAAGACACAGAAAACCTAGATCAGCATACGACATAGGAGCAGGAAAGTAGAGAGACAGCCGATGAGGATTCTAACTTGCGTCTTGAAGACGTAGAACCCATAGTACAAGTAATCAGAGCTCCCTCACCACAGAGTACAAGTAATTCGAGCAGAAACGTGTCACCGCATAGTTCAATGCAATCGGTTGCAAACCAACACTTGGGCGAAAATACAGAGCGTAAGACGTCGGAAGAAAACGCAATAGGACCCACCAATCTGGCAGAATTATGACGAGACAAAATAAAAAAATTACGAACCAAATTAAAATTCAGAATGCAGAAACGACGAAACAAATTGCAGAAACCACGAGACAAATGCGTGAGATTAAAGAACAAAACAAAAAAATTGAGTTACACCTAAGTCATACTGAAGACGAGGCAAAAGAATCTCTAGAAGTGATAGGAAACTTAATAACAGGTCACAATCAATTGAGAACAGACATTGACATGGTACAACCGGACGTACAAACATTGCGTAATGACACTCAGGACGAGATCAAAACATTACGTAACAACATCCAGGGAGAAGTCAAGAAACTAGAGAAACAGATAAACGAAATTACTAGACAAGCAGCAGGTACAGCGCGTGAAATTGTTGAAAACAGTGTGTTACACAAACGTACCACAAAAGCAGCGCTCAAAAGATAAGATAACCGCCTAGCAAAATAGAAGCACAAACGAAGCGACAATTTCAGAAATTGTGAACAGTGTTGTTGCAAACCATTGAAGAGCGTAGTGAACAAGATGGAACAAGCACTGAGTCTGCAACCACATCCGTATCTGTAACAGCACCGGAAAAACAAGCAATTAACGAAGATATTACGCATTTGCGATTCCAGTCACAGGCGGAAAGTAACATACGTGAAATCAGACAGCCTGCACAGCAACAAACTCGTTTCGAAATTCTTGATGAACTAACGGTATCACAAACACATGCGGAACCACAAATGTATGTTTCAAGACAGTTTGGATCGTGCAATGAAGCGGCAAGGAAAGCCAGTTCGCGAAGAGTACAGTGCAATGCATTCAGCTACACGTTCACAATCGATGGAAGAAAATAATTGCGTACCACTCCAACGATACTACGCAAAGATAGGCGAAAGTTACAGTGGACAATATCCAATGGAACTACCACAACCGGAAAGAACGACGGGAGAAATGATCAGAAACAAAAGTGGCGAAGAATCGCGAATTTCATATGGAACTATGACGAAGTACGACAACGATCATTTCCTCACAGTAAGAAAATTTCAACACTTTCGAGAAGGAAACTCACTACATCCACGAACTTTTATTGATCAATTCCGAGCAGGATTACCAGAACACTGGACGCTAGCACACAAATTAGACTTTATATGTGCACACATGTCAGGAACAGTCGCAGAAACATGCAGAATGTTGCAGCGACATGCCGATCGCACGAAGATTTCAGAGAGAAGTTTCTCTCACGATATTGGCCCAGCGAAGCACAGAACAGAGTGAAGTACGAATTATTACAGAACCCATATTTTGAAAATTCAGGAGAGAATAGTCCCGTGATATTTTTCGAATTAATGGCAAAGAAAAATCAATGCTTAGATGTACCATACAGTGACGGAGAGTTGATTAAATTATGCGCAATGAAGTTACCATTGAAATACCAGCAATCATTAGTAGGTCGCGGAGGCAATGACGTCGAAGCATTTAAAGGTATTCTAAGGGAAGTACAGTTCATATTTTCGGAAGATGACGCAAGAAAAAGACGAAGTGCACGTGAAAACGAAAGCAAAAAGCAGTGGCATCCACAAGACACAGTACGAAGAAACAATAATTACGAACCACGTGATAACTTCGCACCAAGAAACGACAATAGATTTCAACAAAGAACCGGTTATGGATTTACAAGAGAATATTGCAATAACTATAATTCACCCAGGAACGGCAACAACTATTACAGAGTGAATAACGACAACAGGAACGGGTATTGGAGCGCCAATAGACCGACAAATTATCAACAAAGAAACCAATATCAACAAGCGGAGCAAGAAGAGAGAATACAGATAGAAGAGGTGGAGGTAAGACCACCAAACCCCGATAAACGTTCGAATTGACAGCTAAGCGCCCATGCCAAAGGGAATGAGGCACCGACCCAGGACAATTGCAGCACCTTGAACAGAGAAGTAAATACCTTATCTCGAGAAGAGAAGAAGGAAGAAACAAATCCGCAGGGACCAGATGAAAACGAAGGCAGGAAAATAACAATATCGTGTTGGGACGAAATTAATTGGGAGAATACTGAGAGGAAGATGAATTACCAGAGGCATGCACAACGAATGTAGGAGGAAAGGACGAAGTAATGAGTATTGCAGTGCTATTTGAGATGGAAACCAGGGAAAGCGAATTCAATGAGGATAATGCGCAGTCGACAGAACTTGAAAATAAATTACTAGTGAGCACACAACCCAACATATATAATGAAGAAAGTTATGAAGCGATAATTAGAGCTTTTAGATGTGATTATATGGAAGTAGTGACGAAGAAGGAAAAGATAGATGAGGATGAGGAAAAAGTAGAGGATGTTGAAGAAAGCGTAAATGAAGGAAGAAATAGAGAAGATGAAATAAAAGAGAGAGAAGTAGCAGTCGAAGCCTATCCTACAGAAAGTTCGAATTCACAAGGGAAATTCCTGAAAAGACTCATGTATGATTCAGTGGAGGATTCGTTGTTGCAAGAACAAGAAGAACAGAACCAACCCTTTCAAATTCAACCAATTGTGAAGGCCATGGTAAAGCATATCCCAGTCAATATTGTAATAAATAGCGGAAGTGAACTGACTGCGATCTCAGAAAATTTATTCATGCAGTGTAATACCAATGAGGTATTGCCAGTTCTGAAAACATGTAAGATTAAAGTAAGAGGTCCTATTAGAAACAATGCTGCGGAAGTTACGAGACAAACAAGGTTAACTCTTTCGTGTCAAGGTCAAAAGATCGAAGCCAACTTCGTGATTATACCTAAACTAACTGTAGATTTGATTATAGGTGCAGATTTTTTAAATGAGAGAAGAACGATAATAGATATGGGGAAAGGTAGCGTAACATTCGGGAATGTCACACTTCTCTTTGAGCAAAAGCTAAAATTATAAGAAATACCAGTTATAAACAAACAATTAAGAATGATGCGAGATAAAGAGGATGAAGAATTAGAATGGTATGCACAAAAGGGGGAATCGCCTCAACTCATGTTAGAAGTCCATAAACAAATCGACGAAAAATTGCAAGAAGGTCAAGATATTTCAGAACAAAGTAAAAGAGAATTTAAGGGTATTTTACGAGATAAACAGAGGTACTTTCACCTAAGACTGGCAGTATTAAACACTTTCAATACAAGTTTGAAGATTAATTTTATTACTGGTAAATAATCAGCACAGTAATTCAGGATTATGTTGCAGATAAGATCGTCAGGAGAAAGAAGAATGACGAGAGAGGAAGGTGGGAAAAAGATAGTAGTTTCAATAAAAACAAAAACAAAAATAAAACCAATAGTACAATAGATTAAGGTGAAGGGATAAAGCATAGATAGTCAACAGCATGAAATACTAAAATGCTATACACCACGACACTACACAAAAATAAATAATGAATTTTAGGATTGTAGTAGATGTTAAGACTCAAAATATCTTAGAATTGTAATATGGAAAGGGCGCCACAATTTGTAAAGCTTTTAAGAAGGCGTAAAACAATGTAGGTACTAGACATATGTTAGATGATTATAAGTAAAACTTTTTGTAAGAACCATTGTAAAAACTCCAGCAAGGACGAGATGCAACGACCCACTAGTTGCAACGAGAGAAGTATCAAGAAGGAAAAGGACATAATTAGCAAGACACGATTCCTACAAGGCAGAAGCATTGAGAGAAAGGAAAGGACAGCGAGACCAACAGAAGGCCCTTGTATTGAAAGTGGGGAATAAATCTGCCCACTAGGTGGAACCCTGCTGGGACGGAACACGGAGCCGCACAGTGGCGGAGCCCTGCAGAGACACGACTGGACACCGGATGCCGGAAGGGTCACCAAGCGCCCCGACTCGGCGGAGCGAGCAAAAACGGCCCGACGAGAAGACCACTTGGACAAGCCACCACTGGCAAAAAATATCTGTAAAAGTCACACTACCGCTATTAAACAGCATGCTGATGCACGAAACTGAAGAAAACTTCCACAAAGTAAAAATGACACGCCCAAACAATTTATCAAATTGTTACTAACAGGAGAACTTCAAAGCGACTAGTTATCAATAAATATTTCCATATCCTGTCCAGAGAAGAACCAAGAAGCAAGTAAGAAGTCGAGAAAAAGCAGGAAGAACAGAAGTTGAAGATTCGCAAGATTGAGACCAAGAAAGAAGATGGGTGAAGAATAGACGACATACCTTCCCAAATCCCTATCCTATTGTAAACTAGTCGCCTGCGAAGTATTGCAACGAAAAACGACCACTTTTAGCGACACATAACGATGACTTTCACGCATACAAAGCCAGTAAACCACGAGATTCTGCACTCAAAGCTCCATTCCATTATGGGACCTCCACAACAGCAACACACACTTGCGAAGCCAACAAGGAACGACGAACAAAGCTGTACATCAAATACTTGCCCACATCCATCTCGTTCAAGTCCATCACCTTCGTGCAAAAACATTCGCCAACCTCATGCTTAAACATTCATAGCATTGTGTGAATGTGTGAAATCAATTTATGTGATGTAGGAATTGTGCAAATGAAACGTGTGAAAAACTATATGGGTTAAGCGCACCAGACAGCTAATAAACTACAAAATAACAGTCACTGACTATGGACTTAAGTAAAAAAAACTGACTATCGATAAAAATAAGTCATTAGTTCCGAAATGGACAGTATATAAAGAACAAAAGTAAGGCATAATAAACACTAAAACTATATGCCACTTATTTTCTCCTCATAAAAAATAAAAGAATAACTATATTTTACTTATTTTCTCCTTATAAAAACAAAGAATAAAAAATTATCTTGTTGGATCTTTTTCCTTTTTTTTAACATTTCGACCATTTGTCAGGATAATATCTCAATACTTGTGTATGTATATTTCTTTGTCAAAGCAATTCTTGGAAATAATTCTTATTTGTTAGTGTAACAATGTTAAAATGAGTCTCTAGAAACAAAAACATTTTCCTTGTACATGATATATAGAAAATGTGTTAGGAATAGATTTTACTTAATTACTACATTTATAAAAAATATATATTTCTAAGAAAATCGATGTGAAAGACTCCTCACTTACTATAACAAACTTCTTAAAAAACAAACTTCACACTTAAATAAAGAAAGAAAATAATTAAAAATTAATAATAATAATAATAATATAAAAATATTCTTCTCTTGTCAATATAAACGTATTTTTGAGAATAATGTGGAAGAATATAAAAATATAAATTAGTAATACAAACTAGCATAGAACCAGAATAACGTGGCTGAACAGTAAGCAACAAAATTTAGATAAAGGAATAATTTTTGACTGATTTAGACAACGATTCAATCATTGCCTAAATTCAGTGAAAAAATTAAGTTCGAAGGGTGGTGTTATGTAAGGTGTCAGGCAAATCCAACACCTTCCATGAAAACCATGACATGATAAGCAAATCCAGAAGTATGTCACATAGCTCCGAATAAATCGCGACATTAAATTAACCAAAGCAATTCGAGTAACGAGTGAGCAAATGGAATACCACAGACTAACACAAGAATGCCTAAATGCATGTCATACCTTCCCACCGTGAGGCAGACGCAGTTCCAAGGGGACAAACGAGAACAGAATCCGAGAGCAGAACCGTGTTAAGCTAGAAGGCCCTACGATAAGGGACGGACACCCACGTCGCCAGCTAACCGCTAGAACCACCCCCCAGCCCATGTTAAAAGCTATAGCCCTCCAGAAGAACAGTATGGATCTTACGATAACACTAAAAGGGCCACACCAGCCGCAAGTTTTAGCGTGAGACTTTTTCGCTTCTCTGTTACGTTGCAAACATTAAAACCATTGCCCCAACACGAAAAGTATAACGTTTCTCCTTGGATAGACAGAAGTTTTGTAGGCGGAGCTTAAGGTTAACATTGAGACCCTGATTGGTCAGGTGAAAACATAGCCAGATAGTTTTTTTTAAACCAACTTTGGTAAACTGTAGTAAGGAGAAGTTAGGAGAGTTGTTTCCGAGACGGCGAAGGTGGAGCTGTGCCGACCGCTGCTCCCTGACGCTGACTAACCACCGACAACGTAATGAACGCACGCGATGCCGCATAAGCGGGCATAAAGCTTCACTCTGAACTGCAGAAGTCTCATCTGTTACATCCCCTTTTTACGTAATACTAGTGTCGATCGTCAATTAAATCTCATGGTGTTCACATTTGCCACTTGAAGTAAAGATCTGAAAAACGATAATTTTTCTGTTATATAATTATTAAGAAGCCACATCAGCCACTGTAATTTACGACAAGACCGATAAGTAATTATAGATAATTGAGGGTCACTTTAGACCATTTTGATAGTTTTCTCTTTTGTGAAACTTAATTTAAACGTAGATTATATATGTGATATGGCATAGGTCATCCTTCGATCCATTGTAGAACTTGGAAACCCACTCAGGGAATATTTGTTCACATTTTTGTTGAACGCAGTCGGTTTTTATCATCCTGTATTAAAACGTTTCCTTTTATCAATAGTGCAATTTATAAACAATGTTTTGTGAGTAGAATAAAGTTTCCAATGGTGAACTTAACTGCTTTTTAGACGTTATTTTAGCAGCTAACTAAAAATAGGAAAGCCTTGAACCCCTTCCACTAAATTTAGTTAGTATTAAGATTCTTTTACAGGGAGTGCAGTGGAGCTGATGCTGAAATCATTAAGTATTTGGTTATATCATCGCTAGTCTCACTGAACTCTTCTGAACTCTACATGCCATGTATGGTCTGGCGTCTCCTTACCAGCAACAGGTCCCAGGTTCAAACTAGTTAATTCCCTAAAAAACACGTTCAGAGCGTCGTTGCGCGAATGTGGTAGGGAGACACGACTTAGAACAAACAGAAACCACGCAGAATGTTAGAAGGTTTCAGATTACGCTGCACTGGATTTCTTTCCACGATACATTTTGCAGTGTAGTATAACGTGGGAAATGTAAGGTGATCGTTCGCAAAACTCATCATTTCAGAAGATATACGATTCACATCCAAAGTTTCGAATTGCTTAGCTTGCTCATGAAGTAATATTTCGCGTGTTTATGCTAACATATGTTGATTTTCTTTTGTAATGGTACGTAGGTGGTAATGTACAGACATTGAACTGGATTTTTATGTCAAACCTACTAGTTCGTCTTCTTCTCCTCCTCCTCCTCCTCCTCCTCCTCAGGTATTAGGTGAAATTGCCTATTAGGGTACTTACCATTGCTGGGGTCCTCTCTGTCTCTTCTTCCTTGGCACTTACAATTTCTAACCTTACAGGGGAGTCTGTCATTCTCCATACTCTCTGGGTGTTCGTTGCATTTCACCGTGTAATCTAGAATTTTACCAGTTAGACCAAAAATTTTTAGTTCTTCTCTACTATCTTGATTTCTTAACCTGTCGTCTATTGTGCAACCTTTAACTCGTCTAAGAAGTTTCATTTCTTGTGCCTGAAAAAGGCTTTCTTGCTTTTCACTAATCACTCAGATCTCGCTTCCACAGAGCAGTGTGGGTACTGGGTTGCTTTGTAGAATTCAATTTGGGTATATTTCCTATTTTTGTTTTTAAAGTGTCTGTTATTTGTTCCACCTACCTGACCTAATTTACTGACCTTAATTTCTATATCTTCGATGTAGCCAAATTTCACTTTACATCCTAGATAACTGAAGTGATATACTTGCTCTGAAAACTTCTGATCCGCAACAATGTTGACTCTAATGTGTTCTTTCGCTTTAAAGACCACTGTTTTAGTCCTTTTGGTTGAGCGGGTTAAAAAGGGACCTCCTATTTAGGTGCATACCTATCGGAAATTTTGTTTTTCACATATACATTATTTCATGTAAGTAACTGTTAAAAAAGTTGGGGAGATACAGCAGCCTTGTCGAACTCATCTCATTAGTTATTTTCCTGTTGAGATCTAGAAAGATAGTCGTGTCCTGATACACCATTTCTATCGCATTTATTAGATGTTTGCAACATCCACGATTCCTCATTATCTTCCAGAGTTTCTGTCTATTGATATGTAATGTGTGTTTCTTTATTACATTTTTTGCGTTTTTGTGTTGTCTGTTGTAAAACAAAAAATGTATTTATTGAAGAAGAGTGTCCCCCATTAAAACCCAATTGCTCCCCATTCAGTACTACTTCTGTTACGTTTTTCAGTATTTTGTTTAAAATCTTAGCATTTTGCACCAAAATAGAGGAGATATTAGAGATAAAATTAGTGAACTGCTTGTAGATGTTGACTCTGAAATTATTAGTACATCGGAGCACCGCTTAAATACACTCCTGGAAATGGAAAAAAGAACACATTGACACCGGTGTGTCAGACCCACCATACTTGCTCCGGACACTGGGAGAGGGCTGTACAAGCAATGATCACACGCACGGCACAGCGGACACACCAGGAACCGCGGTGTTGGCCGTCGAATGGCGCTAGCTGCGCAGCTTTTGTGCACCGCCGCCGTCAGTGTCAGCCAGTTTGCCGTGGCATACGGAGCTCCATCGCAGTCTTTAACACTGGTAGCATGCCGCGACAGCGTGGACGTGAACCGTATGTGCAGTTGACGGACTTTGAGCGAGGGCGTATAGTGGGCATGTGGGAGGCCGGGTGGACGTACCGCCGAATTGCTCAACACGTGGGGCGTGAGGTCTCCACAGTACATCGATGTTGTCGCCAGTGGTCGGCGGAAGGTGCACGTGCCCGTCGACCTGGGACCGGACCGCAGCGACGCACGGATGCACGCCAAGACCGTAGGATCCTACGCAGTGCCGTAGGGGACCGCACCGCCACTTCCCAGCAAATTAGGGACACTGTTGCTCCTGGGGTATCGGCGAGGAACATTCGCAACCGTCTCCATGAAGCTGGGCTACGGTCCCGCACACCGTTAGGCCGTCTTCCGCTCACGCCCCAACATCGTGCAGCCCGCCTCCAGTGGTGTCGCGACAGGTGTGAATGGAGGGACGAATGGAGACGTGTCGTCTTCAGCGATGAGAGTCGCTTCTGCCTTGGTGCCAATGATGGTCGTATGCGTGTTTGGCGCCGTGCAGGTGAGCGCCACAATCAGGACTGCATACGACCGAGGCACACAGGGCCAACACCCGGCATCATGGTGTGGGGAGCGATCTCCTACACTGGCCGTACACCTCTGGTGATCGTCGAGGGGACACTGAATAGTGCACTGTACATCCAAACCGTCATCGAACCCATCGTTCTACCATTCCTAGACCGGCAAGGGAACTTGCTGTTCCAACAGGACAATGCACGTCCGCATGTATCCCGTGCCACCCAACGTGCTCTAGAAGGTGTAAGTCAACTACCCTGGCCAGCAAGATCTCCGGATCTGTCCCCCATTGAGCATGTTTGGGACTGGATGAAGCGTCGTCTCACGCGGTCTGCACGTCCAGCACGAACGCTGGTCCAACTGAGGCGCCAGGTGGAAATGGCATGGCAAGCCGTTCCACAGGACTACATCGAGCATCTCTACGATCGTCTCCATGGGAGAATAGCAGCCTGCATTGCTGCGAAAGGTGGATATACACTGTACTAGTGCCGACATTGTGCATGCTCTGTTGCCTGTGTCTATGTGCCTGTGGTTCTGTCAGTGTGATCATGTGATGTATCTGACCCCAGGAATGTGTCAATAAAGTTTCCCCTTCCTGGGACAATGAATTCACGGTGTTCTTATTTCAATTTCCAGGAGTGAAATTTGACAATTCGGTGTCTTCATTTACCAGGATACAGCTGGCTGTTTTTCAAGGAGTTCCTTTCGGAGTGGGGGAGCAGCCTTGTACGTAAAAAACAGAACTCCATTTGAGTCCATAGACGTATCACGGCACTGCAGATATTACAGTGTTGTCCAAGGGCAGGTGAATTTAATGAAACCAAACTTCTAATTGTTGTTGTTTATAGGTCCCCTAACTCTGACTTCAGAGCATTTCTGCTCAAGCTAGAGAGGGTTCTTGATACACCTTATAGGAAGTACCAGAAATTAGTTACATGGGGTGACTTCAATATTAATTTTGTATATGATTGCGCAAGAAAAGTGATGTTGGTAAATCTCCTAAATTCAAATGATTTGACGCAGACTGTGTTTTTCCCAACTAGGGTGCAGGGGAACCGTAGCTCAGCCATAGACAATATTTTTATTCATTCTTCATTATTAGATGGGCATTCTGTAAGTAAAAAGGTGAATGGCCTATCAGACAATGATGCACAAATTTTAACACTAAAAGGATTTTGAACTCAAACAAATGTTACATATAATTAAAAACTATGTAGGAATGTTAATCCAACAGCAATAGAGAGTTATTTAAATCTCGTCAAGGAACAAGAGTGGCAGGATGTTTATAGTGCCGATAACAGAGATGACAAACATAATGCTTTCCATAACACACTTTTCAACCTCTTTGACAGTTTCCATTTGAACGTTCTAAACGATGTAGTAGTAGTAAAAGGCAGCCTGGGTGGCTGACTAGTGGGATAAGGATATCATTTAGAAAAAAGCGGGAATTACATCAAAGTGTTAGAAGCAGTCATAATCAAGCTACAGTAGCCTGGGTGGCTGACTAGTGGGATAAGGATATCGTTTAGAACAAAGCGGGAATTACATCAAAATGTTAGAAGCAGTCATAATCAAGCTACAGTAGCCCATTAAAAACAGTATTGAAAGATACTTAAAAACTATATTCGGAAAGCAAAGAGTATGTGATACGCAAATAGAGTAGCTGATTCACAGGATAAAATTAAAACCCTATGGTCAGTTGCGAAGGAAGTGTCTGGTGAGCAGCACAAGGTCGACGATATAAAATCAGTTAGTAGTACAAATATTTCTGTTACTGATAAATCAGATATATGGACAGTATTTAACAATCATTTTCTGAGCATTTCTGGTGAATTTAATAAAAATTTGGTTTCTACCGGGAATCATATAACTTTCTTGGCAAATGCCTTCCCGAGACAGTTGTCTGAAATACTCCTCTGTGACACAGACAGGGGAGATTTTCAATCAATAATTAAATCACTGGAGACTAAGGACTCTCATGGATATGATGGAGAAACCATCAGAATATGTAAGTACTGTGATGTACATGTTAGCCCTGTATTTAGCCATATTTGTAATTTTTCCTTTAGGAATGGTCAGTTTCTGGAACGATTAAATTACTCAGTAGTAAAGCTGCTTTATAAAAAGGGAGAAAACGTCAATGTAGACCATTTAGACCTATTTCTATGCAGTCAGTTTTTGCTAAAGTTATTGAAAAGGCTGTGTGTGTGTGTACGGATTATTGATCAATCTATTTCACATAATTTGCTGTCAAATGTAGGGCCGGCTTTAGAAGTCGTTCAACAACTCAAAATGCTATATTCTCGATTCTCTCTTTCTCTCTGTGGTACTGGAAGGGTTACACAAAAGATTTCGAACGCTAGTCATATTTTTTTGATTTAAGTAAGGCATTTGATTGTGTTGCTCAAAGGCCGGCCGGTGTGGCCGAGCGGTTCTAGGCGCTTCGGCCTGGAACCGTGCGACTGCTACGGTCGCAGGTTAGAATCCAGCCTCGGGCATGGATGTGTGATGTCCTTAGGTTAGTTAGGTTTAAGTATTCCTCTGTTCTATGGGACTGATGACCTCAGATGTTAAGTCCCATAGTGCTCAGAGCCATTTGAACCATCTGATTTCGTGTTGCTCAAAAATATTGCTTCAGAAGTTGGACCATTACGGAATACGGGGATATTTCACAATTGGCTCATCTCTTACCTTAGCAACGGACAGCAAAAGGTTATTATTCACAGTGTTGAGAGTGGCTGTGATGTGGGGTCTGAGTGGGGTACGGTCAAAGGGGGAGTGCCCCAGGGAACAGTGTTGTGGCCAGTCCTGTTCCTTATTTGAAAAAAATATTTGCCCTCTAGTGTTAGAGGTAACTCTAAAATATTTCTGTTTGCTGATGACACTAGCTTGGTATTAAAGGATAGTGTGTGCAACATTGGCTCGGATTCAAATAGTGCAGTTCATGACATAAGTTCATGGTTTGTAGAAAATAAACCAACGGTAAATCACAGTAAGACTCAGTTTTTACAGTTTCTAACACATAATTCAACAAAAGTCGTCGTTTTAATTTCACAGAATTGGCATATGATTAGTGAAACTGAACAGTTCAGATTTCTAGGTGTTCAGATAGACGGTAAACGTCGTGGAAAGCCCACGTTCAGGATCTTGTTCGAAGATTTAATGCTGCCATTTTTCCTATTCGAACGGTTTCAGAAGTAAGTGATCGTTCGACACGAAAATTAGTCTACTTCGCTTATTTTCATTCACTTGTGTAGTATGGTATTATACACTCCTGGAAATAGAAATAAGAACACCGTGAATTCATTGTCCATGGAAGGGGAAACTTTATTGACACATTCCTGGGGTCAGATACATCACATGATCACACTGACAGAACCACAGGCACATAGACACAGGCAACAGAGCATGCACAATGTCGGCACTAGTACAGTGTATATCCACCTTTCGCAGCAATGCAGGCTGCTATTCTCCCATGGAGACGATCGTAGAGATGCTCGATGTAGTCCTGTGGAACGGCTTGCCATGCCATTTCCACCTGGCGCCTCAGTTGGACCAGCGTTCGTGCTGGACGTGCAGACCGCGTGAGACGACGCTTCATCCAGTCCCAAACATGCTCAATGGGGGACAGATCCGGAGATCTTGCTGGCCAGGGTAGTTGACTTACACCTTCTAGAGCACGTTGGGTGGCACGGGATACATGCGGACGTGCATTGTCCTGTTGGAACAGCAAGTTCCCTTGCCGGTCTAGGAATGGTAGAACGATGGGTTCGATGACGGTTTGGATGTACCGTGCACTATTCAGTGTCCCCTCGACGATCACCAGTGGTGTACGGCCAGTGTAGGAGATCGCTCCCCACACCATGATGCCGGGTGTTGGCCCTGTGTGCCTCGGTCGTATGCAGTCCTGATTGTGGCGCTCACCTGCACGGCGCCAAACACGCATACGACCATCATTGGCACCAAGGCAGAAGCGACTCTCATCTCTGAAGACGACACGTCTCCATTCGTCCCTCCATTCACGCCTGTCGCGACACCACTGGAGGCGGGCTGCACGATGTTGGGGCGTGAGCGGAAGACGGCCTAACGGTGTGCGGGACCGTAGCCCAGCTTCATGGAGACGGTTGCGAATGGTCCTCGCCGATACGCCAGGAGCAACAGTGTCCCTAATTTGCTGGGAAGTGGCGGTGCGGTCCCCTACGGCACTGCGTAGGATCCTACGGTCTTGGCGTGCATCCGTGCGTCGCTGCGGTCCGGTCCCAGGTCGACGGGCAGGTGCACCTTCCGCCGACCACTGGCGACAACATCGATGTACTGTGGAGACCTCACGCACCACGTGTTGAGCAATTCGGCGGTACGTCCACCCGGCCTGCCGCATGGCCACTATACGCCCTCGCTCAAAGTACGTCAACTGCACATGCGGTTCACGTCCACGCTGTCGCGGCATGCTACCAGTGTTAAAGACTGCGATGGAGCTCCGTATGCCACGGCAAACTGGCTGACACTGACGGCGGCGGTGCACAAATGCTGCGCAGCTAGCGCCATTCGACGGCCAACACCGCGGTTCCTGATGTGTCCGCTGTGCCGTGCGTGTGATCATTGCTTGTACAGCCCTCTCGCAGTGTCCGGAGCAAGTATGGTGGGTCTGACACACCGGTGTCAATGTGTTCTTTTTTCCATTTCCAGGAGTGTATTTTGAGGTAACTCTTCCCATTCTAAAAGGATATTTTTGGCTCAGGAACGGGCAGTCCGGACAATAAGTGGTGTAAGTTCTCGAACCTCTTGTCGCCCCCTGTTCACTTGTCTGGGTATTCTGACATTGGCTTCTCAACATATATATATATATATATATATATATATATATATATATATATATATATATATATATATTATTTACTATCGTTTCTTGTTAACAGTATCAATTTATTTCCAAGAAAAAGCATATTTTACTCAGTTAATACTCGGTAGACTGCACTTGGATCAGACGTCTTTAACTCTTTTGCAGAAAGATGTGCAGTTTACTGCTGCATCCATTTTCAATAAGCTACCACAAGAATTCAAAAATCTTAGCAGTAGTCCACGCGCTTTCAAATCGAAACTGAAGGGTTTCCTCATGGGTCACTCCTTCTGTTCTTTTGAGGAGTTCCTTGAAAGGTTAAGCTGATACTTACGCTATATTGTAGACTGCGTTTACTGAAACTTGTGGCTTTTTTGTTTTTTGTTTCATATGCATTTTACTTTCATCTGTTATTACTTTTATGTTGTAATTTCATGTACTGCATGTACTGATACTTCCTATGACCATGGAGATTTGCTCCTCAAGTTGGTCCTATGGAACTTGTTGTGTAAATAAATATATGAATATGTTGAGTCTAATAAACGTATTTCTCTGTAGTTACTGCAAAGGATTTTATTTCCTCTATTAAGAGCTGATACCACTCTAGAGATATTCTAGCCATTGAGGATACTCTTACTCTTCCCATATTCGTTTAAGGGATGTAGCAGTCGTAGATGCTGCACCATTCCTCGATATTTTAGCAGTTCAGCATTAATACCATGTGCTGAAACGAGAACTACGTTCTAGAAGGTACTACAAATATTTTAACTGCATTTAAAGCCAACAGGGAATAAGCTGCCTTGGGAAGAGATGAGAGCAACATTGAGCAAAGTTTTCAGCTACTACAGGTAAATTTGTGACGCGGTTGAACTTCGAGACGCTAGCTAGCGGAGACAGACACATCGATACACTAGCTGAGATCGTTTCAGTTTACTAGCTGCTGCAGAATACAGAGATCAAAACCATTGGGACAGCACAAGACACATCCGTAAGTCTCAATTCTCACGCACAAAGTTCATAGCTGTATGAGGTCTATTGTAATGATTATAGTTCGAGTTTCTTCCTCGTTATCTTTAGTTAACTCCCACTTTAATTATTCTGTGGCGCTTAGCAGAAGTTCTTGCCTTACGAAACTTAGAAGAAAGCTAGACAGATTGCGTTTATTCACGGGAGCGTCATATTTTATACGAAGGGATAGCGTTTCAGGTGTAAAAATATTGGGTTAGTAGGCTCTTATGAACTCCCAAGTTAAAGTGTGGTGGAAAATCTTCAGATTTTGAAACACTTGTTTTTGTTCAAATTCTTTTCAAAGTATTATCTTTTATTGTTGTTATAGACGAGTCTCGCGAGAATACTTCAAGATCGTTGTATATTATTTTATCAAAGATATGTAAGATTGCAAATCGAGTGGAAAATTCACAATGTGAACGTATTAAACTGTGCAACTTCAACGCTGATGAACTGACTGGGCAATCAAGTAGAGTACAGACAGTAAAAAGTATTTAAAAATTAAAGCAAGAGTTGGACGTTTAGCTGAAGAGAGTCGTTTCCCCAGCCGCTGGAAATACGACCGCGAAGACGCATAACTTGCCGCGACGTGCCTCTGTATAGATCGACTGGCTTTCTAGGGCGATAACGACAAATCCGCGCCTGTGTGCATAGCACGAGTCACGAAGCGATCGTCGGGCGCGGCGCAGGTGCGTCCAGGTTTACGTTCGAAGATTTAATGCTGCCATTTTTCCTATTCGAACGGTTTCAGAAGTAAGTGATCGTTCGACACAAAAATTAGTCTACTTCGCTTATTTTCATTCACTTGTGTAGTATGGTATTATACACTCCTGGAAATTGAAATAAGAACACCGTGAATTCATTGTCCATGGAAGGGGAAACTTTATTGACACATTCCTGGGGTCAGATACATCACATGATCACACTGACAGAACCACAGGCACATAGACACAGGCAACAGAGCATGCACAATGTCGGCACTAGTACAGTGTATATCCACCTTTCGCAGCAATGCAGGCTGCTATTCTCCCATGGAGACGATCGTAGAGATGCTCGATGTAGTCCTGTGGAACGGCTTGCCATGCCATTTCCACCTGGCGCCTCAGTTGGACCAGCGTTCGTGCTGGACGTGCAGACCGCGTGAGACGACGCTTCATCCAGTCCCAAACATGCTCAATGGGGGACAGATCCGGAGATCTTGCTGGCCAGGGTAGTTGACTTACACCTTCTAGAGCACGTTGGGTGGCACGGGATACATGCGGACGTGCATTGTCCTGTTGGAACAGCAAGTTCCCTTGCCGGTCTAGGAATGGTAGAACGATGGGTTCGATGACGGTTTGGATGTACCGTGCACTATTCAGTGTCCCCTCGACGATCACCAGTGGTGTACGGCCGGTGTAGGAGATCGCTCCCCACACCATGATGCCGGGTGTTGGCCCTGTGTGCCTCGGTCGTATGCAGTCCTGATTGTGGCGCTCACCTGCACGGCGCCAAACACGCATACGACCATCATTGGCACCAAGGCAGAAGCGACTCTCATCTCTGAAGACGACACGTCTCCATTCGTCCCTCCATTCACGCCTGTCGCGACACCACTGGAGGCGGGCTGCACGATGTTGGGGCGTGAGCGGAAGACGGCCTAACGGTGTGCGGGACCGTAGCCCAGCTTCATGGAGACGGTTGCGAATGGTCCTCGCCGATACGCCAGGAGCAACAGTGTCCCTAATTTGCTGGGAAGTGGCGGTGCGGTCCCCTACGGCACTGCGTAGGATCCTACGGTCTTGGCGTGCATCCGTGCGTCGCTGCGGTCCGGTCCCAGGTCGACGGGCAGGTGCACCTTCCGCCGACCACTGGCGACAACATCGATGTACTGTGGAGACCTCACGCCCCACGTGTTGAGCAATTCGGCGGTACGTCCACCCGGCCTGCCGCATGGCCACTATACGCCCTCGCTCAAAGTACGTCAACTGCACATGCGGTTCACGTCCACGCTGTCGCGGCATGCTACCAGTGTTAAAGACTGCGATGGAGCTCCGTATGCCACGGCAAACTGGCTGACACTGACGGCGGCGGTGCACAAATGCTGCGCAGCTAGCGCCATTCGACGGCCAACACCGCGGTTCCTGATGTGTCCGCTGTGCCGTGCGTGTGATCATTGCTTGTACAGCCCTCTCGCAGTGTCCGGAGCAAGTATGGTGGGTCTGACACACCGGTGTCAATGTGTTCTTTTTTCCATTTCCAGGAGTGTATTTTGAGGTAACTCTTCCCATTCTAAAAGGATATTTTTGGCTCAGGAACGGGCAGTCCGGACAATAAGTGGTGTAAGTTCTCGAACCTCTTGTCGCCCCCTGTTCACTTGTCTGGGTATTCTGACATTGGCTTCTCAATATATATATATATATATATATATATTATTTACTATCGTTTCTTGTTAACAGTATCAATTTATTTCCAAGAAAAAGCATATTTTACTCAGTTAATACTCGGTAGACTGCACTTGGATCAGACGTCTTTAACTCTTTTGCAGAAAGATGTGCAGTTTACTGCTGCATCCATTTTCAATAAGCTACCACAAGAATTCAAAAATCTTAGCAGTAGTCCACGCGCTTTCAAATCGAAACTGAAGGGTTTCCTCATGGGTCACTCCTTCTGTTCTTTTGAGGAGTTCCTTGAAAGGTTAAGCTGATACTTACGCTATATTGTAGACTGCGTTTACTGAAACTTGTGGCTTTTTTGTTTTTTTGTTTCATATGCATTTTACTTTCATCTGTTATTACTTTTATGTTGTAATTTCATGTACTGCATGTACTGGTACTTCCCATGACCATGGAGATTTGCTCCTCAAGTTGGTCCTATGGAACTTGTTGTGTAAATAAATATATGAATATGTTGAGTCTAATAAACGTATTTCTCTGTAGTTACTGCAAAGGATTTTATTTCCTCTATTAAGAGCTGATACCACTCTAGAGATATTCTAGCCATTGAGGATACTCTTACTCTTCCCATATTCGTTTAAGGGATGTAGCAGTCGTAGATGCTGCACCATTCCTCGATATTTTAGCAGTTCAGCATTAATACCATGTGCTGAAACGAGAACTACGTTCTAGAAGGTACTGCAAATATTTTAACTGCATTTAAAGCCAACAGGGAATAAGCTGCCTTGGGAAGAGATGAGAGCAACATTGAGCAAAGTTTTCAGCTACTACAGGTAAATTTGTGACGCGGTTGAACTTCGAGACGCTAGCTAGCGGAGACAGACACATCGATACACTAGCTGAGATCTTTTCAGTTTACTAGCTGCTGCAGAATAGAGAGATCAAAACCATTAGGACAGCACAAGACACTTCCGTAAGTCTCAATTCTCACGCACAAAGTTCATAGCTGTATGAGGTCTATTGTAATGATTATAGTTCGAGTTTCTTCCTCGTTATCTTTAGTTAACTAGAAACTTAGAAGAAAGCTAGACAGATTGCGTTTATTCACATTTTATACGAAGGGATAGCGTTTCAGGTATAAAAATATTGGGTTAGTATGCTCTTATGAACTCCCAAGTTAAAGTGTGGTGGAAAATCTTCAGATTTTGAAACACTTGTTTTTGTTCAAATTCTTTTCAAAGTATTATCTTTTATTGTTGTTATAGACGAGTCTCGCGAGAATACTTCAAGATCGTTGTATATTATTTTATCAAAGATATGTAAGATTGCAAATCGAGTGGAAAATTCACATTGTGAACGTATTAAACTGTGCAACTTCAACGCTGATGAACTGACTGGGCAATCAAGTAGAGTACAGACAGTAAAAAGTATTTAAAAAATAAAGCAAGAGTTGGACGTTTAGCTGAAGAGAGTCGTTTCCCCAGCCGCTGGAAATACGACCGCGAAGACGCATAACTTGCCGCGACGTGCCTCTGTATAGATCGGCTGGCTTTCTAGGGCGATAACGACAAATCCGCGCCTGTGTGCATAGCACGAGTCACGAAGCGATCGTCGGGCGCGGCGCAGGTGCGTCCAGGTTTACGTAGCTCGGTAAACAGGGGCAACCGCAGCGTATCAGCGCAGCGGCGCGAACGGCGTTATAGGAGGACAGGATTAACGCGCCGCCGGCCCGGGGGATAAAACGGCGGTGACCTCCCGCGGGAAGCCGGACTTTACGGCGACAGGCTAACCCCCCCTGATTCAGGGCACCCCGCCCCCTCTGCGCTCCGCCGCGACCCGTCCGTAATCTCTGCCATCGCTCGGTGGCGGCGGCGGCGGCGGCGGCGGCGGCGGCGGGGGTCCTGGGCGTCTTCACGACGCCGTTATGTTCCTCGACGGCAGGCGCCGCTGAGCCCCCTGACCGGCGTACACATTCTGCACAACACAGCGCCCTACCTGTACTTCATCCCTTTCAAGGAATTTCTGGACATTCTAGCTTTCCACTTTGCACCATTTCCATCTCTTGCTAAGTCTTCCAGCACTCATAGACCTTTTCACTGAATGTTAGGCCTGTCACCCCTTTGGGGTTTACATCGTTCCCAGTCTTTCTATATTCTCCAGCACCTCTCCTTTGAGGGGAGTGTTCCAATAATACTTCGACGAGCTAGCTTCTTCTTCCCTCTCAACAAAGATTGGCGTTATGAAGCATTCAGCTCATCATTCTCAATAATTTTTACGGTTCTGTACCTCAATCGGTAAAAACAGAACATGCAGAAGGTCACCTAGCTGTCAGTGTGTATACCTGTCCGTCTGTTAAGACTCCTTTTTCTCAGGAACCGTTAGAGGTATCGACTAAAATTTCTGTCAAACACTAATATGTAAGGTCGCTTCCTGGTATAAAAAATAGTAGTATTCTAAGCGAATGCAGTCAAAAGACACGGCCATTTATGCACATATTTTCATGCCCTCAGACTCACTCACCAAAACTTGTGGTTTTACGATTAACATACATAATTAAATTTGTACTGAACCCTCAGGGAGCTAGTCTTGCTCTTATTCGTCCAGTTTTTACATTACTTCTTAAAATCACTGGCTCTTTCTTGCCTTTCAGTGATTGTTACATTTCCCCTTTTGCGCACGCAACATTCACATTTCTCTTGGTCTTCCACTATTGCATTAACTCCTGGCTTAATCTTTGTCATTATATAGATTTAATAACGCTTCGACCCACTGACTTCTTCTCCTCTTAAAATAAATTTTAGACAGTGTCAGATGTAAGGGTTCTTGATGAGCCTATGTCTCTAGACCTTCCAATACTCCTTTGATTCACTGGCATATTTCTTTTCAAGGTACTTTATGCCTTGTGGTCCCAGCTTGTATTAATACCATTTTTCTGAAGTTCCCTTACTCTTTCAGTCCACTGTCTCCTTCTTCCCCTTAAGGAATTTATGCTATACAGTCCATGACAGATCGTACGAGCGCCATCATCTCTTTTCTTTACAGTGGCGGTCTTAGTACATTATAATGGCTTTTTCTTCTTTTTTTGTCTTCTTAGTCTTCTGACTGGTTTGATGCGGCCGACCGAGAATTCCTCTCGTGTGCCAACCACTTCATCTCAGAGTAGCACTTGCAACCTACGTCCTCAATTATTTGCTGAATGTATTCCAATATCTGTTTTCCTCTAGAGTTTTTGGTCTCTCCAGCTCCCTCAAGTGCTATGGAAATCACACCCTGACGTCTTAACAAATGTCCTGTTATCCCGTTCCTTCTCCTTCTCAATGTTTTCCACGTTTTTCTATCTCATGCTGCGCAGTACCTCCTCATTCGCCACCTTATCAGTTCACCTAATTTTCAACATTCGTCTCTAGCACCACATCTGAAATACTTCGATTCTCTTCTGTTCCGCTTTTCTGACAGCCCATGTTTCACTACCACACAATGCTGCACTGCAGACGTACATTTTCAGAATTTTCTTAATCAAAATAAGGCCTATGTTTGATACTAGTAGACTTTGCTTTACCGGGAATGCACTTTTTGCCATTGTTAGTTTGTTACTGATGTCCTCCTTGCTCCGTCCGCCATTCGTTATTTTGGTGCCTAGATAGTAGAATTCTTTAACTTCATCTACTACGTGACCATCAATCCTGATGTTACATTCCTCATTATTCTCATCTCTGCTACTTCTCATTACTTTCGTCTTTCTTTGATTTACTCTCAATCCCTGTTCTGTACTCATTAGTATTCATTCCATTCAGCAGCTCACATAATTTTTCTTCCCTTTCACCCATGACAGCAATGTCATCAGCGAATCGTATCTGACATCCTAATCCCACTCCTGAATCCTTCTTTTATTTCCATCATTGCTTCTTCGATGTACAGATTGAACAGTAGGAGAAGAAGACTACATCCCGTCTTACAACCTTTCTAATCGGAGGACTTCGTTCTTGATCGTCCACTCTTATTATTCCCCCTTGGTTCATGTACATATTGTGTATTACTCGTCTCTCCCTATAGCTTGCCCCTATTTTTCTCAGAATTTCGAACATCTTGCACCATTTCACATCCCATTTAACATTCCACGTAGACAAATCCTATGATCCTGTCTTTATTTTTCATTAGTCTTGCTTCCATTATCAACCACAATGGTAGAAATGGCTCTCTGGTACCTTCGTCTTTCCTAAAGCCAAACTAATTATCATCTAAGACCTCCTCAATTTTGTTTCTGTACACAAGAGTCGTCAGGAAGTTGGATGCATGAGCTGTTAAGCTGATTGTATGACAATTCTTGCTCTTGTCTGCACTTGCAGTCTTCGGATTTGTGTGGTGATATTTTTCTGTGAGTTTGATGGTTTGTCGCCAGACTCATACATTCTACATACGAACGTGAATGGTCGTTTTGTTGCCACTTCCCCCAATGATTTTAGAAATTGCGATGGAATGTTATCTGTCTCTTCTGCCTTATTTCATCTTAAGTTCTCCAAAGCTCTTTAAAATTTTGATTCTAACACTGGATTCTCTATCTCTTCTAAATCGAATCCTGTACCTTGTTCTATGAAATCAAATCTTCCCCTCACATAGGCCTTCAATGTACTCTCTCCTCTGCATTTAACTGTGGAATTCCTGTTGCACTCTCAGTGTGCCACCCTTGCTTTTAATTTCACAAAATATGGTTTTCGCTTTCCTATATGCTGAGTCAGTCCTTTTGACAATCATATCTTTTTCAATTTCTTCACATTTTTCATGCAGCCATTTTCCTCTTAGCTTCCCTGCACTCCCTATTTACTCCATTCGTCAGTGACTTGTATTTCTGAGTTTCCCTGGACATTTTTGTACTTCCTTCTTTCATCGATCAACTGAAGTATTTCTTCTGTTGTCCAGGTTTCTTCGCAGTTACCTTCATTGTACCTCTTTTTCTTTCTTTGCAACTTCTGTGACTGCCGTTTTTAGAGATGTTCATTCCTCTTCCACTGTACTGCCTACTGAGCTATACCTTACTGCTGTTCAAAATGGTTCAAATGGCTCTGAGCACTATGGGACTTAACATCTGAGGTCATCGGTCCCCTAGAACTGAAAAATACTTAAACCTAACTAACCTAAGGACATCACACACATCCATGCCCGAGGCAGGATTTGAACCTGCGACCGTAGCAGTCGCGCGGTTCCGGACTGAAGCGACTAGAACCGCTTGGCCACTGCGGCCGGCCCTTACTGCTGTATCTACGAGTATAACCTTAGAGAACTTCAAGCGAATCTCCTTATTCTTTAGCACTTCTGTACCCACTTCTTTGCATATTGACTTTTCCTCATTACTCTATTATACTTAATCCTACTCTTTACCTCTACTACTTTGTGATGTGATCCTATATCTGCTCCTTGGTACGCCTTAGAATCCAATATCTGATTTCGGAATCTGTGTCTGGCCACGATGTAATCTAACTCAAATTTTCCCATATCACGCGGCCTTTTCCTAGTACACCTCCTCCTTTTGTGATTCTTGAACATAGTATTCGCTATTACCAGCTGAACTTTATTACAGAACTCAATTAAACTTCCTCCTCTCTCATTCCTTCTTCCAAGGCCATATTTTTCTGTAACCAGCTCTACTACCCCTTCCCCTACAACAGCATTCCAGTCCCCCATGACATTTCGATTTCGTCTCCTTTTACACACTGTAGTACCCTTTCAGTATCCTCACATTCTTTCTCTACGTCTTCATCTTTAGCTTGTGACATCAGCGTATATACCAGAGCTATCATTACTGGCGATTCTGATAAGAGCAACCCTACCACTGAAATCCTTACAATAACACACTCTCAGTCCTACCTTCAGATTCACAACGAATCCTGCTCCCATTATACCATTTTCTACTGCTGTTTATATTACCCTCTACCCATCTGACCAGAAATCCTTGTCTTCTGTCTGTTTCACTACTATTTCTAGAATGAGCCCTTGGATTTCCTTTTCCACGCTTTATAGCTTCTCCGTCATGCTGAAGCTTCTGTCATTCCACAGCCCGATTCGTAGAACGTTTCGTTGGTTATTCAATCTGATTCTCATGGTCACCTCCCCCTTGGCAGTCCCCTCACGGAGATCCGGATGAAGGACTATTCTGGAATCTTTTACCAATAGACGGTTCATCATGACACTTTCTCAGTTACAGGCCACATGACCTGTGGATACATATTATGTGTCTGTAATGCAGTAGTTTCCATTGTCTTTTTGCATCCGCATGCCGTTGATCATTGCTGATTCTTCCTCCTTTAGGGGCAGTTTTGCAGCCGAAGAACAAGAGAGTGCCCTAACCCAGTTTTTGCCCCTCCGCCCTCTTCCAAAACGCCATTGGCGGCAGAATGAAAATGACTTCTTATGCCGAAAGTCTTCGGTGCCAATGCTGATTATTAATTAAGATTTAAGAGATGGTGGGTTTCGAACCGGAGACCGAGGACGTTTTGATTACTAATCAAAGACTCTACCCCTAAACCACAAACGTTAATACACAATCAATTAACAATGTAGTTAGTGGTGTTATTAGTACAGCTGCTGCCACTAATTATGATAATAGTAATAATAATAACTTAATGATAACAATAATAATAATAATAATAATAATAATAATAATTCCAATGACAATGTTAGGACATTAATAACAATAATGGGACAATTAATAACAATAATGATAGTGGCATATACAAAAAAATAGATGTTTCCTGATGTAACGGGTTCTGGGAAATGGAAATTTAATGAGACTATAGCTGCTAACAATACTGAGAGATGAGATCAGCTTAGATAGAGTGATGTACAAGAATGACTAGTGCATACAGGGATAGACGTAATCTTGTTATTACTTTGGTAGATATTTCATTACCTGTCTTCTGAAGCTAGAGATGTTATTTGGTTCTCTGATGTCACGCAAGACGTTGTTCCAGAGTCGGGATCCTACTACTGAGAAGTAATTCCAGAAGATAGATGAACGATGGAGTGGAACAGAATGTATTTTGCTTTGATGCGAGCGGGTGTTTCTGCCTTGTTGTTCAGACAAGAGCTTTAAGGTTTAGGAAAGATGTGAGGGTAGCTTTTCACTGATAAGGCATTAGAGAAGATAGACGGTGTGGAAATCTCTGCTCTTGTCTGCACGCAGCAAGAACAATTGTTCATATGATGGTAAGATGTGATCAGAGAGTCGAAAATCACAGATATGACGAACACAGGCATTCATAACCAGAGCTACGCACCGTGAGCTTTTTTGAGAAAGATCTAGCAGGACACTTTTGCTGTAATTAGTAGTTGGAACTGTAAATATTTGTACGAGTTTCTTTTTCAGCTCAAGAGGCAAGAAGGTTTTATATTTTTGTAGAGTATGGAAAGATGCTGATGCCTCTTTCACAGCAGAGTTAGGTGCTCAATCCAATTCAGGCTTTCAGCTATTATTACTCATACACCAATGGTTCCCAACCTTTCTTAGACCATTACCCCTGACTGCAACCAAATTTTATCTTATCTAGTACTGCCGCCATTTCTCTCCATCTGACAGTTTTGCCCGCCCCTCTCCTCCACATTACCATCAACTTAAGCATCCAACTTAACTGAAGAATAAAAGACTTCTTGGAACGCTTATGTTTTTAAAATTATTAAAGATGAATGATATTTAGTTTGTGTGTGTGTGTGTGTGTGTGTGTGTGTGTGTGTGCACGTGTGAGTTTCAATGAATGACGAAGGAATTCGTGGTGCTATCCACAACTCCTTCTCAGATATGATAGTTAACTATCCACAGTGAGCGTAGACACTTCTTAAAAAAGATACTTCCCTGCATTACTCCTCTATACTGCAGCACTTGCTTGACCTGGACTTTGCAATCCCATTTAAAATCAGACAAGTTCAGATGTGTGCGCTGTATTTACTGTTCGTAAATCACTTGACTGCTGCACTCCTTACTTCTGAACTGGCAGAAATTGGAAGACTTCAGACTGTTAATGCTTTGTGTCTGACAACACCCACTTATTGTAATAATACTGTGTACAGCACTATAGTAGCCCTTATGTAGTTACTGATGTGCTGTACTGCCAATTAATTCCTTTATCTGTTTCGAAGCGAGTAATGAAGCAATTTCTGGATTATTGCCGGTACTATCTACAACTTGAAAACATTTTCTTGAGTTACTTAGCACTTGTCACGTATAAGTCTCACTTTTATCATCAGAAATGTACGGGACAAAGCACAACGTATGTGTGAGGTGGGTGGGCTATATGAGGAACCACATTAATGCTACTAATTGAGAAAAAGTAATTATTGATAACTTATAAAATCAATTTTAGAGACTTACAAAAGTGTGAAAACAGAAATGGTCTTTTGAAAATAACTGATTTTTGTGACTGAAACAGTCGGAAGTTCCATGCGGCTTTTCGCGGATGATGCTGTAGTATACAGAGAAGTTGCAGCATTAGAAAATTGTAGCGAAATGCAGGAAGATCTGCAGCGGATAGGCACTTGGTGCAGGGAGTGGCAACTGACCCTTAACATAGACAAATGTAATGTATTGCGAATACATAGAAAGAAGGATCCTTTATTGTATGATTATATGATAGCGGAACAAACACTGGTAGCAGTTACTTCTGTAAAATATCTGGGAGTATGCGTGCGGAACGATTTGAAGTGGAATGATCATATAAAATTAATTGTTGGTAAGGCGGGTACCAGGTTGAGATTCATTGGGAGAGTCCTTAGAAAATGTAGTCCATCAACAAAGGAGGTGGCTTACAAAACACTCGTTCGACTTATACTTGAGTATTGCTCATCAGTGTGGGATCCGTACCAGATCGGGTTGACGGAGGAGATAGAGAAGATCCAAAGAAGAGCGGCGCGTTTCGTCACAGGGTTATTTGGTAACCGTGATAGCGTTACGGAGATGTTTAACAAACTCAAGTGGCAGACCCTGCAAGAGAGGCGCTCTGCATCGCGGTGTAGCTTGCTCGCCAGGTTTCGAGAGGGTGCGTTTCTGGATGAGGTATCGAATATATTGCTTCCCCCTACTTATACCTCCCGAGGAGATCACGAATGTAAAATTAGAGAGATTAGAGCGCGCACAGACGCTTTCAGACAGTCGTTCTTCCCGCGAACCATACGCGACTGGAACAGGAAAGGGAGATAATGACAGTGGCACGTAAAGTGCCCTCCGCCACACACCGTTGGGTGGCTTGCGGAGTATAAATGTAGATGTAGAATCGAATCGTTAAGTTTTTACCCCTCAGAAAATTTCATTTTACCTCTCAGGGGTTAATTACCCACACGTTGAGAACCACTATTCTAGACTCTTTACTGAAGGAGTGATGATATTTGTTCCATTTAGCGCAGAGATTCCCGATATTTCCGGTTAATGAACATAAAATGACCAATCAGTACCGTTTGACTTTGGTTGGATTGAGTTAAACACTAGATCCTGCGTTCATTTTGGTAGTGGACGTAGGTTGGTATTGAGATTTTCGATAGCTATCTTCAAATGCATTAGTTTTCCAATTCTATGCAACTGGAGGTCATGTGGTATTTGCAGTAGGACAAGGCTGATGGTACACATTTACGTACAACGAAAATTATAGAAACTAACCCTGGTGGTGTACTTTCGGGTGTACAGCCTTCTTATTGATTCCCAATCTTGGGCAGTCTTTAAAATTGCAAAAAGACCTTTTATCGATACGAAAATCGAGTGTTTACCGCATTCCGGATGAATGTGTAATTTTGGATATGACAGGTTATTAGAACATTCGAAGGAAGGAAGGAAGGTAGATTAAGGTTGACGGTTGAAAGGCACATCAGTGACACACCCAGCTGACACACTGCTGGTGGCGTCAATTCTACCAAGGTATGGCAGTCGACATACACTCCTGGAAATTGAAATAAGAACACCGTGAATTCATTGTCCCAGGAAGGGGAAACTTTATTGACACATCCCTGGGGTCAGATACATCACATGATCACACTGACAGAACCACAGGCACATAGACACAGGCAACAGAGCATGCACAATGTCGGCACTAGTACAGTGTATATCCACCTTTCGCAGCAATGCAGGCTGCTATTCTCCCATGGAGACGATCGTAGAGATGCTGGATGTACTCCTGTGGAACGGCTTGCCATGCCATTTCCACCTGGCCCCTCAGTTGGACCAGCGTTCGTGCTGGACGTGCAGACCGCGTGAGACGAAGCTTCATCCAGTCCCAAACATGCTCAATGGGGGACAGATCCGGAGATCTTGCTGGCCAGGGTAGTTGACTCACACCTTCTAGAGCACGTTGGGTGGCACGGGATACATGCGGACGTGCATTGTCCTGTTGGAACAGCAAGTTCCCTTGCCGGTCTAGGAATGGTAGAGCGACGGGTTCGATGACGGTTTGGATGTACCGTACACTATTCAGTGTCCCCTCGACGATCACCAGTGGTGTACGGCCAGTGTAGGAGATCGCTCCCCACACCATGATGCCGGGTGTTGGCCCTGTGTGCCTCGGTCGTATGCAGTCCTGATTGTGGCGCTCAGCTGCACGGCGCCAAACACGCATACGACCATCATTGGCACCAAGGCAGAAGCGACTCTCATCGCTGAAGACGACACGTCTCCATTCGTCCCTCCATTCACGCCTGTCGCGACACCACTGTAGGCGGGCTGCACGATGTTGGGGCGTGAGCGGAAGACGGCCTAACGGTGTGCGGGACCGTAGCCCAGCTTCATGGAGACGGTTGCGAATGGTCCTCGCCGATACCCCAGGAGCAACAGTGTCCCTAATTTGCTGGGAAGTGGCGGTGCGGTCCCCTACGGCACTGCGTAGGATCCTACGGTCTTGGCGTGCATCCGGGCGTCGCTGCGGTCCGGTCCTACGTCGACGGGCACGTGCACCTTCCGCCGACCACTGGCGACAACATCGATGTACTGTGGAGACCTCACGCCCCACGTGTTGAGCAATTCGGCGGTACGTCCACCCGGCCTGCCGCATGGCCACTATACGCCCTCGCTCAAAGTCCGTCAACTGCACATACGGTTCACGTCCACGCTGTCGCGGCATGCTACCAGTGTTAAAGACTGCGATGGAGCTCCGTATGCCACGGCAAACTGGCTGACACTGACGCCGGCGGTGCACAAACGCTGCGCAGCTAGCGCCATTCGACGGCCAACACCGCGGTTCCTGGTGTGTCCGCTGTGCCGTGCGTGTGATCATTGCTTGTACAGCCCTCTCGCAGTGTCCGGAGAAAGTATGGTGGGTCTGACACACCGGTGTCAATGTGTTCTTTTTTCCATTTCCAGGAGTGTATGTTCGCCCTGAAGGTGGCCCTGCGATGGGCTGAAACCGGTCGGCACTAAATAAACAAAAAACTCGAATATGACCATGAAACGAGATGTAACGAGACCAGTATCATGTGGCAAATGCAAGTTTCGGGGAGCTTACATCTACATAGACAATCCGCAAGCCGCCGAACGGTGAGTGTCGGAGTGTACCACGTACCACTACTAGTCCTTCCCCTGTTCCACTCGCAAATAGAGCGAAGGAAAAACGATTGTCTTATACCTCCGACTGAGCTCTAATTTCTGATGTCTTATCTTCACAGACCTTACGCGCAATATGCACTGATGGCCATTAAAATTGCAACACCACGAAGGTGACGTGCTACAGGCGCGAAATTTAACCGACAGGAAGAAGATGCTGTGATACGCTTTTCAGAGCAAAATGGCTCTGAGCACTATGGGACTTAACTGCTTTGGTCATCAGTTCCCCAGAACTTACAGCTACTTAAACCTAACTAACCTAAGGACACCACACACATCCATGCCCGAGGCAGGATTCGAACCTGCGACCATAGCGGTCGCGCGGTTCCAGACTGTAGTGCCTAGAACCGCTCGGCAACTCTGGCCGACTTTTCAGGGCATTCACACAAGGTTGGCGCCGGTGGCGACACCTACAACGTGCTGACATTAGGACAGTTTCCAACCGATTTCTCATACACAAACAGCAGTTGACCGGCGTTGCGTGGTGAAACGTTGTTATGCTGCGTCGTGTAAGAAGGAAAAATGCTTACCATCACGTTTCTGACTTTGATAATGGTCGGATTGTAGCCTATCGCGATTGCGGTTTATCGTATCGCGACATTGCTGCTCGTGTTGGTCGAGATCCAATGAATGTTAGCAGAATATGGAATCGGTGGGTTCAGGAGGGTAATACGGAACGCCGTGCTGGATCCCAACGGTCTTGTATCACCAGCAGTCGAGATAACAGACATCTTATCTACATGGCTGTAACGGATCGTGCAGCGACGTCTCGATCCCTGAGGCAACAGATGGGGACGTTTGCAACACAACACGCCCGGGTTCCCGGGTTCGATTCCCGGCGGGGTCAGGGATTTTCTCTGCCTCGTGATGGCTGGGTGTTCTGTGCTGTCCTAAGGTTAGTTAGGTTTAAGTAGTTCTAAGTTCTAGGGGACGTATGACCACAGCAGTTGAGTCCCATAGTGCTCAGAGCCATTTGAACCATTTTTTGCAACACAACAACCATCTGCACGAACAGACGGATCGAGCAGCCACGTCTCGATCTCTGACGCAACATATGGGGACGTTTGCAAGACAACAAACATCTGCACGAACAGTTCGACGACGTGTGCAGCAGCATGGACTATCAGCTCGGAGACCATGGCTGCGGTTACCCTTGACGCTGCATCACAGACAGGAGCGCCTGCGATGGTGTACTCAACGACGAACCTGGGTGCACGAATGGAAAAACGTCATTTTTTCGGATGAATCCAGGTTCTGTTTACAGCATCATGATGGTCGCATCCGTATTTGGCGGCATCGCGGTGGACGCGCATTGGACGCGTCCATTCGTCATCGCTATACTGGCGCATCAGCCGGCGTGATATTATGGGGTGCCATTGATTACACGTCTCGGTCACTTCTTGTTCGCATTGACGGCAATTTGAACAGTGGACGTTCAGATGTGTTACGACCCGTGGCTCTACCCTTCATTGGATCCCTGCGAAACCCTACATTTGAGCAGGATAATGCATGACCGCATGGTGCAGGTCCTGTACGGGCCTATCTGGAAGCAGAAAATATTCGACTGCTGCCCCGGTCAGCACATTCTCCAGATCTCTCACCAATTTAAGACGTCTGTTCAATGGTAGCCGAGCAACTGGCTCGTACAATACGCCAGTCACTACTCTTGATGAACTGTGGTATCGTGTTGAAGCTGCATGGACAGCTGTAGCTGTACAGGCCATCCAAGCTCTGTTTGACTCGATGCCCAGGCGTATCAAGGCGGTTATTACGGCCCGAGGTGGTTGTTCTGGGTACTGATTTCTCAGGATCTACGCACCCAAATGGCGTGAAAATGTAATCACATGTCAGTTCTAGTATAATATATTTGTCCAATGAATACCCGTTTATCACCTGCATTTCTTCTTGGTGCAGCAGTTTTAACGGTCAGTAGTGTATGTTGGTGGCAGTAGAATTGTTCAGTATCCAAGGTACTAGGGGGAACTATGGAGCGTAAAAACTACAAGGGAAGACAGAGACTGTAAAACATCCAACAAATAATTGAGGAGGAAGGTTGCAAGTGCTACTCTGAGATGAAGATGTTGGCACAGGAGAGGAATTCGTGGCTGGCTCCATCAGTGAAAAGACTGTAAAATCAAAAATAAATAAATAACTAAATAAAAGAGAGAGCAGAAAGGAAATGTACGTGTAGCATTGATGGCCGTGTGGTCACATCCGGGGAAGTTCGGCCGCCGAGATGCAAGTCTTATTTCAGGTGACGCCACATAGGGCGATTTGAATATCGGTGATGATGAAATCATAATGAGGGCAACACCCAGTCCACGAGCGAAGAAAATCTCCAACCACGCCGTAAATCGAAATCGTGCCCGCTGCACGGTAGGCAAGCACGTAACCACTCAGCTAAGCAGGCGGGCAGAGAAAGAGAGACAGAGAGACAGAGAGTAGTGAGAGAGAAGAATGTCGTTAGGCTTGGTTCTCTCCCTGTACATTTGTTTCTACATTCTACATCTACAAGTCACCGTACGGTGCATGGCGGAGGGTTTCTTGTACCACTACTTGTCATTTCAGATCCTGTTCAATCGCAAACAAAACGAGGGAAAACGACTGTCTGATCGCCTCCGTATGAGCTCTAATTTGTCGTATCTGATCTTCGTGTCCTTAAGCGCAATGTATGTTGGCGGCAGTAAAATCTTTCGGCAGTCAGCTTCAAATGCCAGTTCTCTACATTCTCTAAGTTGTGTTTCTCGAAAAGAACGTCGCCTTCCCTCCAGGGATTCCCATCTCCGTAACTAGCAGCCCGCTTCTGAATTGCTTAGATGTCTTCCTTTAACGCGACCTCTTGCGGGTCTCGAAATCTCGAGCAGGACGCAAGAATAGTTCTCACCAGCGTCGTATATGTGGTGTCCTTTACGTGTGAAGCACTCTTCCCTAAAATTCTCCCAACGAACCGATGTCGACCATTTGCCTTCCCTGCACAGTTTTCGCGTGCTTGTTTCATCTCGTATCGCTTTACAACGTTAATCCCAGATATTTAAACGACTTGACTCTGTCAAGCAGGGCACTAGTAGTAATGTATCCGAACATTACAGGTTTATTTCTCCTATTCAACCACATTAACTTACGTTTTCCACATATAGAGTTAGCTACTATTCATCACACCAATTAGAAATTTTGTTTAAGTTGTCTTGTATCTTCCTACGGACAGTCAACTTCGATAACTTACTGTACGCCATGGCATAGTCAGCAAACAACCGCAGATTGCTGCCCACCATGTCAGCCAAATCATTTATGTATATTGGGAAAAAAAGCAGGCCTATCACACTTCCCTGCGGCGCTCCTGACGATATCCTTGTCTCTGATGAACACTCGCTGGATTCTATTACTCAAGAAGTATTCGAGCTACTCTGTGAACCTATTTCATATGCTCCTAACTTCTTTAACACCCTGCGGCGGGCACCGTGTCAAATGTTTCCAGGAAATATATAAATATGGAATCTGTCTGTTGCCCTTCATCATGTGAGGAAAGAGCAAGCTGACTTTCGCACGAGCGATGCTTTCTAAAGCCATGCTGACTCGTGCAAATAAGCGTTCAAATCTCAAGAACGTTTATTGTATTCTAACTGAGATTATGTTCAAGGATTCTTCAGCAGTCAGAAATTAGGGATAGTGGTATGTAATTCTGCGGGTCTGTCCTTTTACTTTTCTTATATACTGGAGTCACATGCGCTTTTTTTTTTTTTAGTCGCTTGGGAGTTTGTGCTGGGTGAGAAATTCACCGTAAATGCGAGGTTGGCAAAGGACCAATGCCGTAGAGTACTGAGGATTCCACCCGGATTTGGTGATTAATTTCCTTTTTCCTTTCAGCTGTTCCTCTATGCCAGAGATGCTTATTACTATGCTGTCCATACGGGAGTCCATTCAATAGTCATATGACCGTATTTTTATACGATTCTCCTACGTGAACGATTTCTTGAAAGTATTTATATCTTCAAGACTGTTCAAGAAGGGACTGAATGGAAGTCTTAGAACCACTTACCTTTCCTTGGTGTATATTTCATCCTCTCAACTCTTCTTAGGCACTTGGCAAGATACTCCTTGGCGTAACTAATTCTGTAGAATGTGTGAGTGTGTGTGAGTTTATGTGTGTCTGTGTGTGTCTGTGTGTGTGTGTGTGTGTGTGTGTAAAATTTTCCATTTACTTTGAAAGTACCCATTTCCCACACCTAGGAGCCATAACACACACTGATCTGGTAGGGCAATATCAAATACTGGGCTGGCAAACTAAAACTGGCCCGCCAAAACTTTCTTCGACTGACGTAGAATTGACCTTTGCCAATGAACAGGAGAACTCCCCTCCACAGAAAATACAGGAAAACGTGATTTCGATGCGCCAGTTGGTTGCTGTCACTTGTCTGCGCATGCGCATGTCCGGGATGCTGGAATAATAATATTGCGTATGGCTAGGCCGAGAGCCCGGCAGCGTGATGCAAGTCTTTTTAAATGACACCGCTTAGGCGACTTACGTGTCGACGACTTGATGACGCAGACAATACCCAGTCTCAGACTGGAGAAAATCTCTGACCCATTCGCAAGTCGAACCCGGATCCCTTACATGGCATTCCAACGCTCTGACTACTTCTTTCATTCTTTATTTTTATTTTATAAAGGAATATTACGGTGGGGGTGGGGGAGCAGAGTGGGCAGGAGTTGAATCTCAAGGGCTTGGCCACAGTGTCCCCTTACCGTGACCGAGGTTACGGGACGCAGGAAAGTGCGAGACATGGGAATCAAAGAAAGTGATAGGCTTTCTTATTTATTTTTATTTTTAATTTTTGTTGTTATTTGGAACAGACGTCACCTACATAGGAAAAAAAAACAGAAGACTGGGTAAATAAAATCCGCGCATATACGGACCGCTCTCCCATCCGCGGAGGTCTAGGGTAGAATCGATTGTAGGTGGCTGAAACTGACACACTGCCAGAAGGGGTAGGTGACCTCATTTAGTGGAGGTCTAACGAAGACCCCTCGAAGATAGTTGGCAAATGAAGTTCGGTAACGTGGCATGTATTCCGCCAATGCAAGGGATGTTTGTAAACAGGTCCAAAAGTCGAGACGAGATTTTGCTCCCTCAAGAAATTGGTAACTGACTGCCCACCCTTGATCCACGTGATGGCATGATATGTGGCCGCGAGAAAGTATGTGCCCTCCGGTTATAGTAAAATTTGCGGTTTTGATCGCATCCAGTGGCACACGGATGAGGAAGGCAGTGATTTGCTGCACGAAGAGCCAGACGTCGTGCGATAATCAGCATTGAGTTGCCAGCAAAGGAGACGAAGAAGGGAACCTGAGATACCGATGTTCTGCAGTCGCTGTTTCGAGGCAAATTTCCTGTTGATATTGTGATACAACATTCCGTCGACATCCGTAGTGACGAAAGGCTGGTGAGTGGTACCCCATGGAGGTGTATTTGGTCTCAGCACGCTACGGGGAACACGACGAAATAGTAGGTTGTAAAAACCCTTGGTCCTTCGTGGACATGTGTCCGACGAAATGTGAGACAGGTGAGGGGCGAGGTAGCCTAAGCATAGCAATGGTGAGGTAGACGCAGGCAGGAGGATATCACACAAGATGGATGTTAGGGATTTCTCCCGTCCGGTCCATTGTTTTCTCGTAGTACTCTTATACAAGGCCGCTTCTCGCATCCGGAAGTTGAAGAGTCCGACGCCACCATCCCCTGGGGTAAGGTAAGTATCTATAACGGACTTTAATCATGGAGCAAGCCGTAAGATGAAAGCCACTCAGCTATGGAGGCAGATCCCGCATGCTTCGTCAATACATTTCAGTGAGTGAGGGAGGTAGCCATCTTCAGTGAACAGTTGAATGCAACACAAGATGGTGTTCACGATAAGACAGGGTTTCTTCATTACCGAGTGTTATCCGAAGCGTAGTTAGTGAAAAACTTGTTTGTAACTTGTGAGAGGTATGCTCTGTCTGCGATATAGAATCACTGACCAGAGAGCAGTGTTGACTGCAGTACGGACTGTGTAACTGTAGCAGTTAGTTGTTGCTAGTCGCTTGTCTGAGGTGGTCTGCGCTTGTCTGCAGTCTGCTCTGGTCGGGAATCTGGAGATGGAGTATTTTTGTATAAGGTAAAGAAGCAGCGTCGCGCATATCTAGTAATGTATCTGAACTGTCATCCAAATGTTTTAAAAATGTCCTTATAATAATTTTGGTAATATAAAGTTATTTAAAAAAAAGCATTCATTTCAACAACAAAAAATCAGTTGCTTCCTTTCACAAATCACAAATGTATAGGGCAGCATTGCACGGAGCTGTGCCGGAAAAATGTTAAGTAAGAGCAGATATATTTGCCGTTTTTATTGAGGTAAGAATTTTTGCTTTTTATTCAGAATGATCTTACAGGGCCACGACGCAGCACTGCTGTCGTCCAAATTTTACCGGATTACTGAATTTTTATTTTATTATGAGGCTTAGGAATTTTCCTGTTTCGTGCTCACATTAAATGAGAAAAGAATTTTGTGGGTACATTAAATGGGAACCAGTTTTGTTCTGAGATCACACAAAAATTAGACTTGCTATCCATAATAATAATTATTTATAATTTCAATTTTTTTAAAATTTTTGTGGGGAGGTTACAAACTGTTTGTGCAACTGTTTAAGAATGGAAGTCTTTTGACAAAGTTCCCGGCAAGATCTGCAGTACAACATTTAGCAGCCACAGGAACTTTTTCAGCTTGTCTTCAAGGGAACAGCATTCACTCGCTGGAGAGGAAGGGTAGGTGTGAGGGCGAACTGCGAGTCCTCTCAGTCGGTGACGCACTTATCCGCGAAAGGCGAAGGTCCCGAATTGGAATTTCGCTCTGACACAGAGTTTGAATGTGCTAGGAACTTTTAAATCAGCGCACACTCCAATGCGTAGTCAAAATTCGGTCTAGCAACAATCCCTTAGGTGGTCGGTGAGCCAATTACCCACAATATCCTTTCTTCCAGGGGTGCTAGTCCCTCAATGTATGCAGCAGAGTTTCTGTAAGGTTTTGAAGGTAGCAGAAGAGATACAGAAAAAAGGGAAGTCTTGAAGGCTTGTGCTTGTACAGTCCATTTGGTACAAACAGTAAGAACGAAAGAAAAACAAAATACATTTTTCGGAAACTGACAAATTAAGAGAGCTCAATTTCATCGACGTCCTGCAATAGACAAGTTTCTGTGGAGAGAACAATATTAAATGTGACTGATGTGGAACGACCCTAGCTTCGAGCTGCAAAACAACATTGCACATCTCACTAACGATGCTACTACAACACGACAAAAACTATTTTTCCACAACCCCCAAAAAAATCCTTGGATTTGGTTGGTATGACATACACCGCATTAATTAATTAGAGGCCAGAAAGCGCTGTCATATCCGGGAAATAGGACATACAGGGTGACTTTGCGATGGTGTTACAAGCTTCACTGCAAGCACTTTGGTTTCCATATTTTTAGAGGACTTAATAAGAACCAAGTTAAGAAAAGCCAGTAAAAATTGATTCTTAAATGCATACCTTAAAAGTCACGGGCACTTCTTCAGTAAAAGAGATATGTTTCACAGAAGCTAAGATGAACAATTTCTCATCAGTCTTAAGGTACGAGGCTTAGATTCCATATCTACTACAATTTTTTCATATTTTGGTTCATACTACCATTTCTGAAAGGCGTATACACTACAATGTTAGCAAAAATAGTACCCGTACATAGATTTTCTCTGTAACTATTTGACTCTGTTGGTTCCGAACCAGGTTAACTTTTATCCATCACACCTTAAAGCTGGTAACATCATTATGGAATCACTCTCTGCATCGCAACACAGAGCAGAACTACTACCGAAAGAGGTTACATATGGGCAAAAGCATGCAAAATATATCTGACGAAATTTTGAAGTTTTCCACATAAGGTGTTTTTAACAAGAATTCAATTTGTTATGCCTTGTGGGATTGGCCAATTTCAGCCGTACAGACCATTTTAAGCACACTATTATCCTTTTATCGTGCAAGATGTCCTTTAACAAATATACGGCTGTGTTACCCCACGTGAAGCAAGCATATCTCAGGGCTGTAACTGATGAAAATATGAGACAGAAAAAAAGGGAGAAAAACAGATGAAGAGATAACACGCGTGTAGCGTACAAGTACTGAAATCTTTGATGGCTAGTTCTTAATATTCTGCTTCTCTTGTAAATCATGAGCAGAACAATAATATTTTCAGCTGAAGGTAATGAGATTCCTTTTCAAGCATGAGGATAGTTGATTGTTTTGTACCAAAGTTAGTTTTTATTTGTTGCATCTTAAAATATTAAGAACAGTGTTGAAGACATTTCTGTATTACATCGAAGTCAGTTTCTTTATCACGCCCTCACATCCTAAAAGGTGAAGAAGAGATCTTTGAAGTACAAAAATTAAAACTTACGTTTCAAACAAAAGTAGTTTATATTTATTACAAGGCACACAGGAGAGGTCTTTCTGCTTGAAAAAAAGGACAGGAAGAGGCTAATTACGTTTAACAAGGCAAGAGGAAGAAATACCAAGTTTTGTTTGTTATCGTTACAAAGAACAATATCACGCTGCGCATATAGAACACTAAGGTGAGCCATCTTTGGTTTGACATGGCAGACCAAATCCATGCCAACGCAAACGAATATTCGTGAGCTGAAAGAAGGGCTGTAGGAGCGATACGAGACACTAAAAAAATATAAAAATAATTAAAGAAAAATAGAGCATTTTACTGCGAAAGACAAAGGTCCCAGGTTCCATTCCCGCTCCTGGACAGAGTTTTAATGTGCCAGGTAAGTTCAAATTAGGATACACTCGGCTGCAGACTGAAAATGACTATATGATAGGTGTAGTGTTTTTTCGGGAAACATCACCACCAACACAAGCGCTACTTGGTGTTTACAGTGGTGTATAAAATTAAAGTAATAACGGAAATTTTGCACGGTTTATTTTATTTTGCCACAAAATAGTATAAACAGATGATAGTCAAGTAGAAAGCATGTAAGGAAAACAGAACGTAAACAACTGCAACCTGCATAACGATAGACAAAAATTTTCTTCGTTATTTACAACTTAACGCATTTCAACAAACATTATGACTGAGTCGTGGCGCCATTGAGTTGGTAGACTGTTTGTCTGGTGCCACTGGCTCAGGTCTCGTATCGACCGTCCCTCTTGTGGCCCCATTGCCAGTATCTGTGAGTAAGAGTTGGTATCTGTGGGTTGTGTCCGTAGAAGGTCTTTGCTTGCCGATATATATACGGGGTTCGCTGGTCCGAGATGAGGGAACTAAGTTTGCGGATTGGCGGTAGCGTCGCGACTAGAGGTAGTCACGAGATCCGAGCGGTCGAAGCCACGAGATGCGCAAGAAGGGCCAGAGTGGAGCGAAAATACCGGAGTACTTCACCGGGATCAGCGTCGACTAGAAGCAGCAGGCTGACATCCCGTCGGTTGTTTGGCAACATTCGTGTCAGACGACCGCTCGTGGCCTGGCTGCTCTCATCTACCTCGCTTTCATCGACGCCACTCAGTATCCTCTGCGACGCACCGTAGATCCGACACCCCCGGGATAACAAGGCCGCCCAGCAGTGTTAGTGACGTCACACTAAGCGGCCCATAGCCGACGCAGCAGTCCACGGACACCTCCTTGCAGACGCGCCTGATGCTAACGATCTTCTGTCCGTCATACAGAAAGGAGCGAACTATAATTCGAACCAAAGACCAAATTATATATATTCTTGTAAACAGCATAAAGGTTCATAACGAAATACCGATTACATATACAGGGCTATTACAAATGATTGAAGCGATTTCATAAATTCACTGTAGCTCCATTCATTGACATATGGTCACGACACACTACAGATACGTAGAAAAACTCATAAAGTTTTGTTCGGCTGAAGCCGCACTTCAGGTTTCTGCCGTCAGAGCGCTCGAGAGCGCAGTGAGACAAAATGGCGACAGGAGCCGAGAAAGCGTATGGCATGCTTGTAACGCACTCAGTCAGTCATAACAGTGCAACGACACTTTAGGACGAAGTTCAACAAAGATCCACCAACTGCTAACTCCATTCGGCGATGGTGTGCGCAGTTTAAAGCTTCTGGATGCCTCTGTAAGGGGAAATCAACGGGTCGGCCTGCAGTGAGCGAAGAAACGGTTGAACGCGTGCGGGCAAGTTTCACGCGTAGCCCGCGGAAAATTGGCTCATGCCACAACTGGAGACCGACAGCGCCGACTTCATCTTTCAACAGGATGGTGCTCCACTGCACTTCCATCATGATGTTCGGCATTTCTTAAACAGGAGATTGGAAAACCGATGGATTGGGCGTGGTGGAGATCATGATCAGCAATTCGTGTCATGGCCTCCACGCTCTCCCGACTTAACCCCATGCGATTTCTTTCTGTGGGGTTATGTGAAAGATTCAGTGTTTCAACCTCCTCTACCAAGAAACGTGCCAGAACTGCGAGCTCGCATCAACGATGCTTTCGAACTCATTGATGGGGACATGCTGGGCCGAGTGTGGGAGGAACTTGATTATTGGCTTGATGTCTGCCGAATCACTGAAGGGGCACATATCGAACATTTGTGAATGCCTAAAAAAACTTTTTGAGTGTTTGTATGTGTGTGCAAAGCATTTTGAAAATATCTCAAATAATAAAGTTATTGTAGAGCTGTGAAATCGCTTTAATCATTTGTAATAACCCTGTACGGGCAGGAATAAGTTTAATCGATTAAGGAACTTTGCCACAATTTTATAATTCTCAGAACACTATTTAGCTTTAAAACTCGCATACAGGTGGTGACAAATGCCAACTGACAGCAGGACTTAACATTTTCAAGCTATTACACTGAAAGTAAATTATCAAAAATGGTTCAAATGCCTCTGAGCAATATGGGACTCAACTGCTGTGGTCAGAAGTCCCCTAGAACTTAGAACTACTTAAACCTAACTAACCTAAGGACAGCACACAACACCTACCCATCACGAGGCAGAGAAAATCCCTGACCTCGCCGGGAATCGAACCCGGGAACCCGGGCGTGGGAAGCGAGAACGCTACCGCACGACCACGAGATGCGGGCAGTAGAATATCTCTTTAACACTGTCATACATAGCAAAACCCTCACAACTTTCGTTTACAATAAGGTAACAAGAGTTCGCTTTATCTCATAAAACACATGACTATTGTGTATTTACGCATATGTTCATGGTGACAGCTCTTTTCAAGAATTTTTAAAGTGTATCCCCAGTAATAAAGAATGGAAACAAAAGATAGATATCAAATATTCTCCTTTTAACATAGACATCACTGAACACAAGATTCCGCCTTGCACTGTGATACTAAGGGATTCCTCTTTCTTTTAAGAAAAGCCTGACAATTTGAAGTTCACTCTGCTATTGAAGATACACTTCCTGAAACAATATTAAAAATGTTATGAAAGGTAACGAAATGAAAAACAACCAAGTGCATTACATGTAAGAATGTGAGCAAAAGTCTGAGGCACTCTTAACTTACTATTTTCAATCTTTCTAAAGCTTATTTCCTTTTCCACGTAGAAATCACCAACTGCAAGTCTCATTATTGCTGTCTGTTACTAACAAAGTGCTTTTCTGTTTAGAAAACCTGACAATTTGATGTTCATTCTGGTACTGAAGATAAACACTTTTCAGAGGAGAACCTATTCCTGCCCTTATACGTAATCGGTATTTCGTTATGAACCTTTATGCTGTTTACAAGAATATATATAATTTGGTCTTTGGTTCGAATTATAGTTCGCTCCTTTCTGCATGACGGACAGAAGATCGTTAGCATCAGGCGCGTCTGTACGGAGGTGTCCGTGGACTGCTGCGTCGGCTATGGGCCGCTTAGTGTGACGTCACTAACACTGCTGGGCGGCCTTGTTATCCCGGGGGTGTCGGTAGATCCATGGAACTGCTAGCTGATAAAGGGGAGTAACATTCTGTAATCCTCGTGGTGATTTGTGTCGTTGTCTACGTGCCCTTCTTATTATTTTCTGGTTTGTACTCAGAGCTTTACTCGGTCGGCTTTTGTTCGTAAATATAGGCCGCAGTGTTGTACTAAGAAACTAGTTGTCGTTGGAAAATTTATCTCGCTATTATATTGCCTTTCCTTTCTGGTTTGTACCCGATCATTAATGTTCTAATGAATCAGTTCCTAGTCGTAAATGCAGCCGGAAGAATTGTACTAAGGCACAGGTTGCCGTTAAACAAAAGAGGGACCTTGTGGTTGGATTTAGATGTTAACCGGTTCAGTTCATTGATTCTAATTGCATTTCTCAGTCTTTAGTTATAATCTAAACAACTTGTAGTACTAAGCTTGAAAGGGTCCTGTATCCACCTTTCATTAGTCCGGTAGCCCATTTTCACTAGCATTTCTCTTCTTTTCCTTGTTTCTCTCTTCCCATAACTCTCATAGTGGTGTGATTGAATGAATGTCGCTGTGTGTCGCGTTGCTAGACGGTGGCGTAGTCTGCTGCAGAAAGTTTGCGATAGTCATACAGATTCAGCAGCATTTGTACAGAATAGCCAAGTGGTCAAGTAGGCAAAGAGGTTTGCGCTACTTGTGAGAAATCCACCTGCGTTAGGTTGGTGGCGGAAATGGCATCTTTGGGTTTTCCGGACCACAAGGAGCGAGGAAGAGGCTGGAGAAGAAAGCGGGAGGCAGTCTGCCACCGGTACGGGAAGCGTCCACAGTTGTGCTCCAATCGAAGAAAGGTGAGTTAGACTGACCGCGTGGCGAGTAGAGAGCTGTTAGCTTTTGGTTTCGCTTTTCAACTCTGAAAGATTGCTTTGCCCTGTCGCAGCAAAAAAAGCAAATGGCAGATTTTTCTTCTAGTAAATTTGTATAGCAGACTTGGATCCGCCGGAGGAGCGCCACACAACGGTGTGGATAAGAAGTGAGCACTCGCTTCTGTATGAATGTCTGTTTGCCTTCAGCTGTGCCTGTACAAGCTTTTATTTTTATAAATATTAATAGCTTTGCCTTCTCGTAAATTTTCCTTGCTTTATGTATCTTTCGTTCGTGGGGAGCCAACCACGTGGTTGAACATTAGAGTTTGTTGGGCTACCGCCATCACTGACTGTCAAATCTCATGTTTGTTTTATAGAATGTTAACTGTTCATGATTGTGTAATGTGATATTGTTGCAACTTGGCCACGATACCTAGAAATTGCGTCTCCACAAACCACGTGGGCACGCGGATGTACTGAGAAAACTTTACCGTTTCACGAGTTATTGCGATCAGTTATAACAGCAGTTGTATGAATGATTCACACCAATGATTTTAGGTGTAGATTATAACGGTGAATGTATCGATGCTTCCCTTTAATGTTTTAGGAATTAATGTTATCAGGAATTGTGTACATTCATCACATCATCACATCCATATCTTAGGAATAAATGATTTTATCTACAATTTTCTCTTGTGTTCCGAGGTTACGTTTTTGCACCTAAGCCACTCACCTCGTAGATTTCCCGCTAGCACACCCAACGCGTTTTCTTACGCACAGGTCCAGTGATTATGTTCCCCTTTTATTTTGTAACAAATGCTTTAGATTAAGTCTTATTTTCAGGTGTGTTGCTGATCTTATGCAGTGTTCATACATTTTCTATTTTATTTTAAATGTTTGATTCTCGTGAGCAGTGCACGGGCAAAACTATTAATTACATCGCATTCCCTATGAGCGACATCACAACGTATACACTTTTATGAGTTTTTGGTCTGTGATCAAATTAACTTATTTTCCGACTCGGCCAAACCTTTGATTAGTTGTGTGGTTTGAGTCGGTGGCGACCCTAATCTTCTCACGTTAATTTCACAAGCAATAAGTATTTCCATTCCCAATAATAACGTAATAACCCGTAGAAACAGGTTAGTTACACATGGCTTACCCTGCTCACGAATGTCGGTAAACCAGAGATCTTCTGATGCGCAGTGAGGATTAGTTATTTTCGGTTGGATATTAAGTGGTATACTGTCTTTCTGCAACACAGAATTTACGTGAATTTAGAATATAGGTGTGCAAATAAATTATACACAACTGCAACCAGTCACTTTTCATTAATAATGCTTTATTACATTAACCGGTTTTCGAACCCTTTCAGGTTCATCTTCAGATGATTTAGGCAGAATCCGGGAAGTTACATCATTACTGGTAGTAGCATAATGCTGGGTGCTGGTTTGCGACAGTATAGGCGGCTTTTTTCGTATCTGTTTGCCTCCATTTTGATGTCCAGAACACTTTCACACGAACTATATTAGTTCACACTTTAACAGTGACACTTTACCAGCATCCAGCATGCTGTGAAAGTGTTCTGGACATCAAAATGGAGGCAGACAGATACGAAAAAAGCCGCCTATACTGTCGCAAACCAGCACCCAGCATTATGCTACTACCAGTAATGATGTAACTTCCCGGATTCTGCCGAAATCATCTGAAGATGAACCTGAAAGGGTTCGAAAACCGGTTAATGTAATAAAGCATTATTAATGAAAAAGTGACTGGTTGCAGTTGTGTATAATTTATTTACATTAATATACAGTCACGGTTCTAAAATATCCGTAATGGATAAGCATAATATAGGTGTGCATTTTCTTCCATGTTTTATCTTGTTTATGTATTATTGTATAGACATAGTGATTTAGTATTC